>NW_027363018.1:1479424-2716349 GCF_046119375.1 Phyllobates terribilis
ATGGATTAAATCTCTTCATAAACAACTGTCAAATTATAGATGGCAAAAAAAGTTTCAGAGAATTGCAAAAATGTTACTATTCAAAAATAAAAGGGGGAATTGCCCTACCAAATATCCAGGCTTCTTCTGAAGCGAATATTATTATTCAAAGCAGAAAATAGCAGAAAACGAATCAATGATAGACTTCCTCTCCCTAAAAACTTTTCATAATCTTCCAGAAGAGGAATTGTACAGCCAGACTAAAGAAAGCCTTTGTGGACTACTCTGATTCATGTTGGAGATACTGTGGACAAAAAGCCAACTTACCGTATTTTTCGGACTATAAGAAGCCCTTTTTTCCTCCAAAATTTTGGAGGAAAATGGGGGGTGCGTCTTATAGTCCAAATGTTGGAGGGGGGGGTTGTATATATATGTGGGGTGTGGGGGGAGCAGCAGCGGTGGAGGAGCGGGGAACAGGAGGCAGCAGCCGCCCGCTGCAGCCTACATTGTCCCCGCTGCTAAAGAAAATGAATATTCAGTGCTCCCCACGCTCCTTACTAGCAGCACACAGTATAGACGCAGCGCTGCTCCTGCTGTTGCCAGAATTGCCTGTGCTCGCTGTTAAAGGGCATGAATATTCAACCTCTCTCCACGCCCATGGGCATGGAGAGGGGGTGAATATTCATGCCCTTTAATAAGCAGGATCACGCGGTAGCCCGGCAGCAGCAGGAGCCGCAGCGCGGCTACGCTGTGTGTCGGCTATGAAGGAGCATGAAGTCACTGCTCCCTGTGCACACAGTACCGGCATTGGGAGCAGTGACTTCCGGCAGCTGATCTCTCCTTGCGCATGGTAGTGACGCCATGCGTGGCTCACATGGAGAGATCAGAGTGGGCAGGCAGGATGAAGCGCTGGAGGAGAGAAGAAAGGTGAGTAGGAGTGTTTTTTTTTTAATGTGCAGCATGATAGGGATTAGGGGTACCATGCATACTAGGATAAGGATGAGGGGGCCATACATACCAGGGTAAGGATGAGGGGGCCATACATACCAGGGTAAGGATGAGGGGGCCATACATACCAGGGTAAGGATGAGGGGGGCATACATAACAGGATAAATATGAGGGGGCCATACATAACAAGATAAATATGAGGGGGCCATACATACCAGGATAACGCTGAGGGCGGCATACATAACAGGATAAAGATGAGGGGGCCATACATACCAGGATTAGAATGAGGGGCCATACATACCAAAATAAGGATGAGGGGTGCCATGCATACCAGGATAGGGATTAGGGGTGCCATGCATATCAGGATGGGGATTGTTGTGCCATTCATACCAGGATAGGGATTAGGGGTGCCATGCATACCAGGATAGGGATTAGGGGTGCCATGCATACCAGGACAGGGATGAGGGGTGCCATGCATACCAGGACAGGGATGAGGGGTGCCATGCATACCAGGACAGGGATGAGGGGTGCCATGCATACCAGGATAGGGATGAGGGGTGCCATGCATACCAGGATGGAGGGATGCCAGGCATACCAGGATGGGGATGGGGACCACGTATAAAAGGAAGGGGAGAGACATATATACCAGGATGGGGGATATTGTCAGAATTGGGGAACATTACCCCTATACCAGTGTCAGCAGAAGACCCCCTCCCCCTTAAAAGTGCATCATGAACACATTTTTTGCTTAATTTTTTTTTTTCCTCCTCTAAAACCTAGGTGCATCTTATGGTCCGGTGCGTCTTATAGTCCGAAAAATACGGTATTTCATATCTTTTGGACATGTTCTAAAGCTGCATTAATATGGAAAGAGATCTTTAAATTGTTGAATAAAATCAACAACTCTACAGTTAATATTTCACCACAACTAGCCCTTCTATCTCTTGACTCAAATTTACTCCCACAGAAGATAAAACATATTTCCATTCATATATTGGCTATAACAAAGCTACTTATTGAATCTAAATGGAAGTCAGTTAATGTTCCTACTATCTCAGAAATTATAGATAAGATGTTAGTTCACAATTCTTTAGAACATTCCTATGCGTTAAGAAACAGCTCTCTTAAGAAATACTATTCTATATGGTCTTTCTGGATCTGGATACTGGATACTTTTCCCTGAATAAGAATACCTCTCCAAACAAATAACATCTTTTAGCCAGAAAGTATACAAATCATTTATTATTTTAACATAATTAAACTGAAATCCTGTGATGCCATAACAAGGATTTATACTATAGATGATCTATTTTGTTTTCACCTCCCTTTCCCCTGTTTTCCTCATTCGTCCTTCCCTTTTTTCCCCATCCCATTCCTCTCTCTCTTTCCTTCCTTTCTTTCCTTTCTTCCTCTCCGGCTATCCTTTTCCAGATTTTTCCTCCAAGTTAAAAGTTTTGTTAGGATGATGTAACTGTTGTAATACTACTATACTGTCTTTATCATATTTTATTTTCCCTTTCCCTTCTTTTGTAAAACATCCCTTAATAAAAAGTATATTATTGAAAAAAGACAACTGGATTTTCTTTACACCGTTTTAATGAGTAAGCCTATGATTGATGATGTACTAACAGGACTCTGAGAATTTCAGACTTTTATCATATCACTGGAACCTGTGGTCAGAGCACAACTACAGCATACATTTCCAAACTACTATTTCGGAAGGGCTTCAAGTCAAATATTGTGTACCTGTAATCGAAGACGAATCTTCTTTTCTTCATCCAGCTCGGACAGTAATTGTTTTATTTCTTTTCTAAAATAAAAATACAAGAACGATGGAATTAATTTTCTGGGGTAACCTCGAGTATACTAAACTATACTTTAAAAGGCAGCAAAGTGAAGAACAAGGACAATGAAACATGTGGAGAATCCGAATAACCAAATAGTTTGAGTAGGAATCTGACTCCTGAAATACTGCTTGGGGTAAGCTGTGCTGAGATCTGAGATGATATGTGCTCCACAGATTATCTATTTCACAGTCTTATTTGCATATACTGAATAATACATAGAGAGAAGCATCTTATTTTCAGATAATTTTCATCTAATATATCACCCTGTGCTTATATTGGACACAGACAAATGTTCACCAGAAAAGCAACAAATGTTCAGATGACAAATACTCATTTGCAAAAAAAACAAATATATATAAAAAAAAACAGTCAGCTGATGTGGACACATCATCCTGGGTTCCACATCGAGCCTCTTAATAATCCTAGGCCTACATATGTTTAAGCATAGAGCCCATGAATTTACTGCTTACGCATGGACCAATGTTTCAAGCCTAGTCTGGACAGGATCTGAATAATTCTGATGCTGAAGCCTCAAATTCATAGTTGAGCTCTCACCCCATTGCAAGATACCAGTGGTACAACCTACACCTACCACCTAAAAAACCCTTCATCTTTGGGTTGGAGTTTGGTTTGTTTGGCTTGCGAGACCTCTGAGGCTGGAAATACCCAAGGGGGCAGGTTCTGAGGAGACATGGCAGTGACAGTCCACAAAAGGATTACCCACTATGATGATTGTACTGGATCCCTAGGAGGAGATGCGACACAGTATTCATCTCCAGGAGAGACTCAGACAACCAAGTGAGAATCAACTGAACCAATCAGTTATGTATTTATGTGCGTCCACTATAATCACACCTAGGTCAATCCCTGCTGTGCCATAGTTACATGTGCTACCCTATCATCTCCTCTACTCTGCTGCCAGATACACCAGGCTCCTTATTGCTGGTCTGGTGATATGCTCAGTGACTATACGACCTGCTTCAGACACTACATCACATTAGCCAAGAGACTCCACTGTCTTATATTTCAATTTACTCCATCCTTCTCGCATTTTAATATGGCACTAAATATAAAGACGTTTTTGTTCCACTGACCATCCATTTAAATTATTGAAATTAATTACTTTGGTGCTACCTATCGTTGGCAAATAGAACTCACAGATTGTATAGATTATAATATATCATGCATCCCAGAATTTCACTACCAAGAAAGAACTAGTCTGTCCCAAATGCTCCGCCATAGTGATGTCTACAGTCACTACCATCAAGAAATCTACCCCCACTTTGTACTCAGGCCTGAGTTATTCTAGATCAGTGATCCCCAACATTTCTTACCTTGGGAATCGCATTCAGCTCTGAGAGAGGGTCATGAGCAACATCCAGAGCCCCCCGACTAGTGACATCCAGATCCCACTCCCTATCCCACAGTAGTTACACCCAGAGCCCCATTACTGGTATAATAACAGCCAGAACTTCCCCATAGAAATAAAACCAAGGCAGTGTGCTTACATACAGGGGTTCTCACCGCACTCATATTCGGTATTCTCGCAGCAGGCACTCCCACCACATTATTGCATCCAACTTCAAGCAACCCTTTAACTAGCAGTATCATCTTATCTCCAGTCTCATCTCCAGACTTCATTTATCTCTCCAACTCTTAAAGGGGTTGTCCACTACTAGGACTAGGACACCAGTATTGATATGGTGCAGGGCTCACGTGACATAACCGCACGAGAGCCCCAGAACGTGAGTGCGGACACCACTGGAACTGCGCCAGCACGGGAGGTGAGGACAGGGGTTTTTATTTTAACGAGGGCAAACATTCAGAGTGATAAAGGGTTGTCCTAGTAGTGGACAACCTCTTATATATGTGCATCTAGACCTGCTCTTCTGTATGGGGTTATTCACAAACGTCAGGAACTAGAGACCTGCTCTTCATATCTGTTTGTTAGACATGGTGCTAAGGCAACAAGCTGACACACAGCCGCGAGCCACACATTATAGGTCTGCGAGCCACAGGTTGGGGAGCCCTTTTCTACACCTTGTACTGTACAAGATGTAATTTTTTCTTTTTCTCCTCTTAGAGCACTGTCCCAATGTTTTAGATTCCCAGTGGATCTCACTATATAGGAGCAGAAGAAAGATAGGTACATTCACGGAACTTGCAAACTGTGATGTACTAAATGTAAAAAAGTATGAAAAACTATAGCAAAAATATAATTGACGCGCCCCCTGGGCCAGTGTTGTTTGGGGGATACCCGGAGCCGGATCAGATGGGGGTTGTAGTCTCCGAGTGGCGGTGACCCGGTCCGTGCCCAGGGTGTCAAGCTCAGTGTGTGGCAGTCCTTACAGATGTTATTAGTGTTCTTTGTGTCGACTACGCCACCCGTTGATTTGCGGTCAATACGGCCGCCGCTGCAGCAGGGTCCGCTGAGGCTGGTGGTGCTTGTGCAGCTCTGGTAGTATAACCCCCAACGGGAGGGGTATAGCCTCAGGGGGTCAGGTGTAGAGGATGGTGGTAGTGGTGGTGCAGTGTGGATGTTAAGAAGACTCCGAGCCGGGCTGTGCAGTTCAGGGTTTTTACTTACTGCTGTTCTTGTGGTCACTCTGGCCTTAAGTGACCGCCCGAGCCGTGCTGCGTCCACCAGGTCTTGGACTCGGCCAACCCCCAGGTGATTCTGGAGCGTGGTCCTGAGCTCCCTTTCTGACTTGTCCTTCTCTCTGGCCTTCCCCACCAGGGATCCACCTAAGTCCGGCTCCCTCGGGCCTCTTGTTGGTAAACCCTTGTCTCTGGGTTCCCTGACCCTATTCTTGGTTTGCCTTCCGGGTGGATTTAGTGGGTGGTCGTGGCAGATCCTGCCCACAACCTCCGGTCTCTGGCTAAGGTGTGCTGTAGCCTCCACCAGCTTGGGATCCGGTACCCTGTTGCCAACTCTTCACCCTCTGATCTAATTTTGGGTTCTTGGAGTTCCCTCTTCTCCCCCTTCTGGGTCCTTCTTTCTCCTCTCTCTCTGCTTCTCAGGCTCTCTCAGACTGACCAAACCTCTACAAAAGACTGACGTCTCACAGACTGACCCTGATCTAAGATGGTTCCCACCTTATATACTCCCTCTATGTGTGAGCTCAGGTGACCAGCACCCAATGAGCTCCTAGCTTTACCCAGGCTGCTCCCCCTATCTGCCCCTACACTACTGGGATGTTCCACCCCCCTCCCACTCCAGCCAGGAACAGACACTGTCGTACCTGCACATTTCTCTAGTGGGAGTACCATCGGTCTGTCCCTCGGAAATGGGATGTGTGTAGTGCATGCAGCTAACTGAGCTCAGTTCCACACTCCATCCTTACCCGGGAGTGGAATATCACACCTCTGGCTTGAGGTGCAATACCCCTGTAGCAGCCGAATCCTCAGGGTGCTACATAATCATATAGTCACACAGTCTGAGGCTTTATTCTGCCCTGTCATAAACAGCATCTCAACTCATTTCTTTTAATGCTGGAAGCTAATAGTAAATGGACCTAAGTATATGGCTGTACATTTGCTCACTGCACCTTTAGATCCATCTAGAGAAAAGGTCCATTTTCTGAACGTATAGCAAAATTGTCTGCTTCCAATGTGCTGAATGAAGTCTTATAACATCCATTACAGGCTGTTATTAGATGAGTGTGAATAGTTTGTGTTAATTACTTCCTATTCTCTGCTAAATTGATATTTTGAACATAATTGCAGATTTGTTTTTCGTCTTTTGCACATTCTTCTTTTAGCCAGATGGAAATCACTGACTGTGACAATTATAGTGTCTCTTAGCACCGATCTGATGAAAATAAGCTCCGACTGAATTCACACTCAGAGAAAAAATGGTATGGATTAATTATTAATAAACAAATACTCCATAAATAATACAATGTATCATGACATTTTAAGAGTTTCTTTCATCAGGAAAACCTGTTAGAGAGGACAACCTCCAGGGAACCTCTTTTTTGAGCCCTGACAAGCAGCGGCTCTCCATCTTGTGGACTCGGGCTATCTATGTATGACATGATAGCCATTCATTTGGTTTGCACATTATAAAAAAGTCATCCATGACATTTTTGAAACTTTACATAAAAATATTAAATCAGAACAAGTCCTTTAATTCCCGGCTGCCGGCATCTGGTATAATAAAGCTTACTTTTGCTGGTCCTTCATTGTCTCAATGATGCTTCGAAGCTCCTTGACTTGTGCCTGCAGCTCTTCTAGTGATGACTGGCCATGCTCAACTGTGTGTCTTGCATCGGAGCTACCAAAGGACGGAGAGTTTGACCTGTGACTACTTGAGGTGACAATGTGAAATGCTGATGGGGCTCCAGGAGCGCCGTGTGAGAAACTAACACTTGAAATCAAGCCTCCTGGTTTGGGGGGCAATGCAGCTCTGTTCTCTGGTACCTACAAGACAGGAATACACTGAATATGTACAGAAAACTATTATTATTAAAAGGACACATGTAGTAATCATAAATGAATATTTCCCATATGCTGGTAAATCATTGCCTAAATACAGCGGTATTATATGTGCTATTAGGTGGTCTTCATTATTGAAAGATATTAAGAAAATGCAGGCACAACTGCAGCCACAATTACAGCTCAGTCATAGGCAATGCTCTGATTAAAGAGAAAAAAAACACAAAAAAAACACTTTCATTTAATATTCTAATGTATACAGTGACCCCCATAGATGGTACAGAGCTGACTTGGCTAATGCAGCATAAGCTATCTATTAGATAGGGGATAAATGTAAGATTACTGGGGGTCTGTTCGCTGGGACCTCCACCAGTCATGAGAACAGGGGTCTTATTTCTGCAATATGGAGCAGCAGTGCACCACAGTGTGTGACCACAGCTCCATTCACTTCTATGGTTTTGTGGAACAGCAGTATGTGTGACCACCTGTGCCATAGGCAGTCAACAGAGCGGCGGTCATGCATATGCCCTAATGCTCCATTCACATGTGAAATACAGTCCTCAGGATTGGTGGGACTCCCAGCAGTTGGACCCTGCATCATCATATAATCACCTGTTGTTTGTAGCACTGGTGTATACAGACAGAAAAGGGCCCGGGTACAAGAACAATATATGGGCCCTTTGCAGTCCAAGAGCTCCTAAGAATGCAAAATTGCACCTGCTTTGGAGGTAGAAATGGGCCCCCTTATCTCTTGGGCCCCTGTGCGGCCCCATAGGTTGCACCAATGATATGTCCGCACCTCGTTTGTAGGACAATTCCTTTGAAGGAGTTGTCCCAAGTAGCAAGTTACCACCTATGTACAGGATTTGAGTGATGGCTGTGCATGTGCACTGCTGCTCCATTCAATTTCTATGGCCTGCCAGAGTTCCACAGACAATGAATGGAGTGGTGCTGTGCTCATATCTTGAGAGTGTGGTAATCACAGCAGTGGGACCTCAAGCAATCTGCAATAGATATGATCCTTGTTCAACGACTACTTCAGTAGTCAATGGCCGCCGGAGCAGAGCTCTGTGAACCTCCTTTTAACTGCCAGGATCCTTGGTGCTTGTTCTGATCGGCAGGCCTGGCTAAGCGTCATGTGTGCGTTGTACCAGAACAATGTGTAGCGCCGGCGTCCCTGCCCTCTGCTAGGCAGGGACGCTGTTCCCCTCACCCCTCTGCTCCGAGCCCGGCGTCCTCCTCCCGCTCTGCTGGCAGAGCGCGCTCCTTCCCGGCCACTGTGCTTAGGGCACGCGCTCCCTCCCTCTTAAAGGGGCCGCACGCGCCGTCCTAAGGAGTCCCCGGCCAATGGCCGGAGGACTTCACCATATATAAGGCACCTCCTCCAAAATGGAGGTGCCCGAGCAATGTTGTTGCACTGTTCACTACTCTGCTTCAGCCCTCAGGTCCCGTTGAAAGTTACCTGCCAGATTCCTGCCAGTTTGCTGTCTGATTCCTGCCTGATATTCTGCTTACCTGCCTGCTAGCCTGAGGTCCGACGGTCTGCCTACCGACTCCTGTCAGTCTGTCTAAGGACCAGCTTGCCCGCCCACCTGGGAGCGCTCCTCTGCTACCTGCCTGCTAGTCTGAGGTCCGACGGTCTGCCCTCCAACTCCTGTCAGTCTGTCTATGGACCAGCTTGCCCGCTCACCTGGGAGCGCACATCTGCTACCTGCCTGCTAGCCTACCTGGAGGCTCCGCCGTCACGTGCTGTGACCACCTGCCATTCCAGAGACTCCTGCCCGCTCACCTGGGAGCGCACACCTGCTACCTGCCTGCTAGCCTACCTGGAGGCTCCGCCGTCACGTGCTGTGACCACCTGCCATTCCAGAGACTCCTGCCCGCTCACCTGGGAGCGCACACCTGTTACCTGCCTGCTAGCCTACCTGGAGGCTCCGCCGTCACGTGCTGTGACCACCTGCCATTCCAGAGACTCTCGCTTGCTCACCTGGGAGCACACATCTACCATCTGCCTGCTAGCCTACCTGGAGGCTCTGCCATCACAGGTCGTACCTACCCTTTACCCAGAGACTGCCCCGGTCACTTGCCGTGACCTCCTGCCCGTTCATCCAGAGACTGCCCCGGTCACTTGCCGTGACCTCCTGCCCGTTCATCCAGAGACTGTCCCGGTCACTTGCCGTGACCTCCAGCCCGTTCACTCAGAGACTGTCCCGGTCACCTGCTGTGACTGCCTGCCCGTCTTCCCTGGTCGCCACCCGCTCCCTTACAAGGACCGCCCCCTTGTATAGTAGCTCAGAGGTTCCGCCTCCCAGACCCGTTACAGTTTGCTCGGGCCATGGAACCCGGTGGCACCCAAGCTCCCTCACTCTCGGACCTGTGTCATGAACTGTCCCGTCAGAGGTCCCAACAGGAGTCCATCCTGGGTCACCTGCGGAATGTCAATACTCGCCTGGACACTCTGACTGCTCCACCAGCAACCACCGCCAGAGCCATGACTCGCAATCCGGCAGCTCCGCTGCCCACCAATACTATGGTATCCTACCCCGGACCCCGGCTTTCTGCACCTCCTCGCTTCGGAGGCGACTCCGCTCAGGCTCGGGGCTTTATAAATCAGTGCACCCTGCACTTTGAACTCCTGTCCCACCAGTTTAACTCCGACTGGGCCAAAATTGCCTTCATCATGTCCCATCTCACCGGGGAGGCCCTGGCCTGGCTAAATCCTCTATGGGAGAGAGGAGACCCCCTGGTGTCCGACTTGCCTGCCTTTCTCACGGCTTTCCAGAAAATCTTCGACGAACCTGGACGGAAGACCTCATCCGCATCATCTCTGCTACGCCTCCGTCAGGGAAGTCTCACCGTGGGCCAATATGCCATACGGTTCCGTACCCTTGCCTCGGAGCTGGCCTGGGATAACGACGCTCTGGTATCTGTCTTCTGGGAGGGTCTGTCCGGCCGTATTAAAGATGAACTTGCCGGTCGAGACATTCCTACCACTCTCGATGACCTAATAACTCTTGCCACCCGGATTGACCTACGGTTCCAGGAGCGTGCCAAAGAAGTCACCCGTGAGAGGAGGTTTCCACGTCTAGCTCCTACTTTTCAGAGATCCGTCACTCCCTCCGTTTCTCCCCAGGTACACTCTCCTGAGGGAGACCAAGATGGTCAAAACCCGTCAGGACTTACGCCGTGCCGAGGGGAGCTGCTTCTACTGTGGCCGTAAGGAGCACCGGATCCGTACCTGCCCGGAGAGGTCGGGAAACGCCTGTGTCTAGGTTCGCTCAGAGAGGTCGACCTAGACAAGAATAAATCCTCTCCATCTCTGCTGCTGTCAGTCTCAATTATCTGCGGGGAGAATCGTTATTTCAAACTAGCCCAACTTGATTCTGGAGCGGCCGGGAATCTTATTTCACAGTCCCTGGTAGAAAAATACCGCATTCCCACCAAACCTCTGGCTATACCATTATCTGTCGCTGCTGTGGATGGGGGCCTCTTACCACGTCCCATCCAAGTCATCACCGAATCCGTAACTCTGCAGGTGGGAATGCTGCATTCTGAGAGCATCTCTTTTCATGTTCTGCCTGGACTCTCTCACGCCCTCTTACTAGGTCTACCTTGGCTCCAGAGACATGCACCCGTGCTTGACTGGCAGACCGGAGAAGTCCTTCGCTGGGGACAGGACTGTCATAAGACTTGTTTGGTTCCTGTTCATCCCGCCCGTCCTTCTCCTACCCCAACTAATCTACCTGGACTTCCGATTCCCTATTGGTCATTTGCTGATGTCTTTAATAAAAAGGAGGCAGAGACATTACCCTCTCATAGACCATACGACTGTCCTATCGACCTGTTACCCGGTACTACGCCTCCCCGTGGGCGTATTTACCTATTGTCCGCTGCTGAGACCCGGTCGATGTCCGAATATATTGAGGAGAATTTGGCCAGGGGATTCATCCGGAAATCTACCTCCCCGGCGGGAGCAGGCTTCTTTTTCGTAAAAAAGAAGGACGGCTCTCTCCGTCCCTGTATAGACTATAGAGGCCTTAACCAGATCACGGTGAAGAATAAGTACCCCCTTCCGCTCATTCCAGAATTATTTGATCGTCTGAGGGGGGCTAGAATCTTCACCAAACTGGACCTCCGTGGGGCGTACAACCTGGTCCGTATCCGTCAAGGGGATGAATGGAAGACTGCATTCAACACCCGGGACGGCCACTATGAATATCTGGTAATGCCCTTTGGTCTCTGTAACGCTCCTGCCGTCTTTCAAGAGTTGGTCAATGACATCTTCCGGGACCTTCTCTACTCCTGCGTAGTGGTGTACCTGGACGACATCTTGGTCTTCTCTCCGGATCTCCAGACTCACCGGAGAGACGTTCGTCAGGTCCTGCTCAGGCTCAGGCAGAATCACCTCTTCGCTAAATATGAGAAGTGCCTCTTTGAGCAGACCTCGCTTCCGTTTTTGGGCTACATTATTTCTCAGACCGGCCTTCGAATGGATCCAGAGAAGCTGTCTGCCATCGAGAAATGGCCCCGACCGGAGGGGTTGAAGGCCATCCAGCGGTTCCTGGGCTTCGCCAACTACTACCGCCTCTTCATACCGCACTTCTCTTCCCGGACTGCCCCAATTTCCGCGCTCACCCGTAAGGGCACTAATCCCAGAGAGTGGCCGCCCGAAGCAGAGGAGGCCTTTCTTTCCTTAAAACAGGCCTTCTCTTCCGCCCCGGTGCTGCATCGCCCAGATGGCAACAAGCAGTTCTTCCTGGAGGTTGACGCCTCCTCCTCTGGAGCCGGAGCGGTACTTACCCAAAAATCATCTTCCGGGAGAATGGTAACTTGTGGCTTCTTCTCCAAACTCTTTTCCTCTTCTGAGCGCAACTATTCCATAGGAGATCGAGAGTTATTGGCCATCAAGCTGGCATTGGAGGAGTGGCGTTACCTGCTCGAAGGGGCTCTTCACCCGGTAATAATTTACACTGACCACAAGAACTTGGCTTACCTCCAGCATGCCCAGAGACTTAACCCGCGCCAAGCTCGGTGGTCCTTGTTTTTTGCTCGCTTTGATTTTATTCTTCATTTTCGCCCGGCTGACAAAAACATCAAGGCGGACGCCTTGTCCCGATCCTTTCTGGTGTCTGATCTTGAGGAGGAACCGAAACACATCATCGATCCCGCCAGAGTAATGCAGGTGGCTCCCGTGAGTCTAAATCGTCTCCCTCCCGGTAAGACGTTCGTATCAGTACCTGATCGGGAGAAGATCCTACACTGGGGTCACTCGTCTAAACTAGCTGGCCACGCCGGTCAGAAAAAGACCCTCCAGCTTATTACCCGGCACTACTGGTGGCCTACCCTGCACAAGGACGTAATAGACTTTGTTTCTGCCTGTGTGTCCTGCGGCCGCAACAAGGTTCCGAGACATCTGCCAGCCGGTCGCCTCCTTCCGCTCCCAGTACCTGCTGCCCCCTGGCAGCATATAGCAATGGACTTTATAACTGATCTCCCCGTCTCTGCCGGTTGTACGGTCATTTGGGTGGTCGCTGACCGCTTTTCCAAGATGGCTCATTTCGTTCCCCTGCCAGGCCTCCCGTCTGCACCCGAGCTGGCTAAAGACTTTATCCGCCACATCTTCCGTCTTCATGGCCTGCCCCTCCACATTGTGTCGGATCGTGGGGTACAGTTCACCTCACGCTTCTGGAGAGCCACTTGTAAACTGCTAGACGTCACCCTGGACTTCTCCTCCGCTTACCACCCACAATCTAATGGTCAAGTGGAGCGGATCAATCAGAACCTGACCAGTTACCTCCGGCACTTCGTTAATGCCCACCATTCAGACTGGGTGGATCTCCTTCCATGGGCCGAATTTTCTTACAACAATCACGAGAGCGAATCTTCCTCCAAATCCCCGTTTTTTGTTGTCTTCGGTCAGCATCCTCGGATCCCATTTCCCGTCTCCACCTCGGTGGACAATCCGGCTGCGGAATCTCTTGTTAACAAATTTTCCTCCATATGGGAGAGTACCCGATCCGCACTCCTTCTTTCATCCGAGCGTATGAAAAGACATGCTGACAAAAAACGTCTGGATCCTCCTCAATTCCGTCCAGGGGATAAGGTCTGGCTCTCGTCCAAGTATGTCCGGCTCAAGATTCCTTCCTATAAGTTAGGGCCTCGGTTCATCGGTCCTCTGGAGGTCATCAGTCAGATCAACCCGGTGGCCTATAAATTGAAACTCCCGGCCAACTTGCGGATCCCTAACTCCTTCCATGTATCTCTCCTCAAACCTGTGGTACTTAACTCTTTTTCCAAGTCTACAGGTACGCCTCCTGCTCCGGTTTCCGCTGAAAACGAGTTTGAGGTAGAGAACATTCTGGCCACCAAAAGGGTAAGAGGGAAGACCTTTTTTCTAGTAGATTGGAAGGGGTTTGGTCCTGAGGAGAGAACATGGGAGCCCCGGGAGAACATCCATGCCCCTCTCATCCTAGCTAAATTTCTCTCTGGCTTAAAAAAGGGGGGGCCTAAAGGGGGGGGGTACTGTAGCGCCGGCGTCCCTGCCCTCTGCTAGGCAGGGACGCTGTTCCCCTCATCCCTCTGCTCCGAGCCCGGCGTCCTCCTCCCGCTCTGCTGGCAGCGCGCGCTCCTTCCCGGCCACTGTGCTTAGGGCGCGCGCGCGCTCCCTCCCTCTTAAAGGGGCCGCGCGCGCCGTCCTAAGGAGTCCCCGGCCAATGGCCGGAGGACTTCACCATATATAAGGCACCTCCTCCAAAATGGAGGTGCCCGAGCAATGTTGTTGCACTGTTCACTACTCTGCTTCAGCCCTCAGGTCCCGTTGCCAGTTACCTGCCAGATTCCTGCCAGTTTGCTGTCTGATTCCTGCCTGATATTCTGCTTACCTTCCTGCTAGCCTGAGGTCCGACTCCTGTCAGTCTGTCTAAGGACCAGCTTGCCCGCTCACCTGGGAGCGCTCCTCTGCTACCTGCCTGCTAGCCTGAGGTCCGACGGTCTGCCCTCCAACTCCTGTCAGTCTGTCTATGGACCAGCTTGCCCGCTCACCTGGGAGCGCACATCTGCTACCTGCCTGCTAGCCTACCTGGAGGCTCCGCCGTAACGTGCTGTGACCACCTGCCATTCCAGAGACTCCTGCCCGCTCACCTGGGAGCGCACACCTGTTACCTGCCTGCTAGCCTACCTGGAGGCTCCGCCGTCACGTGCTGTGACCACCTGCCATTCCAGAGACTCTCGCTTGCTCACCTGGGAGCACACATCTACCATCTGCCTGCTAGCCTACCTGGAGGCTCTGCCATCACAGGTCGTACCTACCCTTTACCCAGAGACTGCCCCGGTCACTTGCCGTGACCTCCTGCCCGTTCATCCAGAGACTGCCCCGGTCACTTGCCGTGACCTCCTGCCCGTTCATCCAGAGACTGCCCCGGTCACTTGCCGTGACCTCCAGCCCGTTCACTCAGAGACTGTCCCGGTCACCTGCTGTGACTGCCTGCCCGTCTTCCCTGGTCGCCACCCGCTCCCTTACAAGGACCGCCCCCTTGTATAGTAGCTCAGAGGTTCCGCCTCCCAGACCCGTTACACAATGACAGTGAGCCAGGCCTATGGATCAGAAGAGACACTGGGAACACCAGCAGGTAGGAGGAGGTTCACAGGGCTCTGCTCTGGCAGCCATGGACTACCAATATGGCAGCTGGACTAGGGTCCTACAAATCTTTTTCATAATTTCTAATCAACAAATTATCACCATTCTATGTATGGGTAATAACTTAGTCAAGTTGGACAATACCTTAAAGGATGCAATCTATGATAAACTGGTAAAAATCTACTTCTAGAAAAAGGTTTTCCCACAATTACTTATTTAGCTTTTATAAGGGAAGAGAGTACACCCGTGACATTAGGGACCATCAGCGCAACAGGAAATAGAGCAGCTACAGTAGGCAGCTATATTGCTATACTCCCCGATAAGCATGGATCATCTACACCTTTCCTCCATGGTAAGATTACACATTGACTTTTAACCCTCCCAGTCCTAATTGTATTGATCCACAACAGAGAGCACGCTCCCCTTACTTACCTGTGATGTAAGACTACGTGGGGCTTTCTTGGATGAGTCTATAGGTCTCTGTGACAGGTGATTGATATCATCCTTGTCATCGTCTGGACTTGGAGAGTCAAAGAAATCAGGACTGGAAAGGGAGGACTACAAAAGATCGTAGTGAATAAAAGTATACTGATTGTAACAATATTTCCTACATGACAAGAAGATGCGTAATCAGCCAGCCATCTCCATTCTTACCAGCACAGCTATAAAGAGACTCTTGACCGTGTACGGCCAACCCGGGTTCCATTGTTCACATTCCCCCTCCCCTTTTCACCCATACCAAATAAAACACAGCACCTGTAATTTTCTCTTTGGATAAATTTGGCCACAGCGGCCGTTTTATTAACAAACAACAATATTAAACATATAAACATTATAATAACAAGGGTAAGGGTTCTTGGAGTTAAAAAATTGATCTGGCATAAACCAAACAGTACTTGAACCACCATGTTACCCTCAGCCGTACCACGCCAGCTCAAGGGCACCAAAAGCTCCCAGGGTAAAACCCCGTCCAGAGCCCCCAAAACCAAAATGCCAGATCACCCCACTTAATCAAGCCAATGCCTGTAACTTGATAATCTCCTTTTTTACCGACACTTCCGTGCCAACTCCAAGAACCCCAACCCCCCCCGCCAGCCACTGCGACAAAGACATCTTAACACATCACTAAAAATTTTTTTTTTTAATATACATATATATAACCCCTCCTAATACACCCTATTAATTAGACCTTCCTGTTCTTCTTCCTACAAAAGCCGCCCTTTTCCAATGCAATTTAAAAGAAACTAACAAACAACCGAAAAAAGGGGTGGGTGGGACTTTTCCAATGCTTTCTTCTCTGAACTGACCGTTTCTCACCCCACCCTTTCTGCTTTATCTATCCCCCCCCCCCTCAAATGCCCACCCCTCAACCTATATCCAATCCCTATCCTTTTAAGTTCAAATTACACCCTCCTGTCCCCTCCCGGTCATATGGGGCTTCCATCTAGGTTCCTTGCCTCCAGCCCCCTTCTTTAGTGAAAATGAATTGACTAGAGAACAACACTAATATGTTAGCTAAGTGCTGTGTTGCGCTTTTTATTATAGTCTACCCTTTGGGACCATTTGAGTTTCCTCCATCCCCAGCTTCCTTCTTATTTTCACAGCATTAAAGTGAAGGTGCCGCAGTTTTGTTTTTTTTGTATTCATTTTTTGTTACATCTGGTCTTATCCTTCAGTCACCTCCAGAACTGCACTCACTATTCTGCTGTTACATCATGTCTTATCCTCCAGTCACCTCCAGAGCTGCGGTCACTATTCTGCTCTTACATCTTGTCTTATCCTCCAGAACTGCACTCACTATTCTGCTGTTACATCTTGTCTTATCCTCCAGAGCTGTGGTCACTATTCTGCTGTTACATCTGGTCTTATCCTCCAGTCACCTCCAGAGCTGCGGTCACTATTCTGCTCTTACATCTGGTTTTATCTGCCAGAGCTGCGGTCACTATTCTGCTGTTACATCTGGTTTTATCCTCCAGAGCTGCGGTCACTATTCTGCTGTTACATCTGGTCTTATCCTCCAGAACTGCACTCACTATTCTGCTGTTACATCTTGTCTTATCCTCCAGAGCTGCGGTCACTATTCTGCTGTTACATCTGGTCTTATCCTCCAGTCACCTCCAGAGCTGCGGTCACTATTCTGCTCTTACATCTGGTTTTATCTGCCAGAGCTGCGGTCACTATTCTGCTGTTACATCTTGTCTTATCCTCCAGAACTGCACTCACTATTCTGCTGTTACATCTTGTCTTATCCTCCAGAGCTGCGGTCACTATTCTGCTGTTACATCTGGTCTTATCCTCCAGTCACCTCCAGAGCTGCGGTCACTATTCTGCTCTTACATCTGGTTTTATCTGCCAGAGCTGCGGTCACTATTCTGCTGTTACATCTGGTTTTATCCTCCAGAGCTGCGGTCACTATTCTGCTGTTACATCTGGTCTTATCTTCCAGAGCTGCGGTCACTATTCTGCTGTTACATCTGGTCTTATCCTCCAGTCACCTCCAGAGCTGCGGTCACTATTCTGCTCTTACATCTGGTTTTATCTGCCAGAGCTGCGGTCACTATTCTGCTGTTACATCTGGTTTTATCCTCCAGAGCTGCGGTCACTATTCTGCTGTTACATCTTATCTTATCCTCCAGAACTGCACTCACTATTCTGCTGTTACATCTGGTCTTATCCTCCAGAGCTGCGGTCACTATTCTGCTGTTACATCTGGTCTTATCCTCCAGTCACCTCCAGAGCTGCGGTCACTATTCTGCTCTTACATCTGGTTTTATCTGCCAGAGCTGCGGTCACTATTCTGCTGTTACATCTGGTTTTATCCTCCAGAGCTGCGGTCACTATTCTGCTGTTACATCTTGTCTTATCCTCCAGAACTGCACTCACTATTCTGCTGTTACATCTGGTCTTATCCTCCAGAGCTGCGGTCACTATTCTGCTGTTACATCTGGTTTTATCCTCCAGAGCTACGGTCACTATTCTGCTGTTACATCTTGTTTTATCTGCCAGAGCTGCGGTCACTATTCTGCTGTTACATCTGGTTTTATCCTCCAGAGCTGCACTCCCTATTCTGCTGTTACATCTGGTCTTATCCTCCAGTCACCTCCAGAGCTGCGCTCACTATTCTGTGTCATCATGTAACAGAATAGTGAATTCTGATCTGGAGGTGACTGAAGAATAAGACAGCACGTCTTATCCTCCAGTCACCTCCAGAGCTGCAGTCACTATTCTACTGTTACTTGTCACTGGTACCTAATCCATAACATGAGAGGTCACATGACCAGCGACCCTTTATATTTGCATTAATAATGAAAATGCAAATTACTAAATAAAACTGAAACATTTAAATACATTATATACAAAATAAATAGTAAGAACACAAGGACAATATTCAGTCCAGGCCTGGGCCGCAGAGCTGACGCTCTAATATCAGACCTCAGTGACCGCTCTGTACTATATACTCCTGTATATCCAGGCCTGGGCCGCAGAGCTGACGCTCTAATATCAGACCTCAGTGACCGCTCTGTACTATATACTCCTGTATATCCAGGCCTGGGCCGCAGAGCTGACGCTCTAATATCAGACCTCAGTGACCGCTCTGTACTATATACTCCTGTATATCCAGGCCTGGGCCGCAGAGCTGACGCTCTAATATCAGACCTCAGTGACCGCTCTGTACTATATACTCCTGTATATCCAGGCCTGGGCCGCAGAGCTGACGCTCTAATATCAGACCTCAGTGACCGCTCTGTACTATATACTCCTGTATATCCAGGCCTGGGCCGCAGAGCTGACGCTCTAATATCAGACCTCAGTGACCGCTCTGTACTATATACTCCTGTATATCCAGGCCTGGGCCGCAGAGCTGACGCTCTAATATCAGACCTTGCTGCATAAGGATCTGCATGTAGTTGTGTGTTGGTATCACTATGTGTCTACGGCTGTGTGCCCACATAGCGTTTAAGAGTTTTTTCTGTGTAAATTACGCAGCGCAAACACTTGAAAAACGCTAGTATATATGCCCCCCATGGTCCCCTATGTGAGAACGCAAGTCATGAGCACATGCTGCGTATTATCGCTGCGTAAAAACACGTAGCATGTCCATTAATTTTGCGGTTACGCGGTGTAATCGCCGCCTTATGCGTATGTCCATGCCCACCATGTGTATATTGTGCGCTTCAATATGTGTATGGTACCCGGGTCTGGAGGAGAGGAGACTCACCTCCAGGCCCAGGTACCATAGAACCTGTTGTAAAAAAATAATGAAAATAATAAATATCAATATACTTACCCTCTGTCAGCCCACAATCTCCTCACCGCCGCTGCCTCCGGACCCAGAGATGCATTGCGGCAACGGCCTGCGATGATGCTGCGGTCATGTGACCGTGAGGTCCTCACAGGTCCTGCCGCTCTGTATCTATGGGAACAAAGCTACCGGGGAGGAGCGGTGAGGAGACTTATTATTTTTTACATGCATATGCAGCATCAATAGTAAAAAGTTGGTCACACTTGTCAAGCACTATGCAGTGTGACCAACCTGTCAAGCACTTTTCCAAGTGATGCTAATATCGCTTGGAAAGCTCTTGACAATGTGCATGCTAAAATGCATGCAAAAACGCTGGATTTGCGCTTGTGTTTTGCAGGAAAACGCATGTGAATTAGGCTTGCGCTTTCCCGCAGCAGGGGGATGCGGAAATGATGCAGAAATTTCTGCTTAATTTACGCAAAGTGGGCACATAGCCTAATATCAGACCTTGCTGCATAAGGATCTGCATGTAGTTGTGTGTTGGTATCACTTTGTGTCTACAACAAAATGGCTCCTCACTGTGAGAGATCCTAATTCCTAAACTTCATTGTCTCTTATCCATTTGTAAACACCCAGAAAGGGAGGGGGGAGGAGGAGACATCAGACATGGAGCAAATCCAGCCCAGATTTTCAGCAGTCGTAATGCATGCCAGCTCTACACAAGGTTTTCATGCCAAATTTCAGTAGCGGCTCCCCCTAGTGTTTCAAAGTGGAACATGTCAAAGTTTTTAAATTATTTTTCATATTTTACTCCATTAAAAAAATATGATAATATTGGAGAAACGAATCAAAACAATAATACTTTACGTTTTCGCAAATGGTGAAAAAAAATTTTTTTTGATGGCACCTTCCCTTTAAGGCATCTGTACTCATGAGAAGTCTTTACACTCCTTGAAAATTGCACGTGTCTATACATTTAGCAGCTGGGTTCAGGAGAGTGACGACTTATAACCAGGACAAACAGAATAATGAGAAGAATGTATCAGGCTGGGTCTGTCAGTGGTGTAAAGTGATCCCTGCCGCTCAGGTCTCCTATTCTGTAGGGCACTTCTGTAGATTGCATTATAGGCCGTCCCTTAGTCATGAGCAGCATTTAGTTGTGTGGAGCATGAATTGCGGCACATACATACGACGTCAGAGACTGGGAAGGTGGACGTCTCCCGCTGGATTTAGGCCTTGAAGCAGTAGGAGGACTAAGTTTCTCTCCAGTTGACACAAGGGAATCAAAGCCTTCAACATCTAACAGATAAAATACAGATATGGCAACAAATCTATCAACTAAGTGACATCTCTTTCTCTTCAAGTTGGATACGGTCAAACAGCTTCTCTGTCTTATACACGGGCATTTATTCTTTTCATCAGTATTATAAGTACTCAGTCGACTTCCCCAGAAATATAAAGAACCAGGAGGAACTTCTGTTCTATGATGAGATCGGCCTCGTGTTATAGATTTACTCCATTCAGGAGCAGAGGTTTCCCACAACGTAGTGATCTACTGCCATGAAGCTTCTACACTATTCTAATCATTGTATCCTGGGTTTTTATATGTATTGCTTGTATAAATAGGATTTCTAGTTGTAATGATGTACGTTAATCTATAACTGCTGGGCTACCGATGACCAACACAGACTAAAATACATCACATGCCGAAATTTCAACTTATTATCTGTCCCATCTACCCAGTTCTTTGCACAAAAGAACACAGCCAATAAATGGCCAAGGATGGTAAAAAAAGGCAGAATTTTACATTTGGCCAACAGTTTCTGATGCCAATTTCAGTGGGCTGAAAAACACAAAGCGCTTTTATAAGACGTGATTTACTGTCATTCATAAGAATTTGCAAATAAAATGGTGAGCAAAAACAGATTGAAACTGAATGAGAGCGGCACTCACCACTAGTACATGAAAGTACAGCACTTTATTGTGGTTGTCACATGAGGAGACATAAAGACATAAATAAGCGACAGCTGTTTCACGTAAACTACGCTTTTTCCGGCTGAGCCTGAAGAAGTGTAGTTTATGCGAAACAGCTGTCGCTTACATTCCTCTTTATTCAGGCTCGGACTGGCCCATAGGGCAGCAGGGAAATCCTCTGGTGGGCCCCAACTCCACTATATGGGCAGTACTTGGCATAATTCACTTGGAACAGAAAAAAAGCAGCATACCATCATTCATTCACCAAAATACCCAGTTTATTATTATATAGAGGTATAGGTAAATTTGTGAACAAGGGTAGTGTAATATTTGCATGCAGTTGAAAAGTGGGTCCCCCAAAGTCAATGTTACTGGTGGGCCTTTGGCACCCCAGTCCGGCACTGTCTTTATGTCTCCTCATATGACGACCACAATACTGTGCTGTATTTTCACGTATCAATTGTGAGTGTCGCTCTCATTCAGTTTTTCATGCTGTTTTTGCTCATAATTTTGTACTGTTTTATCTCAAGATGAGCACCACTATATCTGGCAATCCGCTAGTTATGCTTGCCCTAATGCATTCCTGGAGAGTGTGTTAGCAGCACCCGAAATTCTGCTAATCTGTTATTTATTGGTCAAATAAAATGGTGCACAACATAAATTGAATTAAAGGGCTTGTCCCGTGATTTATTTTCAGGAGCGCACCGCTCTCCAGGCTCACAGCTACCTACTTGCTAAGAAGCAGTGCGCTCCTGCTTGATTGACAGTTCAGGCCAGATGTGAATCTAGCGCTCCCTGATGTTATATGAGGCAGCATTAAAGAAGTGCAGTGGTACTGAAGCTGGCCAGAATCGGAACTAATAGCAAGTTCCAAAGATCCTGTCCAGTTTCAGTGCAGTGCTTGCAAGCTCACTATGTAAGAGCTTGTAAATGCATCTTTAGCCACTGCTACTGTCTAGGCTATGAACAGTAAACAATAAAAAAATGCAATTTTAATTATCAGGGGGCAGGTATTAAAGGGAATCTGTCAGCCCAATCTGACATTATAAAACAAAACCCTGTAGGGGATATAGTCACTCGAAAAATTACACCTATAGTTCCAACTCCTGCCTCTATTCTGCAGTAATTGAAGCTTAATCAAATAAGCAAATTAGGAAGCTTGATGCATCCTTAGTGTGACCAAGAGGCTCTGCAAACCGATCTCCCACTGATTTTGCACCCTCACTGGTGACTGTCAGCCTGAGCTTTTTCTGCAGACAGTTCTAGCTCCAGGCAAGGCAGCGCTGTCGATCACTAATGAGGGAGGCGGGGCATGCAAAACCAGTGTACGGAACGGTGCACTGAGCCTCTAGACCACTCTAAGGGTGCACAGTGAACTATAATAAGCATATATGATTACAGAGAATCTATCAGCAGGTTTTTGCTACGTAATGTGACAGCCGCATGATGTAGGAACAGAGACCCTGATTCCAGCAATGTATAACTTAGTTACTGGGTCCAGCACTTATGATAGAGTCACAATTTTCTCTGCTGAAGGTCTAGCAGACCTTGAAATGTTGAGCCCTATGTAATCCAGCCCATACCACTGATTGTACACAGAAAGCTGCCAATGTATATTGACAAAAAGCTGCTATTCAATGTTGGGGTGTGTGGATGGCCTAGGAGGCATGCGGGCAGCTTGTCCTATAGTGATAATCTCCTGCTGATAAAACTCTGTACTGAAACAGCAAAACACAGTCCAGTAAGTGACACATCGTTGGAATCAGGCTCTCAGCCCCTACATCATACTGCTCTCAAATTACAGAGCAAAAACAGGTGACAGATTCCCTTTAAACTGCAGTTTCTCAAGAAAAGAGGCAGTGATTTGTACCACTAAATATATCTACCCGTCTATGTGCTAAGTTTATATTGTCAGCTTGAGCCGCATTAAATAAATAGTAAATTAGAAAGTTGCTTGTTTTTACAAGTGCTTTCCAATTATACCTGACTTTGAAGATGGGAATAACCCTTAAAATAGATAGAAGTTAATACTTGTGGTTGATGCTATATTTTAAAACATTTTTAAAGGGTTCATTATTGCATGAATGTAGGATTTTGTATGTTCTCCCTGTGACGCCTCTTCTCGGAAGCCCTTTTCTTTACCCTGGGAGATGGGGGACTCGGAGTCGGGTCCTAAGATGGAGAGATGGGGTGCAGCCGTGGCCCGGACCCGCTCCGTGCTCAGGGCCGTCACAATTTAAAAGGGATGGTATGGGCTCATCCGGGTTGAGTGGCTGATTACAACTACGCCACCTGTGGCACCTGGTGAAGGCCACCAGCGCTACCGCAGTCCGCTGAGGCCTGGTGTTAGGGCAGCTGGCGTTGTTACTACTCCCCACAGGCGGAGCAAGGCCTCAGGGCAGAGAGACAGGACGGAGGCGGGGTAGTAGTCTAGAAAGTCTGTGTCGTGCGGTGTAGCGCCGATTAAAGAAAGTCCGGAGGCCATAGGGGTGAACTTCCAAGGCTTTACTCACATAAGAGATGGCAGAAGGAAGGCGACTCCCTGCTCCTCGCGGAGTTCTGCGGCCACCAGGGACGGGGGTCCGACAACCTCCGAGCAAGTCCAGTGTTAAATCAGGATTCTGCACCAGAGTTTTCCTAGACTTCAGACCGGGTCCTTTCCCGTCTGTGTGTGTGTGGATAGGCCGGGTCTCCCTCTGAGCTCCTCTCAGAAAAAGGGTACGGGTGGCAGCTCCGCTCCTTCCGATACCCGGTGGGATCCTCAGGGCCTACCGGGCTTACCGACCAGGACGTGGAGTAGCAAGGTCGGGTGTCGGGGGCCGGTACCCCTCTTGCAGCCGGAATCCCTCTGAAAATATCAGGTGGGCGAGGACAGGTGGCGTCTACCGCTCCGTCTGCATCCTCCCTAGGATCCATTTGCTATGGAGCTACACTCTTAAGCTCCGGGCCTTCTTGGTCATGGTCCTTGACCGGGCTGAGACGTTCATCATCTCCAGCCAGCCCCTCGTCCCAAGGCCAAGGTACGAGGGCTGTGTCTCCATCCGCTGCAGGTCCACACAGGATCCACACTCAGGGTGGGAGATCACAGTGTTCACAGTTCCAAGACTGATCAAAGACCAAAGGACCTCCCAAAAGACCATGAACCAAGATGGCTTTTTATTAAATATGAAATTTAAAGTGTCACTAAAATGTGAGTCCTCCACCCTCACCCACTAAATGGTTCCCCTAACTCTTGGTTCCCCAATCTCCCTGTAACCAGGAGGGCAGCACATAGTGCATTCTAGCCCCCTCTGGTGGGAGAAGTGTGGTGTTGGATGTGAAGGAAGGGTCCTGACCATCACACTGTTCTTACCTCAGAGGAGGAACACTACACTCCATTAGAGAAGTGCAGCATTCCTGTGGCGGTCGAACCCTCAGGGGCGCCACATCCCCGTGTTCGCATGGGTTTCCTCCCACACCCCAAAGACATATTGATAGGGGATCTAGATTGCTAGCCCCCAATGTGGATAGTGTTGATAATGTCTGTAAAGAGCTGTGGAATTAATGACGCTCTATAAGTAAAATAAAAAAAAAGTTCACATGTTGCAGCTGCATTGCATTTTTTTGCCATTTCTATCTCGATTGCAGCAACAAAAAAACGAAGAAAACCCTGCAAAAGCAAAGTGTGAATGCAGCCTTAAATTCAAAATCAATGTCAGCTTTCACATATCTACAACAATCTTGCATTCAAAAACTCATATCCCAAGATAAACTTCTCCTGTTTCACAGAATATACCCATATCTTGTAAAATGCTACAGGCAATAAGAAAGCAAACCAAAAACTATCAGCAAGGAGGGGGCTGGAGACAGCACAGCTAGGGGGAAGCCACCCATGACCGGGATTGGTCTAGAGGTTTCACCCCTCCCCCTTTTGAATGAGGCAGCCTTGGGGATTGGATAATGGGAAGTTGGGGGGTGGGTAGTGGGAGAGGCGCATATATAGGGAAAAGTGTGGGAAAACCGCCATTCCCTGAGGAGCAGCAGAGTGATTTTCCCAGAAATGGCGTCCGTCGAATCCCTGGTGGGCCAGCTCAGAGACGTCGCCATGACACCAGGGAGGCAAGCATCTGCGGGCAGGCAGCAGTCCAGGGAACCACCGCTGCCTGGCTCACATGGACGACGCGGAAGGGAAGGAGCGGCGGGTAGCGACACCGCTCTGCCTGGCAGCGTCCAGGCCTGTGCGTCTGGGTCTGGTTGCCGGAGGAGGCCCAGAGCTGCATCCAGGAGTGCAAGACGGTCTGGCGGGAGGCGATCGTCAGGGAGAAGCCAGTCTGCAGCATCCGTGACCATTCAGGTCCCCCTGGTGACGCGGAGGCCAGGGGCGCGGGCCTTGAGTGGCGAATGGACACAGAAGGATCCGATTCCAGGAGTGATCGTGACGGAAGAGGTGATCGTCAGGACTCAGGAATTCCGGCTGGCGGGGACACAGCACCTGCGCAACTGCGTGAGTATGATTCTATGTCTTGTTTGTCGCCCGCAGGGGCTGTTTTGCTAAGGGGAGGTAGCGGTCAGTTTGTAGGGCCAGGGGGGAGGAGTTTAGGTGGTCCCGGGGGTGCAGAGGTATCGGGGATTAGGGATATCTTGCATAGCATGTCACAGATTTTGCTTAGAATGGAGAGCGGTGCAGCGGGTGGGGCAAGTCCATCCCCCGTAGGAGCTTGGTTACCAGGCCAGGAGGTGTTGCTGCAACCCAGTTGCGTTACGGTAGGGTCTGCGGCGGGCACAGAGGTAGCATCTACGGGCGTTTCAGTATCGGTTCAGACGGAAAAGGACAAGGGCGATACGGTGAAGCTGGATGATAGGGCAAAGGGTGAGGTGTATGTGTGCTTCGAGGGGCCACTGGGGGCACATTTAAAAAAAGAGGTGAAGGAGAAAATTTGGCGTGATGAATATGTCGAAATTTTCTCCCTCCTTCCCTTGGAGAAGTTTAATTTAGACAAGGGGAGGAAGGATAATAGCAAAAAGGAAGAGGAGGAGAAGCGCAGGTGGCGCTTGATCCCTCAGACTTTTGCAAATTGGCTTCAAGCATTCGCTATATTGGCTGGTGTCATTGGGGAAAAGTTTCCTGAAAATTGTCTATTCTGTTACTTAGAAGCGATTGGGGAAGCGCATCGTACTTACGGGGGACAAACATGGCTGAGGTACGACGAGCAATTCAGGCACAGGAAGGCGGTGCGGCCTGAGATTAAGTGGGACCAGAAAGATATTGGCCTTTGGTTAAAAGTGATGGCCCCTGCTAGATACGGGCAGTCCTTTCACCGGAGCGGGGGAAGCGGGAGTCAATCGTCGGGACAGGGGGGAGGTAGTCAGGGAGCACAGGGAGGAAAAGAAAAGTCGGGAACGTTCTGGCAATTTAATGATGGCTAGTGCAAATAAGAGAACGGCTGTAAGTTCAAGCACGTTTGTTCCCATTGCAACTGGAGCTCCCATGGGGCTGCAAAATGCTTCAAAAAAGGAAAAGGAAGGATGTCGTGGGTACCGGTCAAGGGGGTGACTCCAGTGAATCTGCTAGGGATGGCCCCCTTTCTAAGTAGATATCCCGATCAATCGAAGGCCAGGATTATTAATGATGGTTTTTTGGAGGGTTTCAGGATCCCGCCTCCTGACCATACGGTTCCTTTTTCTGTTAAGAATTTGAGGTCTGCTTTGTTGCATTCAGAGGTTGTCGGTGTTAAGTTAGTAAAGGAAGTTGAGTTAGGTCGTATGGCAGGGCCTTTTGATAGTCTACCGGTTGAAGGCGTGATCATTTCTCCTTTGGGGGTAGTGCCTAAGAAGGAGCCAAATAAATTTCGCCTGATCCGGCATTTGTCGTACCCAAAAGGTTGTTCGGTCAATGACGGTATAGCGCCGGAATTATGTTCAGTTGAATACACATCATTTGATGCGGCTGTGTCATGGGTTCGTAGGTACGGGCCTGGGTCACTGTTAGTGAAAACTGACATTGAATCAGCTTTTAGGCTACTTCCGGTTCACCCGGCTAGCATTCCGCTATTGGGTTGTTTTTGGAACAAAGGTTATTACCTAGATAGGTGTTTGCCTATGGGTTGTTCTATTTCATGTTCATTGTTTGAAACTTTCAGTACTTTTCTGGAATGGGTGGTCAGGGATGTTGCAGGTGTGCAGTCCGTTATTCATTACCTGGATGATTTTTTGTTCATAGGTCCCCCAGATTCGTTTGTCTGTGGTAACTTGGGTGTCGCATTGGGGGGCGATAGAGAGTGACGAGGATAGGACGTTGGCAGTCTTGTTTTTGGTTGGTAAGGCTGCGGACTTAGGGTGGTCGGCATCTAGAATTAGTAAATTTGTTGCTGGGCTCGCATTCAATTTCAAGTTACAGGGTTTGACTGATGTTACTAAATCCTTTTTGGTCAATCAGGCACTTAGAGGTTTTCGAAAAGGTAGCAAGAGTTTGGATAAGCGTAGGCCAGTCACGTTTAGTATGTTGGAAAGGTTAGGTCTGGTTTTGGAAAGGATTTGTTGTTCTACTTTTGAGGCGGCTCTGTTTACGTTAGCCTTTTCCTTAGCTTTTTTTGGGGCGATGAGAGTAGGCGAGTTGGTCGCCCCCAGCAGGAATAGGGCGGGAGGTTTATTAGCCGAAGACATGAGTTGCTGGGCCTGGGGTATCGATTTTTGGATTAGACGCGCAAAAACTGATCAGTTGGGTAGAGGTAAGCGCGTCGTTTGAGGTAGAGTGGACGGGGCTCTGATGTGTCCAAGAAGGTGCTTGGAGGTTTATTGGCAAGTGTGGTCGTGTAGATCCGGCCTACTGTTACGTCATTGCAACGGGTCATTTCTTTCCCGTTTCCAGTGTATAGTGGTCCTAAAAAAGGGGGTGCAGGAGTTGGGCCTTAGCCCGGGTGTTTATGGTTCACATTCCTTTAGGATTGGCGCAGTGTATGAGGCTGATAGGCGCGGTTTGGGGGCGGAGGTGATAAAGCGGATTGGAAGGTGGAGTTCGGACCGTTATTTGACGTATGTTCGCCGTTAAATAACGCAGGACTTTGTTCATTTGTGAGTTGTTGAATATGCTTGTTTATTATTCTTTTAGGTGGCTTCCCCGTGTTAGCTTGGATTTTCGGACATTCGTACGTGCATTGGGGGGCGCTGCATGCTGACGTAAGGCGTGACGGTAGGCAGTTGGGCTTTCCGAGGGTACAAGTGGTTATAAGGGGGCTAGGTTTTAGAGGGATGGTATGGAGCCGTTTTTTGTCGGAGTTTCATAAAGCGGCCAGATTGGACAGAACACCGGATATTCTGGTTGTGCAGTTGTGAGGGAACGATTTGGGGGCAAGGCCCGTGAGAGAGTTAATTCGGGATATCCGTTTTGATTTTTTGAGATTGTGGACTTCGTTCCCGGGGGTTCTGACGGTTTGGTCAGATATAGAGCCCAGGAAGAAATGGCGGGTGGTCAGATCAGAAAAAGGTATAAATAGAGCAAGAGTGAAATTAAATAGGGCCGTGTCTAGCTTTGTGTCAAGGAATGGTGGGATAAGTTTTAGGCACTTTGAGTTGGAATCGGGGGTTGGTAATTTTTGGTTGAAGGACGGTGTTCATCTCAATGATATCGGTATTGATCTTTGGGCCCTTGCAATACAGGAGGGGATTGAAGGGTGTTGGTAGCTTTGGGGCACTCACGAGCCTAAGGTTTCAGGGCTGTTTGTGGTTGGCGGGGGGTGGGGTTCTTGGAGTTGGTACCGAATTGTCGGTGGAAGGAATTGGGAAAATTCCAGGTCGTTTAAATTGAGTGGGGGGTGATCTGGCAGTCGGTTCTGGGCTCTGGACGGGGCTTTACCTCGAGAGCATTTAGTTGGTTGGTCTTTCACGGAATGTGGAAGTTTTTGGTGCCCTTGAGCTGGTGCTGAACGGCTGAGGGTAACATGGCGGTTGATTTTTTAAGTTAATTTAAAGCCAGATCTATTAGCTCCAAGAACCCTCCCTCCATATATATATATATATATATATATATATATATATATATATTCCATTGTTATTTTGTTTGTTATTTGTTGTTTGTTAATAAACGGCCGCTGTGGCCAAATTTATTCAACGAATAACAGGTTGTAGAGTCTTTATTTCAGGGACGGAATCATGGGATCCCTTGGTATGTTGGGAAGAGGGAAGCCATCAGGTAGGAAACCACATTGGGCGTAACAGGTCATGCGTAGTTATAGTTGTTCATTAAAGTCAGATGCTTCCTAATGAGTCACGATCACCCATGGGTCAACAGGTCAATAGCAACAATGCCAGAGTGTTAAATGATTGCACACAGTCCTTATAAAACAGCATGGAGCCGGCCCCCCGAATCATCACCGAGGTATTATACACTTTACAAGTCACAAAATATAAGTCCAGCCGTAAGTGGCACAGTATAATGTGTTGGCAAGTAAAGTGACAGGCAAAGTAAGATCAAAGCTGGTGGAGATTATCCTGCAAAACATTATTGGAATTTGGAATTTAGAAGTTAAATTAAAGGGATTCTATCAATTCTGACATCCAAATCAAAGTCATCACAGGTCCTTGTTGGGGTTCTTGCACTTAGGCCATTAATGACATCAGTGTGCAATCAGTGTGTGATCAGTGTGCGATCAGTGTGTCATCAGTGTGTGATCAGTGTACCATAGTGTGATCAGTGTGCCATCAGTGTGCGATCAGTGTGCCATCAGTGTGTCATCAGTGTGCAATCAGTGTGTGATCAGTGTGCGATCAGTGTGCCATCAGTGTGCGATCAGTGTGCCATAGTGTGTGATCAGTGTGTCATCAGTGTGTGATCAGTGTGTCATCCGTGTGTGATCAGTGTGCCATCCGTGTGTCATCAGTGTGTGATCAGTGTGTCATCAGTGTGTGATCAGTGTGTGATCAATGTGTCATCAGTGTGTGATCAGTGTGCCATAGTGTGATCAGCGTGCCATCAGTGTGCCATCAGTGTGTCATCAGTGTGTCATCAGTGTGTCATCCGTGTGTGATCAGTGTGCCATCACTGTGCCATTAATGTCATTGGTGTGTCATCAGTGTGTGATCAGTGTGTCATCAGTGTGTAATCAGTGTGTCATCCATGTGTGATCAGTGTGCCATCAGTGTGCCATTAATGTCATTGGTGTGTGATCAGTGTGCCATCAGTATGTGATCAGTGTGCCATTAATGTCATCAGTGAGCCATCAGTGTGTGATCAGTTTGCAATCAGTGTGCGATCAGTGTGTCACCAGTGTCATTATTGTGTCATAGTGTATGATCAGTGTGCCATCAGTGTGCGATCAGTGTGTCACCAGTGTCATTAGTGTGTCATAGGGTATGATCAGTGTGCGATCAGTGTGCCATCAGTGTGTGATCAGTGTGTGATCAGTGTGCCATTAAAGTCATCAGTGTGTGATCAGTGTGCCATCAGTGTGTGATCAGTGTGTCATCCGTGTGTGATCAGTGTGTCATCCGTGTGTGATCAGTGTGTCATCAGTGTGCCATTAATATCATTGGTGTGTGATCAGAGTGCCATCAGTGTGTGATCAGTGTGCCATTAATGTCATCAGTGTGCCATCACTGTGCGATCAGTGTGCCATCAGTGTGTGATCAGTGTGTGATCAGTGTGCCATTAAAGTCATCAGTGTGTGATCAGTGTGCCATCAGTGTGTGATCAGTGTGTCATCCGTGTGTGATCAGTGTGTCATCCGTGTGTGATCAGTGTGCCATTAATATCATTGGTGTGTGATCAGTGTGCCATCAGTGTGTGATCAGTGTGCCATTAATGTCATCAGTGTGCCATCAGTGTGTCATAGTGTATGATCAGTGTGCCATCAGTGTACGATCAATGTGTCATCAGTGTGTGATCAGTGTGCCATTAATGTCATCAGTGTGTCATAGTGCGTGATCAGTGTGCCATCAGTGTGTGATCAGTGTGCCATCAGTGTGTCATCAGTATCATTAGTGTGTGATCAGTGAGCCATTAATGTCATCAGTGTGCCATCAGTGTGTCATCAGTGTGTGATCAGTGTGCCATCAGTGTGTCATCAGTATCATTAGTGTGTAATCAGTGTGACATTAATGTCATCAGTGTGTCATCAGTGTGTGATCAGTGTGCCATCAGTGTGTCATCAGTATCATTAGTGTGTGATCAGTGAGCCATTAATGTCATCAGTGTGCCATCAGTGTGTCATCAGTGTGTGATCAGTGTGCCATCAGTGTGTCATCAGTATCATTAGTGTGTAATCAGTGTGCAATTAATGTCATCAGTGTGTCATCAGTGAGAGATCAGTGTGATATTACTGTCATCAGTGTACCATAGTGTGTGATCAGTGTGCCATCAGTGTGTGATCAGTGTGCGACCAGAGTGTCATCAGTGTGTGATCAGTGTGCCATTAATGTCATCAGTGTGTCATCAGTGTGTGATCAGTGTGCCATCAGTGTGCCATCAGTGTGTCATCAGTGTGTGATCAGTGTGTCATCCGTGTGTGATCAGTGTGCCATCAGTGTGCCATTAATGTCATTGGTATGTGATCAGTGTGCCATAGTGTGTGATCAGTGTGCCATCAGTGTGCGATCAGTGTGTGATCAGTGTGTCATCAGTATCATTAGAGTGTGATCAGTGTACCATTAATGTCATCAGTGTGCCATAGTGTGTGATCAGTGTGTCATCAGTATCATTAGTGTGTAATCAGTGTGCCATTAATGTTATCAGTGTGTTATCAGTGTGCCATTACTGTCATCAGTGTGCCATAGTGTGTGATCAGTGTGCCATCAGTGTGTGATCACATGACCAGCGGTGGTGCATACATGATGATTCCATATGAATTGCACTGAGTGACAGTTGGAAGAGACAGTTGGAATTGCCCAGCGACAGTGGAGGAGATGTCGTCTGACCCAAAGCAAAGCAATAATATGGATGCAAAAGAGGAGGAGATTGTGGTGAGGAGAGAAGGAGTGAAGACTGGAAGACCTTCCCATGACACATCTGATGATGAGAGGAAGTCTTCAGTCAACAGGACAAAACCACCAGTCCAGAAGAAAGAAGTAGTAGAGGAGAACGTGGTGAGGAGAGAAGGACTGAAGACTGGAAGACCTTCCCATGACACATCTGATGATGAGAGGAAGTCTTCAGTCAACAGGACAAAACCACCAGTCCAGAAGAAAGAAGAAGTAGAGGAGAACGTGGTGAGGAGAGAAGGACTGAAGACTGGAAGACCTTCCCATGACACATCTGATGATGAGAGGAAGTCTTCAGTCAAACAACCAGTCCAGAAGAAAGAGGAAGTGGAAGAAAAGGAGGAGGTAGAAAGTCAGATGATGGGAGCCAAGAAGAGAGGAGCCATCTTCATCTCATCGGGGGACAGAAAGGAGAAGAAAAGAAGAAGGATTACATCAGGACAGAAAGCCATGGATCTAAACCAGAAAGCTGAAGAAGCTGAAGGAAGCAGCGGTGTTCGGCCAACCGACTCCAAAAGCACAGTCTCTGATACTGATACCATCAAGAGGAGATTATTATTCCATCATGTGCTTGGCCAGGGAAGTTTTGGGACGGTCCTGCTGGCGGAAGATTCATCTACCCGCAAACATTTTGCTGTTAAGATCATCGGCAAAAGAGCCCTGCTTGCTGAAGGTGATGAGCGTGTGATGGTGGAGCGACGGGTTTTACAGCTGGCATCTGGGAGCCCCTTCCTTGTCCACGCAGACTTTGCATTCCAGACCAAGGTACAGTATTGATTGCTGGATATTAGGAAATGTCACACGTACCACACACTGCTCTGCCTCATGGACCCCACTGATATCATCTTCTTACATCTCAATGTAGCATGTCCCAAGGTAACCACAGAATATAAGGTTAATGTGACACTTATACACATGGGATATTGTGGCCCCTACTGTTATTAATATAATTCATTGTGGAGCGCGGTACATTGGGAATCATTTATTAAAAGCTTTTACTTTTCCAGGTCAGTTAAAACAATCTTAGCTGATCTCTAATTGGTTAGTATGGGTAACTAGTTTTCTAGTAGGCAGATTTATTAATGAGGCCCAATGTCCCCCACACTTTAAATTATTGAAAATATCAGATGTTATCACAGAGGTCAATGACCTGTAAAAATTCACTTCCCCCGGACCTCATGATTCTAATTGGGTGACTGGTAATATTTGTATCATTTACAGTATTAGCTGGGCATTATCTCGTTTGTAGGCATCAATGCCATGTAGTAGTCTATGGACATTTATATCCACTCTGTGATCAGGGCTGTTACAAAAGAGGCTCGATATTCTTTGTAATATTCAACCTGCTGCTGCAGAACCTCTTCCTGCCGTCATCACCTTCTTGATATGACTTATACATTGCTCTGAAGGAAATTTTTTGTATAAAGTAAAATATGTTTATATGTTTTTTTTGGACTCTATGCCATTTCTTTGACACTATAATTTTGCATATTATTATCTTGTATAGACACGGGATTTCAGAATAGATTAAATGTATTTAATGTTTGTTATTTCCTGGATGACATTGTATTTTGTGTATACCATGTGGGGGACCCTGTGTACACTATATGTCAGGGCTATTGACTTTTGTGCACTTTATATACAATTTGAAAATGTGTTATTTTTGTATACAAGTATTATCTGTATCTTAATAAAGTTTTTTTAATTAATGGTGGGACAATGTTATGTACTTGGGGTCACTTTTTTTTCCGTCACCATGTTTTCTATGTATGAATATACTGTAATAAAGTACCAAATCCACTGTCTTTGAGTGAAACTTCTTCTAACTTAACCAACTAATGGAAAAAATGGTATTATATTGAGCATGGGCGGGCTGGGCCAGGGGGCAGAGGGGCACATGATCACCGGGCCGGCCACCAAGCAGCTGTTGAGGGCCGCCCAGCCATCTGCTGCTTTAGAGAACGCAGGGCGGCCCTGTATATGTAAATGTGTACATGTGCCGGCCGGGCGTCTGCAGCGCAGCACAGCAGGCACTGCTCACATTCTTCTGCCTGCCGGAGAGAAGCTTCATCCGCTGAGCAGTACCGGAGAGCAGACATCTTTGATTCCTATAAGTCTGAGCTCCGGATAGCGCTGGGACAGGAGATTTATGCTTTTTGTAGAGTGTGGAAGTGGCAGGACGCTGTTCACCTCCTGACAAGTCCAGAGGCCGGATCCTGAATGTGATCTATGGACGTTCTGCTGATGATCAGAAAGATTTATTGTAGCAGATGGACCCTTCATGCAGGTTGGGGTCGCGCTGTCAGTGTGAGGTTATCGCCCCTCATCTGTATGAATGTTCAAATCACATCGGACCCGAGATAGAGACCCTGCAGACCTGACTATAAAGACCCCTGCCCAAGACTGATCCTGCACCGACTACAGGACAACACAGATTATATATATATATACCGCCATCTCTACAAAGTGATGTCTTGTAGTCGGTGCAGGATCAGTCCAGGGCCTATATGATCTAATGTCAGTGCACAATATAGAAATATGACTATCAAAAGACTGACCGTCACTTCCAAACAGAAAACAGGTGTGTACAGGCATACCTCCCAACTTTGGAAGAAGAGAAAGAAGGACAGATCGGCAAATTTGGCCGTGCTCCTGGCCACACCCATTTACCATTTCTTATTCCCAGGGCTGGCTCCAGGTTTCCGCAGGTCCCGGGCCAAAGAGTCTCAGTGGGCTCCTTTAACACATACCATGATACGTGACCCACAGATATGGCAGAGAAATCCCTGTGCAAGCCCCCAAATGACCCTTTTCCTGTGCAAGCCCCCAACATTACATCCTACCCTGTGCAAGTCTCTCAACATGACCCCCTTCCCTTTGAAAGCCCCCAACATGACCTCCTACCCTGTGCAAGCCCCCAAATGCTGAGACTTGTAATCCTTATTCCTCACTAAGACTATGTTAATACTAATGATGACAAAAAAGTAATAGTACTTGTAGTGCCATACCCTTTCCTACTTCCATTTGCCTGATGACAGAGCTGCTGGGACTTGTAGTGCCCGATCCTACCCGGTAAATAACAGCACATTATAGCCCCTCTCTATATACTAACCCCTTCCTACTGTACTTGCATGATGACAGAGCTGCCTGCATGCTGGGACTTGTAGCTCCGCTCTCCACCCTGTACACAATGCTAATCTTCACCACACCCCTATGTAATAACAATATTACACTTCTGTCTCCCACATCTCCCTGTCAAGTACGAAACTGTATTCCCCGGCAGCCACATAAAACCACATCTAGGGAAACAGGAAGTTCAAGGATGCAGTGTATGCTAGGAAACGTAGTCCTAGTCCAATCTATATACACCCACTATGCACTTAGCATGCGGTTAGAGTCAGCCATCTTCTCAGTGCACAGTGACAATGCGCTCTCTCACCAGCTGTGGTCAGAAGTAATGAGACGGTAACAGAGTGCACTGTCATTACACATTGTAAGTAAAAAATTAGACAAGTGTCGCCCCCACAAGTGATGTCAGATTATAGATTCAGCAGCCAGGTATCAATTAACTGAATGCTGGACCAGAGTCCCACATATCGATCCGCTCACCTCTGGTTATGTCCTTTCTTTGTAGTAGACCTAGATACATTTAAAAATGTGGTGCAAATTTTGTTTAAGGTCATGTGCAAATGTTGCATGTTTGATGCATCTTTTTCAGCACAAATTTGGCACTGAAAATATGCAACGTTTTGTTGTCCCAGCAAAGTGAATGCAGACATCGCTTATTTTTTTCCTAGCAGATTTGCATCAGATTCAAACCTGAAGCATGTCAATTCTTGCAGCTTTTTTCACCCATGCTAATGAGTGAGGAAAAATACGCAACAAAAATGCAAGTAAAACACGAGGCAAAAACAGGTGTATTTTATGAAGAGTTTTCCCTGCCAAGACATCAGGATTTGCAACAGAATTTTCTGCTGCAAATCCTGAATGTTTGCACAGAACTTAAGGTTATATGCACACGTTAAGTATTTGCTGCAGATGTTTCTGCACCAAAAATGTGTCCATTGGCAGAAAAACCGCTGCATAAAATCCACACGTTTTTGCTGAAGTTTTTTATGCGTTTTTCTCCACTCATTGGAATGGGGGAAAACACTGAAAGAATGGACATGCAGCAGATATGAAACTACTTCAAATCTGTAATTAAGAAATAAGCAACGTGTGCATGAGATTTCAGATATCTCAATCACTTTGCTGTATTTTTTGCAGCAAAAAAGTGGGGAAACCGCAGCACAAAGGCAACGTGTGCACATACCTTAAGGTGGTTGTTCTTGTTAAAATCTAAGCATTAGCTAAACGAGTGCACATTAGAAAAACCACAGAAGGAATTGAGAGGCTGCGCTCTGCAGAGCCATACACTGCACTAGTCAGTGTTACCTAGCCTTATGTATGACTAGCTTTAGGCAGCGCACACGCTTTTAGAGGTGCAGTAAAGCAAGGTACGCTGTGCTGTTCTACACCCCTGAGAAAAACCTATGCCAGGAGTAATGGTGGTCACACAAGTATAGGGGTACTACAGAGTTACCTAGAAATGTCGCTTTTTTTTTGTTTGTGTTTTTTTGCAAATCTACACACTCAAGCAAGTCACAATTGAACTCAACAACATGAAACGGGTAAAAATATATTATATATGACTAACTTATTATGCTGTATATACCAGTATATATCAGTATTGCACATACAGTATACAGGATATATGTCTGGTATATATTATAGTATGACAACAGACATCAGATATTACACTATCACATATTATCTATATATAATATCTAATGTCTGTGCACTTAGTATGTTGCATACAGTATACAGAGGAATATGTGACTGGTGTGTGATATACAATGTGAACAGACACCATATGTCTGTACGCAAAGTATAAGGCCTCATTCACACGTGTGTCCGGTACGTGTGGTGACAGTTTTCACACGAACTGGAGACACTTACACATGTAGACCCATTAAATGAATGTGCCTGTGCACATGTCACTGTGTTTCCACGGACCATGTGTCCGTAGGCAAAACATGCTGAAATGTCCATTTTTTGCACACCGTACGGGTCGGAAGATGTCCAACACACGCGCGCACATCTGTGTGTCATAAGTATGACACGTACCGGCGCCTGGGAATCAGCGTACTGTTAGCGCTGTTACGAAGTGCCGGATGCTGGAGGCATCTCTCATCATTGTCCCCTGCTTGCGCTGAGATCAGCCAGCAGGGGACAATGTTAAGAGTAGTATTCTGCTCCTTCTGTCTCCAACAAGTGTAAAAATAAGAATAAAATAAAAAACACATTATACTCACCTGTCCGAAGTTGAAATAATTCAGTGTTCCACGATGTAATCCATCTAACCGACATTTGTTCATCAGCGTGATCGATGGCTTAAGGCGATCACACATGCTGAGGAGCAGAGGAGAATGACTCGCTGCAGCGAGCGGGCCCCTGAACTGCGCTGAGTTCACTGACCAGTGTCCTGTCACTCACTAAGCTCAGAGCAGTTCAGGGGTCCGCTCGCTGCAGAGAGTCATTCTCCTCTGCTCCTCAGCGCGTGCGGTCGCCTCAAGCTACCGATCACACTGATGAAGAAATGTCGGTCAGATGGATTACAGCGTGGGACACTGGATTATTTCAACTTTGGACAGGTGAGTAGTGAGTATAATGTGTTTTTAGAGCTCGTACCTCTTCCATACAAATTATAAAATACAACTTTTAATATCTGTATTAAAATATTGACAGCCATAAAATAACAAACCACAACATCAGTGCACAATAAGAGGAGGGGATAGTGCCTCACCCTATTTAGGCCCTATTTCACCCTACCTTGCCGCGGAGGTTGGCACCCTATTTTCCTGTACAATGGCACCCCCGCTCAACGATGACTCTCCCTGGGATCCCTATAACACCCTATATTGACGGCCAGTGGGGTACAGGGATTCTTAGTGGAGAACACACAGTTTCTTGTGACAAATAGAAACAATGCAAAAAATGCTCAAAAAGTTTTTATATATCTGCAGCCCTGATCAGTACAATTTGACCACAGATACAGAAGGCTGCATGAATATAATCAAAGCGCATAACATGGATCCATTTTTAAAATCTTGTTTGCTCTAAATCATGCCACATAAAAGGGGAAACGCGTTGAGTTGTACAGGCATTGAGTCATATATGCACGATATATTTTCATTCATGACATGTAATCTTAGTTGTGGAGGCATTAAGTCATATATGTATAGATTTGGTAATATATTTTGATTCATGACAGTTAAACAGTGGCCATGAGCTACATATGAATTGCCTTGAGCTATTTGGGCATTTAATTGTGGTTACATCTACTAAGCAATATTTATTTGTATTAAATGGATCCCTGGTCCAGGACAATTTATTAACTGAGATCATGAGCTATATATAAACTGATCGGGCATTGAGTATTATCTTGAAACTAGACGGTGGCCCGATTCTAATGCATCGGGTATTCTAGAATATGTATGCGGCCGACCGGGCGCGACTAATCAGCGAAGCAGTGTTTAAATGGGTTGTGCACTACTTTAAATTAACCCCCCAATGCATCCTCCCGGGGCCCCTAATGAATTCTGTGCTAGTGAGGACCGGGGAGCGGCGCTGCCTGTGCGGGTACTTCCGCAGCGAGCAGCTGACCTCCGGCTACATCCGGTACTTCCGGCTACATTGCGCTGACCTCCATGCGGCTACCGTAGGCAGATCAGCGGCTAGGGCCCCTGATCTCCCGACGGCAAGTGTGAAGGAGGGGTGCGGCGCCGCCTTGGCCGCCGGTCTGGGTACTTCTGCTGCGAGCAGCCGGGAGATGACCGGCTAGCGCCGGTCATCTCCCTGCTGCATCGCCGCTGACCTCCATGCGGCAGATGAGCCGCTAACAGCCGCCATCTTGTTCTGAAATCCCGCGTCGCTGATTGGCCGTGGCCGGACCAATTAGCGACGCGGGATTTCCTCGACAGACAGACAGACGGGATAAGCCGATTATATAGTAGATGGATCCTCTGTCCATGTCATGGAAATTAAGTAGTGCACTTTAAGATTTATCCTTCTATGTGGCATGATTTCGAGCAAGCAAAAAAGATTTTAAAAATTGATCCATGTTATGCGCTTTGATTATATTCATGCAGCCTTCTGTATCTGTGGTCAAATTGTACTGATCAGGGCTACAGATATATAAAAACTTTTTGAGTATTTTTTGCATTGTTTCTATTTGTCACAAGAAACTGTGTGTTCTCCACTAAGAATCCCTGTACCCCACTGGCCGTCAATATAGGGTGTTATAGGGATCCCAGGGAGAGTCATCGTTGAGCGGGGGCGCCATTGCACAGGAAAATAGGGTGCCAACCTCCGCGGCAAGGTAGGGTGAAATAGGGCCTAAATAGGGTGAGGCACTATCCCCTCCTCTTATTGTGCACTGATGTTGTGGTTTGTTATTTTATGGCTGTCAATATTTTAATACAGATATTAAAAGTTATATTTTAGAATTTGTCTTGAAGAGGTACGAGCTCTGTGAATTGTTAGATTTGTTGGTACCGTAACTACACTGCTCAAAAATATAAAGGGAACACTCAAATAACACATCCTAGATCTGAATCTGAAACAGCCTTCCATGTGCTCGCCAGAGGTAGCCTGACTGCCATTAGGTACCGAGATGAGATCCTCAGACCCCTTGTGAGACCATATGCTGGTGCAGTTGGCCCTCGGTTCCTCCAAATGCAAGACAATGCCAGACCTCATGTGGCTGGAGTGTGTCAGCAGTTCCTGCATGATGAAGTCATTGAAGCTATGGACTGGCCCGCCCGTTCCCCAGACCTGAATCCGATTGAGCACATCTGGGACATCATGTCTCGCTCCATCCACCAACGTCACATTGCACCACAGACTGTCCAGGAGTTGGCAGATGCTTTAGTCCAGGTCTGGGAGGAGATCCAGCAGAAGACCATCCGCAAGGTCATCAGGAGCATGCCCAGGCATTGTAGGGAGGTCATTCAGGTACGTGGAGGCCACACACAATACTGACCCTCATTTTGACTTGTTTAAAGGACATTACATCAAAATTGGATCAGCCTGTAGTGTGTTTTTCCACTTTAATTTTGGGGGTGACTCCAAATCCAGGCCTCCATTGGTTAATACATTTGATTTCTATTGATGATTTTTGTGTGATTTTGTTGTCAGCACATTCAACTTTGTACAGAAAAAAGTATTCAATGAGAATATTTCATTTCATTCAGATCTAGGATGTGTTATTTGAGTTTTCCCTTTATTTTTTTGAGCAGTGTATATAGATCGTTTACTGTGATTTTATAATGTGTTTTTAATTTTATTCTTATTTTTACACTTGTTGTAGACAGCGGGGGCAGAATACAACTCTCAAAATTGTCCCTTGTTCGCGCTGATCTCAGCGCCAGCAGGGGACAATGATGAGAGCTGCCTCCATCACCCATCGCTTGGGAACAGCGCTAACTATACCGCTGATTCCCAGGCGCCGGTACGTGTGTTCCTGCTGTGGCATATGGGCAGCACATGGTTGCCACACGTATGCCACACAGGGAGACACGGACATCTCCGGTACTGGTTTTTTCCAATACAGGAAATATCAGGACGTGTGAAAGAGGGCTAGCACATACAGAATAATATATTACTTGCATATAGTACTGTTATACAAACATCAGATGTTATACAGGATACACATTGTTGTATGTATATTCATATATCTGACAGTGTGTATACTGTATAACATCTCATGTCTGTACACAAAGTATAAGGGTATGTGCACACGTTTAAGCACCACTCCAGCGTTTGCTTGTTCTCAGCACTGGAGTGGCGCTTTAAGTGCAAGCCCCCTGCCCCTGGTCATATACTCTTCCTCCAGCATCTTCCCCGGTTTTCAACACCGCTCCGGTCCAGCGGCGCCATCTTGTGAGTGCAGCTTCTGAGTGTTCGGAAGTCAGAAGTTACGTCACAAGCTCTCAATACAGGTCTATGAGAGCCAGAACGAGGCTCACATAGACTTGTATTAAGTTGTGACCTCCAGCGCACTCCTTGAAATACAGGAGCTGCAAGCAGGTTACTTTTCACAGGAAACAAACGGGTGCGGTGTCGAAAACTGATGAAGGCTACAGGTGGGTATCAGACAGGGGGCAGGGGACTTACATTTAAAGCACCACTCCAGCAATGCAATAAAAAAATGCTGGAGTGGTGCTTTAAGTATTTGGTGTAGAAACTTCTGCACCCTTTCTGCATCTCTTGGCAGAAAAAATGCTGCATATAGTAGACACGTTTTTGATGTGTTTTTTTTACTTGCGTTTTTATTGCAGATTTTTCACCACTCGTTAGTATGGGTGAAATCTGCAGCAAAAATACTTAAAAAATTTACATGCTGCAGATATTTTGCCCTTCAAGTTTTGTGACGAATATGTTAAGAAAAATCTGTCATAATTTTGCAATGTGTGCACAGGTCCTAACACACAGGATAATATATGACTTATACAGTATATACATTGCTGCATGTATATACAGATATATCACAATGTGTATACTGTATAACAGCTGATGTCTGTATTATTCTTTATACTATAGTGGTATACTATGTGCAAAGATATACAATGAACTATGCACTGGACTGATCATTCCTGCACCTGGCACAGGATATACTGTACAAGTGCTTCTCACAAAATTAGAATATCATCAAAAATTTAATTTACTTCAGTTCTTCAATGCAAAAAGTGAAACTCATATATTATATAGAGTCATTACACACAGAGTGATCTATTGCAAGTGTTTATTTATGTTAATGTTGATGATTATGGCTTACAGCCGATGAAACCACAAAAGCCATTATCTCAGTTAATTAGAATACTATATAACACCAGCTTGAAAAATGTTTTAATGTTTTTAAAATCCGAAATATTGGCCTACTGAAATGTATGTTCAGTAAATGCACACAATACTTGGTCGGGGCTCCTTTGGCATCAATTACTGCATCAATGCTGCAATGTGGCATGGAGGCGATCAGCCTCTGGTACTGCTGAGGTGTTATGGAAGCCCAGGTTGTGCTGATAGCAGCCTACAGCTCGTCTGCATTGTCGGGTCTGGTGTCTCATCTTCCTCCTGACAATACCCCATAGATTCTCTATAATAGATTCTCTATGGGGTTAAGGTCAGGCGAGTTTGCTGGTCAATCAAGCACAGTGATACTATTGTTTGTAAACCAGGTATTGGTACTTTTGGCAGTGTGGACAGGGGCCACGTCCTGCTGGAGAATGACATTTCCATCTCCAAAAAGCTTGTCGGCAGAGGGAAGCATGAAGTGCTGTAAAATGTCCTGGTAGACGGCTGCGCTGACTTTGGTCTTGATAAAACACAGTGGACCTACACCAGCAGATGACATGGCTCCCCAAACCATCACTGATTGTGGAGACTTCACACTAGACCTCAAGCAGCTTGGATTGTGGCCTCTCCACTCTTCCTCCAGACTCTGGGACCTTGATTTCCAAAAGAAATGCAAAATTTACTTTAATCTGAAAACTATACCTTGGACCACTGAGCAACAGTCCAGGTCTTTTTTTCCTTGGCCCAGGTAAGACGCTTCTGGCGTTGTCTATTGGTCATGAGTGGCTGGACACAAGGAATGCAACACTTGTAGCCCATGTTCTGGATACATCTGTGTGTGGTGGCTCTTGAAGCAATGACTCCAGCAGCAGTCCACTCCTTGTGAATCTCACCCAAATTTTTGAATGGCCTTTTTTTAACAATCCTTTCAAGGCTGTGGTTATCCCGGTTGTTTGTGCACCTTTTTCTACCACACTTTTTCCTTCCACTCAACTTTCCATTAATATGCTTGGATACAGCACTCTGAACAGCCAGTTTCTTTAGCAATGACCTTTTATGGCTTACCCTCCTTGTGGAGTGTGTCAATGACTGCCTTCTGGACATCTGTCAAGTCTGCAGTCTTCCGCATGATTGTGGAGCCTACTGAAACAGACTAAGGGATCTTTTTAAACGCTTAGGAAGCCTTTGCAGGTGTTTTTTCTAATTTACTGAGATAATGACTTTTGTGTTTTCATTGGCTGTAATCCATAATCATCAACATTAACAGAAATAAACACTTGAAATAGATCACTCTGTTTGCAATGACTCTATTTAATATATGAGTTTCACTTTTTGCATTGAAAAACTGAAATAAATTACATTTTTGATGATATTTTAATTTTGTGAGAAGCACCTGTATATAACATGTGATGTCCAGTATCCATACTCAGGGTTGATCAGTCCAGTGCAGGATTCTGTATTGTGTCTCTGGTCACTCTGAGGTATAGGGACAGAGATTTATTGCAGCAGACTGAACTTTCCTGTGGATCTGATGACGCTGGAGCCGATGAGCTGACACTGACAGAGCGACCCTGAGGGTTCAGACTCCTGCAATAAATCTCAGGGGAAATCATCAGATCGGCCACAGACACAATCCAGGACCCCACACAATACAGGTCCCGGCCCTGTATTTATCAGCAGGTGAGCAGCGTCCTGCCATCTCCTCACCACACAGAGAGCTGAAGTTCGTACTCACAGATGCCCCCTGTCTGTCCCGCCCACATGCTCCTCTCCATCAGTAAGAAGATGCAGCCACACTCCCTCTACTTCAGCAGACGGACGCACACACCATTCAGTGGACGTGTTTGCTCCACTGTGATGCGACCGGTCTGCACTTACTGTATACAACAGCATCAACCCACCAGTGGCCTTAATCAGCTGCTTAATGACCGGCCCAGGGGGCATATGCCCCTCTACCCCCTGACCCAGCCCTCCCCTGCTCACATATGAGTGAAGTGACTGTGTGATGACTGCTGGAACCTGCAAGTGTAGCACCCTGAGGATTCGGCTGCTACAGGGGTATTGCATCTCGACCCAGAGGTGTGGTATTCCACTCCCGGGTAAGGATGGAGTATGGAACTGAGCTTAGTAGGCTGCATGCACTACATACATCCCATTTCCGGGGGACAGAACAATGGTACTCCCACCAGTATATGTGCAGGTACGACAGCGTCTGTCCCTGGCTGGAGTGGGAGGGGGGTGGAACATCCCAGTAGTGTAGGGGCAGATAGGGGGAGTAGTCTGGGTAAATGTAGGAGCTCATTGGGTGCTGGTCACCTGAGCTCACACATAGAGGGAGTATATAAGGTGGGCACCATCTTAGGACAGGGTCAGTCAGCCAGTCAGCGAGTCAGCAGTAACTCCAGGAGAGGAGAAGGAAGAGGGACCCAGAGGCGCAGGACGAGAGGGGACCCCAAGAGCCCGTATGAGAACTGATAAGGGTGAAGGGTCGGCAAAAGGGTACCGGATCCCAAGCTGGCGGAGGCCAAAGCAAACCTTAGCCAGGAACCGGAGGTCGTGGGCAAGATTTGCCACGACCCTCACCAAATCCACCAGAATGGCACACCGAGCATAGGGTCAGGGAAGCCAGAGAAGGTTCAACCACCAAGAGACCCGAGGGAGCCGGACACAGGTGGATCCCTGGTGGGAACGGCCAGAGAGAGAGAAGAAGGGAGCTCAGGACCATACTCAGGAATTGCCCGGGAGTTGACCGAGTCCCGCACCTGGTGGACGCAGCACGGCTTGGGAGGTCACTGCTGTACAGAGTGACCCGAGCAACACCAGTGAGTAAAAACCCTGAACTGCATTTCATGCCTCTGAGTCTCCTTGCTGCACCTTCACAACCACCATCCTCCACGTCTGACCCCCTGAGGCTATACCCCTCCCGTTGGGGGTTATACTACCACAGCTGCACACACACCACCAGCCTCAGCGGACCATTCTGCAGCGGCGGCCTTTTGACCGCAAATCAACGGGTGGCGTAGTCGACACTAAGAACATCTGCAAGGACTGCCGCACACTAAGTTTGACACCCTGGGCACGGACCGGGTCACAGCCACTCGGAGACTACAACCCCCATCTGATCCGGCTCCGGGTATCCCTAACAACATGGCCTAGGGGGCGCGTCAACCTTTGGCGTAGTCGGCAGGATAACGTGCCCGCAACCACCGGGTACTGCGTGCCTGAAGAAAAGTTCATATTTACCGTAAAGAGAAGTCTCCCGCCGATTCCAGAGGGTCCCCGCCATCGGACGCCATCTCGGATCAGTTCCCGCCATTCGCCCGTCATCTGCAGTCTTTTCCCGCCATCTGCAGTGTTTCCCGCCACTGGGAGACGATTCCCGCCATCAGAGAAGATTTCCCGCCTTGGCAGAGCGGACGCCATTATGGGCGTGCCAAAGGATGGCAAGAGGCCACCTCCCATCGTGGGCCAGGACCGAAAATGGCGCCAAAAGTGGAAACCGCCCCCACCAGCAGAGACTGTGATGATTGATATGTCCATCAGCGTGAGGGAACTGCCCCTGGAACTGGCAATCACAAAGTTGCCCCAGGACGACCCCCAATGTGGGCGGATACAGAACAAAAGAAAGAAGATGGGAGCAGCCTGGAAGAGTCTAGAGAGAACACACCCGGAGATGGAGGGAGAGTCAAGCAGCACCGACCCTGTGGTCAGGAGCCTGTTGCAGGCCGCCACTCCAGAAGGCCTGCTGGAGATCCTGGCGCAGCTCCCCGGAGATCGGGAGCGTGCACGGACCGCACTGGAGGGCTTGGCTCAGAGGATGGCCCGAGTGCAGCGAGACGTACTGGCCGCATGGAGCAGAGAGATGGCCCAGCAGGCTGGAGCCCGCCAGCGAAGCACACCACCCGCAACGAGGAGCACGCCTGCCCCTGAAGAGGATGCAGAAGGGACTGAGGCCGGAGACGACACCACAGAGGGAGCTGAAGATACGGAGGCAAGTAAAGGGGACGTCACTACCCCAAGCCCGGCCACCGTAAGCCTACCCCCGCTCCCCGTCGCAGAGCCCGAAATCCCACCGATCGTGCCTGTTGCCGCTCCGCTACCGCTCCAGACTAGGCCTCAAGCAGGGGCCGCGGCCACGCCTCTTGTGACGTCACGCGCCTCAATCCTGAGCGCGGCCAAGCAGGAAGCGCCATCGGCCTGGTCACAGGGCAGAGTACCCCCGGGCGCCGCAGTACCAACAGCGCCCTCTACCTCTGCCGAGCCACCGGCCTGGTCGCTGGGCCAAGTAACCCCGGGCGCCGCCGTCTTCACGGTGCCCTTCACCTTCAGGGTGCCCCAGGCCTGGTCGCAAGGCCTGGTGAACCCGGGCGCCGCTACCACCACCGCGCCCTCAACGTCCACAGCGCCACACCTGGGTGAAGACCTATTTGCCCAGCGCACTTGCCCGGATGGGCAGCCCCCTGTGTGGCCACCAGAGTACCACCATCCCCGACTCCGGAGGGAACGGCCTCTGGATGAGCCCCTGATCCAGGCTCCGGCGCCCGCCAAGATCACCCCACTCTCGTTGGAGGAGGCGCAGTTCGCGTGGGACCCCACTGGAGAAGACCTCATCGGGTTCACGCAAGAGACCCGGGCGGCCGCAGCCCAGCGTGCAGAGTGCTGCCGACAGCAGTTAGAGGTCTTCGACAGAGAAAGGAGAGAGAGGCGGGTCCGCGAGGAGCGGCTCCAAGTGAAGAGCGCCGAGCAGAAGAGCCGAGCCCGCAGAAACCCCCGTGCTGCCCACGGTCCCCGTGCCAGCGGGACTGTAATAAAATTCCAGTTGGAGCACGGGTGGGGTTTCATCCGGGACCACAAGACCCCCGGCGACGTCTTTGTCACCCGCAGAGACGTTGAAAGTCATCTGCCGGAGGGACACAGAGGTCGTGACCTATACCTGGGTGATGAGGTCACCTTCACCCGGCATCAGTGCGCCAAGGGCCCGTATGCCCTGCATGTGCATAGACTGACTGAGGAGGAGCTACGGGGTGAGGAGGATCAAGAGGACCCGGACGGGTCTAAAGATTACCCTCAGCCAAGAGCACACCGCCACTGATGAACTGTAAATAGAATATGTAAATAGTTACCCGTGTGGGTACCAAAAACTGCTGCTACCAAAGTGTAGTCCCCGTCGGGACCAGCAAGTGAATATCCGTGTGTCCCTATCCCCTAACAGGCTGAGGACTGTGAACAGCCATTCCTTTTCCCCACTGGCCGAGGACTGAGAGCGGCCATACCTCCCCTTGTATATAGTTGCGCTTTCTAAGGCACCCCCTACTGGTTTTGTAAGGAACGGTGTTTTTCCAGAAGAGACTGTTGCACTTTACCCGGTCACAAGTTGCACCGTGGCCGGAGGAACAAGAAGGTTTATATGAAAAGTTTATTGCTGCTGATAATATATATAGTGTTCTATATGTTTATGTTATGAAAAAAAATTGTATGTTTGTGGATGTTTTTATTCTTTTACAGCCCGAGGACGTGCTGTGATTTACCAGGGGGGAATGTAGCACCCTAAGGACTCGGTTGCTACAGGGGTATTGCACCTCGACCCAGAGGTGTGGTATTCCACTCCCGGGTAAGGATGGAGTATGGAACTGAGCTTAGTAGGCTGCATGCACTACATACATCCCATTTCCGGGGGACAGAACAACGGTACTCCCACCAGTATATGTGCAGGTACGACAGCGTCTGTCCCTGGCTGGAGTGGGAGGGGGGTGGAACATCCCAGTAGTGTAGGGGCAGATAGGGGGAGTAGTCTGGGTAAATGTAGGAGCTCATTGGGTGCTGGTCACCTGAGCTCACACATAGAGGGAGTATATAAGGTGGGCACCATCTTAGGACAGGGTCAGTCAGCCAGTCAGCGAGTCAGCAGTAACTCCAGGAGAGGAGAAGGAAGAGGGACCCAGAGGCGCAGGACGAGAGGGGACCCCAAGAGCCCGTATGAGAACTGATAAGGGTGAAGGGTCGGCAAAAGGGTACCGGATCCCAAGCTGGCGGAGGCCAAAGCAAACCTTAGCCAGGAACCGGAGGTCGTGGGCAAGATTTGCCACGACCCTCACCAAATCCACCAGAATGGCACACCGAGCATAGGGTCAGGGAAGCCAGAGAAGGTTCAACCACCAAGAGACCCGAGGGAGCCGGACACAGGTGGATCCCTGGTGGGAACGGCCAGAGAGAGAGAAGAAGGGAGCTCAGGACCATACTCAGGAATTGCCCGGGAGTTGACCGAGTCCCGCACCTGGTGGACGCAACACGGCTTGGGAGGTCACTGCTGTACAGAGTGACCCGAGCAACACCAGTGAGTAAAAGCCCTGAACTGCATTTCATGCCTCTGAGTCTCCTTGCTGCACCTTCACACCCACCATCCTCCACGTCTGACCCCCTGAGGCTATACCCCTCCCGTTGGGGGTTATACTACCACAGCTGCACACACACCACCAGCCTCAGCAGACCATTCTGCAGCGGCGGCCTTTTGACCGCAAATCAACGGGTGGCGTAGTCGACACTAAGAACATCTGCAAGGACTGCCGCACACTGAGTTTGACACCCTGGGCACGGACCGGGTCACAGCCACTCGGAGACTACAACCCCCATCTGATCCGGCTCCGGGTATCCCTAACAACATGGCCCAGGGGGCGCGTCACAAGCAGAGCTGAATCCTGACAGTGAGTATATTACACACTGTTAGGATTGGCATGCTACAGGGCTTCATTTTATAATTAAAGGGTTTGTTCAGGTTTGAGATGAAAGTCTGCAGTCACAGCACATGCAGTACACACTTTTAGGAGTCTCCCTTGCACAAGTATGCGATTTGTATACTTCTGGCCACATTCTGACTAGACGTATCCATCCTCACTCAATTCATTTTCATTGAGTTAGGCCACACATGTCTAGTCGGCATGTGACCGCATGTATGAAAATCGCCGGCACAAGAAAATCCTGACAGTGTGCAGTGCACTGTTAGAATTCAGAAGCCTGCAGTCACATAGAGTGACTGCTGACTCACCACAAACTTGGACAATCCTTTTAATGCTTCTAACATAAATAAAAATATGAGAATCAGTACTGAGTTAGTATCACAAATAACATTTACATCCAGGTACCTTATAGATGATGTTGTTTCTAGTCGTTCTCTTTCTTTTCTTCTTCATCTTGTCCAGACTCCATGATGAGTTTTCTCATCCAAAGCTCGTCTCTGCAGACTTCTATCTTCTCTGATCTTCTGCAGCACATCCCACACGATGCCCTTAAAGATAACAATGGCATTATAATGCTCCTGAATAAAAATATGTGTCCTATGCTGAACCCCTGAATAAATAATTGCCCCTCACTATATTCCCGGCATGAATTATCACCCCCACACTGTCCCTCCTATGGTACATGCTCTGTACACTGCACTCTCCTTTCCATACTGGGCCCCTTCTTCACACTGTCCTCTCACACTGTGTCCCCCTTATAGGGCCCAGTGTCTATACTATGCCCCTGCACCATACTCTCCCCCTCCTTGGCTTACAATCTCTTCCTGGCTATGTCCTTACACTGTTCCCCAATGCTTACCCCCAACTACTCAATCTCTATTCTGTGCCTTCTCATCACACTGCTCATCCCCTCCTTGGTATACTGTCCCCTCCTGGCTGTGCTCTTACACTGTCCCCCTATGGTACCCCCTACACTACTCAGTCTCTATTCTGTGCCCACTCACACTTTTATCCCCCCCCTTACTGTCTCCTCGCACTATTCCCCTCAATAGTCTCCTCACTTATTTACCCCTTCCTCCTCATACATTTACCCTCCCACTAAACAATACTGCCTCCTCACACATCTCCTCAACTCCCCAAACTGTGTCTGAACCCATCCCATCACCCTCACTGTCACGCCAGGTGTGGGAAAGTCTAGTGCAACACAAAGGGAAAAGGGAAAGGGAGTCCAGACTCTAGGGAAAAGGGGGAAGGGGAGACCTCCTAGTCTGGTCTAGTGTCACCCTGTCTCAACTACCCTCCCTATATTGGCTCTTCATCAATCGCTACACGGGTGCCTCGCCCTGACTTTCCCTGGCGTATGGCTAAGGCTAGGGACGGGAGGAGATGAGCACTAGTAGATCTCCACTAAACTCTATAGACAACAAGGGTAGTCAAACACGGGGATATTGCTTAGCTTTTGACGACTCCAGACAAATGCACACATGGCCTCAAGCTCGAGAGAGGACGAAGTACTGCTCTTGCTAAAGCCTCACAAGTCGTAATGAATATCGCTGGCACCTCCCTCTCAGACACACCAGGTATTTATACACCCAGCCCAGGGAGCTAATTAGCCAGAGGGAGGTAGTCGCTGGGTCCTAGAGACAGCCAGCCTCTAACAAGATGTCTGTAATGCCAAACGTAGAGATCTCCTGCAACTAACTGCAGGGCGACTGTCTGTCACCTCTGACACACCCGTGACAGTACCCCCCCCCCTCTACGAGTGGCCTCCTGGCACTCAGGACCGAGTTTCTCAGGAAAAGAGGTGTGAAATGAGCGAACCAATCTGGGAGCGTTCACCTCTGATGCTGAAACCCACATCCTCTCCTCTGGACCATAGCCTTTCCAGTGCACCAAGTATTGTAGAGAATGACGTTGGACACGAGAATCTACAATCCTCGAAATCTGGAACTCCAAATTAACATCAACCATTACTGGGGGCGGTGGTAGAGGCGAGGGTTCAATAAGTTCCACATGTTTTTTAAGTAAGGGCCTATGGAACATGTTGTGGAATTTAAGGGCCTGAGGAAGTTCAAGACGAAACGCTGCTGGGTTAATGACGGCGGTTATTTTATAGGGACCAATAAACCTAGGTCCCAGCTTCCAAGAAGGAACTTTCAATCTTATATTCCTGGTAGGCAACCACACAAAGTCATTCACATTCAGGTCCGGACCTTGCAAGCTTTTTCTGTTAGCCATACGTTTATACCTGTCTCCCATGATCTTTAAATTACTCAGCACACCCTGCCATACCGAGGAGAGCGATGAAGTTAAACCGTTCTGAAGCTTCTCCCCCACTAAAGGTATCAAACTGTGGGCGATAACCGTATGCACCGAAGAACAGTGACATGCCAGTGGATTCTTGACGATGATTATTAATGGCAAATTCTGCCAGCGGTAGGTAGGATGCCCAATCCTCCTGATTTTCGGAAACGAAACACCTGAGGTAGGTCTCCAAATTCTGATTGACACGCTCGGTCTGTCCATTCGACTAAGGGTGGAAGGCAGAGGAAAAGGACAGCTGCACCACCAGTCGAGAACAGAATGCCCTCCAGAACATGGAAACAAACTGGGTCCCCCGATCTGACACCACATGGGAGGAAACCCTGTGAAGCTTCACAATCTCATTTATGAACACCTGAACAAGTGTATTGGCATTTGGAAGTGCAGGCAATGCGACAAAATAAACCATTTTACTGAACCTATCTACTACCACCAAATCCACCGTTTTGCCTGCAGAAACCAGTAGGTCAGTAATAAAATCCATGGACAATTGTGTCCATGGCCTACTAGGGATAGGTAGCGGAAGAAGAGTACCAGACGGATGGATATGCGAAACCTTAGAACGCGTGCAAATACTACAAGCAGCTACGTGTTCAATTACATCCTGATGCAACCCGGGCCACCAAAAACGACTAGCGAGGAGGTCTACCGTTGCCTTACCACCTAGATGCCCAGAAAGCACAGAGTTATGATGTTCCTTAATTACTTTGCAGCGCAGATTGGATGGTACAAATAACTTTCCTGAAGGGCAGGAGGCAGGGGCGTCCCCCTGAGCCTCCAGCACCTCACCCTCCAGTTCAGGATAAAGTGCCGAAATGAATACACCTTTCTGTAATATCGCGGCAGGGTTCTCATGGTCACCACCACCAGTGAAACTCTGGGACAAAGCATCAGCCTTGACATTTTTGACCTCTGGATGAAAAGTGACAACAAAATTGAACCTAGTAAAAAACATGGACCATCTGGCTTGCCTACGGTTGAGACGTTTAGCTGATGGATATATGACACGTTCTTATGGTCAGTAATAACAGTAATAGGATGGACAGCCCCCTCCATCCAATGTCGCTATTCATCGAACGCCAATTTGATCGCCAAAAGTTCCCTATTACCCACGTCATAATTTCTCTCAGCCGAAGACATTTTTTTTAGAAAAGAAGGCGCATGGACGCCATTTACCAGGGGACGAATCCTGAGACAACACAGCCCCAACCCCGATATCAGACACATCAATAAAGAGTTGAGAAACATCGGGTTGAATGAGTATAGGTGCAGTGGCAAAATGATTCTTTAAGGAAGAAAAAGCCTGGATGGAAGAATCCGACCATTTGGAAAAATTAGACCCCTTCTTAGTCATGTCAGTAAGGGGTTTCACAGTAACAGAGTGATTCTGGATGAATTTCCGGTAAAAATTAGTAAAGCCCAGAAAACGTTGTAGAGCCTTCAGGTTCTCTGGACGTTCCCAGTCAAGGACTGCACGGATCTTCTCCGGATCCATCCGAAAATCCGAAGATGACAACAAGTACCCCAAAAACTGCACCTCCTGAACAGCGAAAACACATTTTTCTAGTCTGGCTTAAAGTTTGCTATCCCTTAATATCTGGAGTACCTGCTTAACATGCCCCTGATGAGTCTCAAAATCAGTGGAGTAAAGCAAAATATCGTCCAGATAGACCACCACAAACCTCCCTATCAAATGATGGAAAATATCATTTATGAAATTCTGGAATACCGCAGGTGCATTGGCCAAACCAAAAGGCATAACTAGACTCTCGAAATGTCCTTCCGGGGTATTGAACGCTGTTTTCCATCCGTCCCCTTCTCTGATTCTAACCAGGTTGTAGGCTCCCCTTAAATCCAACTTGGAGAATACCTTAGCTCCCACAACCTGGCTGAACAAATCAGGAATCAGAGGAAGAGGGTATGGATCATGGATGGTAATTTGATTTAATTCCTGGAAATCTAAACAGGGACGTAGACCGCCATCTTTTTTCTTCACAAAGAAACCTGTAGCCACGGGCTAAGATGAGGGTCTGATATGTCCCTTCTCCAGACTTTCCGCAATGAAATCCTTCATGGCTTGTCTCTCAGGGCCAGAAAGATTATACAGTCTGGACTTCGGTAGTTTAGCTCGGGGGGTCAGGTTAATAGGACAGTCATAAGCACGATGAGGGGGCAAATCCTGACATCCCCTCTCAGAAAAAACATCCTCAAAACCAGACAGAAAAGCAGGTAATATTTCCGTAGAGACAGTAGCAAGGGAAATATCTAGACAGTTCTCATGGCAGTAATCTCCCCATTCAATAATCTCCCCAGTTTTCCAATCAACCAACGGATTATGTTTAACAAGCCAAGGGATATCCAAGACAATCAGTGTGGGAAGATTGTCCAGAACATAGCAAGGGATGATTTCACAATGAACTGACCCCACACTCACTTTTACATTATGTACAATCTGAGTAAATGCTCTCTCTGCAAGGGTCGCCGAGTTGATGGCGAAAATGGAAATAGGTTTATCTAAAGTACAGCAAACAAGACCATGAGTTTTCACAAACTCAGCATCCAAAATGATGACTCCGGCTCCACTGTCAGCAAACACAGAAATTTTTTCCCCACAAAAAAAAACATGCCTTTTTTCTTGTGAATCTCCGGGGAGATGTATGATGCAGATACACCCCCTTACTGCATGGGTTCTTCCACCTCCCCCAATACTGGTTCACCCCCAGACCGCTCCCCTGGCAGGGATACACAACCCCAACTAGAAGGCCCTGGAGAAGGTGGTCTCACCTGTCAATCCCGAAGGCGTCTATCAAGACGTATGGCCAAAGACATGGCAGCCTCCAAGGACTGAGGGGTTTCATATACTGCCAAGGCATCTTTCAACCTTTCAGTAAGCTCCTTACAAAATTGACTTCTAAGGGCTGAGTCATTCCATTTGGAATCCGTTGCCCATCTGCGGAATTCCGAACTGAATGTTTCCACTGACCTATTTCCCTGCTTAAGGCGACGTAGCCTAGACTCAGCCAAGGCGACTCGGTCAAGGTCATCATAAATGAGGGCCAGAGCCTCGAAAAACCCCTCCACAGACTGGAGACAAACAGAGTCCTGCGGTAAAGAAAACGCCCATGACTGAGGATCTCCCTGTAATAGAGATATCACAATACCAATCCGTAGCTCCTCATTACTAGAGGAGTAAGGATGAAGTTTAAAGTATAATTTGCATGCCTCCTTAAATACAAAAAAACGTATCCCTACCTCCTGAAAACCTGTCCAGGAGGACAACCTTGGGTTCAGGCTGGACCGGCCTACCTGCAGAGACCCTCAGATTGGCGACCTGTAACCGCTGATGCTGCTGCTAAACCTCACAGCGGAAGTCATTCACCTCCAGAGACAGACTGTGAAACTGCTCTGCGAGCTCTGCAACTGAACCCGTACGAAGGGAGAAAGGAAAAAAAAAAGGTCCATGCCCAAAAACACACAGAGAAAGAAAAAAAAAAGGCAGATTTTTTTTTTCCTTTTCAAAACGTGCTCGGCCGGTGATAATGTCGTGCCTGGTGTGGGAAAGACTAGTGCAACACAAAAGGAAAAGTAAAAGGGAGCCCAGATTCTTAGCTTTAGACGACTCCAGACAAATGAACACACGGCCTCAAGCTCCAGAGAGGATGAAGTACTGCTCTTGCTAAAGCCTCACAAGTAGTAATGAATATCGCCGGCACCTCCCTCTAAGACACAGCAGTTAATTATACACCCACACGAGGAAGATAATTAGCCAGAGGGAGGTAGCCGCTGGGTCCTACAGACAGCCATCCTCTAGCAAGTTGTCTGTAATGCCAAATGTAGAGATCTCCTGCAACCAACTGCAGGGCGACTGTCTGTCACCTCTGACACACCTGACGCGCCCCCTGGGCCATGTTGTTAGGGATACCCGGAGCCGGATCAGATGGGGGTTGTAGTCTCCGAGTGGCTGTGACCCGGTCCGTGCCCAGGGTGTCAAACTCAGTGTGCGGCAGTCCTTGCAGATGTTCTTAGTGTTGACTACGCCACCCGTTGATTTGCGGTCAAAAGGCCGCCGCTGCAGGATGGTCCGCTGAGGCTGGTGGTGTGTGTGCAGCTGTGGTAGTATAACCCCCAACGGGAGGGGTATAGCCTCAGGGGGTCAGACGTGGAGGATGGTGGTTGTGAAGGTGCAGCAAGGAGACTCAGAGGCATGAAATGCAGTTCAGGGTTTTTACTCACTGGTGTTGCTCGGGTCACTCTGTACAGCAGTGACCACCCAAGCCGTGCTGCGTCCACCAGGTGCGGGACTCGGTCAACTCCCGGGCAATTCCTGAGTATGGTCCTGAGCTCCCTTCTTCTCTCTCTCTGGCCGTTCCCACCAGGGATCCACCTGTGTCCGGCTCCCTCGGGTCTCTTGGTGGTTGAACCTTCTCTGGCTTCCCTGACCCTATGCTCGGTGTGCCATTCTGGTGGATTTGGTGAGGGTCGTGGCAAATCTTGCCCACGACCTCCGGTTCCTGGCTAAGGTTTGCTTTTGCCTCCGCCAGCTTGGGATCCGGTACCCTTTTGCCGACCCTTCACCCTTATCAGTTCTCATACGGGCTCTTGGGGTCCCCTCTCGTCCTGCGCCTCTGGGTCCCTCTTCCTTCTCCTCTCCTGGAGTTACTGCTGACTCACAGACTGACTGACTGGCTGACTGACCCTGTCCTAAGATGGTGCCCACCTTATATACTCCCTCTATGTGTGAGCTCAGGTGACCAGCACCCAATGAGCTCCTACATTTACCCAGACTACTCCCCCTATCTGCCCCTACACTACTGGGATGTTCCACCCCCCTCCCACTCCAGCCAGGGACAGACGCTGTCGTACCTGCACATATACTGGTGGGAGTACCGTTGTTCTGTCCCCCGGAAATGGGATGTATGTAGTGCATGCAGCCTACTAAGCTCAGTTCCATACTCCATCCTTACCCGGGAGTGGAATACCACACCTCTGGGTTGAGGTGCAATACCCCTGTAGCAGCCGAATCCTCAGGGTGCTACATTCCCCCCTGGTAAATCACAGCACGTCCTCGGGCTGTAAAAGAATAAAAACATCCAGAAACATACAATTTTTTTTTCATAACATAAACATATAAAACATATAAACATTATCAGCAGCATAAAACTTTTCATATAAACCTTCTTGTTCCTCCGGCCACGGTGCAACTTGTGACCGGGTAAAGTGCAACAGTCTCTTCTGGAAAAACACAGTTCCTTACAAAACCAGTAGGGGGCGCCTTAGAAAGCGCAACTATGTACAAAGGGGAATATGGCCGCTCTCAGTCCTCGGCCAGTGGGGAAAAGGAATGGCTGTTCACAGTCCTCAGCCTGTTAGGGGATAGGGACACATGGGTATTCACTTGCTGGTCCCGACGGGGACTACACTTTGGTAGCAGCAGTTTTTGTACCCACACGGGTAACTATTTACATATTCTATTTACAGTTCATCAGTGGCGGTGTGCTCTTGGCTGAGGGTAATATTTAGACCCGTCCGGGTCCTCTTGATCCTCCTCACCCCGTAGCTCCTCCTCAGTCAGTCTATGCACATGCAGGGCATACGGGCCCTTGGCGCACTGATGCCGGGTGAAGGTGACCTCATCACCCAGGTATAGGTCACGACCTCTGTGTCCCTCCGGTAGGTGGGACTCGACATCTCTTCTGGTCACGAAGACGTCGCCGGGGGTGTGATGGTCTCTGATGAAGCCCCAACCGTGCTGCAACTGGAATTTAATTACAGTCCCGGTGGCACGGGGACCGTGGGCTGCACGGGGGTTCCTTCGGGTCCGGCTCTTTTGTTCTGCACTCTTTACTTGCAGCCGCTCCTCGCGGACCCGCCTCTCTTTCCTCTCTCTGTCGAAGACCTCTAACTGCTGCCGGCAGCACTCCGCACGCTCAGCTGCGGCCGCCCGGGTCTCCTCAGTGAATCCCATTATGTCCTCACCGGTAAAGTCCCACTCGAACTGGGCTTCCTCCAACGAGAGTGGAGTGATCTTGGCGGGCGCCGGAGCCGGGATCAGGGGCTCATCCAGGGGTCTTTCTTTCCGGAGTCGGGGATGGTGGTACTCCGGTGGCCACACAGGGGGCTGCCCATCCGGGCAGGTGTCTTCACCCAGGTGTGGCACTGTGGAAGTTGAGGGCGCGGTGGTGGTAATGGCGCCCGGGTTCACCAGGCCTTGCGACCAGGCCTGGGGCACCCTGAAGGTGAAGGGCACTGTGAAGACGGCGGCGCCCGGGGTTACTTGGCCCAGCGACCAGGCCGGTGGCATGATGGTGGTAGAGGGCGCAGTGAAGACGGCGGCGCCCGGGGGTACTCGGCCCTGCGACCAGGCCGGTGGCGCTTCCTGCTTGGCCGCGCTCAGGGTTGAGGCGCGTGACGTCACAGGGGGCGTGGCCGCGGCTCCGGCCGCTTGAGGCCTAGCTTGGAGCGATGACGCAGCGGCTACGGGAACGGTGAGTGGGGCTTCGGGCTCTGCGACGGGGAGCTGGGGCAGGTTTACGGCTTCTGGGCACGGGATGTTGTCGTCCCCATTACCTGCCTTCATCTCTTCGGCTCCCTCCGCGGCGTCGTCTCCGGCCGTCGTCCATCCTTCGCCGTCCTCAGAGGTGGACTTGCTCCTCGCTGCGGGTGGCATGCTTCGCTGGCGGGCTCCGGCCTGCCGGGCCATCTCTCGGGTCCACTCCGCCAGTGTTTCCTGCTGCACCCGGGCCATCCTTCGTGCTAGGCCCTCCAGCGCGGTCTGTGCACGCTCCCGATCTCCGGGGAGCTGCGCCAGGATCTCCAGCAGGCCTTCTGGAGTGGCGGCCTGCAACAGGCTCCTGACCACTGGGTCGGTGCTGCCTGACTCTCCCTCCATCTCCGGGTGTGTTCTCTCTAGACTCTTCCAAGCTGCTCCCATCTTCACTCTTTTGTTCTGTATCCGCCCACATTGGGGGTCGTCCTGGGGCAACTTTGTGATTGCCAGTTCCAGGGGCAGTTCCCTCACGCTGATGGACATATCAATCATCACAGTCTCTGCTGGTGGGGGCGGTTTCCACTTTTGGCGTCATTTTCGGTCCTGGGCCACGATGGGAGGTGTCCTCTTGCCATCCTTTGGCACGCCCATAATGGCGTCCGCTCTGCCAAGGCGGGAAATCTTCTCTGATGGCGGGAATCGCTTCCCAGTGGCGGGAAACACTGCAGATGGCGGGAAAAGACTGCAGATGACGGGCAAATGGCGGGAACCGATCCGAGATGGCGTCCGATGGCGGGGACCCTCTGGAATTGGCGGGAGACTTCGTTTTGAGGTAATTGCGAATTTTTCTTCAGGCACGCAGTACCCGGTGGTTGCGGGCATGTGATCCTGCCGACTACGCCAAAGTTGACGCGCCCCCTGGGCCATGTTGTTAGGGATACCCGGAGCCGGATCAGATGGGGGTTGTAGTCTCCGAGTGGCTGTGACCCGGTCCGTGCCCAGGGTGTCAAACTCAGTGTGCGGCAGTCCTTGTAGATGTTCTTAGTGTCGACTACGCCACCCGTTGATTTGCGGTCAAAAGGCCGCCGCTGCAGGATGGTCCGCTGAGGCTGGTGGTGTGTGTGCAGCTGTGGTAGTATAACCCCCAACGGGAGGGGTATAGCCTCAGGGGGTCAGACGTGGAGGATGGTGGTTGTGAAGGTGCAGCAAGGAGACTCCTAGGCATGAAATGCAGTTCAGGGTTTTTACTCACTGGTGTTGCTCGGGTCACTCTGTACAGCAGTGACCACCAAAGCCGTGCTGCGTCCACCAGGTGCGGGACTCGGTCAACTCCCGGGCAATTCCTGAGTATGGTCCTGAGCTCCCTTCTTCTCTCTCTCTGGCCGTTCCCACCAGGGATCCACCTGTGTCCGGCTCCCTCGGGTCTCTTGGTGGTTGAACCTTCTCTGGCTTCCCTGACCCTATGCTCGGTGTACCATTCTGGTGGATTTGGTGAGGGTCGTGGCAAATCTTGCCCACGACCTCCGGTTCCTGGCTAAGGTTTGCTTTTGCCTCCGCCAGCTTGGGATCCGGTACCCTTTTGCCGACCCTTCACCCTTATCAGTTCTCATACGGGCTCTTGGGGTCCCCTCTCGTCCTGCGCCTCTGGGTCCCTCTTCCTTCTCCTCTCCTGGAGTTACTGCTGACTCACAGACTGACTGACTGGCTGACTGACCCTGTCCTAAGATGGTGCCCACCTTATATACTCCCTCTATATGTGAGCTCAGGTGACCAGCACCCAATGAGCTCCTACATTTACCCAGACTACTCCCCCTATCTGCCCCTACACTACTGGGATGTTCCACCCCCACTCCCACTCCAGCCAGGGACAGACGCTGTCGTACCTGCACATATACTGGTGGGAGTACCGTTGTTCTGTCCCCCGGAAATGGGATGTATGTAGTGCATGCAGCCTACTAAGCTCAGTTCCATACTCCATCCTTACCCGGGAGTGGAATACCACACCTCTGGGTTGAGGTGCAATACCCCTGTAGCAGCCGAATCCTCAGGGTGCTACACACCCATGACACTCGCTCTCAATACTGTGTCCGCATACATTTTCCCCTTGCTCCTCATACTATGTCCACTCTCATCCCCCCACTAACCATACTGTGTCTGCACCAACCCCACACACAGTAAATGCACTCACACACACAGTAAATGCCCTCACACACACAGCAAATACCCCCCTACAAGCAGTAAATACACCCCCCAGGCAGTAAATATCCCCCTGCAGTAAAACCCCTCTGAGGCAGTAAACCTCTGACTGGCACCATGCTTGACCCGAGCCTCAGTAATAACAGGGCACCCCCTGTAAATGTCTGAAATAAAATTACATTGAATATTAATTGAACAAAATGTACAGCAGTCCTTTAAATCTCCGTATGCCACTCTAAAGAAAATCATTATACATAACCGCATATTTAAATAACCCTCCACAGGAGCACAATTATGATCCCTAAGGTGTCATTTGTCATTAGAGGTGCCTCATATGGTCGTCAGCTAGAACATTGAAAAAATGTTGGGACATCTGAAATGTAATCCCTCTTAAATGGGAAATGTATACTATCAACCTTCCATTTATCCTGTTGCCTATAGTTATACTGACCTATTCTGTAATATGTGTGTAGATATTGTAATCTTTTGGCAACTTTACCTGCATATAAATATACTTATACGTTTTTCTGTGCTACAGCGCTATGTGCTGCTTGGTCTGGAATACGTGAGCTGCGGGGACTTTAACACCTTCCTACTGACGAAGGGGCGGCTTGACATCCCCAGCGCAAGGTACATTTTATGTTACCTACAATCCTGATTATAACTGTACATAAATGTCTAGGGTTGGTTCTGCTCACTTCGGTGCTGTATTATATGCCTTTGGGTTCTGGTGCTTTTTATATCAAAAATATTGTAGACTGCAGCGACAGAAACCTGAGTGGCTTCATTATTCATCAGTGGGATCTGGCAGGATTTGTTGTATGTCCTGTATATAGTCATCTTGTTCTGGTTGATCATGTAGATAATATTGGCTGGATCTTGATGTTTCTTGTCTTCTCCTCGGGAAGCTACACTCATTCATGTCTTTTTGTCAGATTCTATGCCGCTGAACTGGTCTGTGGAATCCAGTACCTCCACTCCAAGGGCGTCATCCACAGAGACCTCAAGCCCGAGAACATCCTGGTGGCTGAAACGGGCCATATTAAGATCACAGATTTCGGTCTCGCAATTGACAACATGCATGGAGACCGAACAGCCACCGAATACGCTGGAACACCGGGCTACATGGCTCCTGAGGTGCAGACAATAGTGCTTTCCTATTTAATTTTCACAAAAATTATAGTCCATGGGGTGTTAACATTTTGACCTTTCTGTTCTCTCTTCCATGATAGATTTTTCCTGGCAAGGAGTATAACGCCGGAGTAGACTGGTATTCTTTTGGTGTCATCTTAAAAGATATGGTTACCAGTGAGTGTACGTTCCATCTGACACTCGATGAGGCATCCTCCGGCATTGATGACATCATTAAACAGGTCAGTATAACTCCAAGTTATTAGTACTAGGGGTTGTATAATATTCATTTAAATGGTGATGTCGTGAGAATGTTTTATTGTCTCTACCACTTACCTTCATGGGTTTTACTTTATTGTTTTTAGCTCCTACAGAAAGATCCAGCCAGACGCTTAGGAGTCCATGGTAACATCAGAGAGCAGGTGTTTTTCCAGTGTATTGACTGGGTCTCTGTGGAAGCCCTGAAAGTGCCTCCACCACACATCCCTGTAGTAAGTATATGTCCAGATCACATTGCACCATCATCTCTGCATAGGGGAAACAATGATGGGTAGAGAACACTTATTGAAAGCTGATAGTTGTTTCTATCATTTTTTGGTGTTGACTTTCTGTTGAGTATTATTTACCGCTGACACTAACATTGTTAAACCAACATCATCCAGAGCTGCTGGTCCTGGTCTGATGGTTCAGATCATTTCACTTTTCACTTTCAAGTTAATGTGGACATCATCCTTCTCCAGAAGGATTAAGATTTTGGTAATTTTAGTGCAGTTTAAAACCAGGAATGTGATAAAAAGTCATATTCTTAATGTTATGATTCTTTTTTTGTTTTATAGCCAACTAAAGCTCATCACCGTTCTCGACCACACCATCTGGAGAAATTAGAAGCAGCGGAGGCCAAAAAGTCACCTCTATCAGCAAAGGACCAGGCCATGTTCAAGGGATTTTCTTTTGTCAACATGGAAACCCTTGACAAGACACCAGCTCCATAGTCACCAGAGCGAGCTGTCTTCCTCAGCCTCCAGAAGACCTTGAAGAACCGAAGAGTGAACATCACTGATCATCTGGAAAAACTGCTGAAATGAAGATAACCATGGACACAACACTGAGGGACCCCAAAGACAGACTCTAAAGATGGAGAAGCCAGATATTGTAATCATATGCTGGCGGTAAGTATAAGCGCCACAACACCTGCACTTCACTATAATCATAGACATGTGCAGAACTTTTTACACTAACCGGTAATTGGGTTTCTTCTTGCTCATGACAGCTCCATCTTTCGGTGCTGTCTTGGGCTGAGAAGAAATAACATGGTGTGCGATGGCCGGCTATTAAGGGGAGGAAGGAGGCCGGATTTTTTTTTTAAACAAACATCATTGCACATGTCTATGATCATTTTTACCATTACCGGTAGTAAGATTTCCTCACACTCATGAAAAAGCTGTCATGGGTGTTGGGAAAAGGTGTGTGATGGCCGGCTATTAAGGGGAGGAAGGAGGCCGGATTTTTTTTTTTATGCAGCTGAGCATAAAGTTGACAGCGGATCCCAATGGAAGACATCGAAGATAAAGGAGTCAGCAGATCTACTCATAAACTGGCGGTAAGTATATGCACCACAATATCTGCACTCCATTATAATCATAGCTATACGCAGAACATTTTACACTGTCAGTCAGTGCCGGTGCGCGGTTAGAGCAGCCGATTACTATGTACTGAGCAGTGACTGAAGCCGCGTCGGCTTTATTAAGATCTGGGCCCCAGTCACTCACAGCCGCAGCTACTTACACTGTATGGCCGCAGCAGAGTGGGCTGGCCTCATCTGACATCAGTGACGTCAGACACTGCCGACCCGCTCTTTGTTCCCAAGCTGCCGGCGCACCCTGGTTCTTGCGGCACAATAGGAGTTGAGAGCCCCAAAGTGATGAGGTGCACGCACACACCCACTTGTAAAAAGAGGGTGCAGCTATGCCAACTGGTGCAGTAACAGAAGAATCTGCGGAAACACGGTCCAGTACCATGTCACCAAAGAGTCCTTCTCACAAAATGCTCCCTCCCACTGTTTTTATGGAGATGGAAGAAGAGCCAATGCCTTCATGGTCATGTTCCATTTTAGAACATGTATATGAAGGACAATCTTGCTGCCAAAGTGCAGATGTAATGCAGTTGCCGGAATGCAACGCACAGAGACACAAGGCAGGGACAGTCAGAGATGATTATAAACAGTTTATGTATATATAAAACAGGTATTTTGAGCAAGGGGATAGCAACAAGGGTATTGAACGGTAATTTGAAATATTAGCAAAATACGAAGTCTCTCAAAGTAATGTGGTGCACCCAGTCAGGGGAGTCACCACGTCAGTTCTTTATCTCTGTATATGGCTCTAGTGGGGGTCACCGGTTATTCCCGCTAGGCTGCAAGTCTTTTCCGGACAAAATCAATTAAAGCAAGTTTAGCTTCTTCCGCCCCAACTGTTCTTCTCCCAACCTGAGTACCTAAACCCAACTGGCCCCGGTACCGTGAGTGAACAGAAGAAGTGACGGCCCTGTTCACGTATGCAGCTCTTCTGCTTTCACTGGCGTGACTTTACTGGCTCAGCAGTCTCTCAACTCCTCTCTTCCTGGCCGTTGGAGGCAGTCTCTCAAGCCGGGGATAGGGGGGTCCAGATCTCGTCTGTCGGCGGGCGACGTCGGGTTCCGCGAACTCACTCAGCACCGCAAGCAGGTTCCGACTCTCCTCAGTAGGTACAGCACTTGGGTCACATCTGTGAGGGATCCGGAGCTCATCCACCGCTGCCCGGCTATGGCACCTGGCAGGCCTCCGGCTTAGGCCTGCCACGCAGGTCTTCTCAGCATGCAGGGAGCACGTCTGCTCCTCTCTGCTGCTTGGCGCCAAAAACTCCTCAGGCTTGGCGCGCTGGCCTCTTATCTCCAGGAACTCCTTCCTGGAAGTCACCTGACCGGGTCCAGCATCTAAATCTGCTCTCTCTTCAACTTCTCTTGTATATCTTGGTTCCGCTTGACTGTGTCTGGACAGCAGATGGCAATCTCTCTCCATCTTTGAAGCATCATGTAAGAGTTCTCTTAAAGGCTCTCTCGCCTCTACTACACAGAGTCGTTTTCTTCAGAGGAGTGCATTCATGTAACATTACAAGGAGAAGAAATCGATTGGAAAGACCCAGCAATGTGGCCAGATGTCATCATGGACAAGGAAAGGGAGAAGATTGTATTTTCAGGGCTTTCTAATAACGAAGTATTGAAGCAGATAGTACAATCTCTGCCTAAGGATGTTGATGACCGTTCTTTTAGTGACTTTCTCCTATATGCCAAGTCATCTAATGGGCATGAACATTTTTTCAGGGATTGGCTAACATGGAGCCCAAGTAAGAAAGCAATGTATTGTGTAGCGTGCATGGCATTTTCTGTTGATCAGAGAATCAAGACTGGGAGCAGACTTTATCGGAAAGAAGGTTTTAATCCTTTGGTTTTCAAATGGAATCGCCTGTACCTCAAGTTACCAGAGCATGAACATATTGCACAGAACAGGAAGCACTACTGGAGTTGGAGAACACTCCAAAATGCCCTAGGTGGCCATGCTGTTGACTTTGAGATGCAATGAAGTTTAGCGAAGGAAGCGGAGAAGCTCGTGACTCTTCTAGAAAGACTTTTGGATGCGACACTGCAATTAGGTTAATGCAACATGGCTTTCAGGGGAATATTGCAGAGAATTTGAGATCTACATAACGGCAATTTTCTTGGAACTTTGGAAATCCTGTCACAATATGACAGTGTACTAAAAGAGCATCTAGAAAATTCAAGGTTAGTCAAGAAAAGCAAAAAAATTCCAGCTCATTATCTATCTTGGACAATACAAAATAAATTTATAAATATTTATAGAAAACATGTCCTGGATGCCATATTTTCAGATAGGAAAGAAGCTATTTATTTTTATTTGTGATGCTACTTCAGATGTCTCACGCACTGAACAGAGCGTTGTACTTTTGAGGTATGTCTCCAGAGAGACATACATTTTTTTTTCAGAAGACACGAGAAGAAATTGAGGACATGGTTATATCAAGACTGAATGAGCATGCCATTGACCTAAAAACTGCAGAGGCCAGGTATATGATAAAGGAGCAAACATGTCTGGTAGGATTAAAGGTGTAAGGGCCAAAATTCTAGTGAAATTTCCAAGGGCTCTCTTTTGTCTTTGTACTGCCCATTCTATAAACTTTGTGGGTGTTCATGCTGTTGCAAGCTGTCCTGAAATGAAGACTTTTTTGGAAGCCTAAACCGGCTATACATTCTGTTTAGCAACGGTCTTCCAACTTGATGCAGTTGGAAGGCCTTTACATGGTCTAAGTGACACCCGGTGGAGCTCAAGAATAGAGGCTGCCAAGCATTTTGAAGTTTCTTGATGAAGTTCTTTCTTACGGAAAACTTACAAATGATGCACATTCAGAAGCTGAAGATGTCCAAGACTATTTTTTGTCTTTCAGGGCAGTGATTTTAGCAACATTTTGGGTAAAAGTTCTTACGACTTTTGAGAGAAAAAAAATACTACAATCTAGATCTGTCTCTTTTGGAAGTTGGAGCTGCCAACCTTAAACCTCTCTCTGAAGAAACGATATTACTCAGGGAAAAGTGTCCCACTCTGCTTTCTGAAGCTGGTTTGGTAGCAGATTCCAGATTGCAAAGGACCTATTGAATGCTCAACAATAGTGCCAAAGAAAGTCAAAGCATCATGAAGCTGCAAATCCTGAAGAGCACTTCAAAGCTAATGGCCTTCTTGTGGCAATGGACACTATAATTCCTCATTTTCACCAGCGCCTCAGATCAATGGAATATGTCTGCAAGTTGTTTGCTCCAGCTCTTAAGGTGAGGACAATTAGTGAAAAAAAATCTGGTGGCATCCACTGAAGAATTGATCTCTGCATACCCTAAGGATCTAAACATCATCGTTACTTTCTGAGCTGCAACATCTTCGGAAAGTTTATGAAGGTACATTTACAGAAAATATGGGTCCACTGGATTTACTAAACGCCATCTACAAATTCAAGCTTCAAGGAATATATGGAGAGGTGTGTATTGCACTCAGAATTTTTAGCATCCTACCACTTTCAGTAGCAGAAGTACAGATAGCATTTAGCAATCTCTCATTGGTAAAGAACTATCTGCGTCCTACAATGACAGAATAACGGTTGAACAGCCTAGCCCTTCTATCAATTGAGCATGAGCTCTCCAGACGCCTGAATATTAAAGACCTGATTAATGATTTTGCTAACCAGAAGGTAAGACGACTGCCTGTTCCACATATGTCAATTTGCATCTTCACATCTTCTACATTGCAGCCAGTTTTACATTAGTGTATTTATGCCATGAATGTTCCCCTGTATTATGGATGAGTATCCTAGCCTGACTGCCGGATTACTGACCCAAAGTCCTAGTATTAGAGAGATGTAACAGATCAGTTAGTAATGTTTCAGTTGTGGGACCTGCACCTGACTGACCCAGCGATGTACTATCAGTGCCCCAGATGGGAATACCCATTTATTATTAGGGCTCAGTTCTAAGGATAGAGCGCACTATTGTCTGTTGTTCTTAGATTTATGGAAATACGTCTTTATTATTATGGTTCAGTTCCTTAGATCGTGTGCAATACTGTTTGTTGTTTTTATATTGCATTTTCCTGACCTCACAAAATGACCTTATTTTCATTGTATTAATTGGTTATACATCTTGTCATTGTTTTGTTTTCTGTTTGTTTTGTTACTGACACTATAATTTGCACTTTACATAATTGACCAAAGGATTTAACTAAATGACTCTTATGAAAAAGAGCGAAATGTTTAGTGGGAATGTGTTCCGAAGCTTTTATGTTAAGGGCATTGACCACTCTCTGGTTATTGTTAACCAATGTGTTTGTGAGAGGAATAAAAGGCACTTAGTGACAAAATTCAACATAGACTATATTTCTATTTCCCATATCTCATATTTAGTGCCAAAATTCAAGAAAGACCATATTAGTAAGTGCCTTATCATCCTCTCAAACACATTGGTCAACAATAACCAGAAAATGGCCAATCCTTTTAATCATAGCTTAAAGTTTTGGAAGAATTTACTTTAAAGTTTGTCACCCCTTATATCACAAAATAATAAATATTCAGAAACTGCTTTTCTAATAGACTGACACATCCAGAAGAGATCCCTTTTCATCAGTCACCTCATTATTATAACAAGCAGGATTACAATGAGAGATAACAGAATCCACCATTCACATTAGGTAGTGTCACAGCTCACCTCTTCCCCTTTCCTGCACAATGACATCTGCATGTCACTAAATATAAGAACATGTAAAGAAAACTGTCCCAAGGAAATACATAGAGTCCCCTATAATGTCTAATGTCCATATCTCCAAATAGGCAAGAGAGCAGCTTCCATAAATGTACAGAAAACAGAATACAATAATCTGCAATCAGAAATACAGATTATAAAAAATTATCACAATCTGATTTCAATTAGTTTAAAAATGTATGTGACACATTCCCTTAAAGAAAAATAAAGAAAATATCACTAAACAGAGAATTGGATATTTTAAGAAATGTTTAATAGGTTAGAGTAGAGTAGGGCCCTGCCAAAGGAGTCTACCTTGTCGTGGTGGCAGGCTTAAAAAATCTTTTGGCCAAAACAAAAGCTGCTGGCTATGTATGTGATATAGTGTTTGATGGGAACTGTTAATGTGTGATTGGTAAGGACGTGGTGCAGAAGTGGAGTTTTTCCAAGATTGGGTGGTGGGAGTGTGGAAGATTCAAGAGATGGAGGCGTAGCTGGGGTGGAGTTTCAAGGGGGCTCGAAAATTTTGCCAGAATGGGGTGCTGAAATTCCTGATGACAGCCCTGCTTCTTTATATATCAAAAATCACAGTCTCCTACTCTCCATAGGCTGGTGTTCAAAGGAGTACTGTCATGACAAGCACTGGCGTGTTCAGCAGACCCAAGGCTGTCATGGCAACCCTACGTGTAAACTATTTTGGGAAGAAGAGGTTAAATATAGGGGTAGAATCTCCTCTATTTGTGTTAGAACTCTCCTGTTAGGTTTTTTTGAGTTTGCTGGCCACATGACCATTTTTGCCTATTTAATCCGGCTCCGCCCTCCTTGCCTTGCTGGACTTCATTGTATTTACTACTCTTGAGCTAGCTTGGTGCTCTGTTGCCGTTCTCTGTTAGTTTTGCTAGGTCTTCTGACCTCTATGCTTTTTGTTGTGTGTTTGTCTTTGACTGCTACTATTTCTGCTAGGAGGCGTCCAACTTATCCCAGTCCCTAGTTCTTGTAGGGATACCTCCCTCACACCTATAGGTCTTCGTACAGACTAGCCGAGGACTTTAGCGGGTCTGATCGCAGGATCAGGTTCCCCGTTACATCGTAGGGATCTAGTTTAGTTCTATTGTAGGGACAGATCTCCTGTCTTTCCTTAGTCTCTGTAGCAGATCATAACAGTAAGTCCAGCCCTAAAAGAAAAAAAAAAAAAAAAATTTTCTCTAAGGAAAGACCTCCAGTTTTCCATCATGGTCTCGGTTCAAGATTTGGCTCAACGCTTGCAGGGACTCTCTCTGGAGGTGGTCAAGCTCCAACAACACGTGAGTAGCTGTCCTGGAGCACATTTTGTTGAACCAAAGGTACGTCTGCCTGATTTATTTTTTGGCGACCAACAAGATTTTTTTTCTTTTAAAAATGCTTGTTTATTGTATTTTCGTTTGAGACCCGGATCCTCTGGTGATGAGTCACAGCGCATAGGGTTCATAATGTCACTTTTGCGCAAAGATCCTCAGGGATGGGCCTTCTCTCTCCAACCTAGTGATCCGTGCTTTAGATCAGTGGATAGTTTTTTTTCTGCTTTGTGTTTGTTGTACGATGATCCTGATCGTGTCTCATCTGCTGAGTCTGAATTAAGACGTTTGAGGCAGGGATCGGGTAATGTGGAAAAATATTGTTCTCACTTCCGTCGGTGGTCTGCCCAGGTGGGGTGGAACGATTCAGCTTTGAAAAGCTTGTTTCTTGCAGGGCTAGGTGAAAGGGTTAAGGATTTACTGATTGCTTATCCCACACCTGGAAACTTGCAGGAGGCAATGCAATTAGCTATACGGGTGGACAGGAGACTTCGTGCAAGGATTAATGAAAGCAAATCCTCTGCTATGTCAACTCCGAGTCTTGAGAGGGTCTGTGCTGACAATGGAGAGCCGATGGAGATTGGGGCGATGGCACCCCGCTCTCAGGAAAAAGACCGCAGGCTTTCTGAAGGCTTGTGCTTCTATTGCGGAAATCTTGGTCATTTTATTAAGAGCTGTGTGCTTCGTATGAAGAAAGAAAAAAAAATGGTCAGTCATGCCCGTATTGCCTGTTTAAATTCTAAGGGAGTATTCCTATCTGCCACTACTGCTGCTCAGGATGAATTCATTGAATTTCGGGTATTTTTGGATTGTGGTTCTACTCTGAATGTGATTGATGGGGGATTCTTGGAAAAACTTAGATTAGAACCTAAAACTTTGTCATCCCCTATTTCTGTGGTTTCTGTTGATGGCTCTCCCTTGAAGAGTGTTACTCACAAGGTCTGTGAATTTCCCCTCACTATTAATGGTATTCATCAAGAGAATTTGGATTTGGTGGTATTGGATAATTTGCCTTCTCCAGTAATATTGGGGTTACCCTGGTTAAAATTGCACAATCCTGTATTGGATTGGTCTACCAATGAAATTAAGTCCTGGAGCCCTAAGTGTTATGACAAGTGTTGTAATGGGCGCATTGCTGCTGTGGAAAAAGGGGAATTACCTGTACCTATTCAGGATTTTTGGAGAGTTTTTTCTGAGGAGGAGTCGCAAATTTTGCCTCCCCATAGAGACTATGATTGTACCATTGAATTTGTCCCTGGAGCGACTCTTCCTAAAAGTCGTTTATTTAATCTGACTATTCCTGAGAGAAAGGCTTTGGAGGAATACATACAGACAAGCTTGGCCGCCGGTCACATTAGGCCTTCCAAGTCTCCTGTGGCTGTTGGATTTTATTTTGTAAAAAAGAAAGATGGCGGTTTACGTCCTAGTCTGGACTTTCGTGAGATTAATAAAATTACTGTACGCAATCCTTACCCACTGCCATTGATTCCTGATTTATTTAACCAGTTAGTGGGGGCCAAGTGGTTCTCTAAAATTGATCTCCGGGGGGCATACAATTTGTTGTGCATGAAGGAGGGTGATGAATGGAAGACTGCTTTTAACACTCCTGTGGGTCATTTTGAGAACCTGGTTATGCCTTTTGGTCTTACCAATGCTCCAGCATTTTTTCAGAATCTTATTAATGACATCCTTAGACCTTTAATCGGCAAAAATGTGGTTGTGTATTTGGATGACATTCTGATTTATTCGCCTGATCTGGAGTCTCATTGGCGGAGCGTACGTGAGGTATTACAGTTATTAATGGACAATTCGCTTTTTGCTAAGCAGGAGAAATGTGAGTTCGCTGTACAGAGAATTAGTTTTTTGGGCTACATTATCTCCAGTGAAGGTTTTGAGATGGACCCGGTTAAAGTTCAAGCTGTGCAGGAATGGCCTAGGCCTATTGGTTTGAAATCGATACAGAGGTTTTTGGGTTTCGCCAATTATTACAGAAAATTCATAAAAAATTTTTCTATTATTGTCAAACCACTGACCGATCTCACCAGGAAAGGTGCTAATGCGGTTCAGTGGACTTCTGAGGCCATTGAAGCTTTTGTGTTTCTAAAGGAGAGGTTCACCTCTGCTCCCATCCTTATGCAGCCTGATGTGACTAAGCCGTTTTTGGTTGAGGTTGATGCTTCTTCGGTGGGGGTCGGTGCGGTGTTGTCTCAGGAAAACAAGGATGGAGTACATCCCTGTGCCTTTTTTTCAAAGAAATTTTCTGAGGCTGATCTTAATTACGATATTGGTAATCGGGAATTGCTGGCGATTAAACTCGCATTTGAACACTGGCGTCACCTCTTGGAAGGTGCTGAATTTCCCATTCAGGTTTTCACTGATCATAAAAATCTGATCTATCTTGATGCTGCCAAGCGCTTGAATGCCCGTCAGGCTAGGTGGGCACTTTTTTTCTCGTGGTTTAATTTTTCCGTTACTTACATCCCGGGTACCAAGAATGTTAAAGCGGATGCTTTGTCTCGCAGCTTTTCTCCCATGGTCGGTGTTGAGGAGGAAGAGGAGACCATTTTACAAGAAGGTGTTGTGATTGCTGCTTTGGACTCCGTTTTGGAGGATGAGATTCTTAAAGATCAGGAGAATGCCCTATCTAACACTCCCCATGGGAGCTTGTTTGTGCCTAGGACCTTTAGGAGAGATTTGTTTGTTGAGTGTCATGAGTCTCGGTTGGCAGGTCATCCAGGAATTTCTGAGACCAAGAGACTTGTGGGTCGCAGTTTTTGGTGGCCTGGATGGCAGAAGGAAGTCATTAAGTGGGTGCGCCAATGTACTGTGTGTGCAAGATCCAAGTCTTCGCATGCTCCTGCTGCGGGGTTGCTTTGCCCTCTGGAGGTTCCTAGTGCACCTTGGACACATCTGGCTATGGACTTTATTACTGACCTTCCCCCCTCTGAAGGTTTCACGGTCATCTGGGTGGTCGTGGACCATTTTAGCAAGATGTGTCACTTGGTTCCCTTCATCAAACTGCCCTGCGCTAAGACACTCGCTAAGGCCTTTGTCAAGGAAATTGTCAGACTACATGGTGTTCCTACTGACATTGTTTCTGATAGGGGACCTCAGTTCGTGGCTCGTTTTTGGCGTGCCTTTTGTGACAGGTTGGGAGTTCATTTGTCGTTTTCATCCGGATATCATCCTGAGTCTAATGGCCAGACTGAAAGGAAGAACCAGGATGTTGAGCAGTTCTTGCGTTGTTTTGTGGCAGACAATCAAGAGGGGTGGTCTGAGTTTCTGCCACTTGCTGAATTTGCTCTTAACAACCATACATCCTCTTCTGCTGGGTGTTCGCCTTTTTTTTGTTGTTCTGGGAGACATCCGTCTTTTGGGTCATTCTCCAAATTGGTTTCGGCTGTGCCTGAGGAGGAGAGCTTTTCCGGTGATTTGGAGAGAGTTTGGACGGATGTGCGTGGTAATCTTCAGGAGGCTAACAAAAAATCTAAGAGGTACTTTGATAGGAAACGGCAAGAGGTTTTGTTTGCTGTTGGTGACATGGTTTGGTTGTCCTCTAAGAATCTGCGATTGAGGATTCCTTCTAAAAAATTGGGTCCCAAGTTCGTAGGGCCCTTTAAGGTGCTTCAGATAGTTAACCAATCTGCTGTTAGGTTGGAGGTTCCTACGTCCTGGAAGATTAACCCGGTGTTTCATGTTTCTCTATTGAAAAAAGCTGATGTGTCGGATGGTGACGCCTCTGCCACTGTTTCTCCGGTGGTGGAGGACGGGGAATATGAAATTTCCCGCATCCTAAATTCTAGACAGTATAGAGGGAGTTTGCAGTATCTCGTCGCTTGGAAAGGTTTAGGACCTGAGGATAACTCATGGGTGAGGGCGGATGATGTTTCTGCTTCCAGACTTGTCAGAGCGTTTCACAGGAGGTTTCCTGGTAAGCCTGGGCCTAGGGGATCCGGAGGATCCTCTTAGAAGAGGGGGTACTGTTAGAACTCTCCTGTTAGGTTTTTTTGAGTTTGCTGGTCACATGACAATTTTTGCCTATTTAATCCGGCTCCGCCCTCCTTGCCTTGCTGGACTTCATTGTATTTACTACTCTTGAGCTAGCTTGGTGCTCTGTTGCCGTTCTCTGTTAGTTTTGCTAGGTCTTCTGACCTCTATGCTTTTTGTTGTGTGTTTGTCTTTGACTGCTACTATTTCTGCTAGGAGGTGTCCAACTTATCCCAGTCCCTAGTTCTTGTAGGGATACCTCCCTCACATCTATAGGTCTTCGTACAGACTAGCCGAGGACTTTAGCGGGTCTGATCGCAGGATCAGGTTCCCCGTTACATCGTAGGGATCTAGTTTAGTTCTATTGTAGGGACAGATCTCCTGTCTTTCCTTAGTCTCTGTAGCAGATCATAACAATTTGTATCTCAATCCGCCTGTTGGTAGACCCAAAATGACATAAAAGCGATTTTGTATCATAAAATATAAATTTTATTGAATGATATTTAAAGTTATACAAAGACAATAAATAAGGAAAGGAGGGGAGGGGTTGGGGATAGGAGAGGACAGCTACAGAGGCAGGATGAGATGGTAAAGATCCTGCAAGGAGACTAACATCCCTAAACCAGCATAGATTGTATCACAAATGTGAGTGTAAGCTGCCGGCCAGGTAATATAATGGTAAAAAACCAAGCATAGATCGTATCAAAAGGTACCTTCACATAAGGAGCATTGATAGCAAAGGTAAGTATAACATGTGGCTTTCAAGGTAATAACCTTATAAGGTAAGTCAGTGACAATAGTAGGTATAACATGTAACAAGAAAAGGTAATAATAGACAATAGATTCAGAGGTTACATTATAAAAGATATCGTCATTGTCAAAGATTTCCATTACCTTGTGCCATAAAGATAAGATCTAAGGCAGCGTGCACTAAGATGCTGGGGGGGTGTAGCAGCCGCAGGTGGAGCTTCCCTCCATTCACTACTGTTAGAAGCAGATGATAGCTGAATAACACAGCCGTCATCTGCCAGCTCAGTTCCCAAGTCCACATCAAAGAACAGGGATGTATGTTATTTTTTTTATAAACATTTTATTTTATTGTTTTACTTTTTTTATTTTAGTCCCTATACAGAACGTGAACCTGGTTGCTTCATTGCGCGATGCTGCGAGGCATGATTTAACATTGCAGCTGTGGGGGCCATTGTGTAGGTTTATTGACTAAGAAAGCCCCCTAACTTTATTTAACAACCTAGATGCCACTGTTACTATAGGTTGCGGCATCAAAGAGGTAAATTAAAGATAACAGCTAGGATCAAAGACATTGACTGCTCAGTTCCTGCAGAAATTTTCTGAGGCTGATCTTAATTACGATATTGGTAATCGGGAATTGCTGGCGATTAAACTCGCATTTGAACACTGGCGTCACCTCTTGGAAGGTGCTGAATTTCCCATTCAGGTTTTCACTGATCATAAAAATCTGATCTATCTTGATGCTGCCAAGCGCTTGAATGCCCGTCAGGCTAGGTGGGCACTTTTTTTCTCGTGGTTTAATTTTTCCGTTACTTACATCCCGGGTACCAAGAATGTTAAAGCGGATGCTTTGTCTCGCAGCTTTTCTCCCATGGTCGGTGTTGAGGAGGAAGAGGAGACCATTTTACAAGAAGGTGTTGTGATTGCTGCTTTGGACTCCGTTTTGGAGGATGAGATTCTTAAAGATCAGGAGAATGCCCTATCTAACACTCCCCATGGGAGCTTGTTTGTGCCTAGGACCTTTAGGAGAGATTTGTTTGTTGAGTGTCATGAGTCTCGGTTGGCAGGTCATCCAGGAATTTCTGAGACCAAGAGACTTGTGGGTCGCAGTTTTTGGTGGCCTGGATGGCAGAAGGAAGTCATTAAGTGGGTGCGCCAATGTACTGTGTGTGCAAGATCCAAGTCTTCGCATGCTCCTGCTGCGGGGTTGCTTTGCCCTCTGGAGGTTCCTAGTGCACCTTGGACACATCTGGCTATGGACTTTATTACTGACCTTCCCCCCTCTGAAGGTTTCACGGTCATCTGGGTGGTCGTGGACCGTTTTAGCAAGATGTGTCACTTGGTTCCCTTCATCAAACTGCCCTGCGCTAAGACACTCGCTAAGGCCTTTGTCAAGGAAATTGTCAGACTACATGGTGTTCCTACTGACATTGTTTCTGATAGGGGACCTCAGTTCGTGGCTCGTTTTTGGCGTGCCTTTTGTGACAGGTTGGGAGTTCATTTGTCGTTTTCATCCGGATATCATCCTGAGTCTAATGGCCAGACTGAAAGGAAGAACCAGGATGTTGAGCAGTTCTTGCGTTGTTTTGTGGCAGACAATCAAGAGGGGTGGTCTGAGTTTCTGCCACTTGCTGAATTTGCTCTTAACAACCATACATCCTCTTCTGCTGGGTGTTCGCCTTTTTTTTGTTGTTCTGGGAGACATCCGTCTTTTGGGTCATTCTCCAAATTGGTTTCGGCTGTGCCTGAGGAGGAGAGCTTTTCCGGTGATTTGGAGAGAGTTTGGACGGATGTGCGTGGTAATCTTCAGGAGGCTAACAAAAAATCTAAGAGGTACTTTGATAGGAAACGGCAAGAGGTTTTGTTTGCTGTTGGTGACATGGTTTGGTTGTCCTCTAAGAATCTGCGATTGAGGATTCCTTCTAAAAAATTGGGTCCCAAGTTCGTAGGGCCCTTTAAGGTGCTTCAGATAGTTAACCAATCTGCTGTTAGGTTGGAGGTTCCTACGTCCTGGAAGATTAACCCGGTGTTTCATGTTTCTCTATTGAAAAAAGCTGATGTGTCGGATGGTGACGCCTCTGCCACTGTTTCTCCGGTGGTGGAGGACGGGGAATATGAAATTTCCCGCATCCTAAATTCTAGACAGTATAGAGGGAGTTTGCAGTATCTCGTCGCTTGGAAGGGTTTAGGACCTGAGGATAACTCATGGGTGAGGGCGGATGATGTTTCTGCTTCCAGACTTGTCAGAGCGTTTCACAGGAGGTTTCCTGGTAAGCCTGGGCCTAGGGGATCCGGAGGATCCTCTTAGAAGAGGGGGTACTGTTAGAACTCTCCTGTTAGGTTTTTTTGAGTTTGCTGGTCACATGACAATTTTTGCCTATTTAATCCGGCTCCGCCCTCCTTGCCTTGCTGGACTTCATTGTATTTACTACTCTTGAGCTAGCTTGGTGCTCTGTTGCCGTTCTCTGTTAGTTTTGCTAGGTCTTCTGACCTCTATGCTTTTTGTTGTGTGTTTGTCTTTGACTGCTACTATTTCTGCTAGGAGGTGTCCAACTTATCCCAGTCCCTAGTTCTTGTAGGGATACCTCCCTCACATCTATAGGTCTTCGTACAGACTAGCCGAGGACTTTAGCGGGTCTGATCGCAGGATCAGGTTCCCCGTTACATCGTAGGGATCTAGTTTAGTTCTATTGTAGGGACAGATCTCCTGTCTTTCCTTAGTCTCTGTAGCAGATCATAACAATTTGTATCTCAATCCGCCTGTTGGTAGACCCAAAATGACATAAAAGCGATTTTGTATCATAAAATATAAATTTTATTGAATGATATTTAAAGTTATACAAAGACAATAAATAAGGAAAGGAGGGGAGGGGTTGGGGATAGGAGAGGACAGCTACAGAGGCAGGATGAGATGGTAAAGATCCTGCAAGGAGACTAACATCCCTAAACCAGCATAGATTGTATCACAAATGTGAGTGTAAGCTGCCGGCCAGGTAATATAATGGTAAAAAACCAAGCATAGATCGTATCAAAAGGTACCTTCACATAAGGAGCATTGATAGCAAAGGTAGGTATAACATGTGGCTTTCAAGGTAATAACCTTATAAGGTAAGTCAGTGACAATAGTAGGTATAACATGTAACAAGAAAAGGTAATAATAGACAATAGATTCAGAGGTTACATTATAAAAGATATCGTCATTGTCAAAGATTTCCATTACCTTGTGCCATAAAGATAAGATCTAAGGCAGCGTGCACTAAGATGCTGGGGGGGTGTAGCAGCCGCAGGTGGAGCTTCCCTCCATTCACTACTGTTAGAAGCAGATGATAGCTGAATAACACAGCCGTCATCTGCCAGCTCAGTTCCCAAGTCCACATCAAAGAACAGGGATGTATGTTATTTTTTTTATAAACATTTTATTTTATTGTTTTACTTTTTTTATTTTAGTCCCTATACAGAACGTGAACCTGGTTGCTTCATTGCGCGATGCTGCGAGGCATGATTTAACATTGCAGCTGTGGGGGCCATTGTGTAGGTTTATTGACTAAGAAAGCCCCCTAACTTTATTTAACAACCTAGATGCCACTGTTACTATAGGTTGCGGCATCAAAGAGGTAAATTAAAGATAACAGCTAGGATCAAAGACATTGACTGCTCAGTTCCTGCAGGAGCCCCTCAGTGATCCAGCTGGAATGGCGCCACCACCGGAGGTGAGTATAGCTGCTATTACTTTACTTTGTGGAAACAGTAATTGAGAAGGGTTAGTCCTAGTAGTGGACAACCCTTATATAGACTAAGGGCTTGATTCATTAAGGGGTTTATGTTGAAATTGTGTAAAACTCCTTAACAGTGATGAGCGAGCGTGCTCACCACTGCTCGGTACTCGCCTGAGCATCACCCTGCTCGACATGCTCGGCGAGTATTTTCGGGGTTGCTCGGGCGGGAGCTCTGTTCCCCGCCATGCATGTTTGGCTCTCTTTAGAGAGCCAATGACCATGCAGGGATTGTTTGCCACACACTGTAATGTCGTAGCCATGTTGGTTGTGGCATTACAGTGATTGGCTGGCCGAATAGCGTCATCGAGTCTATATAAGACCGGGCGCCGCTATGCTCATCAAAGCCTATCCCGGAAACAGGCAGAGTAAGGAGAGGTCCTGCTGTGTGAGGGAGAGAATTGGCGGTGTAATAGTTACATATAGGTAGTGGTACTCCAGGAGTATGTATATATATATATCCATCTGAACTAACAGTTCTTCTGAGGACTAATCCAGCTGCATATATTAATCCTGATAGCACGAGTTAGGCAGGCAGGCAGGGTTTGTGGCAGTGTACACAGCACAAGAGGGTCCACTGCACGTTCTGTCTGCTCCTGCTGTTACAGATATCCGTAGACATAGCCCCAGATATCAGGGGCCAGAGCTATTTTTTTTTATGTTAATCCTGATCATTTGCTTAAAAAAGCAATCCAGAGTACACCATTTTACTTCTCCATTTGCTTGTTAGCACTGCAGAATACAGCCAGATCTTTTCCATCATCAGACGTGATCCCATATTACAGCGATAAAAATTCAGAAATGTGTAGTGAACGTGGAAAATATTATCCTTCATTTACAGTTTGTAGCAGTTTGTCAGTGAAGCTATTCACACGTGGTCGCTGTGAATAATAGGAAACTACAAGCCCGCTATTTAAAACAGTAGGCGTCCATCAGACCTATCACATATAACTGCGGTACAAATCCAGCCATTTGTAGCGATCGTGTAAAATATTGTCTTCCATTTACAGTTTGTAGCAGTGTGTCAGTTAAGCTATTCACAAGGGCGCATTGAGGAGCATTTTTGTTTTTGGTTATTTATTTTGCCTTATATACAAGTCATTACCTTGGAAAGGATGTTCCTTGACATTTTTCCCACGAAAATCCATTTTGGTTTAGTTTTTGTATGTTTCATTGTGAATCCGTAAAAGTGGGGTAATACTCTGACAACATTGTTCACAGCAGTGACCTGGGAGTCAGAGATGCTTCCAGGGGTCTTCCCCATGCTGTTCCCATGCCATTTGAGCATGGACAGTTTTTGGCCCCCTGCAGACCTCCGGGGTGGGGGGGTGCCACCGAAAAAATGCTCGAGTTTCCCATAGACTTAAATTAGGCTCATTGCTGGGGTCGAGCACTCGAGCATTCCAATTTGCTTGATTCGAGCAACTAGAACCCGAGCATTTTAGTGCTCGCTCATCACTACTCCTTAATAAGTTGCAATGTTTAGCATAAACGCCAGCTCCACTATTATGAGATAGAATGTGCAGGATATAGACGGGGCGCGGCTACTCAAATCATGATACATTATGCCACTCTAGTGGTGTAACTTACTCCAGAAGTGTACTCCAGTCACTAATTGGAGGACACGTTTGGCTACAGCGCATGCTGGTTATCAGATACACCTAGTCCATGAAGAGTCATACTCTACTTAATGAATAAGGCACATTGTACTCCAGCAAGCCCCTTCATTAAAACTTATGTGCGTAACGCCAGTCTAAATGAATGTGCTTCTAAATGTACACAGAGAAGCCTCAACTGAATAAAACTTAAGGCACCAACAAAAAAGTATAACCAAATTTTAGTTTACAAGCAACTTATTACTTATATACACTATTAAAGGGAATCTGACGGCAGGTTTTTGCTATGTAATCTGAAAGCAGCATAATATAGAGCAAGAAAGCCTGATTCAAGCAATGTATCACTGACTGGACTGCTTGGTACAGTTTTGATATAATCCATGCTTTATCTGCTGTTGATATAGCAGCGCTATAAATGCTGAGCTCGATGTAACCCCTCCCCCACCGCTGATTGGCAGCTTCCTATGTACACTGTACAGTTTCAGAAAACTGCCAATCAGTGGTAGGGGCGGGGTTACACAGATTAACCTGACTGGCCTGCACATGAGACCTAGTCAGGCTGTGATAATCTCCTGCTGATAAATTAATAAAATTCAGTGAAACACATGTGGTGTCAACATGTGCACTATACCTCTAAATTCATTGAAGGGTACAGTTTTTTTTTTAAATGTGGTCACTTTGGGGGTTTCTGCTTTTCTGGTACATCAGGCGTTCTGCTGATGTGACATGGCACCCCAAACCATTCTGGCCACATACTGGAGATTTGTATTTTCAGGAGAAAATTGTATTATGATTTATAGGGTCCAATTTTTCTTGTCATCCTTGCAAAACGTTGGGGCTAAACCAACATTTTGGTTGAAAAAATGTCATCCTTCAATTTCACCTCCAAGTGTTTAGTGACTTGTCACCCGGCTTAAGATGCTCACTACACCCAGAAATGAATTCCTTGAGGGATACAGTTTCCAAAATGGGTTCAATTATGGGAGTTTTTGTGGGTTTCTCACCTTATGGGCTCTTGAAATGTGACATGTCATCTGCAATCTATTCCAGGTAAAATTGTGAGCCAAAAGTTTTATAGCGCTTCTTCCCTTCTGAGCCCAAAGAGTAGTCTCCGACCACATATGGAGTATTGATGTACTCAACGTTACCCTTGTAAAAATGAAAATTTGTGGCTTCTTCAACATCTTAGTGGAAAAAAACTTTTTTTTTCTTTTTCACAGCCTAGTGTTATAAAATTCTCTGAAATGCCTGTGGGTTCAAGATGCTCACCCCACCCCTAAATGAATTCATAGTGGGTGTAGTTTTTATAATTTGGGTAATTGTGGGAGGTTTTGGATTTTAGCACTTCAGGAGCTCCGCAAATGTAACATGATGTTTATAGTCTATCTCTTCCAAAATAGCTTAACAAAGGCCAAATAGCGCTCCTTTCCTTCTGAACCCAGCTATGGGCCCCAAAAATAGGTTTCAGCCTCTTATGGGATTTCAGTGTACTGAGACATTTGGGGCTAAAGTAACATTTTCATAGAAAACATTTTTCTTGTTCCAATGTTATAAACTTTTGTGAAGCATCTTTGGATCTAAAATGGCCAGCATACCCTTAGTTGAATTCCTTGAGGAATGCAGTAACTAACATGGGGCCTTTTCTAGGGGCTTTCCGTTCTTTGGGCACCTCAGGAGCTCTGCAAATGTGACATGGCATATGGAATCTATTCCAGCCAAAATTGTGCTCCAATGTAAAATTTTGCTCCTTGCCTTTCAAGCCCTGCCGTTTATCCAAAAAGTATCTTCCAGCCACATGTGGGGTGTTGGCCCAAAATTAATTGTCTATTTTCTTCTGCTCCGTTACTGAAATGACAAAATTGGGAGCTAAAGTAACATTTTTGTGCATAAAAAGTAATTTTTCATTTAACAGCATGAAGCCCTGTGGGGTATACAAAATTTCTCAATACAGTTTTGAATATCTTGAGGGGTACACGTGACATAGGCCCCTCAAAATCACTTCAAATGTGTAAAGGGCCCCTAAAAAAAGAGAGTTTGGAAATCTCATTGAGAAAAAGAAAAATTACTGCTAAACTTTTAACCCTTATAAAAAATCCTAACAAAAAAATATCAGTTAAAAATAGAGCGTATTTAATGTAGACATATGGTAAATGTTATTTATTTAAAAAAATTCTGCAGTATGGCACAAAAATAAAGTTTTTAGGGACATAAAAATTTCAAAGTTCAAAAATGGAGATTTTTTCAAAATATATGCATCAAATTTCTATTTCTTTAATATAAATGCCAATCATATTAACCTAAATCTACCACTAACATAAAATACAACGTGTCAAAAAAAAAATTATTACCACATAAAATAGCACATTGGTTTAAAAAATTTGGCCTGGTCAGGAAGGTGAAAACTACCTTAGACGGGAAAGGGTTATTCCCAATATATGTGATAACTCTGAAGTGGAGCAGACTCCACAATACAAGCTGTTCACATTATTACATAGATTTCTTAGACCCGATGAGGCTTGTTTAGTTACGTTGAAAATCCACTTGCTTTTGAGCTGAAGCATTTCCACCTGTTCACATGGGCCAATAAATACACCATTTTTGATGTAATTTTCTATAAAGTGCTACCCTCTTTTTCGCTGACTTATGTGCCATAGCTTGGTGGGTTGCAGTCTGTGTGCTGGAGCCTTTCTTTATGCTTTCCAGCTCCTTTTTTTGTTAATCTATCTATCATCTACATTTTGCATTAGTAACCATCCTCCAAATCCCCTTGTCCGGCCACTTTCTGAATAGTTTGGATATTCTATTTGGACACATCACGGCTCATGGAAGAAATAAATCACACAATGACAGCACATCCATATAAAAACATTCTGTTTCATTATGAAGCTTACAACAGAGTGGCAGGTGACAAGACATAAATACCAGAGATATTATCAAAATCCAAGTTAAAAACAGCATCACTAAATATGCAGGGAATCGATTGTACGAGCCAAGAGACTGTATTTTTATTTGCTCAAAATAGGAGAAGGGGAGCAAAAAATGTAAAACATAATTCACACTTAGTTTTGGGTGATGAGTATAAATGACAGTGAAGTGGTAACTTATAATAAGGAACATACACTGGTAACACAATGACGTTCCTGTAAGTATAACATGTTGTAATGATGGGACATTGATTCCATGCTATGACAAACTAGCGTAACTCTCTCAGCAGTAATGTCATCTTCCACCTCTTCACATCGTCTGCACTGACTTGTGGTATTTGCCAATTACGGAAACAGCGAGTGACGGCAAAAACCAGTGCATCGTTATACCGTGATATACAAAATGGGTCACATCTATATAAACGTCACCAATTCCTTATAACCCCATGCACTGCTCTCACTGAGATCACTTGGTTGCACATTAACTTTACATACAAATGATGAAATATATACATACAACAAAATCCCTTTAATCGGGCATCCGATAGTCCAGAAGTTCTGATTATCTGGCATCTGACCTGTACATTGGACTTTCTTCCTAGAGATTCTCTAGGTAGAGTTCATCCACAACATATACATGGCAGTCCAATAATCCAGTGATTAGTTCATCTGTCACCTCTCAGGTCCCATCAAAGCTGAATTAAAGACATTTTATTGTATATATACATACAACACTCAAGCACCCAGATTTCTAGGTGTTTGTCCTGATTCTTAGACCCCATGTGGGGTGCAGCTTGAGAAAGGGCAACGTCACATATAAATATGGGAGGGACATGTCACATTAGATTTATCTTCTATACTTTCCCACTTGCGTTCACTCGAGGATGACAGAAAATGAGACATATTCAGCATCTTCTTCATTCTTGCAACCTAAAGAGGCAAGTCTAATAATACAAGTGCAGCAACCGACCTCATGGCAACATCGATACTCCACACAATTGTCGCCTCCAACACAAGAAGCTATTTTGAGTAGAATCTTAACCAGTTTGTCTACGAATATGATTATTAATGCTTATTTTTGGGTTTTGTTATACATTTTTTCTATAACATGTTGGACATCAATACAGTATATACTTATATTGCTGTTTTTGATTTAAACATTTGCGCACTATGCAATTAAAAATATAGTCATTCGTATAACATGTCTTTTACAATTTGTACCACTAGAGGTCTCTGTTGTACTCTATCCAGTGGCTTCAAATACGCTGCACGCAGTACCAAACGTCACCACTAGAGTGAAATTCAGAAATCTCAGCTGCTTGTAAACAAGGGACGCCTTGGCTTTCACAATCATTGTCTTTCTTCATTGCTTCTTATTATTTCATTACTTGGAAAGATAATGTAAACTAATCCAAAGCCCTATCCTAAAATACATTTACGATCCCTTGTAATGCATACTTAACTATTGTAAAGTATTGTCCAATTAGAATTCCATTACTACTGAATCTAAAGAAATATTCAATGTGGTCACTTATTTCTCACCAACCATTTGCATCTTTATTTTACTTTTAGCATAAATCTATAATTCTTCCTCCATTACTAGAATGATAATCGTTTTTTTTTGTATTTTTAATTTGCATCCTGTCTCTTTAAAATAAATGTAACCGTACTTCCTAAATGATAAAGTTTATTTTTAAGTTATTTTATTGCATTTTCTATTATTATAATAGTCCTATTAACCTCCTGTCTCAGGTGACGTCCGGAGAAGGGCGTTCTTACCCTACAAGCTTCGTCTGGCCGGTCCGATCACAAATATAGTTAGGGCCAACTTGTAACTACTATGTTTCTGCAGGAATCAAAAATTAAAAAAAGGCACAAATTATCTGTAAACGCCATACTTTTCTCTCTTAGGGAACACATTCGTAAAGTACAGTGAAAAGCAAAGCGTTTCATCACATTGTATGAACAGTACTTTGCACATGAACGTTTCCAGTCAGAGATCCAAACCCATATAGTATGTCTCAGAAGGTAACAGAAAGGACAGGAAAGGGTTACTCAGCTGCACAGAGATTTCAGAAAATCCAAGATAAAAGACGTAATAAAAAAGGAAAGAAAAAACAACCATAAAATTATAAAGCTTGTAAACAGACAATTGGAAATACTCTTTATTCATGGAAAAATATCATAAAAAAGTACCACTCTGAAGTAAAACTGCCGGAGTTTCCTTCATGCGCAGTTTCGAGGAGGAACACTTGAGCACAACGTGGAGTCCACCGATATTCACGTGGGTGAGAGCTAGAAAAGTCACCAGGGCGTCCTTGGTAGGTGAACGGCTGTTGTGCTTGTCGCGTTTGAGGCAAATTTTAGATCGTTTGGCACCAAAAGTATTTTGGCCTTGGAGGGAAGAAAAGTTCATGATTGTAGGACTTCTGATGTGGGCTGTGACATGTCCATTGTTCTCATTTGGATTGTAGAGATTTCTTAATTTCATTGACATCCATCTGGAATAAAAATGGATAGAGAATGTTTAGAGCAACAACTGTTTCTTGTACAAAGAAAAGAAGAACCCCCTGGACCTTCAAGATAGTCCTGGACCCACCTCTGAGGCCCACCATCAAGATCCAATGGGACCACTACCTCCACCTGAGGTAAAAAGAAAGGAACTCACCGTGGGAAGCAAAAGCCCAGCGCTGACAGGAATCACTGAAGAGCAGCAGTGAGTAAACTCCCTCTACCCCGGAGCAGCACCGCACGCCTCACTAATGACACGGAGCGCCGTGCCAGCAACAGAGCGGGCAGCGCCAATGTCATTCAGAAGCCGGGCTACTTACCAGCTCAGGAGAAGTCCCTGCACTTGGAGAATCCCCTCTTGACAGACACTAGCAACGCGCCGCAATCACGCTGTTTAATAGCAGAGCTTCTGGATACTGAGCATACAGCGCAGCTCCAAGATAAATGATGACAGGCAAAGATGAGGAACTGTCTGATAATATTATTACATATACTTCCAGTACTGCCCCTATTAATATGGACACATCGTTCACATTAGGTGGATCTCATACAAGGAATAAAGGAAAGAAGCAGGCAAGTGGCATAAAGGGTAACAATGATAATAAAAAGGACTTACACTCATCTGAAACAGATGATGGTTCAGAGGACATATCTCCCAATTTGACCCCCTCTAAACATAGACCTAAAAGGGACCATACAACTTCTCCTGATATGTCTCCTATTCTGATACCCATTAATAGATATAGTGACAACGCAAACACAATTTTAATAAAAGAGAAACCTGTTAATCTTTCTCCATGAGAAAAATACTTGCTAGACCTCCATTCATCTTTCATTCAACAACTGAACATAATTATGGTCAATGGATTCCAAAGCCTAAATGCAATACTGAAAAGATATTAATCAGAAAATCAATGACACAAATAAAAAAGTAAAATCCCCATATCTGGCACACAATACGCTTTGGAAAAGGATCATTGTTTACTTAAAAGCAAAGTTAAAACATTAAAATTAAAACTTACAGATTTAGAGGACCGCAACAGGCGGAACAATCTAAAATTTAGGGGAATACTTGAGAATGTTTCCCCGTCACAAATGGTTCCATATATTAAAGACTTAATATATAAAACACTACCATCGGTTCCTAATGCAGAACTGACAACAGACAGAGCCCATAGGCTACCAAAACCTAGTTTTCTGTCAGGAGACACTTCAAGAGAAGCAATTGCGAGAATACATTTCTTCCAGACTAAGGACCGGTCGCCTTCTGGACTATCTAAAGAAAAATTAATATCTACCTCCTCCTTACCAGTCAATAAAAATATTTCTGGACTTCTCAAAAGAGATATGCTAGGAAAATCCTTTGCTGGCATAACTAGCATCTTAAGAGCGAATAACATTTCGTATAGTGGTGTTTTTCTGCTAGACTCATAGTCTTCTTCAATGGAAAAGCCAACCTTATTCAAGACCCAAAGGACGGACGGAATATGTCCGAGAATGGTCACAATCCAGAACAAGGAAGAAAAGTAGACCCTCAGAGTAAATTCATTTTAAAGGTCTAACCATAAGTGGCTACATCATTATTTTATTGCGCAAATACTAGTATTTGAGATGTCCATAAGGCAGTACTTAGAGGGATCCTTATCCAACTCAATGCACAACACAAAAGGAAAACAAAAGAAAATATATAAAAAAAATCACCCAAAAGATTAGCAAGGCAGTGGCAAAACAACAACAAAATCCGACGGAAAAAAACTCACTTTGCCATAATAAGTCTTAGAGCTGAACTTAAATCCAAGATGGAATCAACTACATACACCCGCAAGCTATAGTGGAACAATTTGCTACATTTTATTCTTCCCTATACAATCTGAAAGACGATAAAGAAACTACCCAATTAAATATTAAATGAATAAATAATTTCCTTTCAGAAGAACTCCCGCAATTAAACTCAGAGCAAATTAAATGATTAAATTCCCCTTTCTCTACTAACAAAACTGATATTGACATCAAGAAATTGCAGGAAAATAAATCCCCCGGACTTGATGAATACCCACCGAATATTATAAATTATTTAGACATCATCTCTCTAACCCCCTAACTTCTGTTATATCAAACGACCAACAATGGCCTATTCTCAAATGAATCCCTAATAGCCACCATTGTTGTTATACCTAAACAAAATAGTAATTCTGAGGAGATGTCGAACCAAAGGCCGATATCTCTTCTAAATACAGACATTGAAAATATACGCTAAGCTAATATCTGAAAGATTAATCAAAATTATGCCTATACTAATTCATTCTGATAAAGTAGGGTTTTATTAAGGGAAGACAAGCCTCAGATGACACAAGAAGACTTTTAAATTTACTTATATATGTGGAAAAACAAAAATTGTCTTCCATACTACTATCTTTAGAAGCCGAAAAGACATTTGTTCGCATCAACTGGGATTTCACGGTCGCCACTTTAAACGAATTTGGATTTCAAGAACAAATTCTTAAAACTATTACTGCTCTTTATTCATGCCCTTCAGCAAAGATCCAAATTAACAATTTACTCTCTAAAACCTTTACTATTACTAATGGTAAACGTCAGGGAAGTCCATTATCTCCACCCTTATTTGATCTCATAATGGAACCCTTTGCTGAAATTACCAGAACCAACGACCTCATAAAGGGAATCCCACTTAATTTTAGACAACATGAAATTAGTTTATTTGCGGTTGACACGTTCATTTCCATTACTGACGCTATCAACTCACTAAGAGTTATTACCCAAAATATCAAAGAAATTTCAGCGGTTTCCAATTATAAAATAAATGCCAAAAAAATCAAAAATGTTAATTTTTTTCTTAGATTATCAATTTACAAAATTAATGGAAAAATCCCATAATCGCTATTTTGGAATCAAATTCACTAACCTTTTACATAAAATCCTAGATGAGAACTTAAACATATTGCAAAAGCAAATCCAAATAAGCATTGGCAACTATGATAAATCTAACACTTCGTGGATGAGTAGGATTACTATCTACAAAATGATTATACTACCAAAATTACAATATATTTTCAGAACAATTCCTATCCTAGTCCCAGAAATATGGATTAAATCTCTTCATAAACAACTGTCAAATTATAGATGGCAAAAAAAGTTTCAGAGAATTGCAAAAATGTTACTATTCAAAAATAAAAGGGGGAATTGCCCTACCAAATATCCAGGCTTCTTCTGAAGCGAATATTATTATTCAAAGCAGAAAATAGCAGAAAACGAATCAATGATAGACTTCCTCTCCCTAAAAACTTTTCATAATCTTCCAGAAGAGGAATTGTACAGCCAGACTAAAGAAAGCCTTTGTGGACTACTCTGATTCATGTTGGAGATACTGTGGACAAAAAGCCAACTTACCGTATTTTTCGGACTATAAGAAGCCCTTTTTTCCTCCAAAATTTTGGAGGAAAATGGGGGGTGCGTCTTATAGTCCAAATGTTGGAGGGGGGGGGGTTGTATATATATGTGGGGTGTGGGGGGAGCAGCAGTGGTGGAGGAGCGGGGAACAGGAGGCAGCAGCCGCCCGCTGCAGCCTACATTGTCCCCGCTGCTAAAGAAAATGAATATTCAGTGCTCCCCACGCTCCTTACTAGCAGCACACAGTATAGACGCAGCGCTGCTCCTGCTGTTGCCAGAATTGCCTGTGCTCGCTGTTAAAGGGCATGAATATTCAACCTCTCTCCACGCCCATGGGCATGGAGAGGGGGTGAATATTCATGCCCTTTAATAAGCAGGATCACGCGGTAGCCCGGCAGCAGCAGGAGCCGCAGCGCGGCTACGATGTGTGTCGGCTATGAAGGAGCATGAAGTCACTGCTCCCCGTGCACACAGTACCGGCATTGGGAGCAGTGACTTCCGGCAGCTGATCTCTCCTTGCGCATGGTAGTGACGCCATGCGTGGCTCACATGGAGAGATCAGAGTGGGCAGGCAGGATGAAGCGCTGGAGGAGAGAAGAAAGGTGAGTAGGAGTGTTTTTTTTTTAATGTGCAGCATGATAGGGATTAGGGGTACCATGCATACTAGGATAAGGATGAGGGGGCCATACATACCAGGGTAAGGATGAGGGGGCCATACATACCAGGGTAAGGATGAGGGGGCCATACATACCAGGGTAAGGATGAGGGGGGCATACATAACAGGATAAATATGAGGGGGCCATACATAACAAGATAAATATGAGGGGGCCATACATACCAGGATAACGCTGAGGGCGGCATACATAACAGGATAAAGATGAGGGGGCCATACATACCAGGATTAGAATGAGGGGCCATACATACCAAAATAAGGATGAGGGGTGCCATGCATACCAGGATAGGGATTAGGGGTGCCATGCATATCAGGATGGGGATTGCTGTGCCATTCATACCAGGATAGGGATTAGGGGTGCCATGCATACCAGGATAGGGATTAGGGGTGCCATGCATACCAGGACAGGGATGAGGGGTGCCATGCATACCAGGACAGGGATGAGGGGTGCCATGCATACCAGGATAGGGATGAGGGGTGCCATGCATACCAGGATGGAGGGATGCCAGGCATACCAGGATGGGGATGGGGACCACGTATAAAAGGAAGGGGAGAGACATATATACCAGGATGGGGGATATTGTCAGAATTGGGGAACATTACCCCTATACCAGTGTCAGCAGAAGACCCCCTCCCCCTTAAAAGTGCATCATGAACACATTTTTTGCTTAATTTTTTTTTTTTCCTCCTCTAAAACCTAGGTGCATCTTATGGTCCGGTGCGTCTTATAGTCCGAAAAATACGGTATTTCATATCTTTTGGACATGTTCTAAAGCTGCATTAATATGGAAAGAGATCTTTAAATTGTTGAATAAAATCAACAACTCTACAGTTAATATTTCACCACAACTAGCCCTTCTATCTCTTGACTCAAATTTACTCCCACAGAAGATAAAACATATTTCCATTCATATATTGGCTATAACAAAGCTACTTATTGAATCTAAATGGAAGTCAGTTAATGTTCCTACTATCTCAGAAATTATAGATAAGATGTTAGTTCACAATTCTTTAGAACATTCCTATGCGTTAAGAAACAGCTCTCTTAAGAAATACTATTCTATATGGTCTTTCTGGATCTGGATACTGGATACTTTTCCCTGAATAAGAATACCTCTCCAAACAAATAACATCTTTTAGCCAGAAAGTATACAAATCATTTATTATTTTAACATAATTAAACTGAAATCCTTTGATGCCATAACAAGGATTTATACTATAGATGATCTATTTTGTTTTCACCTCCCTTTCCCCTGTTTTCCTCATTCATCCTTCCCTTTTTTCCCCATCCCATTCCTCTCTCTCTTTCCTTCCTTTCTTTCCTTTCTTCCTCTCCGGCTATCCTTTTCCAGATTTTTCCTCCAAGTTAAAAGTTTTGTTAGGATGATGTAACTGTTGTAATACTACTATACTGTCTTTATCATATTTTATTTTCCCTTTCCCTTCTTTTGTAAAACATCCCTTAATAAAAAGTATATTATTGAAAAAAGACAACTGGATTTTCTTTACACCGTTTTAATGAGTAAGCCTATGATTGATGATGTACTAACAGGACTCTGAGAATTTCAGACTTTTATCATATCACTGGAACCTGTGGTCAGAGCACAACTACAGCATACATTTCCAAACTACTATTTCGGAAGGGCTTCAAGTCAAATATTGTGTACCTGTAATCGAAGACGAATCTTCTTTTCTTCATCCAGCTCGGACAGTAATTGTTTTATTTCTTTTCTAAAATAAAAATACAAGAACGATGGAATTAATTTTCTGGGGTAACCTCGAGTATACTAAACTATACTTTAAAAGGCAGCAAAGTGAAGAACAAGGACAATGAAACATGTGGAGAATCCGAATAACCAAATAGTTTGAGTAGGAATCTGACTCCTGAAATACTGCTTGGGGTAAGCTGTGCTGAGATCTGAGATGATATGTGCTCCACAGATTATCTATTTCACAGTCTTCTTTGCATATACTGAATAATACATAGGGAGAAGCATCTTATTTTCAGATAATTTTCATCTAATATATCACCCTGTGCTTATATTGGACACAGACAAATGTTCACCAGAAAAGCAACAAATGTTCAGATGACAAATGCTCATTTGCAAAAAAAACAAATATATATAAAAAAATAACAGTCAGCTGATGTGGACACATCATCCTGGGTTCCACATCGAGCCTCTTAATAATCCTAGGCCTACATATGTTTAAGCATAGAGCCCATGAATTTACTGCTTACGCATGGACCAATGTTTCAAGCCTAGTCTGGACAGGATCTGAATAATTCTGATGCTGAAGCCTCAAATTCATAGTTGAGCTCTCACCCCATTGCAAGATACCAGTGGTACAACCTATACCTACCACCTAAAAAACCCTTCATCTTTGGGTTGGAGTTTGGTTTGTTTGGCTTGCGAGACCTCTGAGGCTGGAAATACCCAAGGGGGCAGGTTCTGAGGAGACATGGCAGTGACAGTCCACAAAAGGATTACCCTCTACGATGATTGTACTGGATCCCTAGGAGGAGATGCGACACAGTATTCATCTCCAGGAGAGACTCAGGCAACCAAGTGAGAATCAACTGAACCAATCAGTTATGTATTTATGTGCGTCCACTATAATCACACCTAGGTCAATCCCTGCTGTGCCATAGTTACATGTGCTACCCTATCATCTCCTCTACTCTGCTGCCAGATACACCAGGCTCCTTATTGCTGCTCTGGTGATATGCTCAGTGACTATACGACCTGCTTCAGACACTACATCACATTAGCCAAGAGACTCCACTGTCTTATATTTCAATTCACTCCATCCTTCTCGCATTTTAATATGGCACTAAATATAAAGACGTTTTTGTTCCACTGACCATCCATTTAAATTATTGAAATTAATTACTTTGGTGCTACCTATCGTTGGCAAATAGAACTCACAGATTGTATAGATTATAATATATCATGCATCCCAGAATTTCACTACCAAGAAAGAACTAGTCTGTCCCAAATGCTCCGCCATAGTGACGTCTACAGTCACTACCATCAAGAAATCTACCCCCCCTTTGCACTCAGGCCTGAGTAATTCTAGATCAGTGATCCCCAACATTTCTTACCTTGGGAATCGCATTCAGCTCTGAGAGAGGGTCATGAGCAACATCCAGAGCCCCCCGACTAGTGACATCCAGATCCCGCTCCCTATCCCACAGTAGTTACACCCAGAGCCCCATTACTGGTATAATAACAGCCAGAACTTCCCCATAGAAATAAAACCAAGGCAGTGTGCTTACATACAGGGGTTCTCACCGCACTCATATTCGGTATTCTCGCAGCAGGCACTCCCACCACATTATTGCATCCAACTTCAAGCAACCCTTTAACTAGCAGTATCATCTTATCTCCAGTCTCATCTCCAGACTTCATTTATCTCTCCAACTCTTAAAGGGGTTGTCCACTACTAGGACTAGGACACCAGTATTGATATGGTGCAGGGCTCACGTGACATAACCGCACGAGAGCCCCAGAACGTGAGTGCGGACACCACTGGAACTGCGCCAGCACGGGAGGTGAGGACAGGGGTTTTTATTTTAACGAGGGCAAACATTCAGAGTGATAAAGGGTTGTCCTAGTAGTGGACAACCTCTTATATATGTGCATCTAGACCTGCTCTTCTGTATGGGGTTATTCACAAACGTCAGGAACTAGAGACCTGCTCTTCATATCTGTTTGTTAGACATGGTGCTAAGGCAACAAGCTGACACACAGCCGCGAGCCACACATTATAGGTCTGCGAGCCACAGGTTGGGGAGCCCTTTTCTACACCTTGTACTGTACAAGATCTCATTTTTCTTTTTCTCCTCTTAGAGCACTGTCCCAATGTTTTAGATTCCCAGTGGATCTCACTATATACCAGCAGAAGAAAGATAGGTACATTCACGGAACTTGCAAACTGTGATGTACTAAATGTAAAAAAGTATGAAAAACTATAGCAAAAATATAGTCATATAGTCACACAGTCTGAGGCTTTATTCTGCCCTGTCATAAACAGCATCTCAACTCATTTCTTTTAATGCTGGAAGCTAATAGTAAATGGACCTAAGTATATGGCTGTACATTTGCTCACTGCACCTTTAGATCCATTTAGAGAAAAGGTCCATTTTCTGAACGTATAGCAAAATTGTCTGCTTCCAATGTGCTGAATGAAGTCTTATAACATCCATTACAGGCTGTTATTAGATGAGTGTGAATAGTTTGTGTTAATTACTTCCTATTCTCTGCTAAATTGATATTTTGAACATAATTGCAGATTTGTTTTTCGTCTTTTGCACATTCTTCTTTTAGCCAGATGGAAATCACTGACTGTGACAATTATAGTGTCTCTTAGCACCGATCTGATGAAAATAAGCTCCGACTGAATTCACGCTGAGGGAAAAAATGGTATGGATTAATTATTAATAAACAAATACTCCATAAATAATACAATGTATCATGACATTTTAAGAGTTTCTTTCATCAGGAAAACCTGTTAGAGAGGACAACCTCCAGGGAACCTCTTTTTTGAGCCCTGACAAGCAGTGGCTCTCCATCTTGTGGACTCGGGCTATCTATGTATGACATGATAGCCATTCATTTGGTTTGCACATTATAAAAAAGTCATCCATGACAGTTTTGAAACTTTACACAAAAACATTAAATCAGAACAAGTCCTTTAATTCCCGGCTGCCGGCATCTGGTATAATAAAGCTTACTTTTGCTGGTCCTTCATTGTCTCAATGATGCTTCGAAGCTCCTTGACTTGTGCCTGCAGCTCTTCTAGTGATGACTGGCCATGCTCAACTGTGTGTCTTGCATCGGAGCTACCAAAGGACGGAGAGTTTGACCTGTGACTACTTGAGGTGACAATGTGAAATGCTGATGGGGCTCCAGGAGCGCCGTGTGAGAAACTAACACTTGGAATCAAGCCTCCTGGTTTGGGGGGCAATGCAGCTCTGTTCTCTGGTACCTACAAGACAGGAATACACTGAATATGTACAGAAAACTATTATTATTAAAAGGACACATGTAGTAATCATAAATGAATATTTCCCATATGCTGGTAAATCATTGCCTAAATACAGCGGTATTATATGTGCTATTAGGTGGTCTTCATTATTGAAAGATATTAAGAAAATGCAGGCACAACTGCAGCCACAATTACAGCTCAGTCATAGGCAATGCTCTGATTAACGAGAAAAAAAACACAAAAAAAACACTTTCATTTAATATTCTAATGTATACAGTGACCCCCATAGATGGTACAGAGCTGACTTGGCTAATGCAGCATAAGCTATCTATTAGATAGGGGATAAATGTAAGATTACTGGGGGTCTGTTCACTGGGACCTCCACCAGTCATGAGAACAGGGGTCTTATTTCTGCAATATGGAGCAGCAGTGCACCACAGTGTGTGACCACAGCTCCATTCACTTCTATGGTTTTGTGGAACAGCAGTATGTGTGACCACCTGTGCCATAGGCAGTCAACAGAGCGGCGGTCATGCATATGCCCTAATGCTCCATTCACATGTGAAATACAGTCCTCAGGATTGGTGGGACTCCCAGCAGTTGGACCCTGCATCATCATATAATCACCTGTTGTTTGTAGCACTGGTGTATACAGACAGAAAAGGGCCCGGGTACAAGAACAATATATGGGCCCTTTGCAGTCCAAGAGCTCCTAAGAATGCAAAATTGCACCTGCTTTGGAGGTAGAAATGGGCCCCCTTATCTCTTGGGCCCCTGTGCGGCCCCATAGGTTGCACCAATGATATGTCCGCACCTCGTTTGTAGGATAATTCCTTTGAAGGAGTTGTCCCAAGTAGCAAGTTACCACCTATGTACAGGATTTGAGTGATGGCTGTGCATGTGCACTGCTGCTCCATTCAATTTCTATGGCCTGCCAGAGTTCCACAGACAATGAATGGAGTGGTGCTGTGCTCATATCTTGAGAGTGTGGTAATCACAGCAGTGGGACCTCAAGCAATCTGCAATAGAGATGATCAAAAAGATTTGCGGGATCCTTGTTCAACGACTACTTCAGTAGTCAATGGCCGCCGGAGCAGAGCTCTGTGAACCTCCTTTTAACGGCCAGGATCCCTGGTGCTTGTTCTGATCGGCAGGCCTGGCTAAGTGTCATGTGTGCGTTGTACCAGAACAATGACAGTGAGCCAGGCCTACGGATCAGAAGAGACACTGGGAACACCAGCAGGTAGGAGGAGGTTCACAGGGCTCTGCTCTGGCAGCCATGGACTACCAATATGGCAGCTGGACTAGGGTCCTACAAATCTTTTTGATAATTTCTAATCAACAAATTATCACCATTCCATGTATGGGTAATAACTTAGTCAAGTTGGACAATGCCTTAAAGCATGCAATCTATGATAAAATGGTAAAAATCTACTTCTAGAAAAAGGTTTTCCCACAATTACTTATTTAGCTTTTATAAGGGAAGAGAGTACACCCGTGACATTAGGGACCATCAGCGCAGCAGGAAATAGAGCAGCTACAGTAGGCAGCTATATTGCTATACTCCCCGATAAGCATGGATCATCTACACCTTTCCTCCATGGTAAGATTACACATTGACTTTTAACCCTCCCAGTCCTAATTGTATTGATCCACAACAGAGAGCACGCTCCCCTTACTTACCTGTGATGTAAGACTACGTGGGGCTTTCTTGGATGAGTCTATAGGTCTCTGTGACAGGTGATTGATATCATCCTTGTCATCTTCTGGACTTGGAGAGTCAAAGAAATCAGGACTGGAAAGGGAGGACTACAAAAGATCGTAGTGAATAAAAGTATACTGATTGTAACAATATTTCCTACATGACAAGAAGATGCGTAATAAGCCAGCCATCTCCATTCTTACCAGCACAGCTATAAAGAGACTCTTGACCGTGTACGGCCAACCCGGGTTCTATTGTTCACATTCCCCCTCCCCTTTTCACCCATACCAAATAAAACACAGCACCTGTAATTTTCTCTTTGGATAAATTTGGCCACAGCGGCCGTTTTATTAACAAACAACAATATTAAACATATAAACATTATAATAACAAGGGTAAGGGTTCTTGGAGTTAAAAAATTGATCTGGCATAAACCAAACTGTACTTGAACCACCATGTTACCCTCAGCCGTACCACACCAGCTCAAGGGCACCAAAAGCTCCCAGGGTAAAACCCCGTCCAGAGCCCCCAAAACCAAAATGCCAGATCACCCCACTTAATCAAGCCAATGCCTGTAACTTGATAATCTCCTTTTTTACCGACACTTCCGTGCCAACTCCAAGAACCCCAACCCCCCCCCGCCAGCCACTGCGACAAAGACATCTTAACACATCACTAAATTTTTTTTATATATATATATATATATATATATATAGATATAGATATATATATATAAAACCCCTCCTAATACACCCTAATTATTAGACCTCCCTGTTCTTCTTCCTACAAAACCCGCCCTTTTCCAATGCAATTTAAAAGAAACTAACAAACAACCGAAAAAAGGGGTGGGTGGGACTTTTCCAATGCTTTCTTCTCTGAACTGACCGTTTCTCACCCCACCCTTTCTGCTTTATCTACGCCCCCCTCAAATGCCCGCCCCTCAACCTATATCCAATCCTTATTCTTTTAAGTTCAAATTACACCCTCCTGTCCCCTCCCGGTCATGTGGGGCTTCCATCTAGGTTCCTTGCCTCCAGCCCCCTTCTTGACCATGTACGGCCAACCCGGGTTCCATGGTTCACATTCCCCCTCCCCTTTTCACCCATACCAAATAAAACACTGCACCTGTAATTTTCTCTTTGGATGAATTTGGCCACAACCCCCCCACCCGCCACAAACGAACAGCCCTGACCACCTCAGGCTCGTGAGCGCCCCAACACCGCCAAAGCCCTTTCAATCCCGCCTTGTATGGCCAATGCCCATAAATCGATGCGTATATCATTCAAATGCACGCCATCCTTTGCCCAAAATTCTCCAACTCCCGCTTCCAGATCAAGATGCCGTATGCTTACTCCCCCATTCCTGTTAACAAAAGCTGATATGGCTCTGTTCAACTTTATACGTGCCCTATTAATTCCCTTCAATGATCTGGCCTCCCTCCATGTTTTTCTGGGCACCACCTCAGACCAAACAGTCAACACCTCAGGAAACGATCTCCATAGCCTTAAAAGATCAATTTTAATGTCCCTCATCAATTCCCTGACCGGTCGAGCCCCCAAATCATTCCCTCCCATGTGCAGCACTAAAATATCCGATGCCCGATCCAAATGAGCTGCTTTATGGAACTCTGGCAGTACTCTTCTCCACACCATCCCTCGGAAACCCAACCACAGAACCACGGCTTGCTCTCGGCTGAAGCCCAATTGCCTACCGTCGGGCCTCACGTCCGCCCGCAGTGCCCCCCAGTGGACAAAAGAGTGCCCCATAATCCACACTAACAACGGGACTCCACCTGCAACAAGACAACCAAAAATATTTAAAACCAAAAGATAATTACATTAGACCGAATGCCTAATTCCTTACATAAGACAGGTATCGATCGGAACTCCATCTCCCAATGCGTTTTATCACTTCCTTGCCTAACCCCAAACCATCCGCTTCCGATGACGCGCCAATTCTGAAGGAATGTGACCCATATACCTCAGGGCTAAGGCCCAACTCAGCAATACCCTTCTTAAACACTGCTATAAACTGGAAACGCGATAAAAATTCACCATTTTCATGACACAATAATGGGCCCTTCCTCCCTGACCAAACCTGCCAGTAAGCCATTAAACATGTCCTAGGACAAACCAAAGATCCCTTAACCTCACCTAAGACCACACGTTTTCCTCTGCCCAATTGATCTGTCATCCCCCGTCTTATCCAAAATTCAATGCCCCCATCTCGACCGCTCATATCCTCAGCAAACAAACCCCCAACCTTATTCTTGCTTAGTGCCACCAATTCACCTACCCTTAGTGCACCAAAAAATGCCAAAGCAAAAGCCAATCTAAACAATGTGGCCTCGAAAAATGAACAACAAATCCTATCCATTCCCAAACCCAAACGTTCCAAGATACTAAAGGTTACCGGCCTACGTTTATCCAACACTTTACCTCCTTTCCTAAAGCCCTTCAAAGCTTGCTTCACCAAAAAGGCCTTCGTAACATCCTTCGTACCCAGCAATTTAAAACCAAATGCTAATCCTGCCACAAACTTGCCAACTTTTGAAATCGACTATCCGCTGTCTGCCGCCCTTTCCCAGCAGAAACAACACAGCCGTCTCTCTATCTACCTCACTCTCCACTCCACCCCACTCCCGAATCCAACTTTGCCATACTCGCAACGATGCCTCGTATGATGCCCAGGTCTGCCTTGTGATAGACTCTTGTATTAACCGTCCCACTCCTCCATAACCATCTGCCATAACCGCGAAGGGCATTCTTGACCCACGTCCTCTGCCTCTGGTGCTAGTGCCCGAAAACGATCCCACTGAAAACGAGACAAGGCATCTGCTATGGAATTTTTTACACCTGGCACATGGACTGCTGTAATCCAAGCATTCAACTTAAGACAACAAAGTACAAGTTCCCTCAGCAACCTAATCACAGGCGGCGACAAGGCCGACAAACTGTTGATGACCGATACAACTCCCATGTTATCGCAGTGAAACCGAATTCTCCTGTTGGCAAAACACTCCCCCCAAATATTCACCGCCACAACAATAGGAAACAACTCCAAAAATGCCAAGTTCCTCGTAAGACCCCTCTCTTTCCACAAATTCGGCCACTCACCTACACTGCACCGCCCTTTCCAGTATGCCCCATAACCAGCACCTCCTGCAGCATCCGTAAATATCTCACAATCATAACTGTTCAAAAACTCCTCCTGTATTAACGATGTTCTGTTATAATTTTGCAGAAACAACTTCCAAACTTTCAGATCCTCCTTGTGTTCTTTATTTAAGCGAATAAAATGATGCGGAGCCCGCACTCCTGCTGTTGCTCCAGCCAACCTGCGACAAAATATTCTACCCATTGGCAAAATCCTGCCCGCAAAATTCAAACGCCCTAACAGTGACTGTAACTCCTTCAGTGTCACCTTGCGCAATCTCCCGATCCTATCGACCTCCTGTTTAAGCAAAATCAATTTATCATCTGGTAACCGACACTCCATCCTTTCAGTATCAATTACAATGTCCAGGAAACTTAGGGTTGTGCAAGGGCCTTCCGTCTTTTCTACTGCCAAAGGTACGCCAAAATGCTCTGCCTCCCACTCCATAGTACCTAACAAATTCCTACACAACAATGATTGCGGGGGACCTATAAACAAGAAGTCGTCCAAATAATGAATGACCGACTTCACAGAAGCCAGGTCCTTCACTACCCATTCCAAAAAACTACTGAAAGTTTCAAACAAAGAACACGAAATTGAACAACCCATTGGCAAACATCTATCAACATAATACTCCCCTTCCCAAAAACATCCCAACAACGGGATGCTATCCGGGTGAACTGGCAACAACCTAAAAGCAGACTCAATATCAGTCTTAGCTAGCAACGAGCCTGGCCCATACCTCCGTACCCATTGTGCCGCCGCATCAAAAGATGTATATTGGACCGAACACAACTCCTGCGCAATGCCATCATTCACTGAAAGCCCTTTAGGGTATGACAAATGCTGAATCAAGCGAAACTTATTCACCTCTTTCTTGGGCACAACTCCTAACGGTGAAATAATCACCTTGTTGCTAGGCAATTCCTGAAACGGTCCCGCCATCCTGCCCAATTCAACCTCTTTAGCTAACTTCGTCTTAACCACCTCTGGATAACGGTGAGCCGACATTAAATTTTTAACCGAAAAAGGGACTACATGATCAGGAGCTGGTATTCTAAAACCATCCAAAAACCCATCCTCAATAACTTTAGCCTTCAACTGATCCGGATACCTATTTAGAAAGGGGGCCATCGCGTGAACCCTCACCGGAGTAACCCCCTTGACCGGTAACCACCGACGGCTTTCCTTTTCCTCTCTTAAAGCATTTTGATGCTCTATGTGAGCTTCCATTACAATGGGAGCACACATGCTTGAATTTACAGGAGTTCCCGTACTTGCATTGGCCATCATTAAATTGCCAGCAAGTTCCCGCTTCCTTTTTAATGTTTTGCGCCCCCTTACTACCTCCCCCATGTCCCGCTGATTGATTCCCGCTACTGTTGTTCCCGTGAAAGGACTGCCCATACCTCACTGGAGCCATAACCCTCAACCACAACCCAATGTCTTTCTGATCCCATCTGATCTCCGGTCGGACTGCTTTTCTCTGCCGAAATTGCTCATCATATCTTAACCACGCCTGACCCCCGTAAGTCCTCTGGGCCTCCCCGATAGCATCAAGCTAGCAGAATAAGCCTGAGCAATTATCAGGAGCTTTCTCCCCAATAACACTAGCCAATATTGCGAAAGCCTGTAACCAATTTACAAACGTCTGAGGAATCAACCTCCACCTACGCTTCTCCTCCTCCTCTTTTCTACTCTCATTCCTTTTTCCCTTATCCAGGTTAAACTTTTCCAATGGAAGAAGGGAAAAAATCTCTACGTACTCATCCCGCCAAATTTTTTCCTTTACCTCTTTTTTTAGGTGTGCCCCCAACGGCCCCTCAAAGCACACATAAACTTCCCCTTTTGCCCTATCGCCCAGTCTTACATTATCCGCCTTGTCCTTTTCTGTCTGCACACAAACCGATACCCCAGAAGGTATAATGTCTGCACTGACCCCCGACCTGCCCATCTCGCTTCCCACCTGCAAAGACACCGGTTGACTAGGCACCCACGTCGCTGCCGCGGATGCCAATCCACCCTGATTAACTCCCCCCACTATCTATTCTAGCCAAAAATTGCGACATATTAAACAAAATGTCTCTAAGACCCATTATATCAGACCCGCAACCTCCCCTAATATTTTGCCCGCTGGGCCCCGCCGACTGCCTATCAACTCCCTCATACAGTAATGACCCAGCGGGCGACAAACAAGACATAGAAGCAAACTCACCCAGCTGCGCAGGTGCTGTGTCCCTGCCAGCCAAAATTCCTGTGTCCTGCCGACGCCTGGATTCACCTCTATCCTCCCCACTCTCCGATCCGTCCGACTCCTGCTGCAGCGCAAGGCCCGCGCCCCTGTCCTCCTCGTCACCAGGGGGGACCTGAGCACTCGCCGCCGTCTCCGCTGCTCATCCTCAGTCAATCCTGGCTCTGGTCCTTCCTGCCGTCCGTGACCTTCCTTGATTTCCAGACCCCGACTCTCGTGTCCGGCCTGTCGTGTTCCAAGTTTGACTGCCAGGCATCCCAGTGCTAATGCCCGCCGCTCCACCGCCTTGAATGTGTTGCATCGAGCCAGGCAGCAGATCTTCAAATTGCCGCTGCCTGCCCGTGAAATTCTGCTGCTGCATCCCTGTCCCATTGTTTCTAGCAGGCACCCCGACTGGAGCATCGCCACGTGTACCTGCCGTGCAAATGATCCTTCTGCTGCTCCCCCCGCTACGCGTCCTCTGTGGTCACGGCGCTTTGAATTGGTGCCTTTTCTTGAACTGGGGGGCATGTGCATATCTCCGTCGAAGACTTCCTGAGTAGCCCCGTCACGTGATGCCGGTTCCGGAAGTGACGTTGCTAGCACTTCCGGTGATGTCCCGCCCACCGGAAGCTGACGTGGCTGTATCGTGGGCATTGCTTCTGGCGCGGCCCGGGCCCTGGTATTGCGGCGTGACACCGGAGCAGGCCGCAGCACAGCCGACCGGGTTCTTTCAGTTGAGGACTGCGATACACTGCAGATGGAGCCCGCAGGGCGGCTAGGCGGATTCCTGCCGCGGCGGGCACGCTGACGGGGAGTTCCAACAACACGCTCACCGGACGCAGGGTCCCCTGAGGGGCTCCGCGGCCTGCGCCTGCTGCCCGCACTAACCGTGTCCGGAGAAATCCTAACGGGGGGCCTCGTCCTCCTGCTGGCCCTTCCAGATCTTGATGGAGGTGCTTCTGCCCCATCACTCCCCAGCAATCCAGACAGCTGGGACTCCAGCCACCCTCCACTTCTGGATCTTGCAGCCTCCCTCAGTCTTGCGCTCAAGGAATCTACAGTTTCCATATTCTTGGTAAGTGTCTTCACACAAAAGGACTTTCTCCATTGTTCTTGTCTCTGGGACTTTTCCAATGCTTTCTTCTCTGAACTGACCGTTTCTCACCCCACCCTTTCTGCTTTATCTATCCCCCCCCCCCCCTCAAATGCCCGCCCTTCAACCTATATCCAATCCCTATCCTTTTAAGTTCAAATTACACCCTCCTGTCCCCTCCCGGTCATGTGGGGCTTCCATCTAGGTTCCTTGCCTCCAGCCCCCTTCTTTAGTGAAAATGAATTGACTAGAGAACAACACTAATATGTTAGCTAAGTGCTGTGTTGCGCTTTTTATTATAGTCTACCCTTTGGGACCATTTGAGTTTCCTCCATCCCCAGCTTCCTTCTTATTTTCACAGCATTAAAGTGAAGGTGCCGCAGTTGGTTTTTTTTTGTATTCATTTTTTGTTTCATCTGGTCTTATCCTTCAGTCACCTCCAGAACTGCACTCACTATTCTGCTGTTACATCTTGTCTTATCCTCCAGAGCTGCGGTCACTATTCTGCTGTTACATCTGGTCTTATCCTCCAGTCACCTCCAGAGCTGCACTCACTATTCTGCTGTTACATCTTGTCTTATCCTCCAGAGCTGCGGTCACTATTCTGCTGTTACATCTGGTCTTATCCTTCAGTCACCTCCAGAACTGCACTCACTATTCTGCTGTTACATCTTGTCTTATCCTCCAGAGCTGCGGTCACTATTCTGCTGCTACATCTGGTCTTATCCTCCAGTCACCTCCAGAGCTGCGGTCACTATTCTGCTGTTACATCTGGTTTTATCTGCCAGAGCTGCGGTAACTATTCTGCTGTTACATCTGGTTTTACATCTGGTTTTATCCTCCAGAGCTGCACTCCCTATTCTGCTGTTACATCTGGTCTTATCCTCCAGTCACCTCCAGAGCTGCGCTCACTATTCTGTGTCATCATGTAACAGAATAGTGAATTCTGATCTGGAGGTGACTGAAGAATAAGACAGCACGTCTTATCCTTCAGTCACCTCCAGAACTGCAGTCACTATTCTACTGTTACTTGTCACTGGTACCTAATCCATAACATGAGAGGTCACATGACCAGCGACCCTTTATATTTGCATTAATAATGAAAATGCAAATTACTAAATAAAACTGAAACATTTAAATACATTATATACAAAATAAATAGTAAGAACACAAGGACAATATTCAGTCCAGGCCTGGGCCGCAGAGCTGACGCTCTAATATCAGACCTCAGTGACCGCTCTGTACTATATACTCCTGTATATCCAGGCCTGGGCCGCAGAGCTGACGCTCTAATATCAGACCTTGCTGCATAAGGATCTGCATGTAGTTGTGTGTTGGTATCACTATGTGTCTACGGCTGTGTGCCCACATAGCGTTTAAGAGTTTTTTTCACGTAAATTACGCAGCGCAAAGACTTGAAAAACGCTAGTATATATGCCCCCCATGGTCCCCTATGTGAGAACGCAAGTCATGAGCACATGCTGCGTATTATCGCTGCGTAAAAACACGTAGCATGTCCATTAATTTTGCGGTTACGCGGTGTAATCGCCGCCTTATACGTATGTCCATGCCCACCATGTGTATATTGTGCGCTTCAATATGTGTATGGTACCCGGGTCTGGAGGAGGGGAGACTCACCTCCAGGCCCAGGTACCATAAAACCTGTTGTAAAAAAATAATGAAAATAATAAATATCAATATACTTACCCTCTGTCAGCCCACAATCTCCTCACCGCCGCTGCCTCCGGACCCAGAGATGCATTGCGGCAACGGCCTGCGATGATGCTGCGATCATGTGACCGTGAGGTCCTCACAGGTCCTGCCGCTCTGTATCTATGGGAACAAAGCTACCGGGGAGGAGCGGTGAGGAGACTTATTATTTTTTACATGCATATGCAGCATCAATAGTAAAAAGTTGGTCACACTTGTCAAGCACTATGCAGTGTGACCAACCTGTCAAGCACTTTTCCAAGTGATGCTAATATCGCTTGGAAAGCTCTTGACAATGTGCATGCTAAAATGCATGCAAAAACGCTGGATTTGCGCTTGTGTTTTGCGGGAAAACGCATGTGAATTAGGCTTGTGCTTTCCCGCAGCAGGGGGATGCAGAAATGATGCAGAAATTTCTGCTTAATTTACGCAAAGTGGGCACATAGCCTAATATCAGACCTTGCTGCATAAGGATCTGCATGTAGTTGTGTGTTGGTATCACTTTGTGTCTACAACAAAATGGCTCCTCACTGTGAGAGATCCTAATTCCTAAACTTCATTGTCTCTTATCCATTTGTAAACACCCAGAAAGGGAGGGGGGAGGAGGAGACATCAGACATGGAGCAAATCCAGCCCAGATTTTCAGCAGTCGTAATGCATGCCAGCTCTACACAAGGTTTTCATGCCAAATTTCAGTAGCGGCTCCCCCTAGTGTTTCAAAGTGGAACATGTCAAACTTTTTAAATTATTTTTCATATTTTACTCCATTAAAAAAATAAGATAATATTGGAGAAATGAATCAAAACAATAATACTTTACGTTTTCGCAAATGTTGAAAAAAATTTTTTTTTGATGGCACCTTCCCTTTAAGGCATCTGTACTCATGAGAAGTCTTTACACTCCTTGAAAATTGCACGTGTCTATACATTTACCAGCTGGGTTCAGGAGAGTGACGACTTATAACCAGGACAAACAGAATAATGAGAAGAATGTATCAGGCTGGGTCTGTCAGTGGTGTAAAGTGATCCCTGCCGCTCAGGTCTCCTATTCTGTAGGACACTTCTGTAGATTGCATTATAGGCCGTCCCTTAGTCATGAGCAGCATTTAGTTGTGTGGAGCATGAATTGCGGCACATACATACGACGTCAGAGACTGGGAAGGTGGACGTCTCCCGCTGGATTTAGGCCTTGAAGCAGTAGGAGGACTAAGTTTCTCTCCAGTTGACACAAGGGAATCAAAGCCTTCAACATCTAACAGATAAAATACAGATATGGCAACAAATCTATCAACTAAGTGACATCTCTTTCTCTTCAAGTTGGATACGGTCAAACAGCTTCTCTGTCTTATACACGGGCATTTATTCTTTTCATCAGTATTATAAGTACTCAGTCGACTTCCCCAGAAATATAAAGAACCAGGAGGAACTTCTGTTCTATGATGAGATCGGCCTCGTGTTATAGATTTACTCCATTCAGGAGCAGAGGTTTCCCACAACGTAGTGATCTACTGCCATGAAGCTTCTACACTATTCTAATCATTGTATCCTGGGTTTTTATATGTATTGCTTGTATAAATAGGATTTCTAGTTGTAATGATGTACGTTAATCTATAACTGCTGGGCTACCGATGACCAACACAGACTAAAATACATCACATGCCGAAATTTCAACTTATTATCTGTCCCATCTACCCAGTTCTTTGCACAAAAGAACACAGCCAATAAATGGCCAAGGATGGTAAAAAAAGGCAGAATTTTACATTTGGCCAACAGTTTCTGATGCCAATTTCAGTGGGCTGAAAAACACAAAGCGCTTTTATAAGACGTGATTTACTGTCATTCATAAGAATTTGCAAATAAAATGGTGAGCAAAAACAGATTGAAACTGAATGAGAGCGGCACTCACCACTAGTACATGAAAGTACAGCACTTTATTGTGGTTGTCACATGAGGAGACATAAAGACATAAATAAGCGACAGCTGTTTCACGTAAACTACGCTTTTTCCGGCTGAGCCTGAAGAAGTGTAGTTTATGCGAAACAGCTGTCGCTTACATTCCTCTTTATTCAGGCTCGGACTGGCCCATAGGGCAGCAGGGAAATCCTCTGGTGGGCCCCAACTCCACTATATGGGCAGTACTTGGCATAATTCACTTGGAACAGAAAAAAAGCAGCATACCATCATTCATTCACCAAAATACCCAGTTTATTATTATATAGAGGTATAGGTAAATTTGTGAACAAGGGTAGTGTAATATTTGCATGCAGTTGAAAAGTGGGTCCCCCAAAGTCAATGTTACTGGTGGGCCTTTGGCACCCCAGTCCGGCACTGTCTTTATGTCTCCTCATATGACGACCACAATACTGTGCTGTATTTTCACGTATCAATTGTGAGTGTCGCTCTCATTCAGTTTTTCATGCTGTTTTTGCTCATAATTTTGTACTGTTTTATCTCAAGATGAGCACCACTATATCTGGCAATCCGCTAGTTATGCTTGCCCTAATGCATTCCTGGAGGGTGTGTTAGCAGCACCCGAAATTCTGCTAATCTGTTATTTATTGGTCAAATAAAATGGTGCACAACATAAATTGAATTAAAGGGCTTGTCCCGTGATTTATGGTCAGGAGCGCACCGCTCTCCAGGCTCACAGCTACCTACTTGCTAAGAAGCAGTGCGCTCCTGCTTGATTGACAGTTCAGGCCAGATGTGAATCTAGCGCTCCCTGATGTTATATGAGGCAGCATTAAAGAAGTGCAGTGGTACTGAAGCTGGCCAGAATCGGAACTAATAGCAAGTTCCAAAGATCCTGTCCAGTTTCAGTGCAGTGCTTGCAAGCTCACTATGTAAGAGCTTGTAAATGCATCTTTAGCCACTGCTACTGTCTAGGCTATGAACAGTAAACAATAAAAAAATGCAATTTTAATTATCAGGGGGCAGGTATTAAAGGGAATCTGTCAGCCCAATCTGACATTATAAAACAAAACCCTGTAGGGGATATAGTCACTCGAAAAATTACACCTATAGTTCCAAATCCTGCCTCTATTCTGCAGTAATTGAAGCTTAATCAAATAAGCAAATTAGGAAGCTTGATGCATCCTTAGTGTGACCAAGAGGCTCTGCAAACCGATCTCCCACTGATTTTGCACCCTCACTGGTGACTGTCAGCCTGAGCTTTTTCTGCAGACAGTTCTAGCTCCAGGCAAGGCAGCGCTGTCGATCACTAATGAGGGAGGCGGGGCATGCAAAACCAGTGTACGGAACGGTGCACTGAGCCTCTAGACCACTCTAAGGGTGCACAGTGAACTATAATAAGCATATATGATTACAGAGAATCTATCAGCAGGTTTTTGCTACGTAATGTGACAGCCGCATGATGTAGGAACAGAGACCCTGATTCCAGCAATGTATAACTTAGTTACTGGGTCCAGCACTTATGATAGAGTCACAATTTTCTCTGCTAAAGGTCTAGCAGACCTTGAAATGTTGAGCCCTATGTAATCCAGCCCATACCACTGATTGTACACAGAAAGCTGCCAATGTATATTGACAAAAAGCTGCCATTCAATGTTGGGGTGTGTGGATGGCTTAGGAGGCATGCGGGCAGCTTGTCCTATAGTGATAATCTCCTGCTGATAAAACTCTGTACTGAAACAGCAAAACACAGTCCAGTAAGTGACACATCGTTGGAATCAGGCTCTCAGCCCCTACATCATACTGCTCTCAAATTACAGAGCAAAAACAGGTGACAGATTCCCTTTAAACTTCAGTTTCTCAAGAAAAGAGGCAGTGATTTGTACCACTAAATATATCTACCCGTCTATGTGCTAAGTTTACATTGTCAGCTTGAGCCGCATTAAATAAATAGTAAATTAGAAAGTTGCTTGTTTTTACAAGCGCTTTTGTGACACCCCAGGGGTCTGGTTGCCACAGTGATAGAGATATTACGTCTGAGAGCAGGTGGGAGGTCCTTTGGTCAGGGATCCTGTGCATGCCACACCTCCTGCCCAGTCTTGGGAGGGGAAGGACTTCCCCTATATAAACCCGGGGCTGAGGCAGGGTGAGTGAGAAAGAAGACAGAACAAGAGTAGAGAAGAGAAGCAGCATAGCAAGAAACATCAGGAGCTCTGTAGGGAGCAGTGTTACAACGAGTCAGGGGCTGGCAGCTACAGAGCTCGCCCTGACTGAGAAAATTTCTAACCGGACCCGGAGTCCGAGGCTGTGGGGACTAACTCCTACCCAGCAGCAGAAACCGTCCGGCAGAGGATTTCAGGTCCTCTGGCCCAGAAGCCCGAAGGCACGGTCACACGCGTGGGACCAGCACCGCCATCGTGGAGCGGAAGCCATTAGAAGGCCCCGAGTCACCGGCCATACGGGTGAGCACCACACGGTACACTCAGGGACGTGGGCTACTTATTCCCGCCTCTAGCAAGGTAGCCAGAAGAGTACAGTTAGTTGGGAAGGCCTACAACTCCGCCTGGCCAGGGGAAATCCCATCTGCTCAAGGACTGACCAGGCCCCTATCACTAGCAAGTACTCCGGGAGGGTCTATCTTTGTCACCAGTAAAGACCCTGAACTACACCGCACCGTCTCTGAGTGGTTCCTGCTACCCCCATCATCCACGTCGGCTGCCCTGAGGCCATACCCCTCCCGTTGGGGGTTATACCATCCACGCTGCACCATCCTTCCACCGGCCTCAGCGGTCTGCCCCGCAGCGGCAGCTCCATAGCTGCATTCAACGGGTGGCGTAGTCACCAACCATCTACTGCTAGTACATCGCCGCTCAGTTTGACTCCCTGGGCACGGACCGGGTCGCCGCCACGAGACTACAACCCTCAAGAGATCCGGCTCCGGGTAAGCTCCCGCGTGCGCAACGCAGCGCGACACAGGCCCAGGGGCGCGTCACTTTCCAATTATACCTGACTTTGAAGATGGGAATAACCCTTAAAATAGATAGAAGTTAATACTTGTGGTTGATGCTATATTTTAAAACATTTTTAAAGGGTTGATTATTGCATGAATGTAGGATTTTGTATGTTCTCCCTGTGACGCCTCTTCTCGGAAGCCCTTTTCTTTACCCTGGGAGATGGGGGACTCGGAGTCGGGTCCTAAGATGGAGAGATGGGGTGCAGCCGTGGCCCGGACCCGCTCCGTGCTCAGGGCCGTCACAATTTAAAAGGGATGGTATGGGCTCATCCGGGTTGAGTGGCTGATTACAACTACGCCACCTGTGGCACCTGGTGAAGGCCACCAGCGCTGCCGCAGTCCGCTGAGGCCTGGTGTTAGGGCAGCTGGCGTTGTTACTACTCCCCACAGGCGGAGCAAGGCCTCAGGGCAGAGAGACAGGACGGAGGCGGGGTAGTAGTCTAGAAAGTCTGTGTCGTGCGGTGTAGCGCCGATTAAAGAAAGTCCGGAGGCCATAGGGGTGAACTTCCAAGGCTTTACTCACATAAGAGATGGCAGAAGGAAGGCGACTCCCTGCTCCTCGCGGAGTTCTGCGGCCACCAGGGACGGGGGTCCGACAACCTCCGAGCAAGTCCAGTGTTAAATCAGGATTCTGCACCAGAGTTTTCCTAGACTTCAGACCGGGTCCTTTCCCGTCTGTGTGTGTGTGGATAGGCCGGGTCTCCCTCTGAGCTCCTCTCAGAAAAAGGGTACGGGTGGCAGCTCCGCTCCTTCCGATACCCGGTGGGATCCTCAGGGCCTACCGGGCTTACCGACCAGGACGTGGAGTAGCAAGGTCGGGTGTCGGGGGCCGGTACCCCTCTTGCAGCCGGAATCCCTCTGAAAATATCAGGTGGGCGAGGACAGGTGGCGTCTACCGCTCCGTCTGCATCCTCCCTAGGATCCATTTGCTATGGAGCTACACTCTTAAGCTCCGGGCCTTCTTGGTCATGGTCCTTGACCGGGCTGAGACGTTCATCATCTCCAGCCAGCCCCTGGTCCCAAGGCCAAGGTACGAGGGCTGTGTCTCCATCCGCTGCAGGTCCACACAGGATCCACACTCAGGGTGGGAGATCACAGTGTTCACAGTTCCAAGACTGATCAAAGACCAAAGGACCTCCCAAAAGACCATGAACCAAGATGGCTTTTTATTAAATATGAAATTTAAAGTGTCACTAAAATGTGAGTCCTCCACCCTCACCCACTAAATGGTTCCCCTAACTCTTGGTTCCCCAATCTCCCTGTAACCAGGAGGGCAGCACATAGTGCATTCTAGCCCCCTCTGGTGGGAGAAGTGTGGTGTTGGATGTGAAGGAAGGGTCCTGACCATCACACTGTTCTTACCTCAGAGGAGGAACACTACACTCCATTAGAGAAGTGCAGCATTCCTGTGGCGGTCGAACCCTCAGGGGCGCCACATCCCCGTGTTCGCATGGGTTTCCTCCCACACCCCAAAGACATATTGATAGGGGATCTAGATTGCTAGCCCCCAATGTGGATAGTGTTGATAATGTCTGTAAAGAGCTGTGGAATTAATGACGCTCTATAAGTAAAATAAAAAAATGTTCACATGTTGCAGCTGCATTGCATTTTTTTGCCATTTCTATCTCGATTGCAGCAACAAAAAACGAAGAAAACCCTGCAAAAGCAAAGTGTGAATGCAGCCTTAAATTCAAAATCAATGTCAGCTTTCACATATCTACAACAATCTTGCATTCAAAAACTCATATCCCAAGATAAACTTCTCCTGTTTCACAGAATATACCCATATCTTGTAAAATGCTACAGGCAATAAGAAAGCAAACCAAAAACTATCAGCAAGGAGGGGGCTGGAGACAGCACAGCTAGGGGGAAGCCACCCATGACCGGGATTGGTCTGGAGGTTTCACCCCCCCCCCTTTTGAATGAGGCAGCCTTGGGGATTGGATAATGGGAAGTTGGGGGGTGGGTAGTGGGAGAGGCGCATATATAGGGAAAAGTGTGGGAAAACCGCCATTCCCTGAGGAGCAGCAGAGTGATTTACCCAGAAATGGCGTCCGTCGAATCCCTGGTGGGCCAGCTCAGAGACGTCGCCATGACACCAGGGAGGCAAGCATCTGCGGGCAGGCAGCAGTCCAGGGAACCACTGCTGCCTGGCTCACATGGACGACGCGGAAGGGAAGGAGCGGCGGGTAGCGACACCGCTCTGCCTGGCAGCGTCCAGGCCTGTGCGTCTGGGTCTGGTTGCCGGAGGAGGCCCAGAGCTGCATCCAGGAGTGCAAGACGGTCTGGCGGGAGGCGATCGTCAGGGAGAAGCCAGTCTGCAGCATCCGTGACCATTCAGGTCCCCCTGGTGACGCGGAGGCCAGGGGCGCGGGCCTTGAGTGGCGAATGGACACAGAAGGATCCGATTCCAGGAGTGATCGTGACGGAAGAGGTGATCGTCAGGACTCAGGAATTCCGGCTGGCGGGGACACAGCACCTGCGCAACTGCGTGAGTATGATTCTATGTCTTGTTTGTCGCCCGCAGGGGCTGTTTTGCTAAGGGGAGGTAGCGGTCAGTTTGTAGGGCCAGGGGGGAGGAGTTTAGGTGGTCCCGGGGGTGCAGAGGTATCGGGGATTAGGGATATCTTGCATAGCATGTCACAGATTTTGCTTAGAATGGAGAGCGGTGCAGCGGGTGGGGCAAGTCCATCCCCCGTAGGAGCTTGGTTACCAGGCCAGGAGGTGTTGCTGCAACCCAGTTGCGTTACGGTAGGGTCTGCGGCGGGCACAGAGGTAGCATCTACGGGCGTTTCAGTATCGGTTCAGACGGAAAAGGACAAGGGCGATACGGTGAAGCTGGATGATAGGGCAAAGGGTGAGGTGTATGTGTGCTTCGAGGGGCCACTGGGGGCACATTTAAAAAAAGAGGTGAAGGAGAAAATTTGGCGTGATGAATATGTCGAAATTTTCTCCCTCCTTCCCTTGGAGAAGTTTAATTTAGACAAGGGGAGGAAGGATAATAGCAAAAAGGAAGAGGAGGAGAAGCGCAGGTGGCGCTTGATCCCTCAGACTTTTGCAAATTGGCTTCAAGCATTCGCTATATTGGCTGGTGTCATTGGGGAAAAGTTTCCTGAAAATTGTCTATTCTGTTACTTAGAAGCGATTGGGGAAGCGCATCGTACTTACGGGGGACAAACATGGCTGAGGTACCACGAGCAATTCAGGCACAGGAAGGCGGTGCGGCCTGAGATTAAGTGGGACCAGAAAGATATTGGCCTTTGGTTAAAAGTGATGGCCCCTGATAGATACGGGCAGTCCTTTCACCGGAGCGGGGGAAGCGGGAGTCAATCGTCGGGACAGGGGGGAGGTAGTCAGGGAGCACAGGGAGGAAAAGAAAAGTCGGGAACGTTCTGGCAATTTAATGATGGCTAGTGCAAATAAGAGAACGGCTGTAAGTTCAAGCACGTTTGTTCCCATTGCAACTGGAGCTCCCATGGGGCTGCAAAATGCTTCAAAAAAGGAAAAGGAAGGATGTCGTGGGTACCGGTCAAGGGGGTGACTCCAGTGAATCTGCTAGGGATGGCCCCCTTTCTAAGTAGATATCCCGATCAATCGAAGGCCAGGATTATTAATGATGGTTTTTTGGAGGGTTTCAGGATCCCGCCTCCTGACCATACGGTTCCTTTTTCTGTTAAGAATTTGAGGTCTGCTTTGTTGCATTCAGAGGTTGTCGGTGTTAAGTTAGTAAAGGAAGTTGAGTTAGGTCGTATGGCAGGGCCTTTTGATAGTCTACCGGTTGAAGGCGTGATCATTTCTCCTTTGGGGGTAGTGCCTAAGAAGGAGCCAAATAAATTTCGCCTGATCCGGCATTTGTCGTACCCAAAAGGTTGTTCGGTCAATGACGGTATAGCGCCGGAATTATGTTCAGTTGAATACACATCATTTGATGCGGCTGTGTCATGGGTTCGTAGGTACGGGCCTGGGTCACTGTTAGTGAAAACTGACATTGAATCAGCTTTTAGGCTACTTCCGGTTCACCCGGCTAGCATTCCGCTATTGGGTTGTTTTTGGAACAAAGGTTATTACCTAGATAGGTGTTTGCCTATGGGTTGTTCTATTTCATGTTCATTGTTTGAAACTTTCAGTACTTTTCTGGAATGGGTGGTCAGGGATGTTGCAGGTGTGCAGTCCGTTATTCATTACCTGGATGATTTTTTGTTCATAGGTCCCCCAGATTCGTTTGTCTGTGGTAACTTGGGTGTCGCATTGGGGGGCGATAGAGAGTGACGAGGATAGGACGTTGGCAGTCTTGTTTTTGGTTGGTAAGGCTGCGGACTTAGGGTGGTCGGTGTAACATACCTGGCGGCGTCCTTGCATGGTGGTCCATTTCCCACTGTGCAAGAGGGCGCACTTGATCTCCTGTCCAGAATGTCTCTCTGGCTTCCCTCCATGCTGTCTGTTTGTGTTTGTCTGTTTCTGCTGCTTAAGGGCGGCGCCCGATCACTTCCTGCCTTTTGTACCTGCTGTGGGTCACACCCCTTGTGCGTCCTCAGCCTATCGCTGTCTGTCTCTTGGTATATAGGTCAGCAGCTCCCTTCTATCCCTGCCTGTGCATATGTGTTTCTTTCAGTGTGTGCTTGCACTCTGAAGGTGCCAGGTCCGTTCCTGTTTCCCTGTCCGCCTTTCCTGGAGGCTGTATTTCCAGGCCTGTCTGAACTAGTCCTGTATTTCTCCTGCCTTGCGGTATCAGCTCCCGTGTCTGAACTGTGTCCTGTATGTCTCCTGCTTTACGGTATTAGTTCCCGTGTCTGAACTAAGTCCTGTATGTTTCCTGCTTTGCGGTATCAGCTCCCGTGTCTGAACTGTGTCCTGTATGTCTCCTGCTTTACGGTATTAGTTCCCGAGTCTGAACTGAGTCCTTTCTGTGTTCTCTAGTCTGTCCTGTCTGAACACGCTCCTTGCCTGTTCGTTCCGCCTCTCTGGGGGCAGTATTCCCAGACCCGCTCCTGTATTCCGCTGCAGTGTCGGTCTCCTCCGTACACTCAGTTCCAGTCTGAACTCTCTCCTATCCTTTACCTGTTTTGCCTCTAAGTCCGTTCCCTTCCTTTTTCTGCAGAGTCTGAACTCGTACCTAACTCCTGCCTGTTGTCTCTGTACTCCCGTTTGTGAGTTTGTGGTCCACTCGCTACTTCACTGCAAGTACCCTGTGGGTGTCTGGCTCTGCCTTTCCCTTCCTGTCTGTTCAGTGTGAACAGAGCCCTGTCCTCCCTGCTCAGTCTTCTGCACTCTAGTTGTGCTTGCCTGTACCCCTCTGCCTGTATTGTTCCTGAATCCCGGTGTGTACTGGGTCCTATCCCGCCTGTGTTCCTACTTGCTAGTGCCTTTCTGTCTGCACTCTAGCTGTGCTTACCTTTACCCGCCTGCCTGCATACCCGCCTGCCTGCATACCCGCCTGCCTGCATACCCGCCTGCCTGCCAGTCTACCAGTCAGTTCCTGTATTCCCCTGTGTGGGTCAACAGCCGTGTCCGGGGTCTGTCCTGGAGTAGCACCTGGTCCCTCTGCTCGGTTCCTCCTTGGTGCTCTGGCGTCGTATGCCGTCGTGCCACCTTGGTCGGATCGGGTCGATACTTAGTTACGCCCCTCCAGGCATTCACTCTCCGGCACGGTCCAGTGGAATCACTACCAATCACATGCACACGCCGCTCTAGCCCGGGCGTGTGCATAACAGTCGGCATCTAGAATTAGTAAATTTGTTGCTGGGCTCGCATTCAATTTCAAGTTACAGGGTTTGACTGATGTTACTAAATCCTTTTTGGTCAATCAGGCACTTAGAGGTTTTCGAAAAGGTAGCAAGAGTTTGGATAAGCGTAGGCCAGTCACGTTTAGTATGTTGGAAAGGTTAGGTCTGGTTTTGGAAAGGATTTGTTGTTCTACTTTTGAGGCGGCTCTGTTTACGTTAGCCTTTTCCTTAGCTTTTTTTGGGGCGATGAGAGTAGGCGAGTTGGTCGCCCCCAGCAGGAATAGGGCGGGAGGTTTATTAGCCGAAGACACGAGTTGCTGGGCCTGGGGTATCGATTTTTGGATTAGACGCGCAAAAACTGATCAGTTGGGTAGAGGTAAGCGCGTCGTTTGAGGTAGAGTGGACGGGGCTCTGATGTGTCCAAGAAGGTGCTTGGAGGTTTATTGGCAAGTGTGGTCGTGTAGATCCGGCCTACTGTTACGTCATTGCAACGGGTCATTTCTTTCCCGTTTCCAGTGTATAGTGGTCCTAAAAAAGGGGGTGCAGGAGTTGGGCCTTAGCCCGGGTGTTTATGGTTCACATTCCTTTAGGATTGGCGCAGTGTATGAGGCTGATAGGCGCGGTTTGGGGGCGGAGGTGATAAAGCGGATTGGAAGGTGGAGTTCGGACCGTTATTTGACGTATGTTCGCCGTTAAATAATGCAGGACTTTGTTCATTTGTGAGTTGTTGAATATGCTTGTTTATTATTCTTTTAGGTGGCTTCCCCGTGTTAGCTTGGATTTTCGGACATTCGTACGTGCATTGGGGGGCGCTGCATGCTGACGTAAGGCGTGACGGTAGGCAGTTGGGCTTTCCGAGGGTACAAGTGGTTATAAGGGGGCTAGGTTTTAGAGGGATGGTATGGAGCCGTTTTTTGTCGGAGTTTCATAAAGCGGCCAGATTGGACAGAACACCGGATATTCTGGTTGTGCAGTTGTGAGGGAACGATTTGGGGGCAAGGCCCGTGAGAGAGTTAATTCGGGATATCCGTTTTGATTTTTTGAGATTGTGGACTTCGTTCCCGGGGGTTCTGACGGTTTGGTCAGATATAGAGCCCAGGAAGAAATGGCGGGTGGTCAGATCAGAAAAAGGTATAAATAGAGCAAGAGTGAAATTAAATAGGGCCGTGTCTAGCTTTGTGTCAAGGAATGGTGGGATAAGTTTTAGGCACTTTGAGTTGGAATCGGGGGTTGGTAATTTTTGGTTGAAGGACGGTGTTCATCTCAATGATATCGGTATTGATCTTTGGGCCCTTGCAATACAGGAGGGGATTGAAGGGTGTTGGTAGCTTTGGGGCACTCACGAGCCTAAGGTTTCAGGGCTGTTTGTGGTTGGCGGGGGGTGGGGTTCTTGGAGTTGGTACCGAATTGTCGGTGGAAGGAGTTGGGAAAATTCCAGGTCGTTTAAATTGAGTGGGGGGTGATCTGGCAGTCGGTTCTGGGCTCTGGACGGGGCTTTACCTCGAGAGCATTTAGTTGGTTGGTCTTTCACGGAATGTGGAAGTTTTTGGTGCCCTTGAGCTGGTGCTGAACGGCTGAGGGTAACATGGCGGTTGATTTTTTAAGTTAATTTAAAGCCAGATCTATTAGCTCCAAGAACCCTTCCTCCATATATATATATATATATATATATATATATATATATATATATATATATATATATATATATTCCATTGTTATTTTGTTTGTTATTTGTTGTTTGTTAATAAACGGCCGCTGTGGCCAAATTTATTCAACGAATAACAGGTTGTAGAGTCTTTATTTCAGGGACGGGATCATGGGATCCCTTGGTATGTTGGGAAGAGGGAAGCCATCAGGTAGGAAACCACATTGGGCGTAACAGGTCATGCGTAGTTATAGTTGTTCATTAAAGTCAGATGCTTCCTAATGAGTCACGATCACCCATGGGTCAACAGGTCAATAGCAACAATGCCAGAGTGTTAAATGATTGCACACAGTCCTTATAAAACAGCATGGAGCCGGCCCCCCGAATCATCACCGAGGTATTATACACTTTACAAGTCACAAAATATAAGTCCAGCCGTAAGTGGCACAGTATAATGTGTTGGCAAGTAAAGTGACAGGCAAAGTAAGATCAAAGCTGGTGGAGATTATCCTGCAAAACATTATTGGAATTTAGAAGTTACATTAAAGGGATTCTATCAATTCTGACATCCAAATCAAAGTCATCACAGGTCCTTGTTGGGGTTCTTGCACTTAGGCCATTAATGACATCAGTGTGCAATCAGTGTGCGATCAGTGTGTCATCAGTGTGTGATCAGTGTACCATAGTGTGATCAGTGTGCCATCAGTGTGCGATCAGTGTGTCATCAGTGTGCAATCAGTGTGTGATCAGTGTGCGATCAGTGTGCCATCAGTGTGCGATCAGTGTGCCATAGTGTGTGATCAGTGTGTCATCAGTGTGTGATCAGTGTGTCATCAGTGTGTGATCAGTGTGTCATCCGTGTGTGATCAGTGTGCCATCCGTGTGTCATCAGTGTGTGATCAGTGTGTCATCAGTGTGTGATCAGTGTGTGATCAATGTGTCATCAGTGTGTGATCAGTGTGCCATAGTGTGATCAGCGTGCCATCAGTGTGCCATCAGTGTGTCATCAGTGTGTCATCAGTGTGTCATCCGTGTGTGATCAGTGTGCCATCACTGTGCCATTAATGTCATTGGTGTGTCATCAGTGTGTGATCAGTGTGTCATCAGTGTGTAATCAGTGTGTCATCCATGTGTGATCAGTGTGCCATCAGTGTGCCATTAATGTCATTGGTGTGTGATCAGTGTGCCATCAGTATGTGATCAGTGTGCCATTAATGTCATCAGTGAGCCATCAGTGTGTGATCAGTTTGCAATCAGTGTGCGATCAGTGTGTCACCAGTGTCATTATTGTGTCATAGTGTATGATCAGTGTGCCATCAGTGTGCGATCAGTGTGTCACCAGTGTCATTAGTGTGTCATAGGGTATGATCAGTGTGCGATCAGTGTGCCATCAGTGTGTGATCAGTGTGTGATCAGTGTGCCATTAAAGTCATCAGTGTGTGATCAGTGTGCCATCAGTGTGTGATCAGTGTGTCATCCGTGTGTGATCAGTGTGTCATCCGTGTGTGATCAGTGTGCCATCAGTGTGCCATTAATATCATTGGTGTGTGATCAGTGTGCCATCAGTGTGTGATCAGTGTGCCATTAATGTCATCAGTGTGCCATCACTGTGCGATCAGTGTGCCATCAGTGTGTGATCAGTGTGTGATCAGTGTGCCATTAAAGTCATCAGTGTGTGATCAGTGTGCCATCAGTGTGTGATCAGTGTGTCATCCGTGTGTGATCAGTGTGTCATCCGTGTGTGATCAGTGTGCCATCAGTGTGCCATTAATATCATTGGTGTGTGATCAGTGTGCCATCAGTGTGTGATCAGTGTGCCATTAATGTCATCAGTGTGCCATCAGTGTGCGATCAGTGTGTCATAGTGTATGATCAGTGTGCCATCAGTGTACGATCAATGTGTCATCAGTGTGTGATCAGTGTGCCATTAATGTCATCAGTGTGTCATAGTGCGTGATCAGTGTGCCATCAGTGTGTGATCAGTGTGCCATCAGTGTGTCATCAGTATCATTAGTGTGTGATCAGTGAGCCATTAATGTCATCAGTGTGCCATCAGTGTGTCATCAGTGTGTGATCAGTGTGCCATCAGTGTGTCATCAGTATCATTAGTGTGTAATCCGTGTGACATTAATGTCATCAGTGTGTCATCAGTGTGTGATCAGTGTGCCATCAGTGTGTCATCAGTATCATTAGTGTGTGATCAGTGAGCCATTAATGTCATCAGTGTGCCATCAGTGTGTCATCAGTGTGTGATCAGTGTGCCATCAGTGTGTCATCAGTATCATTAGTGTGTAATCAGTGTGCAATTAATGTCATCAGTGTGTCATCAGTGTGCGATCAGTGTGATATTACTGTCATCAGTGTACCATAGTGTGTGATCAGTGTGCCATCAGTGTGTGATCAGTGTGCGACCAGAGTGTCATCAGTGTGTGATCAGTGTGCCATTAATGTCATCAGTGTGTCATCAGTGTGTGATCAGTGTGCCATCAGTGTGTCATCAGTGTGTAATCAGTGTGTGATCAGTGTGTCATCCGTGTGTGATCAGTGTGCCATCAGTGTGCCATTAATGTCATTGGTATGTGATCAGTGTGCCATAGTGTGTGATCAGTGTGCCATCAGTGTGCGATCAGTGTGTGATCAGTGTGTCATCAGTATCATTAGAGTGTGATCAGTGTGCCATTAATGTCATCAGTGTGCCATAGTGTGTGATCAGTGTGCCATCAGTGTGTGATCACATGACCAGCGGTGGTGCATGCATGATGATTCCATATGAATTGCACTGAGTGACAGTTGGAAGAGACAGTTGGAATTGCCCAGCGACAGTGGAGGAGATGTCGTCTGACCCAAAGCAAAGCAATAATATGGATGCAAAAGGGGAGGAGATTGTGGTGAGGAGAGAAGGAGTGAAGACTGGAAGACCTTCCCATGACACATCTGATGATGAGAGGAAGTCTTCAGTCAACAGGACAAAACCACCAGTCCAGAAGAAAGAAGTAGTAGAGGAGAACGTGGTGAGGAGAGAAGGACTGAAGACTGGAAGACCTTCCCATGACACATCTGATGATGAGAGGAAGTCTTCAGTCAACAGGACAAAACCACCAGTCCAGAAGAAAGAAGAAGTAGAGGAGAACGTGGTGAGGAGAGAAGGACTGAAGACTGGAAGACCTTCCCATGACACATCTGATGATGAGAGGAAGTCTTCAGTCAAACAACCAGTCCAGAAGAAAGAGGAAGTGGAAGAAAAGGAGGAGGTAGAAAGTCAGATGATGGGAGCCAAGAAGAGAGGAGCCATCTTCATCTCATCGGGGGTCAGAAAGGAGAAGAAAAGAAGAAGGATTACATCAGGACAGAAAGCCATGGATCTAAACCAGAAAGCTGAAGAAGCTGAAGGAAGCAGCGGTGTTCGGCCAACCGGCTCCAAAAGCACAGTCTCTGATACTGATACCATCAAGAGGAGATTATTATTCCATCATGTGCTTGGCCAGGGAAGTTTTGGGACGGTCCTGCTGGCGGAAGATTCATCTACCCGCAAACATTTTGCTGTTAAGATCATCGGCAAAAGAGCCCTGCTTGCTGAAGGTGATGAGCGTGTGATGGTGGAGCGACGGGTTTTACAGCTGGCATCTGGGAGCCCCTTCCTTGTCCACGCAGACTTTGCATTCCAGACCAAGGTACAGTATTGATTGCTGGATATTAGGAAATGTCACACGTACCACACACTGCTCTGCCTCATGGACCCCACTGATATCATCTTCTTACATCTCAATGTAGCATGTCCCAAGGTAACCACAGAATATAAGGTTAATGTGACACTTATACACATGGGATATTGTGGCCCCTACTGTTATTAATATAATTCATTGTGGAGCGCGGTACATTGGGAATCATTTATTAAAAGCTTTTACTTTTCCAGGTCAGTTAAAACAATCTTAGCTGATCTCTAATTGGTTAGTATGGGTAACTAGTTTTCTAGTAGGCAGATTTATTAATGAGGCCCAATGTCCCCCACACTTTAAATTATTGAAAATATCAGATGTAATCACAGAGGTCAATGACCTGTAAAAATTCACTTCCCCCGGACCTCATGATTCTAATTGGGTGACTGGTAATATTTGTATCATTTACAGTATTAGCTGGGCATTATCTCGTTTGTAGGCATCAATGCCATGTAGTAGTCTATGGACATTTATATCCACTCTGTGATCAGGGCTGTTACAAAAGAGGCTCGATATTCTTTGTAATATTCAACCTGCTGCTGCAGAACCTCTTCCTGCCGTCATCACCTTCTTGATATGACTTATACATTGCTCTGAAGGAAATTTTTTGTATAAAGTAAAATATGTTTATATGTTTTTTTTGGACTCTATGCCATTTCTTTGACACTATAATTTTGCATATTATTATCTTGTATAGACATGGGATTTCAGAATAGATTAAATGTATTTAATGTTTGTTATTTCCTGGATGACATTGTATTTTGTGTATACCATGTGGGGGACCCTGTGTACACTATATGTCAGGGCTATTGACTTTTGTGCACTTTATATACAATTTGAAAATGTGTTATTTTTGTATACAAGTATTATCTGTATCTTAATAAAGTTTTTTTAATTAATGGTGGGACAATGTTATGTACTTGGGGTCACTTTTTTTTCCGTCACCATGTTTTCTATGTATGAATATACTGTAATAAAGTACCAAATCCACTGTCTTTGAGTGAAACTTCTTCTAACTTAACCAACTAATGGAAAAAATGGTATTATATTGAGCATGGGCGGGCTGGGCCAGGGGGCAGAGGGGCACATGCTCACCGGGCCGGCCACCAAGCAGCTGTTGAGGGCCGCCCAGCCATCTGCTGCTTTAGAGAACGCAGGGCGGCCCTGTATATGTAAATGTGTACATGTGCCGGCCGGGCGTCTGCAGCGCAGCACAGCAGGCACTGCTCACATTCTTCTGCCTGCCGGAGAGAAGCTTCATCCGCTGAGCAGTACCGGAGAGCAGACATCTTTGATTCTTATAAGTCTGAGCTCCGGATAGCGCTGGGACAGGAGATTTATGCTTTTTGTAGAGTGTGGAAGTGGCAGGACGCTGTTCACCTCCTGACAAGTCCAGAGGCCGGATCCTGAATGTGATCTATGGACGTTCTGCTGATGATCAGAAAGATTTATTGTAGCAGATGGACCCTTCATGCAGGTTGGGGTCGCGCTGTCAGTGTGAGGTTATCGCCCCTCATCTGTATGAATGTTCAAATCACATCGGACCCGAGATAGAGACCCTGCAGACCTGACTATAAAGACCCCTGCCCAAGACTGATCCTGCACCGACTACAGGACAACACAGATTATATATATATATACTGCCATCTCTACAAAGTGATGTCTTGTAGTCGGTGCAGGATCAGTCCAGGGCATATATGATCTAATGTCAGTGCACAATATAGAAATATGAATATCAAAAGACTGACCGTCACTTCCAAACAGAAAACAGGTGTGTACAGGCATACCTCCCAACTTTGGAAGAAGAGAAAGAAGGACAGATCGGCAAATTTGGCCGTGCCCCTGGCCACACCCATTTACCATTTCTTATTCCCAGGGCTGGCTCCAGGTTTCCGCAGGTCCCGGGCCAAAGAGTCTCAGTGGGCTCCTTTAACACATACCATGATACGTGACCCACAGATATGGCAGAGAAATCCCTGTGCAAGCCCCCAAATGACCCTTTTCCTGTGCAAGCCCCCAACATTACATCCTACCCTGTGCAAGTCTCTCAACATGACCCCCTTCCCTTTGAAAGCCCCCAACATGACCTCCTACCCTGTGCAAGCCCCCAAATGCTGAGACTTGTAATCCTTATTCCTCACTAAGACTATGTTAATACTAATGATGACAAAAAAGTAATAGTACTTGTAGTGCCATACCCTTTCCTACTTCCATTTGCCTGATGACAGAGCTGCTGGGACTTGTAGTGCCCGATCCTACCCGGTAAATAACAGCACATTATAGCCCCTCTCTATATACTAACCCCTTCCTACTGTACTTGCATGATGACAGAGCTGCCTGCATGCTGGGACTTGTAGCTCCGCTCTCCACCCTGTACACAATGCTAATCTTCACCACACCCCTATGTAATAACAATATTACACTTCTGTCTCCCACATCTCCCTGTCAAGTACGAAACTGTATTCCCCGGCAGCCACATAAAACCACATCTAGGGAAACAGGAAGTTCAAGGATGCAGTGTATGCTAGGAAACGTAGTCCTAGTCCAATCTATATACACCCACTATGCACTTAGCATGCGGTTAGAGTCAGCCATCTTCTCAGTGCACAGTGACAATGCGCTCTCTCACCAGCTGTGGTCAGAAGTAATGAGACGGTAACAGAGTGCACTGTCATTACACATTGTAAGTAAAAAATTAGACAAGTGTCGCCCCCACAAGTGATGTCAGATTAGAGATTCAGCAGCCAGGTATCAATTAACTGAATGCTGGACCAGAGTCCCACATATCGATCCGCTCACCTCTGGTTATGTCCTTTCTTTGTAGTAGACCTAGATACATTTAAAAATGTGGTGCAAATTTTGTTTAAGGTCATGTGCAAATGTTGCATGTTTGATGCATCTTTTTCAGCACAAATTTGGCACTGAAAATATGCAACGTTTTGTTGTCCCAGCAAAGTGAATGCAGACATCGCTTATTTTTTTCCTAGCAGATTTGCATCAGATTCAAACCTGAAGCATGTCAATTCTTGCAGCTTTTTTCACCCATGCTAATGAGTGAGGAAAAATACGCAACAAAAATGCAAGTAAAAAACGAGGCAAAAACAGGTGTATTTTATGAAGAGTTTTCCCTGCCAAGACATCAGGATTTGCAACAGAATTTTCTGCTGCAAATCCTGAATGTTTGCACAGAACTTAAGGTTATATGCACACGTTAAGTATTTGCTGCAGATGTTTCTGCGCCAAAAATGTGTCCATTGGCAGAAAAACCGCTGCATAAAATCCACACGTTTTTGCTGAAGTTTTTTATGCGTTTTTCTCCACTCATTGGAATGGGGGAAAACACTGAAAGAATGGACATGCAGCAGATATGAAACTACTTCAAATCTGCAATTAAGAAATAAGCAACGTGTGCATGAGATTTCAGATATCTCAATCACTTTGCTGTATTTTTTGCAGCAAAAAAGTGGGGAAACCGCAGCACAAAGGCAACGTGTGCACATACCTTAAGGTGGTTGTTCTTGTTAAAATCTAAGCATTAGCTAAACGAGTGCACATTAGAAAAACCACAGAAGGAATTGAGAGGCTGCGCTCTGCAGAGCCATACACTGCACTAGTCAGTGTTACCTAGCCTTATGTATGACTAGCTTTAGGCAGCGCACACGCTTTTAGAGGTGCAGTAAAGCAAGGTACGCTGTGCTGTTCTACACCCCTGAGAAAAACCTATGCCAGGAGTAATGGTGGTCACACAAGTATAGGGGTACTACAGAGTTACCTAGAAATGTCGCTTTTTTTTTGTTTGTGTTTTTTTGCAAATCTACACACTCAAGCAAGTCACAATTGAACTCAACAACATGAAACGGGTAAAAGTATATTATATATGACTAACTTATTATGCTGTATATACCAGTATATATCAGTATTGCACATACAGTATACAGGATATATGTCTGGTATATATTATAGTATGACAACAGACATCAGATATTACACTATCACATATTATCTATATATAATATCTAATGTCTGTGCACTTAGTATGTTGCATACAGTATACAGAGGAATATGTGACTGGTGTGTGATATACAATGTGAACAGACACCATATGTCTGTACGCAAAGTATAAGGCCTCATTCACACGTGTGTCCGGTACGTGTGGTGACAGTTTTCACACGAACTGGAGACACTTACACATGTAGACCCATTAAATGAATGTGCCTGTGCACATGTCACTGTGTTTCCACGGACCATGTGTCCGTAGGCAAAACATGCTGAAATGTCCATTTTTTGCACACCGTACGGGTCGGAAGATGTCCAACACACGCGCGCACATCTGTGTGTCATAAGTATGACACGTACCGGCGCCTGGGAATCAGCGTACTGTTAGCGCTGTTACGAAGTGCCGGATGCTGGAGGCATCTCTCATCATTGTCCCCTGCTTGCGCTGAGATCAGCCAGCAGGGGACAATGTTAAGAGTAGTATTCTGCTCCTTCTGTCTCCAACAAGTGTAAAAATAAGAATAAAATAAAAAACACATTATACTCACCTGTCCGAAGTTGAAATAATTCAGTGTTCCACGATGTAATCCATCTAACCGACATTTGTTCATCAGCGTGATCGATGGCTTAAGGCGATCACACATGCTGAGGAGCAGAGGAGAATGACTCGCTGCAGCGAGCGGGCCCCTGAACTGCGCTGAGTTCACTGACCAGTGTCCTGTCACTCACTAAGCTCAGAGCAGTTCAGGGGTCCGCTCGCTGCAGAGAGTCATTCTCCTCTGCTCCTCAGCGCGTGCGGTCGCCTCAAGCTACCGATCACACTGATGAAGAAATGTCGGTCAGATGGATTACAGCGTGGGACACTGGATTATTTCAACTTTGGACAGGTGAGTAGTGAGTATAATGTGTTTTTAGAGCTCGTACCTCTTCCATACAAATTATAAAATACGACTTTTAATATCTGTATTAAAATATTGACAGCCATAAAATAACAAACCACAACATCAGTGCACAATAAGAGGAGGGGATAGTGCCTCACCCTATTTAGGCCCTATTTCACCCTACCTTGCCGCGGAGGTTGGCACCCTATTTTCCTGTACAATGGCACCCCCGCTCAACGATGACTCTCCCTGGGATCCCTATAACACCCTATATTGACGGCCAGTGGGGTACAGGGATTCTTAGTGGAGAACACACAGTTTCTTGTGACAAATAGAAACAATGCAAAAAATGCTCAAAAAGTTTTTATATATCTGCAGCCCTGATCAGTACAATTTGACCACAGATACAGAAGGCTGCATGAATATAATCAAAGCGCATAACATGGATCCATTTTTAAAATCTTGTTTGCTCTAAATCATGCCACATAGAAAGGGGAAACGCCTTGAGTTGTACAGGCATTGAGTCATATATGCACCATATATTTTCATTCATGACATGTAATCTTAGTTGTGGAGGCATTAAGTCATATATGTATAGATTTGGTAATATATTTTGATTCATGACAGTTAAACAGTGGCCATGAGCTACATATGAATTGCTTTGAGCTATTTGGGCATTTAATTGTGGTTACATCTACTAAGCAATATTTATTTGTATTAAATGGATCCCTGGTCCAGGACAATTTATTAACTGAGATCATGAGCTATATATAAACTGATCGGGCATTGAGTATTATCTTGAAACTAGACGGTGGCCCGATTCTAATGCATCGGGTATTCTAGAATATGTATGCGGCCGACCGGGTGCGACTAATCAGCGAAGCAGTGTTTAAATGGGTTGTGCACTACTTTAAATTAACCCCCCAATGCATCCTCCCGGGGCCCCTAATGAATTCTGTGCTAGTGAGGACCGGGGAGCGGCGCTGCCTGTGCGGGTACTTCCGCAGCGAGCAGCTGACCTCCGGCTACATCCGGTACTTCCGGCTACATTGCGCTGACCTCCATGCGGCTACCGTAGGCAGATCAGCGGCTAGGGCCCCTGATCTCCCGACGGCAAGTGTGAAGGAGGGGTGCGGCGCCGCCTTGGCCGCCGGTCTGGGTACTTCTGCTGCGAGCAGCCGGGAGATGACCGGCTAGCGCCGGTCATCTCCCTGCTGCATCGCCGCTGACCTCCATGCAGCAGATGAGCCGCTAACAGCCGCCATCTTGTTCTGAAATCCCGCGTCGCTGATTGGCCGTGGCCGGACCAATTAGCGACGCGGGATTTCCTGGACAGACAGACAGACGGGATAAGCCGATTATATAGTAGATGGATCCTCTGTCCATGTCATGGAAATTAAGTAGTGCACTTTAAGATTTATCCTTCTATGTGGCATGATTTCGAGCAAGCAAAAAAGATTTTAAAAATTGATCCATGTTATGCGCTTTGATTATATTCATGCAGCCTTCTGTATCTGTGGTCAAATTGTACTGATCAGGGCTACAGATATATAAAAACTTTTTGAGTATTTTTTGCATTGTTTCTATTTGTCACAAGAAACTGTGTGTTCTCCACTAAGAATCCCTGTACCCCACTGGCCGTCAATATAGGGTGTTATAGGGATCCCAGGGAGAGTCATCGTTGAGCGGGGGTGCCATTGCACAGGAAAATAGGGTGCCAACCTCCGCGGCAAGGTAGGGTGAAATAGGGCCTAAATAGGGTGAGACACTATCCCCTCCTCTTATTGTGCACTGATGTTGTGGTTTGTTATTTTATGGCTGTCAATATTTTAATACAGATATTAAAAGTTATATTTTAGAATTTGTCTTGAAGAGGTACGAGCTCTGTGAATTGTTAGATTTCTTGGTACCGTAACTACACTGCTCAAAAATATAAAGGGAACACTCAAATAACACATCCTAGATCTGAATCTGAAACAGCCCTCCATGTGCTCGCCAGAGGTAGCCTGACTGCCATTAGGTACCGAGATGAGATCCTCAGACCCCTTGTGAGACCATATGCTGGTGCAGTTGGCCCTCGGTTCCTCCAAATGCAAGACAATGCCAGACCTCATGTGGCTGGAGTGTGTCAGCAGTTCCTGCACGATGAAGTCATTGAAGCTATGGACTGGCCCGCCCGTTCCCCAGACCTGAATCCGATTGAGCACATCTGGGACATCATGTCTCGCTCCATCCACCAACGTCACATTGCACCACAGACTGTCCAGGAGTTGGCAGATGCTTTAGTCCAGGTCTGGGAGGAGATCCAGCAGAAGACCATCCGCAAGGTCATCAGGAGCATGCCCAGGCATTGTAGGGAGGTCATTCAGGTACGTGGAGGCCACACACAATACTGACCCTCATTTTGACTTGTTTAAAGGACATTACATCAAAATTGGATCAGCCTGTAGTGTGTTTTTCCACTTTAATTTTGGGGGTGACTCCAAATCCAGGCCTCCATTGGTTAATACATTTGATTTCTATTGATGATTTTTGTGTGATTTTGTTGTCAGCACATTCAACTTTGTACAGAAAAAAGTATTCAATGAGAATATTTCATTTCATTCAGATCTAGGATGTGTTATTTGAGTTTTCCCTTTATTTTTTTGAGCAGTGTATATAGATCGTTTACTGTGATTTTATAATGTGTTTTTAATTTTATTCTTATTTTTACACTTGTTGTAGACAGCGGGGGCAGAATACAACTCTCAAAATTGTCCCTTGTTCGCGCTGATCTCAGCGCCAGCAGGGGACAATGATGAGAGCTGCCTCCATCACCCATCGCTTGGGAACAGTGCTAACTATACCGCTGATTCCCAGGCGCCGGTACGTGTGTTCCTGCTGTGGCATATGGGCAGCACATGGTTGCCACACGTATGCCACACAGGGAGACACGGACATCTCCGGTACTGGTTTTTTCCAATACAGGAAATATCAGGACGTGTGAAAGAGGGCTAGCACATACAGAATAATATATTACTTGCATATAGTACTGTTATACAAACATCAGATGTTATACAGGATACACATTGTTGTATGTATATTCATATATCTGACAGTGTGTATACTGTATAACATCTCATGTCTGTACACAAAGTATAAGGGTATGTGCACACGTTTAAGCACCACTCCAGCGTTTGCTTGTTCTCAGCACTGGAGTGGCGCTTTAAGTGTAAGCCCCCTGCCCCTGGTCATATACTCTTCCTCCAGCATCTTCCCCGGTTTTCAACACCGCTCCGGTCCAGCGGCGCCATCTTGTGAGTGCAGCTTCTGAGTGTTCGGAAGTCAGAAGTTACGTCACAAGCTCTCAATACAGGTCTATGAGAGCCAGAACGAGGCTCACATAGACTTGTATTAAGTTGTGACCTCCAGCGCACTCCTTGAAATACAGGAGCTGCAAGCAGGTTACTTTTCACAGGAAACAAACGGGTGCGGTGTCGAAAACTGATGAAGGCTACAGGTGGGTATCAGACAGGGGGCAGGGGACTTACATTTAAAGCACCACTCCAGCAATGCAATAAAAAAATGCTGGAGTGGTGCTTTAAGTATTTGGTGCAGAAACTTCTGCACCCTTTCTGCATCTCTTGGCAGAAAAAATGCTGCATATAGTAGACACGTTTTTGATGTGTTTTTTTTACTTGCGTTTTTATTGCAGATTTTTCAACACTCATTAGTATGGGTGAAATCTGCAGCAAAAATACTTAAAAAATTTACATGCTGCAGATATTTTGCCCTTCAAGTTTTGTGACGAATATGTTAAGAAAAATCTGTCATAATTTTGCAATGTGTGCACAGGTCCTAACACACAGGATAATATATGACTTATACAGTATATACATTGCTGCATGTATATACAGATATATCACAATGTGTATATGTAGCACCCTGAGGATTCGGCTGCTACAGGGGTATTGCACCTCAATCCAGAGGTGTGATATTCCACTCCCGGGTAAGGATGGAGTGTGGATCTGAGCTCGGTAGGCTGCATGCACTACACACATCCCATTTCCGAGGAACAGGCCGACGGTACTCCCACTTAGAAATGTGCAGGTACGACCGAGTCTGTTCCTGGCTGGAGTGGGAGGGGGGTGGTACATCCCATGTAGTGTAGGGGCAGATAGGGGGAGCAGCCTGGGTAAAGATAGGAGCTCATTGGGTGCTGGTCACCTGAGCTCACACATAGAGGGTGTATATAAGGTGGGCACCAACTAAGATCAGGGTCAGATGCAGAGAACAAGTCAGTTGGAGACAGCAAGACAGCTGCAGAGGAGCAGACAGCAAGCAGAGAGGAAGTCAGCCTGCAGCAAGAGAGAGACCCTGAGTGAGAGAGGAGCAGAGAAGGAGTACCCAGAGGGGAAAACAGAGAGGACCCAAGAACCCAAGTTAAAGCACCGGGTGAGGAGTTGGCACAGGGTACCGGATCCCAAGCTGGTGGGGGGTAAAAACATTCCCCAGCCAGAGACCGGAGACCGTGGGCAGCGTCTGCCACGGTCACCCATCACATCCACCCCGAAGGCACACCACATGAAGGGTCAGGGAACCCAGGGCCAAGGGTGTCCCAACAGAAGGCCCGAGGGAGCTGGACCTAGGTGGATCACTGGTGGGGACGGCCAGAGAACGGGACAGAAAGAGAGCTCAGGGCCACGCTCCGGACTTGTTTGGGGGTTGGCTGGATCCAGGACCTGGTGGACGCAGCACGGCTCGGGTGGTCACTAGCAGCTGGAGTGACCAGTACAACATCTGCAGTAAGTAAACACCCTTAACTGCACAACCCGACTCTGTCTTCACTGCCGTCTGCACTACACCACCACAACCCCCATCCTCTGCGCCTGTCCCCTCTGAGGCTATACCCCTCCCGTTGGGGGTTATCCCACCAAGCTGCGCACCCAACATCAGCCTCAGCGGACCCTGCTGCAGCGGCGGCCACAGTGACCGCATCACAACGGGTGGCGTAGTCGACACAAAAGAACTCTTAATAACATCTGTAGGACTGCCACATAACACTGAGCTTGACGCCCTGGGCACGGGGCCGGGTCACAGCCGCTCGGAGACTACAAACCCCCCCCCCATCTGATCCGGTGCCGGGTATTCCCCTCAAAAAGGAATATGTCCCAGGGGGCGCGTCATATACTGTATAACAGCTGATGTCTGTATTATTCTTTATACTATAGTGGTATACTATGTGCAAAGATATACAATGAACTATGCACTGGACTGATCATTCCTGCACCTGGCACAGGATATACTGTACAAGTGCTTCTCACAAAATTAGAATATCATCAAAAATTTAATTTACTTCAGTTCTTCAATGCAAAAAGTGAAACTCATATATTATATAGAGTCATTACACACAGAGTGATCTATTGCAAGTGTTTATTTATGTTAATGTTGATGATTATGGCTTACAGCCGATGAAACCACAAAAGCCATTATCTCAGTTAATTAGAATACTATATAACACCAGCTTGAAAAATGTTTTAATGTTTTTAAAATCCGAAATATTGGCCTACTGAAATGTATGTTCAGTAAATGCACACAATACTTGGTCGGGGCTCCTTTGGCATCAATTACTGCATCAATGCTGCAATGTGGCATGGAGGCGATCAGCCTCTGGTACTGCTGAGGTGTTATGGAAGCCCAGGTTGTGCTGATAGCAGCCTACAGCTCGTCTGCATTGTCGGGTCTGGTGTCTCATCTTCCTCCTGACAATACCCCATAGATTCTCTATAATAGATTCTCTATGGGGTTAAGGTCAGGCGAGTTTGCTGGTCAATCAAGCACAGTGATACTATTGTTTGTAAACCAGGTATTGGTACTTTTGGCAGTGTGGACAGGGGCCAAGTCCTGCTGGAGAATGACATTTCCATCTCCAAAAAGCTTGTCGGCAGAGGGAAGCATGAAGTGCTGTAAAATGTCCTGGTAGACGGCTGCGCTGACTTTGGTCTTGATAAAACACAGTGGACCTACACCAGCAGATGACATGGCTCCCCAAACCATCACTGATTGTGGAGACTTCACACTAGACCTCAAGCAGCTTGGATTGTGGCCTCTCCACTCTTCCTCCAGACTCTGGGACCTTGATTTCCAAAAGAAATGCAAAATTTACTTTAATCTGAAAACTATACCTTGGACCACTGAGCAACAGTCCAGGTCTTTTTTTCCTTGGCCCAGGTAAGACGCTTCTGGCGTTGTCTATTGGTCATGAGTGGCTTGACACAAGGAATGCAACACTTGTAGCCCATGTTCTGGATACATCTGTGTGTGGTGGCTCTTGAAGCAATGACTCCAGCAGCAGTCCACTCCTTGTGAATCTCACCCAAATTTTTGAATGGCCTTTTTTTAACAATCCTTTCAAGGCTGTGGTTATCCCGGTTGTTTGTGCACCTTTTTCTACCACACTTTTTCCTTCCACTCAACTTTCCATTAATATGCTTGGATACAGCACTCTGAACAGCCAGTTTCTTTAGCAATGACCTTTTATGGCTTACCCTCCTTGTGGAGTGTGTCAATGACTGCCTTCTGGACATCTGTCAAGTCTGCAGTCTTCCGCATGATTGTGGAGCCTACTGAAACAGACTAAGGGATCTTTTTAAACGCTTAGGAAGCCTTTGCAGGTGTTTTTTCTAATTTACTGAGATAATGACTTTTGTGTTTTCATTGGCTGTAATCCATAATCATCAACATTAACAGAAATAAACACTTGAAATAGATCACTCTGTTTGCAATGACTCTATTTAATATATGAGTTTCACTTTTTGCATTGAAAAACTGAAATAAATTACATTTTTGATGATATTTTAATTTTGTGAGAAGCACCTGTATATAACATGTGATGTCCAGTATCCATACTCAGGGTTGATCAGTCCAGTGCAGGATTCTGTATTGTGTCTCTGGTCACTCTGAGGTATAGGGACAGAGATTTATTGCAGCAGACTGAACTTTCCTGTGGATCTGATGACGCTGGAGCCGATGAGCTGACACTGACAGAGCGACCCTGAGGGTTCAGACTCCTGCAATAAATCTCAGGGGAAATCATCAGATCGGCCACAGACACAATCCAGGACCCCACACAATACAGGTCCCGGCCCTGTATTTATCAGCAGGTGAGCAGCGTCCTGCCATCTCCTCACCACACAGAGAGCTGAAGTTCGTACTCACAGATGCCCCCTGTCTGTCCCGCCCACATGCTCCTCTCCATCAGTAAGAAGATGCAGCCACACTCCCTCTACTTCAGCAGACGGACGCACACACCATTCAGTGGACGTGTTTGCTCCACTGTGATGCGACCGGTCTGCACTTACTGTATACAACAGCATCAACCCACCAGTGGCCTTAATCAGCTGCTTAATGACCGGCCCAGGGGGCATATGCCCCTCTACCCCCTGACCCAGCCCTCCCCTGCTCACATATGAGTGAAGTGACTGTGTGATGACTGCTGGAACCTGCAAGTGTAGCACCCTGAGGATTCGGCTGCTACAGGGGTATTGCACCTCGACCCAGAGGTGTGGTATTCCACTCCCGGGTAAGGATGGAGTATGGAACTGAGCTTAGTAGGCTGCATGCACTACATACATCCCATTTCCGGGGGACAGAACAATGGTACTCCCACCAGTATATGTGCAGGTACGACAGCGTCTGTCCCTGGCTGGAGTGGGAGGGGGGTGGAACATCCCAGTAGTGTAGGGGCAGATAGGGGGAGTAGTCTGGGTAAATGTAGGAGCTCATTGGGTGCTGGTCACCTGAGCTCACACATAGAGGGAGTATATAAGGTGGGCACCATCTTAGGACAGGGTCAGTCAGCCAGTCAGCGAGTCAGCAGTAACTCCAGGAGAGGAGAAGGAAGAGGGACCCAGAGGCGCAGGACGAGAGGGGACCCCAAGAGCCCGTATGAGAACTGATAAGGGTGAAGGGTCGGCAAAAGGGTACCGGATCCCAAGCTGGCGGAGGCCAAAGCAAACCTTAGCCAGGAACTGGAGGTCGTGGGCAAGATTTGCCACGACCCTCACCAAATCCACCAGAATGGCACACCGAGCATAGGGTCAGGGAAGCCAGAGAAGGTTCAACCACCAAGAGACCCGAGGGAGCCGGACACAGGTGGATCCCTGGTGGGAACGGCCAGAGAGAGAGAAGAAGGGAGCTCAGGACCATACTCAGGAAATGTCCGGGAGTTGACCGAGTCCCGCACCTGGTGGACGCAGCACGGCTTGGGAGGTCACTGCTGTACAGAGTGACCCGAGCAACACCAGTGAGTAAAAACCCTGAACTGCATTTCATGCCTCTGAGTCTCCTTGCTGCACCTTCACAACCACCATCCTCCACGTCTGACCCCCTGAGGCTATACCCCTCCCGTTGGGGGTTATACTACCACAGCTGCACACACACCACCAGCCTCAGCGGACCATTCTGCAGCGGCGGCCTTTTGACCGCAAATCAACGGGTGGCGTAGTCGACACTAAGAACATCTGCAAGGACTGCCGCACACTAAGTTTGACACCCTGGGCACGGACCGGGTCACAGCCACTCGGAGACTACAACCCCCATCTGATCCGGCTCCGGGTATCCCTAACAACATGGCCTAGGGGGCGCGTCAACCTTTGGCGTAGTCGGCAGGATAACGTGCCCGCAACCACCGGGTACTGCGTGCCTGAAGAAAAGTTCATATTTACCGTAAAGAGAAGTCTCCCGCCGATTCCAGAGGGTCCCCGCCATCGGACGCCATCTCGGATCAGTTCCCGCCATTCGCCCGTCATCTGCAGTCTTTTCCCGCCATCTGCAGTGTTTCCCGCCACTGGGAGACGATTCCCGCCATCAGAGAAGATTTCCCGCCTTGGCAGAGCGGACGCCATTATGGGCGTGCCAAAGGATGGCAAGAGGCCACCTCCCATCGTGGGCCAGGACCGAAAATGGCGCCAAAAGTGGAAACCGCCCCCACCAGCAGAGACTGTGATGATTGATATGTCCATCAGCGTGAGGGAACTGCCCCTGGAACTGGCAATCACAAAGTTGCCCCAGGACGACCCCCAATGTGGGCGGATACAGAACAAAAGAAAGAAGATGGGAGCAGCCTGGAAGAGTCTAGAGAGAACACACCCGGAGATGGAGGGAGAGTCAAGCAGCACCGACCCTGTGGTCAGGAGCCTGTTGCAGGCCGCCACTCCAGAAGGCCTGCTGGAGATCCTGGCGCAGCTCCCCGGAGATCGGGAGCGTGCACGGACCGCACTGGAGGGCTTGGCTCAGAGGATGGCCCGAGTGCAGCGAGACGTACTGGCCGCATGGAGCAGAGAGATGGCCCAGCAGGCTGGAGCCCGCCAGCGAAGCACACCACCCGCAACGAGGAGCACGCCTGCCCCTGAAGAGGATGCAGAAGGGACTGAGGCCGGAGACGACGCCACAGAGGGAGCTGAAGATACGGAGGCAAGTAAAGGGGACGTCACTACCCCAAGCCCGGCCACCGTAAGCCTACCCCCGCTCCCCGTCGCAGAGCCCGAAATCCCACCGATCGTGCCTGTTGCCGCTCCGCTACCGCTCCAGACTAGGCCTCAAGCAGGGGCCGCGGCCACGCCTCTTGTGACGTCACGCGCCTCAATCCTGAGCGCGGCCAAGCAGGAAGCGCCATCGGCCTGGTCACAGGGCAGAGTACCCCCGGGCGCCGCAGTACCAACAGCGCCCTCTACCTCTGCCGAGCCACCGGCCTGGTCGCTGGGCCAAGTAACCCCGGGCGCCGCCGTCTTCACGGTGCCCTTCACCTTCAGGGTGCCCCAGGCCTGGTCGCAAGGCCTGGTGAACCCGGGCGCCGCTACCACCACCGCGCCCTCAACGTCCACAGCGCCACACCTGGGTGAAGACCTATTTGCCCAGCGCACTTGCCCGGATGGGCAGCCCCCTGTGTGGCCACCAGAGTACCACCATCCCCGACTCCGGAGGGAACGGCCTCTGGATGAGCCCCTGATCCAGGCTCCGGCGCCCGCCAAGATCACCCCACTCTCGTTGGAGGAGGCGCAGTTCGCGTGGGACCCCACTGGAGAAGACCTCATCGGGTTCACGCAAGAGACCCGGGCGGCCGCAGCCCAGCGTGCAGAGTGCTGCCGACAGCAGTTAGAGGTCTTCGACAGAGAAAGGAGAGAGAGGCGGGTCCGCGAGGAGCGGCTCCAAGTGAAGAGCGCCGAGCAGAAGAGCCGAGCCCGCAGAAACCCCCGTGCTGCCCACGGTCCCCGTGCCAGCGGGACTGTAATAAAATTCCAGTTGGAGCACGGGTGGGGTTTCATCCGGGACCACAAGACCCCCGGCGACGTCTTTGTCACCCGCAGAGACGTTGAAAGTCATCTGCCGGAGGGACACAGAGGTCGTGACCTATACCTGGGTGATGAGGTCACCTTCACCCGGCATCAGTGCGCCAAGGGCCCGTATGCCCTGCATGTGCATAGACTGACTGAGGAGGAGCTACGGGGTGAGGAGGATCAAGAGGACCCGGACGGGTCTAAAGATTACCCACAGCCAAGAGCACACCGCCACTGATGAACTGTAAATAGAATATGTAAATAGTTACCCGTGTGGGTACCAAAAACTGCTGCTACCAAAGTGTAGTCCCCGTCGGGACCAGCAAGTGAATATCCGTGTGTCCCTATCCCCTAACAGGCTGAGGACTGTGAACAGCCATTCCTTTTCCCCACTGGCCGAGGACTGAGAGCGGCCATACCTCCCCTTGTATATAGTTGCGCTTTCTAAGGCGCCCCCTACTGGTTTTGTAAGGAACGGTGTTTTTCCAGAAGAGACAGTTGCACTTTACCCGGTCACAAGTTGCACCGTGGCCGGAGGAACAAGAAGGTTTATATGAAAAGTTTATTGCTGCTGATAATATATATAGTGTTCTATATGTTTATGTTATGAAAAAAAATTGTATGTTTGTGGATGTTTTTATTCTTTTACAGCCCGAGGACGTGCTGTGATTTACCAGGGGGGAATGTAGCACCCTAAGGACTCGGTTGCTACAGGGGTATTGCACCTCGACCCAGGGGTGTGGTATTCCACTCCCGGGTAAGGATGGAGTATGGAACTGAGCTTAGTAGGCTGCATGCACTACATACATCCCATTTCCGGGGGACAGAACAACGGTACTCCCACCAGTATATGTGCAGGTACGACAGCGTCTGTCCCTGGCTGGAGTGGGAGGGGGGTGGAACATCCCAGTAGTGTAGGGGCAGATAGGGGGAGTAGTCTGGGTAAATGTAGGAGCTCATTGGGTGCTGGTCACCTGAGCTCACACATAGAGGGAGTATATAAGGTGGGCACCATCTTAGGACAGGGTCAGTCAGCCAGTCAGCGAGTCAGCAGTAACTCCAGGAGAGGAGAAGGAAGAGGGACCCAGAGGCGCAGGACGAGAGGGGACCCCAAGAGCCCGTATGAGAACTGATAAGGGTGAAGGGTCGGCAAAAGGGTACCGGATCCCAAGCTGGCGGAGGCCAAAGCAAACCTTAGCCAGGAACCGGAGGTCGTGGGCAAGATTTGCCACGACCCTCACCAAATCCACCAGAATGGCACACCGAGCATAGGGTCAGGGAAGCCAGAGAAGGTTCAACCACCAAGAGACCCGAGGGAGCCGGACACAGGTGGATCCCTGGTGGGAACGGCCAGAGAGAGAGAAGAAGGGAGCTCAGGACCATACTCAGGAATTGCCCGGGAGTTGACCGAGTCCCGCACCTGGTGGACGCAGCACGGCTTGGGAGGTCACTGCTGTACAGAGTGACCCGAGCAACACCAGTGAGTAAAAGCCCTGAACTGCATTTCATGCCTCTGAGTCTCCTTGCTGCACCTTCACACCCACCATCCTCCACGTCTGACCCCCTGAGGCTATACCCCTCCCGTTGGGGGTTATACTACCACAGCTGCACACACACCACCAGCCTCAGCGGACCATTCTGCAGCGGCGGCCTTTTGACCGCAAATCAACGGGTGGCGTAGTCGACACTAAGAACATCTGCAAGGACTGCCGCACACTGAGTTTGACACCCTGGGCACGGACCGGGTCACAGCCACTCGGAGACTACAACCCCCATCTGATCCGGCTCCGGGTATCCCTAACAACATGGCCCAGGGGGCGCGTCACAAGCAGAGCTGAATCCTGACAGTGAGTATATTACACACTGTTAGGATTGGCATGCTACAGGGCTTCATTTTATAATTAAAGGGTTTGTTCAGGTTTGAGATGAAAGTCTGCAGTCACAGCACATGCAGTACACACTTTTAGGAGTCTCCCTTGCACAAGTATGCGATTTGTATACTTCTGGCCACATTCTGACTAGACGTATCCATCCTCACTCAATTCATTTTCATTGAGTTAGGCCACACATGTCTAGTCGGCATGTGACCGCATGTATGAAAATCGCCGGCACAAGAAAATCCTGACAGTGTGCAGTGCACTGTTAGAATTCAGAAGCCTGCAGTCACATAGAGTGACTGCTGACTCACCACAAACTTGGACAATCCTTTTAATGCTTCTAACATAAATAAAAATATGAGAATCAGTACTGAGTTAGTATCACAAATAACATTTACATCCAGGTACCTTATAGATGATGTTGTTTCTAGTCGTTCTCTTTCTTTTCTTCTTCATCTTGTCCAGACTCCATGATGAGTTTTCTCATCCAAAGCTCGTCTCTGCAGAATTCTATCTTCTCTGATCTTCTGCAGCACATCCCACACGATGCCCTTAAAGATAACAATGGCATTATAATGCTCCTGAATAAAAATATGTGTCCTATGCTGAACCCCTGAATAAATAATTGCCCCTCACTATATTCCCGGCATGAATTATCACCCCCACACTGTCCCTCCTATGGTACATGCTCTGTACACTGCACTCTCCTTTCCATACTGGGCCCCTTCTTCACACTGTCCTCTCACACTGTGTCCCCCTTATAGGGCCCAGTGTCTATACTATGCCCCTGCACCATACTCTCCCCCTCCTTGGCTTACAATCTCTTCCTGGCTATGTCCTTACACTGTTCCCCAATGCTTACCCCCAACTACTCAATCTCTATTCTGTGCCTTCTCATCACACTGCTCATCCCCTCCTTGGTATACTGTCCCCTCCTGGCTGTGCTCTTACACTGTCCCCCTATGGTACCCCCTACACTACTCAGTCTCTATTCTGTGCCCACTCACACTTTTATCCCCCCCCTTACTGTCTCCTCGCACTATTCCCCTCAATAGTCTCCTCACTTATTTACCCCTTCCTCCTCATACATTTACCCTCCCACTAAACAATACTGCCTCCTCACACATCTCCTCAACTCCCCAAACTGTGTCTGAACCCATCCCATCACCCTCACTGTCACGCCAGGTGTGGGAAAGTCTAGTGCAACACAAAGGGAAAAGGGAAAGGGAGTCCAGACTCTAGGGAAAAGGGGGAAGGGGAGACCTCCTAGTCTGGTCTAGTGTCACCCTGTCTCAACTACCCTCCCTATATTGGCTCTTCATCAATCGCTACACGGGTGCCTCGCCCTGACTTTCTCTGGCGTATGGCTAAGGCTAGGGACGGGAGGAGATGAGCACTAGTAGATCTCCACTAAACTCTATAGACAACAAGGGTAGTCAAACAGGGGGATATTGCTTAGCTTTTGACGACTCCAGACAAATGCACACATGGCCTCAAGCTCGAGAGAGGACGAAGTACTGCTCTTGCTAAAGCCTCACAAGTCGTAATGAATATCGCTGGCACCTCCCTCTCAGACACACCAGGTATTTATACACCCAGCCCAGGGAGCTAATTAGCCAGAGGGAGGTAGTCGCTGGGTCCTAGAGACAGCCAGCCTCTAACAAGATGTCTGTAATGCCAAACGTAGAGATCTCCTGCAACTAACTGCAGGGCGACTGTCTGTCACCTCTGACACACCCGTGACAGTACCCCCCCCCTCTACGAGTGGCCTCCTGGCACTCAGGACCGAGTTTCTCAGGAAAAGAGGTGTGAAATGAGCGAACCAATCTGGGAGCGTTCACCTCTGGTGCTGAAACCCACATCCTCTCCTCTGGACCATAGCCTTTCCAGTGCACCAAGTATTGTAGAGAATGACGTTGGACACGAGAATCTACAATCCTCGAAATCTGGAACTCCAAATTAACATCAACCATTACTGGGGGCGGTGGTAGAGGCGAGGGTTCAATAAGTTCCACATGTTTTTTAAGTAAGGGCCTATGGAACATGTTGTGGAATTTAAGGGCCTGAGGAAGTTCAAGACGAAACGCTGCTGGGTTAATGACGGCGGTTATTTTATAGGGACCAATAAACCTAGGTCCCAGCTTCCAAGAAGGAACTTTCAATCTTATATTCCTGGTAGGCAACCACACAAAGTCATTCACATTCAGGTCCGGACCTTGCAAGCTTTTTCTGTTAGCCATACGTTTATACCTGTCTCCCATGATCTTTAAATTACTCAGCACACCCTGCCATACCGAGGAGAGCGATGAAGTTAAACCGTTCTGAAGCTTCTCCCCCACTAAAGGTATCAAACTGTGGGCGATAACCGTATGCACCGAAGAACAGTGACATGCCAGTGGATTCTTGACGATGATTATTAATGGCAAATTCTGCCAGCGGTAGGTAGGATGCCCAATCCTCCTGATTTTCGGAAACGAAACACCTGAGGTAGGTCTCCAAATTCTGATTGACACGCTCGGTCTGTCCATTCGACTAAGGGTGGAAGGCAGAGGAAAAGGACAGCTGCACCACCAGTCGAGAACAGAATGCCCTCCAGAACATGGAAACAAACTGGGTCCCCCGATCTGACACCACATGGGAGGAAACCCTGTGAAGCTTCACAATCTCATTTATGAACACCTGAACAAGTGTATTGGCATTTGGAAGTGCAGGCAATGCGACAAAATAAACCATTTTACTGAACCTATCTACTACCACCAAATCCACCGTTTTGCCTGCAGAAACCAGTAGGTCAGTAATAAAATCCATGGACAATTGTGTCCATGGCCTACTAGGGATAGGTAGCGGAAGAAGAGTACCAGACGGATGGATATGCGAAACCTTAGAACGCGTGCAAATACTACAAGCAGCTACGTGTTCAATTACATCCTGATGCAACCCGGGCCACCAAAAACGACTAGCGAGGAGGTCTACCGTTGCCTTACCACCTAGATGCCCAGAAAGCACAGAGTTATGATGTTCCTTAATTACTTTGCAGCGCAGATTGGATGGTACAAATAACTTTCCTGAAGGGCAGGAGGCAGGGGCGTCCCCCTGAGCCTCCAGCACCTCACCCTCCAGTTCAGGATAAAGTGCCGAAATGAATACACCTTTCTGTAATATCGCGGCAGGGTTCTCATGGTCACCACCACCAGTGAAACTCTGGGACAAAGCATCAGCCTTGACATTTTTGACCTCTGGATGAAAAGTGACAACAAAATTGAACCTAGTAAAAAACATGGACCATCTGGCTTGCCTACGGTTGAGACGTTTAGCTGATGGATATATGACACGTTCTTATGGTCAGTAATAACAGTAATAGGATGGACAGCCCCCTCCATCCAATGTCGCTATTCATCGAACGCCAATTTGATCGCCAAAAGTTCCCTATTACCCACGTCATAATTTCTCTCAGCCGAAGACATTTTTTTTAGAAAAGAAGGCGCATGGACGCCATTTACCAGGGGACGAATCCTGAGACAACACAGCCCCAACCCCGATATCAGACACATCAATAAAGAGTTGAGAAACATCGGGTTGAATGAGTATAGGTGCAGTGGCAAAATGATTCTTTAAGGAAGAAAAAGCCTGGATGGAAGAATCCGACCATTTGGAAAAATTAGACCCCTTCTTAGTCATGTCAGTAAGGGGTTTCACAGTAACAGAGTGATTCTGGATGAATTTCCGGTAAAAATTAGTAAAGCCCAGAAAACGTTGTAGAGCCTTCAGGTTCTCTGGACGTTCCCAGTCAAGGACTGCACGGATCTTCTCCGGATCCATCCGAAAATCCGAAGATGACAACAAGTACCCCAAAAACTGCACCTCCTGAACAGCGAAAACACATTTTTCTAGTCTGGCTTAAAGTTTGCTATCCCTTAATATCTGGAGTACCTGCTTAACATGCCCCTGATGAGTCTCAAAATCAGTGGAGTAAAGCAAAATATCGTCCAGATAGACCACCACAAACCTCCCTATCAAATGATGGAAAATATCATTTATGAAATTCTGGAATACCGCAGGTGCATTGGCCAAACCAAAAGGCATAACCAGACTCTCGAAATGTCCTTCCGGGGTATTGAACGCTGTTTTCCATCCGTCCCCTTCTCTGATTCTAACCAGGTTGTAGGCTCCCCTTAAATCCAACTTGGAGAATACCTTAGCTCCCACAACCTGGCTGAACAAATCAGGAATCAGAGGAAGAGGGTATGGATCATGGATGGTAATTTGATTTAATTCCTGGAAATCTAAACAGGGACGTAGACCGCCATCTTTTTTCTTCACAAAGAAACCTGTAGCCACGGGCTAAGATGAGGGTCTGATATGTCCCTTCTCCAGACTTTCCGCAATGAAATCCTTCATGGCTTGTCTCTCAGGGCCAGAAAGATTATACAGTCTGGACTTCGGTAGTTTAGCTCCGGGGGTCAGGTTAATAGGACAGTCATAAGCACGATGAGGGGGCAAATCCTGACATCCCCTCTCAGAAAAAACATCCTCAAAACCAGACAGAAAAGCAGGTAATATTTCCGTAGAGACAGTAGCAAGGGAAATATCTAGACAGTTCTCATGGCAGTAATCTCCCCATTCAATAATCTCCCCAGTTTTCCAATCAACCAACGGATTATGTTTAACAAGCCAAGGGATATCCAAGACAATCAGTGTGGGAAGATTGTCCAGAACATAGCAAGGGATGATTTCACAATGAACTGACCCCACACTCACTTTTACATTATGTACAATCTGAGTAAATGCTCTCTCTGCAAGGGTCGCCGAGTTGATGGCGAAAATGGAAATAGGTTTATCTAAAGTACAGCAAACAAGACCATGAGTTTTCACAAACTCAGCATCCAAAATGATGACTCCGGCTCCACTGTCAGCAAACACAGAAATTTTTTCCCCACAAAAAAAAACATGCCTTTTTTCTTGTGAATCTCCGGGGAGATGTATGATGCAGATACACCCCCTTACTGCATGGGTTCTTCCACCTCCCCCAATACTGGTTCACCCCCAGACCGCTCCCCTGGCAGGGATACACAACCCCAACTAGAAGGCCCTGGAGAAGGTGGTCTCACCTGTCAATCCCGAAGGCGTCTATCAAGACGTATGGCCAAAGACATGGCAGCCTCCAAGGACTGAGGGGTTTCATATACTGCCAAGGCATCTTTCAACCTTTCAGTAAGCTCCTTACAAAATTGACTTCTAAGGGCTGAGTCATTCCATTTGGAATCCGTTGCCCATCTGCGGAATTCCGAACTGAATGTTTCCACTGACCTATTTCCCTGCTTAAGGCGACGTAGCCTAGACTCAGCCAAGGCGACTCGGTCAAGGTCATCATAAATGAGGGCCAGAGCCTCGAAAAACCCCTCCACAGACTGGAGACAAACAGAGTCCTGCGGTAAAGAAAACGCCCATGACTGAGGATCTCCCTGTAATAGAGATATCACAATACCAATCCGTAGCTCCTCATTACTAGAGGAGTAAGGATGAAGTTTAAAGTATAATTTGCATGCCTCCTTAAATACAAAAAAACGTATCCCTACCTCCTGAAAACCTGTCCAGGAGGACAACCTTGGGTTCAGGCTGGACCGGCCTACCTGCAGAGACCCTCAGATTGGCGACCTGTAACCGCTGATGCTGCTGCTAAACCTCACAGCGGAAGTCATTCACCTCCAGAGACAGACTGTGAAACTGCTCTGCGAGCTCTGCAACTGAACCCGTACGAAGGGAGAAAGGAAAAAAAAAAGGTCCATGCCCAAAAACACACAGAGAAAGAAAAAAAAAAGGCAGATTTTTTTTTTCCTTTTCAAAACGTGCTCGGCCGGTGATAATGTCGTGCCTGGTGTGGGAAAGACTAGTGCAACACAAAAGGAAAAGTAAAAGGGAGCCCAGATTCTTAGCTTTAGACGACTCCAGACAAATGAACACACGGCCTCAAGCTCCAGAGAGGATGAAGTACTGCTCTTGCTAAAGCCTCACAAGTAGTAATGAATATCGCCGGCACCTCCCTCTAAGACACAGCAGTTAATTATACACCCACACGAGGAAGATAATTAGCCAGAGGGAGGTAGCCGCTGGGTCCTACAGACAGCCATCCTCTAGCAAGTTGTCTGTAATGCCAAATGTAGAGATCTCCTGCAACCAACTGCAGGGCGACTGTCTGTCACCTCTGACACACCTGACGCGCCCCCTGGGCCATGTTGTTAGGGATACCCGGAGCCGGATCAGATGGGGGTTGTAGTCTCCGAGTGGCTGTGACCCGGTCCGTGCCCAGGGTGTCAAACTCAGTGTGCGGCAGTCCTTGCAGATGTTCTTAGTGTTGACTACGCCACCCGTTGATTTGCGGTCAAAAGGCCGCCGCTGCAGGATGGTCCGCTGAGGCTGGTGGTGTGTGTGCAGCTGTGGTAGTATAACCCCCAACGGGAGGGGTATAGCCTCAGGGGGTCAGACGTGGAGGATGGTGGTTGTGAAGGTGCAGCAAGGAGACTCAGAGGCATGAAATGCAGTTCAGGGTTTTTACTCACTGGTGTTGCTCAGGTCACTCTGTACAGCAGTGACCACCCAAGCCGTGCTGCGTCCACCAGGTGCGGGACTCGGTCAACTCCCGGGCAATTCCTGAGTATGGTCCTGAGCTCCCTTCTTCTCTCTCTCTGGCCGTTCCCACCAGGGATCCACCTGTGTCCGGCTCCCTCGGGTCTCTTGGTGGTTGAACCTTCTCTGGCTTCCCTGACCCTATGCTCGGTGTGCCATTCTGGTGGATTTGGTGAGGGTCGTGGCAAATCTTGCCCACGACCTCCGGTTCCTGGCTAAGGTTTGCTTTTGCCTCCGCCAGCTTGGGATCCGGTACCCTTTTGCCGACCCTTCACCCTTATCAGTTCTCATACGGGCTCTTGGGGTCCCCTCTCGTCCTGGGTCCCTCTTCCTTCTCCTCTCCTGGAGTTACTGCTGACTCACAGACTGACTGACTGGCTGACTGACCCTGTCCTAAGATGGTGCCCACCTTATATACTCCCTCTATGTGTGAGCTCAGGTGACCAGCACCCAATGAGCTCCTACATTTACCCAGACTACTCCCCCTATCTGCCCCTACACTACTGGGATGTTCCACCCCCCTCCCACTCCAGCCAGGGACAGACGCTGTCGTACCTGCACATATACTGGTGGGAGTACCGTTGTTCTGTCCCCCGGAAATGGGATGTATGTAGTGCATGCAGCCTACTAAGCTCAGTTCCATACTCCATCCTTACCCGGGAGTGGAATACCACACCTCTGGGTTGAGGTGCAATACCCCTGTAGCAGCCGAATCCTCAGGGTGCTACATTCCCCCCTGGTAAATCACAGCACGTCCTCGGGCTGTAAAAGAATAAAAACATCCAGAAACATACAATTTTTTTTTCATAACATAAACATATAAAACATATAAACATTATCAGCAGCATAAAACTTTTCATATAAACCTTCTTGTTCCTCCGGCCACGGTGCAACTTGTGACCGGGTAAAGTGCAACAGTCTCTTCTGGAAAAACACAGTTCCTTACAAAACCAGTAGGGGGCGCCTTAGAAAGCGCAACTATGTACAAAGGGGAATATGGCCGCTCTCAGTCCTCGGCCAGTGGGGAAAAGGAATGGCTGTTCACAGTCCTCAGCCTGTTAGGGGATAGGGACACATGGGTATTCACTTGCTGGTCCCGACGGGGACTACACTTTGGTAGCAGCAGTTTTTGTACCCACACGGGTAACTATTTACATATTCTATTTACAGTTCATCAGTGGCGGTGTGCTCTTGGCTGAGGGTAATATTTAGACCCGTCCGGGTCCTCTTGATCCTCCTCACCCCGTAGCTCCTCCTCAGTCAGTCTATGCACATGCAGGGCATACGGGCCCTTGGCGCACTGATGCCGGGTGAAGGTGACCTCATCACCCAGGTATAGGTCACGACCTCTGTGTCCCTCCGGTAGGTGGGACTCGACATCTCTTCTGGTCACGAAGACGTCGCCGGGGGTGTGATGGTCTCTGATGAAGCCCCAACCGTGCTGCAACTGGAATTTAATTACAGTCCCGGTGGCACGGGGACCGTGGGCTGCACGGGGGTTCCTTCGGGTCCGGCTCTTTTGTTCTGCACTCTTTACTTGCAGCCGCTCCTCGCGGACCCGCCTCTCTTTCCTCTCTCTGTCGAAGACCTCTAACTGCTGCCGGCAGCACTCCGCACGCTCAGCTGCGGCCGCCCGGGTCTCCTCGGTGAATCCCATTATGTCCTCACCGGTAAAGTCCCACTCGAACTGGGCTTCCTCCAACGAGAGTGGGGTGATCTTGGCGGGCGCCGGAGCCGGGATCAGGGGCTCATCCAGGGGTCTTTCTTTCCGGAGTCGGGGATGGTGGTACTCCGGTGGCCACACAGGGGGCTGCCCATCCGGGCAGGTGTCTTCACCCAGGTGTGGCGCTGTGGACGTTGAGGGCGCGGTGGTGGTAATGGCGCCCGGGTTCACCAGGCCTTGCGACCAGGCCTGGGGCACCCTGAAGGTGAAGGGCACCGTGAAGACGGCGGCGCCCGGGGTTACTTGGCCCAGCGACCAGGCCGGTGGCATGATGGTGGTAGAGGGCGCAGTGAAGACGGCGGCGCCCGGGGGTACTCGGCCCTGCGACCAGGCCGGTGGCGCTTCCTGCTTGGCCGCGCTCAGGGTTGAGGCGCGTGACGTCACAGGGGGCGTGGCCGCGGCTCCGGCCGCTTGAGGCCTAGCTTGGAGCGATGACGCAGCGGCTACGGGAACGGTGAGTGGGGCTTCGGGCTCTGCGACGGGGAGCTGGGGCAGGTTTACGGCTTCTGGGCACGGGATGTTGTCGTCCCCATTACCTGCCTTCATCTCTTCGGCTCCCTCCGCGGCGTCGTCTCCGGCCGTCGTCCATCCTTCGCCGTCCTCAGAGGTGGACTTGCTCCTCGCTGCGGGTGGCATGCTTCGCTGGCGGGCTCCGGCCTGCCGGGCCATCTCTCGGGTCCACTCCGCCAGTGTTTCCTGCTGCACCCGGGCCATCCTTCGTGCTAGGCCCTCCAGCGCGGTCTGTGCACGCTCCCGATCTCCGGGGAGCTGCGCCAGGATCTCCAGCAGGCCTTCTGGAGTGGCGGCCTGCAACAGGCTCCTGACCACTGGGTCGGTGCTGCCTGACTCTCCCTCCATCTCCGGGTGTGTTCTCTCTAGACTCTTCCAAGCTGCTCCCATCTTCACTCTTTTGTTCTGTATCCGCCCACATTGGGGGTCGTCCTGGGGCAACTTTGTGATTGCCAGTTCCAGGGGCAGTTCCCTCACGCTGATGGACATATCAATCATCACAGTCTCTGCTGGTGGGGGCGGTTTCCACTTTTGGTGTCATTTTCGGTCCTGGCCCACGATGGGAGGTGTCCTCTTGCCATCCTTTGGCACGCCCATAATGGCGTCCGCTCTGCCAAGGCGGGAAATCTTCTCTGATGGCGGGAATCGCTTCCCAGTGGCGGGAAACACTGCAGATGGCGGGAAAAGACTGCAGATGACGGGCAAATGGCGGGAACCGATCCGAGATGGCGTCCGATGGCGGGGACCCTCTGGAATTGGCGGGAGACTTCGTTTTGAGGTAATTGCGAATTTTTCTTCAGGCACGCAGTACCCGGTGGTTGCGGGCATGTGATCCTGCCGACTACGCCAAAGTTGACGCGCCCCCTGGGCCATGTTGTTAGGGATACCCGGAGCCGGATCAGATGGGGGTTGTAGTCTCCGAGTGGCTGTGACCCGGTCCGTGCCCAGGGTGTCAAACTCAGTGTGCGGCAGTCCTTGTAGATGTTCTTAGTGTCGACTACGCCACCCGTTGATTTGCGGTCAAAAGGCCGCCGCTGCAGGATGGTCCGCTGAGGCTGGTGGTGTGTGTGCAGCTGTGGTAGTATAACCCCCAACGGGAGGGGTATAGCCTCAGGGGGTCAGACGTGGAGGATGGTGGTTGTGAAGGTGCAGCAAGGAGACTCCTAGGCATGAAATGCAGTTCAGGGTTTTTACTCACTGGTGTTGCTCGGGTCACTCTGTACAGCAGTGACCACCCAAGCCGTGCTGCGTCCACCAGGTGCGGGACTCGGTCAACTCCCGGGCAATTCCTGAGTATGGTCCTGAGCTCCCTTCTTCTCTCTCTCTGGCCGTTCCCACCAGGGATCCACCTGTGTCCGGCTCCCTCGGGTCTCTTGGTGGTTGAACCTTCTCTGGCTTCCCTGACCCTATGCTCGGTGTACCATTCTGGTGGATTTGGTGAGGGTCGTGGCAAATCTTGCCCACGACCTCCGGTTCCTGGCTAAGGTTTGCTTTTGCCTCCGCCAGCTTGGGATCCGGTACCCTTTTGCCGACCCTTCACCCTTATCAGTTCTCATACGGGCTCTTGCGGTCCCCTCTCGTCCTGCGCCTCTGGGTCCCTCTTCCTTCTCCTCTCCTGGAGTTACTGCTGACTCACAGACTGACTGACTGGCTGACTGACCCTGTCCTAAGATGGTGCCCACCTTATATACTCCCTCTATGTGTGAGCTCAGGTGACCAGCACCCAATGAGCTCCTACATTTAGCCAGACTACTCCCCCTATCTGCCCCTACACTACTGGGATGTTCCACCCCCACTCCCACTCCAGCCAGGGACAGACGCTGTCGTACCTGCACATATACTGGTGGGAGTACCGTTGTTCTGTCCCCCGGAAATGGGATGTATGTAGTGCATGCAGCCTACTAAGCTCAGTTCCATACTCCATCCTTACCCGGGAGTGGAATACCACACCTCTGGGTTGAGGTGCAATACCCCTGTAGCAGCCGAATCCTCAGGGTGCTACACACCCATGACACTCGCTCTCAATACTGTGTCCGCATACATTTTCCCCTTGCTCCTCATACTATGTCCACACTCATCCCCCCACTAACCATACTGTGTCTGCACCAACCCCACACACAGTAAATGCACTCACACACACAGTAAATGCCCTCACACACACAGCAAATACCCCCCTACAAGCAGTAAATACACCCCCCAGGCAGTAAATATCCCCCTGCAGTAAAACCCCTCTGAGGCAGTAAACCTCTGACTGGCACCATGCTTGACCCGAGCCTCAGTAATAACAGGGCACCCCCTGTAAATGTCTGAAATAAAATTACATTGAATATTAATTGAACAAAATGTACAGCAGTCCTTTAAATCTCCGTATGCCACTCTAAAGAAAATCATTATACATAACCGCATATTTAAATAACCCTCCACAGGAGCACAATTATGATCCCTAAGGTGTCATTTGTCATTAGAGATGCCTCATATGGTCGTCAGCTAGAACATTGAAAAAATGTTGGGACATCTGAAATGTAATCCCTCTTAAATGGGAAATGTATACTATCAACCTTCCATTTATCCTGTTGCCTATAGTTATACTGACCTATTCTGTAGTATGTGTGTAGATATTGTAATCTTTTGGCAACTTTACCTGCATATAAATATACTTATACGTTTTTCTGTGCTACAGCGCTATGTGCTGCTTGGTCTGGAATACGTGAGCTGCGGGGACTTTAACACCTTCCTACTGACGAAGGGGCGGCTTGACATCCCCAGCGCAAGGTACATTTTATGTTACCTACAATCCTGATCATAACTGTACATAAATGTCTAGGGTTGGTTCTGTTCACTTCGGTGCTGTATTATATGCCTTTGGGTTCTGGTGCTTTTTATATCAAAAATATTGTAGACTGCAGCGACAGAAACCTGAGTGGCTTCATTATTCATCAGTGGGATCTGGCAGGATTTGTTGTATGTCCTGTATATAGTCATCTTGTTCTGGTTGATCATGTAGATAATATTGGCTGGATCTTGGTGTTTCTTGTCTTCTCCTCGGTAAGCTACACTCATTCATGTCTTTTTGTCAGATTCTATGCCGCTGAACTGGTCTGTGGAATCCAGCACCTCCACTCCAAGGGCGTCATCCACAGAGACCTCAAGCCCGAGAACATCCTGGTGGCTGAAACGGGCCATATTAAGATCACAGATTTCGGTCTCGCAATTGACAACATGCATGGAGACCGAACAGCCACCGAATACGCTGGAACACCGGGCTACATGGCTCCTGAGGTGCAGACAATAGTGCTTTCCTATTTAATTTTCACAAAAATTATAGTCCATGGGGTGTTAACATTTTGACCTTTCTGTTCTCTCTTCCATGATAGATTTTTCCTGGCAAGGAGTATAACGCCGGAGTAGACTGGTATTCTTTTGGTGTCATCTTAAAAGATATGGTTACCAGTGAGTGTACGTTCCATCTGACACTCGATGAGGCATCCTCCGGCATTGATGACATCATTAAACAGGTCAGTATAATTCCAAGTTATTAGTACTAGGGGTTGTATAATATTCATTTAAATGGTGATGTCGTGAGAATGTTTTATTGTCTCTACCACTTACCTTCATGGGTTTTACTTTATTGTTTTTAGCTCCTACAGAAAGATCCAGCCAGACGCTTAGGAGTCCATGGTAACATCAGAGAGCAGGTGCTTTTCCAGTGTATTGACTGGGTCTCTGTGGAAGCCCTGAAAGTGCCTCCACCACACATCCCTGTAGTAAGTATATGTCCAGATCACATTGCACCATCATCTCTGCATAGGGGAAACAATGATGGGTAGAGAACACTTATTGAAAGCTGATAGTTGTTTCTATCATTTTTTGGTGTTGACTTTCTGTTGAGTATTATTTACCGCTGACACTAACATTGTTAAACCAACATCATCCAGAGCTGCTGGTCCTGGTCTGATGGTTCAGATCATTTCACTTTTCACTTTCAAGTTAATGTGGACATCATCCTTCTCCAGAAGGATTAAGATTTTGGCAATTTTAGTGCAGTTTAAAACCAGGAATGTGATAAAAAGTCATATTCTTAATGTTATGATTCTTTTTTTGTTTTATAGCCAACTAAAGCTCATCACCGTTCTCGACCACACCATCTGGAGAAATTAGAAGCAGCGGAGGCCAAAAAGTCACCTCTATCAGCAAAGGACCAGGCCATGTTCAAGGGATTTTCTTTTGTCAACATGGAAACCCTTGACAAGACACCAGCTCCATAGTCACCAGAGAGAGCTGTCTTCCTCAGCCTCCAGAAGACCTTGAAGAACCGAAGAGTGAACATCACTGATCATCTGGAAAAACTGCTGGAATGAAGATAACCATGGACACAACACTGAGGGACCCCAAAGACAGACTCTAAAGATGGAGAAGCCAGATATTGTAATCATATGCTGGCGGTAAGTATAAGCGCCACAACACCTGCGCTTCACTATAATCATAGACATGTGCAGAACTTTTTACACTAACCGGTAATTGGGTTTCTTCTTGCTCATGACAGCTCCATCTTTCGGTGCTGTCTTGGGCTGAGAAGAAATAACATGGTGTGCGATGGCCGGCTATTAAGGGGAGGAAGGAGGCCGGATTTTTTTTTTAAACAAACATCATTGCACATGTCTATGATCATTTTTACCATTACCGGTAGTAAGATTTCCTCACACTCATGAAAAAGCGGTCATGGGTGTTGGGAAAAGGTGTGTGATGGCCGGCTATTAAGGGGAGGAAGGAGGCCGGATTTTTTTTTTTATGCAGCTGAGCATAAAGTTGACAGCGGATCCCAATGGAAGACATCGAAGATAAAGGAGTCAGCAGATCTACTCATAAACTGGCGGTAAGTATATGCACCACAATATCTGCACTCCATTATAATCATAGCTATACGCAGAACATTTTACACTGTCAGTCAGTGCCAGTGCGCGGTTAGAGCAGCCGATTACTATGTACTGAGCAGTGACTGAAGCCGCGTCGGCTTTATTAAGATCTGGGCCCCAGTCACTCACAGCCGCAGCTACTTACACTGTATGGCCGCAGCAGAGTGGGCTGGCCTCATCTGACATCAGTGACGTCAGACACTGCCGACCCGCTCTTTGTTCCCAAGCTGCCGGCGCACCCTGGTTCTTGCGGCACAATAGGAGTTGAGAGCCCCAAAGTGATGAGGTGCACGCACACACCCACTTGTAAAAAGAGGGTGCAGCTATGCCAACTGGTGCAGTAACAGAAGAATCTGCGGAAACACGGTCCAGTACCATGTCACCAAAGAGTCCTTCTCACAAAATGCTCCCTCCCACTGTTTTTATGGAGATGGAAGAAGAGCCAATGCCTTCATGGTCATGTTCCATTTTAGAACATGTATATGAAGGACAATCTTGCTGCCAAAGTGCAGATGTAATGCAGTTGCCGGAATGCAACGCACAGAGACACAAGGCAGGGACAGTCAGAGATGATTATAAACAGTTTATGTATATATAAAACAGGTATTTTGAGCAAGGGGATAGCAACAAGGGTATTGAACGGTAATTTGAAATATTAGCAAAATACGAAGTCTCTCAAAGTAATGTGGTGCACCCAGTCAGGGGAGTCACCACGTCAGTTCTTTATCTCTGTATATGGCTCTAGTGGGGGTCACCGGTTATTCCCGCTAGGCTGCAAGTCTTTTCCGGACAAAATCAATTAAAGCAAGTTTAGCTTCTTCCGCCCCAACTGTTCTCCTCCCAACCTGAGTACCTAAACCCAACTGGCCCCGGTACCGTGAGTGAACAGAAGAAGTGACGGCCCTGTTCACGTATGCAGCTCTTCTGCTTTCACTGGCGTGACTTTACTGGCTCAGCAGTCTCTCAACTCCTCTCTTCCTGGCCGTTGGAGGCAGTCTCTCAAGCCGGGGATAGGGGGGTCCAGATCTCGTCTGTCGGCGGGCGACGTCGGGTTCCGCGAACTCACTCAGCACCGCAAGCAGGTTCCGACTCTCCTCAGTAGGTACAGCACTTGGGTCACATCTGTGAGGGATCCGGAGCTCATCCACCGCTGCCCGGCTATGGCACCTGGCAGGCCTCCGGCTTAGGCCTGCCACGCAGGTCTTCTCAGCATGCAGGGAGCACGTCTGCTCCTCTCTGCTGCTTGGCGCCAAAAACTCCTCAGGCTTGGCGCGCTGGCCTCTTATCTCCAGGAACTCCTTCCTGGAAGTCACCTGACCGGGTCCAGCATCTAAATCTGCTCTCTCTTCAACTTCTCTTGTATATCTTGGTTCCGCTTGACTGTGTCTGGACAGCAGATGGCAATCTCTCTCCATCTTTGAAGCATCATGTAAGAGTTCTCTTAAAGGCTCTCTCGCCTCTACTACACAGAGTCGTTTTCTTCAGAGGAGTGCATTCATGTAACATTACAAGGAGAAGAAATCGATTGGAAAGACCCAGCAATGTGGCCAGATGTCATCATGGACAAGGAAAGGGAGAAGATTGTATTTTCAGGGCTTTCTAATAACGAAGTATTGAAGCAGATAGTACAATCTCTGCCTAAGGATGTTGATGACCGTTCTTTTAGTGACTTTCTCCTATATGCCAAGTCATCTAATGGGCATGAACATTTTTTCAGGGATTGGCTAACATGGAGCCCAAGTAAGAAAGCAATGTATTGTGTAGCGTGCATGGCATTTTCTGTTGATCAGAGAATCAAGACTGGGAGCAGACTTTATCGGAAAGAAGGTTTTAATCCTTTGGTTTTCAAATGGAATCGCCTGTACCTCAAGTTACCAGAGCATGAACATATTGCACAGAACAGGAAGCACTACTGGAGTTGGAGAACCCTCCAAAATGCCCTAGGTGGCCATGCTGTTGACTTTGAGATGCAATGAAGTTTAGCGAAGGAAGCGGAGAAGCTCGTGACTCTTCTAGAAAGACTTTTGGATGCGACACTGCAATTAGGTTAATGCAACATGGCTTTCAGGGGAATATTGCAGAGAATTTGAGATCTACATAACGGCAATTTTCTTGGAACTTTGGAAATCACAATATGACAGTGTACTAAAAGAGCATCTAGAAAATTCAAGGTTAGTCAAGAAAAGCAAAAAAATTCCAGCTCATTATCTATCTTGGACAATACAAAATAAATTTATAAATATTTATAGAAAACATGTCCTGGATGCCATATTTTCAGATAGGAAAGAAGCTATTTATTTTTATTTGTGATGCTACTTCAGACGTCTCACGCACTGAACAGAGCGTTGTACTTTTGAGGTATGTCTCCAGAGAGACATACATTTTTTTTTCAGAAGACACGAGAAGAAATTGAGGACATGGTTATATCAAGACTGAATGAGCATGCCATTGACCTAAAAACTGCAGAGGCCAGGTATATGATAAAGGAGCAAACATGTCTGGTAGGATTAAAGGTGTAAGGGCCAAAATTCTAGTGAAATTTCCAAGGGCTCTCTTTTGTCTTTGTACTGCCCATTCTATAAACTTTGTGGGTGTTCATGCTGTTGCAAGCTGTCCTGAAATGAAGACTTTTTTGGAAGCCTAAACCGGCTATACATTCTGTTTAGCAACGGTCTTCCAACTTGATGCAGTTGGAAGGCCTTTACATGGTCTAAGTGACACCCGGTGGAGCTCAAGAATAGAGGCTGCCAAGCATTTTGAAGTTTCTTGATGAAGTTCTTTCTTACGGAAAACTTACAAATGATGCACATTCAGAAGCTGAAGATGTCCAAGACTATTTTTTGTCTTTCAGGGCAGTGATTTTAGCAACATTTTGGGTAAAAGTTCTTACGACTTTTGAGAGAAAAAAAATACTACAATCTAGATCTGTCTCTTTTGGAAGTTGGAGCTGCCAACCTTAAACCTCTCTCTGAAGAAACGATATTACTCAGGGAAAAGTGTCCCACTCTGCTTTCTGAAGCTGGTTTGGTAGCAGATTCCAGATTGCAAAGGACCTATTGAATGCTCAACAATAGTGCCAAAGAAAGTCAAAGCATCATGAAGCTGCAAATCCTGAAGAGCACTTCAAAGCTAATGGCCTTCTTGTGGCAATGGACACTATAATTTCTCATTTTCACCAGCGCCTCAGATCAATGGAATATGTCTGCAAGTTGTTTGCTCCAGCTCTTAAGGTGAGGACAATTAGTGAAAAAAAATCTGGTGGCATCCACTGAAGAATTGATCTCTGCATACCCTAAGGATCTAAACATCATCGTTACTTTCTGAGCTGCAACATCTTCGGAAAGTTTATGAAGGTACATTTACAGAAAATATGGGTCCACTGGATTTACTAAACGCCATCTACAAATTCAAGCTTCAAGGAATATATGGAGAGGTGTGTATTGCACTCAGAATTTTTAGCATCCTACCACTTTCAGTAGCAGAAGTACAGATAGCATTTAGCAATCTCTCATTGGTAAAGAACTATCTGCGTCCTACAATGACAGAATAACGGTTGAACAGCCTAGCCCTTCTATCAATTGAGCATGAGCTCTCCAGACGCCTGAATATTAAAGACCTGATTAATGATTTTGCTAACCAGAAGGTAAGACGACTGCCTGTTCCACATATGTCAATTTGCATCTTCACATCTTCTACATTGCAGCCAGTTTTACATTAGTGTATTTATGCCATGAATGTTCCCCTGTATTATGGATGAGTATCCTAGCCTGACTGCCGGATTACTGACCCAAAGTCCTAGTATTAGAGAGATGTAACAGATCAGTTAGTAATGTTTCAGTTGTGGGACCTGCACCTGACTGACCCAGCGATGTACTATCAGTGCCCCAGATGGGAATACCCATTTATTATTAGGGCTCAGTTCTAAGGATAGAGCGCACTATTGTCTGTTGTTCTTAGATTTATGGAAATACATCTTTATTATTATGGTTCAGTTCCTTAGATCGTGTGCAATACTGTTTGTTGTTTTTATATTGCATTTTCCTGACCTCACAAAATGACCTTATTTTCATTGTATTAATTGGTTATACATCTTGTCATTGTTTTGCTTTCTGTTTGTTTTGTTACTGACACTATAATTTGCACTTTACATAATTGACCAAAGGATTTAACTAAATGACTCTTATGAAAAAGAGCGAAATGTTTAGTGGGAATGTGTTCCGAAGCTTTTATGTTAAGGGCATTGACCACTCTCTGGTTATTGTTAACCAATGTGTTTGTGAGAGGAATAAAAGGCACTTAGTGACAAAATTCAACATAGACTATATTTCTATTTCCCATATCTCATATTTAGTGCCAAAATTCAAGAAAGGCCATATTAGTAAGTGCCTTATCATCATCTCAAACACATTGGTCAACAATAACCAGAAAATGGCCAATCCTTTTAATCATAGCTTAAAGTTTTGGAAGAATTTACTTTAAAGTTTGTCACCCCTTATATCACAAAATAATAAATATTCAGAAACTGCTTTTCTAATAGACTGACACATCCAGAAGAGATCCCTTTTCATCAGTCACCTCATTATTATAACAAGCAGGATTACAATGAGAGATAACAGAATCCAACATTCACATTAGGTAGTGTCACAGCTCACCTTTTCCCCTTTCCTGCACAATGACATCTGCATGTCACTAAATATAAGAACATGTAAAGAAAACTGTCCCAAGGAAATACATAGAGTCCCCTATAATGTCTAATGTCCATATCTCCAAATAGGCAAGAGAGCAGCTTCCATAAATGTACAGAAAACAGAATACAATAATCTGCAATCAGAAATACAGATTATAAAAAATTATCACAATCTGATTTCAATTAGTTTAAAAATGTATGTGACACATTCCCTTAAAGAAAAATAAAGAAAATATCACTAAACAGAGAATTGGATATTTTAAGAAATGTTTAATAGGTTAGAGTAGAGTAGGGCCCTGCCAAAGGAGTCTACCTTGTCGTGGTGGCAGGCTTAAAAAATCTTTTGGCCAAAACAAAAGCTGCTGGCTATGTATGTGATATAGTGTTTGATGGGAACTGTTAATGTGTGATTGGTAAGGACGTGGTGCAGAAGTGGAGTTTTTCCAAGATTGGGTGGTGGGAGTGTGGAAGATTCAAGAGATGGAGGCGGAGCTGGGGTGGAGTTTCAAGGGGGCTCGAAAATTTTGCCAGAATGGGGTGCTGAAATTCCTGATGACAGCCCTGCTTCTTTATATATCAAAAATCACAGTCTCCTACTCTCCATAGGCTGGTGTTCAAAGGAGTACTGTCATGACAAGCACTGGCGTGTTCAGCAGACCCAAGGCTGTCATGGCAACCCTACGTGTAAACTATTTTGGGAAGAAGAGGTTAAATATAGGGGTAGAATCTCCTCTATTTGTGTTAGAACTCTCCTGTTAGGTTTTTTTGAGTTTGCTGGCCACATGACCATTTTTGCCTATTTAATCCGGCTCCGCCCTTCTTGCCTTGCTGGACTTCATTGTATTTACTACTCTTGAGCTAGCTTGGTGCTCTGTTGCCGTTCTCTGTTAGTTTTGCTAGGTCTTCTGACCTCTATGCTTTTTGTTGTGTGTTTGTCTTTGACTGCTACTATTTCTGCTAGGAGGCGTCCAACTTATCCCAGTCCCTAGTTCTTGTAGGGATACCTCCCTCACACCTATAGGTCTTCGTACAGACTAGCCGAGGACTTTAGCGGGTCTGATCGCAGGATCAGGTTCCCCGTTACATCGTAGGGATCTAGTTTAGTTCTATTGTAGGGACAGATCTCCTGTCTTTCCTTAGTCTCTGTAGCAGATCATAACAGTAAGTCCAGCCCTAAAAGAAAAAAAAAAAAAAAAAAAATTTCTCTAAGGAAAGACCTCCAGTTTTCCATCATGGTCTCGGTTCAAGATTTGGCTCAACGCTTGCAGGGACTCTCTCTGGAGGTGGTCAAGCTCCAACAACACGTGAGTAGCTGTCCTGGAGCACATTTTGTTGAACCAAAGGTACGTCTGCCTGATTTATTTTTTGGCGAACAACAAGATTTTTTTTCTTTTAAAAATGCTTGTTTATTGTATTTTCGTTTGAGACCCGGATCCTCTGGTGATGAGTCACAGCGCATAGGGTTCATAATGTCACTTTTGCGCAAAGATCCTCAGGGATGGGCCTTCTCTCTCCAACCTAGTGATCCGTGCTTTAGATCAGTGGATAGTTTTTTTTCTGCTTTGTGTTTGTTGTACGATGATCCTGATCGTGTCTCATCTGCTGAGTCTGAATTAAGACGTTTGAGGCAGGGATCGGGTAATGTGGAAAAATATTGTTCTCACTTCCGTCGGTGGTCTGCCCAGGTGGGGTGGAACGATTCAGCTTTGAAAAGCTTGTTTCTTGCAGGGCTAGGTGAAAGGGTTAAGGATTTACTGATTGCTTATCCCACACCTGGAAACTTGCAGGAGGCAATGCAATTAGCTATACGGGTGGACAGGAGACTGCGTGCAAGGATTAATGAAAGCAAATCCTCTGCTATGTCAACTCCGAGTCTTGAGAGGGTCTGTGCTGACAATGGAGAGCCGATGGAGATTGGGGCGATGGCACCCCGCTCTCAGGAAAAAGACCGCAGGCTTTCTGAAGGCTTGTGCTTCTATTGCGGAAATCTTGGTCATTTTATTAAGAGCTGTGTGCTTCGTATGAAGAAAGAAAAAAAATGGTCAGTCATGCCCGTATTGCCTGTTTAAATTCTAAGGGAGTATTCCTATCTGCCACTACTGCTGCTCAGGATGAATTCATTGAATTTCGGGTATTTTTGGATTGTGGTTCTACTCTGAATGTGATTGATGGGGGATTCTTGGAAAAACTTAGATTAGAACCTAAAACTTTGTCATCCCCTATTTCTGTGGTTTCTGTTGATGGCTCTCCCTTGAAGAGTGTTACTCACAAGGTCTGTGAATTTCCCCTCACTATTAATGGTATTCATCAAGAGAATTTGGATTTGGTGGTATTGGATAATTTGCCTTCTCCAGTAATATTGGGGTTACCCTGGTTAAAATTGCACAATCCTGTATTGGATTGGTCTACCAATGAAATTAAGTCCTGGAGCCCTAAGTGTTATGACAAGTGTTGTAATGGGCGCATTGCTGCTGTGGAAAAAGGGGAATTACCTGTACCTATTCAGGATTTTTGGAGAGTTTTTTCTGAGGAGGAGTCGCAAATTTTGCCTCCCCATAGAGACTATGATTGTACCATTGAATTTGTCCCTGGAGCGACTCTTCCTAAAAGTCGTTTATTTAATCTGACTATTCCTGAGAGAAAGGCTTTGGAGGAATACATACAGACAAGCTTGGCCGCCGGTCACATTAGGCCTTCCAAGTCTCCTGTGGCTGTTGGATTTTATTTTGTAAAAAAGAAAGATGGCGGTTTACGTCCTAGTCTGGACTTTCGTGAGATTAATAAAATTACTGTACGCAATCCTTACCCACTGCCATTGATTCCTGATTTATTTAACCAGTTAGTGGGGGCCAAGTGGTTCTCTAAAATTGATCTCCGGGGGGCATACAATTTGTTGCGCATGAAGGAGGGTGATGAATGGAAGACTGCTTTTAACACTCCTGTGGGTCATTTTGAGAACCTGGTTATGCCTTTTGGTCTTACCAATGCTCCAGCATTTTTTCAGAATCTTATTAATGACATCCTTAGACCTTTAATCGGCAAAAATGTGGTTGTGTATTTGGATGACATTCTGATTTATTCGCCTGATCTGGAGTCTCATTGGCGGAGCGTACGTGAGGTATTACAGTTATTAATGGACAATTCGCTTTTTGCTAAGCAGGAGAAATGTGAGTTCGCTGTACAGAGAATTAGTTTTTTGGGCTACATTATCTCCAGTGAAGGTTTTGAGATGGACCCGGTTAAAGTTCAAGCTGTGCAGGAATGGCCTAGGCCTATTGGTTTGAAATCGATACAGAGGTTTTTGGGTTTCGCCAATTATTACAGAAAATTCATAAAAAATTTTTCTATTATTGTCAAACCACTGACCGATCTCACCAGGAAAGGTGCTAATGCGGTTCAGTGGACTTCTGAGGCCATTGAAGCTTTTGTGTTTCTAAAGGAGAGGTTCACCTCTGCTCCCATCCTTATGCAGCCTGATGTGACTAAGCCGTTTTTGGTTGAGGTTGATGCTTCTTCGGTGGGGGTCGGTGCGGTGTTGTCTCAGGAAAACAAGGATGGAGTACATCCCTGTGCCTTTTTTTCAAAGAAATTTTCTGAGGCTGATCTTAATTACGATATTGGTAATCGGGAATTGCTGGCGATTAAACTCGCATTTGAACACTGGCGTCACCTCTTGGAAGGTGCTGAATTTCCCATTCAGGTTTTCACTGATCATAAAAATCTGATCTATCTTGATGCTGCCAAGCGCTTGAATGCCCGTCAGGCTAGGTGGGCACTTTTTTTCTCGTGGTTTAATTTTTCCGTTACTTACATCCCGGGTACCAAGAATGTTAAAGCGGATGCTTTGTCTCGCAGCTTTTCTCCCATGGTCGGTGTTGAGGAGGAAGAGGAGACCATTTTACAAGAAGGTGTTGTGATTGCTGCTTTGGACTCCATTTTGGAGGATGAGATTCTTAAAGATCAGGAGAATGCCCTATCTAACACTCCCCATGGGAGGTTGTTTGTGCCTAGGACCTTTAGGAGAGATTTGTTTGTTGAGTGTCATGAGTCTCGGTTGGCAGGTCATCCAGGAATTTCTGAGACCAAGAGACTTGTGGGTCGCAGTTTTTGGTTGCCTGGATGGCAGAAGGAAGTCATTAAGTGGGTGCGCCAATGTACTGTGTGTGCAAGATCCAAGTCTTCGCATGCTCCTGCTGCGGGGTTGCTTTGCCCTCTGGAGGTTCCTAGTGCACCTTGGACACATCTGGCTATGGACTTTATTACTGACCTTCCCCCCTCTGAAGGTTTCACGGTCATCTGGGTGGTCGTGGACCGTTTTAGCAAGATGTGTCACTTGGTTCCCTTCATCAAACTGCCCTGCGCTAAGACACTCGCTAAGGCCTTTGTCAAGGAAATTGTCAGACTACATGGTGTTCCTACTGACATTGTTTCTGATAGGGGACCTCAGTTCGTGGCTCGTTTTTGGCGTGCCTTTTGTGACAGGTTGGGAGTTCATTTGTCGTTTTCATCCGGATATCATCCTGAGTCTAATGGCCAGACTGAAAGGAAGAACCAGGATGTTGAGCAGTTCTTGCGTTGTTTTGTGGCAGACAATCAAGAGGGGTGGTCTGAGTTTCTGCCACTTGCTGAATTTGCTCTTAACAACCATACATCCTCTTCTGCTGGGTGTTCGCCTTTTTTTTGTTGTTCTGGGAGACATCCGTCTTTTGGGTCATTCTCCAAATTGGTTTCGGCTGTGCCTGAGGAGGAGAGCTTTTCCGGTGATTTGGAGAGAGTTTGGACGGATGTGCGTGGTAATCTTCAGGAGGCTAACAAAAAATCTAAGAGGTACTTTGATAGGAAACGGCAAGAGGTTTTGTTTGCTGTTGGTGACATGGTTTGGTTGTCCTCTAAGAATCTGCGATTGAGGATTCCTTCTAAAAAATTGGGTCCCAAGTTCGTAGGGCCCTTTAAGGTGCTTCAGATAGTTAACCAATCTGCTGTTAGGTTGGAGGTTCCTACGTCCTGGAAGATTAACCCGGTGTTTCATGTTTCTCTATTGAAAAAAGCTGATGTGTCGGATGGTGACGCCTCTGCCACTGTTTCTCCGGTGGTGGAGGACGGGGAATATGAAATTTCCCGCATCCTAAATTCTAGACAGTATAGAGGGAGTTTGCAGTATCTCGTCGCTTGGAAGGGTTTAGGACCTGAGGATAACTCATGGGTGAGGGCGGATGATGTTTCTGCTTCCAGACTTGTCAGAGCGTTTCACAGGAGGTTTCCTGGTAAGCCTGGGCCTAGGGGATCCGGAGGATCCTCTTAGAAGAGGGGGTACTGTTAGAACTCTCCTGTTAGGTTTCTTTGAGTTTGCTGGTCACATGACAATTTTTGCCTATTTAATCCGGCTCCGCCCTCCTTGCCTTGCTGGACTTCATTGTATTTACTACTCTTGAGCTAGCTTGGTGCTCTGTTGCCGTTCTCTGTTAGTTTTGCTAGGTCTTCTGACCTCTATGCTTTTTGTTGTGTGTTTGTGACGCGCCCCTGGGCCTGTGTCGCGCTGCGTTGCGCACGCGGGAGCTTACCCGGAGCCGGATCTGTTTAGGGTTGTAGTCTCGTGGCGGTGACCCGGTCCGTGCCCAGGGAGTCAAACTGGACGGCAGTCTGTTAGCGGTAGAAAATGGTTGATGACTACGCCACCCGTTGAATGCAGCCAGGGGGCTGCTGCTGCAGGGCAGACCGCTGAGGCCGGTGGAAGGATGGTGCAGCGTGATAGTATAACCCCCAACGGGAGGGGTATGGCCTCAGGGCAGCCGACGTGGATGATGGGGGTAGCAGGAACCACTCAGAGACGGTATGGTAGCGTTCAGGGTCTTTACTGGTAACAACGATAGACCCTCCCGGAGTACTTGCTAGCGAACGGGGCCTGGTCAGTCCTTGAGCAGATGGGATCTCCCCTGGCCAGGCGTAGTTGTAGGCCTCCCAAGCTGACTGTACTCTTCTGGCTACCTTGCTAGAAGCTGATGTAAGTAGCCCACGTCCCTGAGTGTACCGTGTGGTGCTCACCCGTATGGCCGGTGACTCGGGGCCTTCTAATGGCTTCCGCTCCACGATGGCGGTGCTGGTCCCACGCGTGTGACCGGGCCTTCGGGCTTCTGGGCCAGGGGACCTGAAATCCCCTGCCTGACGGATTCTGCTGCTGGGTAGAAGTTAGTCCCCACAGCCTCGGACTCCGGGTCCGGTAAAGAATCTTCTTAGTCAGGGCGAGCTCTTTAGCTGCCAGCCCCTGACTCCTTGTGACTCTGCTGCTTCCTATGCTGCTCTTGTCTCTACTCTTCCTGGACTCACTAACCCTGCCTCAGCCCCGGGTTTATACAGGGGAAGTTCTTCCCCTCCCAAGGCTGGGCAGGAGGTGTGGCATGCACAGGATCCCTGACCAAAGGACCTCCCACCTGCTCTCAGACGTAATATCTCTATCACTGTGACAACCAGACCCCTGGGGTGTCACACTCCCCCCTAGTGAAATTTAGTACTCCGGGACTAAACACTTTTTAGAAAAATATAACAAGGTATATCATAGAACAATAAAATACAATAAGGAAACACAATAAGATGGTCACGGATGTCCGCAACCGGGTGCAGTCTTTGAAGAAAAGCAAAGGTGTCCATTTCACCAACACAGGGAGACGTAACCAGGTAGGGGTCTGTCCTACCCCGAGTCCTTAACAGTCTCTAGTCCATCCTGGGTTACGCTCCAACTATATACAAAGGATTCCCGGTAAATTCACCGAAGACTCCTGAAAACAACTAGAAACACAAAATTACACACAAGCAACAATAAACAGGTAAACATTGTAAAACAACTTAAACATTTAGATCCTCCAACGTGCGGGTAACTGGCCTCTAGTGGCCCTAGTGGACCTACGGAGCTGACTGTCTGGCCCTGAACTACAGGGTGTAGGAGCTGTCAAGGGTAAACTGGGCAGCTGTCTACCGGCTCTTTGTCTCACTAGGGGTACGGCAGGCTCACTATAAGCAGAGGGTGGATTCTCCTGTTCCGCTTGGGTGGAGTCTTCTGCCTCCTGGACCGGCTGCTCTTCCAGCTCTACCCGTTGCTCCGTAGGTTCTTGGGATGATGGTTGGAGGAAGGTGAGTACGGGTACCACAACTGCACCATTGACTTGAGTCCAAGACCGAGGGAAGTCCCCGAGCACGGTACTAACCATATCTTCCCTTTCTTCCACGGGTCGATGGTCTTCCTGTTCCTCCTCAGGGTTCCTCAGTTGTTCGGGGCACTTCTTCAGGTGGTCCCGGGATACAATGGCTGTGGTTTCCCCTCCGTCTTTACTGATGGTACAGACCTTCGGGTTCTCGTGGCTTGAGGGCAGTACGGTGTACGGGTCCTTCTCCCACTGGTCGTCCAACTTGTGGAGCCGTCTCTTCCTCTTCAAGACCTGCTCTCCGGGTACCAGGGGAACAGCGGGAGCATACTGGTTGTAAGTCTTCTCTTGTCTTTCCCTAGCCTGACAGAGACTTCGCTCCACGCTCTCCTGTACTTTCCGGTACTGCTGCTGCCTCTCTGTGTCCCAGTCTGTTTCTGGTGAAGTGTCCTCGGGCGTCAGGACTCCCATTTCCAGGTCAACAGGTAACTTACCTGGTCTTGCCCTCATTAGGTAAGCCGGGGTACAGTTGGTGGAACCTACCGGGATGTGGTTTTATAGGTCCACCAGATCGGGCAACTTCTCAGGCCACAGACTGCGTTCTTCCAGGGGCAACGTTTTTAGAAGATCCATTACCACCTGGTTCATTTTCTCACAAAGTCCATTAGTTTGCGGATGGTAGGGTGTCGTCCTTATCTTCCGGCAGCCATACAGATTGCAGAATTCCTGGAAGACCTCCGCTTCAAAGGCAGGTCCCTGGTCCGTCAGCACTTGGTCCGGGTACCCGTGTGGACGGCAAAAGTGCTGCTGGAAGGCTCTAGCTGCTGTTCGAGCCGTTAAGTCCTTGACGGGGACGACAACCAGAAACCGGGAGTAATGATCCACGATGGTTAACGCGTAGACGTAGCCACTTCTGCTGGGGGTCAGTTTTACATGATCCAAGGCTACCAGTTCCAACGGTTGCCGGGTGACGATGGACTGCAGGGGAGTCTTCTGGCTGGCCCGGTCCTTCCTTCTCAGATTGCACGGGCCACAGTCTCTGCACCACTTCTCGATGGTTCCCCTCATGCCTACCCAGTGGAACCGCTCGCGCAGCAGGAACTCCAGCTTTTTCCACCCGAAGTGTCCAGCTCCGTCGTGGTATGCCTCCATCACCATGGCTGCGTCTCTTCGTGGCACCACTACTTGCCAGAGTAGTTCATGCGTCCTGGAGTTAACCATTCTGCGGCACAACTTCCCCTTGTAAAGGAACAGTCGACTCTTCTCTGCCCATAGTTGTTTGGCTTCCTCTGGAGCGTCTGATTCCAGGCTAGCCTCCGGGCGAGTCAGCATCTCCTTCACCAGTCGGACGGCAGGGTCGCTGTCTTGCGTTTCCGCCCAGTTGTAGTGAGGTAAGGGGTTCAACGTAGCAGCCTGCTTACTCCTTACCCGGTGGGAATACTGGATAGTCCCATGACGGTGGAACGCAGGGAGTTCAACTTCTTCCAGTCCCTCCGGATCTTCTCCTCCGTCCGGCAGGTTGGGCATCCTGGACAGGGCGTCCGCGTTGGTATTGGAGCGCCCTGCCCGGTATTTAATTGTGAACTCGTAGTTGGACAGACGGGCCATCCACCTCTGCTCCAGGGCACCGAGTCTTGCCGTGTCCAGGTGTGTCAGCGGGTTGTTATCCGTGTATACGGTGAACCGGGAAGAAGCGAGGTAATGCTTAAAGCGCTCGGTGACTGCCCATACCACGGCCAGGAACTCTAGCTTAAATGAGCTATAATTCTCGGGATTCCTTTCGGTGGGTCGCAGTTTTCGGCTGGCATAGGCGATTACTCGCTCTTTCCCCTGCTGAATCTGGGACAGTACGGCTCCTAGCCCGACGTTACTGGCGTCGGTGTAGAGGATGAAGGGCTGGCTATAGTCCGGATACGCCAAGATTTCATCCCCCGTGAGGGCCATCTTCAGCTGGCGGAAGGACTCTTCCTCTAGCTCTTCCCATTTGAAGGGCGGCTTCTGGTTCTTGGCCTTCCGGGACTGGCCTATCAGGAGGTCCTGCATAGGCGCCGCCTTTTTGGTGAAACCGGGAATAAACCTTCGGTAGTAGCCTACCAACCCTAGGAACTGCCGCACTTCTTTTACGCTGGAAGGGCTTGGCCATCCTTTGATTGCGGTGATCTTATCGGGGTCGGGAGCCACTCCGTCAGCGCTCACCACGTGTCCCAGGTATTGCACCTTTGGTTTCAGGAGGTGACACTTGGAGGGTTTCACCTTTAGGCCGTAACTCGCCAGAGCTTCGAACACCTCCGCCAGGTGTTTCAGGTGGTCCTCATAAGTTTTGGAGTATACGATGACATCGTCCAGGTACAACAGGACCGTCTCGAAGTTTCTGTGGCCCAGACAGCACTCCATTAATCGTTGGAAGGTTCCTGGGGCGTTGCAGAGTCCGAACGGCATGCAGGTGAACTCGCTAAGTCCCATCGGGGTGGTGAATGCGGTCTTCTCCCGGTCCGCCTCTGCTACAGGAACCTGCCAGTACCCGCTAGTGAGATCCAAGGTAGAGAAGAAGTTAGCAGATCTTAAAGCAGCCAATGACTCCTCTATCCTTGGTAAGGGGTACGCATCCTTGTGTGTGATACGGTTGATTTTCCGGTAATCTACACACATCCTCATGGTGTTGTCTTTCTTTTTGACTAAAACTAGTGGGGCTGCCCAGGGGCTACAGCTATCCCGGATTACCCCAGCCTCCTTCATGTCTCTAAGCATCCCCTTGGCGTGTTGGTAATGTGCAGGGGGTACGGGTCGATACCTCTCTTTTATGGGAGGATGATCTCCCGTGGGGATGCGGTGTTCTACCCCCTTGACTCGCCCGAAGTCTAACGGGTGTTTACTAAACACTCTCTCATACTCTTGAACCACCCGATAGACTCCTTGTTTCTGGTGTGAGGGAGTGGAGTCAGTACCCAGATGTAGTTGCTGACACCAGTCCTCCATGTCTTTCTTAGAGCCGTTACCTTCCTCCGGGTGAGATGGAGGCAAGGGTTCCACAGATTGTATAGAATTTTGATTAGTGGTATATAATTTGGCCAGCGTGGCATACCGGGGCAGGTACACTTCCCTCTCCCCGATATTTATTATGCGAACGGGCACCCTCCCATGGCGTACATTGACCACCCCCCGTGCTGTCAAAATGGTGGGCCTACTGTCTGAGTAAACTGGTTCTACCATTGCCTGGTAATCTCTACCTCTCAGACCAATAGCTGCCCGGCACCAAATCATCATTTCACTTTTTGGGGGCATGGCAATAGGAAAAGGGTCACACATTCTTACGCTACCAATCTCACCGCCGGAGAGTTCCACTTGTTGCCGTTGCATCAGTGCCCGGATCTCTTTCTGGAGCACCCGCTGCTCGCCGGAGCTGGCATTCTTGGCAACCTGCTGTAAAAGGAAAATCACCTCTGCAAGACAATTTTCAATTACATTAGTTCCTAGAGTTATTTTTGGGTGACTCTCATGTTTGTCAATATCTACAATGATCAGTCCCTGTGCGGCCAGTTCGACTCTACCAATTTTGATAGTCACCTCTTTAAATCCGATCTGTGGCACGGGCTGACCATTGCTGGCGATGATACTCAAGTCGTCGTCAGGGTAGCGGGTAATATCCGAGTCATTCCAGTACTGCTTGAAGAGCACGTACGGGATGGTGGTGACCTGTGACCCGGTGTCCAGTAGGGCACTCATGGGAATGCCATCCAGTACCACAGGCAAGACTGGACGTCCTCCCACATATCTGTCGCGCCAGTTCGATGGGCCTGGTGATCTTTTTCCTGGGGGTTGGCCCTCTACCCCAGGTTGTGCCCGTTTAAAGAACAGTACCTTTCCATATGTCCGGGTTGATTGCAGCGGCGGCAGATGGGTCGTCCGTCCTCGCTGTATCGGTCACTGGGTCTTCCTCTGGCCGGTGGGGTCCTCCTTGGTCGACGCCACGGGATGTCCTCCGGTCCGGATGCCAGCTGGATCTTCCCTGGAGTGGAAACCTGTAAAGACTGCACAGTTCGGGTTAGCGCAGCAACGCTTTTAGCTAGCTCTTGGACCTGATGGTGTAGGTCTGGAGCCGGGTCATTGTCCAAAGCCTGCGCATCAGCTCCCACAGGCCCTGCTGACAAGGGCGCCGCCTCCTGGTAGTAAGTGGTAGTGGGGCGTCTGTGGGTCACAACGCCACCTGGTGCCGGTTCTCGGAGCACCCGGATGGCTCTGTCCTTGAACTGTGCAAATTCTAGATGAGGGTCCTGTAAGGCCATTGCCCGCAACTGGGTGCGGTGGGCATTGCAATATAAACCCTCTATAAATTGTTCGGTCAACAGCCTGTCCTCGTTTCCCACTCCATTAGGGTCGGTCTGCTTAATGGCCCTCAGGGCCTCTTGTAGGTTGAGTGCATAGTCCCTTATACTCTCATGCGCTCGCTGCTTGCACCCGTAGAATCTAAGTTTAATCTCGGCTGAGGTGCGGGTATCAAAGGTGTCCTTCAGCCGGGTTAGTATCCCTGCGACAGTCTTCCTCCCAGGTGGCCAGGATTTTACTTCCCTTTTGGCTGCCCCAGTTAGTTGGGCCACCAGGATGCTCACTTTTTGCTCTTCTGTGAGGGGGTACACCTGGAAGAGGCTATCCAGCTTTTCTCTAAAGTCATGCAGGGTATGTGACTCCCCTGAGTACTGGGGTAGCCAAGCTGCTCCCGGGATATAGGGCATGGTGAAGGGCATAACTGCAACAGCGGTAGCGCTGGCGGGGGTTGAGGCAGTGGAGCTCCCCTCCGTATCCGACATCTTCCTCCCCCCTAGTGGACCGTGGCCTACCTTGCGATGATCCTGTTCCGTAGGCCGCGGCTCCGCAGTGGATCGTCAGGGTTGAGGACCTTCCGTCGCGCTCCTGTGACGTCGGCGTCTGCTGGGCTCCTTCCAGGACCTTACGCAACGTCCGGACGTGAGGCGGGGCTTCAGTTCTCGCGCGCTTTCGGAGTCCACGCCCCTCTTCTTCCCGCGCGGCGTCCTCAAGATGGCGTCCAATGGCGGGAAAACTCCACGGATGGCGGGAAGAAGGCTGAAGATGGCGGGAAACTTCACCGATGGCGGGAAGAAGGCTGAAGATGGCGCCGGATGGCGGGAATCTTCACCGATGGCGGGAATCTTCACCACTGGTAAGTTTGAACAGTCTTTGCTTTTCAGGCACGCAGTACCCGGTGGTTGCGGGCACGTGATCCTGCCGACTACGCCAAAGTTGACGCGCCCCTGGGCCTGTGTCGCGCTGCGTTGCGCACGCGGGAGCTTACCCGGAGCCGGATCTGTTTAGGGTTGTAGTCTCGTGGCGGTGACCCGGTCCGTGCCCAGGGAGTCAAACTGGACGGCAGTCTGTTAGCGGTAGAAAATGGTTGATGACTACGCCACCCGTTGAATGCAGCCAGGGGGCTGCTGCTGCAGGGCAGACCGCTAAGGCCGGTGGAAGGATGGTGCAGCGTGATATTATAACCCCCAACGGCAGGGGTATGGCCTCAGGGCAGCCGACGTGGATGATGGGGGTAGCAGGAACCACTCAGAGACGGTATGGTAGCGTTCAGGGTCTTTACTGGTAACAACGATAGACCCTCCCGGAGTACTTGCTAGCGAACGGGGCCTGGTCAGTCCTTGAGCAGATGGGATCTCCCCTGGCCAGGCGTAGTTGTAGGCCTCCCAAGCTGACTGTACTCTTCTGGCTACCTTGCTAGAAGCTGATGTAAGTAGCCCACGTCCCTGAGTGTACCGTGTGGTGCTCACCCGTATGGCCGGTGACTCGGGGCCTTCTAATGGCTTCCGCTCCACGATGGCGGTGCTGGTCCCACGCGTGTGACCGGGCCTTCGGGCTTCTGGGCCAGGGGACCTGAAATCCCCTGCCTGACGGATTCTGCTGCTGGGTAGAAGTTAGTCCCCACAGCCTCGGACTCCGGGTCCGGTAAAGAATCTTCTTAGTCAGGGCGAGCTCTTTAGCTGCCAGCCCCTGACTCCTTGTGACTCTGCTGCTTCCTATGCTGCTCTTGTCTCTACTCTTCCTGGACTCACTAACCCTGCCTCAGCCCCGGGTTTATACAGGGGAAGTTCTTCCCCTCCCAAGGCTGGGCAGGAGGTGTGGCATGCACAGGATCCCTGACCAAAGGACCTCCCACCTGCTCTCAGACGTAATATCTCTATCACTGTGACAACCAGACCCCTGGGGTGTCACATTTGTCTTTGACTGCTACTATTTCTGCTAGGAGGTGTCCAACTTATCCCAGTCCCTAGTTCTTGTAGGGATACCTCCCTCACATCTATAGGTCTTCGTACAGACTAGCCGAGGACTTTAGCGGGTCTGATCGCAGGATCAGGTTCCCCGTTACATCGTAGGGATCTAGTTTAGTTCTATTGTAGGGACAGATCTCCTGTCTTTCCTTAGTCTCTGTAGCAGATCATAACAATTTGTATCTCAATCCGCCTGTTGGTAGACCCAAAATGACATAAAAGCGATTTTGTATCATAAAATATAAATTTTATTGAATGATATTTAAAGTTATACAAAGACAATAAATAAGGAAAGGAGGGGAGGGGTTGGGGATAGGAGAGGACAGCTACAGAGGCAGGATGAGATGGTAAAGATCCTGCAAGGAGACTAACATCCCTAAACCAGCATAGATTGTATCACAAATGTGAGTGTAAGCTGCCGGCCAGGTAATATAATGGTAAAAAACCAAGCATAGATCGTATCAAAAGGTACCTTCACATAAGGAGCATTGATAGCAAAGGTAGGTATAACATGTGGCTTTCAAGGTAATAACCTTATAAGGTAAGTCAGTGACAATAGTAGGTATAACATGTAACAAGAAAAGGTAATAATAGACAATAGATTCAGAGGTTACATTATAAAAGATATCGTCATTGTCAAAGATTTCCATTACCTTGTGCCATAAAGATAAGATCTAAGGCAGCGTGCACTAAGATGCTGGGGGGGTGTAGCAGCCGCAGGTGGAGCTTCCCTCCATTCGCAACTGTTAGAAGCAGATGATAGCTGAATAACACAGCCGTCATCTGCCAGCTCAGTTCCCAAGTCCACATCAAAGAACAGGGATGTATGTTATTTTTTTTATAAACATTTTATTTTATTGTTTTACTTTTTTTATTTTAGTCCCTATACAGAACGTGAACCTGGTTGCTTCATTGCGCGATGCTGCGAGGCATGATTTAACATTGCAGCTGTGGGGGCCATTGTGTAGGTTTATTGACTAAGAAAGCCCCCTAACTTTATTTAACAACCTAGATGCCACTGTTACTATAGGTTGCGGCATCAAAGAGGTAAATTAAAGATAACAGCTAGGATCAAAGACATTGACTGCTCAGTTCCTGCAGGAGCCCCTCAGTGATCCAGCTGGAATGGCGCCACCACCGGAGGTGAGTATAGCTGCTATTACTTTACTTTGTGGAAACAGTAATTGAGAAGGGTTAGTCCTAGTAGTGGACAACCCTTATATAGACTAAGGGCTTGATTCATTAAGGGGTTTATGTTGAAATTGTGTAAAACTCCTTAATAGTGATGAGCGAGCGTGCTCACCACTGCTCGGTACTCGCCTGAGCATCACCCTGCTCGACATGCTCGGCGAGTATTTTCGGGGTTGCTCGGGCGGGAGCTCTGTTCCCCGCCATGCATGTTTGGCTCTCTTTAGAGAGCCAATGACCATGCAGGGATTGTTTGCCACACACTGTAATGTCGTAGCCATGTTGGTTGTGGCATTACAGTGATTGGCTGGCCGAATAGCGTCATCGAGTCTATATAAGACCGGGCGCCGCTATGCTCATCAAAGCCTATCCCGGAAACAGGCAGAGTAAGGAGAGGTCCTGCTGTGTGAGGTAGAGAATTGGCGGTGTAATAGTTACATATAGGTAGTGGTACTCCAGGAGTATGTATATATATATATCCATCTGAACTAACAGTTCTTCTGAGGACTAATCCAGCTGCATATATTAATCCTGATAGCACGAGTTAGGCAGGCAGGCAGGGTTTGTGGCAGTGTACACAGCACAAGAGGGTCCACTGCACGTTCTGTCTGCTCCTGCTGTTACAGATATCCGTAGACATAGCCCCAGATATCAGGGGCCAGAGCTATTTTTTTTTATGTTAATCCTGATCATTTGCTTAAAAAAGCAATCCAGAGTACACCATTTTACTTCTCCATTTGCTTGTTAGCACTGCAGAATACAGCCAGATCTTTTCCATCATCAGACGTGATCCCATATTACAGCGATAAAAATTCAGAAATGTGTAGTGAACGTGGAAAATATTATCCTTCATTTACAGTTTGTAGCAGTTTGTCAGTGAAGCTATTCACACGTGGTCGCTGTGAATAATAGGAAACTACAAGCCCGCTATTTAAAACAGTAGGCGTCCATCAGACCTATCACATATAACTGCGGTACAAATCCAGCCATTTGTAGCGATCGTGTAAAATATTGTCTTCCATTTACAGTTTGTAGCAGTGTGTCAGTTAAGCTATTCACAAGGGCGCATTGAGGAGCATTTTTGTTTTTGGTTATTTATTTTGCCTTATATACAAGTCATTACCTTGGAAAGGATGTTCCTTGACATTTTTCCCACGAAAATCCATTTTGGTTTAGTTTTTGTATGTTTCATTGTGAATCCGTAAAAGTGGGGTAATACTCTGACAACATTGTTCACAGCAGTGACCTGGGAGTCAGAGATGCTTCCAGGGGTCTTCCCCATGCTGTTCCCATGCCATTTGAGCATGGACAGTTTTTGGCCCCCTGCAGACCTCCGGGGTGGAGGGGGTGCCACCAAAAAAATGCTCGAGTTTCCCATAGACTTAAATTAGGCTCATTGCTGGGGTCGAGCACTCGAGCATTCCAATTTGCTTGATTCGAGCAACTAGTACCCGAGCATTTTAGTGCTCGCTCATCACTACTCCTTAATAAGTTGCAATGTTTAGCATAAACGCCAGCTCCACTATTATGAGATAGAATGTGCAGGATATAGACGGGGCGCGGCTACTCAAATCATGATACATTATGCCACTCTAGTGGTGTAACTTACTCCAGAAGTGTACTCCAGTCACTAATTGGAGGACACGTTTGGCTACAGCGCATGCTGGTTATCAGATACACCTAGTCCATGAAGAGTCATACTCTACTTAATGAATAAGGCACATTGTACTCCAGCAAGCCCCTTCATTAAAACTTATGTGCGTAACGCCAGTCTAAATGAATGTGCTTCTAAATGTACAGAGAGAAACCTCAACTGAATAAAACTTAAGGCACCAACAAAAAAGTATAACCAAATTTTAGTTTACAAGCAACTTATTACTTATATACACTATTAAAGGGAATCTGACGGCAGGTTTTTGCTATGTAATCTGAAAGCAGCATAATATAGAGCAAGAAAGCCTGATTCAAGCAATGTATCACTGACTGGACTGCTTGGTACAGTTTTGATATAATCCATGCTTTATCTGCTGTTGATATAGCAGGGCTATAAATGCTGAGCTCGATGTAACCCCTCCCCCACCGCTGATTGGCAGCTTCCTATGTACACTGTACAGTTTCAGAAAACTGCCAATCAGTGGTAGGGGCGGGGTTACACAGATTAACCTGACTGGCCTGCACATGAGACCTAGTCAGGCTGTGATAATCTCCTGCTGATAAATTAATAAAATTCAGTGAAACACATATGGTGTCAACATGTGCACTATACCTCTAAATTCATTGAACGGTACAGTTTTTTTTTTAAATGTGGTCACTTTGGGGGTTTCTGCTTTTCTGGTACATCAGGCGTTCTGCTGATGTGACATGCACCCCAAACCATTCTGGCCACATACTGGAGATTTGTATTTTCAGGAGAAAATTGTATTATGATTTATAGGGTCCAATTTTTCTTGTTATCCTTGCAAAACGTTGGGGCTAAACCAACATTTTGGTTGAAAAAATGTCATCCTTCAATTTCACCTCCAAGTGTTTAGTGACTTGTCACCCGGTTTAAGATGCTCACTACACCCAGAAATGAATTCCTTGAGGGATACAGTTTCCAAAATGGGTTCAATTATGGGAGTTTTTGTGGGTTTCTCACCTTATGGGCTCTTGAAATGTGACATGTCATCTGCAATCTATTCCAGGTAAAATTGTGAGCCAAAAGTTTTATAGCGCTTCTTCCCTTCTGAGCCCAAAGAGTAGTCTCCGACCACATATGGAGTATTGATGTACTCAACGTTACCCTTGTAAAAATGAAAATTTGTGGCTTCTTCAACATCTTAGTGGAAAAAAACTTTTTTTTTCTTTTTCAAGGCCTAGTGTTATAAAATTCTCTGAAATGCCTGTGGGTTCAAGATGCTCACCCCACCCCTAAATGAATTCATAGTGGGTGTAGTTTTTATAATTTGGGTAATTGTGGGAGGTTTTGGATTTTAGCACTTCAGGAGCTCCGCAAATGTAACATGATGTTTATAGTCTATCTCTTCCAAAATAGCTTAACAAAGGCCAAATAGCGCTCCTTTCCTTCTGAACCCAGCTATGGGCCCCAAAAATAGGTTTCAGCCTCTTATGGGATTTCAGTGTACTGAGACATTTGGGGCTAAAGTAACATTTTCATAGAAAACATTTTTCTTGTTCCAATGTTATAAACTTTTGTGAAGCATCTTTGGATCTAAAATGGCCAGCATACCCTTAGTTGAATTCCTTGAGGAATGCAGTAACTAACATGGGGCCTTTTCTAGGGGCTTTCCGTTCTTTGGGCACCTCAGGAGCTCTGCAAATGTGACATGGCATATGGAATCTATTCCAGCCAAAATTGTGCTCCAATGTAAAATTTTGCTCCTTGCCTTTCAAGCCCTGCCGTTTATCCAAAAAGTATCTTCCAGCCACATGTGGGGTGTTGGCCCAAAATTAATTGTCTATTTTCTTCTGCTCCGTTACTGAAATGACAAAATTGGGAGCTAAAGTAACATTTTTGTGCATAAAAAGTAATTTTTCATTTAACAGCATGAAGCCCTGTGGGGTATACAAAATTTCTCAATACAGTTTTGAATATCTTGAGGGGTGCACGTGACATAGGCCCCTCAAAATCACTTCAAATGTGTAAAGGGCCCCTAAAAAAAGAGAGTTTGGAAATCTCATTGAGAAAAAGAAAAATTACTGCTAAACTTTTAACCCTTATAAAAAATCCTAACAAAAAAATATCAATTAAAAATAGAGCGTATTTAATGTAGACATATGGTAAATGTTATTTATTTAAAAAAATTCTGCAGTATGGCACAAAAATAAAGTTTTTAGGGACATAAAAATTTCAAAGTTGAAAAATGGAGATTTTTTCAAAATATATGCATCAAATTTCTATTTCTTTAATATAAATGCCAATCATATTAACCTAAATCTACCACTAACATAAAATACAACGTGTCAAAAAAAAAATTATTACCACATAAAATAGCACATTGGTTTAAAAAATTTGGCCTGGTCAGGAAGGTGAAAACTACCTTAGACGGGAAAGGGTTATTCCCAATATATGTGATAACTCTGAAGTGGAGCAGACTCCACAATACAAGCTGTTCACATTATTACATAGATTTCTTAGACCCGATGAGGCTTGTTTAGTTACGTTGAAAATCCACTTGCTTTTGAGCTGAAGCATTTCCACCTGTTCACATGGGCCAATAAATACACCATTTTTGATGTAATTTTCTATAAAGTGCTACCCTCTTTTTCGCTGACTTATGTGCCATAGCTTGGTGGGTTGCAGTCTGTGTGCTGGAGCCTTTCTTTATGCTTTCCAGCTCCTTTTTTTGTTAATCTATCTATCATCTACATTTTGCATTAGTAACCATCCTCCAAATCCCCTTGTCCGGCCACTTTCTGAATAGTTTGGATATTCTATTTGGACACATCACGGCTCATGGAAGAAATAAATCACACAATGACAGCACATCCATATAAAAACATTCTGTTTCATTATGAAGCTTACAACAGAGTGGCAGGTGACAAGACATAAATACCAGAGATATTATCAAAATCCAAGTTAAAAACAGCATCACTAAATATGCAGGGAATCGATTGTACGAGCCAAGAGACTGTATTTTTATTTGCTCAAAATAGGAGAAGGGGAGCAAAAAATGTAAAACATAATTCACACTTAGTTTTGGGTGATGAGTATAAATGACAGTGAAGTGGTAACTTATAATAAGGAACATACACTGGTAACACAATGACGTTCCTGTAAGTATAACATGTTGTAATGATGGGACATTCATTCCATGCTATGACAAACTAGCGTAACTCTCTCAGCAGTAATGTCATCTTCCACCTCTTCACATCGTCTGCACTGACTTGTGGTATTTGCCAATTACGGAAACAGCGAGTGACGGCAAAAACCAGTGCGTCGTTATACCGTGATATACAAAATGGGTCACATCTATATAAACGTCACCAATTCCTTATAACCCCATGCACTGCTCTCACTGAGATCACTTGGTTGCACATTAACTTTACATACAAATGATGAAATATATACATACAACAAAATCCCTTTAATCGGGCATCCGATAGTCCAGAAGTTCTGATTATCTGGCATCTGACCTGTACATTGGACTTTCTTCCTAGAGATTCTCTAGGTAGAGTTCATCCACAACATATACATGGCAGTCCAATAATCCAGTGATTAGTTCATCTGTCACCTCTCAGGTCCCATCAAAGCTGAATTAAAGACATTTTATTGTATATATACATACAACACTCAAGCACCCAGATTTCTAGGTGTTTGTCCTGATTCTTAGACCCCATGTGGGGTGCAGCTTGAGAAAGGGCAACGTCACATATAAATATGGGAGGGACATGTCACATTAGATTTGTCTTCTATACTTTCCCATCTGCGTTCACTCGAGGATGACAGAAAATGAGACACATTCAGCATCTTCTTCATTCTTGCAACCTAAAGAGGCAAGTCTAATAATACAAGTGCAGCAACCGACCTCATGGCAACACCGATACTCCACACAATTGTCGCCTCCAACACAAGAAGCTATTTTGAGTAGAATCTTAACCAGTTTGTCTACGAATATGATTATTAATGCTTATTTTTGGGTTTTGTTATACATTTTTTCTATAACATGTTGGACATCAATACAGTATATACTTATATTGCTGTTTTTGATTTAAACATTTGCGCACTATGCAATTAAAAATATAGTCATTCGTATAACATGTCTTTTACAATTTGTACCACTAGAGGTCTCTGTTGTACTCTATCCAGTGGCTTCAAATACGCTGCACGCAGTACCAAACGTCACCACTAGAGTGAAATTCAGAAATCTCAGCTGCTTGTAAACAAGGGACGCCTTGGCTTTCACAATCATTGTCTTTCTTCATTGCTTCTTATTATTTCATTACTTGGAAAGATAATGTAAACTAATCCAAAGCCCTATCCTAAAATACATTTACGATCCCTTGTAATGCATACTTAACTATTGTAAAGTATTGTCCAATTAGAATTCCATTACTACTGAATCTAAAGAAATATTCAATGTGGTCACTTATTTCTCACCAACCATTTGCATCTTTATTTTACTTTTAGCATAAATCTATAATTCTTCCTCCATTACTAGAATGATAATCGTTTTTTTTTGTATTTTTAATTTGCATCCTGTCTCTTTAAAATAAATGTAACCGTACTTCCTAAATGATAAAGTTTATTTTTAAGTTATTTTATTGCATTTTCTATTATTATAATAGTCCTATGAACCTCCTGTCTCAGGTGACGTCCGGAGAAGGGCGTTCTTACCCTACAAGCTTCGTCTGGCCGGTCCGATCACCAGTGTAGTTAGGGCCAACTTGTAACTACTATGTTTCTGCAGGAATCAAGAATTAAAAAAAGGCACAAATTATCTGTAAACGCCATACTTTTCTCTCTTAGGGAACACATTCGTAAAGTACAGTGAAAAGCAAAGCGTTTCATCACATTGTATGAACAGTACTTTGCACATGAACGTTTCCAGTCAGAGATCCAAACCCATATAGTATGTCTCAGAAGGTAACAGAAAGGACAGGAAAGGGTTACTCAGCTGCACAGAGATTTCAGAAAATCCAAGATAAAAGACGTAATAAAAAAGGAAAGAAAAAACAACCATAAAATTATAAAGCTTGTAAACAGACAATTGGAAATACTCTTTATTCATGGAAAAATATCATAAAAAAGTACCACTCTGAAGTAAAACTGCCGGAGTTTCCTTCATGCGCAGTTTCGAGGAGGAACACTTGAGCACAACGTGGAGTCCACCAATATTCACGTGGGTGAGAGCTAGAAAAGTCACCAGGGCGTCCTTGGTAGGTGAACGGCTGTTGTGCTTGTCGCGTTTGAGGCAAATTTTAGATCGTTTGGCACCAAAAGTATTTTGGCCTTGGAGGGAAGAAAAGTTCATGATTGTAGGACTTCTGATGTGGGCTGTGACATGTCCATTGTTCTCATTTGGATTGTAGAGATTTCTTAATTTCATTGACATCCATCTGGAATAAAAATGGATAGAGAATGTTTAGAGCAACAACTGTTTCTTGTACAAAGAAAAGAAGAACCCCCTGGACCTTCAAGATAGTCCTGGACCCACCTCTGAGGCCCACCATCAAGATCCAATGGGACCACTACCTCCACCTGAGGTAAAAAGAAAGGAACTCACCGTGGGAAGCAAAAGCCCAGCGCTGACAGGAATCACTGAAGAGCAGCAGTGAGTAAACTCCCTCTACCCCGGAGCAGCACCGCACGCCTCACTAATGACACGGAGCGCCGTGCCAGCAACAGAGCGGGCAGCGCCAATGTCATTCAGAAGCCGGGCTACTTACCAGCTCAGGAGAAGTCCCTGCACTTGGAGAATCCCCTCTTGACAGACACTAGCAACGCGCCGCAATCACGCTGTTTAATAGCAGAGCTTCTGGATACTGAGCATACAGCGCAGCTCCAAGATAAATGATGACAGGCAAAGATGAGGAACTGTCTGATAATATTATTACATATACTTCCCGTACTGCCCCTATTAATATGGACACATCGTTCACATTAGGTGGATCTCATACAAGGAATAAAAGAAAGAAGCAGGCAAGTGGCATAAAGGGTAACAATGATAATAAAAAGGACTTACACTCATCTGAAACAGATGATGGTTCAGAGGACATATCTCCCAATTTGACCCCCTCTAAACATAGACCTAAAAGGGACCATACAACTTCTCCTGATATGTCTCCTATTCTGATACCCATTAATAGATATAGTGACAACGCAAACACAATTTTAATAAAAGAGAAACCTGTTAATCTTTCTCCATGAGAAAAATACTTGCTAGACCTCCATTCATCTTTCATACAACAACTGAACATAATTATGGTCAATGGATTCCAAAGCCTAAATGCAATACTGAAAAGATATTAATCAGAAAATCAATGACACAAATAAAAAAGTAAAATCCCCATATCTGGCACACAATACGCTTTGGAAAAGGATCATTGTTTACTTAAAAGCAAAGTTAAAACATTAAAATTAAAACTTACAGATTTAGAGGACCGCAACAGGCGGAACAATCTAAAATTTAGGGGAATACTTGAGAATGTTTCCCCGTCACAAATGGTTCCATATATTAAAGACTTAATATATAAAACACTACCATCGGTTCCTAATGCAGAACTGACAACAGACAGAGCCCATAGGCTACCAAAACCTAGTTTTCTGTCAGGAGACACTTCAAGAGAAGCGTTTGCGAGAATACATTTCTTCCAGACTAAGGACCGGTCGCCTTCTGGACTATCTAAAGAAAAATTAATATCTACCTCCTCCTTACCAGTCAATAAAAATATTTCTGGACTTCTCAAAAGAGATATGCTAGGAAAATCCTTTGCTGGCATAACTAGCATCTTAAGAGCGAATAACATTTCGTATAGTGGTGTTTTTCTGCTAGACTCATAGTCTTCTTCAATGGAAAAGCCAACCTTATTCAAGACCCAAAGGACGGACGGAATATGTCCGAGAATGGTCACAATCCAGAACAAGGAAGAAAAGTAGACCCTCAGAGTAAATTCATTTTAAAGGTCTAACCATAAGTGGCTACATCATTATTTTATTGCGCAAATACTAGTATTTGAGATGTCCATAAGGCAGTACTTAGAGGGATCCTTATCCAACTCAATGCACAACACAAAAGGAAAACAAAAGAAAATATATAAAAAAAATCACCCAAAAGATTAGCAAGGCAGTGGCAAAACAACAACAAAATCCGACGGAAAAAAACTCACTTTGCCATAATAAGTCTTAGAGCTGAACTTAAATCCAAGATGGAATCAACTACATACACCCGCAAGCTATAGTGGAACAATTTGCTACATTTTATTCTTCCCTATACAATCTGAAAGACGATAAAGAAACTACCCAATTAAATATTAAATGAATAAATAATTTCCTTTCAGAAGAACTCCCGCAATTAAACTCAGAGCAAATTAAATGATTAAATTCCCCTTTCTCTACTAACAAAACTGATATTGCCATCAAGAAATTGCAGGAAAATAAATCCCCCGGACTTGATGAATACCCACCGAATATTATAAATTATTTAGACATCATCTCTCTAACCCCCTAACTTCTGTTATATCAAACGACCAACAATGGCCTATTCTGAAATGAATCCCGAATAGCCACCATTGTTGTTATACCTAAACAAAATAGTAATTCTGAGGAGATGTCGAACCAAAGGCCGATATCTCTTCTAAATACAGACACTGAAAATATACGCTAAGCTAATATCTGAAAGATTAAACAAAATTATGCCTATACTAATTCATTCTGATAAAGTAGGGTTTTATTAAGGGAAGACAAGCCTCAGATGACACAAGAAGACTTTTAAATTTACTTATATATGTGGAAAAACAAAAATTGTCTTCCATACTACTATCTTTAGAAGCCGAAAAGACATTTGTTCGCATCAACTGGGATTTCACGGTCGCCACTTTAAACGAATTTGGATTTCAAGAACAAATTCTTAAAACTATTACTGCTCTTTATTCATGCCCTTCAGCAAAGATCCAAATTAACAATTTACTCTCTAAAACCTTTACTATTACTAATGGTAAACGTCAGGGAAGTCCATTATCTCCACCCTTATTTGATCTCATAATGGAACCCTTTGCTGAAATTACCAGAACCAACAACCTCATAAAGGGAATCCCACTTAATTTTAGACAACATGAAATTAGTTTATTTGCGGTTGACACGTTCATTTCCATTACTGACGCTATCAACTCACTAAGAGTTATTACCCAAAATATCAAAGAAATTTCAGCGGTTTCCAATTATAAAATAAATGCCAAAAAAATCAAAAATGTTAATTTTTTTCTTAGATTATCAATTTACAAAATTAATGGAAAAATCCCATAATCGCTATTTTGGAATCAAATTCACTAACCTTTTACATAAAATCCTAGATGAGAACTTAAACATATTGCAAAAGCAAATCCAAATAAGCATTGGCAACTATGATAAATCTAACACTTCGTGGATGAGTAGGATTACTATCTACAAAATGATTATACTACCAAAATTACAATATATTTTCAGAACAATTCCTATCCTAGTCCCAGAAATATGGATTAAATCTCTTCATAAACAACTGTCAAATTATAGATGGCAAACAAAGTTTCAGAGAATTGCAAAAATGTTACTATTCAAAAATAAAAGGGGGAATTGCCCTACCAAATATACAGGCTTCTTCTGAAGCGAATATTATTATTCAAAGCAGAAAATAGCAGAAAACGAATAAATGATAGACTTCCTCTCCCTAAAAACTTTTCATAATCTTCCAGAAGAGGAATTGTACAGCCAGACTAAAGAAAGCCTTTGTGGACTACTCTGATTCATGTTGGAGATACTGTGGACAAAAAGCCAACTTACCGTATTTTTCGGACTATAAGAAGCCCTTTTTTCCTCCAAACTTTTGGAGGAAAATGGGGGGTGCGTCTTATAGTCCGAATGTTGGAGGAGGGGGGTTGTATATATATGTGGGGTGTGGGGGGAGCAGTAGCGGTGGAGGAGCGGGGAACAGGAGGCAGCAGCCGCCCGCTGCAGCCTACATTGTCCCGGCTGCTAAAGAAAATGAATATTCAGTGCTCCCCACGCTCCTTAATAGCAGCACACAGTATAGACGCAGCGCTGCTCCTGCTGCTGCCGGAATCGCCTGTGCCCGCTGTTAAAGGGTATGAATATTCAACCTCTCTCCACACCCATGGGCATGAGAGGAGGTGAATATTCATGCCCTTTAATAAGCAGGATCACGCGGTAGCCCGGCAGCAGCAGGAGCCGCAGCGCGGCTACGCTGTGTGTCGGCTATGAAGGAGCATGAAGTCACTGCTCCCCGTGCACACAGTACCGGCATTGGGAGCAGTGACTTCCGGCAGCTGATCTCTCCTTGCGCATGGTAGTGACGCCATGCGCGGCTCACATGGAGAGATCAGTGTGGGCAGGCAGGATGAAGCGCTGGAGGAGAGAAGAAAGGTGAGTAGGAGTGTTTTTTTTTTAATGTGCAGCATGATAGGGATTAGGGGTACCATGCATACTAGGATAAGGATGAGGGGGCCATACATACCAGGGTAAGGATGAGGGGGCCATACATACCAGGGTAAGGATGAGGGGGCCATACATACCAGGGTAAGGATGAGGGGGGCATACATAACAGGATAAATATGAGGGGGCCATACATAACAAGATAAATATGAGGGGGCCATACATACCAGGATAACGCTGAGGGCGGCATACATAACAGGATAAAGATGAGGGGGCCATACATACCAGGATTAGAATGAGGGGCCATACATACCACAATAAGGATGAGGGGTGCCATGCATACCAGGATAGGGATTAGTGGTGCCATGCATATCAGGATGGGGATTGCTGTGCCATTCATACCAGGATAGGGATTAGGGGTGCCATGCATACCAGGATAGGGATTAGGGGTGCCATGCATACCAGGACAGGGATGAGGGGTGCCATGCATACCAGGACAGGGATGAGGGGTGCCATGCATACCAGGATAGGGATGAGGGGTGCCATGCATACCAGGATGGAGGGATGCCAGGCATACCAGGATGGGGATGGGGACCACGTATAAAAGGAAGGGGAGAGACATATATACCAGGATGGGGGATATTGTCAGAATTGGGGAACATTACCCCTATACCAGTGTCAGCAGAAGACCCCCTCCCCCTTAAAAGTGCATCATGAACACATTTTTTGCTTAATTTTTTTTTTTTCCTCCTCTAAAACCTAGGTGCATCTTATGGTCCGGTGCGTCTTATAGTCCGAAAAATACGGTATTTCATATCTTTTGGACATGTTCTAAAGCTGCATTAATATGGAAAGAGATCTTTAAATTGTTGAATAAAATCAACAACTCTACAGTTAATATTTCACCACAACTAGCCCTTCTATCTCTTGACTCAAATTTACTCCCACAGAAGATAAAACATATTTCCATTCATATATTGGCTATAACAAAGCTACTTATTGAATCTAAATGGAAGTCAGTTAATGTTCCTACTATCTCAGAAATTATAGATAAGATGTTAGTTCACAATTCTTTAGAACATTCCTATGCGTTAAGAAACAGCTCTCTTAAGAAATACTATTCTATATGGTCTTTCTGGATCTGGATACTGGATACTTTTCCCTGAATAAGAATACCTCTCCAAACAAATAACATCTTTTAGCCAGAAAGTATACAAATCATTTATTATTTTAACATAATTAAACTGAAATCCTGTGATGCCATAACAAGGATTTATACTATAGATGATCTATTTTGTTTTCACCTCCCTTTCCCCTGTTTTCCTCATTCGTCCTTCCCTTTTTTCCCCATCCCATTCCTCTCTCCCTTTCCTTCCTTTCTTTCCTTTCTTCCTCTCCGGCTATCCTTTTCCAGATTTTTCCTCCAAGTTAAAAGTTTTGTTAGGATGATGTAACTGTTGTAATACTACTATACTGTCTTTATCATATTTTATTTTCCCTTTCCCTTCTTTTGTAAAACATCCCTTAATAAAAAGTATATTATTGAAAAAAGACAACTGGATTTTCTTTACACCGTTTTAATGAGTAAGCCTATGATTGATGATGTACTAACAGGACTCTGAGAATTTCAGACTTTTATCATATCACTGGAACCTGTGGTCAGAGCACAACTACAGCATACATTTCCAAACTACTATTTCGGAAGGGCTTCAAGTCAAATATTGTGTACCTGTAATCGAAGACGAATCTTCTTTTCTTCATCCAGCTCGGACAGTAATTGTTTTATTTCTTTTCTAAAATAAAAATACAAGAACGATGGAATTAATTTTCTGGGGTAACCTCGAGTATACTAAACTATACTTTAAAAGGCAGCAAAGTGAAGAACAAGGACAATGAAACATGTGGAGAATCCGAATAACCAAATAGTTTGAGTAGGAATCTGACTCCTGAAATACTGCTTGGGGTAAGCTGTGCTGAGATCTGAGATGATATGTGCTCCACAGATTATCTATTTCACAGTCTTCTTTGCATATACTGAATAATACATAGAGAGAAGCATCTTATTTTCAGATAATTTTCATCTAATATATCACCCTGTGCTTATATTGGACACAGACAAATGTTCACCAGAAAAGCAACAAATGTTCAGATGACAAATGCTCATTTGCAAAAAAAACAAATATATATAAAAAAATAACAGTCAGCTGATGTGGACACATCATCCTGGGTTCCACATCGAGCCTCTTAATAATCCTAGGCCTACATATGTTTAAGCATAGAGCCCATGAATTTACTGCTTACGCATGGACCAATGTTTCAAGCCTAGTCTGGACAGGATCTGAATAATTCTGATGCTGAAGCCTCAAATTCATAGTCGAGCTCTCACCCCATTGCAAGATACCAGTGGTACAACCTACACCTACCACCTAAAAAACTCTTCATCTTTGGGTTGGAGTTTGGTTTGTTTGGCTTGCGAGACCTCTGAGGCTGGAAATACCCAAGGGGGCAGGTTCTGAGGAGACATGGCAGTGACAGTCCACAAAAGGATTACCCACTATGGTGATTGTACTGGATCCCTAGGAGGAGATGCGACACAGTATTCATCTCCAGGAGAGACTCAGACAACCAAGTGAGAATCAACTGAACCAATCAGTTATGTATTTATGTGCGTCCACTATAATCACACCTAGGTCAATCCCTGCTGTGCCATAGTTACATGTGCTACCCTATCATCTCCTCTACTCTGCTGCCAGATACACCAGGCTCCTTATTGCTGCTCTGGTGATATGCTCAGTGACTATACGACCTGCTTCAGACACTACATCACATTAGCCAAGAGACTCCACTGTCTTATATTTCAATTTACTCCATCCTTCTCGCATTTTAATATGGCACTAAATATAAAGACGTTTTTGTTCCACTGACCATCCATTTAAATTATTGAAATTAATTACTTTGGTGCTACCTATCGTTGGCAAATAGAACTCACAGATTGTATAGATTATAATATATCATGCATCCCAGAATTTCACTACCAAGAAAGAACTAGTCTGTCCCAAATGCTCCACCATAGTGATGTCTACAGTCACTACCATCAAGAAATCTACCCCCCCTTTGCACTCAGGCCTGAGTTATTCTAGATCAGTGATCCCCAACATTTTTTACCTTGGGAATCGCATTCAGCTCTGAGAGAGGGTCATGAGCAACATCCAGAGCCCCCCGACTAGTGACATCCAGATCCCACTCCCTATCCCACAGTAGTTACACCCAGAGCCCCATTACTGGTATAATAACAGCCAGAACTTCCCCATAGAAATAAAACCAAGGCAGTGTGCTTACATACAGGGGTTCTCACCGCACTCATATTCGGTATTCTCGCAGCAGGCACTCCCACCACATTATTGCATCCAACTTCAAGCAACCCTTTAACTAGCAGTATCATCTTATCTCCAGTCTCATCTCCAGACTTCATTTATCTCTCCAACTCTTAAAGGGGTTGTCCACTACTAGGACTAGGACACCAGTATTGATATGGTGCAGGGCTCACGTGACATAACCGCACGAGAGCCCCAGAACGTGAGTGCGGACACCACTGGAACTGCGCCAGCACGGGAGGTGAGGACAGGGGTTTTTATTTTAACGAGGGCAAACATTCAGAGTGATAAAGGGTTGTCCTAGTAGTGGACAACCTCTTATATATGAGCATCTAGACCTGCTCTTCTGTATGGGGTTATTCACAAACGTCAGGAACTAGAGACCTGCTCTTCATATCTGTTTGTTAGACATGGTGCTAAGGCAACAAGCTGACACACAGCCGCGAGCCACACATTATAGGTCTGCGAGCCACAGGTTGGGGAGCCCTTTTCTACACCTTGTACTGTACAAGATCTCATTTTTCTTTTTCTCCTCTTAGAGCATTGTCCCAATGTTTTAGATTCCCAGTGGATCTCACTATATACCAGCAGAAGAAAGATAGGTACATTCACGGAACTTGCAAACTGGGATGTACTAAATGTAAAAAAGTATGAAAAACTATAGCAAAAATATAGTCATATAGTCACACAGTCTGAGGCTTTATTCTGCCCTGTCATAAACAGCATCTCAACTCATTTCTTTTAATGCTGGAAGCTAATAGTAAATGGACCTAAGTATATGGCTGTACATTTGCTCACTGCACCTTTAGATCCATCTAGAGAAAAGGTCCATTTTCTGAACGTATAGCAAAATTGTCTGCTTCCAATGTGCTGAATGAAGTCTTATAACATCCATTACAGGCTGTTATTAGATGAGTGTGAATAGTTTGTGTTAATTACTTCCTATTCTCTGCTAAATTGATATTTTGGAACATAATTGCAGATTTGTTTTTCGTCTTTTGCACATTCTTCTTTTAGCCAGATGGAAATCACTGACTGTGACAATTATAGTGTCTCTTAGCACCGATCTGATGAAAATAAGCTCCGACTGAATTCACGCTCAGAGAAAAAATGGTATGGATTAATTATTAATAAACAAATACTCCATAAATAATACAATGTATCATGACATTTTAAGAGTTTCTTTCATCAGGAAAACCTGTTAGAGAGGACAACCTCCAGGGAACCTCTTTTTTGAGCCCTGACAAGCAGTGGCTCTCCATCTTGTGGACTCGGGCTATCTATGTATGACATGATAGCCATTCATTTGGTTTGCACATTATAAAAAAGTCATCCATGACATTTTTGAAACTTTACACAAAAACATTAAATCAGAACAAGTCCTTTAATTCCCGGCTGCCGGCATCTGGTATAATAAAGCTTACTTTTGCTGGTCCTTCATTGTCTCAATGATGCTTCGAAGCTCCTTGACTTGTGCCTGCAGCTCTTCTAGTGATGACTGGCCATGCTCAACTGTGTGTCTTGCATCGGAGCTACCAAAGGACGGAGAGTTTGACCTGTGACTACTTGAGGTGACAATGTGAAATGCTGATGGGGCTCCAGGAGCGCCGTGTGAGAAACTAACACTTGAAATCAAGCCTCCTGGTTTGGGGGGCAATGCAGCTCTGTTCTCTGGTACCTACAAGACAGGAATACACTGAATATGTACAGAAAACTATTATTATTAAAAGGACACATGTAGTAATCATAAATGAATATTTCCCATATGCTGGTAAATCATTGCCTAAATACAGCGGTATTATATGTGCTATTAGGTGGTCTTCATTATTGAAAGATATTAAGAAAATGCAGGCACAACTGCAGCCACAATTACAGCTCAGTCATAGGCAATGCTCTGATTAACGAGAAAAAAAACACAAAAAAAACACTTTCATTTAATATTCTAATGTATACAGTGACCCCCATAGATGGTACAGAGCTGACTTGGCTAATGCAGCATAAGCTATCTATTAGATAGGGGATAAATGTAAGATTACTGGGGGTCTGTTCGCTGGGACCTCCACCAGTCATGAGAACAGGGGTCTTATTTCTGCAATATGGAGCAGCAGTGCACCACAGTGTGTGACCACAGCTCCATTCACTTCTATGGTTTTGTAGAACAGCAGTATGTGTGACCACCTGTGCCATAGGCAGTCAACAGAGCGGCGGTCATGCATATGCCCTAATGCTCCATTCACATGTGAAATACAGTCCTCAGGATTGGTGGGACTCCCAGCAGTTGGACCCTGCATCATCATATAATCACCTGTTGTTTGTAGCACTGGTGTATACAGACAGAAAAGGGCCCGGGTACAAGAACAATATATGGGCCCTTTGCAGTCCAAGAGCTCCTAAGAATGCAAAATTGCACCTGCTTTGGAGGTAGAAATGGGCCCCCTTATCTCTTGGGCCCCTGTGCGGCCCCATTGGTTGCACCAATGATATGTCCGCACCTTGTTTGTAGGATAATTCCTTTGAAGGAGTTGTCCCAAGTAGCAAGTTACCACCTATGTACAGGATTTGAGTGATGGCTGTGCATGTGCACTGCTGCTCCATTCAATTTCTATGGCCTGCCAGAGTTCCACAGACAATGAATGGAGTGGTGCTGTGCTCATATCTTGAGAGTGTGGTAATCACAGCAGTGGGACCTCAAGCAATCTGCAATAGAGATGATCAAAAAGATTTGCGGGATCCTTGTTCAACGACTACTTCAGTAGTCAATGGCCGCCGGAGCAGAGCTCTGTGAACCTCCTTTTAACGGCCAGGATCCCTGGTGCTTGTTCTGATCGGCAGGCCTGGCTAAGTGTCATGTGTGCGTTGTACCAGAACAATGACAGTGAGCCAGGCCTACGGATCAGAAGAGACACTGGGAACACCAGCAGGTAGGAGGAGGTTCACAGGGCTCTGCTCTGGCAGCCATGGACTACCAATATGGCAGCTGGACTAGGGTCCTACAAATCTTTTTCATAATTTCTAATCAACAAATTATCACCATTCTATGTATGGGTAATAACTTAGTCAAGTTGGACAATGCCTTAAAGGATGCAATCTATGATAAACTGGTAAAAATCTACTTCTAGAAAAAGGTTTTCCCACAATTACTTATTTAGCTTTTATAAGGGAAGAGAGTACACCCGTGACATTAGGGACCATCAGCGCAACAGGAAATAGAGCAGCTACAGTAGGCAGCTATATTGCTATACTCCCCGATAAGCATGGATCATCTACGCCTTTCCTCCATGGTAAGATTACAGATTGACTTTTAACCCTCCCAGTCCTAATTGTATTGATCCACAACAGAGAGCACGCTCCCCTTACTTACCTGTGATGTAAGACTACGTGGGGCTTTCTTGGATGAGTCTATAGGTCTCTGTGACAGGTGATTGATATCATCCTTGTCATCTTCTGGACTTGGAGAGTCAAAGAAATCAGGACTGGAAAGGGAGGACTACAAAAGATCGTAGTGAATAAAAGTATACTGAATGTAGCAATATTTCCTACATGACAAGAAGATGCGTAATAAGCCAGCCATCTCCATTCTTACCAGCACAGCTATAAAGAGACTCTTGACCGTGTACGGCCAACCCGGGTTCCATTGTTCACATTCCCCCTCCCCTTTTCACCCATACCAAATAAAACACTGCACCTGTAATTTTCTCTTTGGATAAATTTGGCCACAGCGGCCGTTTTATTAACAAACAACAATATTAAACATATAAACATTATAATAACAAGGGTAAGGGTTCTTGGAGTTAAAAAATTGATCTGGCATAAACCAAACTGTACTTGAACCACCATGTTACCCTCAGCCGTACCACGCCAGCTCAAGGGCACCAAAAGCTCCCAGGGTAAAACCCCGTCCAGAGCCCCCAAAACCAAAATGCCAGATCACCCCACTTAATCAAGCCAATGCCTGTAACTTGATAATCTCCTTTTTTACCGACACTTCCGTGCCAACTCCAAGAACCCCAACCCCCCCCACCAGCCACTGCGACAAAGACATCTTAACACATCACTAAATTTTATATATATACAGTACAGACCAAAAGTTTGGACACACCTTCTCATTTAAAGATTTTTCTGTATTTTCATGACTATGAAAATTGTACATTCACACTGAAGGCATCCAAACTATGAATTAACACATGTGGAATTATATACTTAACAAAAAAGTGTGAAACAACTGAAAATATGTCTTATATTCTTGGTTCTTCAAAGTAGCCACCTTTTGCTTTGATGACTGCTTTGCACACTCTTGGCATTCTCTTAATGAGCCTCAAGAGGTAGTCACCGGAAATGGTCTTCCAACAATCTTGAAGGAGTTCCCAGAGATGCTTAGCACTTGTTGGCCCTTTTGCCTTCACTCTGCGGTCCAGCTCACCCCAAACCATCTCGATTGGGTTCAGGTCTGGTGACTGTGGAGGCCAGGTCATCTGGCGTAGCACCCCATCACTCTCCTTCTTGGTCAAATAGCCCTTACACAGCCTGGAGGTGTTTGGGGTCATTGTCCTGTTGAAAAATAAATGATAGTCCAACTAAACGCAAAACGGATGGAATAGCATGCCGCTGCAAGATGCTGTGGTAGCCATGCTGGTTCAGTATGCCTTCAATTTTGAATAAATCCCCAACAGTGTCACCAGCAAAGCACCCCCACACCATCACACCTCCTCCTCCATGCTTCACGGTGGGAACCAGGCATGTAGAGTCCATCCGTTCACCTTTTCTGCATCGCACAAAGACACGGTGGTTGGAACCAAAGATCTCAAATTTGGACTCATCAGACCAAAGCACAGATTTCCACTGGTCTAATGTCCATTCCTTGTGTTCTTTAGCCCAAACAAGTCTCTTCTGCTTATTGCCTGTCCTTAGTTGTGGTTTCCTAGCAGCTATTTTACCATGAAGGCCTGCTGCACAAAGTCTCCTCTTAACAGTTGTTGTAGAGATGTGTCTGCTGCTAGAACTCTGTGTGGCATTGACCTGGTCTCTAATCTGAGCTGCTGTTAACCTGCGATTTCTGAGGCTGGTGACTCGGATAAACTTATCCTCAGAAGCAGAGGTGACTCTTGGTCTTCCTTTCCTGGGGCGGTCCTCATGTGAGCCAGTTTCTTTGTAGCGCTTGATGGTTTTTGCAACTGCACTTGGGGACACTTTCAAAGTTTGCCCAATTTTTCAGACTGACTGACCTTCATTTCTTAAAGTAATGATGGCCACTCGTTTTTCTTTACTTAGCTGCTTTTTTCTTGCCATAATACAAATTCTAACAGTCTATTCAGTAGGACTATCAGCTGTGTATCCACCAGACTTCTGCACAACACAACTGATGGTCCCAACCCTATTTATAAGGCCAGAAATCCCACTTATTAAACCTGACAGGGCACACCTGTGAAGTGAAGACCATTTCCGGTGACTACCTCTTAAAGCTCATCAAGAGAATGCCAAGAGTGTGCAAAGCAGTCATCAAAGCAAAAGGTGGCTACTGTGAAGACCCTAGAATATAAGACATATTTTCAGTTGTTTCACACTTTTTTGTTAAGTATATAATTCCACATGTGTTAATTCATAGTTTTGATGCCTTCAGTGTGAATGTACAATTTTCATAGTCATTAAAATACAGAAAAATCTTTAAATGAGAAGGTGTGTCCAAACTTTTGGTCTGTACTGTATATATATATATATATATATATATATATATATATATATATATAAAACCCCTCCTAATACACCCTAATTATTAGACCTCCCTGTTCTTCTTCCTACAAAACCCGCCCTTTTCCAATGCAATTTAAAAGAAACTAACAAACAACCGAAAAAAGGGGTGGGTGGGACTTTTCCAATGCTTTCTTCTCTGAACTGACCGTTTCTCACCCCACCCTTTCTGCTTTATCTACGCCCCCCTCAAATGCCCGCCCCTCAACCTATATCCAATCCCTATTCTTTTAAGTTCAAATTACACCCTCCTGTCCCCTCCCGGTCATGTGTGGCTTCCATCTAGGTTCCTAGCCTCCAGCCCCCTTCTTGACCATGTACGGCCAACCCGGGTTCCATGGTTCACATTCCCCCTCCCCTTTTCACCCATACCAAATAAAACACTGCACCTGTAATTTTCTCTTTGGATGAATTTGGCCACAACCCCCCCCCCCGCCACAAACGAACAGCCCTGACCACCTCAGGCTCGTGAGCGCCCCAACACCGCCAAAGCCCTTTCAATCCCGCCTTGTATGGCCAATGCCCATAAATCGATGCGTATATCATTCAAATGCACGCCATCCTTTGCCCAAAATTCTCCAACTCCCACTTCCAGATCAAGATGCCGTACGCTTACTCCCCCATTCCTGTTAACAAAAGCTGATATGGCTCTGTTCAACTTTATACGTGCCCTATTAATTCCCTTCAATGATCTGGCCTCCCTCCATGTTTTTCTGGGCACCACCTCAGACCAAACAGTCAACACCTCAGGAAACGATCTCCATAGCCTTAAAAGATCAATTTTAATGTCCCTCATCAATTCCCTGACCGGTCGAGCCCCCAAATCATTCCCTCCCATGTGCAGCACTAAAATATCCGGTGCCCGATCCAAATGAGCTGCTTTATGGAACTCTGGCAGTACTCTTCTCCACACCATCCCTCGGAAACCCAACCACCGAACCACGGCTTGCTCTCGGCTGAAGCCCAATTGCCTACCGTCGGGCCTCACGTCCGCCCGCAGTGCCCCCCAGTGGACAAAAGAGTGCCCCATAATCCACACTAACAACGGGACTCCACCTGCAACAAGACAACCAAAAATATTTAAAACCAAAAGATAATTACATTAGACCGAATGCCTAATTCCTTACATAAGACAGGTATCGATCGGAACTCCATCTCCCAATGCGTTTTATCACTTCCTTGCCTAACCCCAAACCATCCGCTTCCGACGACGCGCCAGTTCTGAAGGAATGTGACCCATATACCTCAGGGCTAAGGCCCAACTCAGCAATACCCTTCTTAAACACTGCTATAAACTGGAAACGCGATAAAAATTCACCATTTTCATGACACAATAATGGGCCCTTCCTCCCTGACCAAACCTGCCAGTAAGCCATTAAACATGTCCTAGGACAAACCAAAGATCCCTTAACCTCACTTAAGACCACACGTTTTCCTCTGCCCAATTGATCTGTCATCCCCCGTCTTATCCAAAATTCAATGCCCCCATCTCGACCGCTCATATCCTCAGCAAACAAACCCCCAACCTTATTCTTGCTTGGTGCCACCAATTCACCTACCCTTAGTGCACCAAAAAATGCCAAAGCAAAAGCTAATCTAAACAATGTGGCCTCGAAAAATGAACAACAAATCCTATCCATTACCAAACCCAAACGTTCCAAGATACTAAAGGTTACCGGCCTACGTTTATCCAACACTTTACCTCCTTTCCTAAAGCCCTTCAAAGCTTGCTTCACCAAAAAGGCCTTCGTAACATCCTTCGTACCCAGCAATTTAAAACCAAATGCTAATCCTGCCACAAACTTGCCAACTTTTGAAACCGACTATCCGCTCTCTGCCGCCCTTCCCAGCAGAAACAACACAGCCGTCTCTCTATCTACCTCACTCTCCACTCCACCCCACTCCCGAATCCAACTTTGCCATACTCGCAACGATGCCTCGTATGATGCCCAGGTCTGCCTTGTGATAGACTCTTGTATTAACCGTCCCGCTCCTCCATAACCATCTGCCACAACCGCGAAGGGCATTCTTGACCCACGTCCTCTGCCTCTGGTGCTAGTGCCCGAAAACGATCCCACTGAAAACGAGACAAGGCATCTGCTATGGAATTTTTTACACCTGGCACATGGACTGCTGTAATCCAAGCATTCAACTTAAGACAACAAAGTACAAGTTCCCTCAGCAACCTAATCACAGGCGGCGACAAGGCCGACAAACTGTTGATGACCGATACAACTCCCATGTTATCGCAGTGAAACCGAATTCTCCTGTTGGCAAAACACTCCCCCCAAATATTCACCGCCACAACAATAGGAAACAACTCCAAAAATGCCAAGTTCCTTGTAAGACCCCTCTCTTTCCACAAATTCGGCCACTCACCTACACTGCACCGCCCTTTCCAGTATGCCCCATAACCAGCACCTCCTGCAGCATCCGTAAATATCTCACAATCATAACTGTTCAAAAACTCCTCCTGTATTAACGATCTTCCGTTATAATTTTGCAGAAACAACTTCCAAACTTTCAGATCCTCCTTGTGTTCTTTATTTAAGCGAATAAAATGATGCGGAGCCCGCACTCCTGCTGTCGCTCCAGCCAACCTGCGACAAAATATTCTACCCATTGGCAAAATCCTGCCCGCAAAATTCAAACGCCCTAACAGTGACTGTAACTCCTTCAGTGTCACCTTGCACAATCTCCCGATCCTATCGACCTCCTGTTTAAGCAAAATCAATTTATCATCTGGTAACCGACACTCCATCCTTTCAGTATCAATTACAATGTCCAGGAAACTTAGGGTTGTGCAAGGGCCTTCCGTCTTTTCTACTGCCAAAGGTACGCCAAAATGCTCTGCCTCCCACTCCATAGTACCTAACAAATTCCTACACAACAATGATTGCGGGGGACCTATAAACAAGAAGTCGTCCAAATAATGAATGACCGACTTCACAGAAGCCAGGTCCTTCACTACCCATTCCAAAAAACTACTGAAAGTTTCAAACAAAGAACACGAAATTGAACAACCCATTGGCAAACATCTATCAACATAATACTCCCCTTCCCAAAAACATCCCAACAACGGGATGCTATCCGGGTGAACTGGCAACAACCTAAAAGCAGACTCAATATCAGTCTTAGCTAGCAACGAGCCTGGCCCATACCTCCGTACCCATTGTGCCGCCGCATCAAAAGATGTATATTGGACCGAACACAACTCCTGCGCAATGCCATCATTCACTGAAAGCCCTTTAGGGTATGACAAATGCTGAATCAAGCGAAACTTATTCACCTCTTTCTTGGGCACAACTCCTAACGGTGAAATAATCACCTTGTTGCTAGGCAATTCCTGAAACGGTCCCGCCATCCTGCCCAATTCAACCTCTTTAGCTAACTTCGTCTTAACCACCTCTGGATAACGGTGAGCCGACATTAAATTTTTAACCGAAAAAGGGACTACATGATCAGGAGCTGGTATTCTAAAACCATCCAAAAACCCATCCTCAATAACTTTAGCCTTCAACTGATCCGGATACCTATTTAGAAAGGGGGCCATCGCGTGAACCCTCACCGGAGTAACCCCCTTGACCGGTAACCACCGACGGCTTTCCTTTTCCTCTCTTAAAGCATTTTGATGCTCTATGTGAACTTCCATTACAATGGGAGCACACATGCTTGAATTTACAGGAGTTCCCGTACTTGCATTGGCCATCATTAAATTGCCAGCAAGTTCCCGCTTCCTTTTTAATGTTTTGCGCCCCCTTACTACCTCCCCCATGTCCAGCTGATTGATTCCCGCTACTGTTGTTCCCGTGAAAGGACTGCCCATACCTCACTGGAGCCATAACCCTCAACCACAACCCAATGTCTTTCTGATCCCATCTGATCTCCGGTCGGACTGCTTTTCTCTGCCGAAATTGCTCATCATATCTTAACCACGCCTGACCCCCGTAAGTCCTCTGGGCCTCCCCGATAGCATCAAGGTAGTAGAATAAGCCTGAGCAATTATCAGGAGCTTTCTCCCCAATAACACTAGCCAATATTGCAAAAGCCTGTAACCAATTTACAAACGTCTGAGGAATCAATCTCCACCTACGCTTCTCCTCCTCCTCTTTTCTACTCTCATCCCTTTTTCCCTTATCCAGGTTAAACTTTTCCAATGGAAGAAGGGAAAAAATCTCTACGTACTCATCCCGCCAAATTTTTTCCTTTACCTCTTTTTTTAGGTGTGCCCCCAACGGCCCCTCAAAGCACACATAAACTTCCCCTTTTGCCCTATCGCCCAGTCTTACATTATCCGCCTTGTCCTTTTCTGTCTGCACACAAACCGATACCCCAGAAGGTATAATGTCTGCACTGACCCCCGACCTGCCCATCTCGCTTCCCACCTGCAAAGACACCGGTTGACTAGGCACCCACGTCGCTGCCGCGGATGCCAATCCACCCTGATTAACTCCCCCCACTATCTATTCTAGCCAAAAATTGCGACATATTAAACAAAATGTCTCTAAGACCCATTATATCAGACCCGCAACCTCCCCTAATATTTTGCCCGCTGGGCCCCGCCGACTGCCTATCAACTCCCTCATACGGTAATGACCCAGCGGGCGACAAACAAGACATAGAAGCAAACTCACCCAGCTGCGCAGGTGCTGTGTCCCTGCCAGCCGAAATTCCTGTGTCCTGCCGACGCCTGGATTCACCTCTATCCTCCCCACTCTCCGATCCGTCCGACTCCTGCTGCAGCGCAAGGCCCGCGCCCCTGGCCTCCTCGTCACCAGGGGGGACCTGAGCACTCGCCGCCGTCTCCGCTGCTCATCCTCAGTCAATCCTGGCTCTGGTCCTTCCTGCCGTCCGTGACCTTCCTTGATTTCCAGACCCCGACTCTCGTGTCCGGCCTGTCGTGTTCCAAGTTTGACTGCCAGGCATCCCAGTGCTAATGCCCGCCGCTCCACCGCCTTGAATGTGTTGCATCGAGCCAGGCAGCAGATCTTCAAATTGCCGCTGCCTGCCCGTGAAATTCTGCTGCTGCATCCCTGTCCCATTGTTTCTAGCAGGCACCCCGACTGGAGCATCGCCACGTGTACCTGCCGTGCAAATGATCCTTCTGCTGCTCCCCCCGCTACGCGTCCTCTGTGGTCACGGTGCTTTGAATTGGTGCCTTTTCTTGAACTGGGGGGCGTGTGCATATCTCCGTCGAAGACTTCCTGAGTAGCCCCGTCACGTGATGCCGGTTCCGGAAGTGACGTTGCTAGCACTTCCGGTGATGTCCCGCCCACCGGAAGCTGACGTGGCTGTATCGTGGGCATTGCTTCTGGCGCGGCCCGGGCCCTGGTATTGCGGCGTGACACCGGAGCAGGCCGCAGCACAGCCGACCGGGTTCTTTTAGTTGAGGACTGCGATACACTGCAGATGGAGCCCGCAGGGCGGCTAGGCGGATTCCTGCCGCGGCGGGCACGCTGACGGGGAGTTCCAACAACACGCTCACCGGACGCAGGGTCCCCTGAGGGGCTTCGCGGCCTGCGCCTGCTGCCCGCACTAACCGTGTCTGGAGAAATCCTAACGGGGGGCCTCGTCCTCCTGCTGGCCCTTCCAGATCTCGATGGAGGTGCTTCTGCCCCATCACTCCCCAGCAATCCAGACAGCTGGGACTCCAGCCACCCTCCACTTCTGGATCTTGCAGCCTCCCTCAGTCTTGCGCTCAAGGAATCTACAGTTTCCATATTCTTGGTAAGTGTCTTCACACAAAAGGACTTTCTCCAATGTTCTTGTCTCTGGGACTTTTCCAATGCTTTCTTCTCTGAACTGACCGTTTCTCACCCCACCCTTTCTGCTTTATCTATCCCCCCCCCCCCTCAAATGCCCGCCCTTCAACCTATATCCAATCCCTATCCTTTTAAGTTCAAATTACACCCTCCTGTCCCCTCCCGGTCATGTGGGGCTTCCATCTAGGTTCCTTGCCTCCAGCCCCCTTCTTTAGTGAAAATGAATTGACTAGAGAACAACACTAATATGTTAGCTAAGTGCTGTGTTGCGCTTTTTATTATAGTCTACCCTTTGGGACCATTTGAGTTTCCTCCATCCCCAGCTTCCTTCTTATTTTCACAGCATTAAAGTGAAGATTGCCGCAGTTGGTTTTTTTTTTGTATTCATTTTTTGTTTCATCTGGTCTTATCCTTCAGTCACCTCCAGAACTGCACTCACTATTCTGCTGTTACATCTTGTCTTATCCTCCAGAGCTGCGGTCACTATTCTGCTGTTACATCTGGTTTTATCTGCCAGAGCTGCGGTCACTATTCTGCTGTTACATCTGGTTTTACATCTGGTTTTATCCTCCAGAGCTGCACTCCCTATTCTGCTGTTACATCTGGTCTTATCCTCCAGTCACCTCCAGAGTTGCGCTCACTATTCTGTGTCATCATGTAACAGAATAGTGAATTCTGATCTGGAGGTGACTGAAGAATAAGACAGCATGTCTTATCCTCCAGTCACCTCCAGAGCTGCAGTCACTATTCTACTGTTACTTGTCACTGGTACCTAATCCATAACATGAGAGGTCACATGACCGGCGACCCTTTATATTTGCATTAATAATGAAAATGCAAATTACTAAATAAAACTGAAACATTTAAATACATTATATACAAAATAAATAGTAAGAACACAAGGACAATATTCAGTCCAGGCCTGGGCCGCAGAGCTGACGCTCTAATATCAGACCTCAGTGACCGCTCTGTACTATATACTCCTGTATATCCAGGCCTGGGCCGCAGAGCTGACGCTCTAATATCAGACCTCAGTGACCGCTCTGTACTATATACTCCTGTATATCCAGGCCTGGGCCGCAGAGCTGACGCTCTAATATCAGACCTCAGTGACCGCTATGTACTATATACTCCTGTATATCCAGGCCTGGGCCGCAGAGCTGACGCTCTAATATCAGACCTTGCTGCATAAGGATCTGCATGTAGTTGTGTGCTGGTATCACTATGTGTCTACGGCTGTGTGCACACATAGCGTTTGAGAGTTTTTTCCGCGTAGATTACGCAGTGCAAACACTTGAAAAACGCTAGTATATATGCCCCCCATGGTCCCCTATGTGAGAACGCAAGTCATGAGCACATGCTGCGTATTATCACTGCGTAAAAACACGTAGCATGTCCATTAATTTTGCGGTTACGCGGAGTAATCGCCGCCTTATGCGTATGTCCATGCCCACCATGTGTATATTGTGCGCTTCAATATGTGTATGGTACCCGGGTCTGGAGGAGAGGAGACTCACCTCCAGGCCCAGGTACCATAAAACCTGTTGTAAAAAAATAATGAAAATAATAAATATCAATATACTTACCCTCTGTCAGCCCACAATCTCCTCACCGCCGCTGCCTCCGGACCCAGAGATGCATTGCGGCAACGGCCTGCGATGACGCTGCGGTCATGTGACCGTGAGGTCCTCACAGGTCCTGCCGCTCTGTATCTATGGGAACAAAGCTACCGGGGAGGAGCGGTGAGGAGACTTATTATTTTTTACATGCATATGCAGCATCAATAGTAAAAAGTTGGTCACACTTGTCAAGCACTATGCAGTGTGACCAACCTGTCAAGCACTTTTCCAAGTGATGCTAATATCGCTTGGAAAGCTCTTGACAATGTGCATGCTAAAATGCATGCAAAAACGCTGGATTTGCGCTTGTGTTTTGCGGGAAAACGCATGTGAATTAGGCTTGTGCTTTCCCGCAGTAGGGGGATGTGGAAATGATGCAGAAATTTCTGCTTAATTTACGCAAAGTGGGCACATAGCCTAATATCAGACCTTGCTGCATAAGGATCTGCATGTAGTTGTGTGTTGGTATCACTTTGTGTCTACAACAAAATGGCTCCTCACTGTGAGAGATCCTAATTCCTAAACTTCATTGTCTCTTATCCATTTGTAAACACCCAGAAAGGGAGGGGGGAGGAGGAGACATCAGACATGGAGCAAATCCAGCCCAGATTTTCAGCAGTCGTAATGCATGTCAGCTCTACACAAGGTTTTCATGCCAAATTTCAGTAGCTGCTCCCCCTAGTGTTTCAAAGTGGAACATGTCAAACTTTTTAAATTATTTTTCATATTTTACTCCATTAAAAAATAAGATAATATTGGAGAAACGAATCAAAACAATAATACTTTACGTTTTCGCAAATGTTGAAAACATTTTTTTTGATGGCACCTTCCCTTTAAGGCATCTGTACTCATGAGAAGTCTTTACACTCCTTGAAAATTGCACGTGTCTATACATTTACCAGCTGGGTTCAGGAGAGTGACGACTTATAGCCAGGACAAACAGAATAATGAGAAGAATGTATAAGGCTGGGTCTGTCAGTGGTGTAAAGTGATCCCTGCCGCTCAGGTCTCCTATTCTGTAGGACACTTCTGTAGATTGCATTATAGGCCGTCCCTTAGTCATGAGCAGCATTTAGTTGTGTGGAGCATGAATTGCGGCACATATGTGGCACCCCAGGGGTCTGGTTTCCACAGTAACAGCAATGTTATGTCTGAGAGCAGGTGGGAGGTCTCTTGGTCAGGAATCCTATGCATGCCACACCTCCTGCCCAGTCCTGGGAGGGGAAGGACTTCCCCTATATAAACCTAGGGCTGAGGCAGGGTTAGTGAGTAGAGAAGAAGTAGAGACAGAGAAGAGAAGCAGATATAGGAAAAGAACATCAGGAGCTCTGTGGGAGCAGTGCTATAAGGAGTCAGGGGCTGGCAGCTGCAGAGCTCGCCCTGACTGGGAAGCTATCACCGGACCCGGAGTCCGAGGCTGTGGGGACTAACTCCTACCCAGCAGCAGAAACCGACCGGCAGGGGATTTCAGGTCCTCTGGCCCAGAAACCCGAAGGCACGGTCACATGCGTGGGACCAGCACCGCCGTCGTGGAGCGGACGCCACTAGAAGGCCCCGAGTCACCGGCCATATGGGTGAGCACCACACGGGACACTCAGGGACGTGGGCTACTTATACCCGCCTCTAGCAAGGTAGCCAGAAGAGTACAGTCAGTTTGGGAGGCCTACAACTCCGCCTGGCCAGGGGAGATCCCATCTGCTCAAGGACTGACCAGGCCCCGATCGCTAGCCAGTACTCCGGGAGGGTCTATCTTTATCACCAGTAAAGACCCTGAACTACACCGCATCGTCTCTGAGTGATTCCTGCTCCCCCATCATCCACGTCGGCTGCCCTGAGGCCATACCCCTCCCGTTGGAGGTGATACTATCACGCTGCACAATCCTACCACCGGCCTCAGCGGTCTGCCCTGCAGCGGCAGCTCCTTCGCTGCATTCAACGGGTGGCGTAGTCGTCCAACACCTACCGCTAATACAACGCCACTTAGTCTGACTCCCTGGGCACGGACCGGGTCACCGCCACGAGACTACTACCCCCATCTGATCCGGATCCGGGTAAGCTCCTGCATGCGCAACGCTGTGTGACACAGGCCCAGGGGTGCGTCACATACATAGCGACGTCAGAGACTGGGAAGGTGGACGTCTCCCGCTGGATTTAGGCCTTGAAGCAGTAGGAGGACTAAGTTTCTCTCCAGTTGACACAAGGGAATCAAAGCCTTCAACATCTAACAGATAAAATACAGATATGGCAACAAATCTATCAACTAAGTGACATCTCTTTCTCTTCAAGTTGGATACGGTCAAACAGCTTCTCTGTCTTATACACGGGCATTTATTCTTTTCATCAGTATTATAAGTACTCAGTCGACTTCCCCAGAAATATAAAGAACCAGGAGGAACTTCTGTTCTATGATGAGATCGGCCTCGTGTTATAGATTTACTCCATTCAGGAGCAGAGGTTTCCCACAACGTAGTGATCTACTGCCATGAAGCTTCTACACTATTCTAATCATTGTATCCTGGGTTTTTATATGTATTGCTTGTATAAATAGGATTTCTAGTTGTAATGATGTACGTTAATCTATAACTGCTGGGCTACTGATGACCAACACAGACTAAAATACATCACATGCCGAAATTTCAATTTATTATCTGTCCCATCTACCCAGTTCTTTGCACAAAAGAACACAGCCAATAAATGGCCAAGGATGGTAAAAAAAGGCAGAATTTTACATTTGGCCAACAGTTTCTGATGCCAATTTCAGTGGGCTGAAAAACACAAAGCGCTTTTATAAGACGTGATTTACTGTCATTCATAAGAATTTGCAAATAAAATGGTGAGCAAAAACAGATTGAAACTGAATGAGAGCGGCACTCACCACTAGTACATGAAAGTACAGCACTTTATTGTGGTTGTCACATGAGGAGACATAAAGACATAAATAAGCGACAGCTGTTTCACGTAAACTACGCTTTTTCCGGCTGAGCCTGAAGAAGTGTAGTTTATGCGAAACAGCTGTCGCTTACATTCCTCTTTATTCAGGCTCGGACTGGCCCATAGGGCAGCAGGGAAATCCTCTGGTGGGCCCCAACTCCACTATATGGGCAGTACTAGGCATAATTCACTTGGAACAGAAAAAAAAGCAGCATACCATCATTCATTCACCAAAATACCCAGTTTATTATTATATAGAGGTATAGGTAAATTTGTGAACAAGGGTAGTGTAATATATGCATGCAGTTGAAAAGTGGGTCCCCCAAAGTCAATGTTACTGGTGGGCCTTTGGCACCCCAGTCCGACACTGTCTTTATGTCTCCTCATATGACGACCACAATACTGTGCTGTATTTTCACGTATCAATTGTGAGTGCCGCTCTCATTCAGTTTTTCATGCTGTTTTTGCTCATAATTTTGTACTGTTTTATCTCAAGATGAGCACCACTATATCTGGCAATCCGCTAGTTATGCTTGCCCTAATGCATTCCTGGAGGGTGTGTTAGCAGCACCCGAAATTCTGCTAATCTGTTATTTATTGGTCAAATAAAATGGTGCACAACATAAATTGAATTAAAGGGCTTGTCCCGTGATTTATGGTCAGGAGCGCACCGCTCTCCAGGCTCACAGCTACCTACTTGCTAAGAAGCAGTGCGCTCCTGCTTGATTGACAGTTCAGGCCAGATGTGAATCTAGCGCTCCCTGATGTTATATGAGGCAGCATTAAAGAAGTGCAGTGGTACTGAAGCTGGCCAGAATCGGAACTAATAGCAAGTTCCAAAGATCCTGTCCAGTTTCAGTGCCGTGTTTGCAAGCTCACTATGTAAGAGCTTGTAAGTGCATCTTTAGCCACTGCTACTGTCTAGGCTATGAACAGTAAACAATAAAAAAATGCAATTTTAATTATCAGGGGGCAGATATTAAAGGGAATCTGTCAGCCCAATCTGACATTATAAAACAAAACCCTGTAGGGGATATAGTCACTCGAAAAATTACACCTATAGTTCCAAATCCTGCCTCTATTCTGCAGTAATTGAAGCTTAATCAAATAAGCAAATTAGGGAGCTTGATGCATCCTTAGTGTGACCAAGAGGCTCTGCAAACCGATCTCCCACTGATTTTGCACCCTCACTGGTGACTGTCAGCCTGAGCTTTTTCTGCAGACAGTTCTAGCTCCAGGCAAGGCAGCGCTGTCGATCACTAATGAGGGAGGCGGGGCATGCAAAACCAGTGTACGGAACGGTGCACTGAGCCTCTAGACCACTCTAAGGGTGCACAGTGAACTATAATAAGCATATATGATTACAGAGAAACTATCAGCAGGTTTTTGCTATGTAATGTGACAGCCGCATGATGTAGGGACAGAGACCCTGATTCCAGCAATGTATAACTTAGTTACTGGGTCCAGCACTTATGATAGAGTCACAATTTTCTCTGCTAAAGGTCTAGCAGACCTTGAAATGTTGAGCCCTATGTAATCCAGCCCATACCACTGATTGTACACAGAAAGCTGCCAATGTATATTGACAAAAAGCTGCCATTCAATGTTGGGGTGTGTGGATGGCCTAGGAGGCATGCGGGCAGCTTGTCCTATAGTGATAATCTCCTGCTGATAAAACTCTGATTGTACTGAAACAACAAAACACAGTCCAGTAAGTGACACATCGTTGGAATCAGGCTCTCAGCCCCTACATCATACTGCTCTCAAATTACAGAGCAAAAGCAGGTGACAGATTCCCTTTAAACTTCAGTTTCTCAAGAAAAGAGGCAGTGATTTGTACCACTAAATATATCTACCCGTCTATGTGCTAAGTTTATATTGTCAGTTTGAGCCGCATTAAATAAATAGTAAATTAGAAAGTTGCTTGTTTTTACAAGCGCTTTCCAATTATACCTGACTTTGAAGATGGGAATAACCCTTAAAATAGATAGAAGTTAATACTTGTGGTTGATGCTATATTTTAAAACATTTTTAAAGGGTTCATTATTGCATGAATGTAGGATTTTGTATGTTCTCCCTGTGACGCCTCTTCTCGGAAGCCCTTTTCTTTACCCTGGGAGATGGGGGACTCGGAGTCGGGTCCTAAGATGGAGAGATGGGGTGCAGCCGTGGCCCGGACCCGCTCCGTGCTCAGGGCCGTCACAATTTAAAAGGGATGGTATGGGCTTATCCGGGTTGAGTGGCTGATTACAACTACGCCACCTGTGGCACCTGGTGAAGGCCACCAGCGCTGCCGCAGTCCGCTGAGGCCTGGTGTTAGGGCAGCTGGCGTTGTTACTACTCCCCACAGGTGGCGCAAGGCCTCAGGGCAGAGAGACAGGACGGAGGCGGGGTAGTAGTCTAGAAAGTCTGTGTCGTGCGGTGTAGCGCCGATTAAAGAAAGTCCAGAGGCCATAGGGGTGAACTTCCAAGGCTTTACTCACATAAGAGATGGCAGAAGGAAGGCGACTCCCTGCTCCTCGCGGAGTTCTGCGGCCACCAGGGACGGGGGTCCGACAACCTCCGAGCAAGTCCAGTGTTAAATCAGGATCCTGCACCAGAGTTTTCCTAGACTTCAGACCGGGTCCTTTCCCGTCTGTGTGTGTGTGGATAGGCCGGGTCTCCCTCTGAGCTCTTCTCAGAAAAAGGGTACGGGTGGCAGCTCCGCTCCTTCTGATACCCGGTGGGATCCTCAGGGCCTACCGGGCTTACCGACCAGGACGTGGAGTAGCAAGTTCGGGTGTCGGGGGCCGGTACCCCCCTTGCAGCCGGACTCCCTCTGAATATATCAGGTGGGCGAGGACAGGTGGCGTCTACCGCTCCGTCTGCATCCTCCCTGGGATCCATTTGCCATGGAGCTAAACTCTTAAGCTCCGGGCCTTCTTGGTCATGGTCCTTGACCGGGCTGAGACGTTCATCATCTCCAGTCGTCCCAAGGCCAAGGTACGAGGGCTGTGTCTCCATCCGCTGCAAGTCCACACAGGATCCACACTCAGGGTGGGAGATCACAGTGTTCACAGTTCCAAGACTGATCAAAGACCAAAGGACCTCCCAAAAGACCATGAACCAAGATGGCTTTTTGCTAAATATGAAATTTAAAGTGTCACTAAAATGTGAGTCCTCCACCCTCACCCACTAAATGGTTCCCCTAACTCTTGGTTCCCCAATCTCCCTGTAACCAGGAGGGCAGCACATAGTGCATTCTAGCCCCCTCTGGTGGGAGAAGTGTGGTGTTGGATGTGAAGGAAGGGTCCTGACCATCGCACTGTTCTTACCTCAGAGGAGGAACACTACACTCCATTAGAGAAGTGCAGCATTCCTGTGGCGGTCGAACCCTCAGGGGCGCCACATCCCCGTGTTCGCATGGGTTTCCTCCCACACCCCAAAGACATATTGATAGGGGATCTAGATTGCTAGCCCCCAATGTGGATAGTGTTGATAATGTCTGTAAAGAGCTGTGGAATTAATGACGCTCTATAAGTAAAATAAAAAAAAAGTTCACATGTTGCAGCTGCATTGCATTTTTTTGCCATTTCTATCTCGATTGCAGCAACAAAAAAATGAAGAAAACCCTGCAAAAGCAAAGTGTGAATGCAGCCTTAAATTCAAAATCAATGTCAGCTTTCACATATCTACAACAATCTTGCATTCAAAAACTCATATCCCAAGATAAACTTGTCCTGTTTCACAGAATATACCCATATCTTGTAAAATGCTACAGGCAATAAGAAAGCAAACCAAAAACTATCAGCAAGGAGGGGGCTGGAGACAGCACAGCTAGGGGGAAGCCACCCATGACCGGGATTGGTCTGGAGGTTTCACCCCCCCCCCCCTTTTGAATGAGGCAGCCTTGGGGATTGGATAATGGGAAGTTGGGGGGTGGGTAGTGGGAGAGGCGCATATATAGGGAAAAGTGTGGGAAAACCGCCATTCCCTGAGGAGCAGCAGAGTGATTTACCCAGAAATGGCGTCCGTCGAATCCCTGGTGGGCCAGCTCAGAGACGTCGCCATGACAACAGGGAGGCAAGCATCTGCGGGCAGGCAGCAGTCTAGGGAACCACTGCTGCCTGGCTCACATGGACGACGCGGAAGGGAAGGAGCGGCGGGTAGCGACACCGCTCTGCCTGGCAGCGTCCAGGCCTGTGCGTCTGGGTCTGGTTGCCGGAGGAGGCCCAGAGCTGCATCCAGGAGTGCAAGACGGTAAGGCGGGAGGCGATCGTCGGGGAGAAGCCAGTCTGCAGCATCCGTGACCGTTCAGGTCCCCCCTGGTGACGCAGAGGCCAGGGGCGCGGGCCTTGAGTGGCGAATGGACACAGAAGGATCCGATTCCAGCAGTGACCGTGACGGAAGAGGTGATCGTCAGGACTCAGGAATTCCGGCTGGCGGGAACACAGCACCTGCGCAACTGCGTGAGTATGATTCTATGTCTTGTTTGTCGCCCGCAGGGGCTGTTTTGCTAAGGGGAGGTAGTGGTCAGTTTGTAGGGCCAGGGGGGGGGAGTTTAGGTGGTCCCGGGGGTGCAGAGGTATCGGGGATTAGGGATATCTTGCATAGCATGTCACAGATTTTGCTTAGAATGGAGAGAGGTGCAGCGGGTGGGGCAAGGCCATCCCCCGTAGGAGCTTGGTTACCAGGCCAGGAGGTGTTGCTGCAACCCAGTTGCGTTACGGTAGGGTCTGCGGCGGGCACAGAGGTAGCATCTACGGGCGTTTCAGTATCGGTTCAGACGGAAAAGGACAAGGGCGATACGGTGAAGCTGGATGATAGGGCAAAGGGTGAGGTGTATGTGTGCTTCGAGCGGCCACTGGGGGCACATTTAAAAAAAGTGGTGAAGGAGAAAATTTGGCGTGATGAATATGTCAAAATTTTCTCCCTCCTTCCCTTGGAGAAGTTTAATTTAGACAAGGGGAGGAAGGATAATAGCAAAAAGGAAGAGGAGGAGAAGCACAGGTGGCGCATGATCCCTCAGAGTTTTGCAAATTGGCTTCAAGCATTCGCTATATTGGCCGGTGTCATTGGGGAAAAGTATCCTGAAAATTGCTCGGGTCTATTCTGTTACTTAGACGCGATTGGGGAAGCGCATCGTACTTACGTGGGATAAACATGGCTGAGGTACGACGAGCAATTCAGGCAGAGGAAGGCGATGCGGCCTGAGATTAAGTGGGACCAGAAAGATATTGGCCTTTTGTTAAAAGTGATGGCCCCTGCTAGATACGGGCAGTCCTTTCACCGGAGCGGGGGAAGCGGGAGTCAATCGTCGGGACAGGGGGGAGGTAGTCAGGGAGCACAGGGAGGAAAAGAGAATTCGGGAACGTGCTGGCAATTTAATGATGGCCAGTGCAAATAAGGGAACAGCTGTAAGTTCAAGCACGTTTGTTGCCATTGCAACTGGAGCTCCCATGGGGCTGCAAAATGCTTCAAAAAAGGAAAAGGAAGGATGTCGTGGGTACCGGTCAAAGGGGTTGACTCCAGTGAATCTGCTAGGGATGGCCCCCTTTCTAAGTAGATATCCCGATCAATCGAAGGCCAGGATTATTAATGATGGTTTTTTGGAGGGTTTCAGGATCCCGCCTCCTGACCGTACGGTTCCATTCTCTGTTAAGAATTTGAGGTCTGCTTTGTTGCATCCAGAGGTTGTCGGTGTTAAGTTGGTAAAGGAAGTGGAGTTAGGTCGTATGGCGGGGCCTTTTGATAGTCTACCGGTTGAAGGCGTGATCATTTCTCCTTTGGGGGTAGTGCCTAAGAAGGAGCCAAATAAATTTCGCCTGATCCGGCATTTGTCGTACCCAAAAGGTTGTTCGGTCAATGACGGTATAGCGCCGAAATTATGTTCGGTTGAATACACATCATTTGATGCGGCTGTGTCATGGGTTCGTAGGTACGGGCCTGGGTCACTGTTAGCGAAAACTGACATTGAATCAGCTTTTAGGCTACTTCCAGTTCACCCGGCTAGCATTCCGCTATTGGGTTGTTTTTGGAACAAAGGTTATTACCTAGATAGGTGTTTGCCTATGGGTTGTTCTATTTCATGTTCATTGTTTGAAACTTTCAGTACTTTTCTGGAATGGGTGGTCAGGGATGTTGCAGGTGTGCAGTCCGTTATTCATTACCTGGATGATTTTATGTTCATAGGTCCCCCAGATTCGTTTGTCTGTGGTAATTTGGGTGTCGCATTGGGGGGCGATAGAGAGTGACGAGGATAGGACGTTGGCAGTCTTGTTTTTGGTTGGTAAGGCTGCGGACTTAGGGTGGTCGGCATCTAGAATTAGTAAATTTGTTGCTAGGCTCGCATTCGGTTTCAAGTTACAGGGTTTGACTGATGTTACTAAATCCTTTTTGGTCAAGCAGGCACTTAGAGGTTTTCGAAAAGGTAGCAAGAGTTTGGATAAGCGTAGGCCAGTCACGTTTAGTATGTTGGAAAGGTTAGGTCTGGTTTTGGAAAGGATTTGTTGTTCTACTTTTGAGGCAGCTCTGTTTACGTTAGCCTTTTCCTTAGCTTTTTTCGGGGCGATGAGAGTAGGCGAGTTGGTCGCCCCCAGCAGGAATAGGGCGGGAGGTTTATTAGCCGAAGACACGAGTTGCTGGGCCTGGGGTATCGATTTTTGGATTAGACGCGCAAAAACTGATCAGTTGGGTAGAGGTAAGCGCGTCGTTTGAGGTAGAGTGGACGGGCTCTGATGTGTCCAAGAAGGTGCTTGGAGGTTTATTGGCAAGTGTGGTCGTGTAGATCCGGCCTACTGTTACGTCATTGCAACGGGTCATTTCTTTCCCGTTTCCAGTGTATAGTGGTCCTAAAAAAGGGGGTGCAAGAGTTGGGCCTTAGCCCGGGTGTTTATGGTTCACATTCCTTTAGGATTGGCGCAGTGTATGAGGTTGATAGGCGCGGTTTGGGGGCGGAGGTGATAAAGTGGATTGGAAGGTGGAGTTCGGACCGTTATTTGACGTATGTTCGCCGTTAAATAATGCAGGACTTTGTTCATTTGTGAGTTGTTGAATATCCTTTTTTATTATTCTTTTAGGTGGCTTTCCCGTGTTAGCTTGGATTTTCGGACATTCGTACGTGCATTGAGGGTGCTGCATGCTGACGTAAGGCGTGACGGTAGGCAATTGGGCTTTCCGAGGGTACAAGTGGTTATAAGGTGGCTAGGTTTTAGAGAGATGGTATGGAGCCGATTTTTGTCGGAGTTTCATAAAGCGGCAAGATTGGACAGAACCAGATATTCTGGTTGTGCATTTGGGAGGGAACGATTTGGGGGCAAGGCCCGTGAGAGAGTTAATTCGGGATATCCGTTTTGATTTTTTGAGATTGTGGACTTCGTTCCCGGGGGTTCTGACGGTTTGGTCAGATATAGAGCCCAGGAAGTAATGGCGGGTGGTCAGATCAGAAAAAGGTATAAATAGAGCAAGAGTGAAATTAAATAGGGCCGTGTCTAGCTTTGTGTCAAGGAATGGGGGGATAAGTTTCAGGCACTTTGAGTTGGAATCGGGGGTTGGTAATTTTTGGTTGAAGGACGGTGTTCATCTCAATGATATCGGTATCGATCTTTGGGCCCTTGCAATACAGGAGGGGATTGAAGGGCGTTGGTAGCTTTGGGGCACTCACGAGCCTAAGGTTTCAGGGCTGTTTGTGGTTGGCGGGGGGTGGGGTTCTTGGAGTTGGTACCGAATTGTCGGTGGAAGGAATTGGGAAAATTCCAGGTCGTTTAAATTGAGTGGGGGGTGATCTGGCAGTCGGTTCTGGGCTCTGGATGGGGTTTTACCTCGGGAGCATTTAGTTGGTTGGTCTTTCACGGAATGTGGAAGTTTTTGATGCCCTTGAGCTGGTGCTGAACGGCTGAGGGTAAAATGGCGGTTGATTTTTTAAGTTAATTTAAAGCCAGATCTATTAGCTCCAAGAACCCTCCCTCCATATATATATATATATATATATATATATATATTTCATTGTTATTTTGTTTGTTATTTGTTGTTTGTTAATAAACGGCCGCTGTGGCCAAATTTATTCAACGAACAACAGGTTGTAGCGTCTTTATTTCAGGGACGGGATCATGGGATCCCTTGGTATGTTGGGAAGAGGGAAGCCATCAGGTAGGAAACCACATTGGCCGTAAGAGGTCATGCGTAGTTATAGTTGTTAATTAAAGTCAGATGCTTCCTAATGAGTCACGATCACACATGGGTCAACAGTAGTGTTGAGCCACCCCCGTAGTGTTCGGGTTCGGTTTGGTTCGTCGACACAGATATAGGCATGTCATGCCCTTCTAAAATCCAAAAAGTGAGAAGCCGACACGGCCAGTCCGCTCCTGCCCGTGCCACCTCCGTGTCGCCGGGTTTGTGCCAGAGCCGCGGTGAACCCTGACGGCCAGCCCCCCTCTCCCAATACTGGTGCCTGTCCGCTGGTGGGTCGAGCGAGCCCCCCTGTGGTGGAGGCAGCTCTAAGCTTTTTAATTTAAATTGTCTCTCTAATTTGAATGAATACACTTTAAATCCATTTACAAGGATCTATTGGAGGGCAAGTCTCATGCCAGCAGCCGCGTAATTCCAGCTCCAGTATCGTCCACTAAAGCTGCTGCAGTTAAAAAGCTTTTATAAGGATCGAGCTCGGCTGTCCACCGCAAGGCATCCTACTGCCAGTCCCAGCCCCTATGCCTTGGGGTGCCTCCTGATGCTCTTCACTGAGTATCCCGTGGTCCCGAAGCATTTCCTTTGAAAAAATTAAGTGTCCAAACTACAGGTGGTGTATCTTGCTTAACAGCCGGGATAATCCGCTGACTAGCAGACACTGCTACTAGGCACAAAGTATTTCCTGGGCTAGATGCAGTTAAAAATTTGTAATTAGATACTCTTGTTGGATGCTGAGAAAGCATTCCATAGAGTCTCCTGGCACGCCATATATGATTCTCTTAAAAAGCTTGGGGTAGGGGTCTAGGGGACCCTTTTATAGCCAAAATCACGGCCCTGTATCGCAATACGTCACCTAGGCTGAAGATAAATGGAACTGTAGCACCCTGAGGGCTCGGTTGCTACAGAGGTATTGCACCTCACCCAGAGGTGTGATATCTCACTCTCAGGTAAGGATGGAGTGTGGATCAGGACCCGACACCTGCATGCATTACACCACATTGCCGTGGGGCAGGGCGACCAATATGCCCCTGAGATGGGCACGACAGTCCCTGTCCTGGCTAGAGTGGGGGAAGGGAACACTGAGGAAGGGGAACCCTGTAGTGCAGGAGCAGGGAGGAAGCAGTTCCTGGGTGCATTGAGAAGGGAGTATAAAAGGTGGGCACCATCTTAGTTCAGTGCAGAGAAGTCTGAGCAGAAGTGACAGGGAGCAGGGGCTCTGCATGAGCTCTGCTCCGGAGGCGGGCCTAGTAACAGAGGCCCAGGCCTGGAAGAGGGAGAAGGAAGGAAGAGGAGCGGAGAAGGCTCCAGGAACGAGGAACGAAGGGATCCCAGGGGTGCGGACGGGCGAGTCGCCACCGCACGCCCGAATCCACCTGCGTGGAGGGGTCAGGCCAAAGGGGGAGACCGGTCCCCGAAACTAGTGGAGGCAGGAAACGACCCTCAGCTAGAAACTGGAGGCTGTGACATTTTATGTGGCGCAGCCCCTCGCTACACCCGCTAGGAAGGCACCACATAGGGTCAGGGAAACTGCCCGAGGCAGCTGGACAGAAGGGTTGGTAAGAAAGGCCAGACAAAGGACACACAAAGGGGGTCCTGTGAAGTGCTCCAAAGTTATCTGGGAGTTGTCTGAGCCCCTCACCTGGTGAGCACAGTACGACGTGGGCAGCCGTTACCTGCAGACGTGGTCTGGATAATAAGAACTGTGAGTAAAGGCCCTGGACTGCATCACTGGCTCCGTGTCGTTACTGCTGCTGCCCTGCACCATCACCCCCACCCTCCGCATACACTGCCCTGAGGCTATACTCCTCCCGTGGGGAGTTATGCTACGCTCTGCTGCACCCACAACACCAGCCTCAGCGGTCTGCCCTGCAGCGGCGGTTCACTCTGACCGCAATCCACGGGTGGCGTAGTCGGACATTTAAACATCAAAACCACATAAATAGTTCCGCCACTGGTTTGACCGCCCTGAGCCACGGAACCGGGTCGCCGCCACGGAGACTACAACCACCAGCATCCACCAAAAAGGGTCCGGCTCCGGGTGTCCCAAGGCCCAGGGGGTGCATCAGAACATTTTCATCACCTTTCACAATCACCAATGGGACAAGGCAGGGATGTCCTCTGTCCCCTCTCTTATACATCCTAGTGACGGAGCACCTGCTCTCATCAATTCGCCATAACCCCAATATTAGGTGGATTGAGGTGGGAGGCACCGAGTACAAGTGCTCTCTATTTGCTGATGATGTCCTAGTATATATCACTCAATCACATATATCCATCCATGCTGTTATGGCTGAAATAGATCACTTTGTTACATGGTCAAATTTTAAAATCAATGCAGCGAAGTCTGAGGCCCTCGATGTCTCCCTCCCCAAATCCATACAGGATTCCATCCAGTCCAACTTTCCCTTTGCCTGGCCCTCACAGGGTATCAAATACTTAGGAATTCCTATTCATAGAGACCTCTCCCATCTATGTTATCTTAATTTTGGGCCCTTTATTGAACAACTCCATACAGACCACGGTTGGCAAGTTAGAACTGTAAGATTCACTACGTGAACCACTGGTGTTTTGTGGAAAAGCACATGTACACTGCGTTCCAAATTATTATGCAAAAAGTGTTTAGGAGTGATAAGGTAAGAATTTGTTTGTTTGTCAGTTAAACTCATTGATGGTGATGTGTGTCAGGGCTCTTTATATCACTGTAAGCAATTGCAGACACCTGTGCTAATTAGTTTGCCAAGTGTGTCCAATGAAAGGCAAGACTACTTAAGAAGGCTGTCCCACATTATTAAGCAGCCTACATTTTCTGCCAAAATGGGAAAGAAAAAGGATGTGTCGGCTGCTGAGAAGCAACAAATTGTGGAGTGTTTAGGTCAAGGCATGACTACAATCAACATTGTGCGATGATCAGGATGAAGTGTCTTGGCAATCAAGAAGTATGTAGCTGATTCACAGTACACACGTGTGCGTGCTGATAAGGGCAAATTGAGGACTCTTTCCTACAGGCAATTACGTCAGGTTAAAAGAGCAGCGGCAAAAAAAGCCTTGTCATAGCAGCAGACAAGTTTTTGAAGCTGCTGGTGCCTCCAACGTCCCCCGAACAACAAGATGCAGGGTCCTTCAGAGGTTTGCAGCTGTGCATACGCCATCCTGTCGACCTCCTCTATCCACTTCACACAAGCAGAAACGGCTCCAGTGGGCCAAACATTACATGAAGACTGATTTCAAAACTGTTTTGCTCACGGATGAGTGCCGTGCAATGCTCGATGGTCCAGATGGATGGAGTGGAGGATGGCTGGTTGATGGACACCCCCCGCAAACACGGCTACAGCGCCAACAAGGAGGAGGTGGAGTAATGTTTTGGGCTGGAATCATGGGGAGAGAGATTGTCAGCCCCTTTAGGATCCCTGAAGGGGTAAAGATGAACTCCATAATGTATGTGGAGTTTCTCAAACAGCACTTCCTGCCATGGTTCAAGAAAAAGAACCGTGTATTCCACAGCAAGATCATTTTTATGCATGATAATGCACCATCTCATGCTGCACATAAAACATCTGCATCTCTGGCTGATATAGGCATAAAAGGGGACAAACTTATGGTGTGACCCCCATGCTCCCCTGACCTCTACCCCATTCAGAACCTCTGGAGCATCATCAAAAGGAGTGTCTATGATGGCGGGAGGCAGTTCACATCTAAGCAACAGCTCTGGGAGGGTATTCTGTCCTCATGCAAAACAATTGAAGCAGAAACCATCCAAAACCTGACAAATTCAATGGACGAGAGAGTTCAGAAGCTCCTTTCGAACAAGGGGTCCTATGTGAAAATGTAACATCACCTAGAATAAAGTTTTGAGCTGAAAACTGTTTGATTTCAGTTTCTAATAACCTGTTAATGCTTATAATTTCAAAAATGACCATTTTTTTGGTCTTTATTAAAATGAAAAGGTTGATCGAAAAGTTTGGGGGATCTAAGAGTGTGGCAACCCAGTAGTCAGGATTACTTTGAATTCTGACAATATGAGGGTCATGTTGCAGGTAGTGCAGCAAGAAGGCACTTATGTGTCTTGCGCATCTCGGAGCCCCAAAATTATTTTCCAGGCTAGATGCAGCTAAAAATTATTATTAATTTTAAATCTGGTGGAGCTTAGTATAGATGGCCTAATAGAATCAGTGCTGCACACTGCTACAAAGCCCAAATTATTTTCCAGCCAAGGTACAGATAAACATGATTAGTAATTTTAAATCTGGTGGAGCTTATTATAGATGGCCTAATAGAATCAGTGCTGCACACTGCTACAAAGCCCAAATTATTTTCCAGCCAAGATACAGATAAACATGATTAGTAATTTTAAATCTGGTGGAGCTTATTATAGATGGCCTAATAGAATCAGTGCTGCACACTGCTACAAAGCCCAAGTTATTTTCCAGCCAAGATACAGATAAACATGATTAGTAATTTTAAATCTGGTGGAGCTTATTATAGATGGCCTAATAGAATCAGTGCTGCACACTGCTACAAAGCCCAAGTTATTTTCCAGCCAAGATACAGATAAACATGATTAGTAATTTGAAAGCTTAAAACGGTTGGTGAGGTGATTTTAACCAATCATCAAGCTTTTACTCTCCCCAGGATGACACAGGGGTAGAAAAGTCGTTTCGGATCCATGATTTGTTCATCTTTATGAACGTGAGTCTGTCTACATTATCAGTGGAGAGCCGCGTGCGCTTATCTGTCAGCACACCACCAGCAGCGCTGAACACACGTTCAGACAGAACGCTGGCTGCGGGGCATGACAAGATCTCCAAGGCGTAAGTGGCTAGCTCCGGCCATTTATCCAGATTGGAAGCCCAAAAAGAGCAAGGGTCCAGTGACACAGTCATGGCTTCAATGTTTACTTGGAGATACTCCTGTACCATCGTCTCTAGGCGTTGACTATGTGTCAGACTTCTTGTCTCCTGTGGCCTTGCAAAGGATGGGCTAAAAAAGTGGTGAAATGATTCCGCAAAATTGATGTTACCAGCAGATACTGTGGTTCTGTTACTGTTTGAGTGCTGAACACTCGACGGTCCCACGGTTGGCAAGTTGGAACTGTGAGATTCACTACGTGCACCACTGGTGTTTTGTGGAAAAGCACGTGTAAGATTCTGCAACAGTCTCTGCTGATACTCCTGCATGCGTGCATCCCTTTCTATGGCAGGAATAATTTCTGCAAATTTTGTACCGGGGATCTAACAGTGTGGCAACCCAGTAGTCAGGATTATTTCTAATTCTCACAATTCGAGGGTCATGTTGCAGGTAGTGCAGCAAGAAGGCACTCATGTGTGTTGCGCATCCAGGAGCACCAAGTCCCTGTTGTGTTGGTGGCGAAGTAACAATCATGCTTCCTTCCTCTGTCCTCTCCCCCCAACCTCGCACAACAGAAATGTGATCAAGGTCTCCCTCATCTGATGAGTCTTCCATCAGTTCGTCCTCCACTTCTTCCTGGGCTCCTGCACCTTCCTCACTAGTTTGGCTGCTACCATGCGCCATGGTAAAACCATCTCCCCCACCCTCACATGCCTGCCGCCTTGGTGCTGCCGACTGTCTGGACCTTGCAGATGTTAGCCCTTCCGCATACAACTCCTCCTCCTCTACTTCCTCCACCTCCTCTTGTGCCACCACCTGACTCCAAATTCTGTTTAACATGTGCTCCAGCATGTAAATCACCGGAATAGTCATGCTGATAATGGCATCGTCAGCACTAAACATCTTCGTCGCCATTGCAAAACTGTGCAGAAGGGTGCATAGGTCCCTGATCTGAGACCACTCCTCCAGCATGATTTGCCCCACCTCTGGATCTCGTTGGCCCAGGCTATACGTCAGAACGTATTGCACCAGGGCTTGTCGGTCCTGCCACAGTCGCTGCAACATGTGCAGAGTTGAATTCCACCGGGTAGGCACATCGCATTTTAGCCGGTGAAGTGGCAGGCCCAACGACTTCTGTAGAGATGTAAGTCGCTGAGCTGCGGGATGCGAACGGCGGAAGTGAGCACACAGCGACCGTGCCCTCTGCAGAAGGCCATCTAGTCCGGGATAGTGGGCTAAAAATTGCTGGACAACCAGGTTCAACACGTGAGCCATACAAGGCACGTCTGTGACATTGCCCCGGCAAAGGGCCGCACCCAGGTTTGCAGCATTGTCGCACACGGCCTTCCCTGGTTTCAGGTCCAGTGGAGACAACCATTCATGAAACTGGTTCTCCAGAGCTGACCACAACTCCTCAGCTGTGTGACTCACATTTCCCAGACATTTCAAAGTAAAAACCGCCTGATGACGTTGAGCCCTACTGCCAGCATAGTAAGGAGGTGTGCAGGATCCCTTCTGCGCAGTTAGAAAGCGTGTGGCATGACCAGACAGGCTTTGGGTGAAGGTGGAGGACCGAGAGGAGGTTGAGGAGGCAGAAGCAGTGGAGGAACTTTGAGATAAAGAAGATTGACGCACAACTCGTGGGGACAGCAAGACTTGGACAGCAGCCCCTTGTCCTGCTGTCACCATAGTTACCCAGTGCCCAGTCAGCGACATGTAACGCCCCTGTCCATGCCTACTCGTCCAAGTGTCTGTGGTGAAATGCACCCTGTCACACACAGAGTTTCTCAAAGAAGCGGTGATGTTGTGTGCGACATGCTGGTGGAGCGCAGGCACACCTTTCTTTGAGAAGTAGTGCCGACTGGGCATCTGGTACTGGGGCACTGCGACGGACATAAGGTCTCGAAAATCCTCTGTGTCCACCAGGCGGAAAGGCAGCATTTCTATAGCCAAGAGCTTGCAGATGGTGAAATTCAACCTCTTAGCTTTCTCATGGCTAGGAGGAAATGGTCTTTTACTTGTCCACATCTGAGGGACCGAGGGCTGGCTATTGTGCTTAGACGGGGTTGATAAGGGTGTCCCCGGCAAACTGCCGGTCTGTGAGGAAGATGCAGGCGGACATGTTAGGTTGCCTTGATCCAAAGGTGGTGCTATCGATGTCGGACAGCGCTGAACACCAGCTGGTGTTACCACCTCCAAAGAAAATGATGACCTGCCAATCACGCTGGCTGTTGCGGGTAAAGAGGTGGCAGGTCTGCGCCCCAAAACAGGTGTGACTGCTGTCCCCCCAGTCACAGAGGATGAAGAGGCCGCGGATGCACAAGATATGGCAGACGGTGGTTGGCCCGGCCGGCTAGGCCGCATTGTAGCACAGTGAGCTTCCCACTGCAACTTATGCTTCATGTCCATGTGCCGGTTCATGCATGAAGTACTCAAACTATGTATTTTTTGGCCTCTACTTAGCTTTTGCTGACAAATGTTACAGATAACACGAGTTGGGTCATCTTTATCGATCTGAAAAAATGCCCAGGCTATGCAAGGCTTAGCACCCATGCGACCTGAAGAGCCACCATGACTTGTGGTGAGAGGCAGAGTTGTGTTTGAGGATGCAGTTGTTGACGTGCTTCCAGTACTACGTCTCTGTCCAGGAAGGCGCAACCTGACCTCGTCGTCACTAGCATCCTCCTCCATCTCCTCTGCTGACCTCATCGACTGGCTGACTGTGGGTTGACAGTAAGTGTGATCTCCAACCTCATCATCATCACCCTGTGCGTTATCACACCCGTCGTCCTCAGAGCCAACCTGTTCCTGCCCTGACAAAAAACTAAAGTTGTCGCTCCAATCAGGTATTTGAGTCTCATCATCGTCTTCCTCATTGTCTCCACCAACAGGAGTTACAGTTTGGGAATGAGGGTCTACATTATGGTCAGAACCTTCTGCGTCTGGTCCTGGATCCGACTCATAAAGATTCTGGGCATCAGTGCAGATCATTTCCTCGTCTGGATTCACAGAAGCGCTGGAGTCGACCTCTGATTCCCAGGCTATAGTATGAGTAAACAGCTCTGCAGACTCAACCATCTGTTCTACCTCATACTCAGATGGGCAGCTGGAGATTTGGGAGCTGTGAGGAAGCAAGTGCGATTGGGGTGACACCTCTGAGGACTGGAGTATTTGTGATGTTGAAGTTGATGTGGAGGAGAGCCCACTTAAAGGAACACTTGATATCCGTTGAAGCACCTGCTGTTTTTGTGCCTCATCTGGAATTTGTAGCGATTGGCGTGGCCGTAAGAAAGGGATCTTATCACATTGTCCGCTAAAAGAAGTAGACATTTTAGTTTGGCTGGAAGATGGTCTTTCTTCTGCAGATGTTACTGTTGCTTTAACACCTACCCCACGGACACAACCTTTTTTCCCCTTCCCAACACGCCTATTCCCCTTTCCACCAGCAGCAGGCCTTTTTCCACTCATTTTGGTGGTTAACTAATTCACAACTCTGGAGTTGTTTGCACAAAAAAACAATGGATGGGAACCGAGCAGACCTGAGTGGCCAAACTGTGGTATTAGGCCAAAACTATCGTCTGGGTTAGATGCAGAAAAAAATTATATTCAATTTGCAACCTGATGGAGGTCAGTATAGATGGACTAATAGAACAAGTCCCACACACAGCTAGAAGCCCAAATATTTTTTCAGAGCTAGATGCAGGAAAAAATTATATTCAGTTTGCAACCTGATGGAGGTCAGTATAGATGGACTAATAGAATGATGCTATGCCCAAAAGGTTTTACTTTACTAGGTGCAGTAAAAAAATTGGTATTCTATACACAGGTGGTGTAGCTTGCAACACAGATAGGCTACTCCACTGACTAACACACTCTGCAATAGGCCAAAAAGGATTAGCTTTGCTAGATTCAGCCAAACGCTGTGAAAAAAACTTGCACAGCACTGGCACAGACCTGCCTGGCAAAAACTGATAGGAACTGATGTAACCTAGTCCTGAAAAGGACTCCAATTACAATTAGTCTTTACTCCCACAATCTATCTATTTAAGAGCACAGACCTCCCTGATAAAAGTCGTAGGAAATGCTGTAACCTAGTCCTTAAAAGGACTGCAATCACAACTATTCCCTACTCCCAAGCTATCTGTATATTTGTGCGAAAATTGGCTTGAAATTAACAAGGTATAGCGCACACAGCAACAGCGGTGCCGTCTAACACGCAGCTGCAGCAGTGAGAAAATGGTGGCGACGGGGAAAATGGCTGGGTCTTATAGGGCAAGGACATGTGACATACACTGCCAATGACACATGCCCTTGCTTGTGTGAAAAAAAGCACTTTGCTCCGTGTGTGCGCTGCTGATAGGCTGACAGATTGCACCTCCCCACTGTAAATGCGGGAAAGAGAAAAAAAATGGAGATCTTCATTATTCCTGCAGAGATCCATCCCCTGCCCCTCCCCCTGCCCCGCTGTACACTCAAACTGCGTATTAACATTAATTTTCAGCATTACTGAGAAAACATCCAGTTATGATTTTGGGGCACGAACAGTTATCGAACATAACCTCGAACAGCCGAATTTTTCTCAAATCGTTCGTGTTCGCCGAACGGCTCGAACACCGCCCAAAACAGCTCGAATTTGAGATTGGCGAACAGTTCGAGTTGAACACCGCTCATCTCTAGTCAACAGGTCAATAGCAACAATGCCAGAGTGTTAAATGATTGCACACAGTCCTTATAAAACAGCATGGAGCCGGCCCCCCGAATCATCACCGAGGTATTATACACTTTACAAGTCACAAAATATAAGTCCAGCCGTAAGTGGCACAGTATAATGTGTTGGCAAGTAAAGTGACAGGCAAAGTAAGATCAAAGCTGGTGGAGATTATCCTGCAAAACATTATTGGAATTTAGAAGTTACATTAAAGGGATTCTATCAATTCTGACATCCAAATCAAAGTCATCACAGGTCCTTGTTGGGGTTCTTGCACTTAGGCCATTAATGACATCAGTGTGCAATCAGTGTGTGATCAGTGTGCGATCAGTGTGTCATCAGTGTGTGATCAGTGTGTCATCCGTGTGTGATCAGTGTGCCATCAGTGTGCCATTAATGTCATTGGTGTGTGATCAGTGTGCCATCAGTGTGCCATTAATGTCATTGGTGTGTCATCAGTGTGTTATCAGTGTGTGATCAGTGTGTCATCAGTGTGTGATCTGTGTGTCATCCGTGTGTGATCAGTGTGCCATCAGTGTGCCATTAATGTCATTGGTGTGTGATCAGTGTGCCATCAGTGTGTGATCAGTGTGTCATCAGTATCATTAGAGTGTGATCAGTGTGCCATTAATGTCATCAGTGTGCTATAGTGTGTGATCAGTGTGTCATCAGTATCATTAGTGTGTAATCAGTGTGCCATTAATGTTATCAGTGTGTTATCAGTGTGCCATTACTGTCATCAGTGTGCCATAGTGTGTGATCAGTGTGCCATCAGTGTGCCATCAGTGTGTGATCAGTGTGCCATCAGTGTGCCATCAGTGTGTCACCAGTGTCATTATTGTGTCATAGTGTATGATCAGTGTGCCATCAGTGTGCGATCAGTGTGTCATCAGTGTGTGATCACATGACCAGCGGTGGTGCATGCATGATGATTCCATATGAATTGCACTGAGTGACAGTTGGAAGTGACAGTTGGAATTCCCCAGCGACAGTGGAGGAGATGTCGTCTGACCCAAAGCAAAGCAATAATATGGATGCAAAAGAGGAGGAGATTGTGGTGAGGAGAGAAGGAGTGAAGACTGGAAGACCTTCCCATGACACATCTGATGATGAGAGGAAGTCTTCAGTCAACAGGACAAAATCACCAGTCCAGAAGAAAGAAGTAGAGGAGAACGTGGTGAGGAGAGAAGCACTGAAGACTGGAAGACCTTCCCATGACACATCTGATGATGAGAGGAAGTCTTCAGTCAACAGGACAAAAACACCAGTCCAGAAGAAAGAAGAAGTAGAGGAGAACGTGGTGAGGAGAGAAGGACTGAAGACTGGAAGACCTTCCCATGACACATCTGATGATGAGAGGAAGTCTTCAGTCAAACAACCAGTCCAGAAGAAAGAGGAAGTGGAAGAAAAGGAGGAGGTAGAAAGTCAGATGATGGAAGCCAAGAAGAGAGGAGCCATCTTCATCTCATCGGGGGACAGAAAGGAGAAGAAAAGAAGAAGGATTACATCAGGACAGAAAGCCATGGATCTAAACCAGAAAGCTGAAGAAGCTGAAGGAAGCAGCGGTGTTCGGCCAACCGGCTCCAAAAGCACAGTCTCTGATACTGATACCATCAAGAGGAGATTATTATTCCATCATGTGCTTGGCCAGGGAAGTTTTGGGACGGTCCTGCTGGCGGAAGATTCATCTACCCACAAACATTTTGCTGTTAAGATCATCGGCAAAAGAGCCCTGCTTGCTGAAGGTGATGAGCGTGTGATGGTGGAGCGACGGGTTTTACAGCTGGCATCTGGGAGCCCCTTCCTTGTCCACGCAGACTTTGCATTCCAGACCAAGGTACAGTATCGATTGCTGGATATTAGGAAATGTCACACGTACCACACACTGCTCTGCCTCATGGACCCCACTGATATCATCTTCTTACATCTCAATGTAGCATGTCCCAAGGTAACCACAGAATATAAGGTTAATGTGACACTTATACACATGGGATATTGTGGCCCCTACTGTTATTAATATAATTCATTGTGGGGCGCGGTACATTGGGAATCATTTATTAAAAGCTTTTACTTTTCCAGGTCAGTTAAAACAATCTTAGCTGATCTCTAATTGGTTAGTATGGGTAACTAGTTTTCTAGTAGGCAGATTTATTAATGAGGCCCAATGTCCCCCACACAATAAATTATTGAAAATATCAGATGTTATCACAGAGGTCAATGACCTGTAAAAATTCACTTCCCCCGGATCTCATGATTCTAATTGGGTGACTGGTAATATTTGTATCATTTACAGTATTAGCTGGGCATTATCTCGTTCGTAGGCATCAATGCCATGTAGTAGTCTATGGACATTTATATCCACTCTGTGATCAGGGCTGTTACAAAAGAGGCTCGATATTCTTTGTAATATTCAACCTGCTGCTGCAGAACCTCTTCCTGCCGTCATCACCTTCTTGATATGACTTATACATTGCTCTGAAGGAAATTTTTTGTATTAAGTAAAATGTGTTTATATGTTTTTTTTGGACTCTATGCCATTTCTTTGACACTATAATTTTGCATATTATTATCTTGTATAGACATGGGATTTCAGAATAGATTAAATGTATTTAATGTTTGTTATTTCCTGGATGACATTGTATTTTGTGTATACCATGTGGGGGACCCTGTGTACACTATATGTCAGGGCTATTGACTTTTGTGCACTTTATATACAATTTGAAAATGTGTTATTTTTGTATACAAGTATTATCTGTATCTTAATAAAGTTTTTTTAATTAATGGTGGGACAATGTTATGTACTTGGGGTCACTTTTTTTTCCGTCACCATGTTTTCTATGTATGAATATACTGTAATAAAGTACCAAATCCACTGTCTTTGAGTGAAACTTCTTCTAACTTAACCAACTAATGGAAAAAATGGTATTATATTGAGCAGGGGCGGGCTGGACCAGGGGGCAGAGGGGCACATGCTCACCGGGCCGGCCACCAAGCAGCTGTTGAGGGCCGCCCAGCCATCTGCTGCTTTAGAGAACGCAGGGTGGCCCTGTATATGTAAATGTGTACATGTGCCGGCCGGGCGTCTGCAGCGCAGCACAGCAGGCACTGCTCACATTCTTCTGCCTGCCGGAGAGAAGCTTCAGCCGCTGAGCAGTACCGGAGAGCAGACATCTTTGATTCTTATAAGTCTGAGCTCCGGATAGCGCTGGGACAGGAGATTTATGCTTTTTGTAGAGTGTGGAAGTGGCAGGACGCTGTTCACCTCCTGACAAGTCCAGAGGCCGGATCCCGAATGTGATCTATGGACGTTCTGCTGATGATCAGAAAGATTTATTGTAGCAGATGGACCCTTCATGCAGGTTGGGGTCGCGCTGTCAGTGTGAGGTTATCGCCCCTCATCTGTATGAATGTTCAAATCACATCGTACCCGAGATAGAGACCCTGCAGACCTGACTATAAAGACCCCTGCCCAAGACTGATCCTGCACCGACTACAGGACAACACAGATTATATATATATATACCGCCATCTCTACAAAGTGATGTCTTGTAGTCGGTGCAGGATCAGTCCAGGGCCTATATGATCTAATGTCAGTGCACAATATAGAAATATGACTATCAAAAGACTGACCGTCACTTCCAAACAGAAAACAGGTGTGTACAGGCATACCTCCCAACTTTGGAAGAAGAGAAAGAAGGACAGATCGGCAAATTTGGCCGTGCCCCTGGCCACACCCATTTACCATTTCTTATTCCCAGGGCTGGCTCCAGGTTTTCGCAGGTCCCGGGCCAAAGAGTCTCAGTGGGCTCCTTTAACACATACCATGATACGTGACCCACAGATATGGCAGAGAAATCCCTGTGCAAGTGACTCGCCGCCTGAGCCGTGGGGCACGCGGAACGGGGCAGTAGGGGGACGCTGGGAGTAGTAGTGGCGGCCCGGTCCCACGGCTCAGGGTGGTCAGACCAATGGTAGTCTGCTACGTGCTTTGGATAATGTCCGACTACGCCACCCGTGGATTGCGGTTATTAGGAACCGCCGCTGCAAGGCAGTCCGCTGGGGCTGATGATGTGTGCAGCTGGGATGGTGTGACTCCCCACGGGAAGAGTGCGGCCCCAGGGCAGTGTAGCGGATGGTGGGAGTGATGGTGGTGAGAGTCCCAGTACCGGTAGTGCTGGAGGAGCGAAAGAGCACACAGACAACGTACTGCAGTCCAATGTCTTTTACTCACAGTTCAGGTACTCCAGGCCACTTCTGTACAGGTAGTGACCGCCCGAGCCGTGCTGCGTCCACCAGGTGCGGGGCTCGGTCAACTCCCAGGCAGTTCAGGAGCATGGCACAGGACCCCCTTTAATCCTTTCTCTGGCCTTCCTCACCAGTGACCCACTTTTGTCCAGCTGCCGCGGACCTGTGCGGTTAAACGTGGGCCCCGTCCTCCGCTGTCCTATATGGTGCCTTCCTAGCAGGTTTGATGAGGTGTCGCACCAATAAATGATCACGACGACCGGTCTTTGGCTGAGGGTAGTTTCTCCTCCACCAACTTGGGATCCGGTACCCTTAATCTGCCTGACCCTTCACCCTGGATTCTCGTGGGTTCTTAGGGTCCCTTCCACCTTCTTTTTCCTGAGCCCTTCTGTTTCTCTGTCTCTTCTCCTTCTTTCCTGTTCTGTCTTCTCCTCCTTCCCTTGGCCTCTTCTCCAGGCCCACTTCTCCTTCTCCTCTCAGGCTCCGGCCTCTTCTCTAGGCCTGCCTCTGGAGCAGCACTCAGCCTGAGCTGCTGCTCCCTGTCAGCTCTCCTCACAGACTGAACCCTGTTCTAAGATGGTGCCCACCTTTTATACCTCCCTCTGACCATGAGCCCAGGTGACCAGCAACCAATGAGCTCCTTCCTACGCTCAGGAACCAACCCATATCTGCCCCTACAGCACTGGGTGTTCCACCCCCTTCCCCACTCCAGGCAGGGACATAGTCGGTCGTGCCTGCACTTCTGTCTAGTGGGAGCACCGTTGAGCTGTCCCTCAGAAATGGGGTGTGTGTGCTGTATGCAGCTAACTGAGCCCTGGTCCACACTCCATCCTTACCTGGGAGTGGAATACCACACCTCTGGCAGAGGTGCAATACCCCTGTAGCGGTCGAACCCTCGGGGCGCTACATTCCCCCCTGGTAAAGCACAGCACGTCCTCGGGCTGGAAAAGAGCAAAAACAGATAATTACAGGACATGCAAAACTTTTTAAAACTTTTCACATCAGAAAACAGGCAACACGGTTCAATTCCCTTTATGGGAAACGCTTTTCTTTTCTTGTCACACTATTATAAAACACTTACTAATACTTCTGGAACTCTTTTGACATATAAACACTATAGAAAACATTCACATTACTATCTAGCAGCATATAAAAACTTTTCATATAAAACATTTGCAGGAAAACATTTTTACAACACATTCTTAGATCCTGGCGGCGGTGCAACTTGCGACCAGGTGTGCACTCTTCTTGTAAGTGCAGGAATTTTGGCAAACTTGTAAACACGAGGGACTTGCTGTCCCGAGGTAGATGAAGTAGTGTTTTTATAAAACCAGTAGGGGGCGCTTTAGGAAGCGCAACTATATACAAGGGGTGGCCGCTCTCAGTCCTCGGCCAGTTTTGGGAAGGGAAATGGCTGCTCACAGTCCTCAGCCTGGTAGGGGATGGAGGGGGTTAACTTGCACACAGTCCTATATCAGTCCCAACGGGGACCACACTCAATTTGAAACAGTCCCACACAGTTCTCTGTACCCTGACGGGTAGCTATGTACAATTCCACTTTACCGTTCACTGGTAACTGTGTCCTCCTGATGCTCCATCTTCCTCATGATCTTCAGGCCCGTCCGGGCCCTCTTGGTACTCAGAGTCCAAGTGGTACTGCTCCTCCTCTTCTACCACTCTGTGAACGTGCAGGGCGTACCATCCCTTCACGCCTTGGTGTCGGGTGTAGGACACCACGTCCCCTGGAAACAGATCTCGCCCTCGATGACCCTCAGGCAGGTGGCTCTCCACATCTCTCCTCGTCACGAACACATCGCTGATGGTCTCAGGGTCTCGGATGAAACCGCAGCCATGTTCCATGTGAAATTTCACGACAGTCCCGGTGACTCGGGGACCGCGGGCAGCTCGGGGATCTCGTCGGGCCTTCATCTTCTGCTCCACACTTTGGGCCTGCAGCTTCTCCTGTTTCATGCGCCGCTCCTGCTGCTCCCTCTCGAACACCTCCAGCTGTTGGCGGCAGTACTCCCGTCGACGGGCGGCGTCCGGGGGTACGCGGCCTTGCGACCAGGCCCGCGCTGGACGTTTCCTAGTTGCACCCTGGGGTGGTACAGCGGGTGCAGGGGGCGCTAGGCCTTGCGACCGGGCTTGCGTTAGTGGATTACTAAGCACGCCCGGGGTCAGAGGGCACGGCGTGGGGCGGGGTTCTCTGGCAGCATCGACGGCCTGGGGACCGGTTGGTGGCGGTGGAGGCACGGTGTCGACGGCGGGTCCAGGTACGTTGGGCTCCGCAACAGGGTGCAGGGGCAGGTCGGCGGCCCCAGGGTTCGGGGTAGGGGCGTCTCCGTTACCTGCCTCTGCTGTCGCGGCCTCCTCCGCGGCGTCGTCTTCAGCCTCCGCTCTGCCGTCACTGTCCCCGGTGGCTGGTGTGCTGCTGGACGTCAACGGCGCCTCCTGCTGCAGGGTCACAGCCCGCCGGGCCACTTCTTCTTTCCACCCGGCGATCACGTCCTGCTGCGCCCGGACCATTCTCCGGTCCAACTCCTCCAGCGCCGCCCGCGCATACTCGGGGTCCTCCTTGGGGAGATGGGCTAGCAACTCGGTGAGGCTGTATGGTGGTGTGGCTTGCAGCAGGCCCCTTGCCAAAGTGCTGGAGCTGGTTCCTTTCTCCATCTCCGGGTGCGGCCTGGCCAAACTGATCCAGACCACCCCCTGCCCCGCAGTTTTCTTCTCTTTTGCCCCCATTGGGGGTGGTCCTGGGGCATTCTACTGACAATCACTCTCAGGGGCAGCCCCGCCACGTTGACGGACATTTCTACAGCCGTGCTCACGGTTGTTGCGGGCGGGCTTCCTCTTTGGCGCCATTCTGGGACCCGGCCCACGATGGGAGGCGGCCTCCTGTGGTCTTTTGGCGCGCACATTATGGCGCTCGTTCTTCTAGGGCGGGCGCCATCTTTAGTACAATGAAACAGTCTCTTTTCAGGCGCGCAGTACCCGTTGTTAGCGGGCACGAAATCCTGCCGACTACGCCAAAGCTGACTCGCCCCCTGAGCCGTGGGGCACGCAGAACTGGGCAGTAGGGGGACGCTGGGAGTAGTAGTGGCGGCCCGGTCCCGCGGCTCAGGGTGGTCAGACCAATGGTAGTCTGCTACGTGCTTTAGATAATGTCCGACTACGCCACCCGTGGATTGCGGTTATTAGGAACCGCCGCTGCAAGGCAGTCCGCTGGGGCTGATGATGTGTGCAGCTGGGATGGTGTGACTCCCCACGGGAAGAGTGCGGCCCCAGGGCAGTGTAGCGGATGGTGGGAGTGATGGTGGTGAGAGTCCCAGTACCGGTAGTGCTGGAGGAGCGAAAGAGCACACAGACAACGTACTGCAGTCCAATGTCTTTTACTCACAGTTCAGGTACTCCAGGTCACTTCTGTACAGGTAGTGACCGCCCGAGCCGTGCTGCGTCCACCAGGTGCGGGGCTCGGTCAACTCCCAGGCAGTTCAGGAGCATGGCACAGGACCCCCTTTAATCCTTTCTCTGGCCTTCCTCACCAGTGACCCACTTTTGTCCAGCTGCCGCGGACCTGTGCGGTTAAACGTGGGCCCCGTCCTCCGCTGTCCTATATGGTGCCTTCCTAGCAGGTTTGATGAGGTGTCGCACCAATAAATGATCACGACGACCGGTCTTTGGCTGAGGGTAGTTTCTCCTCCACCAACTTGGGATCCGGTACCCTTAATCTGCCTGACCCTTCACCCTGGATTCTCGTGGGTTCTTAGGGTCCCTTCCACCTTCTTTTTCCTGAGCCCTTCTGTTTCTCTGTCTCTTCTCCTTCTTTCCTGTTCTGTCTTCTCCTCCTTCCCTTGGCCTCTTCTCCAGGCCCACTTCTCCTTCTCCTCTCACGCTCCGGCCTCTTCTCTAGGCCTGCCTCTGGAGCAGCACTCAGCCTGAGCTGCTGCTCCCTGTCAGCTCTCCTCACAGACTGAACACTGTTCTAAGATGGTGCCCACCTTTTATACCTCCCTCTGACCATGAGCCCAGGTGACCAGCAACCAATGAGCTCCTTCCTACGCTCAGGAACCAACCCATATCTGCCCCTACAGCACTGGGTGTTCCACCCCCCTCCCCACTCCAGGCAGGGACATAGTCGGTCGTGCCTGCACTTCTGTCTAGTGGGAGCACCGTTGAGCTGTCCCTCGGAAATGGGGTGTGTGTGCTGTATGGAGCTGACTGAGCCCTGGTCCACACTCCATCCTTACCTGGGAGTGGAATACCACACCTCTGGCAAAGGTGCAATACCCCTGTAGCGGCCGAACCCTCGGGGCGCTACAAAAGCCCCCAAATGACCCTTTTCCTGTGCAAGCCCCCAACATTACATCCTACCCTGTGCAAGTCTCTCAACATGACCCCCTTCCCTTTGAAAGCCCCCAACATGACCTCCTACCCTGTGCAAGCCCCCAAATGCTGAGACTTGTAATCCTTATTCCTCACTAAGACTATGTTAATACTAATGATGACAAAAAGTACAAAAAAGTAATAGTACTTGTAGTGCCATACCCTTTCCTACTTCCATTTGCCTGATGACAGAGCTGCTGGGACTTGTAGTGCCCGATCCTACCCGGTAAATAACAGCACATTATAGCCCCTCTCTATATACTAACCCCTTCCTACTGTACTTGCATGATGACAGAGCTGCCTGCATGCTGGGACTTGTAGCTCTGCTCTCCACCCCTAATCTTCACCACACCCCTATGTAATAACAATATTACACTTCTGTCTCCCACATCTCCCTGTCAAGTACGAAACTGTATTCCCCGGCAGCCACATAAAACCACATCTAGGGAAACAGGAAGTTCAAGGATGCAGTGTATGCTAGGAAACGTAGTCCTAGTCCAATCTATATACACCCACTATGCACTTAGCATGCGGTTAGAGTCAGCCATCTTCTCAGTGCACAGTGACAATGCGCTCTCTCACCAGCTGTGGTCAGAAGTAATGAGACGGTAACAGAGTGCACTGTCATTACACATTGTAAGTAAAAAATTAGACAAGTGTCGCCCCCACAAGTGATGTCGGATTAGAGATTCAGCAGCCAGGTATCAATTAACTGAATGCTGGACCAGAGTCCCACATATCGATCCGCTCACCTCTGGTTATGTCCTTTCTTTGTAGTAGACCTAGATACATTTAAAAATGTGGTGCAAATTTTGTTTAAGGTCATGTGCAAATGTTGCATGTTTGATGCATCTTTTTCAGCACAAATTTGGCACTGAAAATATGCAACGTTTTGTTGTCCCAGCAAAGTGAATGCAGACATCGCTTATTTTTTTCCTAGCAGATTTGCATCAGATTCAAACCTGAAGCATGTCAATTCTTGCAGCTTTTTTCACCCATGCTAATGAGTGAGGAAAAATACGCAACAAAAATGCAAGTAAAAAACGAGGCAAAAACAGGTGTATTTTATGAAGAGTTTTCCCTGCCAAGACATCAGGATTTGCAACAGAATTTTCTGCTGCAAATCCTGAATGTTTGCACAGAACTTAAGGTTATATGCACACGTTAAGTATTTGCTGCAGATGTTTCTGCACCAAAAATGTGTCCATTGGCAGAAAAACCGCTGCATAAAACCCACACGTTTTTGCTGAAGTTTTTTATGCGTTTTTCTCCACTCATTGGAATGGGGGAAAACACTGAAAGAATGGACATGCAGCAGATATGAAACTACTTCAAATCTGCAATTAAGAAATAAGCAACGTGTGCATGAGATTTCAGATATCTCAATCACTTTGCTGTATTTTTTGCAGCAAAAAAGTGGGGAAACCGCAGCACAAAGGCAACGTGTGCACATACCTTAAGGTGGTTGTTCTTGTTAAAATCTAAGCATTAGCTAAACGAGTGCACATTAGAAAAACCACAGAAGGAATTGAGAGGCTGCGCTCTGCAGAGCCATACACTGCACTAGTCAGTGTTACCTAGCCTTATGTATGACTAGCTTTAGGCAGCGCACACGCTTTTAGAGGTGCAGTAAAGCAAGGTACGCTGTGCTGTTCTACACCCCTGAGAAAAACCTATGCCAGGAGTAATGGTGGTCACACAAGTATAGGGGTACTACAGAGTTACCTAGAAATGTCGCTTTTTTTTTGTTTGTGTTTTTTTGCAAATCTACACACTCAAGCAAGTCACAATTGAACTCAACAACATGAAACGGGTAAAAGTATATTATATATGACTAACTTATTATGCTGTATATACCAGTATATATCAGTATTGCACATACAGTATACAGGATATATGTCTGGTATATATTATAGTATGACAACAGACATCAGATATTACACTATCACATATTATCTATATATAATATCTAATGTCTGTGCACTTAGTATGTTGCATACAGTATACAGAGGAATATGTGACTGGTGTGTGATATACAATGTGAACAGACACCATATGTCTGTACGCAAAGTATAAGGCCTCATTCACACGTGTGTCCGGTACGTGTGGTGACAGTTTTCACACGAACTGGAGACACTTACACATGTAGACCCATTAAATGAATGTGCCTGTGCACATGTCACTGTGTTTCCACGGACCATGTGTCTGTAGGCAAAACATGCTGAAATGTCCATTTTTTGCACACCGTACGGGTCGGAAGATGTCCAACACACGCGCGCACATCTGTGTGTCATAAGTATGACACGTACCGGCGCCTGGGAATCAGCGTACTGTTAGCGCTGTTACGAAGTGCCGGATGCTGGAGGCATCTCTCATCATTGTCCCCTGCTTGCGCTGAGATCAGCCAGCAGGGGACAATGTTAAGAGTAGTATTCTGCTCCTTCTGTCTCCAACAAGTGTAAAAATAAGAATAAAATAAAAAACACATTATACTCACCTGTCCGAAGTTGAAATAATTCAGTGTTCCACGATGTAATCCATCTAACCGACATTTGTTCATCAGCGTGATCGATGGCTTAAGGCGATCACACATGCTGAGGAACAGAGGAGAATGACTCGCTGCAGCGAGCGGGCCCCTGAACTGCACTGAGTTCACTGACCAGTGTCCTGTCACTCACTAAGCTCAGCGCAGTTCAGGGGTCCGCTCGCTGCAGAGAGTCATTCTCCTCTGCTCCTCAGCGCGTGCGGTCGCCTCAAGCTACCGATCACACTGATGAAGAAATGTCGGTCAGATGGATTACAGCGTGGGACACTGGATTATTTCAACTTTGGACAGGTGAGTAGTGAGTATAATGTGTTTTTAGAGCTCGTACCTCTTCCATACAAATTATAAAATACAACTTTTAATATCTGTATTAAAATATTGACAGCCATAAAATAACAAACCACAACATCAGTGCACAATAAGAGGAGGGGATAGTGCCTCACCCTATTTAGGCCCTATTTCACCCTACCTTGCCGCGGAGGTTGGCACCCTATTTTCCTGTACAATGGCACCCCCGCTCAACGATGACTCTCCCTGGGATCCCTATAACACCCTATATTGAAGGCCAGTGGGGTACAGGGATTCTTAGTGGAGAACACACAGTTTCTTGTGACAAATAGAAACAATGCAAAAAATGCTCAAAAAGTTTTTATATATCTGCAGCCCTGATCAGTACAATTTGACCACAGATACAGAAGGCTGCATGAATATAATCAAAGCGCATAACATGGATCCATTTTTAAAATCTTGTTTGCTCTAAATCATGCCACATAGAAAGGGGAAACGCGTTGAGTTGTACAGGCATTGAGTCATATATGCACCATATATTTTCATTCATGACATATAATCTTAGTTGTGGAGGCATTAAGTCATATATGTGTAGATTTGGTAATATATTTTGATTCATGACAGTTAAACAGTGGCCATGAGCTACATATGAATTGCCTTGAGCTATTTGGGCATTTAATTGTGGTTACATCTACTAAGCAATATTTATTTGTATTAAATGGATCCCTGGTCCAGGACAATTTATTAACTGAGATCATGAGCTATATATAAACTGATCGGGCATTGAGTATTATCTTGAAACTAGACGGTGGCCCGATTCTAATGCATCGGGTATTTTAGAATATGTATGCGGCCGACCGGGCGCGACTAATCAGCGAAGCAGTGTTTAAATGGGTTGTGCACTACTTTAAATTAACCCCCCAATGCATCCTCCCGGGGGCCCCTAATGAATTCTGTGCTAGTGAGGACCGGAGAGCGGCGCTGCCTGTGCGGGTACTTCCGCAGCGAGCAGCTGACCTCCGGCTACATCCGGTACTTCCGGCTACATTGCGCTGACCTCCATGCGGCTACCGTAGGCAGATTGTTATGCACACGCCCGGGCTAAGCGGCGTGTGCGTGTGATTGGTAGTGATTCCACTGGACCGTGCCGGAGAGTGAATGCCTGGAGGGGCGTGACTAAGTATTCACCCGATCCGACCAGGGTCGCACGACGGCATACGACGCCAGTGCACCAAGGAGGAACCGAGCAGAGGGACCAGGTGCTACTCCAGGACAGACCCCGGACACGGCTGTTGACCCACACAGGGGAATACAGGAACAGGCTGGTAGGCTGGCACACAGACTGGTGGGTATAGGCAGGCACGACTGGTATGCAGGCAGGCGGGTATGCAGGCAGGGGGGTAAAGGCAAGCACAGCTAGAGTGCAGACAGGGAGGCACTAGCAGGTAGGAACACAGGCGGGATAGGACCCAGTACACACCGGGACTCAGGAACAATACAGGCAGAGGGTTACAGGCAAGCACTGCTAGAGTGCAGACAAGGCTGAGCAGGGAGGACAGGGCTCTGTTCACACGGAACAGACAGGAAGGGAAAGACAGAGCCAGATACTCACACAGTACTTGCAGAGAAAACAAGCAGGAGTTAGGTACGAGTTCAGACTCTGCAGAAAAAGGAAGGGAACGGACATAGAGGCAAAACAGGTAAAGGACAGGAGAGTGTTCAGACTGGAACTGAGTGTACGGAGGAGACCGACACTGCAGCGGGATACAGGAGCGGGTCTGGGAATACGGCCCCCAGAGAGGCGGAACGAACAGGCAAGGAGCGTGTTCAGACAGGACAGACCAGAAACAGGAGCGGGTCTAGGAAATCAGCCACTAGAAGGCGGAACGAACAGGCAAGGAGCGTATACAGACAGGACAGACAAGAGAACACAGAAAGGACTCAGTTCAGACACGGGAACTAATACCGCAAAGCAGGAGACATACAGGACTTAGTTCAGACACGGGAACTAATACCGCAAAGCAGGAGACATACAGGACACAGTTCAGACACGGGAGCTGATACCGCAAAGCAGGAGACATACAGGACTCAGTTCAGACACGGGAACTGATACAAAAAGCAGGAGACATACAGGACTCAGTTCAGACACGGGAGCTGATACAAAAAGCAGGAGACATACAGGACTCAGTTCAGACACGGGAACTGATACAAAAAGCAGGAGACATACAGGACTTAGTTCAGACACGGGAACTAATACCGAAAAGCAGGAGACATACAGGACTTAGTTCAGACAGGCCTGGAAATACAGCCTCCAGGAAAGGCAGACAAGGAAACAAAGACGGGACCTGGCACCTTCAGAGTGCAAGCACACACTGAAGGAAAACACTTATGCTCAGGCAGGGATAGAAGGGAGCTGCTGAGCTATATACCAAGTGTCAGACAGCAATAGGCTGAGGACGCACAAGGGGTGTGACCCACAGCAGGTACAAAAAGCAGGAAGTGATCGGGCGCCGCCCTTAAGCAGCAGAGACAGACACAAACAGACAGCATGGAGGGAAGCCAGAGAGACACTCTGGACAGGAGATCAAGTGCGCTCTCTTGCACAGTGGGAGATGGACCACCATGCAAGGACGCCGCCAGGTATGTTACAGTACCTCCCCCCTTACGCCCCCTCTTCTTCAGGCCTGCCAGAATCTTCCGCAGGGAATTCGAGGACCAGTCGTTCACTGGGTTGGAGGGGGACAGAGACTTGAGGGTAATCTCTGCTTCGAGGTACATCTTGTCAAGCTCACAGGAAAAAATAGACGGGTTATCAGGTACATAATGAGGAAAAGTCACTGTCTCTTTGTTATCTGGTGGTATCCCGGAGGATTCAGGAAACAACTGGAGGTCCTCCGCCGGGTCAGAAGAGTGCAGAGGCTCAGAGAAAACAACTGCTTCAGAGTACACTAGGTCGGACTCACTGGAGGAAGCAGGCGAGGTATCGGGTACCGAGTATAGGAAAGTCTCTGTCCATTCACCACCAGGTGGCACCCCGAAGGGTTCTGGAGACAGCTGGCGGTCCTCCGCCTGGTCAGAGGGGTGTAGAGACTCACGGGTAACCTCTGCTTCAGAGTACACTAGGTCGGACTCACTGGAGGAAGCAGGCGAGGTATCGGGTACCGAGTATAGGAAAGTCTCTGTCCATTCACCACCAGGTGGCACCCCGAAGGGTTCTGGAGACAGCTGGCGGTCCTCCGCCTGGTCAGAGGGGTGTAGAGACTCAGGAGTAACCTCTGCTTCGGAGTACACTAAGTTGGACTCACTGGACGAAGCGAGCGAGGTATCAGGTACAGAGTATAGGAGAGTCTCTGTCCTTTCGCTACCAGGTAGCACCCCGAAGGGTTCAGGAGACAACTGGAGATCCTCCGCCTGGTCGGAGGGGTGTAGAGACTCGGAGGTAACTACCACTTTGGGGTACCCATTGTCAGGCTCACAGGACGAAGCGGACAAAGTATTGAGTACCGGGTGTAGAGAAGTCTCTCTCCATTTGTCATCGAGTGGTATCCCGGAGGATTCAGGAGGCAACAGGGGATCCTCCGCCAGGTAGTAGAGGTGCACAGACTCAGAGGAAACCACAGCTTTGGAGCATCCTTGGACATGCACACCGGTTAAAGAGAGAGAAGCATCTGATGCCGGGTGCAGGAAGTTCTCCTGTGTGGAGTCTGGATGGGCAGAAGTCTCTTCGGGCAGGAGAACTGGTGCACTACCCACGCACATTACCCATTGGGGTTTCTCCGGGATACAGGGAGATGAAGCTTCAGTAGGGACTTCAAGGTTGGGGTCAGGAGGTCTCAGGGAGGACAGACCCTGGCGTGACGGCTTGCCTCTAAGTCTAGCACGTCTGGACTGCCTCTTGAGGTTGAGAGAAGTATTCCGGAAAGCGTAGTCACCCTGTGAGGATTCTGGGTGGGCAGTAGTCTCATTGGGCTGGAGGACTATTGCGCTACCCACACACATTACCCATTGGGGCTGCTCCGGGATATTGGGAAGTGAAGCTTCAGCAGGAGCCTCCGGGTTAGGATCATCGAAGACCACTAGAAAGGCCACCAGGAAGGCCATTAGGTCCCGGAGGATCGGATCCTGTGTTTCATATAGGGGGTTGATCCATTCCAAGGCATCACCCGCCAGGTAAGACATCATAAAGGCCACTTTAGCCCAATCGGAAGGAAAATAAAGAGGGTAGGCCTTAAAGTGTAACATGCATTGCTCCACAAATGCACGACACTGTCTTGGATCCCCATAGTAACGTGGCGGATCCGCAGGAACGAGAGCTGATAGATCCATCTGGACGGTGCGTAATTCGCCTGGAACTCAGCTAAGGGAAAAAAAATTTATTTATTTTAATGCATGTATTCGCTGGAAAAACTTCTCAGAGAGCGAAGGCCGTGGGGCTCAACGGGAACCATGGCCTGAGCATGCTGTTATGCACACGCCCGGGCTAAGCGGCGTGTGCGTGTGATTGGTAGTGATTCCACTGGACCGTGCCGGAGAGTGAATGCCTGGAGGGGCGTGACTAAGTATTCACCCGATCCGACCAGGGTCGCACGACGGCATACGACGCCAGTGCACCAAGGAGGAACCGAGCAGAGGGACCAGGTGCTACTCCAGGACAGACCCCGGACACGGCTGTTGACCCACACAGGGGAATACAGGAACAGGCTGGTAGGCTGGCACACAGACTGGTGGGTATAGGCAGGCACGACTGGTATGCAGGCAGGCGGGTATGCAGGCAGGGGGGTAAAGGCAAGCACAGCTAGAGTGCAGACAGGGAGGCACTAGCAGGTAGGAACACAGGCGGGATAGGACCCAGTACACACCGGGACTCAGGAACAATACAGGCAGAGGGTTACAGGCAAGCACTGCTAGAGTGCAGACAAGGCTGAGCAGGGAGGACAGGGCTCTGTTCACACGGAACAGACAGGAAGGGAAAGACAGAGCCAGATACTCACACAGTACTTGCAGAGAAAACAAGCAGGAGTTAGGTACGAGTTCAGACTCTGCAGAAAAAGGAAGGGAACGGACATAGAGGCAAAACAGGTAAAGGACAGGAGAGTGTTCAGACTGGAACTGAGTGTACGGAGGAGACCGACACTGCAGCGGGATACAGGAGCGGGTCTGGGAATACGGCCCCCAGAGAGGCGGAACGAACAGGCAAGGAGCGTGTTCAGACAGGACAGACCAGAAACAGGAGCGGGTCTAGGAAATCAGCCACTAGAAGGCGGAACGAACAGGCAAGGAGCGTGTACAGACAGGACAGACAAGAGAACACAGAAAGGACTCAGTTCAGACACGGGAACTAATACCGCAAAGCAGGAGACATACAGGACTTAGTTCAGACACGGGAACTAATACCGCAAAGCAGGAGACATACAGGACACAGTTCAGACACGGGAGCTGATACCGCAAAGCAGGAGACATACAGGACTCAGTTCAGACACGGGAACTGATACAAAAAGCAGGAGACATACAGGACTCAGTTCAGACACGGGAACTGATACAAAAAGCAGGAGACATACAGGACTTAGTTCAGACACGGGAACTAATACCGAAAAGCAGGAGACATACAGGACTTAGTTCAGACAGGCCTGGAAATACAGCCTCCAGGAAAGGCAGACAAGGAAACAAAGACGGGACCTGGCACCTTCAGAGTGCAAGCACACACTGAAAGAAAACACTTATGCTCAGGCAGGGATAGAAGGGAGCTGCTGAGCTATATACCAAGTGTCAGACAGCAATAGGCTGAGGACGCACAAGGGGTGTGACCCACAGCAGGTACAAAAAGCAGGAAGTGATCGGGCGCCGCCCTTAAGCAGCAGAGACAGACACAAACAGACAGCATGGAGGGAAGCCAGAGAGACACTCTGGACAGGAGATCAAGTGCGCTCTCTTGCACAGTGGGAGATGGACCACCATGCAAGGACGCCGCCAGGTATGTTACACAGATCAGCGGCTAGGGCCCCTGATCTCCCGACGGCAAGTGTGAAGGAGGGGTGCGGCGCCGCCTTGGCCGCCGGTCTGGGTACTTCTGCTGCGAGCAGCCGGGAGATGACCGGCTAGCGCCGGTCATCTCCCTGCTGCATCGCCGCTGACCTCCATGCGGCAGATGAGCCGCTAACAGCCGCCATCTTGTTCTGAAATCCCGCGTCGCTGATTGGCCGTGGCCGGACCAATTAGCGACGCGGGATTTCCTCGACAGACAGACAGACGGGATAAGCCGATTATATAGTAGATGGATCCTCTGTCCATGTCATGGAAATTAAGTAGTGCACTTTAAGATTTATCCTTCTATGTGGCATGATTTCGAGCAAGCAAAAAAGATTTTAAAAATTGATCCATGTTATGCGCTTTGATTATATTCATGCAGCCTTCTGTATCTGTGGTCAAATTGTACTGATCAGGGCTACAGATATATAAAAACTTTTTGAGTATTTTTTGCATTGTTTCTATTTGTCACAAGAAACTGTGTGTTCTCCACTAAGAATCCCTGTACCCCACTGGCCGTCAATATAGGGTGTTATAGGGATCCCAGGGAGAGTCATCGTTGAGCGGGGGTGCCATTGCACAGGAAAATAGGGTGCCAACCTCCGCGGCAAGGTAGGGTGAAATAGGGCCTAAATAGGGTGAGGGACTATCCCCTCCTCTTATTGTGCACTGATGTTGTGGTTTGTTATTTTATGGCTGTCAATATTTTAATACAGATATTAAAAGTTATATTTTAGAATTTGTCTTGAAGAGGTACGAGCTCTGTGAATTGTTAGATTTGTTGGTACCGTAACTACACAGCTCAAAAATATAAAGGGAACACTCAAATAACACATCCTAGATCTGAATCTGAAACAGCCTTCCATGTGCTCGCCAGAGGTAGCCTGACTGCCATTAGGTACCGAGATGAGATCCTCAGACCCCTTGTGAGACCATATGCTGGTGCAGTTGGCCCTCGGTTCCTCCAAATGCAAGACAATGCCAGACCTCATGTGGCTGGAGTGTGTCAGCAGTTCCTGCACGATGAAGTCATTGAAGCTATGGACTGGCCCGCCCGTTCCCCAGACCTGAATCCAATTGAGCACATCTGGGACATCATGTCTCGCTCCATCCACCAACGTCACATTGCACCACAGACTGTCCAGGAGTTGGCAGATGCTTTAGTCCAGGTCTGGGAGGAGATCCAGCAGAAGACCATCCACAAGCTCATCAGGAGCATGCCCAGGCATTGTAGGGAGGTCATTCAGGTACGTGGAGGCCACACACAATACTGACCCTCATTTTGACTTGTTTAAAGGACATTACATCAAAATTGGATCAGCCTGTAGTGTGTTTTTCCACTTTAATTTTGGGGGTGACTCCAAATCCAGGCCTCCATTGGTTAATACATTTGATTTCTATTGATGATTTTTGTGTGATTTTGTTGTCAGCACATTCAACTTTGTACAGAAAAAAGTATTCAATGAGAATATTTCATTTCATTCAGATCTAGGATGTGTTATTTGAGTTGTCCCTTTATTTTTTTGAGCAGTGTATATAGATCGTTTACTGTGATTTTATAATGTGTTTTTAATTTTATTCTTATTTTTACACTTGTTGTAGACAGAGGGGGCAGAATACAACTCTCAACATTGTCCCTTGTTCGCGCTGATCTCAGCACCAGCAGGGGACAATGATGAGAGCTGCCTCCATCACCCATCGCTTGGGAACAGTGCTAACTATACCGCTGATTCCCAGGCGCTGGTACGTGTGTTCCTGCTGTGGCATATGGGCGGCACATGGTTGCCACACGTATGCCACACAGGGAGACACGGACATCTCCGGTACTGTTTTTTTCCAGTACAGGAAATATCAGGACGTGTGAAAGAGGGCTAGCACATACAGAATAATATATTACTTGCATATAGTACTGTTATACAAACATCAGATGTTATACAGGATACACATTGTTGTATGTATATTCATATATCTGACAGTGTGTATACTGTATAACATCTCATGTCTGTACACAAAGTATAAGGGTATGTGCACACGTTTAAGCACCACTCCAGCGTTTGCTTGTTCTCAGCACTGGAGTGGCGCTTTAAGTGTAAGCCCCCTGCCCCTGGTCATATACTCATCCTCCAGCATCTTCCCCGGTTTTCAACACCGCTCCGGTCCAGCGGCGCCATCTTGTGAGTGCAGCTTCTGAGTGTCCGGAAGTCAGAAGTTACGTCACAAGCTCTCAATACAGGTCTATGAGAGCCAGAACGAGGCTCACATAGACTTGTATTAAGTTGTGACCTCCAGCGCACTCCTTGAAATACAGGAGCTGCAAGCAGGTCACTTTTCACAGGAAACAAACGGGTGCGGTGTCGAAAACTGATGAAGGCTACAGGTGGGTATCAGACAGGGGGCAGGGGACTTACATTTAAAGCACCACTCCAGCAATGCAATAAAAAAATGCTGGAGTGGTGCTTTAAGTATTTGGTGCAGAAACTTCTGCACCCTTTCTGCATCTCTTGGCAGAAAAAATGCTGCATATAGTAGACAAGTTTTTGATGTGTTTTTTTTACTTGCGTTTTTATTGCAGATTTTTCAACACTCATTAGTATGGGTGAAATCTGCAGCAAAAATACTTAAAAAATGTACATGCTGCAGATATTTTGCCCTTCAAGTTTTGTGACGAATATGTTAAGAAAAATCTGTCATAATTTTGCAATGTGTGCACAGGTCCTAACACACAGGATAATATATGACTTATACAGTATATACATTGCTGCATGTATATACAGATATATCACAATGTGTATACTGTATAACAGCTGATGTCTGTATTATTCTTTATACTATAGTGGTATACTATGTGCAAAGATATACAATGAACTATGCACTGGACTGATCATTCCTGCACCTGGCACAGGATATACTGTACAAGTGCTTCTCACAAAATTAGAATATCATCAAAAATTTAATTTACTTCAGTTCTTCAATACAAAAAGTGAAACTCATATATTATATAGAGTCATTACACACAGAGTGATCTATTGCAAGTGTTTATTTATGTTAATGTTGATGATTATGGCTTACAGCCGATGAAACCATGAAAGTCATTATCTCAGTAAATTAGAATACTATATAACACCAGCTTGAAAAATGTTTTAATGTTTTTAAAATCCGAAATATTGGCCTACTGAAATGTATGTGACGCGCCCCCTGGGCCATATTCTTTAGGGGGAATATCCGGGGCCGGATCAGATGGGAGTTGTAGTCTTCCGAGTGGCTGTGACCCGGTCCGTGCCCAGGGTGTCAAACTCAGTTGTATGTGGCAGTCCTACAGATGTTATTAAGTTCTTTATTGTCGACTACGCCACCCGTTGTATTGCGGTCACTATGGCCGCCGCTGCAGCAGGGTCCGCTGAGGCTGATGGTGTAGGTGCAGCTTGTGATGGTATAACCCCCAACGGGTGGGGTATAGCCTCAGGGGGTCAGGTGCAGAGGATGGGGGTTGTGGTGGTGCAGCGTAGATGTAAAATGAAGACAGAGTCGGGTTGTGCAGTTTAGGGAATTTACTCACTGCTGATGTTCCGGTCACTCCAGCTTCAAGTGACCTCCCGAGCCGTGCTGCATCCACCAGGTCCTGGATCCAGCCAACCCCCAAGCGAGTCCGGAGCGCGACCCTGAGCTCTCCTTCTGTCCTTTCTCTGCCCGTCCCCACTAGTGATCCACCCAGGTCCTGCTCCCTCGGGCCTTCTGTTGGGAGACCCTTGGCCTTGGGTTCCCTGACCCTCCACGTGGTATGCCTTCGGGGTGGATGTGGTGGGTGGCCGTGGCAGACGCTGCCCACGGCCTCCGGTCTCTGGCTGGGGTGTGTTTTTGCCCCCACCAGCTTGGGTTCCGGTACCCTGATGCCGACTCTTCACCCGTGGATTGGATTTGGGGTCTCAGAGTCCTCTCTTCTGTTTCCCCCTCTGGGTCTCTCTTGCTTTCTCCTCTCTCTCTCTCTCTGGGGCTGCTCTGCTCTTCTTCCTGACTCCTCTGCAAAGACTGACTGACTGACCCTGTTCTTTGATGGTGCCCACCTTATATACTCCCTCTATGTGTGAGCTCAGGTGACCAGCACCCAATGAGCTCCTATCTTTACCCAGGCTGCTCCCCCTATCTGCCCCTACACTACTTGGGATGTACCACCCCCCTCCCACTCCAGCCAGGAACAGACTCGGTCGTACCTGCACATTTCCAAGTGGGAGTACCGTCGGCCTGCTCCTCGGAAATGGGATGTGTGTAGTGCATGCAGCCTACCGAGCTCAGGTCCACACTCCATCCTTACCCGGGAGTGGAATATCACACCTCTGGGTTGAGGTGCAATACCCCTGTAGCAGCCGAATCCTCAGGGTGCTACATTCCCCCCTGGTAAATCACAGCACGTCCTCGGGCTGTAAGACATAAACAACACCAAAACATACAAATTTTTTTTCATATCAACAACATCGTATAAACATATAAAATAACATACATTAGCAGCAAAACATTCTTATAAAACATTCTCGTCGCCTCTGGCTCCTCCTCCGGTCACTGTGCAACGTGTGACCGGGTAAAGTGCGACAGTCTTTGGAACTCGTGGCTTTCCTATAAAACCGGTAGGGGGCGCTTTAGGACGCGCAACTATTTACAAGGGGTATGGCCGCTCTCAGTCCTCGGCCAGGTATTAGGGAGGAATGACCGCTCTCAGTCCTCGGTCAGTGGGATTTAGGGAAATACGGGTAACAGTTCACACTTGCTGGTCCCAACGGGGACTATATTAGCAACAGTAACAATTTCAGTTCACAGTGCCCCGACGGGCAACTATATACAGCTTCTACTTCGCTGTACTTAACGACGGCGTCCTCCTGCTCTTGCTTTATGGTTACCTTTAACTCTAGTTTCAGACCCGTCCGGGTCCTCTTGTTCTTCCTCCTCACACCGCAGCTCTTCCTCCGTCAGGCGATGCACATGGAGGGCGTAGGGACCTTTGGCACACTTGTGCCGGGTGAAGGTGACCTCGTCCCCGATGTAAAGGTCACGACCTCTGTGTCCCTCCGGTAGGTGGGACTCAACGTCTCTCCTGGTTACGAAGACGTCGCCTAGGGTGTGGTGGTCTCGGATGAAGCCCCACCCATGCTGCAGGTTAAACTTTATCACAGTCCCGGTGGTGCGGGGACTATGCGCTGCACGGGGGTCTCTCCTGGCCCGGCTCTTCTGCTCCGCGCTCCTTATTTGAGCTTGCTGTTCCCGGACCCGCCTCTCTCTCCGCTCCCTCTCAAAGTCCTCGAGCTGTTGGCGGCAGCACTCAGCACGCTCCGCTGCAGCTGCCCGAGTCTCTTGAGTGAACCCCATAAGATCTTCTCCGGTGGGGTCCCACTCAAACTGCGCTTCCGCTAGCGGGGGCGAGATCCTCTTCACGGGCTTTGGAGCCGGGATCAGGGGTTCATCCAGGGGTCTCTCTCTCCGGAGTCGGGGATGGTGGAACTCCGGTGGCCATATAAATGGCTGCCCATCCGGGCACGTATGTTGGGTAAACAGGTCCTCTCCCAGATGCGGCACTTTTGGTCTTATGGGCGCGGTGGTGTTAGCGCCCGGGTTGCCCGGGCCTTGCGGCCAGGCCTGGGGTATCTGGAAGGTGAAGGGCACCGTAAGGACGGCGGCGCCCTGGGCTACTTGGCCCTGCGACCAGACCGGGGGCTCCGCGGAGGTAGGGGGCGCTGTTGGTATTGCGGCGCCCGGGGGTACTAGGCCTTGCGACCAGGCTGGTGGTACTTCCTGCTTGGTCACACTCGGGGTCGAGGCGTGTGACGTCACAGGGGTCGCGGCTCCCGTTTGAGGCCTAGTCTGCGGCGGTGACGTTGCAGCGACGGGCACGGCAGGATAGACTTCGGGCTCTGCGACGGGGAGCTGGGGCAGGTACGCGGTTTCCCGGTTTGGGGTATAGACGTCCCCTTTACCTGCCTCCACTCGTTCGGCTCCCTTCTCGGCGCCGTCTCCGGCCTTCAATCCTCCCGCGCCATCCTCAGAGGCGGTCTGTTTCCTCGTCTCGGGTGGCGTGCTCCGCTGACAGGTCTCGGTCTGCTGGGCCATCTCTCGGCTCCACTCCGCCAACGTCTCTCGCTGCACCCGGGCCATCCTCCTTGCGAGGCCCTCCAGAGCGGTCTGTGCACACTCCCGGTCTCGGGGGAGCTGTGCTAGGACCTCCACTAGGCCTAGTGGGGTCGTTGTTTCCAGCAGGCTCCTGACCAACGGGTCGGTGCTGCTCTGCTCTCCTACAGTCGTCTCCAGCAGGCTCCTGGCCAGCGGGCCGGTGCTGCTCTGCTCTCCCTCCTCGGTTTCTAGCAGGCTCCTGGCCAACGGGCCGGTGCTGCTCTGCTTTCTCGCCATCTCCGGGTAAGCTCCTCCGATATTCTTCTCCAGGCTTCTTGCCTCCGGGTGCGCTCGCTCTAGACTGCTCCAAGCGACACCCATCTTTGCTCTCTCCTTTCGTCTCCTCCCCCCTCGAGGGCGGTCCCGGGGCCACTTGGTGACTGTCAGCTCCAGGGGCAGTTCTTTCACGCTGACAGACACCTCTAGCATCACAGTCTCTGTTGGTGGGGGCGGTTTCCACTTTTGGCGCCATTTTCGGTCCTGGCCCACGATGGGAGGTGGCCTCCTGCCACCCTCTGGCACGCCCATAATGGCGTCCGCTCTTCCAAGGCGGGAAACCTTTGGAAATGGCGGGAATCGCTTCCCAGTGGCGGGAAACTCTGCAGATGGCGGGAAAACGCTGTTAATGGCGGACAACCGGCTGGAATCGACCTGTGATGGGGTCCGATGGCGGGGACCCTCCGGAACCGGCAGGAGACTTCTTTTTGAGGTAAACTTGCACTTTTCTTCAGGCACGCAGTACCCGGATGTTGCGGGCACGTAATCCTGCCGACTACGCCAAAGTTGACGCGCCCCCTGGGCCATATTCTTTAGGGGGAATATCCAGAGCCGGATCAGATGGGAGTTGTAGTCTTCCGAGTGGCTGTGACCCGGTCCGTGCCCAGGGTGTCAAACTCAGTTGTATGTGGCAGTCCTACAGATGTTATTAAGTTCTTTATTGTCGACTACGCCACCCGTTGTATTGCGGTCACTATGGCCGCCGCTGCAGCAGGGTCCGCTGAGGCTGATGGTGTAGGTGCAGCTTGTGATGGTATAACCCCCAACGGGTGGGGTATAGCCTCAGGGGGTCAGGTGCAGAGGATGGGGGTTGTGGTGGTGCAGCGTAGATGTAAAATGAAGACAGAGTCGGGTTGTGCAGTTTAGGGTATTTACTCACTGCTGATGTTCCGGTCACTCCAGCTTCAAGTGACCTCCCGAGCCGTGCTGCATCCACCAGGTCCTGGATCCAGCCAACCCCCAAGCGAGTCCGGAGCGCGACCCTGAGCTCTCCTTCTGTCCTTTCTCTGGCCGTCCCCACTAGTGATCCACCCAGGTCCTGCTCCCTCGGGCCTTCTGTTGGGAGACCCTTGGCCTTGGGTTCCCTGACCCTCCACGTGGTATGCCTTCGGGGTGGATGTGGTGGGTGGCCGTGGCAGACACTGCCCACGGCCTCCGGTCTCTGGCTGGGGTGTGTTTTTGCCCCCACCAGCTTGGGTTCCGGTACCCTGATGCCGACTCTTCACCCGTGGATTGGATTTGGGGTCTCAGAGTCCTCTCTTCTGTTTCCCCCTCTGGGTCTCTCTTGCTTTCTCCTCTCTCTCTCTCTCTGGGGCTGCTCTGCTCTTCTTCCTGACTCCTCTGCAAAGACTGACTGACTGACCCTGTTCTTTGATGGTGCCCACCTTATATACTCCCTCTATGTGTGAGCTCAGGTGACCAGCACCCAATGAGCTCCTATCTTTACCCAGGCTGCTCCCCCTATCTGCCCCTACACTACTTGGGATGTACCACCCCCCTCCCACTCCAGCCAGGAACAGACTCGGTCGTACCTGCACATTTCCAAGTGGGAGTACCGTCGGCCTGCTCCTCGGAAATGGGATGTGTGTAGTGCATGCAGCCTACCGAGCTCAGGTCCACACTCCATCCTTACCCGGGAGTGGAATATCACACCTCTGGGTTGAGGTGCAATACCCCTGTAGCAGCCGAATCCTCAGGGTGCTACATATGTTCAGTAAATGCACACAATACTTGGTCGGGGCTCCTTTGGCATCAATTACTGCATCAATGCGGCAATGTGGCATGGAGGCGATCAGCCTCTGGTACTGCTGAGGTGTTATGGAAGCCCAGGTTGTGCTGATAGCAGCCTACAGCTCGTCTGCATTGTTGGGTCTGGTGTCTCATCTTCCTCCTGACAATACCCCTTAGATTCTCTATAATAGATTCTCTATAGGGTTAAGGTCAGGCGAGTTTGCTGGTCAATCAAGCACAGTGATACTATTGTTTGTAAACCAGGTATTGGTACTTTTGGCAGTGTGGACAGGGGCCAAGTCCTGCTGGAGAATGACATTTCCATCTCCAAAAAGCTTGTCGGCAGAGGGAAGCATGAAGTGCTGTAAAATGTCCTGGTAGACGGCTGCGCTGACTTTGGTCTTGATAAAACACAGTGGACCTACACCAGCAGATGACATGGCTCCCCAAACCATCACTGATTGTGGAGACTTCACACTAGACCTCAAGCAGCTTGGATTGTGGCCTCTCCACTCTTCCTCCAGACTCTGGGACCTTGATTTCCAAAAGAAATGCAAAATTTACTTTAATCTGAAAACTATACCTTGGACCACTGAGCAACAGTCCAGGTCTTTTTTTCCTTGGCCCAGGTAAGACGCTTCTGGCGTTGTGTATTGGTCATGAGTGGCTTGACACAAGGAATGCGACACTTGTAGCCCATGTTCTGGATACATCTGTGTGTGGTGGCTCTTGAAGCAATGACTCCAGCAGCAGTCCACTCCTTGTGAATCTCACCCAAATTTTTGAATGGCCTTTTTTTAACAATCCTTTCAAGGCTGTGGTTATCCCGGTTGTTTGTGCACCTTTTTCTACCACACTTTTTCCTTCCACTCAACTTTCCATTAATATACTTGGATACAGCACTCTGTGAACAGCCAGTTTCTTTAGCAATGACCTTTTATGGCTTACCCTCCTTGTGGAGTGTGTCAATGACTGCCTTCTGGACATCTGTCAAGTCTGCAGTCTTCCGCATGATTGTGGAGCCTACTGAAACAGACTAAGGGATCTTTTTAAACGCTTAGGAAGCCTTTGCAGGTGTTTTTTCTAATTTACTGAGATAATGACTTTTGTGTTTTCATTGGCTGTAATCCATAATCATCAACATTAACAGAAATAAACACTTGAAATAGATCACTCTGTTTGCAATGACTCTATTTAATATATGAGTTTCACTTTTTGCATTGAAAAACTGAAATAAATTACATTTTTGATGATATTTTAATTTTGTGAGAAGCACCTGTATATAACATGTGATGTCCAGTGTCCATACTCAGGGTTGATCAGTCCAGTGCAGGATTCTGTATTGTGTCTCTGGTCACTCTGAGGTATAGGGACAGAGATTTATTGCAGCAGACTGAACTTTCCTGTGGATCTGATGACGCTGGAGCCGATGAGCTGGCACTGACAGAGCGACCCTGAGGGTTCAGACTCCTGCAATAAATCTCAGGGGAAATCATCAGAGCGGCCACAGACTCAATCCAGGACCCCACACAATCCAGGTCCCGGCCCTGTATTTATCAGCAGGTGAGCAGCGTCCTGCCATCTCCTCACCACACAGAGAGCTGAAGTTCGTACTCACAGATGCCCCCTGTCTGTCCCGCCCACATGCTCCTCTCCATCAGTAAGAAGATGCAGCCACACTCCCTCTACTTCAGCAGACGGACGCACACACCATTCAGTGGACATGTTTGCTCCACTGTGATGCGACCGGTCTGCACTTACTGTATACAACAGCATCAACCCACCAGTGGCCTTAATCAGCTGCTTAATGACCGGCCCAGGGGGCATATGCCCCTCTACCCCCTGACCCAGCCCTCCCCTGCTCACATATGAGTGAAGTGACTGTGTGATGACTGCTGGAACCTGCAAGCAGAGCTGAATCCTGACAGTGAGTATATTACACACTGTTAGGATTGGCATGCTACAGGGCTTCATTTTATAATTAAAGGGTTTGTTCAGGTTTGAGATGAAAGTCTGCAGTCACAGCACATGCAGTACACACTTTTAGGAGTCTCCCTTGCACAAGTATGCGATTTGTATACTTCTGGCCACATTCTGACTAGACGTATCCATCCTCACTCAATTCATTTTCATTGAGTTAGGCCACACATGTCTAGTCGGCATGTGACCGCATGTATGAAAATCGCCGGCACAAGAAAATCCTGACAGTGTGCAGTGCACTGTTAGAATTCAGAAGCCTGCAGTCACATAGAGTGACTGCTGACTCACCACAAACTTGGACAATCCTTTTAATGCTTCTAACATAAATAAAAATATGAGAATCAGTACTGAGTTAGTATCACAAATAACATTTACATCCAGGTACCTTATAGATGATGTTGTTTCTAGTCGTTCTCTTTCTTTTCTTCTTCATCTTGTCCAGACTCCATGATGAGTTTTCTCATCCAAAGCTCGTCTCTGCAGACTTCTATCTTCTCTGATCTTCTGCAGCACATCCCACACGATGCCCTTAAAGATAACAATGGCATTATAATGCTCCTGAATAAAAATATGTGTCCTATGCTGAACCCCTGAATAAATAATTGCCCCTCACTATATTCCCGGCATGAATTATCACCCCCACACTGTCCCTCCTATGGTACATGCTCTGTACACTGCACTCTCCTTTCCATACTGGGCCCTTTCTTCACACTCTCCTCTCACACTGTGTCCCCCTTATAGGGCCCAGTGTCTATACTATGCCCCTGCACCATACTCTCCCCCTCCTTGGCTTACTATCTCTTCCTGGCTATGTCCTTACACTGTTCCCCAATGCTTACCCCCAACTACTCAATCTCTATTCTGTGCCTTCTCATCACACTGCTCATCCCCTCCTTGGTATACTGTCCCCTCCTGGCTGTGCTCTTACACTGTCCCCCTATGGTACCCCCTACACTACTCAGTCTCTATTCTGTGCCCACTCACACTTTTATCCCCCCCCTTACTGTCTCCTCGCACTATTCCCCTCAATAGTCTCCTCACTTATTTACCCCTTCCTCCTCATACATTTACCCTCCCACTAAACAATACTGCCTCCTCACACATCTCCTCAACTCCCCAAACTGTGTCTGAACCCATCCCATCACCCTCACTGTCACGCCAGGTGTGGGAAAGTCTAGTGCAACACAAAGGGAAAAGGGAAAGGGAGTCCAGACTCTAGGGAAAAGGGGGAAGGGGAGACCTCCTAGTCTGGTCTAGTGTCACCCTGTCTCAACTACCCTCCCTATATTGGCTCTTCATCGATCGCTACACGGGTGCCTCGCCCTGACTTTCCCTGGCGTATGGCTAAGGCTAGGGACGGGAGGAGATGAGCACTAGTAGATCTCCACTAAACTCTATAGACAACAAGGGTAGTCAAACAGGGGGATATTGCTTAGCTTTTGACGACTCCAGACAAATGCACACATAGCCTCAAGCTCGAGAGAGGACGAAGTACTGCTCTTGCTAAAGCCTCACAAGTCGTAATGAATATCGCTGGCACCTCCCTCTCAGACACACCAGGTATTTATACACCCAGCCCAGGGAGCTAATTAGCCAGAGGGAGGTAGTCGCTGGGTCCTAGAGACAGCCAGCCTCTAACAAGATGTCTGTAATGCCAAACGTAGAGATCTCCTGCAACTAACTGCAGGGCGACTGTCTGTCACCTCTGACACACCCGTGACAGTACCCCCCCCCCTCTACGAGTGGCCTCCTGGCACTCAGGACCGAGTTTCTCAGGAAAAGAGGTGTGAAATGAGCGAACCAATCTGGGAGCGTTCACCTCTGATGCTGAAACCCACATCCTCTCCTCTGGACCATAGCCTTTCCAGTGCACCAAGTATTGTAGAGAATGACGTTGGACACGAGAATCTACAATCCTCGAAATCTGGAACTCCAAATTAACATCAACCATTACTGGGGGCGGTGGTAGAGGCGAGGGTTCAATAAGTTCCACATGTTTTTTAAGTAAGGGCCTATGGAACATGTTGTGGAATTTAAGGGCCTGAGGAAGTTCAAGACGAAACGCTGCTGGGTTAATGACGGCGGTTATTTTATAGGGACCAATAAACCTAGGTCCCAGCTTCCAAGAAGGAACTTTCAATCTTATATTCCTGGTAGGCAACCACACAAAGTCATTCACATTCAGGTCCGGACCTTGCAAGCTTTTTCTGTTAGCCATACGTTTATACCTGTCTCCCATGATCTTTAAATTACTCAGCACACCCTGCCATACCGAGGAGAGCGATGAAGTTAAACCGTTCTGAAGCTTCTCCCCCACTAAAGGTATCAAACTGTGGGCGATAACCGTATGCACCGAAGAACAGTGACATGCCAGTGGATTCTTGACGATGATTATTAATGGCAAATTCTGCCAGCGGTAGGTAGGATGCCCAATCCTCCTGATTTTCGGAAACGAAACACCTGAGGTAGGTCTCCAAATTCTGATTGACACGCTCGGTCTGTCCATTCGACTAAGGGTGGAAGGCAGAGGAAAAGGACAGCTGCACCACCAGTCGAGAACAGAATGCCCTCCAGAACATGGAAACAAACTGGGTCCCCCGATCTGACACCACATGGGAGGAAACCCTGTGAAGCTTCACAATCTCATTTATGAACACCTGAACAAGTGTATTGGCATTTGGAAGTGCAGGCAATGCGACAAAATAAACCATTTTACTGAACCTATCTACTACCACCAAATCCACCGTTTTGCCTGCAGAAACCAGTAGGTCAGTAATAAAATCCATGGACAATTGTGTCCATGGCCTACTAGGGATAGGTAGCGGAAGAAGAGTACCAGACGGATGGATATGCGAAACCTTAGAACGCGTGCAAATACTACAAGCAGCTACGTGTTCAATTACATCCTGATGCAACCCGGGCCACCAAAAACGACTAGCGAGGAGGTCTACCGTTGCCTTACCACCTAGATGCCCAGAAAGCACAGAGTTATGATGTTCCTTAATTACTTTGCAGCGCAGATTGGATGGTACAAATAACTTTCCTGAAGGGCAGGAGGCAGGGGCGTCCCCCTGAGCCTCCAGCACCTCACCCTCCAGTTCAGGATAAAGTGCCGAAATGAATACACCTTTCTGTAATATCGCGGCAGGGTTCTCATGGTCACCACCACCAGTGAAACTCTGGGACAAAGCATCAGCCTTGACATTTTTGACCTCTGGATGAAAAGTGACAACAAAATTGAACCTAGTAAAAAACATGGACCATCTGGCTTGCCTACGGTTGAGACGTTTAGCTGATGGATATATGACACGTTCTTATGGTCAGTAATAACAGTAATAGGATGGACAGCCCCCTCCATCCAATGTCGCTATTCATCGAACGCCAATTTGATCGCCAAAAGTTCCCTATTACCCACGTCATAATTTCTCTCAGCCGAAGACATTTTTTTTAGAAAAGAAGGCGCATGGACGCCATTTACCAGGGGACGAATCCTGAGACAACACAGCCCCAACCCCGATATCAGACACATCAATAAAGAGTTGAGAAACATCGGGTTGAATGAGTATAGGTGCAGTGGCAAAATGATTCTTTAAGGAAGAAAAAGCCTGGATGGAAGAATCCGACCATTTGGAAAAATTAGACCCCTTCTTAGTCATGTCAGTAAGGGGTTTCACAGTAACAGAGTGATTCTGGATGAATTTCCGGTAAAAATTAGTAAAGCCCAGAAAACGTTGTAGAGCCTTCAGGTTCTCTGGACGTTCCCAGTCAAGGACTGCATGGATCTTCTCCGGATCCATCCGAAAATCCGAAGATGACAACAAGTACCCCAAAAACTGCACCTCCTGAACAGCGAAAACACATTTTTCTAGTCTGGCTTAAAGTTTGCTATCCCTTAATATCTGGAGTACCTGCTTAACATGCCCCTGATGAGTCTCAAAATCAGTGGAGTAAAGCAAAATATCGTCCAGATAGACCACCACAAACCTCCCTATCAAATGATGGAAAATATCATTTATGAAATTCTGGAATACCGCAGGTACATTGGCCAAACCAAAAGGCATAACCTGACTCTCGAAATGTCCTTCCGGGGTATTGAACGCTGTTTTCCATCCGTCCCCTTCTCTGATTCTAACCAGGTTGTAGGCTTCCCTTAAATCCAACTTGGAGAATACCTTAGCTCCCACAACCTGGCTGAACAAATCAGGAATCAGAGGAAGAGGGTATGGATCATCGATGGTAATTTGATTTAATTCCTGGAAATCTAAACAGGGACGTAGACCGCCATCTTTTTTCTTCACAAAGAAACCTGTAGCCACGGGCTAAGATGAGGGTCTGATATGTCCCTTCTCCAGACTTTCCGCAATGAAATCCTTCATGGCTTGTCTCTCAGGGCCAGAAAGATTATACAGTCTGGACTTCGGTAGTTTAGCTCCGGGGGTCAGGTTAATAGGACAGTCATAAGCACGATGAGGGGGCAAATCCTGACATCACCTCTCAGAAAAAACATCCTCAAAACCAGACAGAAAAGCAGGTAATATTTCCGTAGAGACAGTAGCAAGGGAAATATCTAGACAGTTCTCATGGCAGTAATCTCCCCATTCAATAATCTCCCCAGTTTGCCAATCAACCAATGGATTATGTTTAACAAGCCAAGGGATATCCAAGACAATCAGTGTGGGAAGATTGTCCAGAACATAGCAAGGGATGATTTCACAATGAACTGACCCCACACTCACTTTTACATTATGTACAATCTGAGTAAATGCTCTCTCTGCAAGGGTCGCCGAGTTGATGGCGAAAATGGAAATAGGTTTATCTAAAGTACAGCAAACAAGACCATGAGTTTTCACAAACTCAGCATCCAAAATGATGACTCCGGCTCCACTGTCAGCAAACACAGAAATTTTTTCCCCACAAAAAAAAACATGCCTTTTTTCTTGTGAATCTCCGGGGAGATGTATGATGCAGATACACCCCTTTACTGCATGGGTTCTTCCACCTCCCCCAATACTGGTTCACCCCCAGACCGCTCCCCTGGCAGGGATACACAACCCCAACTAGAAGGCCCTGGAGAAGGTGGTCTCACCTGTCAATCCCGAAGGCGTCTATCAAGATGTATGGCCAAAGACATGGCAGCCTCCAAGGACTGAGGGGTTTCATATACTGCCAAGGCATCTTTCAACCTTTCAGTAAGCTCCTTACAAAATTGACTTCTAAGGGCTGAGTCATTCCATTTGGAATCCGTTGCCCATCTGCGGAATTCCGAACTGAATGTTTCCACTGACCTATTTCCCTGCTTAAGGCGACGTAGCCTAGACTCAGCCAAGGCGACTCGGTCAAGGTCATCATAAATGAGGGCCAGAGCCTCGAAAAACCCCTCCACAGACTGGAGACAAACAGAGTCCTGCGGTAAAGAAAACGCCCATGACTGAGGATCTCCCTGTAATAGAGATATCACAATACCAATCCGTAGCTCCTCATTACTAGAGGAGTAAGGATGAAGTTTAAAGTATAATTTGCATGCCTCCTTAAATACAAAAAAACGTATCCCTACCTCCTGAAAACCTGTCCAGGAGGACAACCTTGGGTTCAGGCTGGACCGGCCTACCTGCAGAGACCCTCAGATTGGCGACCTGTAACCGCTGATGCTGCTGCTAAACCTCACAGCGGAAGTCATTCACCTCCAGAGACAGACTGTAAAACTGCTCTGCGAGCTCTGCAACTGAACCCGTACGAAGGGAGAAAGGAAAAAAAAAAGGTCCACGCCCAAAAACACACAGAGAAAGAAAAAAAAAAGGCAGATTTTTTTTTTCCTTTTCAAAACGTGCTCGGCCGGTGATAATGTCGTGCCTGGTGTGGGAAAGACTAGTGCAACACAAAAGGAAAAGTAAAAGGGAGCCCAGATTCTTAGCTTTAGACGACTCCAGACAAATGAACACACGGCCTCAAGCTCCAGAGAGGATGAAGTACTGCTCTTGCTAAAGCCTCACAAGTAGTAATGAATATCGCCGGCACCTCCCTCTAAGACACAGCAGTTAATTATACACCCACACGAGGGAGATAATTAGCCAGAGGGAGGTAGCCGCTGGGTCCTAGAGACAGCCAGCCTCTAGCAAGTTGTCTGTAATGCCAAATGTAGAGATCTCCTGCAACCAACTGCAGGGCGACTGTCTGTCACCTCTGACACACCCATGACACTCGCTCTCAATACTGTGTCCGCATACATTTTCCCCTTGCTCCTCATACTATGTCCACACTCATCCCCCCACTAACCATACTGTGTCTGCACCAACCCCACACACAGTAAATGCACTCACACACACAGTAAATGCCCTCACACACACAGCAAATACCCCCCTACAAGCAGTAAATACACCCCCCAGGCAGTAAATATCCCCCTGCAGTAAAACCCCTCTGAGGCAGTAAACCTCTGACTGGCACCATGCTTGACCCGAGCCTCAGTAATAACAGGGCACCCCCTGTAAATGTCTGAAATAAAATTACATTGAATATTAATTGAACAAAATGTACAGCAGTCCTTTAAATCTCCGTATGCCACTCTAAAGAAAATCATTATACATAACCGCATATTTAAATAACCCTCCACAGGAGCACAATTATGATCCCTAAGGTGTCATTTGTCATTAGAGATGCCTCATATGGTCGTCAGCTAGAACATTGAAAAAATGTTGGGACATCTGAAATGTAATCCCTCTTAAATGGGAAATGTATACTATCAACCTTCCATTTATCCTGTTGCCTATAGTTATACTGACCTATTCTGTAGCATGTGTTTAGATATTGTAATCTTTTGGCAACTTTACCTGCATATAAATATACTTATACGTTTTTCTGTGCTACAGCGCTATGTGCTGCTTGGTCTGGAATACGTGAGCTGCGGGGACTTTAACACCTTCCTACTGACGAAGGGGCGGCTTGACATCCCCAGCGCAAGGTACATTTTATGTTACCTACAATCCTGATCATAACTGTACATAAATGTCTAGGGTTGGTTCTGTTCACTTCGGTGCTGTATTATATGCCTTTGGGTTCTGGTGCTTTTTATATCAAAAATATTGTAGACTGCAGCGACAGAAACCTGAGTGGCTTCATTATTCATCAGTGGGATCTGGCAGGATTTGTTGTATGTCCTGTATATAGTCATCTTGTTCTGGTTGATCATGTAGATAATATTGGCTGGATCTTGGTGTTTCTTGTCTTCTCCTCGGGAAGCTACACTCATTCATGTCTTTTTGTCAGATTCTATGCCGCTGAACTGGTCTGTGGAATCCAGTACCTCCACTCCAAGGGCGTCATCCACAGAGACCTCAAGCCCGAGAACATCCTGGTGGCTGAAACGGGCCATATTAAGATCACAGATTTCGGTCTCGCAATTGACAACATGCATGGAGACCGAACAGCCACCGAATACGCTGGAACACCGGGCTACATGGCTCCTGAGGTGCAGACAATAGTGCTTTCCTATTTAATTTTCACAAAAATTATAGTCCATGGGGCGTTAACATTTTGACCTTTCTGTTCTCTCTTCCATGATAGATTTTTCCTGGCAAGGAGTATAACGCCGGAGTAGACTGGTATTCTTTTGGTGTCATCTTAAAAGATATGGTTACCAGTGAGTGTACGTTCCATCTGACACTCGATGAGGCATCCTCCGGCATTGATGACATCATTAAACAGGTCAGTATAACTCCAAGTTATTAGTACTAGGGGTTGTATAATATTCATTTAAATGGTGATGTCGTGAGAATGTTTTATTGTCTCTACCACTTACCTTCATGGGTTTTACTTTATTGTTTTTAGCTCCTACAGAAAGATCCAGCCAGACGCTTAGGAGTCCATGGTAACATCAGAGAGCAGGTGTTTTTCCAGTGTATTGACTGGGTCTCTGTGGAAGCCCTGAAAGTGCCTCCACCACACATCCCTGTAGTAAGTATATGTCCAGATCACATTGCACCATCATCTCTGCATAGGGGAAACAATGATGGGTAGAGAACACTTATTGAAAGCTGATAGTTGTTTCTATCATTTTTTGGTGTTGACTTTCTGTTGAGTATTATTTACCGCTGACACTAACATTGTTAAACCAACATCATCCAGAGCTGCTGGTCCTGGTCTGATGGATCAGATCATTTCACTTTTCACTTTCAAGTTAATGTGGACATCATCCTTCTCCAGAAGGATTAAGATTTTGGTAATTTTAGTGCAGTTTAAAACCAGGAATGTGATAAAAAGTCATATTCTTAATGTTATGATTCTTTTTTTGTTTTATAGCCAACTAAAGCTCATCACCGTTCTCGACCACACCATCTGGAGAAATTAGAAGCAGCGGAGGCCAAAAAGTCACCTCTATCAGCAAAGGACCAGGCCATGTTCAAGGGATTTTCTTTTGTCAACATGGAAATGACGCGCCCCCTGGGCCATATTCTTTAGGGGAATATCCGGAGCCGGATCAGATGGGAGTTGTAGTCTTTCGAGTGGCTGTGACCCGGTCCGTGCCCAGGGTGTCAAGCTCAGAGTATGTGGCAGTCCTACAGATGTTATAAAGTTCTTAATGTCGACTACGCCACCCGTTGTATTGCGGTCACTATGGCCGCCGCTGCAGCAGGGTCCGCTGAGGCTGATGGTGTTGGTGCAGCTTTTGGTAGTATAACCCCCAACGGGTGGGGTATAGCCTCAGGGGGTCAGGTGCAGAGGATGGGGGTTGTGGTGGTGCAGCATAGATGTTAAATGAAGACAGAGTCGGGTTGTGCAGTTTAGGGTATTTACTCACTGCTGTTGTTCCGGTCACTCCAGCTTCAAGTGACCACCCGAGCCGTGCTGCGTCCACCAGGTCCTGGATTCAGCCAACCCCCAAACAAGTCCGGAGCGTGACCCTGAGCTCTCCTTCTGTCCCTTCCTCTGGCCGTCCCCACTAGTGATCCACCTAGGTCCAGCTCCCTCGGGCCTTCTGCTGGGAGACCCTTGGCCTTGGGTTCCCTGACCCTCCACGTGGTATGCCTTCGGGGTGGATGTGGTGGGTGGCCGTGGCAGACACTGCCCACGGCCTCCGGTCTCTGGCTAGGGTGTGCTTTTGCCCCCACCAGCTTGGGATCCGGTACCCTATTGCCGACTCTTCACCCGGTGATTGAATTTGGGTTCTCAGAGTCCTCTCTTTGTCTTCCCTGGGTCTTTCTTCTCTGCTCCACTCTCTCTCTGCAGGCTCATCTGGACCTCTGCTTCTTACTCTGACAGACTGACCCTGTTCTCTGATGGTGCCCACCTTATATACACCCTCTATGTGTGAGCTCAGGTGACCAGCACCCAATGAGCTCCTATCTTTACCCAGGCTGCTCCCCCTATCTGCCCCTACACTACTTGGGATGTACCACCCCCCTCCCACTCCAGCCAGGAACAGACTCGGTCGTACCTGCACATTTCTAAGTGGGAGTACCGTCGGTCTGCTCCTCGGAAATGGGATGTGTGTAGTGCATGCAGCCTACCGAGCTCAGGTCCACACTCCATCCTTACCCGGGAGTGGAATATCACACCTCTGGGTTGAGGTGCAATACCCCTGTAGCAGCCGAATCCTCAGGGTGCTACATTCCCCCCTGGTAAATCACAGCACGTCCTCGGGCTGTAAGACATAAAACACCAAAACATACAATTTTTTTTTTTTTTTTTTTTTTCATATCAACAACATAGTAAAAACATATAAAATAACATACATTAGCAGCAAAACATTCTCGTCGCCTCTGGCTCCTCCTCCGGTCACTGTGCAACGTGTGACCGGGTACAGTGCGACAGTCTTTTCTTGAAAAAATGGTTTTCCTATAAAACCGGTAGGGGGCGCTTTAGGACGCGCAACTATTTACAAGGGATATGGCCGCTCTCAGTCCTCGGCCAGGTATTAGGGAGGAATGACCGCTCTCAGTCCTCGGTCAGTGGGATTAAGGGAAATACGGGTAAACAGTTCACACTTGCTGGTCCCAACGGGGACTATAATAGCAGCAGTAACAGTTCACGGTGCCCCGACGGGCAACTATATACAGCTTGTACTCTGCTGTACTTAACGACGGCGTCCTCCTGCTCTTTCTTTATGGTTACCTTTGGCTTCAGACCCGTCCGGGTCCTCTTGTTCTTCCTCCTCACACCGCAGCTCTTCCTCCGTCAGACGATGCACATGGAGGGCGTAGGGTCCTTTGGCACACTTGTGCCGGGTGAAGGTGACCTCGTCCCCGATGTAAAGGTCACGACCTCTGTGTCCCTCCGGTAGGTGGGATTCAACGTCTCTCCTGGTCACGAAGACGTCGCCTAGGGTGCGGTGGTCTCGGATGAAGCCCCACCCATGCTGCATGTTAAACTTTATCACAGTCCCGGTGGTGCGGGGACTATGCGCTGCACGGGGGTCTCTCCTGGCCCGGCTCTTCTGCTCCGCGCTCCTTATCTGGGCTTGCTGTTCCCGGACCCGCCTCTCTCTCCGCTCCCTCTCGAAGACCTCGAGCTGTTGGCGGCAGCACTCAGCACGCTCCGCTGCAGCTGCCCGAGTCTCCTGAGTGAACCCCATGAGATCTTCTCCGGTGGGGTCCCACTCAAACTGGGTCTCTTCTAGCGGGGGCGAGATCCTCTTTATGGGCTTCGGAGCCGGAATCAGGGGCTCGTCTAGGGCTCTCTCTTTCCGGAGTCGGGGATGGTGAAACTCCGGTGGCCAAATAAAGGGCTGCCCATCCGGGCACGTATGTTGGGCGAACAGATCTTCTCCCAGATGCGGCACTTTTGGTCTTATGGGCGCGGTGGTGTTAGCGCCCGGGTTGCCCGGGCCTTGCGGCCAGGCCTGGGGTATCTGGAAGGTGAAGGGCACCGTAAGGACGGCGGCGCCCTGGGCTACTTGGCCCTGCGACCAGGCCGGTGGCTCCGCGGAGGTAGGGGGCGCTGTTGGTATTGCGGCGCCCGGGGGTACTAGGCCTTGCGACCAGGCTGGTGGTACTTCCTGCTTGGTCACGCTCGGGGTCGAGGCGTGTGACGTCACAGGGGTCGCGGCTCCCGTTTGAGGCCTAGTCTGCGGCGGTGACGTTGCAGTGACGGGCACGGCAGGATTGACTTCGGGCTCTGCGACGGGGAGCTGGGGCAGGTGCGCGGTTTCCCGGTTTGGGGTATAGACGTCCCCTTTACCTGCCTCCACTCGTTCGGCTCCCTTCTCGGCGCCGTCTCCGGCCTTCAGTCCTCCCGCGCCATCCTCAGAGGCGGTCTGTCTCCTCGTCTTGGGTGGCGTGCTCCGCTGACAGGTCTCGGTCTGCTGGGCCATCTCACGGCTCCACTCCGCCAACGTCTCTCGCTGCACCCGGGCCATCCTCCTTGCGAGGCCCTCCAGAGCGGTCTGTGCACACTCCCGGTTTCGGGGGAGCTGTGCTAGGACCTCCACTAGGCCTAGTGAGGTCGTTGTTTCCAGCAGGCTCCTGACCAACGGGTCGGTGCTGCTCTGCTCTCCTTCTGCTGTCTCTAGCAGGCTCCTGGCCAGCGGGCCGGTGCTGCTCTGCTCTCTCTCCTCTGTTTCTAGCAGGCTCCTGGCCAACGGGCCGGTGCTGCTCTGCTTTCTCGCCATCTCCGGGTAAGCTCCTCCGATACCCTTCTCCAGGCTTCTTGCCTCCGGGTGCGCTCTCTCCAGACTGCTCCAAGCGACACCCATCTTTGTTCTCTTCTCCTCAGTCCTCCCACTTCGAGGGCGGTCCCGGGGCCACTTGGTGACTGTCAGCTCCAGGGGCAGTTCTTTCACGCTGACAGACACCTCTAGCATCACAGTCTCTGTTGGTGGGGGCGGTTTCCACTTTTGGCGCCATTTTCGGTCCTGGCCCACGATGGGAGGTGGCCTCTTGCCATCCTCTGGCACGCCCATAATGGCGTCCGCTCTTCCAAGGCGGGAAACCTTTGGAAATGGCGGGAATCGTCTCCCAGTGGCGGGAAACTCTGCAGATGGCGGGAAAAAGCTGTTAATGGCGGACAACCGGCGGGAATCGACCTGTGATGGAGTCCGATGGCGGGGACCCTCCGGAACCGGCAGGAGACTTCTTTTTGAGGTAAACTCGTTCTTTTCTTCAGGCACGCAGTACCCGGTTGTTGCGGGCACGTAATCCTGCCGACTACGCCAAAGTTGACGCGCCCCCTGGGCCATATTCTTTAGGGGAATATCCGGAGCCGGATCAGATGGGAGTTGTAGTCTTCCGAGTGGCTGTGACCCGGTCCGTGCCCAGGGTGTCAAGCTCAGAGTATGTGGCAGTCCTACAGATGTTATAAAGTTCTTAATGTCGACTACGCCACCCGTTGTATTGCGGTCACTATGGCCGCCGCTGCAGCAGGGTCCGCTGAGGCTGATGGTGTTGGTGCAGCTTTTGGTAGTATAACCCCCAACGGGTGGGGTATAGCCTCAGGGGGTCAGGTGCAGAGGATGGGGGTTGTGGTGGTGCAGCATAGATGTTAAATGAAGACAGAGTCGGGTTGTGCAGTTTAGGGTATTTACTCACTGCTGCTGTTCCGGTCACTCCAGCTTCAAGTGACCACCCGAGCCGTGCTGCGTCCACCAGGTCCTGGATTCAGCCAACCCCCAAACAAGTCCGGAGCGTGACCCTGAGCTCTCCTTCTGTCCTTTCCTCTGGCCGTCCCCACTAGTGATCCACCTAGGTCCAGCTCCCTCGGGCCTTCTGCTGGGAGACCCTTGGCCTTGGGTTCCCTGACCCTCCACGTGGTATGCCTTCGGGGTGGATGTGGTGGGTGGCCGTGGCAGACACTGCCCACGGCCTCCGGTCTCTGGCTAGGGTGTGATTTTGCCCCCACCAGCTTGGGATCCGGTACCCTATTGCCGACTCTTCACCCGGTGATTGAATTTGGGTTCTCAGAGTCCTCTCTTTGTCTTCCCTGGGTCTTTCTTCTCTGCTCCACTCTCTCTCTGCAGGCTCATCTGGACCTCTGCTTCTTACTCTGACAGACTGACCCTGTTCTCTGATGGTGCCCACCTTATATACACCCTCTATGTGTGAGCTCAGGTGACCAGCACCCAATGAGCTCCTATCTTTACCCAGGCTGCTCCCCCTATCTGCCCCTACACTACTTGGGATGTACCACCCCCCTCCCACTCCAGCCAGGAACAGACTCGGTCGTACCTGCACATTTCTAAGTGGGAGTACCGTCGGTCTGCTCCTCGGAAATGGGATGTGTGTAGTGCATGCAGCCTACCGAGCTCAGGTCCACACTCCATCCTTACCCGGGAGTGGAATATCACACCTCTGGGTTGAGGTGCAATACCCCTGTAGCAGCCGAATCCTCAGGGTGCTACAGAAACCCTTGACAAGACACCAGCTCCATAGTCACCAGAGCGAGCTGTCTTCCTCAGCCTCCAGAAGACCTTGAAGAACCGAAGAGTGAACATCACTGATCATCTGGAAAAACTGCTGGAATGAAGATAACCATGGACACAACACTGAGGGACCCCAAAGACAGACTCTAAAGATGGAGAAGCCAGATATTGTAATCATATGCTGGCGGTAAGTATAAGCGCCACAACACCTGCGCTTCACTATAATCATAGACATGTGCAGAACTTTTTACACTAACCGGTAATTGGATTTTCCTCTTGCTCATGACAGCTCCATCTTTCGGTGCTGTCTTGGGCTGAGAAGAAATAACATGGTGTGCGATGGCCGGCTATTAAGGGGAGGAGGAGGCCGGATTTTTTTTTTTAAACAAACATCATTGCACATGTCTATGATCATTTTTACCATTACCGGTAGTAAGATTTCCTCACACTCATGAAAAAGCTGTCATGGGTGTTGGGAAAAGGTGTGTGATGGCCGGCTATTAAGGGGAGGAAGGAGGCCGGATTTTTTTTTTATGCAGCTGAGCATAAAGTTGACAGCGGATCCCATTGGAAGACATCGAAGATAAAGGAGTCAGCAGATCTACTCATAAACTGGCGGTAAGTATATGCACCACAATATCTGCACTCCATTATAATCATAGCTATACGCAGAACATTTTACACTGTCAGTCAGTGCCAGTGCGCGGTTAGAGCAGCCGATTACTATGTACTGAGCAGTGACTGAAGCCGCGTCGGCTTTATTAAGATCTGGGCCCCAGTCACTCACAGCCGCAGCTACTTACACTGTATGGCCGCAGCAGAGTGGGCTGGCCTCATCTGACATCAGTGACGTCAGACACTGCCGACCCGCTCTTTGTTCCCAAGCTGCCGGCGCACCCTGGTTCTTGCGGCACAATAGGAGTTGAGAGCCCCAAAGTGATGAGGTTCACGCACACACCCACTTGTAAAAAGAGGGTGCAGCTATGCCAACTGGTGCAGTAACAGAAGAATCTGCGGAAACACGGTCCAGTACCATGTCACCAAAGAGTCCTTCTCACAAAATGCTCCCTCCCACTGTTTTTATGGAGATGGAAGAAGAGCCAATGCCTTTGTAGCACCCTGAGGATTCGGCTGCTACAGGGGTATTGCACCTCAACCCAGAGGTGTGGTATTCCACTCCCGGGTAAGGATGGAGTATGGAACTGAGCTCAGTAGGCTGCATGCACTACATACATCCCATTTCCGGGGGGGCAGAACAACGGTACTCCCACCAGTATATGTGCAGGTACGACAGCGTCTGTCCGTGGCTGGAGTGGGAGGGGGGTGGAACATCCCAGTAGTGTAGGGGCAGATAGGGGGAGTAGTCTGGGTAAATGTAGGAGCTCATTGGGTGCTGGTCACCTGAGCTCACACATAGAGGGAGTATATAAGGTGGGCACCATCTTAGGACAGGGTCAGTCAGTCAGTCAGTTAGTGAGTCTGCGAGTCAGCAGTACTCCAGGAGAGGAGAAGGAAGAGAGACCCAGAGGCGCAGGACGAGAGGGGACCCCAAGAGCCTGTATGAGAGCTGATAAGGGTGAAGGGTCGGCAAAAGGGTACCGGATCCTAAGCTGGCAGAGGCTAAAGCACACCTTAACCAGGAACCGGAGGTCGTGGGCAGGATCTGCCACGACCCTCACCAAATCCACCAGGAAGGCACACCACGAGTAGGGCCAGGGAAGCCAGAGAAGGTTCAACCACTAAGAGGCCCGAGGGAGCTGGACAGAGGTGGATCCCTGGTGGGAACGGCCAGAAGAAGGGAGAGTCAGAAAGGAGCTCAGGACCATACTCAAGAATTGCCCAGGAGTTGGCCGAGTCCAGGACCTGGTGGACGCAGCACGGCTTGGGTGGTCACTGCTGTACAGAGTGACCCGAGCAACACCAGTGAGTAAAAACCCTGAACTGCATTTCATGCCTCTGAGTCTCCTTGCTGCACCTTCACAACCACCATCCTCCACGTCTGACCCCCTGAGGCTATACCCCTCCCGTTGGGGGTTATACTACCACAGCTGCACACACACCACCAGCCTCAGCGGACCATCCTGCAGCGGCGGCCTTTTGACCGCAAATCAACGGGTGGCGTAGTCGACACTAAAAACATCTACAAGGACTGCCGCACACTGAGTTTGACACCCTGGGCACGGACCGGGTCACAGCCACTCGGAGACTACAACCCCCATCTGATCCGGCTCCGGGTATCCCTAACAACATGGCCCAGGGGGCGCGTCAACTTTGGCGTAGTCGGCAGGATCACGTGCCCGCAACCACCGGGTACTGCGTGCCTGAAGAAAAGTTCGCATTTACCGTAAAAAGAAGTCTCCCGCCAATTCCAGAGGGTCCCCGCCATCGGACGCCATCTCGGATCAGTTCCCGCCATTTGCCCGTCATCTGCAGTCTTTTCCCGCCATCCACAGAGTTTCCCGCCATAGGGAAGCGGTTCCCGCCATCTGAGAAGATTTCCCGCCTTGGCAGAGCGGACGCCCTTATGGGCGTGCCAAAGGATGGCAAGAGGCCACCTCCCATCGTGGGCCAGGACCGAAAATGGCGCCAAAAGTGGAAACCGCCCCCACCAGCAGAGACTGTGATGATTGATATGTCCATCAGCGTGAGAGAACTGCCCCTGGAACTGACAATCACCAAGTGGCCCCGGGACCACCCTCAATGTGGGCGGATACCGAACAAAAGAAAGAAGATGGGAGCAGCTTGGAGGAGTCTGGAGGAGAGTCCAGAGAGAACACACCCGGAGATGGAGGGAGAGTCAGGCAGCACCGACCCAGTGGTCAGGAGCCTGTTGCAGGTCGCCACTCCAGAAGGCCTGCTGGAGATCCTGGCGCAGCTCCCCGGAGATCGGGAGCATGCACGGACCGCGCTGGAGGGCCTAGCACGAAGGATGGCCCGGGTGCAGCAGGAAACACTGGCGGAGTGGACCCGAGAGATGGCCCGGCAGGCCGGAGCCCGCCAGCGAAGCATGCCACCCGCAGCGAGGAGCAAGTCCACCTCTGAGGACGGCGAAGGATGGACGACGGCCGGAGACGACGCCGCGGAGGGAGCCGAAGAGATGAAGGCAGGTAATGGGGACGACAACATCCCGTGCCCAGAAGCCGTAAACCTGCCCCAGCTCCCCGTCGCAGAGCCCGAAGCCCCATTCACCGTTCCCGTAGCCGCTGCGTCATCGCTCCAAGCTAGGCCTCAAGCGGCCGGAGCCGCGTCCGCGCTCCCTGTGACGTCATGCGCCTCGACTCAGAGCGTGGCCAAGCAAGAAGCGCCCCCGGCCTGGTCGCAGGGCCGAGTACCCCCGGGCGCAGCAGTACCAACAGCGCCCTATACCACAGCCGAGCCACCGGCCTGGTCGTTGGGCCACGTAACCCCGGGCGCCGCCGTCTTCACGGTGCCCTTCACCTTCAGGGTGCCCCAGGTCTGGTCGCAAGGCCTGGTGAACCCGGGCGCCGCTACCACCACCGCGCCCTCAACGTCCACAGCGCCACACCTGGGTGAAGACCTATTTGCCCAGCACACTTGCCCGGATGGGCAGCCCCCTGTGTGGCCACCGGAGTACCACCATCCCCGACTCCGGAAAGAAAGACCCCTGGATGAGCCCCTGATCCCGGCTCCGGCGCCCGCCAAGATCACCCCACTCTCGTTGGAGGAAGCCCAGTTCGAGTGGGACTTTACCGGTGAGGACCTGATGGGATTCACCGAGGAGACCCGGGCAGCCGCAGCCCAGCGTGCGGAGTGCTGCCAGCAACAATTGGAGGTTTTTGCTAGAGAGCGACGAGAGAGGCGGGTCCGCGAGGAGCGGCTCCAAGTGAAGAGCGCCGAGCAGAAGAGCCGAGCCCGCAGAAACCCCCGTGCCGCCCACGGTCCCCGTGCCAGCGGGACTGTAATAAAATTCCAGTTGGAGCACGGGTGGGGTTTCATCCGGGACCACAAGACCCCCGGCGACGTCTTTGTCACCCGCAGAGACGTTGAAAGTCATCTCCCGGAGGGACACAGAGGTCATGACCTATACCTGGGTGATGAGGTCACCTTCACCCGGCATCAGTGCGCCAAGGTCCCGTATGCCCTGCATGTGCATAGACTGACTGAGGAGGAGCTACGGGGTGAGGAGGATCAAGAGGACCCGGACGGGTCTAAAGATTACCCTCAGCCAAGAGCACACCGCCACTGATGAACTGTAAATAGAGTATGTGAATAGTTACCCGTGTGGGTACAAAAACTGCTGCTACCAAAGTGTAGTCCCCGTCGGGACCAGCAAGAGAACTGTACCCGTGTGTCCCTATCCCCTAACAGGCTGAGGACTGTGAACAGCCATTCCTTTTCCCCACTGGCCGAGGACTAAGAGCGGCCATACCTCCCTTTGTATATAGTTGCGCTTTCTAAGGCGCCCCCTACCGGTTTTATAGGAAACTGTTGTTTTTCTACCAGAGACTGTGGCACTTTACCCGGTCACAAGTTGCACCGTGGCCGGAGGAACAAGAAAAAGTTTATACTGCTGAAAGTGTTTATATGTTTTATATGTTGGTGTTTTTGAAAAAAAAATTGTATGTTTTTGGATGTTTATTCTTTTACAGCCCGAGGACGTGCTGTGATTTACCAGGGGGGAATGTAGCACCCTGAGGATTCGGCTGCTACAGGGGTATTGCACCTCAACCCAGAGGTGTGGTATTCCACTCCCGGGTAAGGATGGAGTATGGAACTGAGCTCAGTAGGCTGCATGCACTACATACATCCCATTTCCGGGGGGGCAGAACAACGGTACTCCCACCAGTATATGTGCAGGTACGACAGCGTCTGTCCGTGGCTGGAGTGGGAGGGGGGTGGAACATCCCAGTAGTGTAGGGGCAGATAGGGGGAGTAGTCTGGGTAAATGTAGGAGCTCATTGGGTGCTGGTCACCTGAGCTCACACATAGAGGGAGTATATAAGGTGGGCACCATCTTAGGACAGGGTCAGTCAGTCAGTCAGTTAGTGAGTCTGCGAGTCAGCAGTACTCCAGGAGAGGAGAAGGAAGAGAGACCCAGAGGCGCAGGACGAGAGGGGACCCCAAGAGCCTGTATGAGAGCTGATAAGGGTGAAGGGTCGGCAAAAGGGTACCGGATCCTAAGCTGGCAGAGGCTAAAGCACACCTTAACCAGGAACCGGAGGTCGTGGGCAGGATCTGCCACGACCCTCACCAAATCCACCAGGAAGGCACACCACGAGTAGGGCCAGGGAAGCCAGAGAAGGTTCAACCACTAAGAGGCCCGAGGGAGCTGGACAGAGGTGGATCCCTGGTGGGAACGGCCAGAAGAAGGGAGAGTCAGAAAGGAGCTCAGGACCATACTCAAGAATTGCCCGGGAGTTGGCCGAGTCCAGGACCTGGTGGACGCAGCACGGCTTGGGTGGTCACTGCTGTACAGAGTGACCCGAGCAACACCAGTGAGTAAAAACCCTGAACTGCATTTCATGCCTCTGAGTCTCCTTGCTGCACCTTCACAACCACCATCCTCCACGTCTGACCCCCTGAGGCTATACCCCTCCCGTTGGGGGTTATACTACCACAGCTGCACACACACCACCAGCCTCAGCGGACCATCCTGCAGCGGCGGCCTTTTGACCGCAAATCAACGGGTGGCGTAGTCGACACTAAAACATCTACAAGGACTGCCGCACACTGAGTTTGACACCCTGGGCACGGACCGGGTCACAGCCACTCGGAGACTACAACCCCCATCTGATCCGGCTCCGGGTATCCCTAACAACATGGCCCAGGGGGCGCGTCACCTTCATGGTCATGTTCCATTTTAGAACATGTATATGAAGGACAATCTTGCTGCCAAAGTGCAGATGTAATGCAGTTGCCGGAATGCAACGCACAGAGACACAAGGCAGGGACAGTCAGAGATGATTATAAACAGTTTATGTATATATAAAACAGGTATTTTGAGCAAGGGGATAGCAACAAGGGTATTGAACGGTAATTTGAAATATTAGCAAAATACGAAGTCTCTCAAAGTAATGTGGTGCACCCAGTCAGGGGAGTCACCACGTCAGTTCTTTATCTCTGTATATGGCTCTAGTGGGGGTCACCGGTTATTCCCGCTAGGCCGCAAGTCTTTTCCGGACAAAATCAATTAAAGCAAGTTTAGCTTCTTCCGCCCCAACTGTTCCCCTCCCAACCTGAGTACCTAAACCCAACTGGCCCCGGTACCGTGAGTGAACAGAAGAAGTGACGGCCCTGTTCACGTATGCAGCTCTTCTGCTTTCACTGGCGTGACTTTCCTGGCTCAGCAGTCTCTCAACTCCTCTCTTCCTGGCCGTTGGAGGCAGTCTCTCAAGCCGGGGATAGGGGGGTCCAGATCTCGTCTGTCGGCGGGCGACGTCGGGTTCCGCGAACTCACTCAGCACCGCAAGCAGGTTCCGACTCTCCTCAGTAGGTACAGCAATTGGGTCACATCTGTGAGGGATCCGGAGCTCATCCACCGCTGCCCGGCTATGGCACCTGGCAGGCCTCCGGCTTAGGCCTGCCACGCAGGTCTTCTCAGCATGCAGGGAGCACGTCTGCTCCTCTCTGCTGCTTGGCGCCAAAAACTCCTCAGGCTTGGCGCGCTGGCCTCTTATCTCCAGGAACTCCTTCCTGGAAGTCACCTGACCGGGTCCAGCATCTAAATCTGCTCTGTCTTCAACTTCTCTTGTATATCTTGGTTCCGCTTGACTGTGTCTGGACAGCAGATGGCAATCTCTCTCCATCTTTGATGCATCATGTAAGAGTTCTCTTAAAGGCTCTCTCGCCTCTACTACACAGAGTCGTTTTCTTCAGAGGAGTGCATTCATGTAACATTACAAGGAGAAGAAATCGATTGGAAAGACCCAGCAATGTGGCCAGATGTCATCATGGACAAGGAAAGGGAGAAGATTGTATTTTCAGGGCTTTCTAATAACGAAGTATTGAAGCAGATAGTACAATCTCTGCCTAAGGATGTTGATGACCGTTCTTTTAGTGACTTTCTCCTATATGCCAAGTCATCTAATGGGCATGAACATTTTTTCAGGGATTGGCTAACATGGAGTCCAAGTAAGAAAGCAATGTATTGTGTAGCGTGCATGGCATTTTCTGTTGATCAGAGAATCAAGACTGGGAGCAGACTTTATCGGAAAGAAGGTTTTAATCCTTTGGTTTTCAAATGGAATCGCCTGTACCTCAAGTTACCAGAGCATGAACATATTGCACAGAACAGGAAGCACTACTGGAGTTGGAGAACACTCCAAAATGCCCTAGGTGGCCATGCTGTTGACTTTGAGATGCAATGAAGTTTAGCGAAGGAAGCGGAGAAGCTCGTGACTCTTCTAGAAAGACTTTTGGATGCGACACTGCAATTAGGTTAATGCAACATGGCTTTCAGGGGAATATTGCAGAGAATTTGAGATCTACATAACGGCAATTTTCTTGGAACTTTGGAAATCCTGTCACAATATGACAGTGTACTAAAAGAGCATCTAGAAAATTCAAGGTTAGTCAAGAAAAGCAAAAAAATTCCAGCTCATTATCTATCTTGGACAATACAAAATAAATGTATAAATATTTATAGAAAACATGTCCTGGATGCCATATTTTCAGATAGGAAAGAAGCTATTTATTTTTATTTGTGATGCTACTTCAGACGTCTCACGCACTGAACAGAGCGTTGTACTTTTGAGGTATGTCTCCAGAGAGACATACATTTTTTTTTCAGAAGACACGAGAAGAAATTGAGGACATGGTTATATCAAGACTGAATGAGCATGCCATTGACCTAAAAACTGCAGAGGCCAGGTATATGATAAAGGAGCAAACATGTCTGGTAGGATTAAAGGTGTAAGGGCCAAAATTCTAGTGAAATTTCCAAGGGCTCTCTTTTGTCTTTGTACTGCCCATTCTATAAACTTTGTGGGTGTTCATGCTGTTGCAAGCTGTCCTGAAATGAAGACTTTTTTGGAAGCCTAAACCGGCTATACATTCTGTTTAGCAACGGTCTTCCAACTTGATGCAGTTGGAAGGCCTTTACATGGTCTAAGTGACACCCGGTGGAGCTCAAGAATAGAGGCTGCCAAGCATTTTGAAGTTTCTTGATGAAGTTCTTTCTTACGGAAAACTTACAAATGATGCACATTCAGAAGCTGAAGATGTCCAAGACTATTTTTTGTCTTTCAGGGCAGTGATTTTAGCAACATTTTGGGTAAAAGTTCTTACGACTTTTGAGAGAAAAAAAATACTACAATCTAGATCTGTCTCTTTTGGAAGTTGGAGCTGCCAACCTTAAACCTCTCTCTGAAGAAACGATATTACTCAGGGAAAAGTGTCCCACTCTGCTTTCTGAAGCTGGTTTGGTAGCAGATTCCAGATTGCAAAGGACCTATTGAATGCTCAACAATAGTGCCAAAGAAAGTCAAAGCATCATGAAGCTGCAAATCCTGAAGAGCACTTCAAAGCTAATGGCCTTCTTGTGGCAATGGACACTATAATTTCTCATTTTCACCAGCGCCTCAGATCAATGGAATATGTCTGCAAGTTGTTTGCTCCAGCTCTTAAGGTGAGGACAATTAGTGAAAAAAAATCTGGTGGCATCCACTGAAGAATTGATCTCTGCATACCCTAAGGATCTAAACATCATCGTTACTTTCTGAGCTGCAACATCTTCGGAAAGTTTATGAAGGTACATTTACAGAAAATATGGGTCCACTGGATTTACTAAACGCCATCTACAAATTCAAGCTTCAAGGAATATATGGAGAGGTGTGTATTGCACTCAGAATTTTTAGCATCCTACCACTTTCAGTAGCAGAAGTACAGATAGCATTTAGCAATCTCTCATTGGTAAAGAACTATCTGCGTCCTACAATGACAGAATAACGGTTGAACAGCCTAGCCCTTCTATCAATTGAGCATGAGCTCTCCAGACGCCTGAATATTAAAGACCTGATTAATGATTTTGCTAACCAGAAGGTAAGACGACTGCCTGTTCCACATATGTCAATTTGCATCTTCACATCTTCCACATTGCAGCCAGTTTTACATTAGTGTATTTATGCCATGAATGTTCCCCTGTATTATGGATGAGTATCCTAGCCTGACTGCCGGATTACTGACCCAAAGTCCTAGTATTAGAGAGATGTAACAGATCAGTTAGTAATGTTTCAGTTGTGGGACCTGCACCTGACTGACCCAGCGATGTACTATCAGTGCCCCAGATGGGAATACCCATTTATTATTAGGGCTCAGTTCTAAGGATAGAGCGCACTATTGTCTGTTGTTCTTAGATTTATGGAAATACATCTTTATTATTATGGTTCAGTTCCTTAGATCGTGTGCAATACTGTTTGTTGTTTTTATTTTGCATTTTCCTGACCTCACAAAATGACCTTATTTTCATTGTATTAATTGGTTATACATCTTGTCATTGTTTTGTTTTCTGTTTGTTTTGTTACTGACACTATAATTTGCACTTTACATAATTGACCAAAGGATTTAACTAAATGACTCTTATGAAAAAGAGCTAAATGTTTAGTGGGAATGTGTTCCGAAGCTTTTATGTTAAGGGCATTGACCACTCTCTGGTTATTGTTAACCAATGTGTTTGTGAGAGGAATAAAAGGCACTTAGTGACAAAATTCAACATAGACTATATTTCTATTTCCCATATCTCATATTTAGTGCCAAAATTCAAGAAAGGCCATATTAGTAAGTGCCTTATCATCCTCTCAAACACATTGGTCAACAATAACCAGAAAATGGCCAATCCTTTTAATCATAGCTTAAAGTTTTGGAAGACTTTACTTTAAAGTTTGTCACCCCTTATATCACAAAATAATAAATATTCAGAAACTGCTTTTCTAATAGACTGACACATCCAGAAGAGATCCCTTTTCATCAGTCACCTCATTATTATAACAAGCAGGATTACAATGAGAGATAACAGAATCCACCATTCACATTAGGTAGTGTCACAGCTCACCTTTTCCCCTTTCCTGCACAATGACATCTGCATGTCACTAAATATAAGAACATGTAAAGAAAACTGTCCCAAGGAAATACATAGAGTCCCCTATAATGTCTAATGTCCATATCTCCAAATAGGCAAGAGAGCAGCTTCCATAAATGTACAGAAAACAAAATACAATAATCTGCAATCAGAAATACAGATTATAAAAAATTATCACAATCTGATTTCAATTAGTTTAAAAATATATGTGACACATTCCCTTAAAGAAAAATAAAGAAAAATATCACTAAACAGAGTATTGGATATTTTAAGAAATGTTTAATAGGTTAGAGTAGAGTAGGGCCCTGCCAAAGGAGTCTACCTTGTCGTGGTGGCAGGCTTAAAAAATCTTTTGGCCAAAACAAAAGCTGCTGGCTATGTATGTGATATAGTGTTTGATGGGAACTGTTAATGTGTGATTGGTAAGGACGTGGTGCAGAAGTGGAGTTTTTCCAAGATTGGGTGGTGGGAGTGTGGAAGATTCAAGAGATGGAGGCGGAGCTGGGGTGGAGTTTCAAGGGGGCTCGAAAATTTTGCCAGAATGGGGTGCTGAAATTCCTGATGACAGCCCTGCTTCTTTATATATCAAAAATCACAGTCTCCTACTCTCCATAGGCTGGTGTTCAAAGGAGTACTGTCATGACAAGCACTGGCGTGTTCAGCAGACCCAAGGCTGTCAAGGCAACCCTACGTGTCATCTATTTTGGGAAGAAGAGGTTAAATATAGGGGGAGAATCTCCCCTATTTGTATCTTAATCCGCCTGTTGGTAGACCCAAAATGACATAAAAGGGATTTTGTATCATAAAATATAAATTTTATTGAATGATATTTAAAGTTATACAAAGACAATAAATAAGGAAAGGAGGGGAGGGGTTGGGGATAGGAGAGGACAGCTACAGAGGCAGGATGAGATGGTAAAGATCCTGCAAGGAGACTAACATCCCTAAACCAGCATAGATTGTATCACAAATGTGAGTGTAAGCTGCCGGCCAGGTAATATATTGGTAAAAAACCAAGCATAGATCGTATCAAAAGGTACCTTCACATAAGGAGCATTGATAGCAAAGGTAGGTATAACATGTGGCTTTCAAGGTAATAACCTTATAAGGTAAGTCAGTGACAATAGTAGGTATAACATGTAACAAGAAAAGGTAATAATAGACAATAGATTCAGAGGTTACATTATAAAAAATATCGTCATTGTCAAAGATTTCCATTACCTTGTGCCATAAAGATAAGATCTAAGGCAGCGTGCACTAAGATGCTGGGGGGGTGTAGCAGCCGCAGGTGGAGCTTCCCTCCATTCACTACTGTTAGAAGCAGATGATAGCTGAATAACACAGCCGTCATCTGCCAGCTCAGTTCCCAAGTCCACATCAAAGAACAGGGATGTATGTTATTTTTTTTATAAACATTTTATTTTATTGTTTTACTTTTTTTATTGTAGTCCCTATACAGAACGTGAACCTGGTTGCTTCATTGCGCGATGCTGCGAGGCATGATTTAACATTGCAGCTGTGGGGGCCATTGTGTAGGTTTATTGACTAAGAAAGCCCCCTAACTTTATTTAGCAACCTAGATGCCACTGTTACTATAGGTTGTGGCATCAAAGAGGTAAATTAAAGATAACAGCTAGGATCAAAGACATTGACTGCTCAGTTCCTGCAGGAGCCCCTCAGTGATCCAGCTGGAATGGTGCCACCACCGGAGGTGAGTATAGCTGCTATTACTTTACTTCGTGGAAACAGTAATTGAGAAGGGTTGGTCCTAGTAGTGGACAACCCTTATATAGACTAAGGGCTTGATTCATTAAGGGGTTTATGTTGGAATTGTGTAAAACTCCTTAACAGTGATGAGCGAGCGTGCTCACCACTGCTCGGTACTCGCCTGAGCATCACCCTGCTCGACATGCTCGGCGAGTATTTTCGGGGTTGCTCGGGCGGGAGCTCTGTTCCCCGCCATGCATGTTTGGCTCTCTTTAGAGAGCCAATGACCATGCAGGGATTGTTTGCCACACACTGTAATGTCGTAGCCATGTTGGTTGTGGCATTACAGTGATTGGCTGGCCGAATAGCGTCATCGAGTCTATATAAGACCGGGCGCCGCTATGCTCATCAAAGCCTATCCCGCAAACAGGCAGAGTAAGGAGAGGTCCTGCTGTGTGAGGGAGAGAATTGGCGGTGTAATAGTTACATATAGGTAGTGGTACTCCAGGAGTATGTATATATATATATCCATCTGAACTAACAGTTCTTCTGAGGACTAATCCAGCTGCATATATTAATCCTGATAGCACGAGTTAGGCAGGCAGGCAGGGTTTGTGGCAGTGTACACAGCACAAGAGGGTCCACTGCACGTTCTGTCTGCTCCTGCTGTTACAGATATCCGTAGACATAGCCCCAGATATCAGGGGCCAGAGCTATTTTTTTTTATGTTAATCCTGATCATTTGCTTAAAAAAGCAATCCAGAGTACACCATTTTACTTCTCCATTTGCTTGTTAGCACTGCAGAATACAACCAGATCTTTTCCATCATCAGACGTGATCCCATATTACAGCGATAAAAATTCAGAAATGTGTAGTGAACGTGGAAAATATTATCCTTCATTTACAGTTTGTAGCAGTTTGTCAGTGAAGCTATTCACACGTGGTCGCTGTGAATAATAGGAAACTACAAGCCCGCTATTTAAAACAGTAGGCGTCCATCAGACATATCACATATAACTGCGGTACAAATCCAGCCATTTGTAGCGATCGTGTAAAATATTGTCTTCCATTTACAGTTTGTAGCAGTGTGTCAGTGAAGCTATTCACAAGGGCGCATTGAGGAGCATTTTTGTTTTTGGTTATTTATTTTGCTTTATATACAAGTCATTACCTTGGAAAGGATGTTCCTTGACATTTTTCCCACGAAAATCCATTTTGGTTTAGTTTTTGTATGTTTCATTGTGAATCCGTAAAAGTGGGGTAATACTCTGACAACATTGTTCACAGCAGTGACCTGGGAGTCAGAGATGCTTCCAGGGGTCTTCCCCATGCTGTTCCCATGGCATTTGAGCACTGTTCCTATTGATTTGGACAGTTTTTGGCCCCCTGCAGACCTCCGGGGTGGGGGGGTGCCGCCGAAAAAATGCTCGAGTTTCCCATAGACTTAAATTAGGCTCATTGCTGGGGTCGAGCACTCGAGCATTCCAATTTGCTTGATTCGAGCAACTAGTACCCGAGCATTTTAGTGCTCGCTCATCACTACTCCTTAATAAGTTGCAATGTTTAGCATAAACGCCAGCTCCACTATTATGAGATAGAATGTGCAGGATATGGACGGGGCGCGGCTACTCAAATCATGATACATTATGCCACTCTAGTGGTGTAACTTACTCCAGAAGTGTACTCCAGTCACTAATTGGAGGACACGTTTGGCTACAGTGCATGCTGGTTATCAGATACACCTAGTCCATGAAGAGTCATACTCTACTTAATGAATAAGGCACATTGTACTCCAGCAAGCCCCTTCATTAAAACTTATGTGCGTAACGCCAGTCTAAATGAATGTGCTTCTAAATGTACACAGAGAAACCTCAACTGAATAAAACTTAAGGCACCAACAAAAAAGTATAACCAAATTTTAGTTTACAAGCAACTTATTACTTATATACACTATTAAAGGGAATCTGACGGCAGGTTTTTGCTATGTAATCTGAAAGCAGCATAATATAGAGCAAGAAAGCCTGATTCAAGCAATGTATCACTGACTGGACTGCTTGGTACAGTTTTGATATAATCCATGCTTTATCTGCTGTTGATATAGCAGCGCTATAAATGCTGAGCTCGATGTAACCCCTCCCCCACCGCTGATTGGCAGCTTCCTATGTACACTGTACAGTTTCAGAAAACTGCCAATCAGTGGTAGGGGCGGGGTTACACAGATTAACCTGACTGGCCTGCACATGAGACCTAGTCAGGCTGTGATAATCTCCTGCTGATAAATTAATAAAATTCAGTGAAACACATATGGTGTCAACATGTGCACTATACCTCTAAATTCATTGAAGGGTACAGTTTTTTTTTTAAATGTGGTCACTTTGGGGGTTTCTGCTTTTCTGGTACATCAGGCGTTCTGCTGATGTGACATGGCACCCCAAACCATTCTGGCCACATACTGGAGATTTGTATTTTCAGGAGAAAATTGTATTATGATTTATAGGGTCCAATTTTTCTTGTCATCCTTGCAAAACGTTGGGGCTAAACCAACATTTTGGTTGAAAAAATGTCATCCTTCAATTTCACCTCCAAGTGTTTAGTGACTTGTCACCCGGTTTAAGATGCTCACTACACCCAGAAATGAATTCCTTGAGGGATACAGTTTCCAAAATGGGTTCAATTATGGGAGTTTTTGTGGGTTTCTCACCTTATGGGCTCTTGAAATGTGACATGTCATCTGCAATCTATTCCAGGTAAAATTGTGAGCCAAAAGTTTTATAGCGCTTCTTCCCTTCTGAGCCCAAAGAGTAGTCTCCGACCACATATGGAGTATTGATGTACTCAACGTTACCCTTGTAAAAATGAAAATTTGTGGCTTCTTCAACATCTTAGTGGAAAAAAACTTTTTTTTTCTTTTTCACGGCCTAGTGTTATAAAATTCTCTGAAATGCCTGTGGGTTCAAGATGCTCACCCCACCCCTAAATGAATTCATAGTGGGTGTAGTTTTTATAATTTGGGTAATTGTGGGAGGTTTTGGATTTTAGCACTTCAGGAGCTCCGCAAATGTAACATGATGTTTATAGTCTATCTCTTCCAAAATAGCTTAACAAAGGCCAAATAGCGCTCCTTTCCTTCTGAACCCAGCTATGGGCCCCAAAAATAGGTTTCAGCCTCTTATGGGATTTCAGTGTACTGAGACATTTGGGGCTAAAGTAACATTTTCATAGAAAACATTTTTCTTGTTCCAATGTTATAAACTTTTGTGAAGCATCTTTGGATCTAAAATGGCCAGCATACCCTTAGTTGAATTCCTTGAGGAATGCAGTAACTAACATGGGGCCTTTTCTAGGGGCTTTCCATTCTTTGGGCACCTCAGGAGCTCTGCAAATGTGACATGGCATATGGAATCTATTCCAGCCAAAATTGTGCTCCAATGTAAAATTTTGCTCCTTGCCTTTCAAGCCCTGCCGTTTATCCAAAAAGTATCTTCCAGCCACATGTGGGGTGTTGGCCCAAAATTAATTGTCTATTTTCTTCTGCTCCGTTACTGAAATGACAAAATTGGGAGCTAAAGTAACATTTTTGTGCATAAAAAGTAATTTTTCATTTAACAGCATGAAGCCCTGTGGGGTATACAAAATTTCTCAATACAGTTTTGAAAATCTTGAGGGGTACACGTGACATAGGCCCCTCAAAATCACTTCAAATGTGTAAAGGGCCCCTAAAAAAAGAGAGTTTGGAAATCTCATTGAGAAAAAGAAAAATTACTGCTAAACTTTTAACCCTTATAAAAAATCCTAACAAAAAAATATCAATTAAAAATAGAGCGTATTTAATGTAGACATATGGTAAATGTTATTTATTTAAAAAAATTCTGCAGTATGGCACAAAAATAAAGTTTTTAGGGACATAAAAATTTCAAAGTTCAAAAATGGAGATTTTTTCAAAATATATGTGTAGCACCCTGAGGATTCGGCTGCTACAGGGGTATTGCACCTCAACCCAGAGGTGTGATATTCCACTCCCGGGTAAGGAAGGAGTGTGGAACTGAGCTCAGATAGACTGCATGCACTACATACATCCCATTCCAGAGGAGCAGGCCGACGGTACTCCCACTTAGAAATGTGCAGGTACGACCGAGTCTGTTCCTGGCTGGAGTGGGAGGGGGGTGGTACATCCCATGTAGTGTAGGGGCAGATAGGGGAAGCAGTCTGGGTAGTGTTAGGAGCTCATTGGGTGCTGGTCACCTGAGCTCACACATAGAGGGATATATAAGGAGGGCACCAACTTAGATCAGGGTCAGACGCTGAGAACAAGTCAGTTGGAGAGGAGAGAGAAGGAAACAGCAGCCCTGGAGAGAGAGAGAGTGGAGCAGAGAAAGACCCAGAGGGGGAAGACTGAAGGGAACCCAGGGCCAAGGGTGTCCCAAAAGAAGGCCCGAGGGAGCTGGACCTAGGTGAATCACTGGTGGGGACGGCTGAAGAAAGGACAGAGGGAGAGCTCAGGGCCACGCTCCGGACTTGTTTGGGGGTTGGCTGGATCCAGGACCTGGTGGACGCAGCACGGCTCGGGTGGTCACTAGCAGCTGGAGTGACCAGTACAACATCAGCAGTAAGTAAACACCCTTAACTGCACAACCCGAGTCTGTCTTCATTGCCGGCTGCACCACACCACCACAACCCCCATCCTCTGCGCCTGTCCCCTCTGAGGCTATACCCCTCCCGTTGGGGGTTATCCCACCAAGCTGCGCACCCACCATCAGCCTCAGCGGACCCTGCTGCAGCGGCGGCCACAGTGACCGCATCCCAACGGGTGGCGTAGTCGACACAAAAGAACTTTAGTAACATCTGTAAAGCTGCCACATAACACTTAGCTTGACGCCCTGGGCACGGGACCGGGTCACAGCCGCTCGGAGACTACAACCCCCCCCATCTGATCCGGTGCCGGGTATTCCCCTCAAAAAGGAATATGTCCCAGGGGGCGCGTCAACTTTGGCGTAGTCGGCAGGATTACGTGCCCGCAACACCCGGGTACTGCGTGCCTGAAGAAAAGTGCAAGTTTACCTCAGAAAGAAGTCTCCCGCCGGTTCCGGAGGGTCCACGCCATCGGACTCCATCACCAGTCGTTTCCCGCCGATTGTCCGCCATTTCCAGCTTGTTCCCGCCATCTGCCGAGTTTCCCGCCACTGGGAAGCGATTCCCGCCAAAACCGCAGATTTCCCGCCTTGGAAGAGCAGCGGACGCCATTATGGGCGTGCCAAAGGAGGGCAGGAGGCCACCTCCCATCGTGGGCCAGGACAGAAAATGGCGCCAAAAGTGGAAACCGCCCCCACCAACAGAGACTGTGATGCTGGAGGTGTCGGTCAGCGTGAAAGAACTACCCCTGGAGCTGACAGTCACCGAGTTGCCCCGGGACCGCCCTCGAAGTGGGAGGAGACGAAAGAGAAGAACAAAGATGGGTGTCGCTTGGAGCAGTCTGGAGCGAGCGCACCCGGAGGCAAGAGGTCTAACAAGGAGTAGCGGAGGAGCTTACCCGGAGATGGAGAGAAAGCAGAACAGCACCGGCCCGCTGGCCAGGAGTCTGCTGGAGACCGAGGAAGGAGGGCAGAGCAGCACCGGCCCGCTGGCCAGGAGCCTGCCGGAAGCCGAGCAGAGCAGCACCGACCCGATGGTCAGGAGCCTGCTAGAGTCCACAACCCCGCTAGGTCTAGCGGAGATCCTAGCGCAGCTCCCCCGAGACCGGGAGTGTGCACAAACTGCCCTGGAGGGCCTCGCAAGGAGGATGGCCCGGGTACAGCGCGAGATACTGGCGGAGTGGAGCCGGGAGATGGCCCAGCAACCAGAGACCAGTCAACGGAGCACGCTACCCTGGAAGAGGAAGCAGACCGCCTCTGAGGATGGCGCAGGAGGACCCAAGGCCGGAGACGGCGCCGAGGAGGGAGCCGAACGCATGGAGGCAGGTAAAGGGGACGCCTATACCCCAAGCCGTGACACCGCTTACCTGCCCCAGCTCCCCGTCGCAGAGCCCGAAAGTCCCCCTGCTGTGCCCATAGCCGCCATGTCACCGCTATGGACTAGGCCCCGACCGGAAGCCGCCGCAGCGACCCCTGTGACGTCACGCGCCTCGACCCGGAGCGTGACAAAGCAGGAAACACCACCAGCCTGGTCGCAAGGCCTAGTACCCCCGGGCGCCGCATCACCAACAGCGCCCCCTACCTCCGCGGAGCCTCCGGCCTGGCCGCAAGGCCAGGTAGCCCAGGGCGCCGCCGTCCTAACGGTGCCCTTCACCTTCCAGGTGCCCCAGGCCTGGCCGCAAGGCCTGGGCAACCCGGGCGCCACCACCACCGCGCCCGCACCCGTAAAACCAAGGGTGCCGCGTCTGGGAGAGGACTTGTTCAGCCAGCTCACATGGCCGGACGGGTCTGAAGTAACAACCAGCTGTAAGCAAAGAGCAGGAGGAAGACGCCGTTGAGTGCGGCCGAGAAGTGATGTAAATAGTTACCCAATCGGGGTATAAAGGAACTGAAACTGGAACTGTTGCTGCTAAAATAGTCCCCGTTGGGACCAGTGAACTGTTTACCCGTTAACCCCTTCATCCTACAGGCTGAGGACTGTGAGCAGCCATTCCCTTCCCTCTACCTGGCCGAGGACTGAGAGCGGCCAACTTCCTTGTAAATAGTTGCGCGTCCTAAAGCGCCCCCTACCGGTTTTATAGAAAACCAGATTTTCTAAGAGACTGTCGCACTTTTCCCGGACACACGTTGCACAGTGTCCGGAGGAGGAACCAGAGACAAGAGAAGTCTACGAGAATGTTTATATAAAAAGTTTTATATATATATAATGTTTATATGTTTTATATGTTTATATGAAAAATTTTGTATGTTTTGGTGTTTTATGTCTTACAGCCCGAGGACGTGCTGTGATTTACCAGGGGGGAATGTAGCACCCTGAGGATTCGGCTGCTACAGGGGTATTGCACCTCAACCCAGAGGTGTGATATTCCACTCCCGGGTAAGGAAGGAGTGTGGAACTGAGCTCAGATAGACTGCATGCACTACATACATCCCATTCCAGAGGAGCAGGCCGACGGTACTCCCACTTAGAAATGTGCAGGTACGACCGAGTCTGTTCCTGGCTGGAGTGGGAGGGGGGTGGTACATCCCATGTAGTGTAGGGGCAGATAGGGGGAGCAGTCTGGGTAGTGTTAGGAGCTCATTGGGTGCTGGTCACCTGAGCTCACACATAGAGGGATATATAAGGAGGGCACCAACTTAGATCAGGGTCAGACGCTGAGAACAAGTCAGTTGGAGAGGAGAGAGAAGGAAACAGCAGCCCTGGAGAGAGAGAGAGTGGAGCAGAGAAAGACCCAGAGGGGGAAGACTGAAGGGAACCCAGGGCCAAGGGTGTCCCAAAAGAAGGCCCGAGGGAGCTGGACCTAGGTGAATCACTGGTGGGGACGGCTGAAGAAAGGACAGAGGGAGAGCTCAGGGCCACGCTCCGGACTTGTTTGGGGGTTGGCTGGATCCAGGACCTGGTGGACGCAGCACGGCTCGGGTGGTCACTAGCAGCTGGAGTGACCAGTACAACATCAGCAGTAAGTAAACACCCTTAACTGCACAACCCGAGTCTGTCTTCATTGCCAGCTGCACCGCACCACCACAACCCCCATCCTCTGCGCCTGTCCCCTCTGAGGCTATACCCCTCCCGTTGGGGGTTATCCCACCAAGCTGCGCACCCACCATCAGCCTCAGCGGACCCTGCTGCAGCGGCGGCCACAGTGACCGCATCCCAACGGGTGGCGTAGTCGACACAAAAGAACTTTAGTAACATCTGTAAAGCTGCCACATAACACTTAGCTTGACGCCCTGGGCACGGGACCGGGTCACAGCCGCTCGGAGACTACAACCCCCCCCATCTGATCCGGTGCCGGGTATTCCCCTCAAAAAGGAATATGTCCCAGGGGGCGCGTCATATGCATCAAATTTCTATTTCTTTAATATAAATGCCAATCATATTAACCTAAATCTACCACTAACATAAAATACAACGTGTCAAGAAAAAAATTATTACCACATAAAATAGCACATTGGTTTAAAAAATTTGGCCTGGTCAGGAAGGTGAAAACTACCTTAGACGGGAAAGGGTTATTCCCAATATATGTGATAACTCTGAAGTGGAGCAGACTCCACAATAGAAGCTGTTCACATTATTACATAGATTTCTTAGACCCGATGAGGCTTGTTTAGTTACGTTGAAAATCCACTTGCTTTTGAGCTGAAGCATTTCCACCTGTTCACATGGGCCAATAAATACACCATTTTTGATGTAATTTTCTATAAAGTGCTACCCTCTTTTTCGCTGACTTATGTGCCATAGCTTGGTGGGTTGCAGTCTGTGTGCTGGAGCCTTTCTTTATGCTTTTCCAGCTCCTTTTTTTGTTAATCTATCTATCATCTACATTTTGCATTAGTAACCATCCTCCAAATCCCCTTGTCCGGCCACTTTCTGAATAGTTTGGATATTCTATTTGGACACATCACGGCTCATGGAAAAAATAAATCACACAATGACAGCACATCCATATAAAAAACATTCTGTTTCATTATGAAGCTTACAACAGAGTGGCAAGTGACAAGACATAAATACCAGAGATATTATCAAAATCCAAGTTAAAAACAGCATCACTAAATATGCAGGGAATCGATTGTACGAGCCAAGAGACTGTATTTTTATTTGCTCAAAATAGGAGAAGGGGAGCAAAAAATGTAAAACATAATTCACACTTAGTTTTGGGTGATGAGTATAAATTCCAGTGAAGTGGTAACTTATAATAAGGAACATACACTGGTAACACAATGACGTTCCTGTAAGTATAACATGTTGTAATGATGGGACATTCATTCCATGCTATGACAAACTAGCGTAACTCTCTCAGCAGTAATGTCATCTTCCACCTCTTCACATCGTCTGCACTGACTTGTGATATTTGCCAATTACGGAAACAGCGAGTGACGGCAAAAACCAGTGCGTCGTTATACCGTGATATACAAAATGGGTCACATCTATATAAATGTCACCAATTCCTTATAACCCCATGCACTGCTCTCACTGAGATCACTTGGTTGCACATTAACTTTACATACAAATGATGAAATATATACATACAACAAAATCCCTTTAATCGGGCATCCGATAGTCCAGAAGTTCTGATTATCTGGCATCTGACCTGTACATTGGACTTTCTTCCTAGAGATTCTCTAGGTAGAGTTCATCCACAACATATACATGGCAGTCCAATAATCCAGTGTATTAGTTCATCTGTCACCTCTCAGGTCCCATCAAAGCTGAATTAAAGACATTTTATTGTATATATACATACAACACTCAAGCACCCAGATTTCTAGGTGTTTGTCCTGATTCTTAGACCCCATGTGGGGTGCAGCTTGAGAAAGGGCAACGTCACATATAAATATGGGAGGGACATGTCACATTAGATTTATCTTCTATACTTTCCCATCTGCGTTCACTCGAGGATGACAGAAAATGAGACATATTCAGCATCTTCTTCATTCTTGCAACCTAAAGAGGCAAGTCTAATAATACAAGTGCAGCAACCGACCTCATGGCAACACCGATAATCCACACAATTGTCGCCTCCAACACAAGAAGCTATTTTGAGTAGAATCTTAACCAGTTTGTCTACGAATATGATTATTAATGCTTATTTTTGGGCTTTGTTATACATTTTTTCTATAACATGTTGGACATCAATACAGTATATACTTATATTGCGGTTTTTGATTTAAACATTTGCGCACCATGCAATTAAAAATATAGTCATTCGTATAACATGTCTTTTACAATTTGTACCACTAGAGGTCTCTGTTGTACTCTATCCAGAGGCTTCAAATACGCTGCACGCAGTACCAAACGTCACCACTAGAGTGAAATTCAGAAATCTCAGCTGCTTGTAAACAAGGGACGCCTTGGCTTTCACAATCATTGTCTTTCTTCATTGCTTCTTATTATTTCATTACTTGGAAAGATAATGTAAACTAATCCAAAGCCCTATCCTAAAATACATTTACGATCCCTTGTAATGCATACTTAACTATTGTAAAGTATTGTCCAATTAGAATTCCATTACTACTGAATCTAAAGAAATATTCAATGTGGTCACTTATTTCTCACCAACCATTTGCATCTTTATTTTACTTTTAGCATAAATCTATAATTCTTCCTCCATTACTAGAATGATAATTGTTTTTTTTTGTATTTTTAATTTGCATCCTGTCTCTTTAAAATAAATGTAACCGTACTTCCTAAATGATAAAGTTTATTTTTAAGTTATTTTATTGCATTTTCTATTATTATAATAGTCCTATGAACCTCCTGTCTCAGGTGACGTCCGGAGAAGGGCGTTCTTACCCTACAAGCTTCGTCTGGCCGGTCCGATCACCAATATAGTTAGGGCCAACTTGTAACTACTATGTTTCTGCAGGAATCAAGAATTAAAAAAAGGCACAAATTATCTGTAAACGCCATACTTTTCTCTCTTAGGGAACACATTCGTAAAGTACAGTGAAAAGCAAAGCGTTTCATCACATTGTATGAACAGTACTTTGCACATGAACGTTTCCAGTCAGAGATCCAAACCCATATAGTATGTCTCAGAAGGTAACAGAAAGGACAGGAAAGGGTTACTCAGCTGCACAGAGATTTCAGAAAATCCGAGATAAAAGACGTAATAAAAAAGGAAAGAAAAAACAACCATAAAATTATAAAGCTTGTAAACAGACAATTGGAAATACTCTTTATTCATGGAAAAATATCATAAAAAAGTACCACTCTGAAGTAAAACTGCCGGAGTTTCCTTCATGCGCAGTTTCGAGGAGGAACACTTGAGCACAACGTGGAGTCCACCGATATTCACGTGGGTGAGAGCTAGAAAAGTCACCAGGGCGTCCTTGGTAGGTGAACGGCTGTTGTGCTTGTCGCGTTTGAGGCAAATTTTAGATCGTTTGGCACCAAACGTATTTTGGCCTTGGAGGGAAGAAAAGTTCATGATTGTAGGACTTCTGATGTGGGCTGTGACATGTCCATTGTTCTCATTTGGATTGTAGAGATTTCTTAATTTCATTGACATCCATATGGAATAAAAATGGATAGAGAATGTTTAGAGCAACAACTGTTTCTTGTACAAAGAAAAGAAGAATCCCCTGGACCTTCAAGATAGTCCTGGACCCACCTCTGAGGCCCACCATCAAGATCCAATGGGACCACTACCTCCACCTGAGGTAAAAAGAAAGGAACTCACCGTGGGAAGCAAAAGCCCAGCGCTGACAGGAATCACTGAAGAGCAGCAGTGAGTAAACTCCCTCTACCCCGGAGCAGCACCGCACGCCTCACTAATGACACGGAGCGCCGTGCCAGCAACAGAGCGGGCAGCGCCAATGTCATTCAGAAGCCGGGCTACTTACCAGCTCAGGAGAAGTCCCTGCACTTGGAGAATCCCCTCTTGACAGACACTAGCAACGCGCCGCAATCACGCTGTTTAATAGCAGAGCTTCTGGATACTGAGCATACAGCGCAGCTCCAAGATAAATGATGACAGGCAAAGATGAGGAACTGTCTGATAATATTATTACATATACTTCCCGTACTGCCCCTATTAATATGGACACATCGTTCACATTAGGTGGATCTCATACAAGGAATAAAAGAAAGAAGCAGGCAAGTGGCATAAAGGGTAACAATGATAATAAAAAGGACTTACACTCATCTGAAACAGATGATGGTTCAGAGGACATATCTCCCAATTTGACCCCCTCTAAACATAGAGCTAAAAGGGACCATACAACTTCTCCTGATATGTCTCCTATTCTGATACCCATTAATAGATATAGTGACAACGCAAACACAATTTTAATAAAAGAGAAACCTGTTAATCTTTCTCCATGAGAAAAATACTTGCTAGACCTCCATTCATCTTTCATTCAACAACTGAACATAATTATGGTCAATGGATTCCAAAGCCTAAATGCAATACTGAAAAGATATTAATCAGAAAATCAATGACACAAATAAAAAAGTAAAATCCCCATATCTGGCACACAATACGCTTTGGAAAAGGATCATTGTTTACTTAAAAGCGAAGTTAAAACATTAAAATTAAAACTTACAGATTTAGAGGACCGCAACAGGCGGAACAATCTAAAATTTAGGGGAATACTTGAGAATGTTTCCCCGTCACAAATGGTTCCATATATTAAAGACTTAATATATAAAACACTACCATCGGTTCCTAATGCAGAACTGACAACAGACAGAGCCCATAGGCTACCAAAACCTAGTTTTCTGTCAGGAGACACTTCAAGAGAAGCGATTGCGAGAATACATTTCTTCCAGACTAAGGACCGGTCGCCTTCTGGACTATCTAAAGAAAAATTAATATCTACCTCCTCTTTACCAGTCAATAAAAATATTTCTGGACTTCTCAAAAGAGATATGCTAGGAAAATCCTTTGCTGGCATAACTAGCATCTTAAGAGCGAATAACATTTCGTATAGTGGTGTTTTTCTGCTAGACTCATAGTCTTCTTCAATGGAAAAGCCAACCTTATTCAAGACCCAAAGGACGGACGGAATATGTCCGAGAATGGTCACAATCCAGAACAAGGAAGAAAAGTAGACCCTCAGAGTAAATTCATTTTAAAGGTCTAACCATAAGTGGCTACATCATTATTTTATTGCGCAAATACTAGTATTTGAGATGTCCATAAGGCAGTACTTAGAGGGATCCTTATCCAACTCAATGCACAACACAAAAGGAAAACAAAAGAAAATATATAAAAAAAATCACCCAAAAGATTAGCAAGGCAGTGGCGAAACAACAACAAAATCCGACGGAAAAAAACTCACTTTGCCATAATAAGTCTTAGAGCTGAACTTAAATCCAAGATGGAATCAACTACATACACCCGCAAGCTATAGTGGAACAATTTGCTACATTTTATTCTTCCCTATACAATCTGAAAGACGACAAAGAAACTACCCAATTAAATATGAAATGAATAAATAATTTCCTTTCAGAAGAACTCCCGCAATTAAACTCAGAGCAAATTAAATGATTAAATTCCCCTTTCTCTACTAACAAAACTGATATTGCCATCAAGAAATTGCCGGAAAATAAATCCCCCGGACTTGATGAATACCCACCAAATATTATAAATTATTTAGACATCATCTCTCTAACCCCCTAACTTCTGTTATATCAAACGACCAACAATGGCCTATTCTCAAATGAATCCCTAATAGCCACCATTGTTGTTATACCTAAACAAAATAGTAATTCTGAGGAGATGTCGAACCAAAGGCCGATATCTCTTCTAAATACAGACACTGAAAATATACGCTAAGCTAATATCTGAAAGATTCATTAAAATTATGCCTATACTAATTCATTCTGATAAAGTAGGGTTTTATTAAGGGAAGACAAGCCTCAGATGACACAAAAAGACTTTTAAATTTACTTATATATGTGGAAAAACAAAAATTGTCTTCCATACTACTATCTTTAGAAGCCGAAAAGACATTTGTTCGCATCAACTGGGATTTCATGGTCGCCACTTTAAACAAATCAATTATAGACTTCCTCTCCCTAAAAACTTTTCATAATCTTCCAGAAGAGGAATTGTACAGCCAGACTAAAGAAAGCCTTTGTGGACTACTCTGATTCATGTTGGAGATACTGTGGACAAAAAACCAACTTACCGTAATTTTCGGACTATAAGAAGCCCTTTTTTCCTCCAAAATTTTGGAGGAAAATGGGGGGTGCGTCTTATAGTCCGAATGTTGAAGGGGGGGGGGTGTATATATATGTGGGGTGTGGGGGGAGCAGTAGCGGTGAAGGAGCGGGGAACAGGAGTCAGCAACCGCCCGCTGCAGCCTACATTGTCCCCGCTGCTAAAGAAAATGAATATTCAGTGCTCCCCACGCTCCTTAATAGCAGCACACAGTGTAGCCGCAGCGCGGCTCCTGCTGTTGCCGGAATCGCCTGTGCCCGCTGTTAAAGGGCATGAATATTCAACCTCTCTCCACGCCCATGGGCATGGAGATGGGGTGAATATTTATGCCCTTTAATAAGCGGGCACACGCGGTAGCCCGGCAGCAGCAGGAGCCGCAGCGCGGCTACGATGTGTGTCGGCTATGAAGGAGCATGAAGTCACTGCTCCCCGTGCACACAGTACCGGCATTGCGAGCAGTGACTTCCGGCAGCTGATCTCTCCTTGCACATGGTAGTGACGCCATGCGCGGCTCACATGGAGAGATCAGTGTGGGCAGGCAGGACGAAGCGCTGGAGGAGAGAAGAAAGGTGAGTAGGAGAGTTTTTTTTTTAATGTGCAGCATGATAGGGATTAGGGGGACCACGCATACTAGGATAAGGATGAGGGGGCCATACATACCAGGGTAAGGATGAGGGGGCCATACATACCAGGGTAAGGATGAGGGGGCCATACATACCAGGGTAATGCTGAGGGGGGCATACATAACAGGATAAAGATGAGGGGGCCATACATAACAAGATAAAGATGAGGGGGCCATACATACCAGGATAACACTGAGGGCGGCATACATAACAGGATAAAGATGAGGGGGCCATACATACCAGGATTAGAATGAGGGGCCATACATACCACGATAAGGATGAGGGGTGCCATGCATACCAGGATAGGGATTAGGGGTGCCATGCATACCAGGATGGGGATTGCTGTGCCATGCATACCAGGATGGGGATTGCTGTGCCATTCATACCAGGATAGGGATTAGGGGTGCCATGCATACCAGGATAGGGATTATGGGTGTCATGCATACCAGGATAGGGATGAGGGGTGCCATGCATACCAGGATAGGGATGAGGGGTGCCATGCATAACAGGATAGGGATTAGGGGTGCCATGCATACCAGGACAGGGATGAGGGGTGCCATGCATACCAGGACAGGGATGAGGGGTGCCATACATACCAGGATAAGGATGAGGGGTGCCATGCATACCAGGATGGAGGGATGTGAGGCATACCAGGATGGGGATGGGGACCACGTATAAAAGGAAGGGGAGAGACATATATACCAGGATGGGGGATATTGTCAGAATTGGGGGACATTACCCCTATACCAGTGTCAGCAGAAGACCCCCTCCCCCTTGAAAGTGCATCATGAACACATTTTTTGCTTAATTATTTTTTTTTTCCTCCTCTAAAACCTAGGTGCATCTTATGGTCCGGTGCGTCTTATAGTCCGAAAAATACGGTATTTCATATCTTTTGGACATGTTCTAAAGCTGCATTAATATGGAAAGAGATCTTTAAATTGTTGAATAAAATCAACAACTCTACAGTTAATATTTCACCACAACTAGCCCTTCTATCTCTTGACTCAAATTTACTCCCACAGAAGATAAAACATATTTCCATTCATATATTGGCTATAACAAAGCTACTTATTGAATCTAAATGGAAGTCAGTTAATGTTCCTACTATCTCAGAAATTATAGATAAGATGTTAGTTCACAATTCTTTAGAACATTCCTATGCGTTAAGAAACAGCTCTCTTAAGAAATACTATTCTATATGGTCTTTCTGGATCTGGATACTGGATACTTTTCCCTGAATAAGAATACCTCTCCAAACAAATAACATCTTTTAGCCAGAAAGTATACAAATCATTTATTATTTTAACATAATTAAACTGAAATCCTGTGATGCCATAACAAGGATTTATACTATAGATGATCTATTTTGTTTTCACCTCCCTTTCCCCTGTTTTCCTCATTCGTCCTTCCCTTTTTTCCCCATCCCATTCCTCTCTCCCTTTCCTTCCTTTCTTTCCTTTCTTCCTCTCCGGCTATCCTTTTCCAGATTTTTCCTCCAAGTTAAAAGTTTTGTTAGGATGATGTAACTGTTGTAATACTACTATACTGTCTTTATCATATTTTATTTTCCCTTTCCCTTCTTTTGTAAAACATCCCTTAATAAAAAGTATATTATTGAAAAAAGACAACTGGATTTTCTTTACACCGTTTTAATGAGTAAGCCTATGATTGATGATGTACTAACAGGACTCTGAGAATTTCAGACTTTTATCATATCACTGGAACCTGTGGTCAGAGCACAACTACAGCATACATTTCCAAACTACTATTTCGGAAGGGCTTCAAGTCAAATATTGTGTACCTGTAATCGAAGACGAATCTTCTTTTCTTCATCCAGCTCGGACAGTAATTGTTTTATTTCTTTTCTAAAATAAAAATACAAGAACGATGGAATTAATTTTCTGGGGTAACCTCGAGTATACTAAACTATACTTTAAAAGGCAGCAAAGTGAAGAACAAGGACAATGAAACATGTGGAGAATCCGAATAACCAAATAGTTTGAGTAGGAATCTGACTCCTGAAATACTGCTTGGGGTAAGCTGTGCTGAGATCTGAGATGATATGTGCTCCACAGATTATCTATTTCACAGTCTTCTTTGCATATACTGAATAATACATAGGGAGAAGCATCTTATTTTCAGATAATTTTCATCTAATATATCACCCTGTGCTTATATTGGACACAGACAAATGTTCACCAGAAAAGCAACAAATGTTCAGATGACAAATACTCATTTGCAAAAAAAACAAATATATATAAAAAAAAACAGTCAGCTGATGTGGACACATCATCCTGGGTTCCACATCGAGCCTCTTAATAATCCTAGGCCTACATATGTTTAAGCATAGAGCCCATGAATTTACTGCTTACGCATGGACCAATGTTTCAAGCCTAGTCTGGACAGGATCTGAATAATTCTGATGCTGAAGCCTCAAATTCATAGTTGAGCTCTCACCCCATTGCAAGATACCAGTGGTACAACCTACACCTACCACCTAAAAAACCCTTCATCTTTGGGTTGGAGTTTGGTTTGTTTGGCTTGCGAGACCTCTGAGGCTGGAAATACCCAAGGGGGCAGGTTCTGAGGAGACATGGCAGTGACAGTCCACAAAAGGATTACCCACTATGGTGATTGTACTGGATCCCTAGGAGGAGATGCGACACAGTATTCATCTCCAGGAGAGACTCAGGCAACCAAGTGAGAATCAACTGAACCAATCAGTTATGTATTTATGTGCGTCCACTATAATCACACCTAGGTCAATCCCTGCTGTGCCATAGTTACATGTGCTACCCTATCATCTCCTCTACTCTGCTGCCAGATACACCAGGCTCCTTATTGCTGCTCTGGTGATATGCTCAGTGACTATACGACCTGCTTCAGACACTACATCACATTAGCCAAGAGACTCCACTGTCTTATATTTCAATTTACTCCATCCTTCTCGCATTTTAATATGGCACTAAATATAAAGACGTTTTTGTTCCACTGACCATCCATTTAAATTATTGAAATTAATTACTTTGGTGCTACCTATCGTTGGCAAATAGAACTCACAGATTGTATAGATTATAATATATCATGCATCCTAGAATTTCACTACCAAGAAAGAACTAGTCTGTCCCAAATGCTCCACCATAGGGACGTCTACAGTCACTACCATCAAGAAATCTACCCCCTCTTTGCACTCAGGCCTGAGTAATTCTAGATCAGTGATCCCCAACATTTCTTACCTTGGGAATCGCATTCAGCTCTGAGAGAGGGTCATGAGCAACATCCAGAGCCCCCCGACTAGTGACATCCAGATCCCGCTCCCTATCCCACAGTAGTTACACCCAGAGCCCCATTACTGGTATAATAACAGCCAGAACTTCCCCATAGAAATAAAACCAAGGCAGTGTGCTTACATACAGGGGTTCTCACCGCACTCATATTCGGTATTCTCGCAGCAGGCACTCCCACCACATTATTGCATCCAACTTCAAGCAACCCTTTAACTAGCAGTATCATCTTATCTCCAGTCTCATCTCCAGACTTCATTTATCTCTCCAACTCTTAAAGGGGTTGTCCACTACTAGGACTAGGACACCAGTATTGATATGGTGCAGGGCTCACGTGACATAACCGCACGAGAGCCCCAGAACGTGAGTGCCGACACCACTGGAACTGCGCCAGCACGGGAGGTGAGGACAGGGGTTTTTATTTTAACGAGGGCAAACATTCAGAGTGATAAAGGGTTGTCCTAGTAGTGGACAACCTCTTATATATGTGCATCTAGACCTGCTCTTCTGTATGGGGTTATCCACAAACGTCAGGAACTAGAGACCTGCTCTTCATATCTGTTTGTTAGACATGGTGCTAAGGCAACAAGCTGACACACAGCCGCGAGCCACACATTATAGGTCTGCGAGCCACAGGTTGGGGAGCCCTTTTCTACACCTTGTACTGTACAAGATCTCATTTTTCTTTTTCTCCTCTTAGAGCACTGTCCCAATGTTTTAGATTCCCAGTGGATCTCACTATATACCAGCAGAAGAAAGATAGGTACATTCACGGAACTTGCAAACTGTGATGTACTAAATGTAAAAAAGTATGAAAAACTATAGCAAAAATATAGTCATATAGTCACACAGTCTGAGGCTTTATTCTGCCCTGTCATAAACAGCATCTCAACTCATTTCTTTTAATGCTGGAAGCTAATAGTAAATGGACCTAAGTATATGGCTGTACATTTGCTCACTGCACCTTTAGATCCATCTAGAGAAAAGGTCCATTTTCTGAACGTATAGCAAAATTGTCTGCTTCCAATGTGCTGAATGAAGTCTTATAACATCCATTACAGGCTGTTATTAGATGAGTGTGAATAGATTGTGTTAATTACTTCCTATTCTCTGCTAAATTGATATTTTGAACATAATTGCAGATTTGTTTTTCGTCTTTTGCACATTCTTCTTTTAGCCAGATGGAAATCACTGACTGTGACAATTATAGTGTCTCTTAGCACCGATCTGATGAAAATAAGCTCCGACTGAATTCACGCTCAGGGAAAAAATGGTATGGATTAATTATTAATAAACAAATACTCCATAAATAATACAATGTATCATGACATTTTAAGAGTTTCTTTCATCAGGAAAACCTGTTAGAGAGGACAACCTCCAGGGAACCTCTTTTTTGAGCCCTGACAAGCAGCGGCTCTCCATCTTGTGGACTCGGGCTATCTATGTATGACATGATAGCCATTCATTTGGTTTGCACATTATAAAAAAGTCATCCATGACATTTTTGAAACTTTACACAAAAATATTAAATCAGAACAAGTCCTTTAATTCCCGGCTGCCGGCATCTGGTATAATAAAGCTTACTTTTGCTGGTCCTTCATTGTCTCAATGATGCTTCGAAGCTCCTTGACTTGTGCCTGCAGCTCTTCTAGTGATGACTGGCCATGCTCAACTGTGTGTCTTGCATCGGAGCTACCAAAGGACGGAGAGTTTGACCTGTGACTACTTGAGGTGACAATGTGAAATGCTGATGGGGCTCCAGGAGCGCCGTGTGAGAAACTAACACTTGAAATCAAGCCTCCTGGTTTGGGGGGCAATGCAGCTCTGTTCTCTGGTACCTACAAGACAGGAATACACTGAATATGTACAGAAAACTATTATTATTAAAAGGACACATGTAGTAATCATAAATGAATATTTCCCATATGCTGGTAAATCATTGCCTAAATACAGCGGTATTATATGTGCTATTAGGTGGTCTTCATTATTGAAAGATATTAAGAAAATGCAGGCACAACTGCAGCCACAATTACAGCTCAGTCATAGGCAATGCTCTGATTAAAGAGAAAAAAAACACAAAAAAAACACTTTCATTTAATATTCTAATGTATACAGTGACCCCCATAGATGGTACAGAGCTGACTTGGCTAATGCAGCATAAGCTATCTATTAGATAGGGGATAAATGTAAGATTACTGGGGGTCTGTTCGCTGGGACCTCCACCAGTCATGAGAACAGGGGTCTTATTTCTGCAATATGGAGCAGCAGTGCACCACAGTGTGTGACCACAGCTCCATTCACTTCTATGGTTTTGTGGAACAGCAGTATGTGTGACCACCTGTGCCATAGGCAGTCAACAGAGCGGCGGTCATGCATATGCCCTAATGCTCCATTCACATGTGAAATACAGTCCTCAGGATTGGTGGGACTCCCAGCAGTTGGACCCTGCATCATCATATAATCACCTGTTGTTTGTAGCACTGGTGTATACAGACAGAAAAGGGCCCGGGTACAAGAACAATATATGGCCCTTTGCAGTCCAAGAGCTCCTAAGAATGCAAAATTGCACCTGCTTTGGAGGTAGAAATGGGCCCCCTTATCTCTTGGGCCCCTGTGCGGCCCCATTGGTTGCACCAATGATATGTCCGCACCTTGTTTGTAGGATAATTCCTTTGAGGAGTTGTCCCAAGTAGCAAGTTACCACCTATGTACAGGATTTGAATGATGGCTGTGCATGTGCACTGCTGCTCCATTCAATTTCTATGGCCTGCCAGAGTTCCACAGACAATGAATGGAGTGGTGCTGTGCTCATATCTTGAGAGTGTGGTAATCACAGCAGTGGGACCTCAAGCAATCTGCAATAGAGATGATTAAAAAGATTTGCGGGATCCTTATTCAACGACTACTTCAGTAGTCAATGGCCGCCGGAGCAGAGCTCTGTGAACCTCCTTTTAACGGCCAGGATCCCTGGTGCTTGTTCTGATCGGCAGGCCTGGCTAAGCGTCATGTGTGCGTTGTACCAGAACAATGACAGTGAGCCAGGCCTACGGATCAGAAGAGACACTGGGAACACCAGCAGGTAGGAGGAGGTTCACAGGGCTCTGCTCTGGCAGCCATGGACTACCAATATGGCAGCTGGACTAGGGTCCTACAAATCTTTTTCATAATTTCTAATCAACAAATTATCACCATTCCATGCATGTATGGGTAATAACTTAGTCAAGTTGGACAATGCCTTAAAGGATGCAATCTATGATAAACTGGTAAAAATCTACTTCTAGAAAAAGGTTTTCCCACAATTACTTATTTAGCTTTTATAAGGGAAGAGAGTACACCCGTGACATTAGGGACCATCAGCGCAGCAGGAAATAGAGCAGCTACAGTAGGCAGCTATATTGCTATACTCCCCGATAAGCATGGATCATCTACACCTTTCCTCCATGGTAAGATTACACATTGACTTTTAACCCTCCCAGTCCTAATTGTATTGATCCACAACAGAGAGCACGCTCCCCTTACTTACCTGTGATGTAAGACTACGTGGGGCTTTCTTGGATGAGTCTATAAGTCTCTGTGACAGGTGATTGATATCATCCTTGTCATCTTCTGGACTTGGAGAGTCAAAGAAATCAGGACTGGAAAGGGAGGACTACAAAAGATCGTAGTGAATAAAAGTATACTGAATGTAACAATATTTCCTACATGACAAGAAGATGCGTAATAAGCCAGCCATCTCCATTCTTACCAGCACAGCTATAAAGAGACTCTTGACCGTGTACGGCCAACCCGGGTTCCATTGTTCACATTCCCCCTCCCCTTTTCACCCATACCAAATAAAACACTGCACCTGTAATTTTCTCTTTGGATAAATTTGGCCACAGCGGCGGTTTTATTAACAAACAACAATATTAAACATATAAACATTATAATAACAAGGGTAAGGGTTCTTGGAGTTAAAAAATTGATCTGGCATAAACCAAACTGTACTTGAACCACCATGTTACCCTCAGCCGTACCACGCCAGCTCAAGGGCACCAAAAGCTCCCAGGGTAAAACCCCGTCCAGAGCCCCCAAAACCAAAATGCCAGATCACCCCCCTTAATCAAGCCAATGCCTGTAACTTGATAATCTCCTTTTTTACCGACACTTCCGTGCCAACTCCAAGAACCCCAACCCCCCCCGCCAGCCACTGTGACAAAGACATCTTAACACATCACTAAAATTTTTTTATACATATATATATATATATATATATATATATATATATATATATATATATATATATATATATATATATAAAACCCCTCCTAATACACCCTAATTATTAGACCTCCCTGTTCTTCTTCCTACAAAACCCGCCCTTTTCCAATGCAATTTAAAAGAAACTAACAAACAACCGAAAAAAGGGGTGGGTGGGACTTTTCCAATGCTTTCTTCTCTGAACTGACCGTTTCTCACCCCACCCTTTCTGCTTTATCTACGCCCCCCTCAAATGCCCGCCCCTCAACCTATATCCAATCCTTATTCTTTTAAGTTCAAATTACACCCTCCTGTCCCCTCCCGGTCATGTGGGGCTTCCATCTAGGTTCCTTGCCTCCAGCCCCCTTCTTGACCATGTACGGCCAACCCGGGTTCCATGGTTCACATTCCCCCTCCCCTTTTCACCCATACCAAATAAAACACTGCACCTGTAATTTTCTCTTTGGATGAATTTGGCCACAACCCCCCCCCCCCTCCCCCGCCACAAACGAACAGCCCTGACCACCTCAGGCTCGTGAGCGCCCCAACACCGCCAAAGCCCTTTCAATCCCGCCTTGTATGGCCAATGCCCATAAATCGATGCGTATATCATTCAAATGCACGCCATCCTTTGCCCAAAATTCTCCAACTCCCGCTTCCAGATCAAGATGCCGTACGCTTACTCCCCCATTCCTGTTAACAAAAGCTGATATGGCTCTGTTCAACTTTATACGTGCCCTATTAATTCCCTTCAATGATCTGGCCTCCCTCCATGTTTTTCTGGGCACCACCTCAGACCAAACAGTCAACACCTCAGGAAACGATCTCCATAGCCTTAAAAGATCAATTTTAATGTCCCTCATCAATTCCCTGACCGGTCGAGCCCCCAAATCATTCCCTCCCATGTGCAGCACTAAAATATCCGATGCCCGATCCAAATGAGCTGCTTTATGGAACTCTGGCAGTACTCTTCTCCACACCATCCCTCGGAAACCCAACCACAGAACCATGGCTTGCTCTCGGCTGAAGCCCAATTGCCTACCGTCGGGCCTCACGTCCGCCCGCAGTGCCCCCCAGTGGACAAAAGAGTGCCCCATAATCCACACTAACAACGGGACTCCACCTGCAACAAGACAACCAAAAATATTTAAAACCAAAAGATAATTACATTAGACCGAATGCCTAATTCCTTACATAAGACAGGTATCGATCGGAACTCCATCTCCCAATGCGTTTTATCACTTCCTTGCCTAACCCCAAACCATCCGCTTCCGATGACGCGCTAATTCTGAAGGAATGTGACCCATATACCTCAGGGCTAAGGCCCAACTCAGCAATACCCTTCTTAAACACTGCTATAAACTGGAAACGCGATAAAAATTCACCATTTTCATGACACAATAATGAGCCCTTCCTCCCTGACCAAACCTGCCAGTAAGCCATTAAACATGTCCTAGGACAAACCAAAGATCCCTTAACCTCACCTAAGACCACACGTTTTCCTCTGCCCAATTGATCTGTCATCCCCCGTCTTATCCAAAATTCAATGCCCCCATCTCGACCGCTCATATCCTCAGCAAACAAACCCCCAACCTTATTCTTGCTTAGTGCCACCAATTCACCTACCCTTAGTGCACCAAAAAATGCCAAAGCAAAAGCCAATCTAAACAATGTGGCCTCGAAAAATGAACAACAAATCCTATCCATTACCAAACCCAAACGTTCCAAGATACTAAAGGTTACCGGCCTACGTTTATCCAACACTTTACCTCCTTTCCTAAAGCCCTTCAAAGCTTGCTTCACCAAAAAGGCCTTCGTAACATCCTTCGTACCCAGCAATTTAAAACCAAATGCTAATCCTGCCACAAACTTGCCAACTTTTGAAATCGACTATCCGCTCTCTGCCGCCCTTTCCCAGCAGAAACAACACAGCCGTCTCTCTATCTACCTCACTCTCCACTCCACCCCACTCCCGAATCCAACTTTGCCATACTCGCAACGATGCCTCGTATGATGCCCAGGTCTGCCTTGTGATAGACTCTTGTATTAACCGTCCCACTCCTCCATAACCATCTGCCATAACCGCGAAGGGCATTCTTGACCCACGTCCTCTGCCTCTGGTGCTAGTGCCCGAAAACGATCCCACTGAAAACGAGACAAGGCATCTGCTATGGAATTTTTTACACCTGGCACATGGACTGCTGTAATCCAAGCATTCAACTTAAGACAACAAAGTACAAGTTCCCTCAGCAACCTAATCACAGGCGGCGACAAGGCCAACAAACTGTTGATGACCGATACAACTCCCATGTTATCGCAGTGAAACCGAATTCTCCTGTTGGCAAAACACTCCCCCCAAATATTCACCGCCACAACAATAGGAAACAACTCCAAAAATGCCAAGTTCCTCGTAAGACCCCTCTCTTTCCACAAATTCGGCCACTCACCTACACTGCACCGCCCTTTCCAGTATGCCCCATAACCAGCACCTCCTGCAGCATCAGTAAATATCTCACAATCATAACTGTTCAAAAACTCCTCCTGTATTAACGATCTTCTGTTATAATTTTGCAGAAACAACTTCCAAACTTTCAGATCCTCCTTGTGTTCTTTATTTAAGCGAATAAAATGATGCGGAGCCCGCACTCCTGCTGTTGCTCCAGCCAACCTGCGACAAAATATTCTACCCATTGGCAAAATCCTGCCCGCAAAATTCAAACGCCCTAACAGTGACTGTAACTCCTTCAGTGTCACCTTGCGCAATCTCCCGATCCTATCGACCTCCTGTTTAAGCAAAATCAATTTATCATCTGGTAACCGACACTCCATCCTTTCAGTATCAATTACAATGTCCAGGAAACTTAGGGTTGTGCAAGGGCCTTCCGTCTTTTCTACTGCCAAAGGTACGCTAAAATGCTCTGCCTCCCACTCCATAGTACCTAACAAATTCCTACACAACAATGATTGCGGGGGACCTATAAACAAGAAGTCGTCCAAATAATGAATGACCGACTTCACAGAAGCCAGGTCCTTCACTACTCATTCCAAAAAACTACTGAAAGTTTCAAACAAAGAACACGAAATTGAACAACCCATTGGCAAACATCTATCAACATAATACTCCCCTTCCCAAAAACATCCCAACAACGGGATGCTATCCGGGTGAACTGGCAACAACCTAAAAGCAGACTCAATATCAGTCTTAGCTAGCAACGAGCCTGGCCCATACCTCCGTACCCATTGTGCCGCCGCATCAAAAGATGTATATTGGACCGAACACAACTCCTGCGCAATGCCATCATTCACTGAAAGCCCTTTAGGGTATGACAAATGCTGAATCAAGCGAAACTTATTCACCTCTTTCTTGGGCACAACTCCTAACGGTGAAATAATCACCTTGTTGCTAGGCAATTCCTGAAACGGTCCCGCCATCCTGCCCAATTCAACCTCTTTAGCTAACTTTGTCTTAACCACCTCTGGATAACGGTGAGCCGACATTAAATTTTTAACCGAAAAAGGGACTACATGATCAGGAGCTGGTATTCTAAAACCATCCAAAAACCCATCCTCAATAACTTTAGCCTTCAACTGATCCGGATACCTATTTAGAAAGGGGGCCATCGCGTGAACCCTCACCGGAGTAACCCCCTTGACCGGTAACCACCGACGGCTTTCCTTTTCCTCTCTTAAAGCATTTTGATGCTCTATGTGAGCTTCCATTACAATGGGAGCACACATGCTTGAATTTACAGGAGTTCCCGTACTTGCATTGGCCATCATTAAATTGCCAGCAAGTTCCCGCTTCCTTTTTAATGTTTTGCGCCCCCTTACTACCTCCCCCATGTCCCGCTGATTGATTCCCGCTACTGTTGTTCCCGTGAAAGGACTGCCCATACCTCACTGGAGCCATAACCCTCAACCACAACCCAATGTCTTTCTGATCCCATCTGATCTCCGGTCGGACTGCTTTTCTCTGCCGAAATTGCTCATCATATCTTAACCACGCCTGACCCCCGTAAGTCCTCTGGGCCTCCCCGATAGCATCAAGCTAGCAGAATAAGCCTGAGCAATTATCAGGAGCTTTCTCCCCAATAACACTAGCCAATATTGCGAAAGCCTGTAACCAATTTACAAACGTCTGAGGAATCAACCTCCACCTACGCTTCTCCTCCTCCTCTTTTCTACTCTCATCCCTTTTTCCCTTATCCAGGTTAAACTTTTCCAATGGAAGAAGGGAAAAAATCTCTACGTACTCATCCCGCCAAATTTTTTCCTTTACCTCTTTTTTTAGGTGTGCCCCCAACGGCCCCTCAAAGCACACATAAACTTCCCCTTTTGCCCTATCGCCCAGTCTTACATTATCCGCCTTGTCCTTTTCTGTCTGCACACAAACCGATACCCCAGAAGGTATAATGTCTGCACTGACCCCCGACCTGCCCATCTCGCTTCCCACCTGCAAAGACACCGGTTGACTAGGCACCCACGTCGCTGCCGCGGATGCCAATCCACCCTGATTAACTCCCCCCACTATCTATTCTAGCCAAAAATTGCGACATATTAAACAAAATGTCTCTAAGACCCATTATATCAGACCCGCAACCTCCCCTAATATTTTGCCCGCTGGGCCCCGCCGACTGCCTATCAACTCCCTCATACAGTAATGACCCAGCGGGCGACAAACAAGACATAGAAGCAAACTCACCCAGCTGCGCAGGTGCTGTGTCCCTGCCAGCCAAAATTCCTGTGTCCTGCCGACGCCTGGATTCACCTCTATCCTCCCCACTCTCCGATCCGTCCGACTCCTGCTGCAGCGCAAGGCCCGCGCCCCTGTCCTCCTCGTCACCAGGGGGGACCTGAGCACTCGCCGCCGTCTCCGCTGCTCATCCTCAGTCAATCCTGGCTCTGGTCCTTCCTGCCGTCCGTGACCTTCCTTGATTTCCAGACCCCGACTCTCGTGTCCGGCCTGTCGTGTTCCAAGTTTGACTGCCAGGCATCCCAGTGCTAATGCCCGCCGCTCCACCGCCTTGAATGTGTTGCATCGAGCCAGGCAGCAGATCTTCAAATTGCCGCTGCCTGCCCGTGAAATTCTGCTGCTGCATCCCTGTCCCATTGTTTCTAGCAGGCACCCCGACTGGAGCATCGCCACGTGTACCTGCCGTGCAAATGATCCTTCTGCTGCTCCCCCCGCTACGCGTCCTCTGTGGTCACGGCGCTTTGAATTGGTGCCTTTTCTTGAACTGGGGGGCGTGTGCATATCTCCGTCGAAGACTTCCTGAGTAGCCCCGTCACGTGATGCCGGTTCCGGAAGTGACGTTGCTAGCACTTCCGGTGATGTCCCGCCCACCGGAAGCTGACGTGGCTGTATCGTGGGCATTGCTTCTGGCGCGGCCCGGGCCCTGGTATTGCGGCGTGACACCGGAGCAGGCCGCAGCACAGCCGACCGGGTTCTTTCAGTTGAGGACTGCGATACACTGCAGATGGAGCCCGCAGGGCGGCTAGGCGGATTCCTGCCGCGGCGGGCACGCTGACGGGGAGTTCCAACAACACGCTCACCGGACGCAGGGTCCCCTGAGGGGCTCCGCGGCCTGCGCCTGCTGCCCGCACTAACCGTGTCCAGAGAAATCCTAACGGGGGGCCTCGTCCTCCTGCTGGCCCTTCCAGATCTCGATGGAGGTGCTTCTGCCCCATCACTCCCCAGCAATCCAGACAGCTGGGACTCCAGCCACCCTCCACTTCTGGATCTTGCAGCCTCCCTCAGTCTTGCGCTCAAGGAATCTACAGTTTCCATATTCTTGGTAAGTGTCTTCACACAAAAGGACTTTCTCCAATGGTCTTGTCTCTGGGACTTTTCCAATGCTTTCTTCTCTGAACTGACCGTTTCTCACCCCACCCTTTCTGCTTTATCTACCCCCCCCCCCTCAAATGCCCGCCCTTCAACCTATATCCAATCCCTATCCTTTTAAGTTCAAATTACACCCTCCTGTCCCCTCCCGGTCATGTGGGGCTTCCATCTAGGTTCCTTGCCTCCAGCCCCCTTCTTTAGTGAAAATGAATTGACTAGAGAACAACACTAATATGTTAGCTAAGTGCTGTGTTGCGCTTTTTATTATAGTCTACCCTTTGGGACCATTTGAGTTTCCTCCATCCCCAGCTTCCTTCTTATTTTCACAGCATTAAAGTGAAGGTGCCGCAGTTTTGTTTTTTTTGTATTCATTTTTTGTTACATCTGGTCTTATCCTTCAGTCACCTCCAGAACTGCACTCACTATTCTGCTGTTACATCTTGTCTTATCCTCCAGAGCTGCGGTCACTATTCTGCTGTTACATCTGGTCTTATCCTTCAGTCACCTCCAGAACTGCACTCACTATTCTGCTGTTACATCTTGTCTTATCCTCCAGAGCTGCGGTCACTATTCTGCTGCTACATCTGGTCTTATCCTCCAGTCACCTCCAGAGCTGCGGTCACTATTCTGCTGTTACATCTGGTTTTATCTGCCAGAGCTGCGGTCACTATTCTGCTGTTACATCTGGTTTTACATCTGGTTTTATCCTCCAGAGCTGCACTCCCTATTCTGCTGTTACATCTGGTCTTATCCTCCAGTCACCTCCAGAGCTGCAGTCACTATTCTACTGTTACTTGTCACTGGTACCTAATCCATAACATGAGAGGTCACATGACCAGCGACCCTTTATATTTGCATTAATAATGAAAATGCAAATTACTAAATAAAACTGAAACATTTAAATACATTATATACAAAATAAATAGTAAGAACACAAGGACAATATTCAGTCCAGGCCTGGGCCGCAGAGCTGACGCTCTAATATCAGACCTCAGTGACCGCTCTGTACTATATACTCCTGTATATCCAGGCCTGGGCCGCAGAGCTGACGCTCTAATATCAGACCTCAGTGACCGCTCTGTACTATATACTCCTGTATATCCAGGCCTGGGCCGCAGAGCTGACGCTCTAATATCAGACCTCAGTGACCGCTCTGTACTATATACTCCTGTATATCCAGGCCTGGGCCGCAGAGCTGACGCTCTAATATCAGACCTCAGTGACCGCTCTGTACTATATACTCCTGTATATCCAGGCCTGGGCCGCAGAGCTGACGCTCTAATATCAGACCTCAGTGACCGCTCTGTACTATATACTCCTGTATATCCAGGCCTGGGCCGCAGAGCTGACGCTCTAATATCAGACCTCAGTGACCGCTCTGTACTATATACTCCTGTATATCCAGGCCTGGGCCGCAGAGCTGACGCTCTAATATCAGACCTCAGTGACCGCTCTGTACTATATACTCCTGTATATCCAGGCCTGGGCCGCAGAGCTGACGCTCTAATATCAGACCTTGCTGCATAAGGATCTGCATGTAGTTGTGTGCTGGTATCACTATGTGTCTACGGCTGTGTGCCCACATAGCGTTTAAGAGTTTTTTTCACGTAAATTACGCAGCGCAAAGACTTGAAAAACGCTAGTATATATGCCCCCCATGGTCCCCTATGTGAGAACGCAAGTCATGAGCACATGCTGCGTATTATCGCTGTGTAAAAACACGTAGCATGTCCATTAATTTTGCGGTTACGCGGAGTAATCGCCGCCTTATGCGTATGTCCATGCCCACCATGTGTATATTGTGCGCTTCAATATGTGTATGGTACCCGGGTCTGGAGGAGAGGAGACTCACCTCCAGGCCCAGGTACCATAAAACCTGTTGTAAAAAAATAATGAAAATAATAAATATCAATATACTTACCCTCTGTCAGCCCACAATCTCCTCACCGCCGCTGCCTCCGGACCCAGAGATGCATTGCGGCAACGGCCTGCGATGATGCTGCGGTCATGTGACCGTGAGGTCCTCACAGGTCCTGCCGCTCTGTATCTATGGGAACAAAGCTACCGGGGAGGAGCGGTGAGGAGACTTATTATTTTTTACATGCATATGCAGCATCAATAGTAAAAAGTTGGTCACACTTGTCAAGCACTATGCAGTGTGACCAACCTGTCAAGCACTTTTCCAAGTGATGCTAATATCGCTTGGAAAGCTCTTGACAATGTGCATGCTAAAATGCATGCAAAAACGCTGGATTTGCGCTTGTGTTTTGCAGGAAAACGCATGTGAATTAGGCTTGCGCTTTCCCGCAGCAGGGAGATGCGGAAATGATGCAGAAATTTCTGCTTAATTTACGCAAAGTGGGCACATAGCCTAATATCAGACCTTGCTGCATAAGGATCTGCATGTAGTTGTGTGTTGGTATCACTTTGTGTCTACAACAAAATGGCTCCTCACTGTGAGAGATCCTAATTCCTAAACTTCATTGTCTCTTATCCATTTGTAAACACCCAGAAAGGGAGGGGGGAGGAGGAGACATCAGACATGGAGCAAATCCAGCCCAGATTTTCAGCAGTCGTAATGCATGCCAGCTCTACACAAGGTTTTCATGCCAAATTTCAGTAGCGGCTCCCCCTAGTGTTTCAAAGTGGAACATGTCAAAGTTTTTAAATTATTTTTCATATTTTACTCCATTAAAAAAATATGATAATATTGGAGAAACGAATCAAAACAATAATACTTTACGTTTTCGCAAATGTTGAAAAAAATTTTTTTTTGATGGCACCTTCCCTTTAAGGCATCTGTACTCATGAGAAGTCTTTACACTCCTTGAAAATTGCACGTGTCTATACATTTACCAGCTGGGTTCAGGAGAGTGACGACTTATAGCCAGGACAAACAGAATAATGAGAAGAATGTATCAGGCTGGGTCTGTCAGTGGTGTAAAGTGATCCCTGCCGCTCAGGTCTCCTATTCTGTAGGACACTTCTGTAGATTGCATTATAGGCCGTCCCTTAGTCATGAGCAGCATTTAGTTGTGTGGAGCATGAATTGCGGCACATACATACGACGTCAGAGACTGGGAAGGTGGACGTCTCCCGCTGGATTTAGGCCTTGAAGCAGTAGGAGGACTAAGTTTCTCTCCAGTTGACACAAGGGAATCAAAGCCTTCAACATCTAACAGATAAAATACAGATATGGCAACAAATCTATCAACTAAGTGACATCTCTTTCTCTTCAAGTTGGATACGGTCAAACAGCTTCTCTGTCTTATACACGGGCATTTATTCTTTTCATCAGTATTATAAGTACTCAGTCGACTTCCCCAGAAATATAAAGAACCAGGAGGAACTTCTGTTCTATGATGAGATCGGCCTCGTGTTATAGATTTACTCCATTCAGGAGCAGAGGTTTCCCACAACGTAGTGATCTACTGCCATGAAGCTTCTACACTATTCTAATCATTGTATCCTGGGTTTTTATATGTATTGCTTGTATAAATAGGATTTCTAGTTGTAATGATGTACGTTAATCTATAACTGCTGGGCTACCGATGACCAACACAGACTAAAATACATCACATGCCGAAATTTCAATTTATTATCTGTCCCATCTACCCAGTTCTTTGCACAAAAGAACACAGCCAATAAATGGCCAAGGATGGTAAAAAAGGCAGAATTTTACATTTGGCCAACAGTTTCTGATGCCAATTTCAGTGGGCTGAAAAACACAAAGCGCTTTTATAAGACGTGATTTACTGTCATTCATAAGAATTTGCAAATAAAATGGTGAGCAAAAACAGATTGAAACTGAATGAGAGCGGCACTCACCACTAGTACATGAAAGTACAGCACTTTATTGTGGTTGTCACATGAGGAGACATAAAGACATAAATAAGCGACAGCTGTTTCACGTAAACTACGCTTTTTCCGGCTGAGCCTGAAGAAGTGTAGTTTATGTGAAACAGCTGTCGCTTACATTCCTCTTTATTCAGGCTCGGACTGGCCCATAGGGCAGCAGGGAAATCCTCTGGTGGGCCCCAACTCCACTATATGGGCAGTACTAGGCATAATTCACTTGGAACAGAAAAAAAAGCAGCATACCATCATTCATTCACCAAAATACCCAGTTTATTATTATATAGAGGTATAGGTAAATTTGTGAACAAGGGTAGTGTAATATTTGCATGCAGTTGAAAAGTGGGTCCCCCAAAGTCAATGTTACTGGTGGGCCTTTGGCACCCCAGTCCGGCACTGTCTTTATGTCTCCTCATATGACGACCACAATACTGTGCTGTATTTTCACGTATCAATTGTGAGTGTCGCTCTCATTCAGTTTTTCATGCTGTTTTTGCTCATAATTTTGTACTGTTTTATCTCAAGATGAGCACCACTATATCTGGCAATCCGCTAGTTATGCTTGCCCTAATGCATTCCTGGAGAGTGTGTTAGCAGCACCCGAAATTCTGCTAATCTGTTATTTATTGGTCAAATAAAATGGTGCACAACATAAATTGAATTAAAGGGCTTGTCCCGTGATTTATGGTCAGGAGCGCACCGCTCTCCAGGCTCACAGCTACCTACTTGCTAAGAAGCAGTGCGCTCCTGCTTGATTGACAATTCAGGCCAGATGTGAATCTAGCGCTCCCTGATGTTATATGAGGCAGCATTAAAGAAGTGCAGTGGTACTGAAGCTGGCCAGAATCGGAACTAATAGCAAGTTCCAAAGATCCTGTCCAGTTTCAGTGCCGTGTTTGCAAGCTCACTATGTAAGAGCTTGTAAGTGCATCTTTAGCCACTGCTACTGTTTAGCCTATGAACAGTAAACAATAAAAAAATGCAATTTTAATTATCAGGGGGCAGATATTAAAGGGAATCTGTCAGCCCAATCTGACATTATAAAACAAAACCCTGTAGGGGATATAGTCACTCGAAAAATTACACCTATAGTTCCAAATCCTGCCTCTATTCTGCAGTAATTGAAGCTTAATCAAATAAGCAAATTAGGAAGCTTAATGCATCCTTAGTGTGACCAAGAGGCTCTGCAAACCGATCTCCCACTGATTTTGCACCCTCACTGGTGACTGTCAGCCTGAGCTTTTTCTGCAGACAGTTCTAGCTCCAGGCAAGGCAGCGCTGTCGATCACTAATGAGGGAGGCGGGGCATGCAAAACCAGTGTACGGAACGGTGCACTGAGCCTCTAGACCACTCTAAGGGTGCACAGTGAACTATAATAAGCATATATGATTACAGAGAATCTATCAGCAGGTTTTTGCTACGTAATGTGACAGCTGCATGATGTAGAGACAGAGACCCTGATTCCAGCAATGTATAACTTAGTTACTGGGTCCAGCACTTATGATAGGGTCACAATTTTCTCTGCTGAAGTTCTAGCAGACCTTGAAATGTTGAGCCCTATGTAATCCAGCCCATACCACTGATTGTACACAGAAAGCTGCCAATGTATATTGACAAAAAGCTGCCATTCAATGTTGGGGTGTGTGGATGGCCTAGGAGGCATGCGGGCAGCTTGTCCTATAGTGATAATCTCCTGCTGATAAAACTCTGATTGTACTGAAACAGCAAAACACAGTCCAATAAGTGACACATCGTTGGAATCAGGCTCTCAGCCCCTACATCATACTGCTCTCAAATTACAGAGCAAAAACAGGTGACAGATTCCCTTTAAACTTCAGTTTCTCAAGAAAAGAGGCAGTGATTTGTACCACTAAATATATCTACCCGTCTATGTGCTAAGTTTATATTGTCAGTTTGAGCCGCATTAAATAAATAGTAAATTAGAAAGTTGCTTGTTTTTACAAGCGCTTTCCAATTATACCTGACTTTGAAGATGGGAATAACCCTTAAAATAGATAGAAGTTAATACTTATGGTTGATGCTATATTTTAAAACATTTTTAAAGGGTTCATTATTGCATGAATGTAGGATTTTGTATGTTCTCCCTGTGACGCCTCTTCTCGGAAGCCCTTTTCTTTACCCTGGGAGATGGGGGACTCGGAGTCGGGTCCTAAGATGGAGAGATGGGGTGCAGCCGTGGCCCGGACCCGCTCCGTGCTCAGGGCCGTCACAATTTAAAAGGGATGGTATGGGCTTATCGGGGTTGAGTGGCTGATTACAACTACGCCACCTGTGGCACCTGGTGAAGGCCACCAGCGCTACCGCAGTCCGCTGAGGCCTGGTGTTAGGGCAGCTGGCGTTGTTACTACTCCCCACAGGCGGAGCAAGGCCTCAGGGCAGAGAGACAGGACGGAGGCGGGGTAGTAGTCTAGAAAGTCTGTGTCGTGCGGTGTAGCGCCGATTAAAGAAAGTCCGGAGGCCATAGGGGTGAACTTCCAAGGCTTTACTCACATAAGAGATGGGAGAAGGAAGGCGACCCTGCTCCTCGCGGAGTTCTGCGGCCACCAGGGACGGGGGTCCGACAACCTCCGAGCAAGTCCAGTGTTAAATCAGGATCCTGCACCAGAGTTTTCCTAGACTTCAGACCGGGTCCTTTCCCGTCTGTGTGTGTGTGGATAGGCCGGGTCTCCCTCTGAGCTCCTCTCAGAAAAAGGGTACGGGTGGCAGCTCCGCTCCTTCCGATACCCGGTGGGATCCTCAGGGCCTACCGGGCTTTCCCGACCAGGACGTGGAGTAGCAAGGTCGGGTGTCGGAGGCCGGTACCCCTCTTGCAGCCGGACTCCCTCTGAATATATCAGGTGGGCGAGGACAGGTGGCGTCTACCGCTCCGTCTGCATCCTCACTGGGATACATTTGCTATGGAGCTACACTCTTAAGTTCCGGGCCTTCTTGGTCATGGTCCTTGACCGGGCTGAGACGTTCATCATCTGCAGCCAGCCCCTTGTCCCAAGGCCAAGGTACGAGGGCTGTGTCTCCATCCGCTGCAGGTCCACACAGGATCCACACTCAGGGTCGGAGATCACAGTGTTCACAGTTACAAGACTGAGCAAAGACCAAAGGACCTCCCAAAAGACCATGAACCAAGATGGCTTTTTACTAAATATGAAATTTAAAGTGTCACTAAAATGTGAGTCCTCCACCCTCACCCACTAAATGGTTCCCCTAACTCTTGGTTCCCCAATCTCCCTGTAACCAGGAGGGCAGCACATAGTGCATTCTAGCCCCCTCTGGTGGGAGAAGTGTGGTGTTGGATGTGAAGGAAGGGTCCTGACCATCGCACTGTTCTTACCTCAGAGGAGGAACACTACACTCCATTAGAGAAGTGCAGCATTCCTGTGGCGGTCGAACCCTCAGGGGCTCCACATCCCCGTGTTCGCATGAGTTTCCTCCCACACCCCAAAGACATATTGATAGGGGATCTAGATTGCTAGCCCCCAATGTGGATAGTGTTGATAATTTCTGTAAAGAGCTGTGGAATTAATGACGCTCTATAAGTAAAATAAAAAAAAAGTTCACATGTTGCAGCTGCATTGCATTTTTTTGCCATTTCTATCTCGATTGCAGCAACAAAAAAACGAAGAAAACCCTGCAAAAGCAAAGTGTGAATGCAGCCTTAAATTCAAAATCAATGTCAGCTTTCACATATCTACAACAATCTTGCATTCAAAAACTCATATCCCAAGATAAACTTGTCCTGTTTCACAGAATATACCCATATCTTGTAAAATGCTACAGGCAATAAGAAAGCAAACCAAAAACTATCAGCAAGGAGGGGGCTGGAGACAGAACAGCTATGGGGAAGCCACCCATGACTGGGATTGGTCTGGAGGTTTCACCCCCCCCCCCCCTTTTGAATGAGGCAGCCTTGGGGATTGGATAATGGGAAGTTGGGGGGTGGGTAGTGGGAGAGGCGCATATATAGGGAAAAGTGTGGGAAAACCGCCATTCCCTGAGGAGCAGCAGAGTGATTTACCCAGAAATGGCGTCCGTCGAATCCCTGGTGGGCCAGCTCAGAGACGTGACACCAGGGAGGCAAGCATCTGCGGGCAGGCAGCAGTCCAGGGAACCACTGCTGCCTGGCTCACATGGACGACGCGGAAGGGAAGGAGCGGCGGGCAGCGACACCGCTCTGCCTGGCAGCGTCCAGGCCTGTGCGTCTGGGTCTGGTTGCCGGAGTAGGCCCAGAGCTGCATCCAGGAGTGCAAGACGGTCTGGCGGGAGGCGATCGTCGGGGAGAAGCCAGTCTGCAGCATCCGTGACCGTTCAGGTCCCCCCTGGTGACGCAGAGGCCAGGGGCGCGGGCCTTGAGTGGCGAATGGACACAGAAGGATCCGATTCCAGCAGTGACCGTGACGGAAGAAGTGATCGTCAGGACTGAGGAATTCCGGCTGGCGGGAACACAGCACCTGCGCAACTGCGTGAGTATGATTCTATGTCTTGTTTGTCGCCCGCAGGGGCTGTTTTGCTAAGGGGAGGTAGTGGTCAGTTTGTAGGGCCAGGGGGGAGGAGTTTAGGTGGTCCCGGGGGTGCAGAGGTATCGGGGATTAGGGATATCTTGCATAGCATGTCACAGATTTTGCTTAGAATGGAGAGAGGTGCAGCGGGTGGGGAAAGGCCATCCCCCGTAGGAGCTTGGTTACCAGGCCAGGAGGTGTTGCTGCAACCCAGTTGCGTTACGGTAGGGTCTGCGGCGGGCACAGAGGTAGCATCTACGGGCGTTTCAGTATCGGTTCAGACGGAAAAGGACAAGGGCGATACGGTGAAGCTGGATGATAGGGCAAAGGGTGAGGTGTATGTGTGCTTCGAAGGGCCACTGGGGAAGAGGTGAAGGAGAAAATTTGGCGTGAAGAATATGTCAAAATTTTCTCCCTCCTTCCCTTGGAGAAGTTTAATTTAGACAAGGGGAGGAAGGATAATAGCAAAAAGGAAGAGGAGGATCCCTCAGACTTTTGCAAATTGGCTTCAAGCATTCGCTATATTGGCCGGTGTCATTGGGGAAAAGTTCCTGAAAATTGCTCGGGTCTATTCTGTTACTTAGACGCGATTGGGGAAGCGCATCGTACTTACGGGGGATAAACATGGCTGAGGTACGACGAGCAATTCAGGCAGAGGAAGGCGGTGCAGCCTGAGATTAAGTGGGACCAGAAAGATATTGGCCTTTGGTTAAAAGTGATGGCCCCTGCTAGATACGGGCAGTCCTTTCACCGGTGCGGGGGAAGCGGGAGTCAATCGTCGGGACAGGGGGGAGGTAGTCAGGGAGGAAAAGAGAAGTCGGGAACGTGCTGGCAATTTAATGATGGCCAGTGCAAATAAGGGAACAGCTGTAAGTTCAAGCACGTTTGTTCCCATTGCAACTGGAGCTCCCATGGGGCTGCAAAATGCTTCAAAAAAGGAAAAGGAAGGATGTCGTGTGGTACCGGTCAAGGGGGTGACTCCAGTGAATCTGCTAGGGATGGCCCCCTTTCTAAGTAGATATCCCGATCAATCGAAGGCCAGGATTATTAATAATGTTTTTTTGGAGGGTTTCAGGATCCCGCCTCCTGACCATATGGTTCCATTCTCTGTTAAGAATTTGAGGTCTGCTTTGTTGCATCCAGAGGTTGTCGGTGTTAAGTTGGTAAAGGAAGTGGAGTTAGGTCGTATGGCGGGGCCTTTTGATAGTCTACCGGTTGAAGGCGTGATCATTTCTCCTTTGGGGGTAGTGCCTAAGAAGGAGCCAAATAAATTTTGCCTGATCCGGCATTTGTCGTACCCAAAAGGTTGTTCGGTCAATGACGGTATAGCGCCGAAATTATGTTCGGTTGAATACACATCATTTGATGCGGCTGTGTCATGGGTTCGTAGGTACGGGCCTGGGTCACTGTTAGCGAAAACTGACATTGAATCAGCTTTTAGGCTACTTCCAGTTCACCCGGCTAGCATTCCGCTATTGGGTTGTTTTTGGAACAAAGGTTATTACCTAGATAGGTGTTTGCCTAAGGGTGGTTCTATTTCATGTTCATTGTTTGAAACTTTCAGTACTTTTCTGGAATGAGTGGTCAGGGATTTTGCAGGTGTGCAGTCCGTTATTCATTACCTGGATGATTTTATGTTCATAGGTCCCCCAGATTCGTTTGTCTGTGGTAATTTGGGTGTCGCATTGGGGGGCGATAGAGAGTGACGAGGATAGGACGTTGGCAGTCTTGTTTTTGGTTGGTAAGGCTGCGGACTTAGGGTGGTCGGCATCTAGAATTAGTAAATTTGTTGCTAGGCTCGCATTCGGTTTCAAGTTACAGTGTTTGACTGATGTTACTAAATCCTTTTTGGTCAAGCAGGCACTTAGAGGTTTTCGAAAAGGTAGCAAGAGTTTGGATAAGTGTAGGCCAGTCACGTTTAGTATGTTGGAAAGGTTAGGTCTGGTTTTGGAAAGGATTTGTTGTTCTACTTTTGAGGCGGCTCTGTTTACGTTAGCCTTTTCCTTAGCTTTTTTCGGGGCGATGAGAATAGGCGAGTTGGTCACCCCCAGCAGGAATAGGGCGGGAGGTTTATTAGCCGAAGACACGAGTTGCTGGGCCTGGGGTATCGATTTTTGGATTAGATGCGCAAAAACTGATCAGTTGGGTAGAGGTAAGCGCGTCGTTTGAGGTAGAGTGGACGGGGCTCTGATGTGTCCAAGAAGGTGCTTGGAGGTTTATTGGCAAGTGTGGTCGTGTAGATCCGGCCTACTGTTACGTCATTGCAACGGGTCATTTCTTTCCCGTTTCCAGTGTATAGTGGTCCTAAAAAAGGGGGTGCAAGAGTTGGGCCTTAGCCCGGGTGTTTATGGTTCACATTCCTTTAGGATTGGGACAGTGTATGAGGCTGATAGGCGCGGTTTGGGGGCGGAGGTGATAAAGCGGATTGGAAGGTGGAGTTCGGACCGTTATTTGACGTATGTTCGCCGTTAAATAACGCAGGACTTTGTTCATTTGTGAGTTGTTGAATATGCTTGTTTATTATTCTTTTAGGTGGCTTTCCCGTGTTAGCTTGGATTTTCGGACATTCGTACGTGCATTGGGGGGCGCTGCATGCTGACGTAAGGCGTGACGGCAGGCAATTGGGCTTTCCGATGGTACAAGTGGTTATAAGGTGGCTAGGTTTAAGAGAGATGGTATGGAGCCGGTTTTTGTCGGAGTTTCATAAAGCGGCAAGATTGGACAGAACACCGGATATTCTGGTTGTGCATTTGGGAGGGAACGATTTGGGGGCAAGGCCCGTGAGAGAGTTAATTCGGGATATCCGTTTTGATTTTTTGAGATTGTGGACTTCGTTCCCGGGGGTTCTGACGGTTTGGTCAGATATAGAGCCCAGGAAGAAATGGCGGGTGGTCAGATCAGAAAAAGGTATAAATAGAGCAAGAGTGAAATTAAATAGGGCCGTGTCTAGCTTTGTGTCAAGGAATGGGGGGATAAGTTTTAGGCACTTTGAGTTGGAATCGGGGGTTGGTAATTTTTGGTTGAAGGATGGTGTTCATCTCAATGATATCGGTATCGATCTTTGGGCCCTTGCAATACAGGAGGGGATTGAAGGGCGTTGGTAGCTTTGAGGCATTCACGAGCCTAAGGTTTCAGGGCTCTTTGTGGTTGGCGGGGGGTGGGGTTCTTGGAGTTGGTACCGAATTGTCGGTGGAAGGAATTGGGAAAATTCCAGGTCGTTTAAATTGAGTGGGGGGTGATCTGGCAGTCGGTTCTGGGCTCTGGACGGGGTTTTACCTCGGGAGCATTTAGTTGGTTGGTCTTTCACGGAATGTGGAAGTTTTTGGTGCCCTTGAGCTGGTGCTGAACGGCTGAGGGTAACATGGCGGTTGATTTTTTAAGTTAATTTAAAGCCACATCTATTAGCTCCAAGAACCCTCCCTCCATATATATATATATATATATTTCATTGTTATTTTGTTTGTTATTTGTTGTTTGTTAATAAACGGCCGCTGTGGCCAAATTTATTCAACGAATAACAGGTTGTAGCGTCTTTATTTCAGGGACGGGATCATGGGATCCCTTGGTATGTTGGGAAGAGGGAAGCCATCAGGTAGGAAACCACATTGGCCGTAACAGGTCATGCGTAGTTATAGTTGTTCATTAAAGTCAGATGCTTCCTAATGAGTCACGATCACACATGGGTCAACAGTAGTGCTGAGCCACCCCCGTAGTGTTCGGGTTCGGTTCGGTTCGTCGAACACCCGTGTGTTCGCCGAACTGTTCGTCGAACTGTTCGTCGAACACCTTCGAACACCGTTAAAACCAATGGCAGGCAAACAAAAACACATAGAAACACATAGAAAACACCTTCAAAGGTGTCCAAAAGCTGACAAACTGCTCAGAAGACACAACTAACACATGGAAAAGTGACAAGTACATATAGTCATGCGAAAAGAAAAGAGGTGGAGGAGTAAAAGGAGGGGGAGACACAGATATAGGCATGTCATGCCCTTCTAAAATCCAAAAAGTGAGAAGCCGACACGGCCAGTCCGCTCCTGCCCGTGCCATCTCCGTGTCGCCGGGTTTGTGCCAGAGCCGCGGTGAACCCTGACGGCCAGCCCCCCTCTCCCAATATTGGTGCCTGTCCGCTGGTGGGTCGAGCGAGCCCCCCCTGTGGTGGAGGCAGCTCTAAGCTTTTTAATTTAAATTGTCTCTCTAATTTGAATGAATACACTTTAAATCCATTTACAAGGATCTATTGGAGGGCAAGTCTCATGCCAGCAGCCGCGTAATTCCAGCTCCAGTAGCGTCCACTAAAGCTGCTGCAATTAAAAAGCTTTTATAAGGATCGAGCTCGGCTGTCCACCGCAAGGCATCCTACCACCAGTCCCAGCCCCTATGCCTTGGGGTGCCTCCTGATGCTCTTCACTGAGTATCCCGTGGTCCCGAAGCATTTCCTTTGAAAAAATTAAGTGTCCAAGCTACAGGTGGTGTAGCTTGCTTAACAGCCGGGATAATCCGCTGACTAGCAGACACTGCTACTAGGCACAAAGTATTTCCTGGGCTAGATGCAGTTAAAAATTTGTAATTAGATACTCTCGTTGGATGCTGAGAAAGCATTCCATAGAGTCTCCTGGCACGTCATATATGATTCTCTTAAAAAGCTTGGGGTAGGGGTCTAGGGGACCCTTTTATAGCCAAAATCACGGCCCTGTATCGCAATACATCACCTAGGCTGAAGATAAATGGAACTGTAGCACCCTCAGGGCTCGGTTGCTACAGAGGTATTCCACCTCACCCAGAGGTGTGATATCTCACTCTCAGGTAAGGATGGAGTGTGGATCAGGACCCTACACCTGCATGCATTACACCACATTGCCGTGGGGCAGGGCGACCAATATGCCCCTGAGATGGGCACGACAGTCCCTGTCCCTGGCTGGAGTGGGGGGAGGGAACACTGAGGAAGGGGAACCCTGTAGTGCAGGAGCAGGGAGGAAGCAGTTCCTGGGTGCATTGAGAAGGGAGTATAAAAGGTGGGCACCATCTTAGTTCAGTGCAGAGAAGTCTGAGCAGAAGTGACAGGGAGCAGGGGCTCTGCATGCGCTCTGCTCCTGAGGCGGGCCTAGTAACAGAGGCCCAGGCCTGGAAGAGGGAGAAGGAAGGAAGAGGAGCGGAGAAGGCTCCAGGAACAAGGAACGAAGGGATCCCAGGGGTGCGGACGGGCGAGTCGCCACCGCACGCCCAAATCCACCTGAACCACTGGTGTTTTGTGGAAAAGCACATGTACACTGTGTTCCAAATTATTATGCAAAAAGTGTTTAGGAGTGATAAGGGAAGAATTTGCTTGTTTGTCAGTTAAACTCATTGATGGTGATGTGTGTCAGGGCTCTTTATATCACTGTAAGCAATTGCAGACACCTGTGCTAATTAGTTTGGCAGGTGTGTCCAATGAAAGGCAAGACTACTTAAGAAGGCTGTCCCACATTATTAAGCAGCCTACATTTTCTGCCAAAATGGCAAAGAAAAAGGATGTGTCGGCTGCTGAGAAGCAAGAAATTGTGGAGTGTTTAGGTCAAGGCATGACTACAATCAACATTGTGCGATGATCAGGATGAAGTGTCTTGGCAATCAAGTAGTATGTAGCTGATTCACAGTACCAACGTGTGCGTGCTGATAAGGACAAATTAAGGACTCTTTCCTACAGGCAATTACGTCAGGTTAAAAGAGCAGCGGCAAAAAAGCCTTGTCATAGCAGCAGACAAGTTTTTGAAGCTGCTGGTGCCTCCAACATCCCCCGAACAACAAGATGCAGGGTCCTTCAGAGGTTTGCAGCTGTGCATACGCCATCTTGTCGACCTCCTCTATCCACTTCACACAAGCAGAAACGGCTCCAGTGGGCCAAACATTACATGAAGACTGATTTCAAAACTGTTTTGTTCACGGATGAGTGCCGTGCAACGCTCGATGGTCCAGATGGATGGAGTGGAGGATGGCTGGTTGATGGACACCCCCCCGCAAACACGGCTACAGCGCCAACAAGGAGGAGGTGGAGTAATGTTTTGGGCTGGAATCATGGGGAGAGAGATTGTCGGCCCCTTTAGGATCCCTGAAGGGGTAAAGATGAACTCCATAATGTATGTGGAGTTTCTCAAACAGCACTTCCTGCCATGGTTCAAGAAGAAGAACCGTGTATTCCACAGCAAGATCATTTTTATGCATGATAATGCACCATCTCATGCTGCACATAAAACATCTGCATCTCTGGCTGATATGGGCATAAAAGGGGACAAACTTATGGTGTGACCCCCATGCTCCCCTGACCTCTACCCCATTCAGAACCTCTGGAACATCATCAAAAGGAGTGTCTATGATGGCGGGAGGCAGTTCACATCTAAGCAACAGCTCTGGGAGGGTATTCTGTCCCAATGCAAAACAATTGAAGCAGAAACCATCCAAAACCTGACAAATTCAATGGACGAGAGAGTTCAGAAGCTCCTTTCGAACAAGGGGTCCTATGTGCAAATGTAACATCACCTAGAATAAAGTTTTGAGTTGAAAACTGTTTGATTTCAGTTTCTAATAACCTGCTAATGCTTATAATTTCAAAAATGACCATTTTTTTGGTCTTTATTAAAATGAAAAGGTTGATCGAAAAGTTTGGGGGATCTAAGAGTGTGGCAACCCAGTAGTCAGGATTACTTTGAATTCTGACAATATGAGGGTCATGTTGCAGGTAGTGCAGCAAGAAGGCACTTATGTGTCTTGCGCATCTCGGAGCCCCAAAATTATTTTCCGGGCTAGATGCAGCTAAAAATTATTTTTAATTTTAAATCTGGTGGAGCTTAGTATAGATGGCCTAATAGAATCAGTGCTGCACACTGCTACAAAGCCCAAATTATTTTCCAGTCAAGATACAGATAAACATGATTAGTAATTTGAAAGCTTAAAACGGTTGGTGAGGTGATTTTAACCAATCATCAAGCTTTTACTCTCCCCAGGATGACACAGGGGTAGAAAAGTCGTTTCGGATCCATGATTTGTTCATCTTTATGAACGTGAGTCTGTCTACATTATCAGTGGAGAACCGCGTGCGCTTATCTGTCAGCACACCACCAGCAGCGCTGAACACACGTTCAGACAGAACGCTGGCTGCGGGGCATGACAAGATCTCCAAGGCGTAAGTGGCTAGCTCCGGCCATTTATCCAGATTGGAAGCCCAAAAAGAGCAAGGGTCCAGTGACACAGTCATGGCTTCAATGTTTACTTGGAGATACTCCTGTACCATCTTCTCTAGGCGTTGACTATGTGTCAGACTTCTTGTCTCCTGTGGCCTTGCAAAGGATGGGCTAAAAAAGTGGTGAAATTATTCCGCAAAATTGATGTTACCAGCAGATACTGTGGTTCTGTTACGGTTTGAGTGCTGAACACTCGACGGTCCCACGGTTGGCAAGTTGGAACTGTGAGATTCACTACGTGCACCACTGGTGTTTTGTGGAAAAGCACATGTAAGATTCTGCAACAGTCTCTGCTGATACTCCTGCATGCGTGCATCCCTTTCTATGGCAGGAATAATTTCTGCAAATTTACTTTTGTACCGGGGATCTAACAGTGTGGCAACCCAGTAGTCAGGATTATTTCTAATTCTCACAATTCGAGGGTCATGTTGCAGGTAGCGCAGCAAGAAGGCACTCATGTGTGTTGCGCATCCAGGAGCACCAAGTCCCTGTTGTGTTGGTGGCGAGGTAACAATCATGCTTCCTTCTTCTGTCCTCTCCCCCCAACCTCGCACAACAGAAATGTGATCAAGGTCTCCCTCATCTGATGAGTCTTCCATCAGTTCGTCCTCCACTTCTTCCTGGGCTCCTGCACCTTCCTCACTAGTTTGGCTGCTACCATGCGCCCTGGTAAAACCATCTCCCCCACCCTCACATGCCTGCCGCCTTGGTGCTGCCGACCGTCTGGACCTTGCAGATGTTAGCCCTTCCGCATACAACTCCTCCTCCTCTACTTCCTCCACCTCCTCTTGTGCCACCACCTGACTCCGAATTCTGTTTAACATGTGCTCCAGCATGTAAATCACCGGAATACTCATGCTGATAATGGCATCGTCAGCACTAAACATCTTTGTCGCCATTTCAAAACTGTGCAGAAGGGTGCATAGGTCCCTGATCTGAGACCACTCCTCCAGCGTGATTTGCCCCACCTCTGGATCTCGTTGGCCCAGGCTATACGTCAGAACGTATTGCACCAGGGCTTGTCGGTGCTGCCACAGTCGCTGCAACATGTGCAGAGTTGAATTCCACCGGGTAGGCACATCGCATTTTAGCCGGTGAAGTGGCAGGCCCAACGACTTCTGTAGAGATGTAAGTCGCTGAGCTGCGGGATGCGAACGGCGGAAGTGAGCACACAGCGACCGTGCCCTCTGCAGAAGGCCATCTAGTCCGGGATAGTGGGCTAAAAATTGCTGGACAACCAGGTTCAACACGTGAGCCATACAAGGCACGTGTGTGACATTGACCGGCGAAGGGCCGCACCCAGGTTTGCAGCATTGTCGCACACAGCCTTCCCTGGTTTCAGGTCCAGTGGAGACAACCATTCATGAAATTGGTTCTCCAGAGCTGACCACAACTCCTCAGCTGTGTGACTCACATTTCCCAGACATTTCAAAGTAAAAACCGCCTGATGACGTTGAGCCCTTCTGCCAGCATAGTAAGGAGGTGTGCAGGATCCCTTCTGCACAGTTAGAAAGCTTGTGGCATGACCAGACAGGCTTTGGGTGCAGGTGGAGGACCGAGAGGAGGTTGAGGAGGCAGAAGCAGTGGAGGAACTTTGAGATAAAGAGGATTGACGCACAACTCGTGGGGACGGCAAGACTTGGACAGCAGCCCCTTGTCCTGCTGTCACCATAGTTACCCAGTGCCCAGTCAGCGACATGTAACGCCCCTGTCCATGCCTACTCGTCCAAGTGTCTGTGGTGAAATGCACCCTGTCACACACAGAGTTTCTCAAAGAAGCGGTGATGTTGTGTGCGACATGCTGGTGGAGCGCAGGCACACCTTTCTTTGAGAAGTAGTGCCGACTGGGCATCTGGTACTGGGGCACTGCGACGGACATAAGGTCTCGAAAATCCTCTGTGTCCACCAGGCGGAAAGGCAGCATTTCTGTAGCCAAGAGCTTGCAGATGGTGAAATTCAACCTCTTAGCTTTCTCATGGCTAGGAGGAAATGGTCTTTTACTTGTCCACATCTGAGGGACCGAGGGCTGGCTATTGTGCTTAGACGGGGTTGATAAGGGTGTCCCCGGCAAACTGCCGGTCTGTGAGGAAGATGCAGGCGGACATGTTAGGTTGCCTTGATCCAAAGGTGGTGCTATCGATGTCGGACAGCGCTCAACACCAGCTGGTGTTACCACCTCCAAAGAAAATGATGACCTGCCAATCACGCTGGCTGTTGCGGGTAAAGAGGTGGCAGGTCTTCGCCCCAAAACAGGTGTGACTGCTGTCCCCCCAGTCACAGAGGATGAAGAGGCCGCGGATGCACAAGATATGGCAGACGGTGGTTGGCCCGGCCGGCTAGGCCGCATTGTAGCACAGTGAGCTTCCCACTGCAACTTATGCTTCATGTCCATGTGCCGGTTCATGCATGAAGTACTCAAACTATGTATATTTTGGCCTCTACTTAGCTTTTGCTGACAAATGTTACAGATAACACGAGTTGGGTCATCTTTATCGATCTGAAAAAATGCCCAGGCTATGCAAGGCTTAGCACCCATGCGACCTGAAGAGCCACCACGACTTGTGGTGAGAGGCAGAGTTGTGTTTGAGGATGCAGTTGTTGACGTGCTTCCAGTACTACGTCTCTGTCCAGGAAGGCGCAACCTGACCTCGTCGTCACTAGCATCCTCCTCCACCTCCTCTGCTGACCTCATCGACTGGCTGACTGTGGGTTGACAGTAAGTGGGATCTCCAACCTCATCATCATCACCCTGTGCGTTATCACACCCGTCGTCCTCAGAGCCAACCTGTTCCTGCCCTGACAAAAAACTAAAGTTGTCGCTCCAATCAGGTATTTGAGTCTCATCATCGTCTTCCTCATTGTCTCCACCAACAGGAGTTACAGTTTGGGAATGAGGGTCTACATTATGGTCAGAACCTTCTGCGTCTGGTCCTGGATCCGACTCATAAAGATTCTGGGCATCAGTGCAGATCATTTCCTCGTCTGGATTCACAGAAGCGCTGGAGCCGACCTCTGATTCCCAGGCTATAGTATGAGTAAACAGCTCTGCAGACTCAACCATCTGTTCTACCTCATACTCAGACGGGCAGCTGGAGATTTGGGAGCTGTGAGGAAGCAAGTGCGATTGGGGTGACACCTCTGAGGACTGGAGTATTTGTGATGTTGAAGTTGAGGTGAAGGAGAGCCCACTTAAAGGAGCACTTGATATCCATTGAAGCACCTGCTGTTTTTGTGCCTCATCTGGAATTTGTAGCGATTGGCGTGGCCGTAAGAAAGGGATCTTATCGCATTGTCCGCTAAAAGAAGTAGACATTTTAGTTTGGCTGGAAGATGGTCTTTCTTCTGCAGATGTTACTGTTGCTTTAACAGCTACCCCACAGACACAACCTTTTTTCCCCTTCCCAACACGCCTATTCCCCTTTCCACCAGCAGCAGGCCTTTTCCACTCATTTTGGTGGTTAACTAATTCACAACTCTGGAGTTGTTTGCACAAAAAAACAATGGATGGGAACCGAGCAGAGCTGAGTGGCCAAACTGTGGTATTAGGCCAAAACTATTGGCTGGGTTAGATGCAGATAAAAATGATATTGAATTTGCAACCTGATGGAGGTCAGTATAGATGGACTAATAGAACAAGTTCCACACACTGCTAGAAGCCCAAATATTTTTTCAGAGCTAGATGCAGAAAAAAATTATATTCAATTTGCAACCTGATGGAGGTCAGTAAAGATGGACTAATAGAACAAGTCCCACACACTGCTAGAAGCCCACATTTTTTTTCAGAGCTAGATGCAGAAAAAAATTATATTCAATTTGCAACCTGATGGAGGTCAGTATAGATGGACTAGTAGAACAAGTCCCACACACTGCTAGAAGCCCAAATATTTTTTCAGAGCTAGATGCAGAAAAAAATTATATTCAGTTTGCAACCTGATGGAGGTTAGTATAGATGGACTAATAGAATGATGCTATGCCCAAAAGGTTTTACTTCACTAGGTGCAGTAAAAAAAATGGTATTCTATACACAGGTGGTGTAGCTTGCAACAAAGATAGGCTACTCCACTGACTAACACACTCTGCAATAGGCCAAAAAGGATTAGCTTTGCTAGATTTAGCCAAATGCTGTGAAAAAAACTTGCAGAGCACTGGCACAGACCTGCCTGGCAAAAACTGATAGGAACTGATCTAACTTAGTCCTGAAAAGGACTGCAATTACAATTAGTCTTTACTCCCAACCTATCTATTTAAGAGCACAGACCTGCCTGATAAAAGTCGTAGGAAATGCTGTAACCTAGTCCTTAAAAGGACTGCAATCACAACTCTTCCCTACTCCCAAGCTATCTGTAGATTTGTGCTAAAATTGGCTTTAAATTAACAAGGTATAGCGCACACAGCTACAGCGGTGCCGTCTAACACGCAGCTGCAACAGTGAGAAAATGGTGGCGACGGGGAAAATGGCTGGGTCTTATAGGGCAAGGACATGTGACATACACGGCCAATGACACATGCCCTTGCTTGTGTGAAAAAAAGCACTTCGCTCCGTGTGTGCGCTGCTGATAGGCTGACAGACTGCACCTCCCCACTGTAAATGCGGGAAAGAGAAAGAAAAATGGAGATCTTCATTATTCCTGCAGAGATCCATCCCCTGCCCCTCCCCCCGCCCCGCTGTACACTCAAACTGCGTATTAACATTCATTTTCAGCATTACTGAGAAAAAATCCAGTTATGATTTTGGTGCACGAACAGTTATCGAACATAACCTCGAACAGTCGAATTTTTTTCAAATCGTTCGTGTTCGCCGACCGGCTCGAACACCGCCCAAAACAGCTCGAATTTGAGATTGGCGAACAGTTCGAGTCGAACAACGCTCATCTCTAGTTAGGTCTTCAGAAGCTTCAAAACTCGGGAGTCATTTCACCAGTGCATCCATGGAACAAGGAGAAGGACACTATTATCGGGTGTTTCTGCTAAGGAAGGTCTCAGGTTCTTACAGGATAATCCTTAATCTGAAACATCTCAACCAATATGTGAAATACAGAAGGTTCAAGATGGAGTCGATAAAGTCCACGATTCCGTTGATTGGAAAAGGATTTGTCGTGGCAACAGTAGACCAGCCAGAGGCTTACTACCACGTGCCAATTCATCCGGATTACAGAAAATTTCTCAGATTTGCTGTAACTCAGAACCGAGAGGTACTTCATTTTCAATTCAATGTACTCCCCTTCGGCATTCCGTCAGCAACCCGCCTGTTTACAAAGATCATGGCAGAGGTAGTAGGTTTATCTAAGGAAACTGAATATCTGCATCGTGCCATATTTAGACAATTTTTTGGTGATGGTTCCCTCGGTTTCAAGTTTGGAAAGAGACCTCCAGATGACCCTCCAGATCCTGGAATCCTTGGGATGGTTGATAAACTACCAAAAGTCAGATCTGATTCCCTCCACCAGGAAGACCTTCTTGGGAATTCTCCTGGATTCTCAGCAACAAGCCTCTTTTCTGCCAAAAGAGAAGCAGATTCAGTTGAGGTCGAAAGTTTATGCACTAAAGAACCAGAGCTGAGTGTCATTAAGATTCGCCATGTCCGTCCTCGGGTCCATGACCTCATCTATTCAGGCGGTACCTTGGGCTCAAGCGCATTCAAGGGTCCTTCAAAACTACATCCTTTCCTGTTGGGACAGATCTCCAAGTTCCCTCTCCAACAGAATTCATCTGCCAGAGAAGGTGAAAGCATCTTTAAATTGGTGGCTCTGTCCAGGAAATCTGGAGAAAAGTTCAGCATGGATTCAACTTCCCTTGTTATCCGTCAAAACAGACGCAAGCAAAAGGGGATGGGGAGCAGTAGTCTCCCACGTGGCCTTCCACGGGGTCTGGTCGCAAGAAATAGCAGAGCAGTACTCAAACTTAAGAGAAATGAAAGTGGTGGAAGAAACCCTATGGGCAGCCAATACTGTGCTTCAGGGGTCGCATGTCAGAGTCTACTCGGACAATATGACAACTGTAGCCCACTTGAGACATCAGGGAAGTACAAGAAGCAGGAGGTTACAGATGTCCGAAAGGATCTTCCACTGGGCGAAGCATCATCTACTATCCTTATCGGCTCTGCATCTGAGAGGCTCCGACAACTATCATGCAGATCTTCTGAGCAGAAAAGACATTCATCCAGGGGAGACGAGCATGAACTCGAAGATATTTCAGATGATTGTTCAAAAGAGGGAATACCCAGATGTGGACCTGTTTGCGAACCAGGAAAACGCAAAAGTAAGAGCCTTTTTCTCTTTGAACCCCGAGGATTCAGCAACAGGGATAGATGCATTCGCTCACCCTTGGAAAGTTGGGCTCGCTAATGCTTTTCCCCTGATTCTGTTAATACCAAGGACTTTACAAAAAATCAGGTCGGAAGGGGTCAAGACTATCCTAATAGCTCCAATGTGGCCAAAAAGAGCATGGTTTGGAACATTGAGCAGTCTAAGAATGGAGGATCCATTGATGCTTCCTCGAATCCACGATCTGCTGCATTAGGGCCAGATTTTCCATCCGGCCCCTCAGAATTTGGCTCTAGCAGTTTGGCTTCTGAGACTGCCCTCTGAAAAGCCAGAGGCTTCTCAGTACAGGTGATCCAAATGTGGCGCCCTGCTGTGCATTGGTGCCACAGAACCCAGAAGGGTGCATGGATGGATTTCTCCACAAGAGGCCCTCACTACATACAAACATCTCTACCTTCCACCTCATACCAGCAGAGGGAGCCCGGATAGGGATATATATATATAGGGAAGGTGGAGCCAGGCAGCTCAGTTGATTAGTGAGTGCTCAGAGTCAGAGCAGAGCAGGCAGGCTGAGAGAGAGCCTGAGAGCGTGCCGACGCTCAGATAGCGGTGAAGACGCAGCACGTCAGCTGCCTAGTAGTGAGGGCCCCGAGTGTGGCCGACGGCAAGGAGAAAAGTGGGAGTGAAACCAAGGGGGCAGAGGAGCACAGTAAGCTCACCCCTTTATATCTACCGGACACCGGGTCCGCGCCTGCAGGGACCCTTTACACCCAGTGGGGATAACCGGAATCCCAGGAGGACTACAAGTCCCTGGCAAACCTGAAGGCTAGACACACACAGGATCAGGAACCACGAAGGCCCCGACATCCAGGGAAAGTGGTTACCAACCAGAGGTCCTATTTCTGAGCATCAGGTGAAGTAAAAGCAGGACACATAAGCTAGGCCCAGTTGCAGGCTGGCCAGGAGCATACATAGGGACAGACACAGATCAGGAGGCCCTATAACCGCTCCCTGGGGAGAAGTCCAAAAGTGCGCCCTTCATCTGGAGTACCCTGGACCGTACCTAACAGCTGTACCAGTAAAGGTAATGAAGCAAATCCCCTGTCTCTGTCCGTTACTCCTGCTGTGCCATCGCTTTCCCTGCACCACAACCCTCAGCGCAACCTGCATCATTTATACTGCCCTGAGGCCTGCTCCACCTGTGGGGAGCCGTTCCATCTCAAGCTGTCGGGACATCTGCCTCAGAGGACTGTTGCAGCGCTGGTGATCATCACCAGACACCACAGGTGGCGTCACGACAAATTCCCTACAAATAATTCCTTTTGGCACTGACCGCCCTGGGCCAGCCACCGCGATAATCCCCGCAGGCAGTCTTAGGCCCGGCTGCCGGGTGCCCCGCGACACCCCTGGGGGCGAGTCACATACACTGCAGAAAAACAGAAAACCAGTCACAAATTCCATCTATGGAAAAATCTAGAAAGCTTTCAAGCTATGGTATGAGCCTCGTCCATTAGATCCCTTTCGGCCTGATGTGGCCAGAATCTTGGATTTCCTACAGAACGGTCTGTCTAAAGGATTAAGACCAAGCACGCTGAAGGTCCAAGTCTCGCCTTTAAGTTCCTATTTTGATGCTGATTTGGCCCAAAACAGATGGATTAAGAGGTTCATGATAGCTGCTTCTCGGATTATTCCAACAAGAGCTAAAATAGTTCCACCTTGGGATCTCAACGTAGTTCTTAGAGGCCTAACTATGCATCCTTTCGAGCCAATAGCCGAGGCACACATAGACAAATTGTCTTGGAAAGTGACATTGCTTATAGCTCTGACTACAGCCAGAAGAGTGAGTGAAATCCAAGCCCTGTCTATCAGAGAGACTTATTGTCGTATTTTGGAGGACAGGATCATCCTCCAGTTGGATCCTTCTTTTCTACCTAAAGTGTCGTCTAATTTTCATATGTCTCAGCCCATAATTCTTCCGTCATTCTGTCAAAATCCATCAAATAGCAAGGAAGAAGAATTCCACGCGTTGAATGTAAGAAGGACTATAATCCGCTATTTGAGGCAGACTGAAACCTGGAGGAAGGATCAGAACCTATTTGTCCAATATGGAGGCCCCAATAAAGGAAAGAAAATTGCAAAAATACGCTAGCAAATTGGATTAAGAAAGCAATTTGTGAAACATACATAGTTCAAGATTTGCCTCCTCTGGAATCCTTGAAAGCTCTTTCTACTAGAGCTATGTCGGTCTCCTGGGCGGAAAAAGCTAGTGCATCCATTGAGCAGATTTGCAGGGCAGCTACATGGTCGTCTGTCCATACCTTTGCTAAACATTATAGACTAGATGTAATATCTAATAGAGACTAAGGCTGTGTGCCCACGTAGCGTTTTTCAAGCGTTTTTGATGCGGAATTTCCGCAGCGGAAACGCTTGTAAAACGCTTGGTAACCCGCACCCCATGGTCCCCAATGGGATTCCGCAAGTTCTATGCACATGCTGCGGATTTTTCCGCAGCGTTTATGCTGCGTTCAAAAGTCCGCAGCATGTCATTTAATTTTGCGTTTCCGCAAGCAGAATTGCCTTTGTCCAATGCATAAAAAACGCAAGGCAATTCCGCATGTGGAAAACGCGTGATAAACGCGCGAAAAATGCGCGATAAATGCGTGCGGAATTCCGCATGCGTTTTTCCGGGAGAGGACTTGCAGAAATGAAGCAGAAATTTTCTGCTTCATAAATGCAACGTGGGCACATAGCCTTAGCATTTGGAAGGAAAGTCCTTCAGGCTGTTGTCGCTCCCTAAAATTCATTCTTTGGTATTACTCCAGGTGTGCTGTCATGGAGGGGATTGGAGAAAATAGAATTAGACTTACCAGTAATTCGGTTTCTAAGACCCTCCACAACAGCATGGGTAGTTCCCTCCATTTCTTTATTGATTGGAAAAATCCTTAGTGTTAATAAATATTTAGAGAATTCATACTGTGGGGTCCTTTGAAAACACTGGGGATTGTAGCAGGGAGGGGCTATTTAACATCTTGTTTTCCTGTCCCTAATTAGGATTGGGAGGCTACCTCCAGGTGTGCTGTCGTGGAGGGTCTTAGAAACAGAATTACCGGTAAGTCTAATTCTATTTTTTTTTTTTTTACCATTTTTATTCTTTTTTTCAACTATTAACTTGGTCACACTATATAAATACATGCCGGTTGCAAGGATTTATATAGCGTGACCAAGTTGTCAAGCACTTTCCAAGTGATGCTAAAATCGCTTGGAAAGCGGTTGACAACCCGCATGCGGACATGCATGTGAAAAATGCTTCACTTACGTTTGTCCCTGGCAGGAAAAACGCATGTAAAATCTGCATGCGTTTTTTCTGCCAGGGAGATGCAGAAACACTCAGGAAAAATCCGGAGCATTTCTGCATCGTGGGCATGTGGCGCCCCTGAGGGTTCAGTCGTCACAGAGGTACTGCACCTCACCCAGAGGTGTGGTGTCTCCCTTCACTCAGGTAAGATTGGAGTGCTGCACGGAACCCCCCAAAACACCTGCATCCAACATGCAGAGTGCAGCTGCTGAGCCCTGTCCCTGGCTGGAGTGGGGGGAACCCAAAGGTAGGGGGAACCAGTAGTGGGTGTGGGTGGAGGAAGCCGTTAGAGGGAGCACTTATACAGTAGGTATATAATGGGAAGCCATCTTAGGGTGGCAGTTCAGAACAGCATGGTCAGTCAGTCTACCATTGGGCCATATAAGACGTTCTTCATCTCCCGTTGCAGTGGGGTTTTTATTTGTCAAAAAAAAGACTGGGGGTTGCGCCCCCGCCTTGATTTTCGCGAGTTTAATCGGATCACGGTCTGGGATGCATATCCTCTCCCTCTCATCCCCGACCTCTTTAGAAAAAAATTTGGCTCCTACGATTTGATTAAACTAGACCTCAGGGGGGCTTATAATCTCATTCACATTGAGGAGATGAGTGGAAGATGGCCTTCAATACTCCTGAGGGGCACTATGAAAAGCTTGTGATGGCATTTGGGTTGACTAATGCTCCCGCTTTCTTTCAACACTGTTAGTGACATTTTTAGTCATCTGGCAGGTAGATCATAACAAACCAATCTTGATGACATATTAATTTATTTACCTCCAGTCACATCAGGTACATGTCAGGCAGGTCTTACAGATACTCAAAGATAATAAATTATTTGTCAAACCAGAGAAATGTATGTTCTCCATTCAAGGTTAGTTCTTATCATTCACCGTTTTTGCATGGATCTGGCCAAAGTCCGGACGGTACTGGATTGGTATTATATTCAAGACTTAAAGGCGTTACAAAGTTTTTTGGGTTTCGCCAGCTACTACTGTAAGTTCATCAAAAACTTTTCGGTAGTGGCCAAACCTCTGATGGACGATTTTGCCAAATAGAAAAAAAAAATTAAGATTTTATTATTTTACTTTCCATTCTTGTAGCTAAACACAATCCAGCTAAGTTTAAAATTGAAATGAAGCCCCTGTACCCCCCTCTCTAGGTGCTTCTGTACCAACTCATCCCTGGTCCAGGATGGTCTCTATATCACAGGCTCCAGCAATAACCTATTGACACATGATTGTGGCAGCCCTCACGTGCTGATATATCACACTGCCAATAGAAGTGGGAAGCGGCACAGAAATCACAAAATAAAGGCAGTGTTTGTGGTAATGCAAGAATCCAGCAAGCAGAGTAATCCACACGTCATACAACAGCCCAACATGGATGATGAAAAGCTGCGTCTTCAGGCGTCTGTGTAAGAACATCACATTTTTGTTTTCCTTCCAGAATAAGCACCAAATGGAATAGCTGAATGCCAGGATACAGAGACCGGCGGGGGGCAGGGAAGCGCTGTCCACTGGATTTTGTGCTGGTTTCACAAGCGGTCACCCTGCAGTTTTCTCCGGATAATGCTGTGGAGACTTTTCACAACACATCTAATAATTGTGAACCTTCCACTCACATGTTTATTATCTTGTCCGCTGGTCAGACTGGGGGGGATGAAAGCTGGACAAGGGATGAAGAATGATCCTTATTACATATAATGGGTGCACTAAGCCAGGGCCGGCTCCAGGTTTTTCTGGGCCCCGGGCAAAAAAGTCTCAGTGGGCCCTTTTAACACATACACGATTCATGATGCACAGATACGGCGGAGAAATATATATATAGTACACAGGGCCCAGCCTGCCACCTCATCCTTCACATATGCAGACATGCGCACACACACGGTACGCAGACATGCGCAAGCACACACGGTACGCAGACATGCACATGCACAAACGGTACGCAGACACGCTCAAGCACACACGGCACGCAGACACGCGCACGCACACACGGTACGCAGACACGCGCACGCACACACGGTACGCAGACACGCGCACGCACACACGGTACGCAGACACGCGCACGCACACACGGTACGCAGACACATGCACGCACACACGGTACGCAGACACATGCACGCACACACGGTACGCAGACACATGCACGCACACACGGTACGCAGACACATGCACGCACACATGGTACACAGATATGTACACATACAGACATACACATTTTTACACAAATTCTTAAAGACATATATAAAACAGACAAATTTATATACACAGTCATACACACTGACATTCACATACTGTACATGCGCTCACACAGACCCATTACAAGTATTTTTAATATGGGGATTGGGGAAGCATCACTCACCTGTCCCCGGTCCAGTGTCCTGTCCAGCAGCTCCTCAGGTTTGGGGCAGTGCAGGGCCCCCGGCATGTCACAGACATCATGGCCCTGGACCATCAGAGGGGCCCACTTGCGGTCGGGTCCGGGTCGCTCCCCCCCATCTGTGCAGGACCTCCGACGATGTTTGATTGCCGGCACTCCCCCCAGACACGGCCGCGCACTGTGCTGCTGTGTCTGCTAGTAATGACGCGGCAGGGGCGACACACAAGCACAATTAAAGGTGCAGTGCCGTCGACCCTGCCGCGTCATTACTAGCAGACACAGCCGCATAGCGCGTGGCCGTGTCTGGGGGGAGTGCCGGCAATCAAGCAGCGCCTGCGTCACTGAACAGGTGCCGAAGATGCGGCCAGGGCCCCGACAGTGAGTGGGCGGGTGGGTGTGTGGGCCCGGCCCCGACAGTGAGTGGCTGGGTGGGTGTGTGGGCCCGGCCCCAACAGTGAGTAGGCGGGTGGGTGTGTGGGCCCGGCCCCGACAGTGAGTGGGCGGGTGGGTGTATGGGCCTGGCCCCGACAGTGAGTGGGCGGGTGGGTGTGTGGGCCCGGCCCCGACAGTGAGTGGGCGGGTGGGTGTGTGGTCCCGGCCCCGATAGTGAGTGGGCGGGTGGGTGTGTGGGCCCGGCCCCGACAGTGAGTGGGCGGCTGGGCCCGGGCCCCGACAGTGAGTGGGCGGTGGGTGGGCCCCTCTGATTTTCCAGGGCCCCGGCACTTGCCCGGGTACGCCGGGTGCTGACGCCGGCCCTGCACTGAACGATTGTGAAAAGTCGCAAAGGACTGAGAGCGGAAGGGCAGGGGGTTTCCTCTTCCTCACAGGGACCAGCACAGAAGCCGGAGCAGAAGGGCAGAGGGTTTCCTCTTCCTCACAAGGACCAGCACAGAAGCCGGAGCAGAAGGGGAGACAAGGGCTGAGCCACTTACACAGACAGAAAGCTGAGGAGAGGAGGACATGTTATTACTCCAGGATCCGCTCCATTTATTCCCTATGTGGCATTCAAGCGCTGAGCTCGGCTTTTCCGGAGCCCCATAGAGAATGAATGGAGCTGCAGTTGATCCCTGACTTTCCACTCCTTCCCGATCAGACGATGGCTCGCAGCGGTCAGACCCCACGATCAGTAAGTGATCACCGAGCCTGTGGATAAGTGATAACTTGTTTTCTTCAGACATTCCCTTTAAGTAATGGAGCATGCCAGCAGAGAAGGTGGGAGGAGGCGCTGGTTACAGGGGAGACTTTACCTCTGGAGGCCGCATATAGGGCATGTGAGGGGCGGACACTTCCCATATTCATCATTACTGAACTCCCGCTCTGTGCGGCTCTTATCTGAGCTGCAGGAGACGCAGCAGTTACTAATCAGCCGCTCTCCTTTCACTTGCAGCCGTCCGAGCTCTGCTGTGCCTGTTAGGGGTGAAGTTCGGGTCCTTCGAGGCATCTACTATGCAGCCTGCACAGCAGATCACAGCCCGAGCACAGCGTCTCCGGGTAAATCTCCACCTTGTGAGTTGCTTCTTGTGCAGTAGCCCCATGCAAGTTGCTCTGCTCTCCTCGGCCAGCTCCTGCTGAATACTGAGCTCCTCTGCCCAATCTAGGAGCTCAATAGCCCTGATCACGTCAGTGGTAGCCCAACGCTGCTGGATCAGATTTACAAATGGCAAACTAATCAGCCCTAGGTATTTCTAATATGTGCAGAGCAGGCGACATAAGTCTGACCGGTGTCCTCATAGACCTTTCCTCAGCCGGGGTCTAATAGGAGCAGTAAGATGGCCGTCATGGGGTCCATTGTTAGATCTCAGCTGCCATAGAAACTCATTGGCACCATGATCATGCCTCCCTCTCCTGTCTAAAGTGCCTAAATGCTGTGGAAGCCCCCTACTGTGTCATACAATGGATTAAGCTGCCAGGATCAAGGTTGGCTCCACTGTGGGCAGCTGAGGCAGGAGCAGAACTGTGTTATACAGCCACACTTCTGCCGCAGATCTTGTAAGGACCTGCCTGATGATAATGTGTCCTATAGAGCAGGTCTTGGTACCGGACTGCCCTGTACATATTTACCACTAGCTGGGAACCAGTTACTTACAAGGTCTAGTTTCGGATATGTTTCCAGGATCTGTAGTTATCAGCATTTTATCCTTAAGGCCGAGTTATAATATCACTGTAACACTCTCGCCCTGTACCTGTATACCTGCCCTGTGTGCTGCACAAAAGTATATAACAGAATGTGTGTACACAGATATCTATCTCCTGAATGGTATTACTGCTAGATCTCCTGTACATAGAAATATGAGGTTCTTAGCGCACATTTTGAGCAAATTGTGCGAGCCCATCTGCCAACGTCAAGGCGACCTCTTCAGATGGGTCCCTACACTAACATTACACTAACTTACTAACTGGGACTAGTTTTTTGTATTATTATTATTACCACCATTTTTACTATTTATTATTATTGCATTAATGCAATTAATTGTAACTGTTATAAAACTAATTAAAAAAATGTAATTCTAATTTTTTTTTATTAATCTTGTGATTCTAATAATGGTATTACTAAAATCCCTATGCCTAAAACTGTTGATCCAGAAGAAGGTAAAAACCCCAGGACACCTTCAGCCAATTTGTGTCACAGGGGAAAAATTCCTTCTTGACCCCGGGAAAAGGCGATCAGTCCTAGGACCCTGGATCAAACCTAATAATGTTATTACAAGTTATATAATATTACACTAATTATTGTACTACTGGAGTTATTTTAATTTGTTTTTATAAATCTATTTGATATGGTTATTATTACATTGTGCTATCTTATTACAGTATTATTCTTCTTTCCTATCACTGCTAATACTGCCCTATACCTACAGTGTTGATCCAGAAGAAGGCAAAAACCCCAGGACACTTCAGCCAATTTGTGTCACAGGGGAAAAATTCCTTCTTGACCCCGGGAAAAGGCGATCAGTACTAGGACCCTGGATCAAACCTAATAATGTTATTAGAAGTTATATAATATTACACTAATTATTGTACTACTGGAGTTATTTTAATTTGTTTTTATAAATCTATTTGATATGGTTATTATTACATTGTGCTATCTTATTACAGTATTATTCTTCTTTCCTATCACTGCTAATACTGCCCTATACCTACAGTGTTGATCCAGAAGAAGGCAAAAACCCCAGTACACTTCAGCCAATTTGTGTCACAGGGGAAAAATTCCTTCTTGACCCCGAGAAAAGGCGATCAGTCCTAGGACCCTGGATCACACTGCTATTCTACCTACTACTATTACTACTGTTATTTTATTACTTTCTTACTATTATCACTAGTATTATTACTCATATTACACTAATACAGATATACTACCACTATATTACTACAATCCCTTTCCCCCTAGGGATCTTAAGGTGCAGTTCTGTCCTCCTCCTCCTATTCTGTCCTCCTCCTCTTCCATCCTCCTCCACTTCCGTCCTCCTCCTCTTCTGTCCTCTTCCTCTTACGTCCTCCTCCTCTTCCGTCCTCCTCCTCTTCCATCCTCCTCCTCTTCCGTACTCCTTCTCTTCTGTCCTCCGCCTCTTCCGTCCTCCGCCTCTTCTGTCCTCCGCCTCTTCCGTCCTCCGCCTTTTCTGTCCTCCGCCTCTTCCGTCCTCCTCCTCTTCCGTCCTCTTCCTCTTACGTCCTTCTCCTCTTCCGTCCTCCTCATCTTCCGTCCTCTTCCTCTTCGGTCCTCCTTCTCTTCCGTCCTCCACCTCTTCCGCCCTCCGCCTCTTTTGTCCTCCGCCTCTTCCATCCTCCGCCTCTTCCATCCTCCGCCTCTTCCGTCCTCCTTCTCTTCCATCCTCCTCCTCTTCCGTCCTCCTCCTTTTCCATCCTCCTCCTCTTCTGTCCTCCTCCTCTTCCATCCTCCGCCTCTTCCGTCCTCCATCTCTTCCGTCCTCCGCCTCTTCCGTCCTCTTCCTCTTCCGTCCTCCTCCTGAGACGTAATAAATAGTATTAAAGCTGCAGTAATTGTTTATATTATATATACACACTGCTCAAAAAAATAAAGGGAACACTCAAATAACACATCCTAGATCTGAATGAATGAAATATTCTCATTGAATACTTTGTTCTGTACAAAGTTGAATGTGTTGACAACAAAATCACACAAAAATCATCAATGGAAATCAAATTTATTAACCAATGGAGGCCTGGATTCGGAGTCACCCCCAAAATTAAAGTGGAAAAACACACTACAGGCTGATCCAGGTGCTACTCCAGGACAGACCCCGGACACGGCTGTTGACCCACACAGGGGAATACAGGAACAGGCTGGTAGGCTGGCACACAGACTGGAGGGTATAGGCAGGCACGACTGGTATGCAGGCAGGCGGGTATGCAGGCAGGGGGGTAAAGGCAAGCACAGCTAGAGTGCAGACAGGGAGGCACTAGCAGGTAGGAACACAGGCGGGATAGGACCCAGTACACACCGGGACTCAGGAACAATACAGGCAGAGGGTTACAGGCAAGCACAGCTAGAGTGCAGACAAGGCTGAGCAGGGAGGACAGGGCTCTGTTCACACGGAACAGACAGGAAGGGAAAGACAGAGCCAGATACTCACACAGTACTTGCAGAGACAACAAGCAGGAGTTAGGTACGAGTTCAGACTCTGCAGAAAAAGGAAGGGAACGGACATAGAGGCAAAACAGGTAAAGGACAGGAGAGAGTTCAGACTGGAACTGAGTGTACGGAGGAGACCGACACTGCAGAGGGATACAGGAGCGGGTCTGGGAATACGGCCCCCAGAGAGGCGGAACGAACAGGCAAGGAGCGTGTTCAGACAGGACAGACCAGACGCAGGAGCGGGTCTAGGAAATCGGCCACTAGAAGGCGGAACGAACAGGCAAGGAGCGTGTTCAGACAGGACAGACCAGACACAGGAGCGGGTCTAGGAAATCGGCCACTAGAAGGCGAGAGGAACAGGCTAGGAGCGTGTTCAGACAGGACAGACAAGAGAACACAGAAAGGAGTCAGTTCAGACACGGGAGCTGATACCGCAAAGCAGGAGACATACAGGACTCAGTTCAGACACGGGAGCTGATACCGCAAAGCAGGAGACATACAGGACTCAGTTCAGACACGGGAACTGATACAAAAAGCAGGAGACAAGAGACGGGACCTGGCACCTTCAGAGTGCAAGCACACACTGAAGGAAACACTATGCTCAGGCAGGGATAGAAGGGAGCTGCTGAGCTATATACCAAGTGACAGACAGCAATAGGCTGAGGACGCACAAGGGGTGTGACCCACAGCAGGTACAAAAGGCAGGAAGTGATCGGGCGCCGCCCTTAAGCAGCAGAAACAGACACAAACAGACAGCATGGAGGGAAGCCAGAGAGACATTCTGGACAGGAGATCAAGTGCGCCCTCTTGCACAGTGGGAGACGGACCGCCATGCAAGGACGCCGCCAGGTATGTTACAGTACCTCCCCCCTTACGCCCCCTCTTCTTCAGGCCTGCCAGAATCTTCCGCAGGGAATTCGAGGGCCAGTCGTTCACTGGGTTGGAGGGGGACAGAGACTTAAGGGTAATCTCTGCTTCGAGGTACATCTTGTCAAGCTCACAGGAAGAAATAGACGGGTTATCAGGTACATAATGAGGAAAAGTCACTGTCTCTTTGTTATCTGGTGGTATCCCGGAGGATTCAGGAAACAACTGGAGGTCCTCCGCCGGGTCAGAAGAGTGCAGAGGCTCAGAGAAAACAACTGCTTCAGAGTACACTAGGTCGGACTCACTGGAGGAAGCAGGCGAGGTATCGGGTACCGAGTATAGGAAAGTCTCTGTCCATTCACCACCAGGTGGCACCCCGAAGGGTTCTGGAGACAGCTGGCGGTCCTCCGCCTGGTCAGAGGGGTGTAGAGACTCACGGGTAACCTCTGCTTCAGAGTACACTAGGTCGGACTCACTGGAGGAAGCAGGCGAGGTATCGGGTACCGAGTATAGGAAAGTCTCTGTCCATTCACCACCAGGTGGCACCCCGAAGGGTTCTGGAGACAGCTGGCGGTCCTCCGCCTGGTCAGAGGGGTGTAGAGACTCACGGGTAACCTCTGCTTCAGAGTACACTAGGTCGGACTCACTGGACGAAGCAAGCGAGGTATCAGATCCAGGATATAGGAAAGTCTCTGTCCATTCACCACCAGGTGGCACCCCGAAGGATTCTGAACACAACTGGAGGTCCTCCGCCTGGTCGGAGGGGTGTAGAGACTCAGGAGTAACCTCTGCTTCGGAGTACACTAGGTTGGACTCACTGGACGAAGCGAGCGAGGTATCAGGTACAGAGTATAAGAGAGTCTCTGTCCTTTCGCTACCAGGTAGCACCCCGAAGGGTTCAGGAGACAACTGGAGATCCTCCGCCTGGTCGGAGGGGTGTAGAGACTCGGAGGTAACTACCACTTTGGGGTACCCATTGTCAGGCTCACAGGACGAAGCGGACAAAGTATTGAGTACCGGGTGTAGAGAAGTCTCTCTCCATTTGTCATCGAGTGGTATCCCGGAGGGTTCAGGAGGCAACAGGGGATCCTCCACCAGGTAGTAGAGGTGCACAGACTCTGAGGTAACCACAGCTTTGGAGCATCCTTGGACATGCACACCGGTTAAAGAGAAAAAAGCATCTGATGCCGGGTGCAGGAAGTTCTCCTGTGTGGAGTCTGGATGGGCAGAAGTCTCTTCGGCCAGGAGAACTGGTGCACTACCCACGCACATTACCCATTGGGGTTTCTCCGGGATACAGGGAGATGAAGCTTCAGTAGGGACTTCAAGGTTGGGGTCAGGAGGTCTCAGGGAGGACAGACCCTGGCGTGACGGCTTGCCTCTAAGTCTAGCACGTCTGGACTGCCTCTTGAGGTTGAGAGAAGTATTCCGGAAAGCGTAGTCACCCTGTGAGGATTCTGGGTGGGCAGTAGTCTCATTGGGCTGGAGGACTATTGCGCTACCCACACACATTACCCGTCGGGGCTGCTCCGGGATATTGGGAAGTGAAGCTTCAGCAGGGGCTTCAGAGTTAGGGTCCTCGAAGACCATACGAAAGGCCACCAGGAAGGCCTGCAGGTCAAGGATGACAGGATCCCATGCTTCCCATAGGGGGGTGACCCATTTCAAGGCATCACCCGCTAGGTAGTCAATCATAAAGGCCACTTTAGCCCAATCGGAAGGAAAATAGAGAGGGTAGGCCTTAAAGTGTAGCATGCATTGCTCCACAAATGCACGACACTGTCTTGGATCCCCATAGTAACGTGGCGGATCCGCAGGAACGAGAGCTGATAGATCCATCTGGACGGGTGCGTAATTCGCCTGGAACTCAGCTAAAGGGGGAAAAAAATTTATTTATTTATTTTAATGCATGTATTCGCTGGAAAAACTTCTCAAAGAGCGAAGGCCGTGGGGCTCAACGGGAACCATGGCCTGAGCATGCTGTTATGCACACGCCCGGGCTAAGCGGCGTGTGCGTGTGATTGGTAGTGATTCCACTGGACCGTGCCGGAGAGTGAATGCCTGGAGGGGCGTGACTAAGTATTCACCCGATCCGACCAGGGTCGCACGACGGCATACGACGCCAGTGCACCAAGGAGGAACCGAGCAGAGGGACCAGGTGCTACTCCAGGACAGACCCCGGACACGGCTGTTGACCCACACAGGGGAATACAGGAACAGGCTGGTAGGCTGGCACACAGACTGGAGGGTATAGGCAGGCACGACTGGTATGCAGGCAGGCGGGTATGCAGGCAGGGGGGTAAAGGCAAGCACAGCTAGAGTGCAGACAGGGAGGCACTAGCAGGTAGGAACACAGGCGGGATAGGACCCAGTACACACCGGGACTCAGGAACAATACAGGCAGAGGGTTACAGGCAAGCACAGCTAGAGTGCAGACAAGGCTGAGCAGGGAGGACAGGGCTCTGTTCACACGGAACAGACAGGAAGGGAAAGACAGAGCCAGATACTCACACAGTACTTGCAGAGACAACAAGCAGGAGTTAGGTACGAGTTCAGACTCTGCAGAAAAAGGAAGGGAACGGACATAGAGGCAAAACAGGTAAAGGACAGGAGAGAGTTCAGACTGGAACTGAGTGTACGGAGGAGACCGACACTGCAGAGGGATACAGGAGCGGGTCTGGGAATACGGCCCCCAGAGAGGCGGAACGAACAGGCAAGGAGCGTGTTCAGACAGGACAGACCAGACGCAGGAGCGGGTCTAGGAAATCGGCCACTAGAAGGCGGAACGAACAGGCAAGGAGCGTGTTCAGACAGGACAGACCAGACACAGGAGCGGGTCTAGGAAATCGGCCACTAGAAGGCGAGAGGAACAGGCTAGGAGCGTGTTCAGACAGGACAGACAAGAGAACACAGAAAGGAGTCAGTTCAGACACGGGAGCTGATACCGCAAAGCAGGAGACATACAGGACTCAGTTCAGACACGGGAGCTGATACCGCAAAGCAGGAGACATACAGGACTCAGTTCAGACACGGGAGCTGATACCGCAAAGCAGGAGACATACAGGACTCAGTTCAGACACGGGAACTGATACAAAAAGCAGGAGACAAGAGACGGGACCTGGCACCTTCAGAGTGCAAGCACACACTGAAGGAAACACTATGCTCAGGCAGGGATAGAAGGGAGCTGCTGAGCTATATACCAAGTGACAGACAGCAATAGGCTGAGGACGCACAAGGGGTGTGACCCACAGCAGGTACAAAAGGCAGGAAGTGATCGGGCGCCGCCCTTAAGCAGCAGAAACAGACACAAACAGACAGCATGGAGGGAAGCCAGAGAGACATTCTGGACAGGAGATCAAGTGCGCCCTCTTGCACAGTGGGAGACGGACCACCATGCAAGGACGCCGCCAGGTATGTTACAAAACTCAATTACAGAAATCGATTTTAGCCCCAAATACTTGCATTAAAGTAAAAAAAATGGCCCCAAAGCTGGACAACCGCTTTAACTCCTTACCAACATCTGCCGTACATGTATGGTATAAGTCAGTAGCGGGTGTATGGAGCAGGGTCAGCTCGCCCCGTACATGGCAGATAATGGCTGTGACAAACAACCAGGACCTGCCTCTAACAGCTGCGAGTGGAGCGAAGATCTGCCCACCACTGTTAACCTGTTCAGTGCTGCTGTCAATCTCTAACAGCAGCATTAACAGCGCGCCAGCATTGGGACGCGTCGTTCCATACGCCCACCGGCGCTCCTGTGACACGATCATAGGGCGCTGATGGACTGCTATGACATCCGGGGGTCTGCTGAAGCCTCCGTGTCTGTCATCATAACGCTTCATTTGGGCTGTAAAGAAGACCGTGGTTTTGTTATATGGAGCATTACTGTGGTATCGCTGTATATAGCACAAGCAATCAGATGATGTATACAAATACAGTGAAAAAAGTATATATATATTTATTAAAACCCCACACGTTCAACTCACCTCCCACTAAAAATAAAGATAATAAAAATATACACATTTTGTGGTTTGGTCTCTTTCAGAGAAATACAATCTATCAAAATATAAAAAAAAAAAACGATCAGTGAACACAGAAAAAAATTCAAAAAGACAAAATTGCATTTTTTCGTTCGCCTCAATACTGCAGAAAATCCTGTAAGAAGCGATGACCATGACATATGTGTCCCAAAATGTTATCAATAAAGTCCTCTTGCCCTTCAAAAAATAAGCCCCCACACAGCTCCATCAACCCGGAAACTGAAAATGTTTCGGGTCTCAGAAAAAATGGTGACAGCATCAAAAAAAAGTTTTTTTCTTTTGCCAAAACTATTGGAGAAGTTTGGTCTTGCTGTAATCACACTGAGGAGTAGGATCCTATTACCAGGTCATTTTTACCACACAATGTGCGCCGTTAAAACCGTTCCCAGAAAAACAATGTCAGGCTTTTTTTTTCGCACTTTTACTGCACTTGAAATGTTTTTCCCGTTTTCTAGCACTATGTGGTAAATGAATGGTGTCATTTATAAGGACAGCTCATCCTACAAAATAACAAGACCTCACACTATGTGGACAGATATCAAAAAGTTATAGCCCTTGGAAAAAGCGGAGGAAAAAACAGAAAAAAAACATAAATTGGTTATGTCGGGAAGGGGTAAAGCTGAAGAAACGCATGTAAGAGCAGAATATGGAGGAAGGTCAGATATCACAGACTGGTGGATACTACCTGCTCCATCGCTGGCAGAATACTCCACCCCCATGGTGTCCGCTGATATCTTCTCTTGTAGCAACGTCTCCAAACTCTATAAAACATCGGGAACAGTCAGCAGAGGGTTTGATGATTGGCTCATATTGGCGATATACTCAGGGGCATTACTGGGGCCAGGGAAGAATGGGAATGAATAGCGTATTGACTGTTAGAGATGTGATCTCTTCCATTAAAGGGGATGTCTAGTTGGAACAAGTTATCACTGATCTCTGGATAGGTGATGACCTGTCCCAGTGGGAGCACCCCTTTATTATGTGGTATATATGGAGGATGTGATATCATGCAGAGTTCTAGCAGTATTACACTTCGGTCCGTTCTGCGTGCATCTGGGCCATTCCCTATGGAGGAGCGGAGCTGGGGGGAAATATCAGGATCTCGTCGCTGGATCCATCCAGATGGGAGATGTAACGAGTGCGGCGCCCCCCACTGGTGTCTCAGCGTATTATGTGTTGGGGAATAATAACTTATTGTCTGGTAAATGTGCTGATTCCTGTGAGTTGTGGTCGCTGAGTGCGTGTGATGGGATGTGGCTCCGTCCGTTATATTATATCACGTCTTATACCTATAATCTCTCGCTGATCGCAGGTGTCTGTCTTCACACTCAGATGAGAAGGAACAAACTGACGATATAGGACTTTTTTTTTTTTCCCAAATTCAAACCGAGCAATCCTATTGGCTGAGTATGAATGCAGTTACCATGGTGACAGAAGTAGCAGCAGATTTAAAGGGATAAAACACTAATATTGTACTAAAGTGTATCTTATTATATATTTCACATAACTGACTGGGTACACCTTGGTGTGGGTGGGATGGCTTTTTTAAAATCAAAAACCATGTTTACTAAGTACCCTATATTATATATATTCACTATTGCTTTTTACTTACTTATAGCGGGGTATATGCTCATATTGTTTCTATCCTAAGTTTATCTATTTTCTAATAGAGACATGACCAGTCCTCTTTAGAATTTTATAGTGACCCCATTGAGGTCATGGACTGATATTGGGGATTGCAGAGTTGGGGCAAGGTGACAGGTGACAGTAAGTGACATCAAATGAAGGCTATGGTGCATACACAGTAAATCAGTCGTGTTATTCCACAGAAATGCTGTTCTATAAAACACAAAATATCTTCATATGGTGAGGAGTTGTGTTGTGTTTTCATCATTTACATTCTAGCGTGGTGATCACATAAAATGTAAAATTCCTATTAAATAATTACTGAATGACAGTAGCCTGTATCCCTGGAGGACAAGTCATTTACCGCTTCACCAGGTTTGATGTTCTAATGCATTTAGATGTTTCAGTATTTGTATATATGTATATATATATTTTTTCCCCCCTTAAGGGTATTCAAGCGCAGACAGTGACCAACTTCTTCCTCGCCTTTGAAGCACAGCTTTCAATTATTCCTGTCGTAAACAAGGTGAAAAGCTTAGAGCCGAACACTATCAGACTCCTTCAGTCCCGCAGCAGGTAAATCTGTGAACATCGCCGGCACTCCTGCTGTTCCTAGTACCGATCCCTCTATGAGCGGCTGTGCAGTAATGAAGGCAGGATTCACCCCAAACTTGCTCGTCTTTTTTTTCGATTTCCAGTTCTGGTAATTAGTTATACACATGTGTATATCCAGTGGTCAACTCAAAACCTGTGTATGGAAAATCAATTGTTTGCTGTATGCATCGCATTTGTAGGATGCACACTGTTCATTTCATTATGGAGCGGAGTAGGAGGAGACTTTCATTACTGTTCCCTTTACTTCCTCCCTGCTGATAGGAAATGCCATGCTGTTTGCTTGTGTCCTGTGATTACAGCAGCCTGCAACAGTTTTCAAGCGTGCACTTCCCGGCTCAGGCATCAAGCAGTAAATGATAAAATTAAAACGCTGCTATCCCTTTGTTAGTCACTTTTTTATCTTCTTCCCCTTCTACGAATGCTGTAGTCCGTTATTCTAGAACTGCTCTGAAAATGGTTCTCTCTGGAGTGTTGGGATTTGGGTTTAGGGTGGGTTAGGGAATTGAAGTTCAGATACTTTGTTCATGTTTTATACTATGGAATTACTATGTCATGTATGTTATTTGAAAGATGGAAAATTTGTATTTGGAGTTTTTCAATAAAAATTATTTGATTAAAAAAAATTATGAAATTAAAATTCCTCCCGTTCTTGAGAAAGAATAGGATTTTTACTAAGAGGTAAATTGCACGTTCCTTGTTTTACAGGCACTTTACATTTTTGCTAGTTTTGTGCGATTACACAATCCCTTTTAAAGGCCAGTGCCAGTTGTACATCTCTCCCTAAACTCTTGTTCAGCACTATATTTTATGCCAGTTTTATTATATGGTTTCTAGATTTTGTCCAGCTTTGATAAATAATTAGTATTTATACTTTTGCTTTTAGATAGACTTGAAGAATGCAGATCCGGAGAGGGTGGAGAAACAAATTGAGAAGATGGTTGACATTCCCGCTAGTGACTGTATCCGGGTACAATGCGCTCCAGATCAAAATCATTCCTGTAGGCAAATTTAACTTCGCTGTCTGTACCTTGTCTTTTATTTTTTTTTCTACAAAATTTGGCTGGAAAAGGGGCAATGTAGCGAGGAATTTACATCAATTTTTGGTGTTAAAAAAACACGAAACTATTTTGTGACGCATCATTTTTGCGCAAAAATGTGCAGTTTCCTATTTTACAGCACTCTTGCAACTTTTAGAAATTGGGCTTGGAAAGCTAAACAGGTCTAAGAACGACGGGTGACGTTAAAAGTGGATAAAGATACACGGTGGCTCAGTGGATAAAGATACACGGTGGCTCAGTGGATAAAGATACACGGTGGCTCAGTGGATAAAGATACACGGTGGCTCAGTGGATAAAGATACACCGTGGCTCAGTGGATAAAGATACACCGTGGCTCAGTGGTTAGCATTGTTGCTTTGCAGCTCTGGGATCCTGGGTTCAAATACCTCCAAGGATGATATCTGCAAGAAGTTTGTATGTTCTCCCCGTGTTTGCGTTGGTTTCCTTCAGGTTCTCTGGTTTCCTCCCACACTCCAAAGACATACTGATAGGGAATGTAGATTGTGAGCCCCAATGGGGACAGCGATGATAATGTCTGTAAAGCGCTGCGGAATAGGATGGTGCTATGTAAGTGAGTAAAATAAATAAATAAAGATGGAAGTTCTACATAAACATTTATCAAACATCGTGCAACTCTTTGATACATTTGGCACAAATAATGGTAACACAACCACAAGCAAAACTGACCTGAGGAAGTCCCTTTATGATACATTTTTCGGAAACAATTTGAAAGATTTAAAGCGTTAGAAATGAACAAGATTATCCAATATCACAGAAAAAGGAAAAGTCTCCAGATGTTTTTATGCCGGATGCCGGTATGTGTCCATACCTAAAGAAGAGCTGTCAGAAGAATGGGTAAGGAATCCTTTAGTAAACATAAATATCCATAGGGGTTTTGAGTGTTAAAAATAAAAGATCATCTGAAAGATTTTGTGATCTGCGTATACATGATTGTAATAACATTACAGCCCCATTCAGACTTACAGGTTTTATCCATGAGAAACTGAGCAGAACGATATATAGGTTTGTGGGAGAAGATTCAGTATAAATTGTAATTCATTCATTAGATTTGAGAGTCCTCAGTGGTTGATACCTTTAATGGCTAACTGAAAAGATGGTAACAAATTGCAAGCTTTCCAAACTGCTCAGGCCTCTTCATCAGGCAGACCTGAGACCTGAGTAGTCTGGAAAGCTTGCAATTTGTTACCATCTTTTCCGTTAGCCATTAAAAGGTATCAACCACTGAGGACTCTCAAATCTAAATACTCTTCTATCTACTGGCTAACACAGTACAAAGATAGATATTTTTCCTGTATCAATTTATTCAGTGGAATCCTGCTGTTTGTATAGATGAGTCCAGTGGGCGGTCATGCTAGTGATTGACAGCTATCTTTGCCTGCATGGTCATACAGGGAACTGTCAATCACTTAGGACCGCCCACTGGACTAGTATACATACTGCAGGACTTCCTCTGCATAAAATGCAAGTCTTACTGACTCTCTTCCCACAGATATGTCTATCAGTCTGATCAACTTCTCTGCTCTACAACATCCCCCTACAGATCTTATACCATTTCAACATGACAGGTTCCTTTAATCACCTGCAGATGACATAAGTAGCCATGTTCTGTGTGGCTTACGGAGGGGCTTGATTGCTTGTCAGCTTCAAACAGGTTTCATTTCTTGTGATTCATTGGAGCCGAGGTCTAAACTGTATTAAGAAATTAATTTCTCTGTTTATTTCTATTAGATCTCGGCGAAGCTTGGAACAAATGTGGAAAGTGTTCTTCAAGAAGTTGTCAGGAGGCTTCCACTGTGAGTATGGACTAATGCAGCTCTATCCATCTTCTCTTCATTAAAGGGAACCTGTCACCTTGAAAAATGCTATTTACCTGCAGGTATAGGGTTAATCTGCAGATAAATATTGTTACAATGTTGCCCGGCCGCCTTATTGATAGTGCAGGTACGGGAGAAAATTAACTTCTTTCCTCCCTGCAGCTGCCGGCCTTCACTCATCGTTGTGCACGGAGCGGCTACAGTCTTGGATCACAGCACCGCTCACTATATCGGAGGTGACGGCTGTAAACCCGGCCCGGATTTTGATTGACAGCTTGCTCTGCACAGATGCGCTGCAGAACCACTTACAATCTGAGTGAAGGAGAGTAGTATGTTCACAGATAGAGAATATGGCTCATCCACGTGTGGATCTGCTCCACGTCCGATTACATATTTGTGGGAGAAACCCTAGTGGCAGCCTCATATTTCTGACATGGATCCTCTAGCACTATTTGTGAAACTGCGGCTCCCAGCATAACTTGATGAGAGACCGTCAGCCTGCTGGGACCTGTAGTTTCACTACAGCAGGATTGTCACAAGCTGCGGACCTCCGCTCACTCCAGCACTGGTCGGCATTTTCAGCACGTGAACGTACGCCATGCTTTCCGGAGACACAAGGGTGTAGATAACTTTATCAAACCCTTGACTGTAAGTTTGCTGAACCCTAAGTGGATTCGATTGTTCCCACAGTTTCAGTTTTGGACCATTTAAGGGGAATTTACAGGGTTCTGGCCACTGACCAGGGGGATCAGTATCCCTGTATGTCTTTGTATATACTTGATAAAGACCTATAACAGGTCGAAACGTTATGTGATGGCAGAATAAACTTTGTCTTTTGGAATTCATCACCCCGGACTGAACGCGGTTTACTTACCTTTATACCCCTTAACAGGATGTCTTATTTTTGTGTTTTAGTCCCAAGATTGAAAAGGGCAGCCCTCTTAAAGCCCTGCTGTTTGACTCAACGTTTGATCACTACAGAGGCGTGGTAGCCAGCATCGCCCTGTGTGGAGGTGACGTGTGTAAAGGCAATAAATCGTGTCTGCCCACTCTGGCAAGTGCTATGAAGTCAATGAGGTTGGCATACTGACCCCAGAGGAAGTACCAGCTGAAAAACTAAGTTTTTTTTAATAATCTTATTAGCCTTTCCCTCTGTCTTCACCAATCAGCCCTCTGTATTGATGATCAGATCAAAGATCTAGACAGGGATTGTCTCACGCTGCATCTCCTTCCTGATTGTATCACGGAGAAGACAGAAGCTGCCCCATCCCATTCTCCAAGAAATGCAGAACCCAATGCATCTGCTGTCCGTGACCCGCTTATTGTCAGAGGACATCATTAGGGGCTGCATTTTCTCATTGCTTAAGAAATTGTTGGGGGATCCTGCTAATCGCTGAATAATAAAACTGCAGCACCGCTCCATTTAAGGCAGTGTTTCCCAAACTCCAGTCCTCATGGCCCCCAACAGGTCAGGTTTTCACCCCAACAGGTCATGTTTTCAGGATTTTCTCAGTATTACACATGTGATGAAAGTAGCATCAAGGAATCAGGAATTCTCTCACCTGTGCAATACTATAGAAATCCTGAATACATGACCTGTGGGGGGCCGTGGGGACTGGAGTTTGGGAAACACTGATTTTAAAGGGACTGTCAGCACAGAATGACTGTAGAAATCAAGTACAAGCGCTCCATGGATCACGGCGTGGGCCAATCATTTCTATACACCTTCCCACCTACTTGTTTTATCTCTGTCTCCTTCCTTCTCTGGTTCTATGAAGCCAGAGCTGTCAATCAAAGAAGAGAAGGGTGTGTATAGAGGGAAAACAAGCAGGTGGGAAGGTGTATATAAATGATTGGACCCGTCATGAAGCACCGAGAGATGGGACTTAGTTTGTACAGTCATTCTGTGCTGACAGTCCCTTTAGGTGGACGAGATCCAGATGCAGCTCATTTCACCGCGTAAGGTTGTTTGCCCACTATGCGCTCTCCACGGCGTCTCCAGACTCTGTCACGTCTGTCGCATGAGCTCAGTGTGAACCTGCTTTCATCTATGAAGAGCACAGGGCGCCAGTGGCGACTTTGCCAATCCTGGTGTTCTGTGGAAAATGCCAAGTGTCCTGCACGGTGTTGGGCTGTACACATGCACATTTGTGGCCTGCTGGAGGTCATTTTGCAGGGCTCTGGCAGTGCTCCTCCTGTTCCTCCTTGCACAAAGGCGGAGGTAGCGGTCCTGCTGCTGGGTTGTTGCCCTCCTACGGCCCCCTCCACGTCTCCTGGTGTACTGGCCTGTCTCCTGGTAGCGCCTCCAGCCTCTGGACACTACGCTGACAGATGCAGCAAACATTCTTGCCACAGCTTGCATTGATGTGCCATGCTGGATGAGCTGCACTACCTGAGCAACTTCTGTGGGTTGTAGAGTCCGTCTCATGCTACCACGAGTGTGAAAGCACAACCAACATTCAAAAGTGACCAAAACATCAGCCAGAAAGCATTGGTAATGAGATGTGAGCTGTGGTCCCCACCTGCAGAACCACTCCTTTATTGAGGGTGTCTTAATAATTGCCAATAATTTCCATCTATTGTGTATTCCATTTGCACAACAGCATGTGAAATTGATTGTCAATCAGTGTTGCTTCCTAAGTGGACAGTTTGATTTCACAGAAGTTTGATTTACTTGGAGTTATATTCAGTTGTTTAAGTGCTCCCTTTATATTTTTGAGCAGTTTACTTTTCCCCCACTGTATATAGAGAAGATGCACAGCCCAAAAAGGGTGTTCTGTGTACCTATGTTCCCTGGAACTTGTAGGGTCTTATTTGTGGACCTAGGAAGGGGAAAATATTAAAAAATCCCCAAATCACCTCCCAAACCAGTGCCCTCTTATACTCATTGTTGTGTATCCTGCCATTATTCTGACATCAACATCTGGCAGGGGTGTCATGTGAGCACTACTTCTTCTGGCTTAGATGAAATATGAATGCTGCAACCAATCAGAAGCTGCAACACTCATGCGTTGCCCCCACCGGTTGTTAACCTCATGTAACCAGTGGGGTATGCAGCGCTGGTCTGGAGATATCAATTTCTTTTAGTTTTCTCACCTCCCTTGGCCCATCAATAGTTGGTGTCTAGTAGTGGATAACCCAATTAAAGGGTTATTTCCCTCTCAGATATATCCACCGAAGAAGCCATAAATGGCTAATAGATGTTGGCTCCACCTCTGTAGCCCCCCGCAGCTATCGAGATAAGGCTGTATCTCTAGTTAATATGAACATAGAAGTGGCTGTGCATGATAGGCTTTCTCCATTCACTTCTATGGAGGTTCAGAATAATACAAAGGGTTGTAGATGTGTTAATAAAGACTACAATGGAAGTCTACTAACAATACACGGGCACTGATTCCCTGTGGGCACCTGAGATCGGCCACTGAAGCTGTAGGGGGCAGTGTTAGCTTATATGTGCACATTTATATGGAGGGTGTTTGTACATATCCCTATGGACCTGTCCCACATCTATGGATTATTTTACATAAATGAACACTGTCCCATTGTGCAGCAAAGGTCTATACAATAAACTGTGTACACCGCTGTCTAATGAGGATAATAGAACTGTACTGGTTATTGTATCATTATGGGATCTAATTGATGGCTGTCGTAGCGCAGTGTTTTAATAATTAATTTACTACATCTTTTTACAGAAAACCACATTGGCAGCACGGCATATACAGTAAAATGTTACATGCATATCACATCAAGTGAAAAATCCCCATGGAAATGCCTCTACTAAAGCACGCTGCTATAAGAAACACTCTGTAAAGTAAGTCCACGCTGCAGCATGAATATAACGGGCGAACTAGAAAACAGGTTTGGCAAAAAAATGTATCCATCAGATAGATGTCAACTGTATACTTTTATAATATAGATCTGGACAGGGGTATATATAGCATAGACAGGATTGGGTTTATTAAGGATTGCATTCATACGACAACCCTACAAGGGAACCAGTCACGTGAAAGAAAGGCTATTAACCTGCAGATATGCAGTTAATCTGCAGGTTAATGGTCAAATGTATATAGAGGTCTCAAAAAGTCAGATATCATAAAGGGATCTAATAATAAAATGTAACCTTTATTTATAAAATGCTAAAAAGACATAAATATGATCTAGGACATAAACAAAAACTGCACCCAAAACGTGAAAATATATGAAAGAAAAATATTATTTTTAAAACCAATTCAAATAGCTGTATGTGAACCTCTCTGATGACCCTCAAATGCTCCCATGAAGGGAGGAAAAAAAGCCCCATGTTTAGGAAGTTGGTGAAATGAGATTGAAGGGAAAGGATCTAGGCTGAGGTCCTGGACCCATGGATGAATGGCCTATGGAGTTTGAAGATCGGTTGATCACTGGGCTGGATAAATGTGCTACAGTTGTGGAATCTGTCATCTGGATTTGATGAACTTTCTTAAGCACTGTTGCTACTGGATACCTGTGTCTCTATTGTTTTATCTTGTCGTCTGGAGGAGCGAGGAATGTGAATACAAACTATACTGGTTGGCGATACGAAATCTGTGAGCCAACCAAAAGTTGGGAAACAGTGAGTATCGCCTGGTACAAAGGCAGTTGAACTAGCGCCCCAGGAAGGGTATCTTGTGCACTGGGGGCAATGTATTTTGGCCATTTACCTAGAGTTGTAGTAAAACCTTGGATGTAAGAGATAAACTATTGTTGCATCGTTAACTTGTCTAGGTGATTATTGCAACCCACAACCTCAGATCTTCACATACAGGATTAGAAAAACATTATTGTTTTCTTTCAAAAGCAATATCACATCTGTCTATAGATTGTGACTGGCATTGGACTTCAGCTCTACTGAAATAAATGGAGCTGAGCTGCAATACCACACGGAACCTGTAGACAGGTTGTGGTGCTGTTTTTAGACAAAAAACACAAGTTTTTAATCATGGACAACACCTTTGAAGAGTTAGGCTGCGTGCTCACTATGCATTTTTGCCGCTGAATTTCCGCAGCGAAAACGCTTAAAAAAACGCTTGGTAATACGTGCCGCATGGTCCCCAATGATAATCCGCATGTGCTGTGCACATGCTGCGGAAATTTCCGCTGCGGATTATCATTGCTGAAAAATACGCAGCATGTCCATTAATTTTGCGGACACGCAGCGTAATTGCCGCCATTGACTTGCATTGAATCGCTTAATATCCGCATGACTACATGTGCACATGCGGATATTAAGCGATTCAATGTGCGGATGGTACCCGGGTCTGGAGAAGAGGGGACTCGGGTACCATAGAACGTCGCGTGACCTGTCACATGACTAAATGACATCATGAAAGGTCCTTTCACACCACCGCGAGCCGCACAGGAGACCAGACGCAGCGGAGAAATGACCGGGGGCCATCAGAAGGTGAGTATAATGTTTTTTTTATTTTTTACCATTGTTATTCTTTTTTTTTAACTATTAACTTGGTCACACTATATAAATCCATGCCGGTTGCATGGATTTATATAGTGTGACCAAATTGTCAAGCACTTTTATAAGCAATGCTAAAATCGCTTGGAAAAGCGCTTGATAACCCGCATGCAGAAATGCATGCAAAAACGCTTGACAAACGCTTCTACCTGGCAAGATAAACGCATGTAAAATCCGCATGCGTTCTTCCTGCCAGGGAGATGCAGCATTTCTGCATCGTGGGCACTTAGCCTTATGCAGTACTTCTCTCTTTTGTCAGATATTCAGGTGTAAAGAAACACTGCTGTACTCCCAGGAATAGCATTCACATTTTTACATCAGGTTCCCAGGGTCCGCCCGTGGTGTAGAGCTCCAGAGACATTTTTTCTCTATATTATTAATTAACGCTTACAATATTCTAAATCCAGATGTAGCAGCCACTAATAAGACAGCTGTAGTCCACTACTAGCGCACAGTGATGTGGTGCGCTCCACTATTAACATAGCACAGCATATGGCGGCTGCTATATCAGTACTCTAGAATATAAAAAATTATTTCCATATTCTAAATATACATGAGTGCAAATAATAATTATTTTATAGCGCCAACATATTCCACAGCAATTTACAATACTTGTAAAAACAATATCAGACATTACATCGTAACACATAATTCAACAAAAACTAAAAGGAGTGAGGGCCCTGCTCGCAAGAGCTTACAATCTATTAGAAAATAGCGGGATGAGCAAAAGGGGCTTGTATTGTATATTCCAGTCGTCATTCTAATAAATAGGGGTATTCACATAACGCTTCATGAACCAGTCACCAGCCAGTACCTGTATAAGGACAGATACAAAGTGCTACTGAGTGCACGGATTGTTGAGAATAGATGACAGAAGGTACAAGATTCTAAGAATTTAAGAAGAGAGAACGGGCAATGATTAGATTAGTGAGGTACTGTGATAGGCTAGTCTACAGAAATGTGGTTTTGGAGCACACTTAAAACTGTGGATACTGGGAATTAACCAGATTGTTTGGGGTAATGCATTTCAGAGAACTGGAGCAGCATGAGAGAAGTTTTTGAGTGGGAGGTTTGGATTATAGAGAATGTCAGGGTACAGTCATTAGCAGAACAGAAAACGGAGATAGAGTGGTAGACAGAGGTGAGGGAGGAGATGCAGGGTGGTACAGAACTGTGGAGAATGTTGTGGGTGATATTGATAAGTTTATATTGTACTCTTTAGCAGATGCAACCAGTGCAATGACTGGAACAGGGTGGAAGCATCAGTGTAACAGCTGGACAGAAATATGAACCCCGCTGACGCATTTAGGATGGATTGGAGAGGAGAGTTTAGTAAGAGAGAGAATATTTAGTAGAGTTGCGGTAGTCCAGCTGAGAATGAATCAGAGCAAGGGTTCAAGCATACAACCTATTATATCGGACGAGTGTTATCCTTGGTTTTCACGGATAGCCCTCGTATCCATGTTATTATATGGGGCTGTGCACTTGACCCAGTCATCCGAGGGGAAAAAAAAAAAAAAAAATTGGTGACATGTCATATTTTCATCCGAGTGTTGGATCAAAATTGGCAATGCAAGTCTATGGGTCCGTGGAAAACATCTTACCTCACTCGGTAGACATCCGAGTGCAGTCCGATGTCCACGGACTGCAATAAATCGAGAAGGGTGAACAACATATTTTTTCCCACCTCTTAATGTGACTGGGAAGCCTAAATGGCAGTGGATCAGGCCTTCCCTTGGCCTCCGGCAGCTTATCGGTACCCCACAATCGCCTTAGCAGGAACTGCTCCATTTAAATGCCGATGTCAGAAATTGACAGCAGAATCTAAATGGTTAACAGCTGCATTTGATGCTTAGCTCCGGCAATTGCTGTTTGAGACAGATGCCAGCTGTGTGACAGTCAGCGTTTACTGTGTGTGAACCAGGCACAGCTCCTGATCCCGCTTCACACACTCGGTCCCATTCTAAGGCAGAATTTTTAGGCGGGCATCTCACAGGGCAATATTTTGCCACCCATTGAGATAAACTTCTGACCGTCACCTGAAGCGAGATGCTAATCTGCAGTATATATATACAGTTATATGAAAAAGTTTGGGCACCCCTATTAATCTTAAGCTTAATGTTTTATAAAAATTGGTGTTTTTGCAACAGCTATTTCAGTTTGATATATGTAATAACTGTTGGACACAGTAATGTTTCTGCCTTGAAATGAGGTTTATTGTACTAACAGAAAATGTGCAATCTGCATTCAAACAAAATTTGACAGGTGCATAAGTATGGGCACCTCACCAGAAAAGTGACATTAATATTTAGTAGATCCTCCTTTTGCAAAAATAACAGCCTCTCGTCGCTTCCTGTAGCTTTTAATGAGTTCCTGGATCCTGGATGAAGGTATTTTTGACCATTCCTCTTTACAAAACAATTCCAGTTCAGTTAAGTTTGATGGTCGCCGAGCATGGACAGCCCTCTTCAAATGATCCCCCAGATGTTCAATGATATTCATGTCTGGGGACTGGGATGGCGATTCCAGAACATTGTAATTGCTCCTCTGCATGAATGCCTGAGTAGATCTGGAGCAGTGTTTTGGATCATTGTCTCGCTGAAAGATCCATCCCCTGCGTAACTTCAACTTTATCACTGATTCTTGAACATTATTGTCAAGAATCTGCTGATACTGAGTGGAATCCATGCGTCCCTCAACTTTAACAAGATTCCCGGTGCCGGCATTGGCCACACAGCCCCAAAGCATGATGGAACCTCCACAAAATTTTACTGTGGGTAGCAAGTGTTTTTCTTGGAATGCTGTGTTTTTTTGCCGCCATGCATAACGCCTTTTTGTATGACCAAACACCTCAATCTTGGTTTCATCAGTCCACAGGACCTTCTTCCAAAAAGAAATTGGCTTCTCCAAATGTGCTTTTGCATACCTCAGCCGACTCTGTTTGTGGCATGCTTGCAGAAACGGCTTCTTTCGCATCACTCTCCCATACAGCTTCTCCTTGTGCAAAGTGCGTTGTATAGTTGACCGATGCACAGTGACACCATCTGCAGCAAGTTGATGCTGCAGCTCTCTGGAGGTGGTCTGAGGATTGTCCTTGACTGATCTCACCATTCTTCTTCTCTGCCTTTCTGATGTTTTTCTTGGCCTGCCACTTCTGGCCTTAACAAGAACTTTCCCTGTGTTCTTCCATTTCCTTACTATGTTCCTCACAGTGGAAACTGACAGGTTAAATCTCTGAGACAGCTTTTTGTATCCTTCCCCTGAACAACTATGTTGAATAATCTTTGTTTTCAGATCATTTGACAGTCGTTTTGAGGAGCCCATGGTGCCACTCTTCAGAGGAGATTCAAACAGGAGAAAAACTTGCAAGTGGCCACTTTAAGTAGCTTTTCTCATGATTGCATACACCTGGCTATGAAGTTCAAAGCTCAATGAGGTTACAAAACCCAAAAAAGTGCTTTAGTAAGTCAGTAAAAAGTAGGTAGGAGTATTTAAAACAAGAAAATGATAAGGGTGCCCATACTTATGCACCTGTCAAATTTTGTTTGAATGCAGATTGCACATTTTCTGTTAGTACAATAAACCTCATTTCAAGGCAGAAACATTACTGTGTCCAACAGTTATTACATATATCAAACTGAAATAGCTGTTGCAAAAACACCAATTTTTATAAAACATTAAGCTTAAGATTAATAGGGGTGCCCAAACTTTTTCATATAACTGTAGGACCAGCGACGGACAAATGATTGGTGCAACCTGTGCAGCTGCACAGGAGCCCAAATGATAAGGGGGCCACTACCACCTCCAAAGCAGCTTCTGTCAGGCACATTGAGCCATATACCTTTTGTTTGTGTTTGTGTGACAGTGATGGGGCATTGCCTCATTGGAGGCAGCAGAATGTATGGGCTCCTGTTGGGTATATATTATTGGAGGCAGCAGAATCTATGGGCTCCTGTCGGGTATATATTATTGGAGGCAGCGGAATGTAAGGGCTCCTGTCGGGTATATATTATTGGAGGCAGCAGAATGTATGGGCTCCTATCGGGTATATATTATTGGAGGCAGCAGAATGTATGGGCTCCTGTCGGGCATATATTATTGGAGGCAGCAGAATGTATGGGCTCCTGTCAGGTATATATTATTGGATGCAGCAGAATGTATGGGCTCCTGTCGGCTATATATTATTGGAGGCAGCAGAATGTATGGGCTTCTGTCGGGTATATATTATTGGAGGCAGCAGAATGTATGGGCTCCTGTCGGGTATATATTATTGGAGGCAGCAGAATGTATGGGCTCCTGTCGGGTATATATTATTGGAGGCAGCAGAATGTATGGGCTCCTGTCGGGTGTATATTATTGGAGACAGCAGAATGTATGGGCTCCTGTCGGGTATATATTATTGGAGGCAGCAGAATGTATGGGCTCCTGTCGGGTATATATTATTGGAGGCAGCAGAATATATGGGCTCCTGTCCGGTATATATTATTGGAGGCAGCAGAATGTATGGGCTCCTTTCGGGTATATATTATTGGAGGCAGCAGAATGTATGGGCTCCTTTCGGGTATATATTATTGGAGGCTGCAGAATGTAGGGGCTCCTACCAGGTCCTGACTACAGCCCTTATGTGGCGCCCTGCTACGCCTAGGTGCCACAGAACCCAGTAGGGTGCATGGATGGACTTCTCTATAAGAGGCCCTCACTACATTCATAGACCTCCACCCTTCCACCTCACACCAGCAGAGGGAGCCCGTTAGGGACATATATATAGGGAAGGTGGAGCCAGGAGCTGAGTTAGTTCAGAGTTGTGAGAGAGTGTGCTGGCACTTAGACCAGTGAAGAGTAGAGTTGAGCCACCCCCGTAGTGTTCGGGTTCGGTTTGGTTCATCGAACACCCATATGTTCGCCGAACTGTTCGTCGAACTGTTCGTCGAACACCGTCGAACACTGTTAAAACCAATGGCAGGCAAACAAAAACACATAGAAACACTTAGAAAACACCTTCAAAGGTGTCCAAAAGCTGACAAACTGCTCAGAAGACACAACTAACACATGGAAAAGTGACAAGTAAATATAGTCATGCGAAAAGAAAAGAGGTGGAGGAGTAAAAGGAGGGGGAGACACAGATATCGGCATGTCATGCCCTTCTAAAATCAAGAAAGGCTGGAGTAAAAATCTAAAATCAGCCTAACAACACCCAAAAAAGGAACCCAATACATTCGGACTAATCCACCATTTGTCATATCCAAGGGTTGGTCAGTAAACGACAACATCGACGCAGAACCAAGTACAGTAGTATATACTGTACATCCTTTGACAAGGCAATCAGGCGGATCAAGAAGTTGGGAAGGGTCACCCTAATGGCCAAAACAGACATTGATGCGGCGTTCCGGTTACTTACTACCTGTGCCTCCGAATAGTGTCCACCTATTGGGCTGCTTCTGGGAAGGAGCATACTATATAGATCGCTGTTTTGCCCATGGGGTGGTCCAGATCCTGCTCACTATTTGAGGCGTTTAGTTGCTTCCTCGAATGGGTTGTAATGGACGTTTCTAAGGGGGCACATATTATCCATTACCTCGACAACTTCTTATGCCTGGGCCCAAAAGATTCGCCACAGTGAGAATACACGCGGTAGTCCGCCTGTGAGAAGGCGAGAGCTGGAGGGAGAGCGGACACCACAGAGCCGGGGGGTTAGATTGAGAACGGAAGAAGGAAAGAGGGCGAGGGAGGTAAGGGAGTACAGTGGAAGGCCGACCTGAGCTCCCCCACGTTCCTGCTGGGCGGGGAACAGCCCTGGGAAGAAAAGCCGCTTGCGCATCCCTTTGAGGTTACGGGCGCGAGCGGGCAGAGGGTCTGCGCTGGAGTGCGAAGCCGACACGGCCAGTCCGTTCCTGCCCGTGCGACATCCGTGTCACCGGGTTTGTGCCAGAGCCGCGGTGGACCCTGACGGCCAGCCCCCCCTCTCCCAATACTGGTGCCTGTCCGCTGGTGGGTCGAGCCCCCCCGCGGTGGGGGGGGGGTAACATCTGCAGAAGAAAGACCATCTTTCAGCCAAACTAAGATGTCTACTTCTTTTCGTGGACAATGTGATACGATCCCTTTCTTACGGACACGCCCATCGCTACAAATTCCAGATGAGGCACAAAAACAGCAGGTGCTTCAACGGATATCAAGTGCTCCTTCAAGTGGGCTCTCCTCCACCTCAACTTCAATATCACAAATACTCCAGTCCTCAGAGGTGTCACCCCAATCGCACTTGCTTCCTCACAGCTCCCAAGCCTCCAGCTGCCGGTCTGAGTATGGGGTAACACAGATGGTTGAGTCTGCAGAGCTGTTTACTCATACTATAGCCTGGGAAACGGAGGTCTGCTCCAGAGCTTCTGTTAATCCAGACGAGGAAATGATCTGCACTGATGCCCAGAATCTTTATGTGTCGGATCCAGGACCAGATGAAGAAGGTTCTGAGCATAATGTAGACCCTCGTTCCCAAACTGTAACTCTTGATGGTGGAGACAATGATGAAGACGATGATGAGACTCAAATACCTGATTGGAGCGACAACTTGATTTTTCGGTCAGGGCAGGAAGAGGTTGGCTCTGAGGACGACGGGTGTGAGAACACACAGGGTGATTATGACGAGGTTGGAGAACCCACTTACTGTCAACCCACAGTCAGCCAGTCGATGAGGTCAGAAGAGGAGGTGGAGGAGGATGCTATTGACGACGAAGTTAGGTTGCGCCTTCCTGGACAGAGACGTAGTACTGGAAGCACGTCAACAACTGCATCCTCCACCACAACTCTGCCTCTGACCACAAGTCGTGCTGGCTCTTCAGGTCGAATGGGCTCTAAGCCTTGTATAGCCTGGGCTTTTTTTCAGATCGATAAGGATGACCCAACTCGTGTTATCTGTAATATTTGTCACCAAAAGCTAAGTAGAGGCCAAAAAATCCATAGTTTGAGTACTTCATGCATGAACCGTCACATGGATATGAAGCATAAGTTGCAGTGGGAAGCTCACTGTGCTATAATGCAGCCTAGTGGGCCGGGCCAACCACCATCTGCCCCATCTTGTGCATCCGCGGCCTCTTCATCCTCTGTGACTGGGGGGACAGCAGTCACACATGTTTTTGGACGCAGACCTGCCACCTCTTTACCCGCAACAGCCAGTGTGATTGGCAGGTCATCATTTCATTTGGAAGTGGAAACACCAGCTGGTGTTGAGCACTCTCCGACATCGAGAGCACCACCTTTGGATCAAGGCAACCTAACTTTTCCGCCTGCATCTTCCTCACAGACCGGCAGTTTGCCGGGGACACCCTACTCAACCCCGTCTAAGCAGAACAGCCAGCCCTCGGTCCCTCAAATGTGGACAAGTAAAAGACCATTTCCTCCTAGCCATGACAAAGCTAAGAGGCTGAATTTCACCATCTGCAAGCTGTTGGCTCCAGAAATGCTGCCTTTCCGCCTGGTGGACACAGAGGATTTTCGAGACCTTATGTCCGTCGCAGTGCCCCAGTACCAGATGCCCAGTCGGCACTACTTCTCAAAGAAAGGTGTGCCTGCGCTCCACCAGCATGTCGCACACAACATCACCGCTTCTTTGAGAAACTCTGTGTGTGACAGGGTGCATTTCACCACAGACACTTGGACGAGTAGGCATGGACAGGGGCGTTACATGTCGCTGACTGGGCACTGGGTAACTATGGTGACAGCAGGACAAGGGGCTGCTGTCCAAATCTTGCTGTCCCCACTAGTTGTGCATCAATCCTCTTTATCTAGAAGTTCCTCCACTGCTTCTGCCTCCTCTCGGTCCTCCATCTGCACCCAAAGCCTGTCTGGTAATGCCACCCGCTTTCTAACTGCGCAGAAGGGATCCTGCTGTTAAATAATACTTCTTTCTGTATTAATTTTTCTACTGAGGACTTCTCAAAGTATCAATATCACGATATTGTTATAAAAAATGTATCTATTTATTCTTAGATTGTCCATTAAAAAGAATCAGATTCCAGCAGGTACATACAATAATTAGTTATAAAGTAATTGTCCATTTGTCCATAATTAGCTTAATTGTTGAGATTCACCCATCTTTCCTTGGATCCTGGCTGGTAAATCACGTCTTTGTCCAGCACGTGTCCAGGCCTACATGTCAGCTGCTTCTCAGCATGAACCTTCTTCTGTGTCTTGTGGGTGGGAAGAACAAGAGAGCCCCCCCTTTCTGTACCATGGGCTTTTATAGCCAGTCGTATGGCACACCTGTTCTACATATGGTAGTGAACTAAAAATACACACACAAATAGCGCATGTCAACTAGACACGATGGCTGATGCATAGAACTCAGATTAAGAAAAATGAATATCCATAATTAACTATTTAACCAAGGGCCCAGAATTTGAGTGGGCCTCGGCTCCTCTCTGGTCTCCTGGGCGTCGACCAGAGCAGCGGCGACCTGGCTGAAATCCGGGATCTCGTTGCCTTCGAGCTCCTCATCTCTGTCCCTCTTCGGCCCCGCCTGAGTAACCCGGGACAGGGCATCTGCATGAGTGTTCAGGGCCTTGGACCGATAGGCGATTTTATATTGGTATTTGGACATCCTTGCGACCCACCGCTGTTCTAACGTGCCCAGTTTGGCGTTCTCCATGTGGGCCAAAGGGTTGTTATCTGTCCGCACTTGCACTTCTGACCCTGACAGGTACTCAGCAAATTTCTCGGTCATGGCCCACACCAGTGCCAGTAGCTCCAGCTTAAACGAACTGTAGTTGTCCGGATTCTTCTCCATGTCTCGGAGTGACCTGCTGGCATACGCGATCACTCACTCTTTTCCTCCTTGTACTTGAGCCAGCACTGCTCCCAGTCCATGCAAGCTTCCATCAGTGTACAACATAAAAGGCTGCGAAAAGTCAGCGTAGGCCAGAATTGGGGCATCCATTAGCGCCATTTTCAATGCTCGAAATGCCTCTTCTTGGCGTGGGCCCCACTGAATGGGCTGCCGCTTGACTCCCCCAGCCGTTCCTCTCAGCAATTCATTGAGCGGGATCGCAATCTTAGCGAAGTCTTTAATGAATCTGCGGTAGTATCCAGCAAGCCCCAGGAACGCCCTCAGTTCCCTTAGATTGGCGGGTGTGGGCCACTTCTGCACGGCAGCTACTTTCTCCGCAGTGGGGTGCACTCCTGCACTGGACACAGTGTGCCCCAGATATTCAATTTCTCGTTTGAAGAGACGACGCTTACGAGGCTTAATTTTCAGGCCGTGCCTTTGAAGCCGTTCTAACACTTGTTCCAATCGGCGGAGATGATCCTCAAACGTACCAGAATATAATTATATCGTCCAGATATATTAAAGTGGCTTCAAAGTTGAGGTCCCCCAAGCATCTCTCCATCAGTCTTTGGAAGGTTCCCGGCACATTTGTTAGCCCGAACGGCATCCGATTGAACTCAAACAGGCCCATAGGAAGAACAAAAGCTGTCTTCGGACGATCCTTCTCAGCTACTGGGACCTGCCAATAGCCACTGGCCAGGTCGAGGGAAGAGAAGAACTTGGCGCTCCCTAGTGCAGATAGAGACTCTTCAATTCAGGAGAGTGGATAGGAGTCCCGTACTGTACAGGCATTCAGCTTTCGATAGTCTACACAGAATCTCAGGGTACCATCCTTCTTCAGGACCAGCACGATCGGAGCTGCCCAAGGACTCTGACTTTCACGGATCACACCGTTCCGCAAAATGTGGGCCAACAGCTCTTTCACCTCCTGGTACATTTGAGGTGGGATCTGCCAATATCTCTTTCTGATGGGAGCAGTATTTCCGGTGGGTATTTAGTGCTGAATGTCCCGAGTGCACCTGAAATCATCTTCATGCTGTGCAAACACTCCCTGATATCGCTGTAGAAGTTGTTCGATCTGCCTTACTTGTCCAGTAGAAAACTCAGTCAGATTAGCCTCCATTTCCTCCAAGAGGTGGCGCCCAGCCAACAGTTCTCTTCCATTCTCCTGGCTATTGAGGGACACCTCCAGGGTCCATGGCTTTCCTTCTACAGGTGCCAGCCCTATAGCGTCAGCTCTAGTAAGGGCTTCTGGCATTATACACACTCGCACCACCTCTTGTCAGGGCACCAACTGTAAACTTGTGCCACTTAAATTGATGCAACGCACGGGTACTCGACCGTGCCGCACGGTGGCCAGTGTCCGAGCAACCAGGAGTCCAGAGGGTGCTTCCTCTCCCTCCATTGGTTCAATTTGAATGTCCACGCCCTCTAAGGACACATGTGCCAGCACCGGTAGAGTGAGTACAGTCTGTCCCACTGGCAGTGTCATTGTGGCTTCGGGTGGTATCGATACCTTACCAAGGTACTGAGAGGTAGCGGGCAATTTTTGAATCTGACTGACCCACACGAGATGCTGGAATACTCTCTTGTTAGCTGGATCTAGAGTGGCACGGGTCCAGTTGTTTTTGTTACAGCCCTCAGCCAGGAACTGTCCGACCTCTTTCAGCACATTCATGCCCAGGGTTACAATGGGCCCATTGCCTCCGGGCCCTGTGGTCAGTACGATCCCTTTCTGACCGAGGTCCTTTCCACATGCCCGAACGGACATCCATACTACTCCCGCTACTGGGATAAGTAGTTGATTAGCCACCACCAGTTTGACAGTGGGTTCCCGGCAGGAACGAGGGACTTCAGGAAAGTGACTTTGGAAATACGTCTCAGGCATAGTGGTCACTTGAGACCCAGTGTCCATTAAACAGCAGATCCGCTGCCCATTGAATTCAGCCCAGATAATGGGCCTCTCGGAGACAATGTCTTTAGAGCTCCCTCTTCCACTCTCTGAAGCTCGAGACCCCACGGTATGCTCCACAACCGTGGGGCATTTTAGTTTAACGGCTGTCCCCTCCTCCTCCTTTCTCGGTTGGGACAGTCTTTGGACATATGCCCCCTACCTCCGCAGGTCCAGCACTCTGGTCCTCGTTCTACCGATAGGTCGGGTACATGCCGTGCTGGGGCCGGGTAGGAACGTCTTTCTCGCTCTGGTCTCCGTCTGCGTTGGGCAGTACGGTCCGTAGGTAAGGGGGCAGTAGGGGTCTTTCTAATAGCATTCAACTCACCCCGAATGTCTCGAATTTCCTGACGTATTTTCCGTACCCAATCAGGCTCTTTGTTGGTGAATTCAGGGGCAATTGCCTCATGACTTCTAACTGTGGCTTTGACAACAGGAACTTCTCTCTCCAGGTCTCTAGCTTCAGCCTCTACCTCCGGGAAGCCCAAATCAGGGCTCAATCGCAGCCGCTCCTTCAGGATCTGCCTCAGGGAAGGGTCTTTCAAGCCAGCAATCAGTTGGTCACGCAACACCTCATCCAATGGTCCCAGTCCTCGGTTCCCATCTCGAGCTTTCTTGGTGATATGGGCCGTCACTTCCTGTAATGCATTAACATACTGATTTACTGTCTCATTTTCCCCTTGGACCCGCTGAAACAACCGTAAGCGCAAGTGTCCCAGATCTGTGGTGTCACCGTGCATGTCCTCTAGAATTTTTATCACTTTGTCCACGGTGTCACGGTCCCCAGGTGTGCGGTACATCACAGTCTGCCGGGCCTCTCCATCAAGGGTTAGGAGGGCCAGCTCCGCCTGGGCTAGAGGATCGAGGGGATACATACGTAGCATACTTCTCAGTCTTTCTATCCAGTCCCACAGTGACATGCCATCCCCCGTAAACTTGGGTAGGTGGCTGAGCATAGCCCCCAAAGGTATATGGCTCCGGCCGGACCCAGTCACAGGCTGCTCCGCCATCTCTGCATCTGAATGTTGCATCCTGCCGACTACGCCAAATGTAATGCAGGTGCCGGAATGCAACGCACAGAGACACAAGGCGAGAACAGTAAGAGTTGAATATAAACAGTTTATATATATATTTAACAGGTACGCTGAATAAGGGATTGCAACAAGGGTAATAAACAGTAATTTGAAGTATTAGCAAAATGCAAAGTCTCTCAAGGTAATGTGGTGCCCTAGATCATGGGAGACACCACGTGAGTTCCTTAACTGTGCATATGGCTCTAGCGGGGGTCAACGGTTATTCCCGCTAGGCCGTGAGTCTTTTTCCGGATAAATTCAATTAGGTCACCTTGAGCTTCTTTAGCCCCAACCGTTCCCCTCCCAACCTGAGTACCTAAACCCAATTGTCCTCGGTACCATGAGTGAACAGTAGAAGTGACGGCCCTGTTCACGTATGCAGCTCCTCTGCTTTCGCTGGCGTAACTTTCCTGGGGCAGCCGTCTCTCAAGTCCTCTCTGCTTGACCGTTGGAGGCAGTCTTTCAAGCCTTGGGTAGGGGGGTCCAGTCCTCGTCTGTCGGCGGGCGGCGTCCGGTTCCGCGAACTCACTCAGCACCACAAGCAGGTTCCGAGTCTCCTCAGCAGGCACAGCACTCGGGTCACATCTGTGAGGGATCCGGAGCTCTTCTACTGGTGCCCGGCTGTGGCACCTCACAGGCCTCTGGCTTAGGCCTGTCACGCGGGGCTTCTCAGCACGCTGGGAACACGTCTGCTCCTTTCTGCTGCTTGGCGCCAAAGACCCCTCAGGTTTGGCGCGCTGGCCTCTTATCTCCCGGAACTCCTTCCTGAAAGTTACCTGATTGGGTCCAGCATCTAAATCTACTCTCCCTTCAACTTCCCTTGCATATCTTGGTTCCGCTTGACTGTGTCTGGCCAGCAGATGGCAGCCTCTCTCTATCTTTGAAACATCATGTAGGAATTCCCTTACAAGCTCTCTCACCTTTGCTACAATAGTACAATGGTTGCATCAGCTTTGAGGCATCTGGAATCCCTTGGCGACAATATGTGTTAATTCCTAAGAAAGCTTATAATTGCTTAGGTCCTTTTGGTAGAGGAACGGTCTCAATAGCAAGTTTCCTTTCACCCGTTAGGTGTTTCAGGTTTGGAGAGAGACAGTGGCCTAAAAACACAACTTTGGGCTGACACCACTGGATTTTGTTGAGGGACACCTTACAGTTTTGTTGTGCAAGATGAAAGAGAAGACTGAGACTCGACTCTTCAGCTGTCGCCTGATCCGGCCAACATAGTAGGAGATCATCCACTTACTGAAGAAGGACAACTTGATGGTTAGTCTCTTTCCATGGCCGTAAACAAAAGGCAAGAGCCTGAGAGAAATGACTTGGTGAGTTCTGTGCTCCTTGTGATAAGACTGTCCAGGTGTATTGTGATCCTCTGTAAGTGAAGGCAAACAGATACCAATCTTCTGGATGCAGTGGTACACTGAAGAAAGCATTGACCAGATCGATGACACGTTTTGCATCTGATGGCATTTCTGACAATGTATGTGGATTGGGCACAATGGGACTTTCTAGTACGGTTGCCGCGTTAACAGCTCGGAGCTTAAGTTTTTGGCAGAACTGAACATCAGAGTCCCATGTGGTGTCACTGACAAGTGAGGCATCATTCAATGCAGTGTCCATAACAGGCCAATATGCATCACCTGCTTTAAGATTTGCCAGGGAAATGAGATCTTGCCATGTGGCGGAGTAATTCCTTTGGATTTGAAGCATGCTTCTATAGAAAGGCATCGGCTGTTTTTCTGGATCTGGGAGTTGGTTCAGCAGAGTAGTAGCTTGCTGGGGTGTACGCACACTTTTCCGGACTATTGGAATTTGGTCTCAAAATTCCGGATTATCGGAATTTAGCTAAAATTTAAATTTTAAGCTTTCTGTGTATCCCACTTCTGACACCAAAATGTTTTGCCAAGTATTTAAAGGGCTCGGATACGGCTTTAAAGAAGGCAATTAATTTTTATTATAATTAAATCATTACAGAAAATAGGAAATGGTGTGATATTGCGTACACTTTTGCATAATATAAATCACAAAGGTAACGTAGTTACAGCGCACACTATACAGGAAAAACTTCACCAGGAGCAACATACATCATCTGTCCGGAAAAATATCAGCTGTGAGAAGCAAAACAGCGAAGACAGAGAAAAGTCCTGGGATGAATCCACACTGCGACGTCAGGGCGTCCCCTTTTAGTCCACAGGTCAACAGGCTTCTGTCTTAGCTGAAAACTTCACTAGCTTATATCTTGTTCAAAAACAAATGCTTGCGCAACCAAATGTTACACAAATTCTGACAGGTTCTATTTGTTCAATATAGTATCTTTCTTCTGAGTGGCCAGCTGTTCAGATGTCAATTAACTCCAACAAATATATCAAATATATCACCGGAGATGAAATATGCCAAATGCTCCTGGTACCAGATGTCTTACCATTCTATAAACACAGCATATTCTCACCAAATATTGCTAACGAATATAAACATGCATCGTTCTCACTAAACATTGATAATGGAGCTATATGGTACTGGGTGATACTATAAACTAAACAATGATAATGGAGCTATGCAGTCCAGGTGTTTGAGAAAATTACAGAAAGTACAAGGCTATCAAGCTGAACTGTTACTGTGAAATATCTTAAAGGGTTCTTTAAAGACAGGATACCAATATGAATTCCTGATGACCATTAACATCTTAGCACTACAGCATTACATTGCATCCTTTGGTATCTTCACATTTCATGATGCCTTGCACACAGTCAGGGCACCCAGTGCCAGAGGCAGCAAAACAACCCCAAAACATCTTTGAACCTCCACCATATTTGACTGTGGGTACTGTGTTCTTTTCTTTGTAGGCCTTCCAAACAGTAGAATGATGAGCCCCCACACCTTCCATGCTGTCCTATGCAATGAACTCCGGGAAAATGGCTGCCAGAGGCGGCGCATGCTCAGATTGAGATCTTGGCACCAAGATCTCAGGAGACGAGATCTCAGCGCAAAAATCTCAATCCGGTGGCCATTTTCCCGGAGTCCATCGCATAGGACAGCATGGAAGGTGTGGGGGCTCCGCCAACATCCGGCTGCCACAAGATGTCGGCGGATCCCCCTCACCACCGAACACCTCCAGCGCAGAACTTGGCAGACAGCATGGGGCCGGCAGCCACCTCCGAACACCCTGTCCTGACCCTGCAGCATCTCCGGCACACTGTCCGCATCTCTGGCACCCCGCAGCATCTCCGGGACCTGCTCCACTGCAGCCGGTAAGGTGATTTTGCTTTCTAAGACGCACCCCTATTTTCCCCCCAAATATGGGGGGGGGGGGGTGAGTGCGTCTTATAAATCGAAAAATACGGTACTTGATTATCTGGAACAATTTCAAGGGTACCAACACTTTCGGCCATGAATGTACATACACCATAGGTGACGCACATATATACACACACATATGTATTCACACATGGAGCACATAGATAGATAGATAGACATGAGAGATTGATATATAAATAGATGATAGATTCTGTAGACAGGTAGATATTGTAGATAGATAGACACTGTATATATTTTAGATATTGTATATAGATGGATAGATAGACGCTGTAAATATTTTAGATATATATTCAGTAACATTACTGATGTCATCACTGCTCTCGCTGGGTCTCGCAGAGCGCAGCTTGACCGGGAGTGACCTAAGAGGCTTTGTTCTCAGAACGAGACTCCATCGGCTGTACTACAGAATCGGTGGATGTCGTGGGATCGCCATGGATTACATGGGCGGCTGGGGCTGGTATTGTTAGGCAGGGAAGAGGCCAATATCCATAGACCTTCCCAGCCTGATAATATCAGTAATTTCAGCCTGTAGCTGTCTGCTTTACCTTGGCTGGTTATCAAAAATAGGGGGGACGCCACGTCATTTTTTTAAATTCATTACTTATTAAATAGGTCAGAAAATGTTAAAAACACCATGAAAGGTAGTAAAGGGTACAATTGTATAATATTTAGGGTGGGACGTAGAATAATATAAGCTCTCCCTTTCTAGGTCAACTCTCTCTGAACTGCTTCCAGAGGACAGTGTGGTAAGCTTCGCCTCACAGGGTCTTCTATAAACCCGATGACGCAATGCAGCCGGCCAATCACAGTAATGCCAATAACCAACATGGCTAAGGCCATGTGTATGGAAAACATTTCCTGCATGTTTGTCAGCTGTCACAGCCGCACAATATGCGGGCCGGGGGCTTGAGCATGGCGCGTGAGCATAGTAGAATTAATTCTCAGCCTATTAGTTCAGCCACAACAGTCACAATTTCTTATGTGGCCCCTCAGGAAAATGAATTGCCGACCCCTGATCTAAATGATTTATAACTTGAGTCGCTTATCTTTAATTGCTCAATAGATGTCACAGTTGTTAATAGTCATGTGCAACCAATGAGTTAAATGTTCTATGGTAAAAAAAGACACATGAGAAATAAATCTACACAATGTTTCCAGTAACATAACTGAGTATATTTTTAAGGTATGTTCACAGTTGGCAGGTTTTTTTCAGCCTTTTTTTTTCTTCTGAGGAAATAAAACGCTGCATTTTACAGAGCCAGCTTAGAGAATGAGATTTCTAAACTCTCAATCACACGCTGCATTTTTTTCCTGTGTTTTTTTAAATCTGCAGCTTGTCAATTCTTTCAGTTTTGCAGCGCTTTTCACCCATTAAAATGAAAAAAAAACAACATTAAAAGAGCTGCAAAAACGCGAGTATTGTATGCAGCGTTTTTCCTCCTACCACTCAGGTTTTCAGGGTGGAAAAAAATGCAGTGAAAATGCAACGTGTGAACATCCCCTTATCCTGGTTGTGCTGTAATTGGAAATAAAATAAAACGTCCATAATAACATGGAGATGTAATTCATTCTATGGTGTTTGCACTTTCAGTATTGCTAGGTGGAATCTTTTTGTGCAGAGCCGCCAGTTTAACATTCTGTGACAAGATTCCATGATGACATCACTGGTGATGGTCGGCCATTATGACATCACAGCTCACAGCCATTACTTATAGAATGTACACAGGGTCACGGGTGCCTTTCTTGGCTTCATAGTGACTGATAGCATTTGCAGTTTTTCGCTATGGCTGAATTACTTTTGGATAATCTTCAGGTAGACGCACTATGGGAGATTATTATCAATAATAACCCAGACACTGCGCTTCTACCACCTGATGGCGTCCTCAGCTTCACTCACCGGATGGTGATAAAGCTAGTAAATGACTGCCTGACCAAACACTACCAAGGTCATCTAACGTCAGACTATCTGACGGATTTACCTCAGAACATCAGGACTTTACTACAGCAGGTAAGCGGTGGACGCTCCGCACAAATCTTCTCCATAATCATAGATAATAATAGCGGGACAGAAACTTCTTTAGAGGAGCAGATGTCACATACAATGGCCGCCTCCATTGTGCCCTTTCTCACTCAGGATTTTCATTTTTATTTCTTTTCTTTTTTATAGGCTGAAAAAAGATTTCAAAACGGCGATTTGGCTTTTATTAAAGAACTCGCCGAAAAAGTCCTGTCTGTACTGGAACGTCGGGCCCGCTCATCGGAACGCCTGGTAAGGAGCCGTCATCTTCTCTATCACACGTCCTTGTTCTCTGATCTTCTCCAGATCAGCAGTCAGATATCAGATCTGGTGGTAGATGTTACAGGCCTCCTGTCAGCTCCTGGCAGGCTCAGCATATGTATGGCCGCCAGTCTGTGCTGCTCCCTCGCCTGTGAGGACAGTCTGTATTCTGCTGATGTAGTCACAGCTCAGGGGTGGGAAGTCTGTATTACCGCTTCTGTCTATCACTATTATCAGAGTCTTCCTGCTTGTAAATGCTGAAGCTGAGATAATAGGCGATAATAGTGCACACAAGTCTCTTCTACACTATATTAACATGGACTTGTGGAGAGGAACTGCAGTGTAAAGCAATTCCACCCAATACTGTAGGGAATGGAGTACAAGATGTACCCATGATATAAAGAATGCAGGTAACACAGCTCTGGGGTATCCCAGTGCAGAAAAGTCGAAGTTTACACTGAACGTTTGATTTTTCAATCTAAATTTATCTTAATCCACGTAAATCAGAGAACTTTCTGAGAAATATTATCAAGATGGCGCATTATTTGTATAGTTACAATTGCTGCATCTGTAAATGTGGGTTTAGTGCTTCCTGATTTATGTGTTTCGTGATTTGGTGAAATCTTCCACATATTAAATATATATATTATAATTATTAGGAAACAGCAAAAGGCAACACCAAAGATGGGCAAAATCTACACCCGGAAATAATCCCTGACCCTAATACGAGTCAGCCGGAACTGACCAGTGATCTGATTACAGGTAAGCCGATCATCCGACCTTCTACCTATAATATAATCAGGGATGTGACAGAGACAGAAAGACACATCCCAGACAGGGAGGGAGGAGGATGAGGATGGAGGAGGAGTGTGGTGACTGATAAAGCGGTATGCGTAGGCGCTTACCGTGTATTGCGATCTCCAGTGGAGACATACCCTGATCTTCAGAGAGGCCGGTGGAGGAGACTGGCGCCAGAGGATGAGGGGGAGCATATACCATGATGGAGGAGCATATACCGGGATGGGAAATCAGTATGAGGGAGCATATACCAGGATGGGGACCAGGATAGGGGAGCATATACCAGGATGGGGGAGCATATTCCAGGATGAAGGAGCACATACTAGAATGGGGGCCCAAGATGGGGGAGCATATACCATGATGGGGGAGCATATACCAGGATGGGGGGTAGCATATACCAGGATGGGGGATCAGGATCCAATGTCTTAGTCAGGAGAAATCTAATATAAATCTGGATGGAAGTTCACTGGGGGGGAAGAAAAAGTCAGAGTGCAGTAACATGCCCCCAGTGCACTTCCAGGCTAATTTGCATATGGCTGCTCTGCTTGAACTGTCTCTTCCCATCACTCACATGTACAGTGAGGGTGATGAGTTCCTCATTCATGTGATGATTTGGGATTCCTCCATCATTTATATTACATGTATCTGTCTATGGATGTGCTGTACGTTCTCATATTTAGAATCCCCATATAATTAGTAATAGCCCCATTTACAGACGTCCTGCCATTTCTCCATTATATTGCTGTATTGTGTATATAGGATTGATATCATCTAATACATTTTATTTCTTCATTGTTTTATCGCTATTTTAGATACAACTGTGCTGGCGGATGCTGACAGTGTAATCTGTGAGATCCCAGAGATCCAAGAACCTGCCGCTGTAAGTATCATAGAGGGAGATGTCAGTATATCACCAGATCATGGGGTGTGAATGACACGTCCTGTATTATCCCCATATAACCATGGGACATCTCTATTCTAAATGTAGATGACACTATTGTGTTAGATAATAGCACTTATACTAAAGGGAATCTGTCACCAGATTGTGCTACTCATCTGAGAGCAGCATGATGTAGGGGCAGGGACCCTGATTCCAGCAATGTCACTTACTGGGTGCAGCAGTTGTGATAAAATCTCTCTTTCTCTGCATGCTGGGCTATGTATAACTGCCCACAGCACTGATTGGCAGCTTTCTTGTACAGTACACTGTGAATAGGCAGAAATCCGCTAATCAGTGGTGGGGGCAGGGTTACACAGAGCAATAGGACTACATGGCACAAGACAACTAGTCCTGTAGTGATAATCTCTTGCTGATTAAACACTGATTTTAATAAATCAACGACACAGACCCTAGTAAGTGACACATAGCCGGAATCAGGATTTCGGCCCTTACTTCATGCAGTTCTTAGATTACATATAAAAAACAACTTGCTGACAGATTCCTTTTCAGTTTTCTTCTGTGATCTCCCATATTATTCTGCACTGTACAATGATTCCGGTGTATGGAGGATCCCCCTAAATTACCCCCATGTCTGCGGCGCGTCCTGCTTACATACAATCAGTGTAAATCAGCCGGGACATAACATAGGTGGAAGATGGTTTTGTATCCGGAGCTTTTTTCTTGCAGCTTTTTTATCTGAAAATCATTTCTTATTTTTTTATAGAGTGTGATCGAATCATTGATCCCGGCGAGAAAGCCGCATATGAGCGACTTCGAAACATCCAATCTGATCGGCAGCGGAGCTTTTGGGTGAGATTTCTGCTGGTATAATCCATATTTCTCAGGTTCCCTATGACAATGCTTCTGCCTCTGTGCTCAGCCATTCAGTGTTATCATAGGGAAATGATCTGAGTCCACATCACTGTTCTAATTCTCACTATTCAGGTCATTTATATACAGTTGAGCAAACTGATCTATAACAAATCAGACTGTAAGGGCCTGTGCACACATTGCAGATTTTTTGCATTTTTGCTGTTTTTTCTGCTCAGAATTGTCACAAAACCTGAGGGATTTCATGTTGCCAGCCAAGTGATGGAGATTCCTGAAATCTTATGCACACGATGCTTATTTTTCCTTGCAGATTTGCAGCACATCTGCATCATGTCATTTCTTTCAGTATTTTTTCTGCAGATTTCACACATAATAATAAGTGGGGAAAAATCTGCAACAAAAACGCAGGTAAAAACATGACAAAACGCACCTCTTTTTTGCATAGTTTTTCCTGCCTAGGGATGCAGATTTGGTGGAAAACTTTCTGCTCCAAATACTTCATATGGACACATACCCTTAAGGAAAGAGATAAAATAATATATTCCATTCCCCTGTCCTAGCCCCTCACCTGTTCTTATGCTGCACCTCCACCAGGGCTTCCTTCTCCTCCTCAGCGGACTTTGTTTTTTTTGGGGCGGCTCCATTATGGAGCTGATAAGAGAGATTGGCTGCACACGGTCACGTGAGGATTGACACGATACTGACGTCAATGACATCTGCACCCACATCCTCCACCATGACAATGTGAGTCCAATCACTGGCCTCAGCACCAGAAGGGGGCGCCAGAACATCCAAAGACTGGCACAGAGGACGCAGGACTGCAGCGATGGACAGGTGACAGCCTAGGATAGGTGGGTATAACAGGTTTTATTATTTTTTAACTACTTCCATCCCCTCCTTTTATTATGCCATAGGGTATGGGAGGAGCATAACAAATTTATTCTTACAGCAATTGGAGGAATTTCAATTTGCACTAAATTTCACTTGGACAGAATCGTATCTATTCACCAAATATAGAGAATCTGGCCAAGAAGAATTTCGGTAGATTGTCTCCCATGTCTCTAATGCGACATGGGTGAGGGCTCAGACAGACATGGCATTGCGCAGATCTCCCATAGTTGATCTAGAAAGTGCTATTTTATTAATTTCTTGAAATGAATATCATTGACGGCCAGATTTCAAGAATTAGTACAGAAGATCATGTAATGACTTCTATAGATGGACTATTAATAAGGATTCATTATAACCCATAGATTCTCCTTTTCTCCAGGGCCGTATACTTAGTGCACCATAAAGACTCACACCAGATCTTTGCAATGAAGAAAATGGCCAAGCAGAACCTGGATACTCCAAGAAAAGTGGAATTGGCCTTTCTGGAGAGGGACATCTTAACATTCGCTGATTGTCCCTTTGTGGTCTCCATGCTCTGCTCTTTTCCAACTAAATCTCACCTGTGTATGGTTATGGAGTATGTAGAAGGTAGGACATATACATTATTTTATATTCAATCCATGTCTGCTTACATCTTATCACCGCTCATATAATTAGGATTTGTCCAAGTGGTTGGCTACATCCCCTCAGAGAATTTACTATAGGTTATATATTACCAAGATACCTGGAAATTCATTGATCTGTGTGCACGGGTGCTATGGTGCCCATGAGTCGGACGGGTCCCGCGCCACTTTGCTTTGTTTCCCATCCCTGTTCCTATCATCAAAATTTCAGCATAGCCACATCCTCAGAATGCGAATATGGCTGAACAGAATGGTGGATCAAGAAGCCAAAAGCTCCCTGATCCACCATCAGCCTGTGGTGAGTCTGAGACTCTGTGCACTGAAGGTGAAAAGTCGCAATAGCATCACGCCTGTAGTGTGGCGACTCAGTACTCACACTGCACTGACCAGAATGCCTGGGGAATGGGGTGAGATGAGTAGTGCTTTTTTATGTTAGTATTTGCAGGGGCCATAATACTAAATGGGTGTCTGGCAGTAGCCAATCATACTGTTTGGGGCACTGGTGGTGGTCATCATGCTGATTTCAGGGGGGCAAAATACTGAGTGGTGGGGCTGAAGGGAGCCATAATAATGAGTTGGGGGGCTAGTGGGGTCAATTATACTGAGTGGTGGTGACCATAATACTGAATAGGGGGCTGAAGGTAGCCAATCATACTAATTGGAGCATTGATGGGGGCCATCATACTTATTTGGAAGATGGGGGGGGCCATGATACTGATTGGAGGCTTGGTGAGGGCCATAATACTGAGAGTTGGTGGGTGCCATAATACTGAGTAATGGGGCTGGAGGGGGCCATAATACTGAGTGGTGGGGCCATTATACTGATGGGATGGATGGTTAGGGCCATAATACTAAGTGGTGGGGCTGGTGGAGGCCATGATACTGATTGGAGGGCTGGTGAGGCCCATAATACTGATTGGTGGGGCTGGTGGGGGCCATGATACTGATTAGATGGCTGGTGAGGGCCATAATACTGAGTGGTGGGGCTGGTGAGGTCCATAATAATGAGTGATGGGGCTGATGGGGGCCATAATACTGAGTAGTGATGCTTGTGTTAGCCATAATACTGAGTGGTGGGGCAGCTGGGAGTCATAATATTGAGTTAAGAGGCTAATGGGAACAACTATACTGATTTGTATAAGTGGTGGGGCTGGAGGCGGCCATGATACTGATTGGAGGGCTGGTGAGGCCCATAATACTGATTGGTGGGGCTGGTGGGGGCCATGATACTGATTAGATGACTGGTGAGGGCCATAATATGAAATAGTGAGGCTGGTGGGTGCCATAATACTGAGTGATGTGGCTGGTGGGGGGCATAATACTGAATTGGGGGCTATGGGAGACATAATACTGTGTGAGAGGCTATGGGAGACTGTGAATGCTCCAATATTGAGTTGCCGACTGTGAATGCCCCTAAACTGAGTGGGGTCCTCATACTGAGTGGTGTGCTGTGGGAGTCCTTATTCTGTGTGGGGATCCTCATTCTATGTTGTGGTCAAAATTATGTGTGAGGGGCCACTCATATTGAGTGGGACATGTATTTATGTAATTAGCTAAGGACATTTTACCACTACTTTAGTCTAATATTATGTGCACTATCCATTACATCTGTATATATTCTCTCCTGCCAAATATATCTGCTCACTTCTCATTATTCGTCACAGGGATCTGATTTATAAACCCTTCACTTGTCATATTTCCTTTTTTTCTATAGGTGGAAACTGTCAGACCCTTCTAAACACCAGGGGTCATTTATCTGTCCCCTTGACCCGCTTGTACTTTGCAGAAGTGGTTGTAGCTGTGGAATACTTGCACAGCTGTGGTGTGGTGCACAGAGACCTGAAACCGGAGAAGTAAGTGCCCCTGTAGTATAATAAGGAGGGAGAGTTATTACTTATTATCATATAGTCTGTAAGGCTAAAATCATCTTTTTTTTCGCAGCCTCCTGATAACATCTGCTGGACACATTAAAGTTACCGATTTTGGGCTTTCAAAAGTTGGTGTCATGATACCGAATACCAACATCTACAAGCAATTAACAGAGGACATCACCAGAGAGTTCCGGGACCATGAGGTCAGCATCACTTACAGAAACCCAGCTTGTTCTTTACAAATCTCATCACACTATTGCTTCTTCTCTACGTTCTTCATTCCTAGAGAACTTTTCCACTGATATTTTATCTTCTGTCATTGTGTTTTTATGGTGAGAACTTGTCATATTAATGGTATCATCAATCTCATATCTTTCTTCTATTGGTTTCCAGGTCTGTGGCACCCCATATTATGTAGCCCCAGAGGTCATCCTGAAAAAAGGCTATGGGAGACCTGTTGACTGGTGGTCAATGGGGATCATACTACATCAATTTCTTGTGGGATTGGTTCCATTTTATGGAAATTCCCCAACTGAGATTTATGAAAATGTTGTCACAGGTAAGTAGAATAATCCGATTATAGCTTTGATTGGTTACATTTGTTTACTTATTTCATTTGCTTTATCGTACAGTCCAATAAAGAGGTTTCATTTTCTGTTTTTTTCTATATAACAGGAGGCGTAATTTGGGATTGTAATCCCGTTCCTCCCTTTGTTGCTCAGAACCTCATCACTAAACTGCTCAGAAAAATTCCTGCACAAAGACTTGGGACAGGTAACAGTTTACTTATTACACCAAGGACATATCGCTCAAGTCCATGAGACTCAGCACTTCTCTATCAGCTCATCCATTTTTAGTTCGCCATAATATGACTTTCAGTATATTTCCTTCATGTTTGCTCAGTTATGTCATTAGTTCAGATTAAGTTAAACAGTTCAGATATGGAGCAGTCTCTGACAATATCCGCAACACTTTTGTTTTGTCTTCTACAGCAGGAGCATTTCAGATCAAAGGTCATCCATTCCTGAGTGATGTAGACTTTGACAACCTTTTAAGTCAGAAGCCGGAGTACGTTCCTCAGCTTTTGTCAGACGTGGACACAAGCTCCCCTATCAGTAAGTAGAAGGAGACGTCATCTAGACAAAGCAGCTATTTGTCTCGTCTACCATAATTTGAGACAATTGGCTCCCATTAATATTATGGATAAATGGTGACTGTGCTAAACTAACAATCTCTAATAATACTTCATTACTTATCTCTGGTAGATCACTCTGATATAAACAAACATCTCGTCTCAGAGGATGAGGAGGACAATGAGAGCTTTAACTTCCAGAATTTTACATCTTCTTCTGAAAAGCTTTCTAAAGTAAGTATGAGAACAATAAATCTAAAATATGTAAAAAAAGACCTCTAAAAGTAAAAAAAGTATTTAATATCTTCTTGTTGTCCGCATTTAGCTCTGTACCACCGCTACCAGGAGGATGAATAATGAGGATCCCAAGTCCCCTCCAGAGTGTACCCCGGCATCCAGCACAAGCATCTCAGAAATGTGAGTAGATTCTAGGGTCATTACTGGGAGCTCCATACTGATATATATGCACAAACCCAAATATAGGACATAAATACCATAACAACAAATACAGCATACATCGCCCGTGATTAGCAGTCATTGTGCTTTTGGCTTCAGAAACCTCTGGTGGTGACAGCCCATAATTGCAGCTGGTCATGCACTTTTAGTGCTGCCCACACTGTAGGAGAGATGTAGTACTACATGCCAGCCATTCTTGGTAGTGGTTTTTCGCTCTGCTTTATAGAAGGTAGTTTTGAGTAGGAAGCCTTCCCTACCATAACTCTTATATATCCTAATAGGCCTTATTGTTGATGTTAATCTAGTGAGACAACCCCTTCTATACCGAATTTAGTTGCAATTTACACGTTTATCTTCTTCCAAACAGGCAGAAAGAATCTTTTCCTGTGTCTATTAGAGATGATGCTATTACCAGCTTGCCACCCTCGTCCCCATTATCAGGTATGTACATGTCTACAGCACAAAAAATGAGAATGTTGATGTCAAGGCTCAAATATTTTCATATGGTATTTTTGTTAGTGGTCTTCTATGTTATACATGTTTCATGGATCCCAATTATGTTGCCCATAGGCCCATACTGTATCTCTATTTGCCTAATTTTGTAAAGTTTTTCCAGATTACCAGATGTATAGGGGACTGGAGTAGAACAATTCTACTATATACAGGAATGATACAAAGCGGATCCTATAAGAATATATTGTTAATGAGGGCTTTTTTTTACTTTCTGATTAGAAATTCCAGCTGACGTGGAAAGAAAATCTTCAATATATCTGAGTATAGAGCAAGAAATCTCAGAAAATGAAGAAAAGGGGGAAAAGAGAGGAGGTAAGTGTGAGAGTCAGCTCCATGTTGTGTGATGTCATCCAATAAGAATAATTCATGTGGAGCAGTTGTTATTAGGGATGGGCAGACCCGTGGATGTTGGGGTCCAACAGGCTCAAGAATGTTACCCTAACGTGATCCCGAACGGGATGTGGTGAATATTCATGGGACTTTAATAGCGGGCACACAGACAGCTGAGCGCAGCAGGAGCCACGCTGCGAAAAATACAGTGTTCACCAGCTGGTGCCTGTGCATAGTTAGAAATTTGTCAGTGAGATATATAATTTAGTGCAGTGTGTGTGTGTAGCTTACTGTACATGTATTTAGATAATAATTAAAAAAATAAAATAAAAAAATGCCCAGATGAGGGAAAGCAGACAGCTCGGGACTGGTGTTATTATTCTGGGAAGAGGCCAATGTCCATGAAGCTTCCCAGGCTATTACTATCAGCTCACGGCTGTCTGCACAGCCTTTACTGATTATTAAAAGGGGGGGCACCCTCAAAAATGACGTGGGGTCCCCTTTATACTGCGCCAGCCAATCACAGGCATACCAATACTTGGCATGGCTGTGATGGGGCCTGAAGTGCCCACACCAGAAAAGTTTGTTGATTGGCTGTGCTGCATCCTTTCAACAAGCTTTGTTCGGACTGCTGAATCCGAACAGTAACACAGACTTCCGGGAGACACTAGATGTCCAGTACGGACCGTCACATATATGATGGCTGACAATGATCCCTGACCTCTTTATGAATAAGATTCCTCTGCCATTCAGCCACAGTGACCGCACAGTAGTATCAAGTAATAAGTCGTCCCTTTACTTACATTATAGACTCAAAGCAGATCTTATAAGAATATATTGTTAATGAGGGCTTTTTTTTACTTTCTGATTAGAAATTCCAGCTGACGTGGAAAGAAAATCTTCAATATATCTGAGTATAGAGCAAGAAATCTCAGAAAATGAAGAAAAGGTGGAAAAGAGACGAGGTAAGTGTGAGAGTCAGCTCCATGTTGTGTGATGTCATTCAGTGAGAATAATTCATGTGGAGCAGTTGTTATTAGGGATGGGCAGACCCGTGGATGTTCGGGGAACACAGCGCTGGAGGAGAGAGGAGGCGAGTATGATTGTTTATTTTTTTTATGAGCAGCGTGACAGGGATTGGGGGTGCCAAGCATACCAGGATGAGGAGGCCATACATACAGGGATGAAGGGGGCCATGCATATAAGGATGAGGGGGGCGATGCATACAAGGATGAGGGGGGCTATACATACAGGGATGAGGCATGAGGGGGGCCATACATACAGGGATGTGGCATGAGGGGGACCATACATACAGGGATGAAGGGGACCATACATACAGGGATGAGGGGGCCATGCCTTCCAGGATGTGGGATTGGGGTGCCATGCATACCAGGATGGTGGATTGGGGTGCCATTGCATATCAGGATGGGGATGAGGGCCACATATAACAGGAAGGAGGCGGCCATATATACCAGGATGGGGGGATATTAACAGAAGTGGGGTACATTACACAGTGTCAGCAGCAGACCCCCTCCCCCTTAACAGGGCATCATGACAACATTTTTTGCTTACATTTTTTTCTATTTTCCTCCTCTAAAACCTAGGTGCGTCTTATAGTCCGAAAAATACGGTATTCACCAGCCGGTGCCTGTGCATAGTTAGAAATTTCTCAGTGAGATACATAATTTAGTGCAATGTGTGTGTGTAGCTTACTGTACATGTATTTAGATAATAATTAAAAAAATAAAATAAAAAAATGCCCAGATGAGGGAAAGCAGACAGCTCGGGTCTGGTGTTATTATTCTGGGAAGAGGCCAATGTCCATGAAGCTTCCCAGGCTATTAATATCAGCTCACGGCTATCTGCGTAGCCTTCACTGATTATTAAAGGGGGGGCACCCTCAAATATGACGTGGGGTCCCCTATATACTGTGTCGGCCAATCACACGCATACCAATACTTGGCATAGCTGTGATGGGGCCTGAAGTGCCCACACCAGAAAAGTTTGTTGATTGGCTGTGCTGCATCCTTTCAACAAGCTTTGTTCGGACTGCTGAACCCAAACAGTAACACAGACTTCCGGGAGACACTAGATGTCCAGTACGGACCGTCACATATATGATGGCTGACAATGATCCCTGACCTCTTTATGAATAAGATTCCTCTGCCGTTCAGCCACAGTGACCGCACAGTAGTATCAAGTAATAAGTCGTCCCTTTACTTACATTATAGACACAAAGCAGATCTTATAAGAATATATTGTTACTGGTTTTTTTTTCTACTTTCTGATCAGAAATTCCAGCTCTCGAGAAAAGAAAATCTTCGCTGTATTTGCTTAGAGAGCAACAAAACTCAGAAAATAAAGAAAAGAGGCAAAAGAGACGAGGTAAGTGTGAGAATCAGCTCCTTTACTTACATTATAAATACAAAGCAGATCCTATAAGAATATATTGTTACTGAGGTTTTTTTTTACTTTCTAATCAGAATTTCCAGCTCAGAAAGAAAGGAAATCTGAAAAAAATCTGAGTACACAGGAACAAAACTCAGAAAATGAAGAAAAGAGAGGAAGGAGACGAGGTAAGTGTGAGAATCAGCTCTATGTTGTGTGATGTCAGTGAGAATAATTCATGTGGAGCAGATGTCATCTGTCAGTGATGGGATTGTCACATGTATGATGGCTGACAATGATCCCTGACCTCTGTATGATAAGATTCCTCTGCCGTTTGGCCGCAGTGTCCACGCAGTGGTATCATGTAATACGGAGTCCCATTACTTACATTATATTTATTTCTCTTCTCATAGGTTCCCTCCTCCGCCGGATCTTATCATCCTGCCGGCGTGGATTGTCCAGGGCTGCTCGGATATGTGCATGTTGTCACTGTTCCCCCAGCATCATCTAAAAGACTGAAAACCTCCGCATCTAGCGCCCAGAAATGCAGCAGATCCACCATCACTGCTGAACCTGTATAGAAGGACCTTCACCAGCTTCCTGTGGCCTTCTCACTGGAACATCTTTACCCGGATATGCTTTGCCTCTATCATCAGGCTCCGCGGTATTCATACTACTCGCCTGACTTGGCTTTTATTGATCACCTGGTATCTGACCTCAGCTGTGTTCATGACTATGATTTCGTCTATTAATAATATTCATGGTTTTGTTCATGTCTTAACCTTCTATCCTATTATTAATAATAAAAAAATAAAAGCTGTTACTGTTGCTCTGATTTCTTTTCATCTTGAGTTCACAACTAATTGTAACTCACTAATTGTGCTTCTTAACACTAACTGCATTTGTCATTATTCTGAATGCAGCAGCCAGGCTCATATTTCTGTCCAGCAGCTACACCGGCGCCTCCACAGTACCAGTCATTGCACTCTGCCACAAAGCTCTCCACAGTGCTCCACTGTTCTACAACTCCTCCCATATGTCAGTCTACTACCATATCTACACTTCAATGAGCCAAGACTAATATCCTCCATAATCAGGACCTCCCACTCTCACGTCCATGACTTTTTCTGTGCTGCACCAGCTCTCAGGAGTGCATCAGGTTCATTCCTACTGTCTATGGATTTAAGTGTGCACTAAAAACAGATAATTTTTAGCAAGACTATCAAGTCATGTCACTAATCTAAGTTTTGCCCCCAGCACTCAGTAGCACTTAATATCTGTACATATGTACAGATATTGGCTGGTGACCTGTTCATTTAGTCTTAACTCCTCGGAGATAGGTGCTCCCTAAAACCACATCTGTTTAGGGCGGCCTATCACGCTCCTTAATCAAAGTCCTTTTATATATTTATAGCCCATTCATTATTTCTCCAAACATAAGTCACTCCACCGCACCCAAAACCCCTACAAATACTGGCTGGTGACAGCTCCTGCAGCCTTTATCTCTCCCTCATCCCCTCAAGATGGCGGACCATCATTGTAAATAAGCCCCTGTACTTTGTGTCCCCCCCACCTCATTATAGATTGTAAGCTCTTACCAGCAGGGTCCTCATTAGTTTTGCTTTAATTATTGTATTATCTTTAGCTATGTTACTTATGACTGTTGTATATGGACCTGAATTGTAAAGCGCTGAGGAATATGTTGGCGCTATATGAATAAAGATTATTATTATTAAAACAAAACAACAACATGTTTCATACCGCCAAATCTTCCTTAACTCCTTAGTGACCAAGCCAATTTTGACTTTAATGACCTGCCCAAATTTTTGAAGTTTTACCAATGTCAATTTATGTGGTAATAACTCTTTAACGCTTCAACGGATCCCACTGATATTGAGACTGTTTTTTCATGACATATTGTACTTCATAATAGTGGTAACAATTTTTCAATATGACTTTCATTTATTTGTGAAAATATCGGAAATTTGGCAAAAATTTTTAAAATTTCACAATTTTCAACCTTTTAGTTCTTATGCCCTTAAATCAGAATGTCATGTCACACAAAATAGTTAATAAATAACATTTCCCACATATTTACTATACATCTGCGTCATTTTTGAAACATCGTTTTTTCTGTTAGGAAGTTATAAGGGACAAGAGTTGACCAGTGATTTCTCATTTTTACAACAAAATTTACTAAATATTTTTTTTAGGGACCACATCACATTTCAATTGAGTTTGGGGGGCATATATGACACAAAATATCCAAAAGGGATACTATTCTAAAAATTGCACCCCTTAATTCCTCAAAACCACATTCAAAAAGTTTATTAACCTTTCATGTGCTTCACAGAAACTAAAGCAATGGCAAGGAAAAAATGAACATTTTTTCCACAAAAATTTTACTTTAGCCCCATTTTTTTTATTTTCACAAGGGTAACAGGAGAAATGGACACCAAAAATTGTTGTGTAATTGGTCCTGAGTATGCCAATACCCTATATGTGGGATAAAACTACTGATTGGGCACACGGCAGGGTTCGGAAGGGAAGGAGCATAATGTCTTTTTGAATGCAAAAATAGCTGGAATCGAGAGCAGACGCCATGTCGTTTGGAGAGCCCCATATGTGCCTAAACAGTGAAAACCCCTACAAGTGACACGATTTTGGAAACTAGACCTCTCAAGGAATGCATGTAGATGCCTGGTGAGCACCTTGAACGCCCAGGTGCTTCACAAAAGTTTATAACGCAGAGCCGTGAAAATTAAAAAAAATCTATTTTTTACCACAAAAATATACTTTTAGCCCCAAATTTTTTTCCCACAAGGGTAATGGGAGAAAATGGACCCAAAAATTTGTTGTGCAACTGCTCCTGAGTACGCCGATATCTCATATGTAGGGGAAAACTATTTTTTGGGCACATGGCAGGGTTCGGAAAGGAAGGAGTGACGTTTTGGAAAGCAGACTTTGATGGAATGGTCTGCGGGTGTCATGTCGCGTTTGGAGAGCCCCTGATGTGCCTAAGCAGTGGAAATCCCCCCTCAAGTTACCCCATTTTGAAAACTACACCCCTCAAGGATTTTATCCAGGGTTATGTATAGTGAGCATTTGTAAACCACAGGTACTACACATAATTTGTTAACATTAGGTCGTCATATTGAAAATTGTCATTTATTTCACAAAAATGACGTTTTAGCCCCAAATTGATTATTTTCACAATGGACAATAGGTTAAAAAATAACGCGATGATCAAAAACTTCTATTTGGGCACATGGCAGGACTAGGAAAGGAAAGAGAGCTATTGGTCTGGAATATATTGTGAATGCCATGTCGCATTTGGAAAGCCCCTGACATGCGAAAACAGCAGAAGCTACCACAAGTGACCCAATTTTGGAAACTAGTCCCCTCAAGGAATTTATCTAGGGACGTATTGAGCATTTTTAACTTACAGGTGATTCACAAAACTTTATAACTTCCAGATATGAGAACAAAAAATTATTTTTTTATACTAAAATACTGTTTTAGCGCCAAATTTATAATTTACACAAGCGTTAATAGGAGAAAATGGACCCCATAATTTGTTATGCAATTTTTACCGATCACAGTGATACCCCATATGTGGTTGTACACTAATGTTTGAGCACACAGCAGGGGTTGGATAGGAAGGAGCGCTGCTTGGCTTTTAGAACACAGATTTCGTTTTAATACAGTAGTGTTCAAAACAATAGCAGTGTGTTCAAAAACATGAGTTAAGTACAAAATCTTTCTACTAGTTTTTATTTCCAGCATTGGGAACATTACACACTGTTTTCTAATTCAAAACATGAAGAGAAATGTATATAATTTTTAACTACTTTACAGAAAATAACAAAAAAAGGAGGCCAAGTACTTAAGCTACGTAGTTGGGAGAGGCGAAATTAAGCCACAGGTCAATAAGAACGAGGCAATTCAGAACTGGCTGCAACCACTCTCCAAGAAGCAGGTGAGAGCGTTTCTTGGAATCGTGGGATATTACCGGCGGTTTGGCCCAAATTTTTCTATGATTGCCGCACCACTGACGGACCTTCTGAAAGGCACAAAATCAACGAGGGCGAAATGGACGGTTGAAACCGAGATGACGTTCCAACAGCTGAAGCTGGCACTCTGTAAGCAGCCGGTCCTGGTTGCACCAGACTTTACTAAAGAGTTTGTGCTCCAGACAGATGACTCAGAAGTTGGCCTAGGAGCCGTGCTGTCACAGGAGATAAATGGGGAAGAGCATCCCATCCTGTATATGAGCCGGAAGCTCTCATCCTGTGAGAAAAATTATGCCATTGTGAAGAAAGAATGCTTAGCCATAAAATGAGCCATACACACGCTAAGATATTACCTACTTGGCCAAAAATTTAAATTGGTGTCAGACTATGCCCCTTTGAGATGGTTGAGGGAAAAGAAGGGTAAGAATGCCTGAGCAACTAGGTGGTTCTTAGGTCTCAAAGACTTTAATTTTCACATGGAGAATAGACCTGCGAAGTTACACGCTAATGCTACTGCCCTCTCCAGAATTCCCTGCTGGGTGACTGAAGGTGCCCCCCGGCTTTTGGCAGAGGGGGGGGGGGATATGTGACAGAGTCACTGGTATTATATGCGAGGGGAGGTATGTGTCACTCAGGATTCTCTCCTGTGTGAACTGAGACCTACTGAATCTCTGCCAGCATGTTATATGCTGTGGGTTACCTCTTTTAAAGGGTGTGGTTTTATGGGAATGATGTAGAGATGGGAGGGAAGTCATTCCCCATATCTCCTCCTCAGGGTGTGGCTGAGCAAGCTTTAAATGTTCAGTCCTGTTTTTTTTTCTTTGTGTTGTGTTTGGAGAGGCAAGGTCTCCAGGCTGGACAGCCATAGCTCAGGACAGAGCTGAAGGGTGGACATAACCTGTGTGGGTGAATGGCACATACACATATGGACTGTGCTATTGTTTATCTTTTGTTATGCTGTTTTGCTAGTAAGGCTGTGTTTATCTTTGCTGGAGTTGCAGAGCTTTTGTCACGGGTGTGTCAGAGGTGACAGACAGTCGCCCTACAGTGGGTTGCAGGAGACATCTACGTTTGGCATTGCAGACAGCTTCTTAGATAAGAGGCTGTCTTTAGGACCAAGTAGCTACCTCTCTCTTGCTAATTAGCTCTCTGGCCTGGGTGTATATATACCTGGTGTGTCTGAGAGGGAGTTGCCGGCTATATTCATTTCTACTTGTGAGGCTTATCAGGAGCAGCACTTCATCCTTTCTGGAGCTTGAAGCCATGTGTATATTTGAAATCATCTAAAGCTAAGCAATTTTCCCCTGTTTTGTCTTCTCTTGTTGTCTATAGTGTTTAGTGGAGGTTGACTAGTTCTCATCTCCTTCCATCCCTAGCCGTAGCCGTACGCCAGGGAAAGTAGGGCGAGGCACGCATACGGTGATTGCTGAAGAGGCAATATAGGTACGGTAGTTAAGACAGGGTGACGTTAGACCATACTAGGAGGTCTCTACTTCCTCCTTTCCCTTTTCCCTTTGTGTTGCACTAACTCCTGGCGTGACATTATAGCCGGCCGAGCACGTTTTGAAAAGAAAAAAAAAAAAAAGCTGTAATTTTTTTTCCTTTGTCTGGAGAAGGGATATATCAGACCCTCATCTTCGCTAGTGGCGGCAGGGTTCTTCTTTGTGAAGAAAAAAGATGGCGGTCTACGTCCCTGTTTAGATTTCCGGGAATTACATCAAATTACCATCCATGATCCAAACCCTCTTCCTGATTCTTCCCTCCAGGCTTTTTCTTCCTTAAAGAACCATTTTGCCACTGCATGTATACTCAGTCAACCCGATGTTTCTCAACCCTTTAATGTGGAGGTTGATGCTTCTGATGTTGGGGTTGGGGCTGTGTTGTCTCAGGGTTCATCCCCTGGTAAATGGCATCCATTCTCCTTCTTTTCTAAAAAATTGTCTTCACAGAGAGAAATTATGACATGGGTAATAGGGAACTTTTGGCGATCAAATTGGCGTTCAAGTAATGTCGACATTAGTTGGAGGAGGCTGTCCATCCTATTACTGTTATTACTGACCATAAGAACCCGTCATATCTCCAGTCAGCTAAATGTCTCAACCCTGGGTTCAATTTTGTTGTCACTCTTCGTCCAGGGGTCAAAAATGTCAAGGCTGATGCTTTGTCCCGGAGCTTCCCTGGTGGTGGTGACCATGAGAACCCTGCCCTGATATTACAGAAAGGGGTAGTCATTTTCGCTCTTTATCCTGAACTGGACGGTGAGGTGTTGGAGGCTCAGGGGGACGCCCCTGCCTTCTGCCCTTCAGGAAAGTTATTTGTACCATCTGACCTGCGCCGCAAAGTAATCAAGGAACATCATAACTCTGTGCTTGCTGAGCATCCAGGTGGTAAGGCAACTGCGGACCTCCTCTCTCGTCGTTTTTGGTGGCTGGGGTTGCATCGGGATCCAATTGAACACTTAGCTGCTTGTAGTATTTGCGCGCGTTCTAAGGTTTCGTATACCCCTCCGTCTGGTACTCTTCTTCCGCTACTTATCCCTAGTAGGTCATGGACACACTTGTCCATGCATTTTATTACTGACCTACCGGTTTCTGCAGGTGAAACGGTGGTTTTGGTGGTAGTAGATAGGTTCAGTAAAATGGTTCACTTTGTCGCATTACCTGCACTTCCCAATGCCAAGACACTTGCTCAGGTGTTCATAAATGATATTGTGAAGCTTCACGGGGTTCTCTCCGATGTGGTGTCTGATCAGGGGACCCAGTTTGTTTCCAAGTTCTGGAAGGCATTCTGTTCTCGACTGGGGGTGCAGCAGTCCTTTTCATCTGCCTTCTACCCTCAGTCGAATGGTCAGACCGAGCGTGTCAATCAGAACTTGGAGACATACCTCAGGTGTTTCGTTTCCGAAAATCAGGAGGATTGGGCATCCTACTTACCGCCAGCAGAATTTGCCATCAATAATCATCGTCAAGAATCCACTGGCAGGTCACCGTTCTTCGGTACATATGGTTATCATCCACAGTTTGGTACCTTCAGTGGGGGAAGAGCTTCATGAGTTTCTGAGGAGGAACGGTTTACATCATTGCTCTCCTCCATATGACAGGGTGTTCTTTGAAACTTAAAGACCATGTGAAACAGGTATAAACGTATGGCCGACAGAAAACGCTTGCCAGGTCTGGACCTGAATGTGAATGATTTTGTGTGGTTGTCTACCACGAATATAAGATTAAAAGTTCCTTCTTGGAAGCTGGGACCTAGGCTAATAAGCCCTATAAAATAACCACCGTCATTAACCCAGCAGCGTTTCATCTTGAACTTCCTCAGGCCCTTAAAGGTCCACAATGTGTTCCACATATCCTTACTCAAAAGGTATGTGGAACCTCTTGAACCCTCAAGTCTACCACCGCCCCCAGTACTGGTTGATGGTAATCTGGAGTTCCAGATTTTGAGGAGTGTAGATTCTCATCTCAAATGTCGTTCTTTACAATACTTGGTGCACTGAAAAGGCCATAGTCCAGAGGAGAGGATGTGGGTTTCAGTGTCAGAGGTGAACGTTCCCAGATTGGTTAGCTCATTCCACACCTCTTTTCCTGAGAAACCCGGTCCTGAGGCCACTCGTAGAGGGGGGGCTACTATCGCAAGTGTGTCAAAGGTGACAAACAGTCGCCCTGCAGTGGGTTGCAGGAGATCTCTACATTTGGCATTACAGATAAGATAACATTGTAGATAAGAAGCTGTCTTTAGGACCAAGTGGCTACCTCTCTCTTGCTAATTAGCTCTCTGGCCTGGGTGTATATGTAGCACCCCGAGGGCTCGGTTGCTACAGAGGTATTGCATCTCAGCTAGATGTGCGATATCTCACTCTCAGGTATGGATGCAGTGTGGATCAGGACCCTGACACCTGCATGCATTACACCACATTTCCAGGGGGCAGGGCGACCGATATGCTCCAAGTAGAGCACGACAGTCCCTGTCCCTGGCTGGAGTGTGGGGAGGGAACACCGAGGAAGTGGGAACCCTGTAGTGCAGGAGCAGGGAGGAGGTAGTTCCTGGGTGCACCTAGAGGGAGGTATAAAAGGTGGGCACCATCTTAGATCAGTGTTCAGTCTGAGAGAGGAAGTGACAGAGCAGGGCCTCTGTGGAGCTCTGCTCCGGAGGCGGGCCTAGCCTGTGAGGCCCAGCAAGCACTAAAAGAGAAGACAGTTCACTGAGAGAAGAAGAGGGAGCAGGAGGTGGGAGCAGAGGCTGGTGAGCACAGTACGACGTAGGCAGCCGTTACCTGCAGAAGTGGTCTGGATAAAAAGAACTGTGAGTAAAGACCCTGGACTGCATCACTGACTCTGTGTCGTCACTGCTACTCCTGCACCATCACTCCCATCCTCCGCATACACTGCCCTGAGACTACACTCCTCCCGTGGGGAGTTGTGCTACACTCTGCTGCACTCACAACACCAGCCTCAGCGGTCTGCCCTGCGGCAGCGGTTCATCCTGACCGCAATCCACGGGTGGCGTAGTCGGACATTTAATATCATAAAAACCACACAAATAGACTGCCATTTGAGTTGACCTCCCTGAGCCACGGGACCGGGTCCCCGCCGCAAGAAGACTACAACCCCCAGCATCCGCAATGAGTCCGGTTCCGGGTTTCCCCACACGCGCGCGGCCCAGGGGGCGTGTCATATATATACCTGGTGTGTCTGAGAGGGAGTCGCCGGCTATATTCATTTCCACTTGTGAGGCTTATCAGGAGCAGCACTTAGTCCTTTCTGGAGCTTGAGGTCATGTGTATATTTGAACTGATCTAAAGCTAAGCAATTTCCCCGTTTTGTCTTCCCTTGTTGTCTATAGTGTTTAGTGGCGGTTGACTAGTGCTCATCTCTTTCCATCCCTAGCCGTAGCCATACATGAGGGAAAGTAGGGCGAGGCACGCGTGCAGCGATTGCTGAAGAGTCAATATAGGGGCGGTAGTTGAGAAACAGTGATGCTAGACTAGACTAGGAGGTCTCCACTTCCCCCTTTCCCTAGTGTCTGGGCTCCCTTTCCCTTTTCCCTCTGTATTGCACTAACACTTGATGTGACAGCATTATGCCATATAATAACGCCTGCAGAGAAAACCTGGTTCCTGAGTCTACTTCCGGAAGCGGCCGAGCAAGTCGACCTACCACACCATGTATAAAAAGGCTACCACACCATGTATATTTTTACTGTCCCTATTCTAGTCCTATTAATTACTCTAATTTTTTTTAATTGTTTTATCACACACAAAAAAAATAAATAATCGGATGCCGATCAGCGCTCAATGGCTGTAGGACGCATACACAGATCTGGTGAAAAAAGAGGATAAAAAAATAGAAAGGAAAGAAAAAAGTCCTAGCCAAATGTGAGCATTGGTTCCAATTAGTGATGTGCGTCTGATCAGCGGCTCGGCGGCTGCAGGACGCATGCACGGAAGTGGTGTAAAGGAAGGGTGGAGGTCGGGGATTAGAGGAAAAAAAATTACTGGAAAACAGCGAGCACGAGTGCCGATTAGTGATTTGTGTCACTGATCAGTGCTCGGTGACTGCAGGACGCACGCACGAGTAACTAAAATGCTCCTTACTCGGACCAAACAATTCCTAATGCTCGGGTGCTCGTTTCGAGTAACGAGTATGACGCGCCCCTGGGCCTGTGTCGCGCTGCGTTGCGCACGCGGGAGCTTACCCGGAGCCGGATCTGTTTAGGGTTGTAGTCTCGTGGCGGTGACCCGGTCCGTGCCCAGGGAGTCAAACTGGACGGCAGTCTGTTAGCAGTAGAAAATGGTTGATGACTACGCCACCCGTTGAATGCAGCCAGGGGGCTGCTGCTGCAGGGCAGACCGCTGAGGCCGGTGGAAGGATGGTGCAGCGTGATAGTATAACCCCCAACGGGAGGGGTATGGCCTCAGGGCAGCCGACGTGGATGATGGGGGTAGCAGGAACCACTCAGAGACGGTATGGTAGCGTTCAGGGTCTTTACTGGTAACAACGATAGACCCTCCCGGAGTACTTGCTAGCGAACGGGGCCTGGTCAGTCCTTGAGCAGATGGGATCTCCCCTGGCCAGGCGTAGTTGTAGGCCTCCCAAGCTGACTGTACTCTTCTGGCTACCTTGCTAGAAGCTGATGTAAGTAGCCCACGTCCCTGAGTGTACCGTGTGGTGCTCACCCGTATGGCCGGTGACTCGGGGCCTTCTAATGGCTTCCGCTCCACGATGGCGGTGCTGGTCCCACGCGTGTGACCGGGCCTTCGGGCTTCTGGGCCAGGGGACCTGAAATCCCCTGCCTGACGGATTCTGCTGCTGGGTAGAAGTTAGTCCCCACAGCCTCGGACTCCGGGTCCGGTAAAGAATCTTCTTAGTCAGGGCGAGCTCTTTAGCTGCCAGCCCCTGACTCCTTGTGACTCTGCTGCTTCCTATGCTGCTCTTGTCTCTACTCTTCCTGGACTCACTCACCCTGCCTCAGCCCCGGGTTTATACAGGGGAAGTTCTTCCCCTCCCAAGGCTGGGCAGGAGGTGTGGCATGCACAGGATCCCTGACCAAAGGACCTCCCACCTGCTCTCAGACGTAATATCTCTATCACTGTGACAACCAGACCCCTGGGGTGTCACACTCCCCCCTAGTGAAATTTAGTACTCCGGGACTAAACACTTTTTAGAAAAATATAACAAGGTATATCAAAGAACAATAAAATACAATAAGGAAACACAATAAGATGGTCACGGATGTCCGCAACCGGGTGCAGTCTTTGAAGAAAAGCAAAGGTGTCCATTTCACCAACACAGGGAGACGTAACCAGGTAGGGGTCTGTCCTACCCCGAGTCCTTAACAGTCTCTAGTCCATCCTGGGTTACGCTCCAACTATATACAAAGGATTCCCGGTAAATCCACCAAGGTTTCCTAAAAATAACTAGAAACACAAAATTATACACAAGCAACAAGACACAGAAAAACATAGATAAAACAATTTATACACTTTAAATTCTCCAGCGTGCGGGTAACTGGCCTCTAGTGGCCCGAGTGGACCTACGGAGCTGACTGTCTGGCCCTGAACTACAGGGTGTAGGAGCTGTCAAGGGTAAACTGGGCAGCTGTCTACCGGCTCTTTGTCTCACTAGGGGTACGGCAGGCTCACTATAAGCAGAGGGTTGACTCTCCTGTTCTGCTTGTGTGGAGTCTTCTGCCTCCTGGACCGGCTGTTCTTCCAGCTCTACCCGTTGCTCCGTAGGTTCTTGGGATGATGGTTGGAGGAAGGTGAGTACGGGTACCACAACTGCACCATTGACTTGAGTCCAAGACTGAGGAAAGTCCCCGAGCACGGTACTAACCATATCTTCCCTTTCTTCCACGGGTCGATGGTCTTCTTGTTCCTCTTCAGGGTTCCTCAGTTGTTCGGGACACTTCTTCAGGTGGTCCCGGGATACAATGGCTGTGGTTTCCCCTCCGTCTTTACTGATGGTACAGACCTTCGGGTTCTCGTGGCTTGAGGGCAGTACGGTGTACGGGTCCTTCTCCCACTGGTCGTCCAACTTGTGGAGCCGTCTCTTCCTCTTCAAGACCTGCTCTCCGGGTACCAGGGGAACAGCGGGAGCATACTGGTTGTAAGTTTTCTCTTGTCTTTCCCTAGCCTGACAGAGACTTCGCTCCACGCTCTCCTGTACTCTCCGGTACTGCTGCTGCCTCTCTGTGTCCCAGTCTGTTTCTGGTGAAGTGTCCTCGGGCGTCAGGACTCCCATTTCCAGGTCAACAGGTAACTTACCAGGTCTTGCCCTCATTAGGTAAGCCGGGGTACAGTTGGTGGAACCTACCGGGATGTGGTTGTATAGGTCCACCAGATCGGGCAACTTCTCAGGCCACAGACTGCGTTCTTCCAGGGGCAACGTTTTTAGAAGATCCATTACCACCTGGTTCATTTTCTCACAAAGTCCATTAGTTTGCGGATGGTAGGGTGTCGTCCTTATCTTCCGGCAGCCATACAGATTGCAGAATTCCTGGAAGACCTCCGCTTCAAAGGCAGGTCCCTGGTCCGTCAGCACTTGGTCCGGGTACCCGTGTGGACGGCAAAAGTGCTGCTGGAAGGCTCTAGCTGCTGTTCGAGCCGTTAAGTCCTTGACGGGGACGACAACCAGAAACCGGGAGTAATGATCCACGATGGTTAACGCGTAGACGTAGCCACTTCTGCTGGGGGTCAGTTTTACATGATCCAAGGCTACCAGTTCCAACGGTTGCCGGGTGACGATGGACTGCAGGGGAGTCTTCTGGCTGGCCCGGTCCTTCCTTCTCAGATTGCACGGGCCACAGTCTCTGCACCACTTCTCGATGGTTCCCCTCATGCCTACCCAGTGGAACCGCTCGCGCAGCAGGAACTCCAGCTTTTTCCACCCGAAGTGTCCAGCTCCGTCGTGGTATGCCTCCATCACCATGGCTGCGTCTCTTCGTGGCACCACTACTTGCCAGAGTAGTTCATGCGTCCTGGAGTTAACCATTCTGCGGCACAACTTCCCCTTGTAAAGGAACAGTCGACTCTTCTCTGCCCATAGTTGTTTGGCTTCCTCTGGAGCGTCTGATTCCAGGCTAGCCTCCGGGCGAGTCAGCATCTCCTTCACCAGTCGGACGGCAGGGTCGCTGTCTTGCGTTTCTGCCCAGTTGTAGTGAGGTAAGGGGTTCAACGTAGCAGCCTGCTTACTCCTTACCCGGTGGGAATACTGGATAGTCCCATGACGGTGGAACGCAGGGAGTTCAACTTCTTCCAGTCCCTCCGGATCTTCTCCTCCGTCTGGCAGGTTGGGCATCCTGGACAGGGCGTCCGCGTTGGTATTGGAGCGCCCTGCCCGGTATTTAATTGTGAACTCGTAGTTGGACAGACGGGCCATCCACCTCTGCTCCAGGGCACCGAGTCTTGCCGTGTCCAGGTGTGTCAGCGGGTTGTTATCCGTGTATACGGTGAACCGGGAAGAAGCGAGGTAATGCCTAAAGCGCTCGGTGACTGCCCATACCACGGCCAGGAACTCTAGCTTAAATGAGCTGTAATTTTCGGGGTTCCTTTCGGTGGGTCGCAGTTTTCGGCTGGCATAGGAGACTACTCGTTCTCTCCCCTGCTGAATCTGGGACAGTACGGCTCCTAGCCCGATGTTACTGGCGTCGGTGTAGAGGATGAAGGGCTGGCTATAGTCCGGGTACGCCAAGATTTCATCCCCCGTGAGGGCCATCTTCAGCTGGCGGAAGGACTCTTCTTCTAGCTTTTCCCATTTGAAGGGCGGCTTCTGGTTCTTGGCCTTCCGGGACTGGCCTATCAGGAGGTCCTGCATAGGTGCTGCCTTTTTGGTGAAACCGGGAATAAACCTTCGGTAGTAGCCTACCAACCCTAGGAACTGCCGCACTTCTTTTACGCTGGAGGGGCTTGGCCATCCCTTAATTGCGGTGATCTTATCGGGGTCGGGAGCCACTCCGTCAGCGCTCACCACGTGTCCCAGGTATTGCACCTTTGGTTTCAGGAGGTGACACTTGGAGGGTTTCACCTTTAGGCCGTAACTCGCCAGAGCTTCGAACACCTCCGCCAGGTGTTTCAGGTGGTCCTCATAAGTTTTGGAGTATACGATGACATCGTCCAGGTACAACAGGACCGTCTCGAAGTTTCTGTGGCCCAGACAGCACTCCATTAATCGTTGGAAGGTTCCTGGGGCGTTGCAGAGTCCGAACGGCATGCAGGTGAACTCGCTAAGTCCCATCGGGGTGGTGAATGCGGTCTTCTCCCGGTCCGCCTCTGCTACAGGAACCTGCCAGTACCCGCTAGTGAGATCCAAGGTAGAGAAGAAGTTAGCAGATCTTAAAGCAGCCAATGACTCCTCTATCCTTGGTAAGGGGTACGCATCCTTGTGTGTGATACGGTTGATTTTCCGGTAATCTACACACATCCTCATGGTGTTGTCTTTCTTTTTGACTAAAACTAATGGGGCTGCCCAGGGGCTACAACTATCCCGGATTACCCCAGCCTCCTTCATATCTCTAAGCATCCCCTTGGCGTGTTGGTAATGTGCAGGGGGTACGGGTCGATACCTCTCTTTTATGGGAGGATGATCTCCCGTGGGGATGCGATGTTCTACCCCCTTGACTCGCCCGAAGTCTAACGGGTGTTTACTAAACACTCTCTCATACTCTTGAACCACCCGATAGACTCCTTGTTTCTGATGTGAGGGAGTGGAGTCAGTACCCAAATGTAGTTGCTGACACCAGTCCTCCATGTCTTTCTTAGAGCCGTTACCTTCCTCCGGGTGAGATGGAGGCAAGGGTTCCACAGATTGTATAGAACTTTGATTAGTGGTATATAATTTGGCTAGCGTGGCATACCGGGGCAGGTACACTTCCCTCTCCCCGATATTTATTATGCGAATGGGCACCCTCCCATGGCGTACATTGACCACCCCCCGTGCTGTCAAAATGGTGGGCCTACTGTCTGAGTAAACTGGTTCTACCATTGCCTGGTAATCTCTACCTCTCAGACCAATAGCTGCCCGGCACCAAATCATCATTTCACTTTTTGGGGGCATGGCAATAGGAAAAGGGTCACACATTCTTACGCTACCAATCTCACCGCCGGAGAGTTCCACTTGTTGCCGTTGCATCAGTGCCCGGATCTCTTTCTGGAGCACCCGCTGCTCGCCGGAGCTGGCATTCTTGGCAACCTGCTGTAAAAGGAAAATCACCTCTGCAAGACAATTTTCAATTACATTAGTTCCTAGAGTTATTTTTGGGTGACTCTCATGTTTATCGATATCTACAATGATCAGTCCCTGTGCGGCCAGTTCGACTCTACCAATTTTGATGGTCACCTCTTTAAATCCGATCTGTGGCACGGGCTGACCATTGCTGGCGATGATACTCAAGTCGTCGTCGGGGTAGCGGGTAATATCCGAGTCATTCCAGTACTGCTTGAAGAGCACGTACGGGATGGTGGTGACCTGTGACCCGGTGTCCAGTAGGGCACTCATGGGAATGCCATCCAGTACCACAGGCAAGACTGGACGTCCTCCCACATATCTGTCGCGCCAGTTCGATGGGCCTGGTGATCTTTTTCCTGGGGGTTGGCCCTCTACCCCAGGTTGTGCCCGTTTAAAGAACAGTACCTTGCCATATGTCCGGGTTGATTGCAGCGGCGGCAGATGGGTCGTCCGTCCTCACTGTATCGGTCACTGGGTCTTCCTCTGGCCGGTGGGGTCCTCCTTGGTCGACGCCACGGGATGTCCTCCGGTCCGGATGCCAGCTGGATCTTCCCTGGGGTGGAAACCTGTAAAGACTGCACAGTTCGGGTTAGCGCAGCAACGCTCTTAGCTAGCTCTTGGACCTGATGGTGTAGGTCTGGAGCCGGGTCATTGTCCAAAGCCTGCGCATCAGCTCCCACAGGCCCTGCTGACAAGGGCGCCGCCTCCTGGTAGTAAGTGGTAGTGGGGCGTCTGTGGGTCACAACGCCACCTGGTGCCGGTTCTCGGAGCACCCGGATGGCTCTGTCCTTGAACTGTGCAAAGTCCAGATGGGGATCCTGTAAGGCCATTGCCCGCAACTGGGTTCGGTGGGCATTGCAATATAAACCCTCTATAAATTGTTCAGTCAACAGCCTGTCCTCGTTTCCCACCCCATCAGGGTCGGTCTGCTTTATGGCCCTCAGGGCCTCTTGTAGGTTTAGTGCATAGTCCCTTATACTCTCATGCGCTCGCTGCTTGCACCCGTAGAATCTAAGCTTAATCTCGGCTGAGGTGCGGGTATCAAAGGTGTCCTTCAGCCGGGTTAGTATCCCTGCGACAGTCTTCCTCCCAGGTGGCCAGGATTTTACTTCCCTTTTGGCTGCCCCGGTTAGTTGGGCCACCAGGATGCTCACTTTTTGCTCTTCTGTGAGGGGGTACACCTGGAAGAGGCTATCCAGCTTTTCTCTAAAGTCATGCAGGGTATGTGACTCCCCTGAGTACTGGGGTAGCCAAGCTGCTCCCGGGATATAGGGCATGGTGAAGGGCATAACTGCAGCAGCGGTAGCGCTGGCGGGGGTTGAGGCAGTGAAGCTCTCCTCCGTATCCGACATCTTCCTCCCCCCTAGTGGACCGTGGCCTACCTTGCGATGATCCTCTTCCGTAGGCCGCGGCTCCGCAGTGGATCGTCAGGGTTGAGGACCTTCCGTCGCGCTCCTGTGACGTCGGCGTCTGCTGGGCTCCTTCCAGGACCTTACGCAACGTCCGGACGTGAGGCGGGGCTTCAGTTCTCGCGCGCTTTCGGAGTCCACGCCCCTCTTCTTCCCGCGCGGCGTCCTCAAGATGGCGTCCAATGGCGGGAAAACTCCACGGATGGCGGGAAGAAGGTCGAAGATGGCGCCGGATGGCGGGAAAACTTCGCGGATGGCGGGAAGAAGGTAGAAGATGGCGCCGGATGGCGGGAAACCTTCACCACTGGTAAGTTTGAACAGTCTTTGCTTTTCAGGCACGCAGTACCCGGTGGTTGCGGGCACGAAATCCTGCCGACTACGCCAAAGTTGACGCGCCCCTGGGCCTGTGTCGCGCTGCGTTGCGCACGCGGGAGCTTACCCGGAGCCGGATCTGTTTAGGGTTGTAGTCTCGTGGCGGTGACCCGGTCCGTGCCCAGGGAGTCAAACTGGACGGCAGTCTGTTAGCAGTAGAAAATGGTTGATGACTACGCCACCCGTTGAATGCAGCCAGGGGGCTGCTGCTGCAGGGCAGACCGCTGAGGCCGGTGGAAGGATGGTGCAGCGTGATAGTATAACCCCCAACGGGAGGGGTATGGCCTCAGGGCAGCCGACGTGGATGATGGGGGTAGCAGGAACCACTCAGAGACGGTATGGTAGCGTTCAGGGTCTTTACTGGTAACAACGATAGACCCTCCCGGAGTACTTGCTAGCGAACGGGGCCTGGTCAGTCCTTGAGCAGATGGGATCTCCCCTGGCCAGGCGTAGTTGTAGGCCTCCCAAGCTGACTGTACTCTTCTGGCTACCTTGCTAGAAGCTGATGTAAGTAGCCCACGTCCCTGAGTGTACCGTGTGGTGCTCACCCGTATGGCCGGTGACTCGGGGCCTTCTAATGGCTTCCGCTCCACGATGGCGGTGCTGGTCCCACGCGTGTGACCGGGCCTTCGGGCTTCTGGGCCAGGGGACCTGAAATCCCCTGCCTGACGGATTCTGCTGCTGGGTAGAAGTTAGTCCCCACAGCCTCGGACTCCGGGTCCGGTAAAGAATCTTCTTAGTCAGGGCGAGCTCTTTAGCTGCCAGCCCCTGACTCCTTGTGACTCTGCTGCTTCCTATGCTGCTCTTGTCTCTACTCTTCCTGGACTCACTCACCCTGCCTCAGCCCCGGGTTTATACAGGGGAAGTTCTTCCCCTCCCAAGGCTGGGCAGGAGGTGTGGCATGCACAGGATCCCTGACCAAAGGACCTCCCACCTGCTCTCAGACGTAATATCTCTATCACTGTGACAACCAGACCCCTGGGGTGTCACAAGTATAATGGGAGTCAATGAGAAATCTGAGCATTTTTCCGGCAGACCCTACAAGGAGGTCTGGGGGGCAGAGAAAATGTGCAAATGGATGAGAAAGGTGCTGAATGGAAGGAGAACAGCATGGGGAAGACCCCTGGAAGCATCTCTGACTCCCAGATCACAGCTGAGAACAATGGTTTCACACTTTTACTCCACTTTAAGGACTGACAATAAAACATTCCAAATCAACGATAAATTGCATTTTAGATGAAAAAAAATGATAAGAAATATGTTTCCTGTATAATAACTTGTATATAAGGCAAAATTTAAAAAGCATTTTAAAAAAATTATAATTTAAGTAAACCAAAATTGTTTTTTTTATGAAAAAATAGTAAACTTCAGTGTAATTCATGAAGGAAGCACGAACTGCCAAAAATTATCGACTCGGATACACCCTGTATTAGACATAAAGGAGGGTCTCATACACATTCTGTTCAAATTGTCATGTAGTGATACTCCTAGACTCATAAAGGCTATGCACTAAGTGCAAATCCTGCCAAAAATTACAAGCAGGGTTATCCATACTCTCTTGAAGGCACCAACTGTAGTGCCTCATTCAAATATTGTGAACAAAGTGTAGTTGTGGTACTCCTACATTCATAAAGGCTTTGCACAAGTACAAAGGCAGGAACAAATTATAAGTAAGGTCATCCATAGACCCTAGAAGGCAACAACTGGCAGGCCTCATTCAAATATAGAACATTAAAAACACTTTATATGCTGCTGTCATCAGGTGGTGTGTAAAAGCCTGGTATAATCCATGCTTTGTTCATTGTTATCAGTCAGCCTTTCTGTTGCAGGAGAAAGCGCTTGTCCGTTATGACCCCCCTTTGGCACTAAAAATCTGCCGAGACAAGACCCTAGCGGCAGTGCAGCACAACACCTCCAAGGCATAGAGGGACAACTCATGCCAGGTGTCCAGCTTTGAGACCCAATAGCTGAAGGTCGCAGAGGAATTAACAAATAAGCTTGTTTGGTCGGCCAGGTATTGCTTGACCATCTTTGAAAACTTTTCCTTCCTTGTCAAAAATACCTGGCCATGATGACGCGCCCCCTGAGCCATGGGGATACCCGGAGCCGGGCCTTGTAGATGCTGGGGGTTGTAGTCACCGTGGTGGTGACCCGGTCCGTGACCCAGGGCGGTCAAACCAAGGGGGTAGTCTATATGTACAAATGTTAATGTCCGACTAAGCCACCTGTGGATTGCGGTCATTGGTAACCGCCACTGCGGAGCAGTCCGCTGAAGCTGGTGGTATGTGCAGCAAGGTGATGTGACTCCCCACAGGAGGAGTGTAGCTTCAGGGCAGCGTGCTTGGATGATGGTGGTGATTGTGCAGGGCGTTCTAGTGCTATGAGTGCTGGCGCCGCAAGGAACACAGAGACAGGATAGTGCAGTCCCAGGGTCTTTACTCACTGTTGTTGTAGTTCAGATTACAGGTACCAAGCAATCTTCCACCGTCGTGCTGTGCGTACTCAGTGAGGGGTTCAGTCCACCCTCAGGTATTTCCAGAGCACTTATCAGGACCCCGTTCTGTGTACCTTCCTCTGGCCTCTTCCTGCACCTCACACCCAGCGCCACTTCTATCCGGTACCCTCGGGCCTTGGCGGGCGACGTGTGTTCTGTCCCCTGGGTCCTGTGCTGATACCTTCTTAGTGTACTGGTGTGGACTAGTGGTCTGCAGTACTTGAAATGCTGCAGCCTCCGGTTCCTAGTTAAGCATTTGCTGTTTCTCTACTAGTTGAAGGACCCAGTTCCCTGTTCTGGCCTGACCCCTCTACCTCCTGGTACGGGTGGCTTGCTGCACGGCCCGTACCCCTAGGGTCCCTTCACTCCTCATTCCTGGAGCCGTCCTGCTCCCTCTCCTCTCTCTCAGGCTCAGGCCTCCTGACTTGGCCCGCCTTTGGAGCAGAGCTCATACAGAGCCTCTGCTCCCTGACTTCTCCTCAGTCTGTCTGACTGGAACTCCACCTGCTCTTCTGTGTGAACCAAGATGGTTCCTTACTTTTATACCTCCTACACATGTGCTCCCAGTATCTATGTCCTCCACCCCATCCACTACATAGTTCTCCCTCTCTAGGTGGTTCCCCCCACTCCAGCCAGGGACCAGGGACTGTGCTCTCCCGTAGGAGCAATCTCGCCCTGTCCCCCGGAAATGTGGTGTAGTGAATGCTGGTGTTAGGGTCCTGAGCTGTACTCTTTCCTTACATGGGAGTGAGATACCACACCTCTGGGTGAGATGCAATACCTCTGTGGCGACCGAACCCTCAGGGGCGCCACACACCCCCCTGGTAAAACACAGCACATCCTCGGGCTGGAACAGAGCAAAAGACAGGGTAAATTAGGACATGCAAATTTTTGGATGCATCACATTATATAACATTATGGATACTTTTTAAAGGACATTTCTCTTCACACTTATAAAATATTTCTTCACACATATAAGACATTTTTAATATAAACATTCTTCATATCAACACATTTTCAAGTAAAACTTTTGGTCAACCGGTCACAGTAATGTCTGCAACCAGGTGTCCATTTTTCGATAAAGTGCAAACTTGCAAACATGAATATGACGGACCTGTCCCAAACCCTCAACGGAGGTCCTGGGGTGGCTGCAGGGCTTAGACGATCCAGATGCTGGACCTCGTCTTCGGTCACCTACAACGGGTTTTTGTTCTGAGGTCACTCGTTGTAGTTCTTATAAAACCAATAAGGGGCACCTCAACTATTTACAAGAAGCGGCTGCTCCCAGTCCTCAGCCGGTTAGTCTCTGGACCCTTTACGGGTAACTAAACAACCTAGTAAAAACACAAACGGTGAACCTGCAGCGTCTATGCTGCTGTACGGGTACTGATTACTACTGGCAGTCCTTAGTAGTATTGCTCCCTCCAGGGAGGCTCTAGTTCATCACAAGCTGACCCAGCCGGGTCTTCAGCTTCATACTGGTAGAAGCCGTGCTCTTCTACCACCTTGTGGACATTTAAGGCGTACCAGCCTCTGACTCCTTTGTGACGGGTATAGGTCACGATGTCTCCGGGGTAGAGGTCCCTATCAGGGTGACCTGCTATTAGGTGGGACTCCACGTCCCTCCTGTTGACGAACAGATCAATGTCTGTGTGTGGGTCCCGGATGAATCCCCACCCGGCATCCAAATTGAATTTAACTACGGTCCCTTCTTCCTTGGGACCGTGGGTGGCTTTGTTGGCCTGGCAGGCCCGGGTCTTTTCCTGCATATTCTGGGCCTCTAATTTCTCCCACCGCACGCGCCGTGAGCTGCGCTCTTTTTCAAATTGGACCAGCTGCTGGTGGCAGAACTCTTTGCGACGGGCTGCGGCTGCCCTGGTCTCCTGGGACAACCCCATCAGGTCCTCCCCAGAGTGATCCCACTCAAACTGGGCCTCGTCTTCCGGCAACCGGGAGATGGCGGCAGGCTGCGGAGCGGGTAGGAGCGAGGGCCGCTGGTCCTCCACCTCCGTGGACCAGTCCCACCGGCGACGTCTGTATACTCACTTGGCTGGTGGGGGAGTTGGTTCCTGCAGGGGACCCAGAAGCTGGCTGGCTGTGCCGGTGCCCGGAGATGGCGGTGTCTGGGCTTGCGGGGCGTGCAGGGCAGACGCGCCCGGGACTTGTGGACCTTGCGGCGGGGTCAGGTGCGGGCCGCCGCTGGTGGCGCCTGGGGTCAGCAGCTCCACCAGCGGGCCCAGGAGCAGGTCGACGCTGGCGGCGCCCGGGGCTGGAGGGCTTGGCTGGGGGCCTAGGAGCGGGCCGCCGCTGGTGGCGCCCGGGGCTGGAGGGCTTGGCTGGGAGCCTTGCTGCGGGGTCAGGAGCGGGCTGGTGTTGGTAGCGCCCGGGGTCAGCGGCTCCACCAGGGGGCCCAGGAGCAGGTCGATGCTGGCAGTGCCCGGGACAGGGAAACTCCTCCTACCTGCTCCCGCGGCCGCTCCTGCGTCACGTGTCGCCTCCTGGCGCTGGTCGGGCTCCGCTAAGGCTGGGGCACCGCCGGTGCTTGGTAGCGTCGTCGGCTGCCGGTTCGCCATCCGCTGTTCCATCTCCCGTCTCCACCTGGTGATGGCGTCTCGCTAGGCCCTCTCCATCCTCCGGCCCTGATCTTCCATCCCAGAGCGGAGGAACTCCGAGTCCTCCTGGGGCAGCTTAGCCACTAGCTCCTCCAAGGTGTAGGGTACTGCGGCCTGCAGCAGGCCGCTGACTGGGGCTCTTGTGCTGCCGTCCTCCATCTTCCCTACAGGGTGCGGTCTGTCTAGACTGATCCAGACCACGCCATGTCTCCCAGTTTTCTTCTCTCCTCTCCCCTTTTGGGGGCGGTCCCAGGGCAGTTTGTTGCAGTCCCATGGCAATCTGCTGTCGGTTACTTTCAGGGTCAGCCCCCCCACCTTGATGGACATACTTGCATACATGACCACTGCTGTTTGGGGCGGGCTCCGCTTCTGGCACCATTCTGGGACCTGGCCCACGATGGGAGGTAGTTTCTTGTCGTCTTTTAGCACGCACATAATGGCGCCCGTTCTTCTGGGGCGGGCGCCACATTTAGTAGAAAACACAGTCTTTAGGCGCGCGATACCCGGTGATAACGGGTGGGCTCATATCCTGCCGACTACGCCAAAGTTGACGTGCCCCCTGGGCCGTGGGGTACCCGGAGCCGGGCCGGTAGACGCTGGGGGTTGTAGTCACTGTGGCGGTGACCCGGTCCGTGACCCAGGGCGGTCAATCTAAGGGTAGTATTTGTGTGTAGGGGTTTTATAATGTCCGACTACGCCACCTGTGGAGTGCGGCCAATGAGGCCGCCGCTGCGGAACAGTCCTCTGAAGCTGATGGTTTGGCAGCACATGTGGTATAACTCCCCACAGGAAGAGTGTAGCTTCAGGGCAGTGTGAGTGGATGATGGTGATTGTAGGGCAAGGAGTCAGTAATGAAAACAGAGTCCGTGTGATGCAGTCCCAAGGTCTTTACTCACAGTTATTGCAGTTCTGGTTACAGGGACCCATGTAACGGCCCTCGTCGTTCTGTGCTCACTCAGTGAGGGGTTCAGCCGACCCCCAGGTAACTCCGGAGTATTTAGCAGGATCCTCCTCTGTGTGTCTTTTCTCTGGCCTTCTCCCTGCACCTCACACTCAGTGACACTTCTATCCGGTACCCTCGGGCCTTGGCGGGCGACGTGTGTTCCGTCCCCTGGGTCCTATGTGGCTACCTTCTTAGTGAGACTGGTGTGGACTTTTGGCTTACGGTACATAAAGTGCTGCAGCTTCCGGTTTCTAGTTGAGCCTTGCTGTTTCTCTGCTAGTTGAGGGACCGGTTCCCCTTATCTGGCCTGACCCCTCTACCTCCTGGTAGCAGCGGGCGTACGGGTGGCCTTCTGCACGGCCCGTACCCCTAGGGTCCCTTCAGTTCCTGGAGCCTTCCTGCTCCCACTCCTCTCTTCTCTCCTTCAGTCCTGGGCCTCACAGGCTAGGCCACCTCTGGAGCAGAGCTCATGCAGAGCCTCTGCTCCTTCACTTCTCCTCCTCTGACTGAACTCTCTAAGATGGTGTCCCTATTTTATACTGCTCCCACTCAAGTGTTCCCAGGATCTGCGTCCTTCACCCCATCCACTACATGGTTCCCCCTCTCTAGGTGGTTCCCCCCACTCCAGCCAGGGATCAGGGACTGTGGTCTCCCGTAGGAGCAATCTTGCCCTGTCCCCCGGAAATGTGGTGTAGCGAATGCTGGTGTTAGGATCCTGAGCCATACTCCTTCCTTACCTGAGAGTGAAGTACCACACATCTGGATGAGATGCAATACCTCTGTGGCGACCGAACCCTCAGGGGCGCCACAGCCCCAACAGTGCAAACAACTCTGTATGATACCCCTGAAACCCCCCACATATAGTATACAGCTCCAACTTTGCCCACAACACTTTATGATGCCCCCTCAGCCCTCCACACATAGTATATGGCCCCAATAGTGCCCACAACACTGCATGATACTCAACAGCCTCTCACACTTAGTATACAGCCCTAACAATGCCCACACACTGTATGATGCCCCACAGACCCCAATCACAACATAGTATTATGTTCCATAAAGTGTACACACACTCAGCTGTCACACACAGACACAGATAGACACACTGTTTATATACACTGCTCAAGAAAATAAAGGGAACACTCAAATAACACATCCTAGATCTGAATGAATGAAATATTCTCATTGAATACTTTGTTCTGTACAAAGTTGAATGTGCTGACAACAAAATCACACAAAAATCATCAATGGAAATCAAATTTATTAACCAATGGAGGCCTGGATTTGGAGTCACCCCAAAATTCAAGTGGAAAAACACACAACAGGCTGATCGTACTTTTATGTAATGTCCTTAAAACAAGTCAAAATGAGGCTCAGTATTGTGTGTGGCCTCCACGTGCCTGTATGACCTCCCTACAGCACCTGGGCATGCTACTGATGAGGTTGTGGATGGTCTCCTGTGGGATCTCCTCCCAGACCTGGACTAAAGCATCCGCCAACTCCTGGACAGTTTGTGGTGCAATGTGTAGTATTGAGCGAGCATGCTCGACACTGCTCGGTACTCGCCCGAGCATCACGCTACTCGGGATGTTCAGCGAGCACCGAGCATTTCCGGGTTACTCGGGCGGGAGCTCGGGTCTCCGCCCTGCATGTTTGGCGCTCTTTACAGAGCCAATGAACATGCAGGGATTGCCAGCCAGTCACTTTAATGCCGCAGCCATGTTGTTTGTGGGCATTACAGTGATTGGCTGGCCGCACAGCGTCACCTCGAGTATTTAAAACTGGGCGCCGCCATCTTGGACACAGTCGCTCCAGAACAGACAGTGTAGGGACAGCGCTGTTGATTTAGGGAGAGATATATCCTGCGAAATAGTTAGTGTAGGGTCTGTAAAGGCTGCCAGATCAAACAAACAGTCCTTCTAAGGACTAATATCCATCCCAGATATCAGGCAGGCAGGCTGTATAGGAGACGCAGTGGTTATACCAGCAAATGCTGCATTACAGTCCTGTGTGCTCCTGTTGCTGAAATTGCTGGACTTAGCTCCAGGTCTCGGGGGCCAGGAAAAATCCTTTTTTTTTTCATCTAAATCCTCTTTTTTTTTCCCTCCTTCACACTGTACAAATACCCGTCTTATTAACCTTTTGGTGCCCCCCCCCAAAAAAAAAGCGTGTCTCTGATTTTTCAGACACAAATATATCTGTTGAAAATAGTCTGGTGTAGGTCAGAGAAATAGAAGTGTGGTTTTGCAGTTCCATGGGCCATTTGTATCTAAAAAAACAGTTTGAGTGTGTCGCTCACTGTTCAGCCACAAATATATATATTTAAAAAAGTCTGGTATACACCAGTAAATTATAACTGTGGTTTTGCTGTTCCACGGTAAAAAATCTCTACTATCCTGCTTTAGGCATTTTTTGCCGTAAAAAAAAAATAACAGTGTCTCCCTGATTTTTCAGACACAAATATATCTGTTGAAAATAGTCTGGTGTAGGCCAGAGAGACAGAAGTGTGGTTTTGCTGTTACACGGTAAAAAATCTCTATTATCCTGCTTTTGGCATTTTTTGCCGTAAAAAAAAAATAATAGTGTCTCCCTGATTTTTCAGACACAAATATATCTGTTGAAAATAGTCTGGTGTAGGCCAGAGAGACAGCAGTGTGGTTTTGCTGTTCCACGGTAAAAAATCTCTATTATCCTGCTTTTGGCATTTTTTGCCGTAAAAAAAAAAATAATAGTGTCTCCCTGATTTTTCAGACACAAATATATCTGTTGAAAATAGTCTGGTGTGGGCCAGAGAGACAGAAGTGCGGTTTTGCTGTTCCACGGTAAAAAATCTCTATTATCCTGCTTTAGGCATTTTTTGCCGTAAAAAAAAAAATAACAGTGTCTCCCTGATTTTTCAGACACAAATATATCTGTTGAAAATAGTCTGGTGTAGGCCAGAGAGAAAGCAGTGTGGTTTTGCTGTTCCACGGTAAAAAATCTCTATTATCCTGCTTTTGGCATTTTTTGCCGTAAAAAAAAAAATAATAGTGTCTCCCTGATTTTTCAGACACAAATATATCTGTTGAAAATAGTCTGGTGTAGGCCAGAGAGACAGAAGTGTGGTTTTGCTGTTCCATGGTAAAAAATCTCTATTATCCTGCTTTTGGCATTTTTTGCCGTAAAAAAAAAAATAATAGTGTCTCCCTGATTTTTCAGACACAAATATATCTGTTGAAAATAGTCTGGTGTAGGCCAGAGAGACAGAAGTGTGGTTTTGCTGTTCCACGGTAAAAAATCTCTATTATCCTGCTTTTGGCATTTTTTGCCGTAAAAAAAAAATAATAGTGTCTCCCTGATTGTTCAGACACAAATATATCTGTTGAAGATAGTCTGGTGTAGGCCCGAGAAATACAAGTGTGGTTTTACAGTTCCACGGTTCAAACCTCTGTATCATCCACTTTTGGGCCATTTGTATCTAACAAAAACAGTTTGAGTGTGTCACTCACTGTTCAGCCGCAAATATATATATTTAAAAAAGTCTGGTATACACCAGTAAATTATAACTGTGGTTTTGCTGTTCCACGGTAAAAAATCTCTATTATCCTGCTTTTGGCATTTTTTGCCGTAAAAAATAAATAATAGTGTCTCCTGATTGTTCAGACACAAATATATCTGTTGAAAATAGTCTGGTGTAGGCCCGAGAAATACAAGTGTGGTTTTGCAGTTCCACAGGTCAAATCTCTGTATTATCCTGCTTTTCGCAATTTTTGCCGTAAAAAATAAATAATAGAGTCTCCTGATTGTTCAGACACAAATATATCTGTTGAAAATAGTTTGGTGTAGGCCCGAGAAATACAAGTGTGGTTTTGCAGTTCCACGGTTCAAACCTCTGTATTATCCACTTTTGGGCCATTTGTATCTAAAAAAAACAGTTTGAGTGTATCGCTCACTGTTCAGCCGCAAATATATGTATTTAAAAAAGTCTGGTATACACCAGTAAATTATAACTGTGGTTTTGCTGTTCCACGGTAAGAAATCTCTATTATTCAGCTTTTGGTATTTTTTCCGTAAAGAAAAACAGTAATAGTTTCTCCCTGATTGTTCAGATTGTTTAAAAGAGTCGGGTGTAGGCCAGAGAAAGAACTGTGGTTTTCCTCTTCCCCGGTTCTAATCTACTTTTTATTACCCTTGTTCCATTGATAGTGCGAGTGTAAGCTATTTTGCTTCCTTTACAATGGGCAAGGCACGTGGCAAGGGACGTGGAAGTGGACGTTCTGGTGATGGTGCGTGCAGAGGACGGGGCCGTGGCCAAGGTGAAAATGTGCCACAACCAACAGCCACATCTTCTTGCTCCCACTTCTTAACCGAATTACTAGGGAAGCACAGAACAACACCAGTATTGCGAACTGATCAGTGTGAACAGGTTATTAATAGGATAACAGATAATACTTCCAGTTACCTGGGCACCACCACCTCCGGCCTGTCTTCCACACGGTCGACTCTTAGTAGCCGTGAGTCTCGACCGCATACTCCTCCTCACCCTGATGCTCCTTCCCCCCACCATGCCGAGTGTCGTCTGATCCCACACTTGGACACTCTGAAGAGCTGTTCACTGGTCATTTCCAGATTTGTGCCCCTCGCCTGCTCCGCTTGAAGTGGTGGAAGAGGAGATCCCATGTAGCGATGCCCAAATATTTGAACAGCCACGGCCACAGGAAGTCGACGCTGGCAATTTGTCACAAGAGGTGGACGATGATGAGACACAATTGCCAGGAAGTGAGGAGGAGGATCGTGGTGCGCAAGTGGAAGAGGAGGAGGTGGTGGATGATCTAGTAACTGACCCAACGTGGCAGGAGGACATGCAGAGTGACGCCAGCAGCACTAAGGAGGAGGGAGGCAGAGTACCCCAACAGACAGGAAGAAGCAATGTGGTGGCCGCAGACTGAAGGCGGGCAACAGTTCCTCGTAACACCAACACGAGGGACGTTGGCAGTACAAGCGGTAGGTCTTCCAGAGTCTGGAATTTTTTTAAAGACTCTGCTGATAACCCCAAAAGGGCCATTTGTACCACCTGCCATGCCACCATCAGCAGGGGTGACAAAACTACCAGCCTGACCACCACCAGCATGATCAGGCACATGGCAGCAAAGCACCCGACTTTGTGGGGCGAACCCCAGGGTCCACGATCAGGGTCAGCGGGTGTCACCACTGCTTCTTCCGCTGTTGTGCATCCAATAGAACCCCCTGTTGTGTGTGCAAGGCAATCCCCTGTCCATACTGCATGTAAAGATGCCCCCTCCTCTCAGTCTTCACTTGTTATGGCAGTTTCTCAAGAAAGAGCATCAACGTCCACGTCCCACCGCAGCGTTCAATTGTCCATATCCCAGACCTTTGAATGAAAGCGGAAATTCGCAGCTAACGCCCCACAGGCCACAGTCCTAAATTCGCACATTTCACGACTGCTTGCGTTGGAAATGCTGCCTTTTAGGCTGGTGGAGACGGAATCCTTCCGCAACCTTATGGCGGTGGCCGTCCCTCGGTACTCGGTCCCCAGCCGACACTATTTTGCCCAGTGTGCCATCCCCGGACTACACAAGCACGTGTCCCAAAACAACTGCCGTGCCCTCAACAAAGCAGTTACTGGGAGAGTCCACCTGACAACAGACACGTGGACAAGTGCTTGTGGCCATGGACTGTACATCTCTCTGACGGCACACTGGGTAAACATAGTGGAAGCCGGGATCCAGTAGGACCTTGGGACGGAACACATCCTCCCTACACCAAGGATTGCGGACCTTATGTCAGTCAGAGTTGCCCCCACAGTGTATAGCTCCTGCGCATCATCTTCCTCCTCCTCATGTTCAGCCTCCATCTCCAATATCACCACATCAGTTACAAGCTGGAAGCACTGCAGTACTGCCTCCCCCAAGCGGCAACAGGCTGTGCTGAAACTCATAAGCTTAGGTGAGAAACCTCACACTGCTTGTGAGTTGTGGACAGCTGTGAAAGAGCAGGCAGATCTGTGGCTGAGACTGCTGAACCTACATCCAGGCATGGTCGGGTGTGACAATGGCCGTAACCTGGTGGCGGCTCTGAGGCGAGATCACACACGTACCATGCCTGGCTCATGTGCTTAACCTCGTGGTTCAGCAGTTTCTTAAATCGTACCCCGAGTTGCCAGATCTGCTCATCAAAGTACGCCGCCTGTCAGCTCATTTTCTCAAGTCGGCTACAGCTTCCGCCGCCCTTGCTGTGTTGCAGCAGCGATTGTAGCTTCCCTCACACCGACTGGTGTGTGATGTCCCCACACGTTGGAACTCTACCCTCCACATGTTGCAAAGGATTTGTGAGCAGAAGAGAGCAGTTGTGGAGTATCACCTGCAACAAGGCAGTCGATATTCAGGTCAGACTCCACACATAAGACCTCAGGAGTGGACCTAGATGTCTGACATCTGTACCATCTTGACAAACTTTGAGGAGTCCACCCAGATGGTGAGTGGCGATGACGCCATCATTAGTGTCAGCATTCCACTTGTCTGTCTTTTGCAACGCTCTCTGCAGAGAATTAAAGAGGAGGCATTGCAGCCAGAGTATGATGAGATGGATCAAGAAGCCGTAGCGGTCGATTACACACAGCCCAGCCTCATCTCATCCCAACATGCATTAGGGGACAATGAGGGAGAGGAGGAGGAGGAGGAAGAACAGGAGCTTGTATCATGCGCTGTAGACGGTAGTACCTGTACAACTCTCATACCGTCGGGTCAGCGTGGGTGGCCTGAGGACAGAGGGGAGGAGGAGGAGGGAATGTTTGTAATATGCTGTACTGCATGGCTCTTGTAAGGGGCATTGCAAGTTCCTCCGTCCTAATTTTTGGCAGCTTTTGCTTGGAAGGCATAAGCAAATACTATGGGAGACACACTCCCCAATCATGGGAATAATGTTTTTAAGATGCTGTACTGTATGGCTCTTGTAAGGGGCATTAAAACAGTCTTGTTAAGCTACTGCGACCTCCACCACTTTTCCGAGGGGCATTAAAACCGTCTTGTTAAGCTACTGTGACCTCCATGTCTCTTCCAAGGGGCATTCAAACCGTCTTGTTAAGCTACTGGGACCTCCACGTCTTTTCCGAGGGGCATTAAAACCGTCTTGTTAAGCTACTGTGACCTCCACGTCTCTTCAAAGGGGCATTAAAAGCGTCTTCTTAAGCCACTCTGAACTCCACAGCTCTTCCAAGGGGCATTGAAATGTTGTTTTTAATTACCTCTAACCTCCACGACTCTTCCAACGGGCATTGCATTTCCTCCTAATTTTAGTCAGCTTTTGATTTTCAATGCAAAGGCGAAAACTAAGGGAGACCCACTCCCCAATAATGGGTAGAAAGTTTTTAGTATGCTGTAATCCACGTCTGTTTCAAGGGGCATTGCAGTTCCTCATAATTTTTGGAAAGCCTTCCATTCACTGCTTAGGCCAACAGTGTACAGGAGACCCAGTTGCTATAAATGGAAAAAAAGGTTTAGTTAAGGCCCTCTGACCTCCATGTCATTTCCAAGGGGCATTGGAGTGCCTCAAAATTTTTGGTAGGCATTGCACTCACTGTATGCCCTATAACTGTGTAGCCGAACCGCTCCTTTTGTTACAGAAACATATCCTACAAGACATATGTGGTTGACTGGCCTGATATTGATGTGAATGGTCCCTGTTCCTCCTGCTCTTTCTCCTTTGCCACTACCTCATCCATCATTTATCACCTGAAGCTTTGTTTTAACGGGAGTCATAGAACTGGAATAGTAGCAGGAAAACATCCAGCAATCCACGGAGGTAGGATATGCGCCAAAATGCTGACCACCTCAGGCCTAGCCGCTACTACATACATGCGCTTGCATTCCAAGAAAACAAAGCAGATGCTAACTTCTATCATCATCATCATGGTCCTCACCTTGGCACTCTCAACTCCCCTGATGGAGAAGCCAGGGCCCACCGGAGGAGTCTGGTTCTCTGGTGGGCTCGTCCAATGCTGCCCTAAAGCAGGCCGGGCTAAGAAAAGTGTGTGTGGGGATGTTCCAAGGAGAAATAGGGGCGGCTGGGGACCATTTATGGACACCCGGCTGCCCCCAGGCGGCTGGGGACCGTGTGTGGACACCCGGCCACCCCCTTGCGGCTGGGGACCGAGTGTGGACACCCGGCCGCCGGGGACTGAATATGGATACCAGGCAGCCAACGCAGCCATGACGTGGTGGCCAGATTCTGCCTCCACATGCCTAAAAGGCCCAATTTCAAGTGCAAGCAAGCAGTATGGTATTGCAGCCTGGGGGTGGGTGGGTGGCAGGCTGCACACTTACGCTTGCATTCCAAGAAAACAAAGCAGATGCTAACTTCTATCATCATCATCATGCTCCTCACCTTGGCACTCTCAAGTCCCCTGATGGAGAAGCCAGGGCCCACCAGAGAAAAGTGTGTGGGGGATGTTCCAAGGAGAAATAGGGGCGGCTGGGGACCGTTTATGGACACCCGGCTGCCCCCAGGCGGCTGGGGACCGTGTGTGGACACCCGGCCGCCCCCTTACGGCTGGGGACCGAGTGTGGACACCCGGCCGCCTGGGGACTGAGTATGGATACCAGGCCGCCAACGCAGCCATGACGTGGTGGCCAGATTCCGCCTCCACATGCCTAAAAGGCCCAATTTCAAGTGCAAGCAAGCAGTATGGTATTGCAGCCTGGGGGTGGGTGGGTGGTTGGCTGCATATTTGTGCGTGCATCGCAAGGAATGGGGGAGGTACATTTGAGCACTGCCCTGGGACAAGAACTTGCACGGGGATAGCTGCAAGTCTGTATCTTCTGATGCGGCAAGGATGACTTCTGATGGGCACACATTTAGGCAGTGACCTGGGTGTCAGAGATGCTTCCAGGGGCCTTCCCCATGCTGTTCCCATGTCTTTTCAGCACTGTATGCATGTGTCACACAGCACATGGCCAGATAAGGTTGTAAAATGTTAAAATGACATTTCCCGGTGAATGCATTTGTCACGGTTGAAAGCAATACAAAAGTGTAAAAACGCATAAAAAATGCTACTTGTGAACATAGCCCAAGGTGTGGAGGAGTATTTTTTTTTTGGGTTATTTATTTTACCTTATACACAAGTCTTTACCCTGGAAAGGAACTTCCTTAACATATTTCACAGGAAAGCACTTCAGTTTCGTTTTTGAACGTTTTATTGTGAGCCGTTAACAGTGGCTTAATATCTCTGACCACGTTGCTGACAGCAGTGACCTGGGGGTCAGAAATGCTTCCTGGGGCGATCCCCATGCTGTCCCCATGTCATTTCAGCACTGTCACTATCATTTTGGGCACTTGTTAGGCTTTTAAAAGACTGCCGGGGGAGCCGCCGCAAAAATGCTCGGGTCTCCCATAGACTAACATTGGGCTAGTTGCTCGGGTCGAGCACCCGAGTATCACGGCGAGCTCGGCCCGAGCTTCAAGCACCCGAGCATTTTAGTGCTCGCTCAACACTAGCAATCTGACGTTGGTGGATGGAGCGAGACATGATGTCCCAGATGTGCTCAATCGGATTCAGGTCTGGGGAACGGGCGGGCCAGTCCATAGCTTCAATGCCTTCATCTTGCAGGAACTGCTGACACACTCCAGCCACATGAGGTCTGGTATTGTCCTGCATTAGGAGGAACCCGGGGCCAACCACACCAGCATATGGTCTCACAAGGGGTCTAAGGATCTCATCTCGGTACCTAATGGCAGTCAGGCTACCTCTGGCGAGAACATGGAGGGCTCTGCGGCCCTCCAAAGAAATGCCACCCCACACCATTACTAACCCACTGCCAAACCGGTCATGCTGAAGGATGTTGCAGCAGCAGATCGCTCTCCACGGCGTCTCCAGACTCTGTCACGTCTGTCACATGTGCTCAGTGTGAACCTGCTTTCATCTGTGAAGAGCACATGGCACTAGTGGCGACTTTGCCAATCCTGTTGTTCTGTGGCAAATGCCAAGCGTCCTGCACGGTGTTGGGCTGTGAGCACAACCCCCATCCGTGGACGTTGGGCCCCCATACCACCCTCATAGAGTCGGTTTTTAACAGCTTGTGCAGACACATGCACATTTGTGGCCTGCTGGAGGTCATTTTGCAGGGCTCTTGCAGTGCTCCTCCTGTTCCTCCTTGCACAAAGGTGGCGGTAGCGATCCTGCTGCTGGGTTGTTGCCCTCCTACGGCCCCCTCCACGTCTCCTGGTGTACTGGCCTGTCTCCTGATAGCGCCTCCAGCCTCTGGACACTACGCTGACACACACAGCAAACCTTGCCACAACTCCCATTGATGTGCCATCCTGGATGAGCAGCACTATCTGAGCAACTTCTGTGGGTTGTAGAGTCCGTCTCATTCTACCATGAGTGTGAAAGTACAACCAACATTCAAAAGTGACCAAAACATCAGCCAGAAAGCATTGGTACTGAGATGTGGTCTGTGGTCCCCACCTGCAGAACCACTCCTTTATTGAGGATGTCTTGATAATTGCCAATAATTTCCATCTATTGTCTATTCCATTTGCACAACAGCATGTGAAATTGATTGTCAATCAGTGTTGCTTCCTAAGTGGACAGTTTGCTTTCACAGAAGTTTGATTTACTTGGATTTATATTCTGTTGCTTAAGTGTTCCCTTTATTTTTTTGAGGAGTGTATATACATACACAGTGGGGGAAATAAGTATTTGATACCTTGCTGTTTTTGTAAGTTTGCCCACTTACAAAGACATGAACAGTCTATAATTTTAAGGGTAGGGTAATTTTAACATTGAGAGATAGAATATCCAAAAAATGTGTTCCTTTGGAGGTGATCAGTCTCCGTATCAAGCCTCGCCGATGTGTCCCGCGGCATCTCCTTCGGTTGCTGGAGTTGGGGCGCCTCCTGCTGGTGGCCCCACGTTGGGCACCAAGAATGTTAGGGTGGTCCTATATCAGGACGCTCGATTGCCTGCTCCTGACCTAATGGTTTAAATCAAGTGCATGCGCAGAAGAAATAAAACCAGACACAGTCAGGTGCAGCTCCTCTCTTGACAGAGTAGGTGCGTCAAATCTTATTGCGACACAAGCAAGGGGCATTTTATATCATCGCATACTAAGGCGTAGCTAGCTGATTGTCATGTCCTTTTCCATTGGATAGTCCATATATGGTCTTTGCATTGCGTAGACTTCCAGCACGAGATATCTTGCTTTCCAGGGCTTGGTCCTGAGTGCAGGCGCCATCTTGTCTCACAGCACTTTCTAGCATCTCTACTGACTCATATAAAGGCAATAATTAATTTCATAAACAACTTAATTTATTCATCTTAACACCTGTGTCTACAAAAAAACAGTTTTGCAGAAGATTACTAACTACATTGTTTCTTTCTTCCTGACCCTCTCCCAATGCTGCACTGAGATTTGTGAAGTAAGTATAATAGGATCTGCAATTATCAAGTGAGAAAACCTTACAAGGTCCAGCACAGAAGGTGGGTGTGCATGCATTTTCCTGAGTATGCATGTCCCTGTGTCTGCAAAATATAATTTTTGTTGATGATTATTAACTGCATTATTTCTTTCTTCCTGGCCCTCCCGAAATGTTGCCCTGAGATTTGTGAAATAAATATCGTAGGACTTGCAATTATCAAGTGAGAAAACCTTTTAAGGTCAAGCACAGAATGTGTAAATTCACACATGCACACCCACCTTCTGTGCTGAAATTTGAAATGTTTTCTCACTGGATAATTGCAGGTCCTATGATACTCACTACACAAATCTCTGTGCATCATTGGGGGAGGGTAAGGAAGAAAGAAACAATGCAGTTAATAATCATGTGCAAAGATGATTTTTTGCAGACACAGGCACATGCATGCACAGGCAAATGCATGCACACCCACCTTCTGAGCTGGACCTTGAAATGTTTTCTAACTTGATAACTGCAGGTCCTACGATACTTCACAAGTTTCAGTACAGCATTGGGGGAGGATCAGGAAGAAAGAAAAAATGCAGTTAACAATCATCAGCAAAAATTATTTATTGCAGACACAGGCACATGCATACACAGGCAAATGCATGCACACCCACCTTCTGTGCTGGACCTTGAAATGTTTTCTCACTTGATAATTGCAGGTCCTATGATACTTAGTCCACAAATCTCAGTGCAGTCTTGGGGGAGGGGCAGGAAGACAGAAACAATGCAGTTAATAATCTTCTGCAAAACTGATTTTTTGCAGACACAGGCACATTTACGAACACCCTCCTTCTGAGCTGGAATTTGAAAAGTTTTCTTACTTGATTATTGCAGGTCCTATGGTACTTAGTCCATCATTGGGGGAGGGTAAGAAAGAAAGAAACAATGCAGTTAATAATCATGCACAAAGATGATTTTTTGCAGACACAGGTACATGCATGCACAAGCAAATGCATGAACACCCACCTTCTGTGCAGGACCTTCAAATGTATTCTCACTTGATATTTGCAGGTCCAATGATACTTACTACACAAATCTCAGTGCAGCATTGGGAGAGGGTCAGGAAGAAAGAAAAATTTAGTTAAAAATCTTCTGTAAAAATGATTTTTTGCAGACTCAGGCATATGCATACACAAGCAGAGGCATGCACACACACCTTCTGTGCAGAACGTTGAAAGGTTTTCTCACTTGATAATTACAGGTCCTATGATACTTAGTCCACATATCTCAGTGAAGCATTGGGGGAGGGTCAGGAAGAAAGAAACAAAGCAGTTAATAATCTCCTGCAAAACTGATTTTTTGCAGACACAGGCACATGCATACAAAGGCAAAAGCATGCACACTCACCTTCTGTGATGGATCCTAAAAGGTTTTCTCACTTGATGATTGAGGGTCCCATGAAATTTACGCCACAAATCTCAGTGCAGCATTGGGGCATGGTCAGGAAGAAAGAAACAATGCAGTTAATAATCATCAGCAAAACTGATTGTTTACAGACACAGGCACATGCATACACAGGCAAATGCACGCATGCACACCCACCTTCTGTGCTGGAATTTGAAAAGTTTTCTCACTTGATGATTGCAGGTCCCATGATATTTACGCCACAAATCTCAGTGCAGCATTGGGGGATGACCAGGAAGAAAGAAACAATGCAGTTAATAATCATCAGCAAAAGTCATTTTTGCACACACAGGAACATGCATACATAGGCAAATGCACGCACACCCACCTTCTGTGCTATACCTTGAAAGGTTTTCTCACTGGATAATTGCAGGTCCTATGATACTTACTACACAAATCTCCATGCATCATTGGGGAAGGGTAAGGAAGAAAGAAACAATGCAGTTAATAATCATGTGCAAAGATGATTTTTTGCAGACACAGGCACATGCATGCACACCCACCTTCTGAGCTGGACCTTGAAATGTTTTCTAACTTGATAACTGCAGGTACTACGATACTTCACAAGTTTCAGTACAGCATTGAGGCAGGATCAGGAAGATAGAAAAAATGCAGTTAATAATCATCCGCAAAAATGATTTCTGCAGACACAGGCACACGTATACAAAGGCAAAACGATGTACACCCACCTGCTGTGATGGATCTTGAAAGGTTTTCTCACTTGATGATTGCAGGTCCCATGAAATTTACGCCACAAATCTCCATGAAGCATTGGGGGATGGCCAGGAACCAAGAAACATTGCAGTTCAATCATCAGCAAAACTGATTTTTTGCAGACACAGGCACATTCATACATAGACAAATGCACGCATGCACACCCACCTTCTGTGCTGGAATTTGAAAAGTTTTCTCTCTTGATGATTGCAGGTCACATATTTACGCCACAAATCTCAGTGCAGCATTGGGGGATGACCAGGAAGAAAGAAACAATGCAGTTAATAATCATCAGCAAAAATTATTTATTGCACACACAGGCACATGCATGCACAGGCAAATGCATGCACACCCACCTTCTGTGCTGGACCTTGAAATGTTTTCTTACTTGATAATTGCAGGTCCTATGATACTTACGCCACAAATCTCAGTGCAGCAATGGGAGATAGTAAGGAAGAAAGAAACAATGCAGTTAATAATCATCAGCAAAACTGATTTTTTGCAGACACAGGCACATGCATACATAGGCAAATGCACGCATGCACACCCACCTTCTGTGCTAGACCTTGAAAGTTTTTTTCACTTGATAATTGCAGGTCCTATGATACTTTGTCCACAAATCTCCGTGCAGCATTGGGGGAGGGTCAGAAAAAAAAGAAAAATTCAGTTAATAATCATCTACAAAACTAATTTTTTTGCAGACACAGGCACATGCATACACAGGCAAATGCACGCATGAACACACACCTTCAGTGTTGGACCATAAAAGGTTTTCTCACTTGATAATTGCAGGTCCTATGATATTAATAATCATCTGAAAAAAAAATTTTTTTGCAGACAAAGGCACATGAATACACAGGCAAAGGCACGCACACCCACCTTCTGTGCTAGACCTTTAAAGTTTTTTTCACTTGATAATTGCAGTTCCTACGATACTTCACAAGTTTCAGTACAGCATTGAGGCAGGATCAGGAAGAAAGAAAAAATGCAGTTAATAATCATCCGCAAAAAAGATTTTTGTAGACACAGGCACACGCATACAAAGGCAAATGCACACATGAACACCCACCTTCTGTGATGGATCTTAAAAGGTTTTCTCACTTGATGACTGCAGGTCCCATGAAATTTACGCCACAAAGTGCAGCTTTGGGGGATGGCCAGGAAGAAAGAAACAATGCAGTTAATAATCATCAGCAAAAATTATTTATTGCAGACACAGGCACATGCATACACAGGCAAATGCATGCACACCCACCTTCTGTCCTGGACCTTGAAATGTTTTCTCATTTGATAATTGCAGGTCTTATGATACGCGACAAATCTCAGTGAAGCATTGGGGGATGGTCAGGAAAAAAGAAAAATTAAGTTAATAATCATCTGCAAAACTGATTTTTTTTGCAGACACAGGCACGCATGCACACCCACCTTCTGTACTAGACCTTGAAAGGTTTTTTCACTTGATAATTGCACGTCCTATGATAATTCGTCCACAAATCTCAGTGCAGCATTGGGGGAGGGTCAGGAAAAAAGAAAAATGAAGCTAATAATCATCTGCAAAACTGATTGTTTACAGACACAGGCACATGCATACACAGGCAAATGCATGCATCCACACCCTCCTTCTGAGCTGGAATTTTAAAAGTTTTCTTACTTGATTATTGCAGGTCCTATGGTACTTAGTCCATCATTGGGGGAGGGTAAGAAAGAAAGAAACAATGCAGTTAATAATCATGTGCAAAGATGATTTTTTGCAGACACAGGTACATGCATGCACAAGCAAATGCATGCACACCCACCTTCTGTGCAGGACCTTCAAATGTTTTCTCATTTGATAATTGCAGGTCCAATGATACTTACTACACAAATCTCAGTGCAGCATTGGGAGGGGGTCAGGAAGAAAGAAAAATGTAGTTAAAAACCTTCTGTAAAAATGATTTTTTGCAGACACAGGCATATGCATACACAAGCAGAGGCATGCAGACACACCTTCTGTGCAGAACGTTGAAAGGTTTTCTCACTTGATAATTACAGGTCGTATGATACTTAGTCCACATATCTCAGTGAAGCATTGGGGGAGGGTCAGGAAGAAAGAAACAAAGCAGTTAATAATCTCCTGCAAAACTGATTTTTTGCAGACACAGGCACATGCACACCCACCTTCTGTGCTGGAATTTGAAAAGTTTTCTCACTTGATGATTGCAGGTCCCATGAAATTTACGCCACAAATCTCAGTGCAGCATTGGGGGATGACCAGGAAGAAAGAGACAATGCAGTTAATAATCATCAGCAAAAATTATTTTTGCACACACAGGCACATGCATACACAGGCAAATGCATGTACACCCACCTTCTGTGCTGGACCTTGAAATGTTTTCTCACTTGATAATTGCAGGTCCTATGTTACTTTGTCTAAAAATCTCTGTGCAGCATTGGGGGAGGATCAGGAAAAAAGAAAGATTTAGTTAAAAATCATTTGTAAAAATTATTTTTTGCTGACACAAGCATATGCATACACAAGCAAAGGCACGCACACCCACCTTCTGTGCTGGACCTTGAAAGATTTTCTCACTTGATAATTGCAGGTCCTATGATACTTAGTCCACAAATCTCAGTGCAGTCTTGGGGGAGGGTCAGGAAGAAAGAAACAATGCAGTTAATAATCTTCTGCAAAACTGATTTTTTGCAGACACAGGCACCTTTACACACACCCTCCTTCTGAGCTGGAATTTGAAAAGTTTTCTTACTTGATTATTGCAGGTCCTATGATACTTAGTCCACAAATCTCCGTTCACCATTGGGGGGAGGGTAAGGAAGAAAGAAACAATGCAGTTAATAATGATGCGCAAAGATGATTTTTTGCAGACACAGGTACATGCATGCACAGGCAAATGTATGCACACCCACCTTCTGTCTGGACCTTCAAATGTTTTCTCACTTGATAATTGCAGTTCTTATGATACTTCACAACTTTCAGTACAGCATTGAGGCAGGATCAGGAAGAAAGAAAAAATGCAGTTAATAATCATCCGCAAAAATGATTTTTGCAGACACAGGCACACGTATACAAAGGCAAAACGATGTACACCCACCTTCTGTGATGGATCTTAAAAGGTTTTCTCCCTATGATACTTATGCGACAAATCTCAGTGCAGCATTGGGAGATGGTCAGAAAGAAAGAAACAATGCAGTTAATATTCATCAACAAAACTGATTTTTTGCAGACACAGGCACATGCATACATAGGCAAATGCACGCATGCACACCCACCTTCTGTGCTAGACCTTGAAAGGGTTTTTCACTTGATGATTGCGGGTCCTATGATACTTACTCCACAAATCTCAGTGCAGCATTGGGGGAGGGATAAGAAGAAAGAAACAATGCAGTTAATAATCAATTGAAAAGCTGATTTTTTGCAGACACAGGCACATGCATACACAGGCAAATGCACGCATGCACACAAACCTTCTGTGCTGGACCCTGAAAAGTTTTCTAATTTGATAATTGCATGTCCTATGATACTTACTCCACAAATATCAGTGCAGCATTCAGGGATGGTCAGGAAGAAAAAAAAATGCAGCTAATAATCATCCGCAAAAATGATTTCTTGCAAACAAATGCATACACAGGCAAATGCATACACACCCACCTTCTCTGCTGGACCTTGAAATTTTTTTCACTTGATAATTGCGGGTCCTATGATACTTACTCCACAAATCTCAGTGCAGCAATAGGAGAGGGTCAGGAAGAAAGAAATAATGCAGGTAATAATTATCTGTGAAAATAATATTTTGCAGACACAGGCACATGTACGCACACCCACCTTTTGTGCTAGAATTTAATGTTTTCTTACTTGATTATTGCAGGTCCTATGATACTTACTCCACAAATCTGAGTGCAGGATTGGGGGAGGGTCAGGAAGAAAGAAACAATGCAGTTAATAATCATCAGCAAAAATCATTTTATGCAGACACAGGCACACGCATGCACACCCACCTACTATGCTGGACCTTGAAAGGTTTTCTCACTTGATAATTGCAGGTCCTATGATACTTACTCCACAAATCTCAGTGCAGCATTGGGGGATGGCCAGGAAGAAAGAAACAATGCAGTTAATAGTCATCAGCAAAAATTATTTTTTGAAGACACAGGCACATGTATAGACAGGCAAATGCATGCACACCCACCTCCTGTGCTGGACCTTGAAAGGTTTTCTCACTTGATAATTGCAGGTCCTATGATACTTACTCCACAAATCTCAGTGCAGCAATAGGAGAGGGTCAGGAAGAAAGAAATAATACAGTTAATAATTATCTGTGAAAATAATATTTTGCAGACACAGGCACATGTACGCACACCCACCTTCTGTGCTGGACCTTCAAATATTTTCTCACTTGATAATTGCAGGTCCTATGATACTTAGTCTACAAATCTCCATGCAGCATTGGGGGAGGGTCAGGAAGGAAAAAATAATGGAGTTAATAATCATGGCAAAATTGATTTTTTGCAGACAGAGGCACATGCATACACTGGCAAATGCACGCACACCCACCTTCTGTGCTGGACTTGGAAAGGTTTTGTCACCTGATAATTGCAGGTTCTATGATACTTCTTCCACAAATCTCTGCGCAGCATTGGGGGATGGACAGGAAGAAATAAACAAAGCAGTTAATAATCATGCGAAAAATGATTTTGTCACACGGTTACCACGACAGTTTGGAGCCAGGAGACCTAAGCGTCATATTGCTCCTACTCCGGCTCTGAGACAAAGCACTTCTCTGTCATTTTAATTGTGTGTATTTATTCTGGCTGAACAGGGGTTAAGCGGCCATGTTGGATTTCCCTGTGCTCACAGCTGAGCTCGGTTAGCCACTCCTTTTCCCTTTATAATCTGGGCTCTGATACTAATCTATGTCAGAGGAGGGAGAGGAGTTTCTTATGAGAAGGAGTGTTGGAGGAATTACTTGTGACTGGTGTCTGGTTTGTATGCGTGTAATTCCTTATCCTTCTCCATTTTGGTTTATTCCCCCTACCTTCACACCCTGGTGTTTCCCTCTGTAATATGTGAGTGAATATTTCGTATGCCTGGAGTTTTCTATTAACCCCTGTCTTTGTAGCCCTGTTTGTCGGGTTGGTGTAGTACAGTGCACAGTAGCGCCATGCTTCCCCAGGTGGCGGAGAACAGAAGGAGGGCTAAGGCAGGAGTTAGGGCGAAGGCGGAGGCCAGCGCCGGACTGGAGTGTCTGGGGCCCACCAGGGAAATTGACTCCAGGGGCCCACCCACCCAGGCCAACCCACCCTTCAGCTATTTGCAAATACCGGTTAGCCGTTATACCCATTATATTGGCGGCTCCTGCCCATCACTGTGCCCTCACCAGAACTGCGATGTTCAATTACTGTAGTTTGCATTAAAGGGTTTTTATTGGTGAAAACAAGTTATCAGCGATGCACAGGTTGGGAAGGTGATCACTTATTTATTGGTGGAATCCGCACTGTCAGAAGATTGTGGCACTTTGAGTATTTGGTGAGATTTTTACCTCAGTATTTATAAGACAAAACCAGGCGTGGAGCAATCCGAGGTAATGTTTTATGCATTTCTCACCCACTTCTGTTTTTTTCTTATAAATACAGAGGTGAAAATCTCACCAAATGCCAACTTGCTTTCTCTGGTGAACCTCTGTAACTGCATCTCTGCTGCTGTGTAATAGTTACAGGACAGGGAGGGGTTAAACATCCAAGTATTTAATATCTGTTGGAAATAAAGAGGTTTCCCCTAATTGATATCAGATAAAACAAATGACCAACCACAATCCACTCTACCAAGACCAATATTACCAGATAGAAGGCAGAAATACTACCACACCGTGACCAGATCACATATTACCACCACATAGTGCCCAAATAATGCCACATACAAGGCACAAATACCGCCACACCATGACCAAAGCACATAATGCCACCACATAGTGACAAATAATGCTAAAATAATAAAAATGTAAAAAAGCTCTGTATATTGGGTCAGTGTACAGGTTATACAGTGATCACCAGTGACATTATACACAGGAGCTCTGTATATAGTGTACAGGTTATACAGTCATCACCAGTGACATTACACACAGGAGCTCTGTATATAGTGTCAGTGTGTGTGTATAGGTAATACAGTGATCACCAGTGACATTACACACAGGAGCTCTGTATATAGTGTCAGTGTGTGTGTATAGGTAATACAGTGATCACCAGTGACATTATACACAGGAGCTCTGTATATAGTGTCAGTGTGTGTGTATAGGTAATACAGTGATCACCAGTGTAATTACACACAGGAGCTCTGTATATAGTGTCAGTGTACAGGTAATACAGTGATCACCAGTGACATTACACACAGGAGCTCTGTATATAGTGTCAGTGTGTGTGTATAGGTAATACAGTGATCACCAGTGACATTACACACAGGATCTCTGTATATAGTGTCAGTGTGCGTGTATAGGTAATACACATACTCACAAGTTCTTTATCTGCCGCAGACCAATATATCACATCTTCTATGCAGGACTTATCTCTGCAGAAAATAACTATAGCTATAACTGATCACTTCCAGAGCACAATCCACACTTTTCCCAAGATTTCTACACTGCATGAAATGACAAAAAAAGCAACCTAGTGCCGCACTACACAGTAACAGAGCTCCAGTGTCATTCTGTGCCTGCTCATCTCTGTCAGCAGACATATTTGTCTGATGTCAAAGATGTAGCAGAGCTGAAGACAGAAGACCTATGGATTACGTTAGAGTGAGGATTTTTCTTTATTAAAGATGGAGTCCCTAAATGTGTTTTATTTTTAATAAAAAAAAATTCTGTCTTTTTTTTTTTCTGTTTACTAGAAATTTATGGTGGCTATGTCTAATTTGGCGTGACACCATGAATTTTGGGCTTAGTACCAGCTGATAATACAAAGCTGGCCTGGTACTAACCCTATTATTACCCAGGGTGCCACTCCCACCAGGGCCGCTGGAATAGCCAGGTAAAGCATGTGGAAATAGTGCTAGGATGAATGCGCCATTTTCAGGGGTGGCTGCGGGCTGCGATTTTCAGCGTGGGGGGCTGTTGGGACTGTCACACATATAGAAGTGTGAAAATAAATAAATAATAAAACAAAAATGACATAGCGCTCCGCAGAATTTTTGATTCTCAGCGCAGATAAAGCAGACAGCTATGGGCTGCCACCTCTGGCTGCCTGGCTTTACCGTAGCTGCTGATCAAAAGTCTGGAAAGGCCAATGTTTTTTTTTTTAATTATTTAAAAAAATAACAATAAAAAAAATGCGTGGGCGCCCACCATATTTTGATCGCCAGCCAGGTAAAACCAGGCAGCTGGGGGCTGGGATTCTCAGCATGGTAAGGCCCAAGCATTCTGGGCCCCCATGCTGAAAACGGCAGCCCGCAGCCACCCCTGGAATTGGCGCATTCATCGTAGCGCCATTTCCAGGCACTTTATCCAGCTCTTCCAACAGCCTGAAATTCATGGCGTCAAGCCAAATTAGACATGGCCACAATGAATTTCTAGTAAACAGAAAAAAAACACAACACAGAGAAAAAAATGTTTTAATAAAAATAAAACACATGTAGGGACTCCATCTTTAATAAAAAACAAAATGGGCAATGGGCATGCATGATGGTACCACCAGTGGCTGGCAGGACATGCTGGGCATGATAGTACCACAGAGGCTGACAGGACATACTAGGCATGATTCATGCCTAGCATGTCCTGTCAGCCTCCGTGGTACTATCATGCCCACCCAGCATGTTCTGCCAGCCACTGGTGGTAGTACATGCTGCTGGGCATAGTACCAGTAACCAGAGGCTGGCAGCAGGACATGCTGGGCAATGGGCATGATGATAATCATGCCCATTGCCCAGTAGTATTTACTGCCAGCCTCGGCCAGGGGTTCTCCCCCCCCAGCGTTTCATACTCGCGTGCCGAGTTGCCTGGGGCGACGCCGGGTCCGTCCTCCACAGGAAGCAGTCCCAGGGCGATGACATCATCGCACAGGAAGCAGTCCCAGGGCGATGACGTCATCGCCCTGAGACTGACCTCCTGTGCACGCGCTGGCAGTGTCGCGCTGCGCAGAGGAGGCAGAGGGGCACTGCGGCAGCAGGCAGAGCAGGGAGATCGCTCTCCCTGCTTTGCCGCTGTAGAGAGCTCATCACTAATCATATCGGCAGTGCTACCGATATGATTAGCGAACCGGGGGGCCCTCTGTTCAGGGCCCATGAAGGATAGGGGGTGGAGCTTGGGGGCGTGGCCATCGGGGCCCACCGGGGGTTTTCCCGATCCACCGGTGGGCCAGTCCGCCCCTGGCGAAGGCCCTGGCATCCTCACCTTCAGAGGTATCCCGGGGAATAGGGTGAGCTAGAGCACCCTGTAGTGTTAGGGTCAGGGTAGGAGCCCCTGATCTCTAGTCACCCGACAGCTGTGTTGTGACATTATCTCTGACCATAACCGTTTTTTCTGCTCCATTATGGATCCTTTTACTGCTCTGACGGGGCAATTGCAGCAGCTCAGTCTGGAGGTGGCGGATTTAAGCACAGTGGTTTTGCGGTCCCTTAATACATCGGGTGTGGGTGTCTCGTCTCTCAAACCATAGTGGAGCCCAAGGTTGCATTGCCTGACAGGTTCTCTGGGGGGCGGGACAACTTTGTGGTCTTTAGAGAGGCCTGTGAACTGTACTTCAGGCTACATTCCGTTTCCTCAGATTCAGAGGAGCAACATGTGGGCATAATAATCTCGCTCCTGATTCACCGTCGCTCCAGACGGTGGAGGGGTTTTTGCGGACTCTAGGTCATATATATTATGACCCCGATCGTGTCTCCTTAGCGGAGTCCACACTGCACCAACTTCAGCAAGGAGATCGGCCGGCGGAGGAATATTGCTCCAAGTTTCGGAAGTGGGCCACGGATACCATGTGGAACGACCCCCACTTGGTAGTCTCTTTTGTGAGGGGCTTTCAGTAAGTGTGAAGGATGCCTTGGCCCTGTATGAGACTCAAGACTTCCTTGAGACAGCCATGTCTCTGGCGATCCGGGTTGACTGCCGTCTTCGCCAGAGACATAGGGAGTCCGTGTGTGGGGGATCCGGGGTCACGGGAAGTCAGCGTTGAGCCAACTGTGAATCTCATGCAGGTGGGAGCGGCATCCTCCGCTGGCAAATTGACTGTAGTCCGTCGTAAGGGGGAGTGTGTTCCTTTTGTGGGAAAAGGGGACATTTCGTAGGCATGTGTCCTTCCCAGTGTAAGCAACCACCGGAGAAGCCTGATAGCCCAGGTTGCTGGGAGGTTAGCAACCTGGGTGTATTCATCACCTCCATGGGTAAGACACAATTTTTTCTACCAGCCGTGGTTCATGTGGGTGGAGTTAAGGCGGAGGTGTGGGCCTTTCTGGACAGTGGGGCCGTGTTAAATTTGATCGACTCTAGGTTTTGTCCAGGTCCAAGTCCCCGTCCCACATCCACTGTCCAGACCCATTCACATTGTCGCCATCGACTCCACCCCCTTGAGACAAGGGCACTTTACTCAAGTCATCTGTGACGTGTGGCTTCAGGTGGGGGCTATGCACACTGACGTGTTAGACTGCTATGTGCTAGAGGGTCTGCCCTCACTTGTAGTACTGGGACTCCCTTGGCTCACCGTGCACAAACCTGTTGTTGATTGGCAGACTCAGGAGATTGTTAAATGGAGTGGGTATTGTCAAGAGCACTGCTTGGGTACCCGGTTGGCAAGGGTGGATACCCGGTCTGTGCCTAATTACCTGTCAGATTTTGGGGAAGAGTTATCGGAGCAGGGGTGCCAAAAACTCCCTCCCCATCGTCCTTATGATAGCACTATAAATCTCATTCCGGGGGCCAAGCTGCCAAAGAGCAGACTCTATAACATATCTGGTTCGGAGAGGCAGGCCATGAAAAACTAAATCACGGAAAGCCTGACTAAAGGTCATATCAGACCATCCTCTTCCCCATTGCGCTGGTTTCTTTTTTGTAAAGAAAAAAGATGGGGGGGTTACGCCCTTACCTGGATTTCCTTGAACTTGTCAGTGATCCTTATCCGCTTCCTCTCATTCCTGACCTCTTCAATCAAATTGAAGGGGCAAAATGGTTCTCTAAGATGGGCCTTAGGGGGGCGTATAATCTTGTCCGAATTAAAGAGGGGGATGAGTGGAAAAAAGTGTTTAACACGCCTGAGGGACACTATGAGAATCTGGTGATGCCCTTTGGGTTGACAAAGGCACAAGCTGTCTTTCAAAACTTCATAAACTACATTTTTAGTCATCTGATAGATAACCACGAATCTGCCTATCTGGATGACATACTAATTTATTCTCCTGACCTTGAGTCGCACCAGGTTCACGTCAGGCAGGTTTTACATATTCTTCGAGACAAAAAATTATATATTAAGCCTAAGAAGTGTAAGTTCTCAGTTGAGGAAATGCCTTTCCTAGGATATGTGTTGTCCTCCACCGGTTTTCGCATGGATCCAGCAAAAGTCCGGGCGGTATTGGAATGGGATCATCTGGAGGATTTGAAGGCATTACAAAGGGCACTACATAAGTACATGCACACCTCCAATAGAAAAATCGCAAAAAGTTTATTGAACATAAGCACACTATTAAAAGCATTTAAAAACCATAGACATGGTATACAACTGTTTCCCACATGACAGTAGTCATCAATAATAGTAAATAATAAGCATACAGACCCCAAGATGCACAATCTATAGCCAAATCCACACTAGCAATGGTAAATCCCAAATACAATACAGAAACCCAGACAGTTAATGAACAAGGGAAAGAAGGCCATCATGAAAGTGGGAAGATACTACACAAGGTAGTGTCATCATATACAGTTCCCAATACGTACAAATATCTATTGTATGTAGAATAAAGTCAGTACATACAAATATAACAAAAAGACGTCCTAAATATATTCCTAGCAGATAACCAAAGACAGGAGGCAATAGCATACATGAACATGCAAAAATGGGTTGCTCTGGGAGAGGTATATAGAAATGCCTATCATGTCAAACACTTTACACAGTTGAATGTAGCTGTTCTAGTGGGTCATAATAAAAAAAGAACGGTAAAATCCAAGCATAGAGCCATCTCACGCCAGAGACTGCATGAAAAGGTGCATGTAATGAGGTGGTAGAATATTACCCATTGCTGTCAGTATGTGCAAAGAGGGGTTGTGGTGTCAGAGGGGATGCAGGGAGAACCCTACGCGTATTGCCGTGACCCACAAGACTTCGTGGGGAATATGCTTCTCCATGAATGTTTAATGTATTTTATCATAACCATAATTAGAGGTAAACGGTTGCCGGTGATGATCAGTGTTCCACAGCCAGTCCGGACCGGAAGTCATGAGACCAGAAATGACGATGTAAGTGATGTATCAGTGTGTTATACCCATACACGGGGAGAGGAGGAGAGGGACGTGTGTATCGCATGAGTTGTATCCCGAGGGCGGATACATACACGCCCACATTGAGAGAGGCAGTGAGAAAAAAACTACCTGAACTGTGGCGATCGGGGGACTGGCATCATCATGATAACGCGCCTTCCCACACAGCGCAGAAAATCAACCAGGATTTAGCAAAAACGGCATGACAATGACTTCTCACCCGACATACCCCCCTGCGACTTCTTCTTATTCCCAAAGATGAAGAAAAACTAAAAGGGAAGCGTTTTCAGGACAAAAAAGAGGTTAACAGAAAATAGCTGGAGGCATTTAACAGCATTAGTTCAGAAGAAGATAAAAAATGTTTCGAACTCTGGAAAACCCGTTGGAACAAGTGAAAATCATCTAATGGACAGGATTTTTGAAGAGGACTAATGTTTTCAAGATGTTATGTTAAATAAAAAATAAATAATTCTCATTTTTTGGGGTACCTATATATATATATATATATAAGTATGTGACGTGTCGTGATGGGATGGCTTTTACGTTTTTTATTTAACCAGTGGCAGCTAAGCACCCTATACCCTATGTTATTTACATGTACTATTCTTATTTACTTACTTACTACAGGATATTTGCTCATTTTGTTTTTATCTCACGTTCTGCTTGTCAAATGGCCACAGTGTCACTGCACATCTATGCATTGCACGTATGACAACATATGCCCTGTCTCAATTTTTGGAGTTTTTGGTATGTATATATATATATATATGTATATATATATATATATATGTATATATATATATATATATATATATATATATATATATATATATATACACACACACATGCATATACGTACACACACACATACATATATATGTAACACATTGCAAACACAAGAAAACTTGTGCCACTGGATATCTGAAATTGCTACATGATGACGTGTTGCCCTCTTTATGCACTGAAGATGGCACGTTCTCTGAGTTTTTCCAACAAGATGGTCACCACCACATTATGGGTGTCAGGTGCGAGCATTCCTACATGAACAGTTTCCTGGAAAGTGGATTGGTCGGCGTGGGCCAGTTGAATGGCCACCAAGGTCTCCCAATCTGACCCCCTTAGAATTTTATCTTTGGGGTCATCTGAAGCCAATTGTCTATGCTGTGAGGATACGAGATGTGCAGCATCTGAAACAACGGATACTGGAAGCCTGTGCTGGCATTTCTTCTGCGGTGTTGCTGTCAGTGTGTCAAGAGTGGGAGAAGAGGGTTGCATTGACAATCCAACACAATGGGCAGCACTTTGAACACATTTTATCAGTGGTCATAAACTTGTAAAAAACTCATGAAAGAATAAAGTTACGTTAAAAACAAGTACACCATTGTTTTTCTTATGAAATTCTGAATAAGTTTGATGTGTTACATAACCCTATTCCCATTGAAAAAAATAAAGTTGGATCCAAAATGGCCGACTTCAAAATGGCCACCATGGTCACCACCCATCTGGAAAAGTTTTCCCCCTCCCATATACTAATGTGCCAAAAACAGGAAGTTGATATCACCAACCATTCCCATTTTATATAGGTGTTTCCATATAAATGGCCCATCCTGTACTTTGCACGTGCACCCCTTCCTTGTTATGCGAATGTTACCTCCCTGATTTTACAATAAACTTTACACTATATTTCTACTTTGTATCTAGACTTTTTTGGTCGGTTTTCTTTCTCCCCTTTTTTCTGAACGTCTCAGACTGTCTAGGCTGCCATCATCATCATCCCACATAAATTACACAGATTACAGTGTGACATTTTTACTCTAGGCTATACAAATACCTTATACTCCGTTACTTCTATACCACACTTTTATGTGTTCCCTTGGTTGCATTTAAATATATGTGTTAGATATATACTGCATATATACAGTGCAGACCAAAAGTTTGGACACACCTTCTCATTTAAAGATTTTTCTGTATTTTCATGACTACGAAAATTGTACATTCACACTGAAGACATCAAAACTATGAATTAACACATGTGGAATTATATACTTAACAAAAAAGTGTGAAACAACTGAAAATATGTCTTATATTCTAGGTTCTTCAAAGTAGCCACCTTTTGCTTAGATGACTGCTTTGCACACTCTTAGCATTCTCTTGATGAGCTTCAAGAGGTAGTCACCAGAAATGGTTTTCACTTCACAGGTGTGCCCTGTCAGGTTTAATAAGTGGGATTTCTTGTCTTATAAATGGGGTTGGGACCATCAGTTGTGTTGTGCAGAAGTCTGGTGGATACACAACTGATAGTCCTACTGAATAGACTGTTCTATGGCAAGAAAAAAGCAGCTAAGTAGAGAAAAACGAGTGGCCATAATTACTTTAAGAAATGAAGGTCAGTCAGTGCGAAAAATTGGGAAAACTTTGAAAGTGTCCCCAAGTGCAGAAGCAAAAACCATCAAGCGCTACAAAGAAACTGGCTCACATGAGGACCGCCCCAGGAAAGGAAGACCAAGAGTCAAGAGTCACCTCTGCTTCTGAGGATAAGTTTATCCGAGTCATCAGCCTCAGAAATCGCAGGTTAACAGCAGCTCAGATTAGAGACCAGGTCAATGCCACACAGAGTTCTAGCAGCAGACACATCTCTACAACAACTGTTAAGAGGAGACTTTGTGCAGCAGGCCTTCATGGTAAAATAGCTGCTAGGAAACCACTTCTAAGGACAGGCAACAAGCAGAAGAGACTTGTTTGGGCTAAAGAACACAAGGAATGGACATTAGATCAGTGGAAATCAGTGCTTTGGTCTGATGAGTCCAAATTTGAGATCTTTGGTTCCAACCACCGTGTATTTGTGCGACGCAGAAAAGGTGAACGGATGGACTCTACATGCCTGGTTCCCATCGTGAAGCATGGAGGAGGAGGTGTGATGGTGTGGGGGTGCTTTGCTGGTGACACTGTTGGGGATTTATTCAAAACTGAAGGCATACTGAACCAGCATGGCTACCACAGCATCTTACAGCGGCATGCTATTCCATCTGGTTTGCGTTTAGTTGGACCATCATTTATTTTTCAACAGGACAATGACCCCAAACACACCTCCAGGCTGTGTAAGGGCTATTTGACCAAGAGGGAGAGTGATGGGGTGCTACGCCAGATGACCTGGCCTCCACAGTCACCAGACCTGAACCCAATCGAGATGGTTTGGGGTGAGCTGGACCGCAGAGTGAAGGCAAAAGGGCCAACAAGTGCTAAGCATCTCTGGGAACTCCTTCAAGATTGTTGGAAGACCATTTCCAGTGACTACCTCTTGAAGCTCATCAAGAGAATGCCAAGAGTGTGCAAAGCAGTCATCAAAGCAAAAGGTGGCTACTTTGAAGAACCTAGAATATAAAACATATTTTCAGTTGTTTCACACTTTTTTGTTAAGTATATAATTCCACATGTGTTAATTCACAGTTTTGATGCCTTCAGTGTGAATGTACAATTTTCATAGTCATGAAAATACAGAAAAATCTTTAAATGAGAAGGTGTGTCCAAACTTTTGGTCTGTACTGTATATCTGATTTAAGGGCATGGAAATTAAAATTTTGAAAATTGTGAAATTTTCTAAATTTTCATCAAATTTCTGATTTTTTTCACAAATAAATGCAAGTGATATCGAAGAAATTTTATCACTAACATGGAGTGCAATATGTCACGAAAGGACAGTCTCAGAATCAGGGGGATCCGTTGAAGCGATCCAGAGTTATTACCTCATAAAGTGACAGTGGACAGAATTGTAAAAATTGGCCTGATCATTAAGGACATAATTGTCTCCGTCCTTAAGTGGTTAATGTAGTTTTGAAAAAAATACTGTTTTATTAGCAGCAGATTATCAGGACTACTTGGCCTGATGCTAGGTAGTCCAACCCCGCCTCCATCACTGATTGGCAGCTCAGTGGTATGAGGGCGGAGCTATCTAGATCTCAGAATTCAGAGATCTCTTAGATCTGTGGCAGATAAAACTGTTTTTAATCAATACTGCAGCACCCAGTAAAGTAAGTGATACATCGCTGTAATCATGGTCTCTGCCTCTACATCATGCAGGTGGTTACAGATTCTCTTTAATAAATTTTAGTGTGATTAATATAACTCAACTAAAAATAGCAATAAAATACCGCAGTAATATACAACCATGATGAATGCAAGCAGAAAGAACTTCAATACTACTCCTTTTTGTAAGGTAATAACATTATTCCAGCCATTAATTCACTGAGAGAAAATCTAATAACGCTCAGTTTCCAGCCTATCGAGAAATTTCAAAAACACAAGTCTCTAAGTAAAAAGGATTATACATTCAGATAACTCCTACTCCTCCATTCTCATCAGTCAGACTGATGAGCACAAATTGTCAAGAACTCGAAGTATGGCTCACTGCGCTTTTATTTCGTGTCTGCTCTGAAGTTATCTATTACTTGCAGCCCACCCCCTTGGGGAACCTGAATATATATTTTATTCCATCTGCTCCAAACTCAGAATTCAGTAGAAGAAATAAACTGCAACACAGGAGACAATGAGAAGCAAAGAGCCAATGCATCGGGAAATAGTGAGATTCCAAGCTGCGGGAAAAGATTTTATGATAAAGGTAAATTATCAACATTATAGATGATGAGCCCAGATGGGGGCTGGAAAAAAAAGATTCCTGGAGCAGGCATTTATGAAGACTCTGAACTGACATGTTGTCATGTTAAAGGGAAGCTGTCACATCCTAGTTACTATGTAAACTGCCCTCATAGCGTTGATAGTGATGCAATGTACATCATTAACACACTTTTTTCATTATAATTGGTGCAACTATAATGAGTGTATAGCTCTTTATATACTTATACCCTACCTACTTGTTCAGTCATAGGGGTGTGATCCTCACATTCAGCCATAGGTGGCGCCGCCCAGGTGTTTGAATTTTGCTCCCGGTGAGCGCTGAAGTTATGGGACGCTTGTGCAGTATGACACAGCTGACAGCAAAGCTTGTAGCGCTGGGAGCCGCGCATGCGCTGTGACGATTGGGGGTGAGGGGTACCACGCATACCAGGATTGGGGGTGAGGGGTACCACGCATACCATGATTGAGGGGTACCACGCATACCAGGATTGGGGGGTGAGGGGTGCCACGCATACCGGGATTGGGGGTGAGGAGTGCCAGGCATACTGGGATTGGGGATGAGGGGTGCCACGCATACCGGGATTGGGGATGAGGGGTGCCACGCATACCGGGATTGGGAATGAGGGATGGGGTGCCATGCATACCAGGATGAGGGATACCATACACACCAGGATAGGGATGGGGTACCATGCATACCAGGATGAGGGATACCATACACACCAGGATAAGGATGAGGGGTGCCATGAATACCGGGATTGGGGGTGAGGGGTTCCACGCATACCGGGATTGGGGGTGAGGGGAGCCACGCATACCGGGATGAGGGGTGCCACGCATAACGGGAATGGGGGTGAGGGGTGCCACGCATACCGGATTGGGAGTGAGGGATAGGGTGCCATGCATACCAGGATGAGGGATACCATACACACCAGGATAGGGATGAGGGGTGCCACGCATACCAGGATTGGGGGGATGAGGGGTGCCAGGCATACTATGATTGGGGATGAGGGGTGCCATGCATACCGGGATTGGGGATGAGGGGTGCCACGCATACCGGGATTGGGAATGAGGGATGGGGTGCCATGCATACCAGGATGAGGGATACCATACACACCAGGATAGGGATGGGGTACCATGCATACCAGGATGAGGGATACCATACACACCAGGATAAGGATGAGGGGTGCCACGCATACCGGGATTGGGGGTGAGGGGTGCCACGCATACCGGGATTGGGGGTGAGGGGAGCCACGCATACCGGGATGAGGGATGCCACGCATACCGGGATTGGGGGTGAGGGGTGCCACGCATACCGGGATTGGGAGTGAGGGATAGGGTGCCACGCATACCAGGATGAGGGATACCATACACACCAGGATAGGGATGAGGGGTGCCACGCATACTGGGATTGGGGGGATTAGGGGTGCCAGGCATACTGGGATTGGGGATGAGGGGTGCCATGCATACAAGGATGAGGGATACCATACACACCAGGATAGGGATGGGGTACCATGCATACCAGGATGAGGGATACCATACACACCAGGATAAGGATGAGGGGTGCCATGCATACCGGAATTGGGGGTGCCACGCATACCGGGATTGGGGATGAGGGGAGCCACACATACCGGGATGAGGGGTGACACGCACACCGGGATTGGGGGTGAGGGGTGCCACGCATACCGGGATTGGGAGTGAGGGATAGGGTGCCATGCATACCAGGATGAGTGATACCATACACACCAGGATAGGGGTGACGGGTGCCACGCATACCAGGATTGGGGGTGAGGGGTGCCATGCATACCAGGATTGGGGGTGAGGGGTGCCACGCATACCAGGATTGGGGGTGAGGGGTGCCATGCATACCAGGATTGGGGGTGAGGGGTGCCACGCATACCAGGATTGGGGGTGAGGGGGGCCACGCATACCAGGATTGGATGGTGGGGACAGGATGGGGGCACCACAAATACAAGGAGGGGGGCAGCACATACCAGCATGGGAGACCATATATCAATAAAAATGCTCGCCACCTGGACGTAGAACGGGTTCAATAGCTAGTAAGTATGTAAAGTGCTATACACTCATTATAGTTGCACCAATTATAATGAAAAAAGTGTTAGTGATGTACATTGCATCACTACCAACGCTATAGGGGCAGTTTACATAGCAGCTAGGACGTTTCCCTTTAAGGAAATAGATGGCATTTAGATGAGTTTAATGATGCTTGGACACATCGCACAATATTGATCTGTGCTCTCCATTCATCTCCACCTTTTATCGCACAGCTGGGAAGTTAGAATGACAGGGGGCAATGCTCTTTCCAGGATTAATCTGTTTTTTTTTCTAGGCTTTAACATCAAAATGACACTGAAAAAAATCACATTGAGATATCTAAACTAAGGTGGGGGCATAGACCGAGGGTGGGGTAGAGGTGGGGGCATAGACCGAGGGTGGGGTAGAGGTGGGGGCATGGACCGGAAGTGGGGTGGAGGTGGGGGCATGGCCGGGGTGCGGGGTGGAGGTGGGGGCATAGACCGAGGGTGGGGTAGAGGTGGGGGCATGGACCGGTAGTGGGGTGGAGGTGGGGGCATGGCCGGGGTGGAGGTGGGGGCATGGACCGGGGGTGGGGTAGAGGTGGGGGCATGGACCGGTAGTGGGGTGGAGGTGGGGGCATGGACCGGGGGTGGGGTAGAGGTGGGGGCATGGACCGGGGGGTGGGGTAGAGGTGGGGCATGGACCGGGAGTGGGGTAGAGGTGGGGGCATGGACCTGGGGTGGGGTAGAGGTGGGGGCATGGACCTGGGGTGGGGCATGGACCGGGGGTGGGGTAGAGGTGGGGCATGGACTGGGGGGGTGGGGTATAGGTGGGACATGGACCGGGGGTGGGGCATGGACTGGGAGTGGGGCAGAGGTGGGGCATGGACCGGGGGTGGGGCAGAGGAGGGGCATGGACCGAGGGTGGGGTAGAGGTGGGGGCATGGACCGAGGGTGGGGTAGAGGTGGGGGCATGGACCGAGGGTGGGGTAGAGGTGGGGGCATGGACCGGGGGTGGGGTAGAGGTGGGGGCATGGACCTGGGGTGGGGCATGGACCAGGGGTGGGGCAGAGGTGGAGCATGGACCGGGGGTGGGGCAGAGGTGGGGGCATGGACCGGGGGTGGGGTAGAGGTGGGGCATGGACCGGGGGTGGGACAGAGGTGGGGCATGGACCGGGGGTGGGACAGAGGTGGGGCATGGACCGGGGGTGGGGCAGAGGGGGGGGCATGGACCGGGGGTGGGGCAGAGGGGGGGCATGGACCGGGGGTGGAGCTTGTGCCTTGAGCACTGTTAGCCGGGAGAGCTGTCACTGTGTGTTCAGTGTTGTGGCACCAGTCACCTGCCATCACCTTCCCCAGCAGCTCACCCATCACACCTCGTCCCTGTGCTGTAGCTGCTCTGTGTCCGGCCGCAGCTGACAATCCTCTCCTGCTCCTCACAGACCTGTATAATGGAGCAGCTCTTCTGAGGGATAACGTCACCAGGCGGCAGAGCTTCCCACAGTGCGGAGCTCATACACGGAGGCCGCAGCACAGTCCGCAGGTCACTACGAGGAGCCCGGTCCTGCAGGCTGAAGTGATGTAGTAGCGCAGCTACCGGGGGCAAAGACTGTGACCGCCCCGGGCCCCGCGCTCTGAGGGGCCACCCGGAGCTGAAAAGGTTAAACTGTGCGGCTTTGCCTCTATTGGGCCCTTTGAGCTGGGGGCCCCTCCGCAGGGTCACTGTATAGGCGACATCTGCAGATACACTTGAAAGCGATGGAGGACGAAACGTCACAGCTGACGCTCCCTCCCCCATCGTTCTATCTCAGCGTCTAACGTCTCAGCACGATGACGTCACTACGTAGCGTCCTCTACGCTGGGAGGTGCGACGCATAGAACACAAGCTGCGGCGACCGCGGAGGAGAGGTGAGTATTGTATTTTTTTAGGACATTGTTGTGGCCATTAAATTACATTTAAGACTATGGGGCTGCATTATACTATATGGGAGTGCTTTACACTGAATGGGCAATAGGGGTGCATTATACTATATGGGGCTGCATTATACAGAGCTATATAGAGGGTCTGAGAGGTGGGATATACTGCAGGATGGGACGGTATATAGATGAGAGGGGGGATATACTGCAGGATGGGGCGGTATATAGATGAGAGAGGGGATATACTGCAGGATGGGACGGTATATAGGTGAGAGGTGGGATATACTGCAGGATGGGGCTGTATATAGATGAGAGGGGGGATATACTGCAGGATGGGACGGTATATAGATGAGAGGGGGGATATACTGCAGGATGGGACGGTATTTAGATGAGAGGTGGGATATACTACAGGCTGGGGCTGTATATAGATGAGAGGGGATATACTACAGGCTGGGGCAGTATATAGATGAGAGGGGGGATATACTGCAGGATGGGACGGTATATAGGTGAGAGGTGGGATATACTGCAGGATGGGGCTGTATATAGGTGAGAGGTGAGATATACTGCAGGATGGGGCTGTATATAGGTGAGAGGTGGGATATACTACAGGATGGGGCTGTATATAGGTGAGAGGTGGGATATACTACAGGATGGGGCTGTATATAGGTGAGAGGTGGGATATACTACAGGATGGGGCTGTATATAGGTGAGAGGTGGGATATACTGCAGGATGGGGCTGTATATAGGTGAGAGGTGGGATATACTACAGGATGGGGCTGTATATAGGTGAGAGGTGGGATATACTGCAGGATGGGGCGGTATATAGGTGAGAGGTGGGATATACTGCAGGATGGGGCTGTATATAGGTGAGAGGTGGGATATACTGCAGGATGGGGCTGTATATAGGTGAGAGGTGGGATATACTGCAGGATGGGGCTGTATATAGGTGAGAGGTGGGATATACTGCAGGATGGGGCTGTATATAGGTGAGAGGTGGGATATACTGCAAGATGGGGCTGTATATAGGTGAGAGGTGAGATATACTGCAGGATGGGGCTGTAAATAGGTGAGAGGTGGGATATACTGCAGGATGGGGCTGTATATAGGTGAGGTGGGATATACTGCAGGATGGGACGGTATATACGTGAGACGTGGGATATACTACAGGCTGGGGCTGTATATAGGTGAGAGGTGGGATATACTGCAGGATGGGGCTGTATATAGGTGAGAGGTGGGATATACTGCAGGATGGGGCTGTATATAGGTGAGAGGTGGGATATACTGCAGGATGGGGCTGTATATAGGTGAGAGGTGGGATATACTACAGGATGGGGCTGTATATAGGTGAGAGGTGGGATATACTGCAGGATGGGACAGTATATAGATGAGAAGTGGAATAAACTAAAGGCTGGGACTGTATACGGTTGAGAGGTGGGATATACTGCAGGATGGGACGGTATATAGGTGAGAGGTGGGATATACTGCAGGATGGGGCTGTATATAAGTGAGAGGTGGGATATACTACAGGATGGGACGGTATATAGGTGAGAGGTGGGATATACTGCAGGATGGGGCTGTATATAGGTGAGAGGTGGGATATACTGCAGGATGGGGCTGTATATAGGTGAGAGGTGGCATATACTACAGGATGGGGCTGTATATAGGTGAGAGGTGTGATATACTGCAGGATAGGGCTGTATATAGGTGAGAGGTGGGATATAATACAGGATGGGACGGTATATAGGTGAGAGGTGGGATATACTACAGGATGGGGCTGTATATAGGTGAGAGGTGGGATATACTGCAGGATGGGGCTGTATATAGGTGAGAGGTGGGATATACTGCAGGATGGGGCTGTATATAGGTGAGAGGTGGGATATACTACAGGATGGGGCTGTATATAGGTGAGAGGTGGGATATACTGCAGGATGGGGCGGTATATAGGTGAGAGGTGGGATATACTGCAGGATGGGGCTGTATATAGGTGAGAGGTGGGATATATTGCAGGATGGGGCTGTATATAGGTGAGAGGTGGGATATACTGCAGGATGGGGCTGTATATAGGTGAGAGGTGGGATATACTGCAAGATGGGGCTGTATATAGGTGAGAGGTGAGATATACTGCAGGATGGGGCTGTAAATAGGTGAGAGGTGGGATATACTGCAGGATGGGGCTGTATATAGGTGAGAGGTGGGATATACTGCAGGATGGGGCTGTATATAGGTGAGAGGTGGGATATACTACAGGATGGGACGGTATATAGGTGAGACGTGGGATATACTACAGGCTGGGGCTGTATATAGGTGAGAGGTGGGATATACTGCAGGATGGGGCTGTATATAGGTGGGATATACTGCAGGATGGGGCTGTATATAGGTGAGAGGTGGGATATACTGCAGGATGGGACAGTATATAGATGAGAAGTGGAATAAACTAAAGGCTGGGGCTGTATACGGTTGAGAGGTGGGATATACTGCAGGATGGGACGGTATATAGGTGAGAGGTGGGATATACTGCAGGATGGGACGGTATATAGGTGAGAGGTGGGATATACTGCAGGATGGGGCTGTATATAAGTGAGAGGTGGGATATACTACAGGATGGGACGGTATATAGGTGAGAGGTGGGATATACTGCAGGATGGGGCTGTATATAGGTGAGAGGTGGCATATACTGCAGGATGGGACTGTATATAGGTGAGAGGTGGCATATACTACAGGATGGGGCTGTATATAGGTGAGAGGTGTGATATACTGCAGGATAGGGCTGTATATAGGTGAGAGGTGGGATATACTACAGGATGGGACGGTATATAGGTGAGAGGTGGGATATACTGCAGGATGGGGCTGTATATAGGTGAGAGGTGGCATATACTGCAGGATAGGGCTGTATATAGGTGAGAGGTGGGATATACTGCAGGATGGGGCTGTATATAGGTGAGAGGTGGGATATACTGCAGGATGGGGCTGTATATAGGTGAGAGGTGGGATATACTACAGGATGGGGCTGTATATAGGTGAGAGGTGGGATATACTACAGGATGGGGCTGTATATAGGTGGGAGGTGAGATATACTGCAGGATGGGGCTGTATCACTATTCTGCTGTTACATCGTGTCTTATCCTCCAGTCACCTCCAGAGCTGCAGTCACTATTCTGCTGTTAAATCAGGTCTTATCCTCCAGTCACCTCCAGAGCTGCACTCACTATTCTGCTGTTACATCGTGTCTTATCCTCCAGTCACCTCCAGAGCTGCACTCACCATTCTGCTGTTACATTGTCTTATCCTCCAGTCACCTCCAGAGGTGTAGTCACTATTTTGCTGTTACATCATGTCTTACACTCCAGCCACCTCCAGAGCTGCAGTCACTATTCTGCTGTTACATCATGTCTTATCCTCCAGTCACCTCCAGAGCTGCAGTCACTCTTCTGCTGTTACATTATGACCTATCTTCTAGTCACCTCCACAGCTGCAGTCATTATTCTGCTGTTACATCATGTCTTATCCTCCAGTCACCTCCAGAGCTGCAAACACTATTCTGCTGTTACATCATGTCCTATCTTCCAGTCACCTCCAGAGCTGCAGTCACTATTCTGGTGTTACATCAAGTCTTATCCTCCAGTCATTTCCAGAGCTGCAGTCACTATTCTGCTGTAATATCGTGTCTTATCCTCAAGAGCTGCACTCACTATTCTGCTGTTACATCATGTCTTATCCTCCAGTCTCCTCCAGAGCTGCAATCACTATTCTGCTGTTACATCGTGTCTTATCCTCCAGTCACCTCCCAAGCTGTAGTCACTATTCTGCCGTTACATCGTGTCTTATCCTCCTGTCACCTCCAGAGCTGCACTCACTCTTCTGCTGTTACATCTTGTCTTATCCTCCAGTCACCTCAAGAGCTGCAGTCACTATTCTGCTATTACATCGTGTCTTATCCTCCAGTCACCTCAAGAGCTGCAGTCACTATTCTGCTGTTACATCGTGTCTTATCCTCCAGCCACCTTCAGAGCTGCACTCACTATTCTGCTGTTACATCGTGTCTTATCCTCCAGTAAACTCCAGAGCTGCAGTCACTATTCTGCTGTTACATCGTGTCTTATCCTACAGTCACCTCCAGAGCTGCAATCACTATTCTGCTGTTACATCAGGTCTTATCCTCCAGTCACCTCCAAAGCTGCACTCACCATTCTGCTGTTACACTGTGTCTTATCCTCCAGTCACCTCCAGAGCTGTAGTCACTATTCTGCTGTTACACTGTGTCTTATCCTCCAGTCACCTCCAGAGCTGTAGTCACTATTCTGCTGTTACATCATGTCTTATTCTCCAGCCACCTCCCGAGCTGCAGTCACTATTCTGCTGTTACATCATGTCTTATCCTCAAGTCACCTCCAGAGCTGCAGTCACTATTCTACTCTTACATCATGTCCTATCTTCCAGTGACCTCCACAGCTGCAGTCATTATTCTGCTGTTATATCAGGTCTTATCCCCCAGTCACCTCCAGAGCTGCAGTCACTGTTCTGCTGTAATATCGTGTCTTATCCTCCAGTCACCTCCAGAGCTGTAATCTCGATTTTGCTGTTACATCATGTCTTATCCTCCAGTCACCTCCATAGCTGCGTCACTATTCTGCTGTTACATCAGGTCTTATCCTCCAGTCACCTCCAGATCTGAACTCACTATTCTGATGTTACATCGTGTCTTATTCTCCAGACACCTCCAGAGCTGCAGTCACTATTCTGCTGTTACATCGTGTCTTATCCTCCAGCCACCTCCAGAGCTGCACTCACTATTCTGCTGTTACATCGTGTCTTATACTCCAGAGCTGCAGACACTATTCTGCTGTTACATCGTGTCTTATCCTCCAGTCACCTCAAGAGCTGCACTCACTATTCTGCTGTTACATCGTGTCTTATCCTCCAGTCACCTCAAGAGCTGTAGTCTCTATTCTGCTGTTTCATAAGGTCTTATCCTCCAGTCACCTCCAGAGCTGCACTCACTATTCTGCTGTTACATCGTGTCTTATCCTCCAGTCACCTCCAGAGCTGCAGTCACTATTCTGCTGTTACATCGTGTCTTATCCTCCAGAGCTGCGTCTCTATTCTGCTGTTACATCAGGTCTTATCCTCCAGTCACCTCCAGATCTGCACTCACTATTCTGCTGTTACATCGTGTCTTATCCACCAGACACCTCCAGAGCTGCACTCACTATTCTGCTGTTACATCGTGTCTTATCCTCTAGTCACCTCAAGAGCTGCACTCACTATTATTTTGTTACATCGTATCTTATCCTCCATTCACCTCCAGAGCTGCAGTCACTATTCTGCTGTTACATCGTGTCTTATACTCCAGTCATCTCGAGCTCCAGTCTCTATTCTGCTGTTACATCGTGTCTTATCCTCCAGTCACCTCCAGAGCTGCAGTCACTATTCTGCTGTTACATCGTGTCTTATCCTCCGTTCACCTCCAAAGCTGCAGTCACTATTCTGCTGTTACATCGTGTCTTATCCTCCAGACACCTCCAGAGCTGCAGACACTATTCTGCTGTTACATCATGTCTTATCCTCCAGTCACCTCCAGAGCTGCAATCACTATTCTGCTGTTACATCATGTCTTATCCTCCGTTCACCTCCAGATCTGCACTCACTATTCTGATGTTACATCGTGTCTTATTCTCCAGACACCTCCAGAGCTGCAGTCACTATTCTGCTGTTACGTCGTGTCTTATCCTCCAGCCACCTCCAGAGCTGCACTCACTATTCTGCTGTTACATCGTGTCTTATACTCCAGACACCTCCAGAGCTGCAGACACTATTCTGCTGTTACATCGTGTCTTATCCTCCAGTCACCTCAAGAGCTGCACTCACTATTCTGCTGTTACATCGTGTCTTATCCTCCAGTCAACTCAAGAGCTGTAGTCTCTATTCTGCTGTTTCATAAGGTCTTATCCTCCAGTCACCTCCAGAGCTGCACTCACTATTCTGCTGTTAAATCGTGTCTTATCCTTCAGTCACCTCCAGAGCTGCAGTCACTATTCTGCTGTTACATCGTGTCTTATCCTCCAGCCACCTCCAGAGCTGCACTCACTATTCTGCTGTTACATCGTGTCTTATCCTCCAGACACCTCCAGACCTGCAGACACTATTCTGCTGTTACATCGTGTCTTATCCTCCAGTCACCTCCAGAGCTGCGTCTCTATTCTGCTGTTACATCAGGTCTTATCCTCCAGTCACCTCCAGATCTGCACTCCCTATTCTGCTGTTACATCGTGTCTTATCCTCCAGTCACCTCCAGAGCTGCAGTCACTATTCTGCTGTTACATCGTGTCTTATCCTCCAGCCACCTCCAGAGCTGCACTCACTATTCTGCTGTTACATCGTGTCTTATCCTCCAGACACCTCCAGAGCTGCACTCACTATTCTGCTGTTACATCGTGTCTTATCCTCCAGTCACCTCAAGAGCTGCACTCACTATTATTTTGTTACATCGTATCTTATCCTCCATTCACCTCCAGAGCTGCAGTCACTATTCTGCTGTTACATCGTGTCTTATACTCCAGTCATCTCCAGAGCTCCAGTCTCTATTCTGCTGTGCCATCTTGTCTTATCCTCCAGTCACCTCCAGAGCTGCAGTCACTATTCTGCTGTTACATCGTGTCTTATCCTCTGTTCACCTCCAGAGCTGCACTCACTATTCTGCTGTTACATCGTGTCTTATCCTCCAGACACCTCCAGAGCTGCAGACACTATTCTGTTGTTACATCGTGTCTTATCCTCCAGTCACCTCCAGAGCTGCAATTACTATTCTGCTGTTACATCGTGTCTTATCCTCCAGTCACCTCCAGAGCTGCAATTACTATTCTACTGTTACATCATGTCTTATCCTCCAGTCACCTCCCGAGCTGTAATCTCGATTTTGCCGTTACATCATGTCTTATCCTCCAGTCACCTCCATAGCTGCGTCACTATTCTGCTGTTACATCAGGTCTTATGCTCCTGTCACCTCCAGATCTGCACTCACTATTCTGATGTTACATCGTGTCTTATTCTCCAGACACCTCCAGAGCTGCAGTCACTATACATCGTGTCTTATCCTCCAGCCACCTCCAGAGCTGCACTCACTATTCTGCTGTTACATCGTGTCTTATCCTCCAGACACCTCCAGAGCTGCAGACACTATTCTGCTGTTACATCGTGTCTTATCCTCCAGTCACCTCCAGAGCTGCGTCTCTATTCTGCTGTTACATCAGGTCTTATCCTCCAGTCACCTCCAGATCTGCACTCACTATTCTGCTGTTACATCGTGTCTTATCCTCCAGACACCTCCAGAGCTGAACTCACTATTCTGCTGTTACATCGTGTCTTATCCTCCAGTCACCACAAGAGCTGCACTCACTATTATTTTGTTACATCGTATCTTATCCTCCATTCACCTCCAGAGCTGCAGTCACTATTCTGCTGTTACATCGTGTCTTATACTCCAGTCATCTCCAGAGCTCCAGTCTCTATTCTGCTGTTAAATCGTGTCTTATCCTCCAGTCACCTCCAGAGCTGCAGTCACTATTCTGCTGTTACATCGTGTCTTATCCTCCGTTCACCTCCAGAGCTGCACTCACTATTCTGCTGTTACATCGTGTCTTATCCTCCAGACACCTCCAGAGCTGCAGACACTATTCTGTTGTTACATCGTGTCTTATCCTCCAGTCACCTCCAGAGCTGCAATTACTATTCTGCTGTTACATCGTGTCTTATCCTCCAGTCACCTCCCGAGCTGTAATCTCGATTTTGCTGTTACATCATGTCTTATCCTCCAGTCACCTCCATTGCTGCGTCACTATTCTGCTGTTACATCAGGTCTTATCCTTCAGTCACCTCCAGATCTGCACTCACTATTCTGATGTTACATCGTGTCTTATTCTCCAGACACCTCCAGAGCTGCAGTCACTATTCTGCTGTTACATCGTGTCTTATCCTCCAGCCACCTCCAGAGCTGCACTCACTATTCTGCTGTTACATCGTGTCTTATACTCCAGAGCTGCAGACACTATTCTGCTGTTACATCGTGTCTTATCCTCCAGTCACCTCAAGAGCTGTACTCACTATTCTGCTGTTACATCGTGTCTTATCCTCCAGTCACCTCAAGAGCTGTAGTCTCTATTCTGCTGTTTCATAAGGTCTTATCCTCTAGTCACCTCCAGAGCTGCACTCACTATTCTGCTGTTACATCGTGTCTTATCCTCCAGTCACCTCCAGAGCTGCAGTCACTATTCTGCTGTTACATCGTGTCTTATCCTCCAGCCACCTCCAGAGCTGCACTCACTATTCTGCTGTTACATCGTGTCTTATTCTCCAGACACCTCCAGAGCTGCAGACACTATTCTGCTGTTACATCGTGTCTTATCCTCCAGAGCTGCATCTCTATTCTGCTGTTACATCAGGTCTTATCCTCCAGTCACCTCCAGATCTGCACTCACTATTCTGGTGTTACATCGTGTCTTATCCACCAGACACCTCCAGAGCTGCACTCACTATTCTGCTGTTACATCGTGTCTTAACCTCCAGTCACCTCAAGAGCTGCACTCACTATTCTGCTGTTACATCGTGTCTTATCCTCCAGACACCTCCAGAGCTGCAGACACTATTCTGCTGTTACATCATGTCTTATCCTCCATTCACCTCCAGAGCTGCCGTCACTATTCTGCTGTTACATCGTGTCTTATACTCCAGTCATCTCGAGCTCCAGTCTCTATTCTGCTGTTACATCGTGTCTTATCCTCCAGTCACCTCAGAGCTGCAGTCACTATTCTGCTGTTACATCGTGTCTTATCCTCCGTTCACCTCCAGAGCTGCAGTCACTATTCTGCTGTTACATCGTGTCTTATCCTCCAGACACCTCCAGAGCTGCAGACACTATTCTGCTGTTACATCGTGTCTTATCCTCCAGTCACCTCCAGAGCTGCAATCACTATTCTGCTGTTACATCGTGTCTTATCCTCCGTTCACCTCCAGATCTGCACTCACTATTCTGATGTTACATCGTGTCTTATTCTCCAGACACCTCCAGAGCTGCAGTCACTATTCTGCTGTTACATCGTGTCTTATCCTCCAGCCACCTCCAGAGCTGCACTCACTATTCTGCTGTTACATCGTGTCTTATACTCCAGACACCTCCAGAGCTGCAGACACTATTCTGCTGTTACATCGTGTCTTATCCTCCAGTCACCTCAAGAGGTGCACTCACTATTCTGCTGTTACATCGTGTCTTATCCTCCAGTCACCTCAAGAGCTGTAGTCTCTATTCTGCTGTTTCATAAGGTCTTATCCTCCAGTCACCTCCAGAGCTGCACTCACTATTCTGCTGTTACATCGTGTCTTATCCTCCAGTCACCTCCAGAGCTGCAGTCACTATTCTGCTGTTACATCGTGTCTTATCCTCCAGCCACCTCCAGAGCTGCACTCACTATTCTGCTGTTACATCGTGTCTTATCCTCCAGACACCTCCAGACCTGCAGACACTATTCTGCTGTTACATCGTGTCTTATCCTCCAGTCACCTCCAGAGCTGCGTCTCTATTCTGCTGTTACATCAGGTCTTATCCTCCAGTCACCTCCAGATCTGCACTCCCTATTCTGCTGTTACATCGTGTCTTATCCTCCAGTCACCTCCAGATCTGCACTCACTATTCTGCTGTTACATCGTGTCTTATCCTCCAGACACCTCCAGAGCTGAACTCACTATTCTGCTGTTACATCGTGTCTTATCCTCCAGTCACCACAAGAGCTGCACTCACTATTATTTTGTTACATCGTATCTTATCCTCCATTCACCTCCAGAGCTGCAGTCACTATTCTGCTGTTACATCGTGTCTTATACTCCAGTCATCTCCAGAGCTCCAGTCTCTATTCTGCTGTTACATCGTGTCTTATCCTCCAGTCACCTCCAGAGCTGCAGTCACTATTCTGCTGTTACATCGTGTCTTATCCTCCGTTCACCTCCAGAGCTGCACTCACTATTCTGCTGTTACATCGTGTCTTATCCTCCAGACACCTCCAGAGCTGCAGACACTATTCTGTTGTTACATCGTGTCTTATCCTCCAGTCACCTCCAGAGCTGCAATTACTATTCTGCTGTTACATCGCGTCTTATCCTCCAGTCACCTCCCGAGCTGTAATCTCGATTTTGCTGTTACATCATGTCTTATCCTCCAGACACCTCCAGAGCTGCAGTCACTATTCTGCTGTTACATCGTGTCTTATCCTCCAGCCACCTCCAGAGCTGCACTCACTATTCTGCTGTTACATCGTGTCTTATACTCCAGAGCTGCAGACACTATTCTGCTGTTACATCGTGTCTTATCCTCCAGTCACCTCAAGAGCTGCACTCACTATTCTGCTGTTACATCGTGTCTTATCCTCCAGTCACCTCAAGAGCTGTAGTCTCTATTCTGCTGTTTCATAAGGTCTTATCCTCTAGTCACCTCCAGAGCTGCACTCACTATTCTGCTGTTACATCGTGTCTTATCCTCCAGTCACCTCCAGAGCTGCAGTCACTATTCTGCTGTTACATCGTGTCTTATCCTCCAGCCACCTCCAGAGCTGCACTCACTATTCTGCTGTTACATCGTGTCTTATTCTCCAGACACCTCCAGAGCTGCAGACACTATTCTGCTGTTACATCGTGTCTTATCCTCCAGAGCTGCATCTCTATTCTGCTGTTACATCAGGTCTTATCCTCCAGTCACCTCCAGATCTGCACTCACTATTCTGGTGTTACATCGTGTCTTATCCACCAGACACCTCCAGAGCTGCACTCACTATTCTGCTGTTACATCGTGTCTTAACCTCCAGTCACCTCAAGAGCTGCACTCACTATTATGTTGTTACATCGTATCTTATCCTCCATTCACCTCCAGAGCTGCCGTCACTATTCTGCTGTTACATCGTGTCTTATACTCCAGTCATCTCGAGCTCCAGTCTCTATTCTGCTGTTACATCGTGTCTTATCCTCCAGTCACCTCCAGAGCTGCAGTCACTATTCTGCTGTTACATCGTGTCTTATCCTCCGTTCACCTCCAGAGCTGCAGTCACTATTCTGCTGTTACATCGTGTCTTATCCTCCAGACACCTCCAGAGCTGCAGACACTATTCTGCTGTTACATCGTGTCTTATCCTCCAGTCACCTCCAGAGCTGCAATCACTATTCTGCTGTTACATCGTGTCTTATCCTCCGTTCACCTCCAGATCTGCACTCACTATTCTGATGTTACATCGTGTCTTATTCTCCAGACACCTCCAGAGCTGCAGTCACTATTCTGCTGTTACATCGTGTCTTATCCTCCAGCCACCTCCAGAGCTGCACTCACTATTCTGCTGTTACATCGTGTCTTGTACTCCAGACACCTCCAGAGCTGCAGACACTATTCTGCTGTTACATCGTGTCTTATCCTCCAGTCACCTCAAGAGGTGCACTCACTATTCTGCTGTTACATCGTGTCTTATCCTCCAGTCACCTCAAGAGCTGTAGTCTCTATTCTGCTGTTTCATAAGGTCTTATCCTCCAGTCACCTCCAGAGCTGCACTCACTATTCTGCTGTTACATCGTGTCTTATCCTCCAGTCACCTCCAGAGCTGCAGTCACTATTCTGCTGTTACATCGTGTCTTATCCTCCAGCCACCTCCAGAGCTGCACTCACTATTCTGCTGTTACATCGTGTCTTATCCTCCAGACACCTCCAGACCTGCAGACACTATTCTGCTGTTACATCGTGTCTTATCCTCCAGTCACCTCCAGAGCTGCGTCTCTATTCTGCTGTTACATCAGGTCTTATCCTCCAGTCACCTCCAGATCTGCACTCCCTATTCTGCTGTTACATCGTGTCTTATCCTCCAGTCACCTCCAGAGCTGCAGTCACTATTCTGCTGTTACATTGTGTCTTATCCTCCAGCCACCTCCAGAGCTGCACTCACTATTCTGCTGTTACATCGTGTCTTATCCTGCAGACACCACCAGAGCTGCAGACACTATTCTGCTGTTACATCGTGTCTTATCCTCCAGTCACCTCCAGAGCTGCGTCTCTATTCTGCTGTTACATCAGGTCTTATCCTCCAGTCACCTCCAGATCTGCACTCACTATTCTGCTGTTACATCGTGTCTTATCCTCCAGACACCTCCAGAGCTGCACTCACTATTCTGCTGTTACATCGTGTCTTATCCTCCAGTCACCTCCAGAGCTGCGTCTCTATTCTGCTGTTACATCAGGTCTTATCCTCCAGTCACCTCCAGATCTGCACTCACTATTCTGCTGTTACATCGTATCTTATCCTCCATTCACCTCCAGAGCTCCAGTCTCTATTCTGCTGTTACATCGTGTCTTATCCTCCAGTCACCTCCAGAGCTGCAGTCACTATTCTGCTGTTACATCGTGTCTTATCCTCCATTCACCTCCAGAGCTGCACTCACAATTCTGCTGTTACATCGTGTCTTATCCTCCAGACACCTCCAGAGCTGCAGACACTATTCTGTTGTTACATCGTGTCTTATCCTCCAGTCACCTCCAGAGCTGCAGTCACTATTCTGCTGTTACATCGTGTCTTATCCTTCAGTCACCTCCAGAGCTGCAGTCACTATTCTGCTGTTACATCGTGTCTTATCCTCCAGACACCTCCAGAGCTGCAGTCACTATTCTGCTGTTACATCGTGTCTTATCCTTCAGTCACCTCCAGAGCTGCAGTCACTATTCTGCTGTTACATCGTGTCTGATACTCCAGACACCTCCAGAGCTGCAGACACTATTCTGCTGTTACATCGTGTCTTATCCTCCAGTCACCTCAAGAGGTGCACTCACTATTCTGCTGTTACATCATCTATTATCCTCCAGCCACCTCCAGAGCTACAGTCACTATTCTACTGTTACATCGTGTATTATCCTCCAGTTACCTCCAGAGCTGAATTCACCATTCTGCTGTTACATCATGTCTTATCTTCCAGTCACCTCCAGAGCTGCAGTCACTATTCTGCTGTTACATCAGGTCTTATCCTCTAGTCACCTCCAGAGCTGCAATCATTATTCTTCTGTTACATCGTGTCTTATCCTCCTGTCACCTCCAGAGCTACAGTCACTATTCTGCTGTTACATCATCTATATTCCGCCAGTCACCTCAAGAGCTGCACTCTCTATTCTGCTGTTACATCGTATCTTATCGTCCAGTCACCTCCAGAGCTGCAGTCACTATTCTGCTGTTACATCGTGTCTTATCCTCCAGCCACCTCCAGAGCTGCACTCACTATTCTGCTGTTACATCGTGTCTTATTCTCCAGACACCTCCAGAGCTGCAGACACTATTCTGCTGTTACATCGTGTCTTATCCTCCAGAGCTGCACTAACTATTCTGCTGTTACATCGTGTCTTATCCTCCAGTCACCTCCAGAGCTGCAGTCACTATTCTGCTGTTACATCGTGTCTTATCCTCCAGCCACCTCCAGAGCTGCACTCACTATTCTGCTGTTACATCGTGTCTTATTCTCCAGACACCTCCAGAGCTGCAGACACTATTCTGCTGTTACATCGTGTCTTATCCTCCAGAGCTGCATCTCTATTCTGCTGTTACATCAGGTCTTATCCTCCAGTCACCTCCAGATCTGCACTCACTATTCTGGTGTTACATCGTATCTTATCCTCCATTCACCTCCAGAGCTGCCGTCACTATTCTGCTGTTACATCGTGTCTTATACTCCAGTCATCTCGAGCTCCAGTCTCTATTCTGCTGTTACATCGTGTCTTATCCTCCAGTCACCTCCAGAGCTGCAGTCACTATTCTGCTGTTACATCGTGTCTTATCCTCCGTTCACCTCCAGAGCTGCAGTCACTATTCTGCTGTTACATCGTGTCTTATCCTCCAGACACCTCCAGAGCTGCAGACACTATTCTGCTGTTACATCGTGTCTTATCCTCCAGTCACCTCCAGAGCTGCAGTCACTATTCTGCTGTTACATCGTGTCTTATCCTCCAGCCACCTCCAGAGCTGCACTCACTATTCTGCTGTTACATCGTGTCTTATCCTCCAGACACCTCCAGACCTGCAGACACTATTCTGCTGTTACATCGTGTCTTATCCTCCAGTCACCTCCAGAGCTGCGTCTCTATTCTGCTGTTACATCAGGTCTTATCCTCCAGTCACCTCCAGATCTGCACTCCCTATTCTGCTGTTACATCGTGTCTTATCCTCCAGTCACCTCCAGAGCTTCAGTCACTATTCTGCTGTTACATTGTGTCTTATCCTCCAGCCACCTCCAGAGCTGCACTCACTATTCTGCTGTTACATCGTGTCTTATCCTGCAGACACCACCAGAGCTGCAGACACTATTCTGCTGTTACATCGTGTCTTATCCTCCAGTCACCTCCAGAGCTGCGTCTCTATTCTGCTGTTACATCAGGTCTTATCCTCCAGTCACCTCCAGATCTGCACTCACTATTCTGCTGTTACATCGTGTCTTATCCTCCAGACACCTCCAGAGCTGCACTCACTATTCTGCTGTTACATCGTGTCTTATCCTCCAGTCACCTCAAGAGCTGCACTCACTATTATTTTGTTACATCGTATCTTATCCTCCATTCACCTCCAGAGCTCCAGTCTCTATTCTGCTGTTACATCGTGTCTTATCCTCCAGTCACCTCCAGAGCTGCAGTCACTATTCTGCTGTTACATCGTGTCTTATCCTCCATTCACCTCCAGAGCTGCACTCACTATTCTGCTGTTACATCGTGTCTTATCCTCCAGACACCTCCAGAGCTGCAGACACTATTCTGTTGTTACATCGTGTCTTATCCTCCAGTCACCTCCAGAGCTGCAATCACTATTCTGCTGTTACATCGTGTCTTACCTCCGTTCACTTCCAGAGCTGCACTCACTATTCTGCTGTTACATCGTGTCTTATCCTCCAGACACCTCCAGAGCTGCAGTCACTATTCTGCTGTTACATCGTGTCTTATCCTTCAGTCACCTCCAGAGCTGCAGTCACTATTCTGCTGTTACATCGTGTCTTATACTCCAGACACCTCCAGAGCTGCAGACACTATTCTGCTGTTACATCGTGTCTTATCCTCCAGTCACCTCAAGAGGTGCACTCACTATTCTGCTGTTACATCATCTATTATCCTCCAGCCACCTCCAGAGCTACAGTCACTATTCTACTGTTACATCGTGTATTATCCTCCAGTTACCTCCAGAGCTGAATTCACCATTCTGCTGTTACATCATGTCTTATCTTCCAGTCACCTCCAGAGCTGCAGTCACTATTCTGCTGTTACATCAGGTCTTATCCTCTAGTCACCTCCAGAGCTGCAATCATTATTCTTCTGTTACATCGTGTCTTATCCTCCTGTCACCTCCAGAGCTACAGTCACTATTCTGCTGTTACATCATCTATATTCCGCCAGTCACCTCAAGAGCTGCACTCTCTATTCTGCTGTTACATCGTATCTTATCGTCCAGTCAACTCCAGAGCTGCACTCACAGTTCTGCTGTTACTTCATGTCTTATCCTTCAGTCACCTCCAGAGCTGCAGTCACTGTTCTGCTGTTATATCATGTCTTTTCCTCCAGCCACCTCCAGAACTGCACTCACTATTCTGCTGTTACATCATGTCTTATCCTCCAGTCACCTCCAGAGCTGCTGTCACTATTCTGCTGTTACATCAGGTCTTATCCTCCATTCACCTCCAGAGATGGACTCACTATTCTACTGTTACATCGTGTCTTATCCTCCAGTTACCTCCAGAGCTGAATTCACCATTCTGCTGTTACATCATGTCTTATCCTCCAGTCACATACAGAGCTGCACTCACCATTCTGCTGTTAAATCATGTCTTATCTTCCACTCACCTCCAGAGCTGCAGTCACTATTCTGCTGTTACATCAGGTCTTATCCTCCAGTCACCTCCAGAGCTGCAATCATTATTCTGCTGTTACATCGTGTCTTATCCTCCTGTCACCTCCATAGCTGCACTCACTATTCTGCTGTTACATAGTGTATTATCCTCCAGTCACCTCCAGAGCTGCACTCACTATTCTGCTGTTACATCATGTCTTATCCTCCTGTCACCTCCAGAGCTGCAGTCACTATTCTGCTGTTACATCATCGATTATCCTCCAGCCACCTCCAGAGCTACAGTCACTATTCTACTGTTACATCGTGTATTATCCTCCAGTTACCTCCAGAGCTGAATTCACTATTCTGCTGTTACATCATGTCTTATCTTCCAGTCACCTCCAGAGCTGCAGTCACTATTCTGCTGTTACATCAGGTCTTATCCTCTAGTCACCTCCAGAGCTGCTATCATTATTCTTCTGTTACATCGTGTCTTATCCTCCTGTCACCTCCAGAGCTGCAGTCACTATTCTGCTGTTACATCATCTATATTCCACCAGTCACCTCAAGAGCTGCACTCTCTATTCTGCTGTTACATCGTATCTTATCGTCCAGTCAACTCCAGAGCTGCACTCACAATTCTGCTGTTACTTCATGTCTTATCCTTCAGTCACCTCCAGAGCTGCAGTCACTGTTCTGCTGTTACATCATGTCTTATCCTCCAGCCACCTCCAGAACTGCACTCACTATTCTGCTGTTACATCATGTCTTATCCTCCAGTCACCTCCAGAGCTGCAGTCACTATTCTGCTGTTACATCATCTATTATCCTCCAGCCACCTCCAGAGCTACTGTCACTATTCTACTGTTACATCGTGTATTATCCTCCAGAGCTGAATTCACCATTCTGCTGTTACATCTGGTCTTATCCTCCACTCACCTCCAGAGCTGCAGTCACTATTCTGCTGTTACATCATGTCTTATCCTCCAGTCACCTCCAGAGCTGCTGTCACTATTCTGCTGTTACATCTGGTCTTATCCTCCACTCACCTCCAGAGCTGCAGTCACTATTCTACTGTTACATCGTGTCTTATCTTCCACTCACCTCCAGAGCTGCAGTCACTATTCTGCTGTTACATCAGGTCTTATCCTCCAGTCACCTCCAGAGCTGCAATCATTATTCTGCTGTTACATCGTGTCTTATCCTCCTGTCACCTCCAGAGCTGCAATCACTATTCCACTGTTACATCATGTCTTATCCTCCAGTCACCTCCAGAGCTGCACTCACTATTCTGCTGTTACATCGTATCTTATCCTCCAGTCAACTCCATAGCTGCACTCACTATTGTGCTTTTAAATCATGTCTTATCCTCCAGCCACCTCCAGAGCTGCACTCACTATTCTGCTGTTACATCATCTATTATCCTCCAGCCACCTCCAGAGCTACAGTCACTATTCTACTGTTACATCGTGTATTATCCTCCAGTTACCTCCAGAGCTGAATTCACCATTCTGCTGTTACATCATGTCTTATCTTACAGTCACCTCCAGAGCTGCAGTCACTATTCTGCTGTTATATCAGGTCTTATCCTCTAGTCACCTCCAGAGCTGGTATCATTATTCTTCTGTTACATCGTGTCTTATCCTCCTGTCACCTCCAGAGCTGCAGTCACTATTCTGCTGTTACATCATCTATATTCCGCCAGTCACCTCAAGAGCTGCACTCTCTATTCTGCTGTTACATCGTATCTTATCCTCCACTCACCACCAGAGCTGCAGTCACTATTCTGATGTTACATCGTGTCTTATCCTCCAGTCACCTCAAGAGCTGCAGTCACTATTCTGCTGTTACATCATGTCTTATCCTCCAGTCACCTCATGAGCTGCAGTCACTATTCTGCTGTTACATCGTGTCTTGTCCTCCAGTCACCTCCAGAGCTGCACTCACTATTATGCTGTTACTTCATGTCTTATCCTCCAGTCACCTCCAGAGCTGCAGTCACTATTCTGCTGTTACATCAGGTCTTATCCTCCAGTCACCTCCAGAGCTGCACTCTCTATTCTGCTGTTAAATCATGTCTTATCCTCCAGCCACCTCCAGAGCTGTACTCACTATTCTGCTGTTAAATCATGTCTTATCCTCCAGTCTCCTCCAGAGCTGCAGTCACTATTCTGCCGTTACATCGTGTCTTATCCTCCAGTCACCTCCAGAGCTGCAGTCACTATTCTGCTGTTACATCGTGTCTTATCCACCAGCCACCTCCAGAGCTGCAGTCACTATTCTGCTGTTACATCAGGTCTTATCCTCCACTCACTTCCAGAGCTGCAGTCACTATTCTGCTGTTACATCGTGTCTTATCCTCCAGTCACCTCAAGAGCTGCAGTCACTATTCTGCTGTTACATCATGTCTTATCCTCCAGTCACCTCATGAGCTGCAGTCTCTATTCTGCTGTTACATCATGTCTTGTCCTCCAGTCACCTCCAGAGCTGCACTCACTGTTATGCTGTTATTTCATGTCTTATCCTCCAGTCACCTCCAGAGCTGCACTCATCATTCTGCTGTTACATTGTGTCTTATCCTCCAGTCACCTCCAGAGCTGTAGTCACTATTCTGCTGTTACATCATGTCTTATCCTCCAGCCACCTCCAGAGCTGTAGTCTCTTTTCTGCTGTTACATCATTTCTTATCCTCCAGCCACCTCCAGAGCTGTAGTCACTATTCTGCTGTTTCATCGTGTCTTATCCTCCAGTCACCTCCTGAGCTACACTAACTATTCTGCTGTTACATAGTGTTTTATCCTCCAGTCACCTCCAGAGCTGCACTCACTATTATGCTGTTACATCATGTCTTATCCTCCTGTCACCTCCAGAGCTGCAGTCACTATTCTGCTGTTACATCATCTATTATCCTCCAGCCACCTCCAGAGCTACAGTCACTATTCTACTGTTACATCGTGTATTATCCTCCATTTACCTCCAGAGCTGAATTCACTATTCTGCTGTTACATCATGTCTTATCTTCCAGTCACCTCCAGAGCTGCAGTCACCATTCTGCTGTTACATCATGTCTTATCTTCCAGTCACCTCCAGAGCTGCACTCACTATTCTGCTGTTACATCGTGTCTTATCCTCCAGACACCTCCAGAGCTGCACTCACTATTCTGCTGTTACATCGTGTCTTATCCTCCAGTCACCTCAAGAGCAGCACTCACTATTATTTTGTTACATCGTATCTTATCCTCCATTCACCTCCAGAGCTCCAGTCTCTATTCTGCTGTTACATCGTGTCTTATCCTCCAGTCACCTCCAGAGCTGCAGTCACTATTCTGCTGTTACATCGTGTCTTATCCTCCGTTCACCTCCAGAGCTGCACTCACTATTCTGCTGTTACATCGTGTCTTATCCTCCAGACACCTCCAGAGCTGCAGACACTATTCTGTTGTTACATCGTGTCTTATCCTCCAGTCACCTCCAGAGCTGCAATCACTATTCTGCTGTTACATCGTGTCTTACCTCCGTTCACTTCCAGAGCTGCACTCACTATTCAGCTGTTACATCGTGTCTTATCCTCCAGACACCTCCAGAGCTGCAGTCACTATTCTGCTGTTACATCGTGTCTTATCCTTCAGTCACCTCCAGAGCTGCAGTCACTATTCTGCTGTTACATCGTGTCTTATACTCCAGACACCTCCAGAGCTGCAGACACTATTCTGCTGTTACATCGTGTCTTATCCTCCTGTCACCTCCAGAGCTGCAGTCACTATTCTGCTGTTACATCATCTATATTCCGCCAGTCACCTCAAGAGCTGCACTCTCTATTCTGCTGTTACATCGTATCTTATCGTCCAGTCAACTCCAGAGCTGCACTCACTATTCTGCTGTTACTTCATGTCTTATCCTTCAGTCACCTCAAGAGCTGCAGTCACTGTTCTGGTGTTACATCATGTCTTATCCTCCAGCCACCTCCAGAACTGCACTCACTATTCTGCTGTTACATCATGTCTTATCCTCCTGTCACCTCCAGAGCTGCAATCATTATTCTGCTGTTACATCGTGTCTTATCCTCCTGTCACCTCCAGAGCTGCAGTCACTATTCTGCTGTTACATCATGTCTTATCCTCCAGCCACCTCCAGAGCTGCAGTCACTATTCTGCTGTTACATCAGGTCTTATCCTCCACTCACCTCCAGAGCTGCAGTCACTATTCTGATGTTACATCGTGTCTTATCCTCCAGTCACCTCAAGAGCTGCAGTCACTATTCTGCTGTTACATCATGTCTTATCCTCCAGTCACCTCCAGAGCTGCACTCACTATTCTGCTGTTAATTCATGTCTTATCCTCCAGTCTCCTCCAGAGCTGCAGTCACTATTCTGCCGTTACACCGTGTTTTATCCTCCAGTCACCTCCAGAGCTGCAGTCACTATTCTGCTGTTACATCGTGTCTTATCCTCCAGCCACCTCCAGAGCTGCAGTCACTATTCTGCTGTTACATCAGGTCTTATCCTCCACTCACCTCCAGAGCTGCAGTCACTATTCTGCTGTTACATCGTGTCTTATCCTCCAGTCACCTCAAGAGCTGCAGTCACTATTCTGCTGTTACATCATGTCTTATCCTCCAGTCACCTCATGAGCTGCAGTCACTATTCTGCTGTTACATAGTGTCTTGTCCTCCAGTCAACTCCAGAGCTGCACTCACTATTATGCTGTTACTTCATGTCTTATCCTCCAGTCACCTCCAGAGCTGCAGTCACTATTCTGCTGTTACATCGTGTCTTATCCTCCGTTCACCTCCAGAGCTGCACTCACTATTCTGCTGTTACATCTTGTCTTATCCTCCAGAGACCTCCAGAGCTGCACTCACTATTCTGCTGTTACATCGTGTCTTATCCTTCAGTCACGTCAAGAGCTGCACTCACTATTATTTTGTTACATCGTATCTTATCCTCCAGTCACCTCCAGAGCTGCAGTCACTATTCTGCTGTTACATCGTGTCTTATACTCCAGTCATCTCCAGAGCTGCAATCTATATTCTGCTGTTACATCACGTCTTATCCTCCAGTCACCTCCATAGCTGCACTCACTATTCTGCTGTTACATCGTATCTTATCCTCCAGTCACCTCCAGAGCTGCAGTCAATATTCTGCTGTTACATCACGTCATATCCTCCAATCACCTCCAGAGCTGCACTCACTATTCTGTTGTTACATCATGTTTTATCCTCCAGTCAACTCCAGAGCTGCACTCACTATTCTGCTGTTACATCACGTCTTATCCTCCAGTCACCTCCAGAGCTGCTCTCACTATTCTGCTGTTACATCAGTTTTATCCGCCAGTCACCTCCAGAGCTGCACTCACTATTCTGTTGTTACATCGTGTCTTATCCTCCATCACCTCCAGAGCTGCACTCACTATTCTGCTGTTACATCATGTTTTATCCGCCAGTCACCTCCAGAGCTGCACTCACTATTCTGCTGTTACATCATGTCTTATCCTCCAGTCACTTCCTGAAGTGCAGTCACTGTTCTGCTGTTACATCGTGTCTTATCCTCCAGTCACGTCCAGAGCTGCGTCACTATTCTGCTGTTACATCAGGTCTTATCCTCCAGTCACCTCCAGATCTGCACTCACTATTCTGCTGTTACATCGCCTCTTATCCTCCAGTCACCTCCAGAGCTGCACTCATCATTCTGCTGTTACATTGTGTCTTATCCTCCAGTCCCCTCCAGAGCTGTAGTCACTATTCTGCTGTTACATCATTTCCCATCCTCCAGCCACCTCCAGAGCTGCAGTCACTATTCTGCTGTTTCATCGTGTCTTATCCTCCAGACACCTCCAGAGCTGTAGTCACTATTCTGCTGTTGCATCGTGTCTTATCCTCCAGTCACCTCCTGAGCTGTAGTCACTATTCTGCTGTTACATAGTGTTTTATCCTCCAGTCACCTCCAGAGCTGCACTCACTATTATGCTGTTACATCATGTCTTATCCTCCTGTCACCTCCAGAGCTGCAGTCACTATTCTGCTGTTACATCATCTATTATCCTCCAGCCACCTCCAGAGCTACAGTCACTATTCTACTGTTACATCGTGTATTATCCTCCATTTACCTCCAGAGCTGAATTCACTATTCTGCTGTTACATCATGTCTTATCTTCCAGTCACCTCCAGAGCTGCAGTCACCATTCTGCTGTTACATCATGTCTTATCTTCCAGTCACCTCCAGAGCTGCACTCACTATTCTGCTGTTACATCGTGTCTTATCCTCCAGACACCTCCAGAGCTGCACTCACTATTCTGCTGTTACATCGTGTCTTATCCTCCAGTCACCTCAAGAGCAGCACTCACTATTATTTTGTTACATCGTATCTTATCCTCCATTCACCTCCAGAGCTCCAGTCTCTATTCTGCTGTTACATCGTGTCTTATCCTCCAGTCACCTCCAGAGCTGCAGTCACTATTCTGCTGTTACATCGTGTCTTATCCTCCGTTCACCTCCAGAGCTGCACTCACTATTCTGCTGTTACATCGTGTCTTATCCTCCAGACACCTCCAGAGCTGCAGACACTATTCTGTTGTTACATCGTGTCTTATCCTCCAGTCACCTCCAGAGCTGCAATCACTATTCTGCTGTTACATCGTGTCTTACCTCCGTTCACTTCCAGAGCTGCACTCACTATTCTGCTGTTACATCGTGTCTTATCCTCCAGACACCTCCAGAGCTGCAGTCACTATTCTGCTGTTACATCGTGTCTTATCCTTCAGTCACCTCCAGAGCTGCAGTCACTATTCTGCTGTTACATCGTGTCTTATACTCCAGACACCTCCAGAGCTGCAGACACTATTCTGCTGTTACATCGTGTCTTATCCTCCTGTCACCTCCAGAGCTGCAGTCACTATTCTCCTGTTACATCATCTATATTCCGCCAGTCACCTCCAGAGCTGCAGACACTATTCTGCTGTTACATCGTATCTTATCGTCCAGTCAACTCCAGAGCTGCACTCACTATTCTGCTGTTACTTCATGTCTTATCCTTCAGTCACCTCAAGAGCTGCAGTCACTGTTCTGGTGTTACATCATGTCTTATCCTCCAGCCACCTCCAGAACTGCACTCACTATTCTGCTGTTACATCATGTCTTATCCTCCTGTCACCTCCAGAGCTGCAATCATTATTCTGCTGTTACATCGTGTCTTATCCTCCTGTCACCTCCAGAGCTGCAGTCACTATTCTGCTGTTACATCATGTCTTATCCTCCAGCCACCTCCAGAGCTGCAGTCACTATTCTGCTGTTACATCAGGTCTTATCCTCCACTCACCTCCAGAGCTGCAGTCACTATTCTGATGTTACATCGTGTCTTATCCTCCAGTCACCTCAAGAGCTGCAGTCACTATTCTGCTGTTACATCATGTCTTATCCTCCAGTCTCCTCCAGAGCTGCACTCACTATTCTGCTGTTAATTCATGTCTTATCCTCCAGTCTCCTCCAGAGCTGCAGTCACTATTCTGCCGTTACACCGTGTTTTATCCTCCAGTCACCTCCAGAGCTGCAGTCACTATTCTGCTGTTACATCGTGTCTTATCCTCCAGCCACCTCCAGAGCTGCAGTCACTATTCTGCTGTTACATCAGGTCTTATCCTCCACTCACCTCCAGAGCTGCAGTCACTATTCTGCTGTTACATCGTGTCTTATCCTCCAGTCACCTCAAGAGCTGCAGTCACTATTCTGCTGTTACATCATGTCTTATCCTCCAGTCACCTCATGAGCTGCAGTCACTATTCTGCTGTTACATAGTGTCTTGTCCTCCAGTCAACTCCAGAGCTGCACTCACTATTATGCTGTTACTTCATGTCTTATCCTCCAGTCACCTCCAGAGCTGCAGTCACTATTCTGCTGTTACATCGTGTCTTATCCTCCGTTCACCTCCAGAGCTGCACTCACTATTCTGCTGTTACATCTTGTCTTATCCTCCAGAGACCTCCAGAGCTGCACTCACTATTCTGCTGTTACATCGTGTCTTATCCTTCAGTCACGTCAAGAGCTGCACTCACTATTATTTTGTTACATCGTATCTTATCCTCCAGTCACCTCCAGAGCTGCAGTCACTATTCTGCTGTTACATCGTGTCTTATACTCCAGTCATCTCCAGAGCTGCAATCTATATTCTGCTGTTACATCACGTCTTATCCTCCAGTCACCTCCATAGCTGCACTCACTATTCTGCTGTTACATCGTATCTTATCCTCCAGTCACCTCCAGAGCTGCAGTCAATATTCTGCTGTTACATCACGTCATATCCTCCAATCACCTCCAGAGCTGCACTCACTATTCTGTTGTTACATCATGTTTTATCCTCCAGTCAACTCCAGAGCTGCACTCACTATTCTGCTGTTACATCACGTCTTATCCTCCAGTCACCTCCAGAGCTGCTCTCACTATTCTGCTGTTACATCAGTTTTATCCGCCAGTCACCTCCAGAGCTGCACTCACTATTCTGTTGTTACATCGTGTCTTATCCTCCATCACCTCCAGAGCTGCACTCACTATTCTGCTGTTACATCATGTTTTATCCGCCAGTCACCTCCAGAGCTGCACTCACTATTCTGCTGTTACATCATGTCTTATCCTCCAGTCACTTCCTGAAGTGCAGTCACTGTTCTGCTGTTACATCGTGTCTTATCCTCCAGTCACGTCCAGAGCTGCGTCACTATTCTGCTGTTACATCAGGTCTTATCCTCCAGTCACCTCCAGATCTGCACTCACTATTCTGCTGTTACATCGCCTCTTATCCTCCAGTCACCTCCAGAGCTGCACTCATCATTCTGCTGTTACATTGTGTCTTATCCTCCAGTCCCCTCCAGAGCTGTAGTCACTATTCTGCTGTTACATCATTTCCCATCCTCCAGCCACCTCCAGAGCTGCAGTCACTATTCTGCTGTTTCATCGTGTCTTATCCTCCAGACACCTCCAGAGCTGTAGTCACTATTCTGCTGTTGCATCGTGTCTTATCCTCCAGTCACCTCCTGAGCTGTAGTCACTATTCTGCTGTTTCATCGTGTCTTGTCCTCCTGTCACCTCCAGAGCTCAAGTCACTATTCTGCTGTTTCATCATGTCTTATCCTCCAGTCACCTCCAGAGCTACACTAACTATTCTGCTGTTACATAGTGTATTATCCTCCAGCCACCTCCAGAGCTGCACTCACTATTCTGCTGTTACATCATCTATTATCCTCCAGCCACCTCCAGAGCTACAGTCACTATTCTACTGTTACATCGTGTATTATCCTCCAGTTACCTCCAGAGCTGAATTCACCATTCTGCTGTTACATCATGTCTTATCTTCCAGTCACCTCCAGAGCTGCAGTCACTATTCTGCTGTTACATCAGGTCTTATCCTCTAGTCACCTCCAGAGCGGCAATCATTATTCTGCTGTTACATCGTGTCTTATCCTCCTGTCACCTCCAGAGCTGCAGTCACTATTCTGCTGTTACATCATCTATATTCCTCCAATCACCTCAAGAGCTGCACTCTCTATTCTGCTGTTACATCGTATCTTATCGTCCAGTCAACTCCAGAGCTGCACTCACTATTCTGCTGTTATTTCATGTCTTATCCTTTAGTCACCTCCAGAGCTGCAGTCACTGTTCTGCAGTTACATCATGTCTTATCCTCCAGCCACCTCCAGAGCTGCACTCACTATTCTGCTGTTACATCATCTCTTATCCTCCAGTGACGTCCAGAGCTGCAGTCACTATTCTGCCGTTACATCGTGTCTTATCCTCCAGTCACCTCCAGAGCTGCAGTCTCTATTCTGTTGTTACATCGTGTCTTATCCTCCAGCCACCTCCAGAGCTGCAGTCACTATTCTGCTGTTACATCAGGTCTTATCCTCCACTCACCTCCAGAGCTGCACTCACTATTCTGCTGTTACGTCATGTCTTATCCTCCAGTCACCTCCAGAGCTGCACTCACTATTCTTCTGTTACATCATGTCTTATCCTCCAGCCACTTCCAGAGCTGCATTCACTATTCTGCTGTTACATCATGTCTTATCCTCCAGTGACGTCCAGAGCTGCAGTCACTATTCTGCCGTTACATCGTGTCTTATCCTCCATTCACCTCCAGAGATGCACTCACTATTCTACTGTTACATCGTGTCTTATCCTCCAGCCACCTTCAGAGCTGCACTCACTATCCTGCTGTTACATCATGTCTTATCCTCCAGTCACCTCCAGAGCTACACTAACTATTCTGCTGTTACATAGTGTATTATCCTCCAGTCACCTCCAGAGCTGCACTCACTATTCTTCTGTTACATCATGTCTTATCCTCCAGTCACCTCCAGAGCTGCAGTCACTATTCTGCTGTTACATCATCTATTATCCTCCAGCCACCTCCAGAGCTACAGTCACTATTCTACTGTTACATCGTGTATTATCCTCCAGTTACCTCCAGAGCTGAATTCACCATTCTGCTGTTACATCAGGTCTTATCTTCCAGTCACCTCCAGAGCGGCAATCATTATTCTGCTGTTACATCGTGTCTTATCCTCCTGTCACCTCCAGAGCTGCAATCACTATTCTACTGTTACATCCTGTCTTATCCTCCTGTCACCTCCAGAGCTGCAGTCACTATTCTGCTGTTACATCATCTATATTCCTCCAGTCACCTCAAGAGCTGCACTCTCTATTCTGCTGTTACATCGTATCTTATCGTCCAGTCAACTCCAGAGCTGCACTCACTATTCTGCTGTTACTTCATGTCTTAAAATGCAGCAACGGGGATAATAGAAACAACTACACAAAAGTAGATATAGATACCAGCAGGTGTAGTTCTATAGAAACTTAAAACTTAACGTTTAATACCATTAGATAAAATATATGCCAAATGCAAGGACCTAAAAACACACAGTTTGACTGCCTGTGGTATATAATAACCAAGAGAACTTCCATATATTGTTACTTCCAGAGATATAGATATATGTCATATAAGCATATTACATCTCTAACACAAACCAGGGAAGGAATGGCAAATAGGAAAAAAGATAATGAAGCCCACAGTACACTATATCAACTTATTGTACCCCAATATGTGGGAACATGAAGGCATTCACCCTGAGATATGGGAACATGAAAACACTCGCCCCATCAATGGTGACCATTTAACTCTGCTATATAGAAATGGAACATCCTCACCAATTTTGATGACTGTCCATGCTCTCGGATCTCAGAGGGGGCTCCATATGATGGTGGTGAACCGAAATTCATAAGGTCACCAACCAAATACCGCTCCCCAGATGCCGCTCCCGACGCGTTTCTTAGCCTTAGCTATTCATCAGGGGAAAGAAAAAAGAGGACATGCGGTATGCACGCTGCCCAAAGTCGCGCAGCTCATTCACCAGACAGCGCTACTTCATGCTCTATTAGATCCTCTTTTGAATCCTAATCGCGCTCTGTTCATAATCGTGTCACTTCCGGTTCCGGTCACCTGACATCCGGTATGTGGAACGCAGATGCCGGCCGTGACACGCAGACGTCACTTCCGGTATGCGCGTCATAGACAAGGAAAAATCGCACATAACGGAGCGATAGCTAGGGGACACGCAGGATCACCAGCCGGCATCCTGCTTTGGATGTCACCATAAAAGGAGTCTCATCCATGAATATCCCAAGCCATGGAAAGTGTCCAGAACATATAATAACTGGCACTTATCCTGGCAACATACCATATGTACCGCGGTATATATAAAACACGCGTTCATTTTACCCCAGTGGTTAGAAGGCTGGAAATGCTTCATAGGTCCAGAATCGCACAGTGAAGCTACGGCCCAACCCCAGGAGCGCACTTTAAACCCAAAATAGTGATGAAAGAAAAATGACAAAAACAGAAACAGAAAAATATATAAAAAAAGGAAGGAGAGGGGTATGAAGGGATATGAGGGAACAATGGAGAGGGACCGCACCTCATAGAGTTGGAGAGTTAGAGGAATGTATGTAGGGAACCAGGGGACCTATAAACATCCCTATTCAGCACCTGAAGTAATATCCCTACCTGACAGTGGAGGTTGGCACCCTATAAACCTGCGCAAATGGCGCCCCCACTCCTCGACGGCTGTCCCTACACTCCTCTCCCTAATTCACCCTATATCTATAGGAACGGCCTGTAGGACAGCTGCTCATTGAGGCCGTAGGGAGCCGTTGTCCGCATTCTGAAGATCCACTTCGTCTCTCTTTGCAGGATCAGTTTGTCCCAGTCGCCCCCTCTTGGTGGGGCCGTAACTTTGTCAATTCCCATATAGCGTATTATATCCCTACTGTTCGGATGTACGTTATTCACGTGTTTTGCCAGGGGGGTATCTCTTTTCAGGGCGATATCTCTTTGGTGCTCTCCTATTCTTCTTCTCAATTCTCTCTTTGTCTTCCCTATATATTCCATTCCGCAGACACATTTAGCCATATAGATAATTCCCTTCGATCTACAATTAATGAAATGTTTGACAACAAATGTTTTTCCGGTGACATTACTTATGAAGTCTTTCCCTTGCGTAATAACTTTGCATGATACGCATCCACTACATCTAAAACAGCCAGTTATGGAGCTTTTCAGCTTTTTATTCCCCATATGGCCCATATAGTGACTGTGGACCAATCTGTCCCTAAGGGATCTGCCCTTTTTATATGTAATCATAGGTCTTGAGTCAACCATGTTACCAATATCCTCGTCCATTAATAGAATCGGCCAATGTTTTTGTAATATCCTACGGACTGTATACGACTGATTAGTGAAAGTAGTGATGAGTCTGCAGAAGGTGTTGTCCTTATCCACATTTGGGGATGAGTGTAAAAAGGAGGAGCGGTCCCTGGCCAGAGTCCCCCCATAGGCCTCAGCTATCACCTTCTTTGGGTAACCCCTCTCATGAAATCTCTGACAGAGATCGGTGGCCTGGGCTCTAAAAGTGGCATCGTCCGAGCAGTTCCTCCGGACCCTCATGAATTGCCCCTTCGGTATGCCCCTCTTAAGTGGGGCTGGATGGTTACTCTCCCACCTGAGGAGAGAATTCGAGGCAGTTTTTTTCCTATATGTACTGGTCTCTATCTCCCCATCCTTTCCTATCCGTATCAAGATGTCCAGAAAGGGCAACTCCTGGGGGCCAAACTCAAAAGTGAAGTGTAGGTTAAGGTCATTATGATTAAGCCTTTCTACAAGGTTTCCAAAGGATGTTTTGTCCCCATTCCACAGAACTAGGACGTCGTCGATATATCGAACCCATAGCAAAATGTTTTCACCACCTTCAATAGGGATGTCTCCAAAAACCACGGTTTCCTCCCACCAACCCAGGTATAAATTGGCATACGATGGGGCGCAAGGGCTCCCCATCGCAGTACCCCTGAGCTGGTGGAAGTACTTCCCACCAAAAAGAAATACATTTTTTGTCAGGCAAAACTGAAGGGCCTTCATCACAAAGTGATTGTGTCGCTCAAATTGTTTGCCTCTCCCCATAAGGAAAAAACGTATCGCCTCCAGACCCCTATCATGGGGAATTGAGGAGTATAATGACTCCACATCAATGCTAGCCAAAGTCACGTCTTTGTCAACTGTCATACCTTCTAGTTTTCGAAGCAGGTCATTGGTGTCACCGACAAATGAGTTCAAGCTTACAACAAAGGGTTTAAGTACCTTCTCCAAATATATTCCCAAATTTTGCGTTAGGTTGTTAATTCCCGATATTATGGGTCGTCCTTTCAGTGGATTCAGGCCCTTATGTACCTTTGGGAGACTATAGAAGGTAGACATAACTGGATGGATTGGACAGATAAAGTCTCTCTCCTGTTTATTTAGGGTACCATCCCTCATGGCCTCATTTGCCAGTTCCTCCAACTCTTGGGAGAATCTTTTCGTGGGATCCGCCTTTAATGTGCTATAACACTCCTTAACGTTGAGTATAGCACTGCACATCAGGTAGTACTCACTGGTATCCATGATCACCACGTTACCCCCTTTATCTGAAGGTTTTATGGTGATATGTTCATCATTTTCTAGTGACCTCAATGCCTGCATCTCGCAACGAGTGAAATTGTGTCTAAAGCGTCTGGAATCATTTTCCAGGTCCCTCAAATCTTTAGTCACCATGTTCAAAAATACATCAATAGGGCTCAGATCACTCTGTGGAGGTGGCATTTTGGTACTTTTCAGTTTCAAATTGGTGAATGGGCCATTCCCCTCAAGGTTAGGATCCACATCACCGAGGTGAAAAAGGGTTCTAATATCAGGTAGAAGTTCTTCACGAACCCCCAGATCCGCGCATGCCTGTTTATCAATCTTAATATAGTGCTTGCGCCACTTCAACTTGCGCACAAATAAATTTACGTCTTTTACGATCTCAAAAGAATTGTAGTCTGTTGTCGGTACAAAAGTCAGACCCCTATTCAAAACCTCCAGTTCTACAGAGGTGAGGCTTCTCGATGATAAGTTTATGATTTGGGGATTCATAATGTCGGTGTGGGGGTACTCAGATTGAGGCGATTGCGTAATGGATAACCCTCCTCTAAAAAAAGCCCAGAGGGGGATCTCCTATTACTAATGTTTCTGCCACGAATCCTACCGCCACCTCTTCCCCTCTGTCTACCACGATATGGTTTGGGTCTGACCTCTGACTCTGAAAAGTCAGTGTCAGTGGACGAAATATCTGTATCTGGGTATCTTGGGCTCCTATTAGAGAGGAAATTATAAGCCTTATTTTCCTTGAACTCTTGTAGATCTTTAATGAAAAATTTGTGCTTCCGTTCCTTCAGATGATATTGAAATCTTTCTATTGTGTTCTGAAGTAACGTTTCCTTAGCGTTAAATTCAGGTTCCAAGGAAAATTTTTTTGTTAATTCCACTTGTGTTCTCAATGATTCATTCAAAGCGGCTAATGTAATCCTCTCCTCATCTAGGAGCAATTTCATGAATCGTAAAGAACTCGCGGTCGCCTCTTTTTCCCAGAGGCCCAGTAGGGTCTGACTCCTGTACCGAAAAGAAGGGAACAGAGTGATCCGGAGGTTCCTCGGGACGATGCCTGCCCTTAAATAATTCTCAAGTGTTTGTACCTCCCACCAAGATGTGATCTGCTGTTTGTAGATTTTTGTTAATTCTCTAAAAGCGGCCGAAAAAGTGGGGGTATATTTTTTTTGGGCAAAAGTGCGCTCAGAAAAGACCTCTTTGGCCTCAGTAGCCCACTGGCTGGTGTCTATTCCCACTGACAGAAAACCAGCCATACCACTTATATTTCAGGTATCAAAATGCAGCAACGGGGATAATAGAAACAACTACACAAAAGTAGATATAGATACCAGCAGGTGTAGTTCTATAGAAACTTAAAACTTAACGTTTAATACCATTAGATAAAATATATGCCAAATGCAAGGACCTAAAAACACACAGTTTGACTGCCTGTGGTATATAATAACCAAGAGAACTTCCATATATTGTTACTTCCAGAGATATAGATATATGTCATATAAGCATATTACATCTCTAACACAAACCAGGGAAGGAATGGCAAATAGGAAAAAAGATAATGAAGCCCACAGTACACTATATCAACTTATTGTACCCCAATATGTGGGAACATGAAGGCATTCACCCTGAGATATGGGAACATGAAAACACTCGCCCCATCAATGGTGACCATTTAACTCTGCTATATAGAAATGGAACATCCTCACCAATTTTGATGACTGTCCATGCTCTCGGATCTCAGAGGGGGCTCCATATGATGGTGGTGAACCGAAATTCATAAGGTCACCAACCAAATACCGCTCCCCAGATGCCGCTCCCGACGCGTTTCTTAGCCTTAGCTATTCATCAGGGGAAAGAAAAAAGAGGACATGCGGTATGCACGCTGCCCAAAGTCGCGCAGCTCATTCACCAGACAGCGCTACTTCATGCTCTATTAGATCCTCTTTTGAATCCTAATCGCGCTCTGTTCATAATCGTGTCACTTCCGGTTCCGGTCACCTGACATCCGGTATGTGGAACGCAGATGCCGGCCGTGACACGCAGACGTCACTTCCGGTATGCGCGTCATAGACAAGGAAAAATCGCACATAACGGAGCGATAGCTAGGGGACACGCAGGATCACCAGCCGGCATCCTGCTTTGGATGTCACCATAAAAGGAGTCTCATCCATGAATATCCCAAGCCATGGAAAGTGTCCAGAACATATAATAACTGGCACTTATCCTGGCAACATACCATATGTACCGCGGTATATATAAAACACGCGTTCATTTTACCCCAGTGGTTAGAAGGCTGGAAATGCTTCATAGGTCCAGAATCGCACAGTGAAGCTACGGCCCAACCCCAGGAGCGCACTTTAAACCCAAAATAGTGATGAAAGAAAAATGACAAAAACAGAAACAGAAAAATATATAAAAAAAGGAAGGAGAGGGGTATGAAGGGATATGAGGGAACAATGGAGAGGGACCGCACCTCATAGAGTTGGAGAGTTAGAGGAATGTATGTAGGGAACCAGGGGACCTATAAACATCCCTATTCAGCACCTGAAGTAATATCCCTACCTGACAGTGGAGGTTGGCACCCTATAAACCTGCGCAAATGGCGCCCCCACTCCTCGACGGCTGTCCCTACACTCCTCTCCCTAATTCACCCTATATCTATAGGAACGGCCTGTAGGACAGCTGCTCATTGAGGCCGTAGGGAGCCGTTGTCCGCATTCTGAAGATCCACTTCGTCTCTCTTTGCAGGATCAGTTTGTCCCAGTCGCCCCCTCTTGGTGGGGCCGTAACTTTGTCAATTCCCATATAGCGTATTATATCCCTACTGTTCGGATGTACGTTATTCACGTGTTTTGCCAGGGGGGTATCTCTTTTCAGGGCGATATCTCTTTGGTGCTCTCCTATTCTTCTTCTCAATTCTCTCTTTGTCTTCCCTATATATTCCATTCCGCAGACACATTTAGCCATATAGATAATTCCCTTCGATCTACAATTAATGAAATGTTTGACAACAAATGTTTTTCCGGTGACATTACTTATGAAGTCTTTCCCTTGCGTAATAACTTTGCATGATACGCATCCACTACATCTAAAACAGCCAGTTATGGAGCTTTTCAGCTTTTTATTCCCCATATGGCCCATATAGTGACTGTGGACCAATCTGTCCCTAAGGGATCTGCCCTTTTTATATGTAATCATAGGTCTTGAGTCAACCATGTTACCAATATCCTCGTCCATTAATAGAATCGGCCAATGTTTTTGTAATATCCTACGGACTGTATACGACTGATTAGTGAAAGTAGTGATGAGTCTGCAGAAGGTGTTGTCCTTATCCACATTTGGGGATGAGTGTAAAAAGGAGGAGCGGTCCCTGGCCAGAGTCCCCCCATAGGCCTCAGCTATCACCTTCTTTGGGTAACCCCTCTCATGAAATCTCTGACAGAGATCGGTGGCCTGGGCTCTAAAAGTGGCATCGTCCGAGCAGTTCCTCCGGACCCTCATGAATTGCCCCTTCGGTATGCCCCTCTTAAGTGGGGCTGGATGGTTACTCTCCCACCTGAGGAGAGAATTCGAGGCAGTTTTTTTCCTATATGTACTGGTCTCTATCTCCCCATCCTTTCCTATCCGTATCAAGATGTCCAGAAAGGGCAACTCCTGGGGGCCAAACTCAAAAGTGAAGTGTAGGTTAAGGTCATTATGATTAAGCCTTTCTACAAGGTTTCCAAAGGATGTTTTGTCCCCATTCCACAGAACTAGGACGTCGTCGATATATCGAACCCATAGCAAAATGTTTTCACCACCTTCAATAGGGATGTCTCCAAAAACCACGGTTTCCTCCCACCAACCCAGGTATAAATTGGCATACGATGGGGCGCAAGGGCTCCCCATCGCAGTACCCCTGAGCTGGTGGAAGTACTTCCCACCAAAAAGAAATACATTTTTTGTCAGGCAAAACTGAAGGGCCTTCATCACAAAGTGATTGTGTCGCTCAAATTGTTTGCCTCTCCCCATAAGGAAAAAACGTATCGCCTCCAGACCCCTATCATGGGGAATTGAGGAGTATAATGACTCCACATCAATGCTAGCCAAAGTCACGTCTTTGTCAACTGTCATACCTTCTAGTTTTCGAAGCAGGTCATTGGTGTCACCGACAAATGAGTTCAAGCTTACAACAAAGGGTTTAAGTACCTTCTCCAAATATATTCCCAAATTTTGCGTTAGGTTGTTAATTCCCGATATTATGGGTCGTCCTTTCAGTGGATTCAGGCCCTTATGTACCTTTGGGAGACTATAGAAGGTAGACATAACTGGATGGATTGGACAGATAAAGTCTCTCTCCTGTTTATTTAGGGTACCATCCCTCATGGCCTCATTTGCCAGTTCCTCCAACTCTTGGGAGAATCTTTTCGTGGGATCCGCCTTTAATGTGCTATAACACTCCTTAACGTTGAGTATAGCACTGCACATCAGGTAGTACTCACTGGTATCCATGATCACCACGTTACCCCCTTTATCTGAAGGTTTTATGGTGATATGTTCATCATTTTCTAGTGACCTCAATGCCTGCATCTCGCAACGAGTGAAATTGTGTCTAAAGCGTCTGGAATCATTTTCCAGGTCCCTCAAATCTTTAGTCACCATGTTCAAAAATACATCAATAGGGCTCAGATCACTCTGTGGAGGTGGCATTTTGGTACTTTTCAGTTTCAAATTGGTGAATGGGCCATTCCCCTCAAGGTTAGGATCCACATCACCGAGGTGAAAAAGGGTTCTAATATCAGGTAGAAGTTCTTCACGAACCCCCAGATCCGCGCATGCCTGTTTATCAATCTTAATATAGTGCTTGCGCCACTTCAACTTGCGCACAAATAAATTTACGTCTTTTACGATCTCAAAAGAATTGTAGTCTGTTGTCGGTACAAAAGTCAGACCCCTATTCAAAACCTCCAGTTCTACAGAGGTGAGGCTTCTCGATGATAAGTTTATGATTTGGGGATTCATAATGTCGGTGTGGGGGTACTCAGATTGAGGCGATTGCGTAATGGATAACCCTCCTCTAAAAAAAGCCCAGAGGGGGATCTCCTATTACTAATGTTTCTGCCACGAATCCTACCGCCACCTCTTCCCCTCTGTCTACCACGATATGGTTTGGGTCTGACCTCTGACTCTGAAAAGTCAGTGTCAGTGGACGAAATATCTGTATCTGGGTATCTTGGGCTCCTATTAGAGAGGAAATTATAAGCCTTATTTTCCTTGAACTCTTGTAGATCTTTAATGAAAAATTTGTGCTTCCGTTCCTTATAATTTCCTCTCTAATAGGAGCCCAAGATACCCAGATACAGATATTTCGTCCACTGACACTGACTTTTCAGAGTCAGAGGTCAGACCCAAACCATATCGTGGTAGACAGAGGGGAAGAGGTGGCGGTAGGATTCGTGGCAGAAACATTAGTAATAGGAGATCCCCCTCTGGGCTTTTTTTAGAGGAGGGTTATCCATTACGCAATCGCCTCAATCTGAGTACCCCCACACCGACATTATGAATCCCCAAATCATAAACTTATCATCGAGAAGCCTCACCTCTGTAGAACTGGAGGTTTTGAATAGGGGTCTGACTTTTGTACCGACAACAGACTACAATTCTTTTGAGATCGTAAAAGACGTAAATTTATTTGTGCGCAAGTTGAAGTGGCGCAAGCACTATATTAAGATTGATAAACAGGCATGCGCGGATCTGGGGGTTCGTGAAGAACTTCTACCTGATATTAGAACCCTTTTTCACCTCGGTGATGTGGATCCTAACCTTGAGGGGAATGGCCCATTCACCAATTTGAAACTGAAAAGTACCAAAATGCCACCTCCACAGAGTGATCTGAGCCCTATTGATGTATTTTTGAACATGGTGACTAAAGATTTGAGGGACCTGGAAAATGATTCCAGACGCTTTAGACACAATTTCACTCGTTGCGAGATGCAGGCATTGAGGTCACTAGAAAATGATGAACATATCACCATAAAACCTTCAGATAAAGGGGGTAACGTGGTGATCATGGATACCAGTGAGTACTACCTGATGTGCAGTGCTATACTCAACGTTAAGGAGTGTTATAGCACATTAAAGGCGGATCCCACGAAAAGATTCTCCCAAGAGTTGGAGGAACTGGCAAATGAGGCCATGAGGGATGGTACCCTAAATAAACAGGAGAGAGACTTTATCTGTCCAATCCATCCAGTTATGTCTACCTTCTATAGTCTCCCAAAGGTACATAAGGGCCTGAATCCACTGAAAGGACGACCCATAACATCGGGAATTAACAACCTAACGCAAAATTTGGGAATATATTTGGAGAAGGTACTTAAACCCTTTGTTGTAAGCTTGAACTCATTTGTCGGTGACACCAATGACCTGCTTCGAAAACTAGAAGGTATGACAGTTGACAAAGACGTGACTTTGGCTAGCATTGATGTGGAGTCATTATACTCCTCAATTCCCCATGATAGGGGTCTGGAGGCGATACGTTTTTTCCTTATGGGGAGAGGCAAACAATTTGAGCGACACAATCACTTTGTGATGAAGGCCCTTCAGTTTTGCCTGACAAAAAATGTATTTCTTTTTGGTGGGAAGTACTTCCACCAGCTCAGGGGTACTGCGATGGGGAGCCCTTGCGCCCCATCGTATGCCAATTTATACCTGGGTTGGTGGGAGGAAACCGTGGTTTTTGGAGACATCCCTATTGAAGGTGGTGAAAACATTTTGCTATGGGTTCGATATATCGACGACGTCCTAGTTCTGTGGAATGGGGACAAAACATCCTTTGGAAACCTTGTAGAAAGGCTTAATCATAATGACCTTAACCTACACTTCACTTTTGAGTTTGGCCCCCAGGAGTTGCCCTTTCTGGACATCTTGATACGGATAGGAAAGGATGGGGAGATAGAGACCAGTACATATAGGAAAAAAACTGCCTCGAATTCTCTCCTCAGGTGGGAGAGTAACCATCCAGCCCCACTTAAGAGGGGCATACCGAAGGGGCAATTCATGAGGGTCCGGAGGAACTGCTCGGACGATGCCACTTTTAGAGCCCAGGCCACCGATCTCTGTCAGAGATTTCATGAGAGGGGTTACCCAAAGAAGGTGATAGCTGAGGCCTATGGGGGGACTCTGGCCAGGGACCGCTCCTCCTTTTTACACTCATCCCCAAATGTGGATAAGGACAACACCTTCTGCAGACTCATCACTACTTTCACTAATCAGTCGTATACAGTCCGTAGGATATTACAAAAACATTGGCCGATTCTATTAATGGACGAGGATATTGGTAACATGGTTGACTCAAGACCTATGATTACATATAAAAAGGGCAGATCCCTTAGGGACAGATTGGTCCACAGTCACTATATGGGCCATATGGGGAATAAAAAGCTGAAAAGCTCCATAACTGGCTGTTTTAGATGTAGTGGATGCGTATCATGCAAAGTTATTACGCAAGGGAAAGACTTCATAAGTAATGTCACCGGAAAAACATTTGTTGTCAAACATTTCATTAATTGTAGATCGAAGGGAATTATCTATATGGCTAAATGTGTCTGCGGAATGGAATATATAGGGAAGACAAAGAGAGAATTGAGAAGAAGAATAGGAGAGCACCAAAGAGATATCGCCCTGAAAAGAGATACCCCCCTGGCAAAACACGTGAATAACGTACATCCGAACAGTAGGGATATAATACGCTATATGGGAATTGACAAAGTTACGGCCCCACCAAGAGGGGGCGACTGGGACAAACTGATCCTGCAAAGAGAGACGAAGTGGATCTTCAGAATGCGGACAACGGCTCCCTACGGCCTCAATGAGCAGCTGTCCTACAGGCCGTTCCTATAGATATAGGGTGAATTAGGGAGAGGAGTGTAGGGACAGCCGTCGAGGAGTGGGGGCGCCATTTGCGCAGGTTTATAGGGTGCCAACCTCCACTGTCAGGTAGGGATATTACTTCAGGTGCTGAATAGGGATGTTTATAGGTCCCCTGGTTCCCTACATACATTCCTCTAACTCTCCAACTCTATGAGGTGCGGTCCCTCTCCATTGTTCCCTCATATCCCTTCATACCCCTCTCCTTCCTTTTTTTATATATTTTTCTGTTTCTGTTTTTGTCATTTTTCTTTCATCACTATTTTGGGTTTAAAGTGCGCTCCTGGGGTTGGGCCGTAGCTTCACTGTGCGATTCTGGACCTATGAAGCATTTCCAGCCTTCTAACCACTGGGGTAAAATGAACGCGTGTTTTATATATACCGCGGTACATATGGTATGTTGCCAGGATAAGTGCCAGTTATTATATGTTCTGGACACTTTCCATGGCTTGGGATATTCATGGATGAGACTCCTTTTATGGTGACATCCAAAGCAGGATGCCGGCTGGTGATCCTGCGTGTCCCCTAGCTATCGCTCCGTTATGTGCGATTTTTCCTTGTCTATGACGCGCATACCGGAAGTGACGTCTGCGTGTCACGGCCGGCATCTGCGTTCCACATACCGGATGTCAGGTGACCGGAACCGGAAGTGACACGATTATGAACAGAGCGCGATTAGGATTCAAAAGAGGATCTAATAGAGCATGAAGTAGCGCTGTCTGGTGAATGAGCTGCGCGACTTTGGGCAGCGTGCATACCGCATGTCCTCTTTTTTCTTTCCCCTGATGAATAGCTAAGGCTAAGAAACGCGTCGGGAGCGGCATCTGGGGAGCGGTATTTGGTTGGTGACCTTATGAATTTCGGTTCACCACCATCATATGGAGCCCCCTCTGAGATCCGAGAGCATGGACAGTCATCAAAATTGGTGAGGATGTTCCATTTCTATATAGCAGAGTTAAATGGTCACCATTGATGGGGCGAGTGTTTTCATGTTCCCATATCTCAGGGTGAATGCCTTCATGTTCCCACATATTGGGGTACAATAAGTTGATATAGTGTACTGTGGGCTTCATTATCTTTTTTCCTATTTGCCATTCCTTCCCTGGTTTGTGTTAGAGATGTAATATGCTTATATGACATATATCTATATCTCTGGAAGTAACAATATATGGAAGTTCTCTTGGTTATTATATACCACAGGCAGTCAAACTGTGTGTTTTTAGGTCCTTGCATTTGGCATATATTTTATCTAATGGTATTAAACGTTAAGTTTTAAGTTTCTATAGAACTACACCTGCTGGTATCTACTTCATGTCTTATCCTTCAGTCACCTCCAGAGCTGCAGTCACTGTTCTGCTGTTACATCATGTCTTATGCTCCAGCCACCTCCAGAGCTGCACTCACTATTCTGCTATTACATCATGTCTTATCCTCCAGTCACCTCCAGAGCTGCCGTCACTATTCTGCCGTTACATCGTGTCTTATCCTCCAGTCACCTCCAGAGCTGCAGTCACTATTCTGCTGTTACATCGTGTCTTATCCTCCTGTCACCTCCAGAGCTGCAATCACTATTCCACTGTTACATCATGTCTTATCCTCCAGTCACCTCCAGAGCTGCAGTCACTATTCTGCTGTTACATCGTGTCTTATCCTCCAGCCACCTCCAGAGCTGCAGTCACTATTCTGCTGTTACATCAGGTCTTATCCTCCACTCACCTCCAGAGCTGCAGTCACTATTCTGCTGTTACATCATGTCTTATCCTCCAGTCACCTCCAGAGCTGCTGTCACTATTCTGCTGTTACATCAGGTCTTATCCTCCATTCACCTCCAGAGATGCACTCACTATTCTACTGTTACATCAGGTCTTATCTTCCAGTCACCTCCAGAGCTGCAGTCACTATTCTGCTGTTACATCGTGTCTTGTCCTCCAGAGCTGAATTCACCATTCTGCTGTTACATCATGTCTTATCCTCTAGTCACCTACAGAGCTGCACTCACCATTCTGCTGTTAAATCATGTCTTATCTTCCAGTCACCTCCAGAGCTGCAGTCACTATTCTGCTGTTACATCGTGTCTTGTCCTCCAGTCACCTCCAGAACTGCACTCACTATTATGCTGTTGCTTCATGTCTTATCCTCCAGTCACCTCAAGAGCTGCACTCACTTTTCTTCTGTTACATTGTGTATTATCCTCCAGTCACCTCCAGAGCTGCACTCACTATTCTGCTGTTACATCGTGTCTTATACTCCAGTTACCTCCAGAGCTGCTGTCACCATTCTGCTGTTACATCATGTCTTATCCTCCAGTCACCTCCAGAGTTGCACTCACTATTCTGCTGTTACATCATGTCTTATCCTCCAGTCACCTCCAGAGCTGCAGTCACTATTCTGCTGTTACATCATCTATTATCTTCCAGCCACCTCCAGAGCTACTGTCACTATTCTACTGTTACATCGTGTATTATCCTCCAGAGCTGAATTCACCATTCTGCTGTTACATCATGTCTTATCCTCCAGTCACCTCCAGAGCTGCAATCATTATTCTGCTGTTACATCGTGTCATATCCTCCTGTCACCTCCAGAGCTGCAATCACTATTCTACCGTTACATCCTGTCTTATCCTCCAGTCACCTCCAGAGCTGCACTCACTATTCTGCTGTTACATCATGTCTTATCCTCCAGTGACGTCCAGAGCTGCAGTCACTATTCTGCCGTTACATCGTGTCTTATCCTCCAGTCACCTCCAGAGCTGCAGTCTCTATTCTGCTGTTACATCGTGTCTTATCCTCCAGCCACCTCCAGAGCTGCAGTCACTATTCTGCTGTTACATCAGGTCTTATCCTCCACTCACCTCCAGAGCTGCACTCACTATTCTGCTGTTACGTTATGTCTTATCCTCCAGTCACCTCCAGAGCTGAATTCACCATTCTGCTGTTACATCATGTCTTATCCTCCAGTCACCTACAGAGCTGCACTCACCATTCTGCTGTTACATCATGTCTTATCCTCCAGTCACCTACAGAGCTGCACTCACCATTCTGCTGTTACATCATGTCTTATCTTCCAGTCACCTCCAGAGCTGCAGTCACTATTCTGCTGTTACATCAGGTCTTATCCTCCAGTCACCTCCAGAGCTGCAATCATTATTCTGCTGTTACATCGTGTCTTATCCTCCTGTCAACTCCAGAGCTGCACTCACTATTCTGCTGTTAAATCATGTCTTATCCTCCAGCCACCTCCAGAGCTGCACTCACTATTCTGCCGTTACATCGTGTCTTATCCTCCTGTCACCTCCAGAGCTGCAGTCACTATTCTGCTGTTACATCGTGTCTTATCCTCCAGCCACCTCCAGAGCTGCAGTCACTATTCTGCTGTTACATCAGGTCTTATCCTCCACTCACCTCCAGAGCTGCAGTCACTATTCTGATGTTACATCAGGTCTTATCCTCCAGTCACCTCCAGAGCTGCAATCATTATTCTGCTGTTACATTGTGTCTTATCCTCCAGTCACCTCCAGAGCTGCTGTCACTATTCTGATGTTACATCAGGTCTTATCCTCCAGTCACCTCCAGAGCTGCAGTCACTATTCTGCTGTTACATTGTGTCTTATCCTCCAGTCACCTCCAGAGCTGCTGTCACTATTCTGTTGTTACATCAGGTCTTATCCTCCGTTCACCTCCAGAGATGCACTCACTATTCTCTGTTACATGGTGTCTTATCCTCCAGCCACCTCCAGAGCTGCAATCATTATTCTGCTGTTACATCATGTCTTATCCTCCTGTCACCTCCAGAGCTGCAATCACTATTCCACTGTTACATCATGTCTTATCCTCCAGTCACCTCCAGAGCTGCACTCACTATTCTGCTGTTACATCGTATCTTATCCTCCAGTCAACTCCAGAGCTGCACTCACTATTCTGCTGTTACATCGTGTCTTATCCTCCAGCCACCTCCAGAGCTGCAGTCACTATTCTGCTGTTACATCAGAAAAAAAGTGTGAAACAACTGAAAATATCTCTTATATTCTAGGTTCTTCAAAGTAGCCACCTTTTGCTTTGATGACTGCTTTGCACACTCTTGGCATTCTCTTGATGAGCTTCAAGAGGTAGTCACCGGAAATGGTTTTCACTTCACAGGTGTGCCCTGTCAGGTTTAATAAGTGGTATTTCTTGCTTTATAAATGAAGTTGGGACCATCAGTTGTGTTGTGCAGAAGTCTGGTGGATACACAGCTGATAGTCCTACTGAATAGACTGTTGGAATTTGTATTATGGCAAGAAAAAAGCAACTAAGTAAAGAAAAACGAGTGGCCATCATTACTTTAAGAAATGAAGGTCAGTCAGTGCGAAAAATTGGGCAAACTTTGAAAATGTCCCCAAGTGCAATTGCAAAAACCATCAAGCGCTACAAAGAAACTGGCTCACATGAGGACCGCCCCAGGAAAGGAAGACCAAGAGTCACCTCTGCTTCTGAGGATAAGTTTATCCGAGTCACCAGTCTCAGAAATCGCAGGTTAACAGCAGCTCAGATTAGAGACCAGGTCAATGCCACACAGAGTTCTATCAGCAGACACATCTCTACAACAACTGTTAAGAGGAGACTTTGTGCAGCAGGCCTTCATGGTAAAATAGCTGCTAGGAAACCACTGCTAAGGACAGGCAACAAGCCGAAGAGACTTGTTTGGGCTAAAGAACACAAGGAATGGACATTAGACCAGGGGAAATCTGTGCTTTGGTCTGATGAGTCCAAATTTGAGATCTTTGATTCCAACCACCGTGTCTTTGTGCGACGCAGAAAAGGTGAACGGATGGACTCTACATGCCTGGTTCCCACCGTGAAGCATGGAGGAGGAGGTGTGATGGTGTGGGGGTGCTTTGCTGGTGCCACTGTTGGGGATTTATTCAAAATTGAAGGCATACTGAACCAGCATGGCTACCACAGCATCTTGCAGTGGCATGCTATTCCATCCGGTTTGAGTTTAGTTGGAATATAATTTATTTTTCAACAGGACAATGACCCCAAACACTCCTCCAGGCTGTGTAAGGGCTATTTGACCAAGGAGGAGAGTGATGGGGTGCTACGCCAGATGACCTGGCCTCCACAGTCACCAGACCTGAACCCAATCGAGATGGTTTGGGGTGAGCTGGACCGCAGAGTGAAGGCAAAAGGGCCAACAAGTGCTAAGCATCTCTGGGAACTCCTTCAAGATTGTTGGAAGACCATTTCTGGTGACTACCTCTTGAAGCTCATCAAGAGAATGCCAAGAGTGTGCAAAGCAGTCATCAAAGCAAAAGGTGGCTACTTTGAAGAACCTAGAATATAAAACATATTTTCAGTTGTTTCACACTTTTTGGTTAAGTATATAATTCCACATGTGTTAATTCATAGTTTTGATGCCTTCAGTGTGAATGTACAATTGTCATAGTCATGAAAATACAGAAAAATCTTTAAATGAGAAGGTGTGTCCAAACTTTTGGTCTGTACTGTATATATATATATATATATATATATATATATATATATATATATATATATATATATATATATATATATATATATATATATATATACGCGGCTGCTGATGTTCTTGGCTGTCCCCATCAGTCCCATAGACACTGAATGGAGTGTGGCAGTGCGCATGCCTGGCAACGGCTCCATACTATTTCCTCCATAAGAGAGGATAGGGATCCCCACTCTAGTGATTGGTGGGGTTCCCAGTAACTACCATCACCGATCCTGCAGATCCTTTCTCCTGTCAATAGGTTTTTTATGTTTTACATGGTCCAATAGAGAGATCAGAGGTGCGATATAGTGAACTAACACATGCAAAGCCTAAATTATATAAAATGTGAAACCACCAGACTGTGGCCGTAGCCAAACATCTTCTAACCTTCCTTACAATTCCTAAAATTGTTGACCAATGTTTTTCTTTAACCCCTTAATAACATCTGACGTACTAATACGCGTCTGTGCCCTGGGACTTAAGAGCCAGACCCGTATTAGTACGTCATCGCGCGCGCACACAGGCTGTGCGGGCGCGATCGCCGCCGGGTGTCAGCTGATTGTCACAGCTGACACCCGGTACTATGTGCAGAGAGCGGTCACGCACCGCTCCCAGCACATTAACCCCCGCGATGCTGCGATCGAAGTCGATCGAAGTCGATCGCGGCATTGCGGGGGCAAGGGGAGGTGATCGGCGATACTCACCTCCTCTTCCGGCTTCCAGCGCAGTCTGCAAAGGCTTCCCGGGTGTTGCCATGACGACCCGATGTCGTCATGACAACATCCGGGTCACCAGAGAGCAGGAAGATTGCTTGGACATGCGCAGTGCATCTCCAAGCAATCTTCACACTGTGCACTTCTGACAGCCTTCATGGCATAGGGATGGTGCTCCATTCCTGTGCCATGCAGGCGATCAGAAAAAAAAAGTGAAAGTCCCAGAGTGGGACAAAGTAATAAAGTGTATAAACTGTGTGAAAGTGAAAAAAAAAAAAAAAAATGTGCAAAAATATTATAAAAAAATAAAAAAAATAATACACCAAAAATAAAAATATAATGTACCCATCAATAAATATTATTATAAAAAAAATAAAAAAAAACAATAAAAGTACACATATTTGGTATCGCCGCGTCCGGAACAACCTGACCTATAAAACTGTCCCACTAGTTAACCCCTTCAGTGAACACGGTAAAAAAAAAAAAAAAAAAACAAGCAAAAAACAATGCTTTATCACCATACCGCCAAACAAAAAGTGGAATAACACGCGATCAAAAAGACGCATATAAATAAAAATGATACCGCTGAAAACGTCATCTCGTCCCGCAAAAAATAAGCCGCCATATAGCTCCATCAGCCGAAAAATAAAAAAGTTATAGCTCTCAGAATAAAGTGATACTAAAAAATATTTTTTTCTATAAAATAGCTTTTATTGTGTATAAGCGCCAAAACATAGAAAAATGATACAAATGTGGTACCGCTGTAAACGTACTGACCCGAAGAGTAAAGCTGCCTCATCAATTTTACCACACGCGGAACAGAATAAAAAAAAAAAAAAAAAAACAATTCCTGAATTGTTGGTTTTTGTTTATTCTGCCTCCCAAAAATCGGAATAGAAAGCGATCAAAAAATGTCACGTGCCTGAAAATGGCACCAATAACAACGTCAAGTCATCCCGCAAAAAACGAGCCGTCACATGACTGTCTGCCAAAATCTGGAAAAATTATAGCTCTCAAAATATGGCGATGCAAAAACTAGATTTTACAAAAAATGCATCTTTTAGTGTGTGACAGCTGTCAGTCATAAAAACCCCATATGATTCTGGCATTGCTGTAATCACACCGACCCGAAGAATAAAGTCGTCTAATCACTTATACCGCACAAGGAACGGCGTCAAAAATAAACTCTTGAGTTAGGATTGGGCTAGGGTTAGGGCTGGGTTTGGGGCTAGGGTTGTGCTGGGGCTAGGGTTGTGCTGGGGCTAGGGTTGTGCTAGGGTTAGGGCTGGGGTTGGGATTTTTTTCAAAAGTAAGAAAAAAAGATGACGATATGGCGACTAGTGTTGAGAGCAAGTGCTCGCTACTTGAGTTTGCATCGGGTGCTCTGGTATGCATTTAGTATCGTGGGTATTTGAGTGACATGCTCGAGTCTCTGCCCCATATGCTTCGCGGCCAAAAAACTTTACGGGGATTGCCTGCCATGCACGAGCGATCCCCGCATGTTTTTTTTTGGGTGTATAATAACCGTGAAACATGCGGAGCAGGGACTCGAGCATGTCACTCGAGCACACGCTGTACATGGTGCATACCTGAGTACCCGATGCAAACTCAAGTAGCGAGCACTTGCGCTCAAGAATAATGACAACTTATTCAATATGATGACCTAATGTAAACAAATAATGTGCCGTACCTCTGGGTTCAAAATGTTCACTATACACCTTAATAAAATCTTTGAGGGGTATAGTTTCCAAAATGGGGACACTTGTGGGGGAGCTCCACTGTTTAGGCACATCACGGGCTCTCCAAACGCGACATGGTGTCCGCTAACAAATTGAATGGAAAATCGGCTCAAATTGTTAGCGGACGCCATGTTGCGTTTGGAGAGCCCCTGTGTGCCCAAACATTGGAGCTCCCCCACAAGTGACCCCATTTTGGAAACTAGACCCCCCAAGGCACCTATCTAGATGCATAGTGAGCACTTAGAACCCCCAGGTGCTTCACAAATTGATTCGTAAAAATGAAAAAGTGAAAATAAAACACTTTTTCATTTTTATGAATCAATTTGTGAAGCACCTGGGGTTCCAAGTGCTCACTATGAATCTAGATAGGTGCCTTGGGGGTCTAGTTTCCAAAATGGGGTCACTTGTGGGGGAGCTCCAATGTTTGGGCACACAGGGACTCTCTAAATGCAACATGGTATCCGCTAACAAATTGAATGGAAAATCGGCTCAAATTGTTAGCGGATATCATGTTGCATTTGGAGAGTCCCTGTGTGCCCAAACATTGGAGCTCCTCCACAAGTGACCCCATTTTGGAAACTAGACCCCCCAAGGCACCTATCTAGATGCATAGTGAGCACTTGGAACCCCTAGGTGCTTCACAAATTAATTCGTAAAAATGAAAAAGTGTTTTTTTTTTCACTTTTTCATTATTACGAATCAATTTGTGAAGCACCTGGGGGTTCCAAGTGCTCACTATGCATCTAGAAAGGTGCCTTGGGGGGTCTAGTTTCCAAAATGGGGTCACTTGTGGGGGAGCTCCAAAGTTTGGGCACAGAGGGGCTCTCCAAACGCAATGTGGCGTCCGCTAACAATTTGAGCCGATTTTCCATTCAATTTGTTAGCGGATACCATGTTGCATTTAGAGAGTCCCTGTGTGCCCAAACATTGGAGCTCCCCCACAAGTGACCCCATTTTGGAAACTAGACCCCCCAAGGCACCTATCTAGATGCATAGTGAGCACTTGGAACCCTCAGGTGCTTCACAAATTGATTCATACAAATGAAAAAGTGTTTTTTTTTTCACTTTTTCATTGTTACGAATCAATTTGTGAAGCACCTGGGGGTTCCAAGTGCTCACTATGCATCTAGATAGGTGCCTTGGGGGGTCTAGTTTCCAAAATGGGGTCACTTGTGGGGGAGCTCCAATGTTTGGGCACACAGGGACTCTCTAAATGCAACATGGTGTCCTCTAACAAATTTAACGGAAAATCGGCTCAAATTGTTAGCGACACCATGTTGCGTTTGGAGAGCCGCTGTGTGCCCAAACATTGGAGCTCCCCCACAAGTGACCCCATTTTGGAAACTAGACCCCCCAAGGCACCTATCTAGATGCATTGTGAGCACTTGGAACCCTCAGGTGCTTCACAAATTGATTCATAAAAATGAAAAAGTGTTTTTTTTTTTCACTTTTTCATTGTTACGAATCAATTTGTGAAGCACCTGGGGGTTCCAAGTGCTCACTATGCATCTAGAAAGGTGCCTTGGGGGGTCTAGTTTCCAAAATGGGGTCACTTGTGGGGGAGCTCCAAAGTTTGGGCACACATGGGCTCTCCAAACACAACATGGCGTCCGCTAATTATTCAAGCAAATTTTACAATCAAAAAGTCAAATGGCGCTCCTTCCCTTCCGAGCCCTGCCGTGCGCCCAAACAGTATTTTTTCCCCAAATATTGGGTATCTGCGTGCCCAGGGGAAATTGCACAACAAATTTTGGGGTCCATTTTTTCTTGCTACCCCTGTGAAAATAAAAAAAATTGGGTCTAAAGTAACATTTTTGTGAAAAAAGTTAAATGTTCATTTTTTTCTTCCACATTCAAAAAATTCCTGTGAAGCACCTGAAGGGTTAATAAAGTTCTTGAATGTGGTTTTGAGCACCTTGAGGGGTGCAGTTTTTAGAATGGTGTCACTTTTGGGTATTTTCTGTCATAAAGACCTCTCAAAGTGACTTCAAATGTGATGCGGTCCCTAAAAAAATGGTTTTGTAAATTTTGTTGGAAAAATGAGAAATCGCTGGTCAACTTTTAACCCTTATAGCTCCCTAACAAAAAAAAATTTTGGTTCCAAAATTGTGCTGATGTAAAGTAGACATGTGGGAAATGTTATTTATTAACTCTTTTGTGTGACATATCGCTCTGATTTCAGGGCTTAAAAATTCAAATTTTGAAAATTGCAAAATTTTCAAAATTTTCGCCAAATTTCCATTTTTTTCACAAATAAACGCAAGTGATATCGAAGAAATTTTTCCACAATCATGAAGTACAATATGTCACGAAAAAACAATCTCAGAATCAGGGGGATCCGTTGAAGCGTTTCAGAGTAATTACCTCATAAAGTGACAGTGGTCAGAATTGTAAAAATTGGCCCGGTCATTAACGTGCAAACCACCCGCGGGGCTTAAGGGGTTAAAGGGGTTCTCCAACCATAGACACTTATGACATATATACTTCGAAAACTCTTACCAACACTTATCAACCATTTGCAGTCCAAAAAGACCCACAGTGGCCAAGAAAGTAAGGAGAAAGTTTGGCCAGTTTTAATGGCCTGTCTCCAATAGGTGGATGTCCCCAGGTAAATATCATTACTGGCAGATAAACCCTTTTACCACTTTGAAAATCTAACACTCAGAGCAGCGATTCATCCGCAAAACAATTTTATATTACATCCATTTATAATCTACATAATACATTAACCAACTTTGTTACTAGATAGAATTGCTTGTCTTGCACTGGCCCTGAGTTATACCTTATTCTCTTCCATATCTCCATTGATCATTCTTAATTTTACTGCATAGCCTGCTTGTTCAGTGTCTGGACAGCAATTATGCTCTTTACTTTATTTGTATTCTTGGCATCATACAGTCATCTGATGTGTTAGAAGGGGCATCATTAAGTCAGTTATTCGGGGAAATAAAATTCAATGCTGGATCCCTGCGGATCCATTGCCATATGGCACCCCTGGATCCCATTGACGCAAGCCGCTGAGTGGTCTTCGAGGTCTGCATTGTTTGGATGGTAGGAATAGAGCTGCATGCTGCACCTTTTTTGCCATGAAAAGCAAATGAATGCATAATGGAGCTACAGACGGAGGGCCGGAGCACAGAACAGGACCCTACAAAAAGCAGTACAGCAGAACTAAGCTGTAGCTAATCATGTGTCATCCCACACCTTTACATTCAGTAGTAATTCAGTGTGAATGCAGCTTTGAGCTATGATACAAGTACAGAATCATTTTTTACAAACTTATGCTACATTTGAAGACGTTCTGAAGATTGATGATCTGGGTAAACGGGTGAAATGGTGTATAAAGGTGAACCTATGCGTTACATGGATCAACAGCTGCAGCTCAATAACTAGCATCTATCTCTAGGCGGACATCTTCAGTGTCACATTGGACTTCCACACTACACTGGGCCTTACTATAATAGCTTTGTACCTGACATCATTACTGATGACTGCACTTTTACTGTGTCGTGTCATAAACAGACTCCCAGTGGAGCGAACATGGTCTGCACATAACACAGCTGGCCATGGGAGGAAGCGAAAGAGTATACAGACAGGACAGCACAGGATGGCAGCTGATTCTGTGAGGTAAAACATTTCCCTGCCTGTTTAAAAACTTGTTTTACCTCACATAAAGAATCGGCTGTGATCCCCTGCTGTAATGTCTGTATACTCTCTTGCATCCTCCCCGTCCAGGAGATGTGGTATGTTCAGACCATGTTCCTGTACGGTCAGACATTACACAGTACACAGCAGGGGCATATTTCTAAGATTATCTCAGCACAGGAACATTTTATTTAAACACATCCAATTGTGGAACTTATTATTATTCCAAGATCTATTGATTAAAATGAATTTTGTTTGTGGGAAAATGCCTTTAAATAATTGAAAGAGGGTTACAATTGCTTCTTTAAAACTTGATGCAGGTAATCTTATATGAGAGTAATGGCGTATTCACACATCTGTGTGTCATAGATCGTGATGCACAAGCTGTTTGCGAGTCTCCTGCCCCGATCTTTGACAGCCTCATATACATCTATTAGGCCACATTGGCAGAAATGGAAGCTGGCACGTTTAGGTGGGCTGCACTGTGGGAATGAAGAGCCTTGGGATTCCCAAATGTTTTTTATTAATATCAATGCGTTTCTGCAATGGACCAGGGCCTTTCTCAAGGTATAAAAAAAAACAAGCTCTTCACTCCCGCAGCACAGCCCACCTAAATGTGCCAGCTTCCATTTTTGCCATTCCACCTCTTGAAGAACCTTTCCTCCAGCCACAGGGCAGCAGCGGCTTTCTACACCATTATAGCTGTGGTGACTGCACACAACACCTCTAGGTGAGCGCTGCCATCAATTATCCCGACCCCTTATCAGACGCTATTGCCCTATTTTGTGTGCGCTCCTGTCCTTCTCCACAGCGTCTCTATTAGGCACCTTCACACGTTCAGTAAGTTTCATCAGTGACGTGTTTCTATTATACTTTTCCTCTAATTGTTCCACTCCTGGTTTTGGCTTCCTAATACTGAGGTAAAATACTGACCAAATTACTGAATGTATGAACATGGCCTTAAGCTCTTAAGTTCGGGTCAAGAGGCCAGCAACTAATCTTAGAATCATTTTGTGCTCAGACCATGACACGCCTTAATGTGTAGAGTCACTTTCATCTTACAACTAAATAAAAACTACGTATTGTTTTAAAGGGGTATGCTACCACTTATCAATTAGGAGAAGGCATCAATATAAGTCAGTAGTATCAGATTGATAGGTGTCCAAATCCTAACACCACCAATCAGCTGTTACCAGCTCCAGCATGGAATCAATGGGGTGGCAGAGTGTTGGAACTCTACCAACCTGATCTTGGTGGTCCATCCTAAGTATAAGTGATCAATATCATAACAGTGAACACCCCTTTTAACTTTTTTTTGCAAATACTTGCTTCTCTCATCCTGAAATGCAGCATGTTTTTGGATCAAATCACATGTGGCATTTTTGTTGCATACATTTTTTCGACTAAAATTCAATTCTTACATTTAAAGGGGTTGTCTTATCCTAAAGAGGACCTGTCACCAAATTTTTCATATTTTTTTTTTCTATTTTATCTTTCATTTGCGGAGATATTAGCAATGAAAGTATTTGGCGCCTAATGAGTTAAAAAAAATTAAGTCCAAGTAGATGTTATCAGAGTTTTCACTGGGGGTGCGAAATTCTTCTCCCTGCATGATGCTGACCAATTATAAGCAGACGACAGCACTGAAAAGAAAGATGATCACATCCCCACCATAGCTTAGAGCAGATTTCTCAGTGTCTAAGATGTAAGGATACAGACCTGGTCTCCTGGGCTAACCTCCTGCATGATTAGAGCACACAACTGACTAATACCTTTCAGTTAAGGTCTCTGTGGGTGAAGGGGCAGCACAAGAGAGTTTAGTTGTGCAACATTACAAACCTTTCTAACAGCTTTCCTCCTCTTATGGCACTCTCACCTCTGCTGTACTGTGCCTATCCCAAACTGCCTGTCCAGAAATGAGAGCACAGTGTCAGTATCACACTTAGATCCGTTGTGCTCAACTTGTACTCATTCTGCAGTGAGATTAGAGCAGACTGTCATTACATTTCACCATAGAAGTAACCCAGAACACACTGCTCCTGTGTGAGGTGTAATAACAGCCTAATATCACTGCAGAAAGAATACAAGTTGCTTTAGCACAGAAGACATAAGTGTGATACTGGCACACTCCATAATCAGGAGTCAATAAAAGGGTTTGTAATGTGACACAGAGAAACTCAGCTGTGCGGCTCCTTCCTTGTCTAAGAGCTGTTATCTCTGCTTTCTAATCATGCAGAAGGTTAGACCAGGAGATCAGGACTCTCCATCATTATACATCTTAGGCTAGGTTCCCACGATGAGCTTTTGGTGAGTTTTTGATGTTGCAGAATTTCTGCACCCATTAAGATAGGTTACTTGCATTATTTCTAAAATATGCAGCGTAAAAACTCACTAAAAACTCATTGTGAGAACGTAGCTTTATACCCTAAGAAACCCGCTTTGAGCTATGGTGGGGGCGTGTTCTTCTTTTCTTTGAGTGTTGCTGCTTGCTTATGATTGGTCAGCATCATACAGGAGAAATCTGCAGCATATTTAAGGATTTCTCACAAGCCTCATTCGGGTAAATGCAAAAAGGTAAATAAAATGACCAAAATTTCCACAACAAAAGTGTAGCTCTACCTACAGCGTATTCACACCCAGACTATAAGATTATGGCCGGTCTCTGGGTGGGTGTTTTTTTTTTACACAGTAGTCAGAACCTACAACATTGTGGTGCCGTGCATTACATGGGCTATACTAAGGGAGCGCCTGTCAGCATAGAGCGAATACGTCCATATACCGACCAGCAGAAAGTGTAAGAGAAGAACTATAGAAGGATGGACCATAGTGGAGCATTCCGGACTGGTGCAACATAAGGAGCCAGAAGGCTTCCCCCCGGTATTCCATGCTATGTGCTCCTTATAAAGTGACATCTCTCCATAGACCCCTCTGTGAAGACCACCCCCTTATCCAGATGATAGATTCTCACTTCCACCATATAGAATGCATACTGGCCATTTTTTTTTTTTTTTTTTCAGAAAATCACCAATTTTGGGTCGTCAGCTGTAAAAGAAGAAATGCTTTACACCAGTGCTGGGAACCTATGGCAGCGTGCAGAGGGGGCAGCAGAGCCCTCCTGGTGGGCACCATGGCCGCAGCACTAGCGCTACTGGATCGGGCCGGCGGGGGAGAACTCTGAGCCGCCGAGTGCCGGCACCAGCTCCGCTACTGCAGCTAGATGTGCGATCTCTCTCGGACGGAAACGCATCTAGCTGAAGTGTATTGCAGCGCACGAACTAGCCAGGCCCGTGCGCGGCAATACACGCTGCCGGCCAATCAGAGGCCAGCGGCTGCCGGCCAATCAGAGGCCAGCATGACGTCGGCCGGTCAATCAGAGGCCAGCATGAATTCGGCCGGACAATCAGAGGCTAGCGGCTTCCGGACAATCAGAAGCGGCTGCCGGCCAATCAGAGGCCAGCATGACATCGGCTGGCCAATCAGAGGCCAGCGGCCGCTGGCCTCTGAGTGGCCGGCAGCGTGTACTGCAGCGCGCACGGGCCTGGCTAGTACGTGCGCTGCAATACACTTCAGCTAGATGTGCCGACTACAGGAGAGGACGCTGCGCGGGAGAAGAAGGAAGGTGAGGAGGAGGGTTTATTATGTGGTTTTTTTTTTAATATGGGATGCACAGTGGCTGGGGGGGGGGGGGGGGGAGCATGTATACGAGGATTGAGGGGAGGGCCAGCACATATACCAGGATTGAGGGGAGGGCCAGCATATATACCAGGATTGAGGGGAGGGGCCAGCATATATACCAGGATTGAGGGGAGGGGCCAGCATATATACCAGGATTGAGGGGAGGGGCCAGCATATATACCAGGATTGAGGGGAGGGCCAGCATATATACCAGGATTGAGGGGAGGGCCAGCATATATACCAGGATTGAGGGGAGGGCCAGCATATATACCAGGATGTGGGCGAGCACATTCTTTATTTCTGCAGTCTCTTACCCCTGCTCCTGTCTGTGGCTGCTCTATGCTGCCCTCGTCTGCTCTTTGTATCAGTTGTTTGTATCAGTAAAACCTCAATATTTAGGATAAATTGCCGTGTTGGCACTTGGTGATAAATTAGTGGGTTTTGGATTGCAGTTTGGGCACTCGATCTCTAAAAGATTCGCCATCACTGCTTTAAACCAATCAATGTGCAAATATCAACATTTTTGAGAAAATACAATACATTTGATCAGATGTCAAAAAATATTCCAGAAAAAAAAAATTGTGTCAGAAATCATAAAGAAAAATTAACTCTTTAATACCATTTTTACCAAAAATACATTGTAAAAAAAAAGAAGTGTAATTTTCTACAGTACAATATTTATTTCTATTTTTCTCCCCCCAAAAATTGAAAATCAATGTAAAAAGTGTATTTTAATACAGTAAAAAAAATCAGGGTAATTGTTCAGTTGTATTGCCAGTTTTACAGCACGACCCGTAGCGATTTACGATCCCACAGGCCGATGAGCTACAATCTTCCTGAGAAAGGATTCATCAATGTATCAGATGCTTTCTTGCATGTTTCTACATGGAGCAATACACATATGTTCCATGTCCCTTCCTCTAAGAAACCTTCATTGAACCCTGATAGGATCTACAGAGAATAGACAAGACGTCCTTTACAGTGTTACACACTTACTCCATACTCAGTCTAATTTCATCATTCATTTTACTTTCTGCTTATAAATGCATTCATTAAAATAATGAATATCTGCATTGAGGACAGTAGAAGAACGAGTTTGTGTTTGTTCATCAAGATGCATTATCTTGGTCTCGTCTTGGCACTGTAACTGTTGGTAGGTAGGCAGAGTACTGGAGAGGTTGCTCCCGTCGTTCAGAGAGTTGCTCCGGTGCGGTGTTCTGTTGGTAGACTGACCGCTTTGTTGGTTTGCTATCAGGTGGTGAATCATATCGGTTATGAGATTGAGTTTATGATCCATTTGAGTTACCTACAAATATATAAAAAAAAATTCAAACAAAGAGAATAGCATAGATACAGACCACACTCCATACACATTTCACACTACCCATGAGCGCTGCCTGATATTGTAGCTTATCCCTAACCAAATCAATGGGGCGCTGAGTTGCAATACCAGACACACCCCATGGACAAGAGAGGCACAGTTTTGGGGAGAAATAAAGTAGATAGATCCCTTAATGCAATATTGGTTAGCCATTTAGACATTGTTGTTTTAATTGAAAACTATAGTTGGTGCGATTCGTTTCGCAGCACTCGGTCCATCGGCCACGTCAGTAATCTTTGGATGCTGGACAGGAGCCTCAAGACCTGCCTTCTACCTTCCAAGATTCCCTGCTTCTCTTCTGATTAGCTGCATCTTTATGGTTACAGCATGATGCATATGTGACATTGCATCAGGCCGGCTAATCAGTAGAACAGCTGTGGATGCCGGGATGTAGGAGGTGGTTCTCAGGGCTCCGATGCAGCCGTCACAGATTATGGATGTGGCTGATGGACTGGGTCCTGCGAATTGACTCGCACCAACTCTATTGGAAACCTTTGTCAGATTGAACTACTTAATGAACTCAGAAAGAGCTTTCTGTCCACATCCATGAAAGTAGTAGCCAACACTTAAAGGGGTTTTCTACTACTCGGACATCTCCTTCTCCATAAATATATTTTTGCCCTCAGTAAAATAATAACACCTATACTCCCCTCCAGTGTTCCAGCCGTGTCGGCATTGGCTCTCCTTGGAATCACGTGACATTGTTATGTCAAGTGATCCCTGCTGCCAATCAGCGCTGGCTTCACTCTTCCTGCCTCCAGTTATAGCACATACCTGTACATCCGGAGGAAGTAAGAGCAGCAACAGCTCTCACTTCCTCTGGATGTATGCAAGTTGGCCAAAGGCGGGGAGAGTAAAGTCAGCACTGATTGCCCCTAGGAATCATGAGACATAATGTCATGCTGTCACGTAAGGTGTGGGAAAGACTAAGTGCAACACAAAGGGAAAGGGAACCCAGACTAGGGAAAGTGGGGAGTGGAGAACTCCTAGGCTGATCTAGTGTCACCCTGTCTCCACTAATGTCCCTTTATTGGTTCTTCACCAATCGCCGCACGCGTACCTCAGCCTGTCTATCCCTGGCATTAGGCTCAGGCTAGGGAACAGAAAGGATGAGCACTAGTTGATCCCCACTGAACACTAAAGACAACAATGGGGGACAAACAAGGGAAAATTGCTTAGCTTTACTCGACTCCAGACAAATGCGCACACGTTCTCTAGCACCAGAGAGGAAGAAGTACTGCTCTTGCTCAAGCCTTCACAAGGGGCAATGAATATCGCTGGCACCTCCCTCTGGCTCACAACAGGTATTTATACATCCAGGCCAGGGTGTTAATTAGCCAGAGGAAGCTAGCCCCTGGGTCCTAGAGATACATATTCTAAGAAGTTGTCTGTAAGGCCAAATGAAGAGATCTCCTGCAACCAACTGCAGGATGACTGTCTGTCACTTCTGACACACCCATGACACATGCAATCCCCAGGAGAGCCAGTGCAGACACCGCTGGAATAGTGCTGGCACTGGAGGTGAGTATAGGTGTTATTATTTTACTGGGGGACACACATATGGATTGAGATGTAGTTGTCTGAGTAATGGAAAACCCCTTTAAGCCTCCATACACAATAGACTAAGCTAATAGTCTAAGGAGACATCCAGACTCTTCCCTGACAGATGAGGTCAGAGGAGGTAAAATTCAAACTGCCTGACCCTTAATGCCCGACCCTTTTGTTATTCAGGTGATAAGCTGCTGCCAGAGCCGTTTGGCAGTGATTTTCACAGTTCTCCACTTTGAAAACACATGAACATTTAACCAAGCCAAACCTTCTCGTGTATGAGAGTTGGGAGAGGTAGTGGACGGCCGAACCAGCAATCAACTTTAGTTATTGTGTGTGGCCACCTTAACTTGTGTGTGCAAGTCACAGATGACCACAGGTATTTAGACTCTTTGCAGTGTATGAGCAGCGCTGTAGAATTGGTGTCTGGATGCACCATTATGTATTTTACACTTTTTCAGAGAGTGAGGAATCTTCTGTATGTAGTATGTGGTAATTGTCTGTATATCCTGTACTCCATGTGTGTATGTGTAAGTAGTAGCTGTGCATAATATAAATATATATGGTTTTATCTTATTTTCTTACCTTGTCCTCGACACGGTTCAATCTTGACCCAATTGTATTAGAGCCTCGATCTTTCACTTTATCTGGAAATAAATAAAAGTAAAAAAAAGTCATTTTTAAATTTACTATTAGAAATTAGCATTTTTTGGGTCCACTGGCATTCAACCAAATTTGTGAAGCCGTTTACGATTTACAGTTCAGAGAATATAACATGAGAAACGATTTACCTATTCTTTCACAAAGCGATGAAATATGGCATCCTTATTCTGGACAACCTCTTAAAAAAAGGCTTTCCCATTGTTACAAATGACGGCATGTTGCTTGGATTTGCCATCATATGGTGTCAGATTATTACCATTACTATTGTTAATTTCTCTAAAACATAGCATTTATTCCATTTTATAGTGGTAGGAAGTGGAATCTATCCAGAAAGAAACAGCGAGGGCTTCCCCAATGACTGGTCCAGTCTGTAAGAAAGGAAAAAAATCACTGGTGTAATCAAAAAGTATTTTTATTGAAGAGAAATTCCACCTAAAACGTGCAAACTGTCTCTTCCAGTGCAACCTATTAGAAGTAGCAATCCTAAAAGTCAATATCAACCTTTTAACAAGCCTTTCCACATGATTTAGGATAAATGGCAAACTAGAATCTCAATTTGCAGCCATGGCGTTTCGGGGTGTTGCCCCTCAGCAGTACAAAGCATGAGATCTGATTTAGCTGTGTGAGAGACTTCAGAAGGAAAAACTTTACCCCTTAGATCCCAGTGAGGAGAGTGAAATGCCAGAGTAAGGAGGCTTATAAACCATGCAATGGCTCCCCGGGGAGCTTACAAGCCTCCTTACACTGGCATTTTTTAGACAAATTATCTTACTTTTCCTCTAAGGATTCAATTTTCTTCCTTTTTTCTATTACTTTATCACTGTTGATGACTCCCACTGATTTGCTATAGCAATGAGATGTGCACATATATACATATATACAGTTGAAACCAGAAGTTTACATACACTATATAAAAAGACACATATGCATGTTTTTCTCAATATCTGACATGAAATAAGTATAAACCTTTCCCGTTTTAGGTCAATTAGGATTACCATAATTTTTAATATTTGCCAAATGCCAGAATAATGAGAGAGAGATAATGTTTTAAGGCATTTTTATTACTTACTGCAAAGTCAAAAGTTTACATACACTAAGATTACTATGTATTTAAACAATTCTGGACTGCCCATATGATGATGCCATGTGTTTGGAAGCTTCTAATAGTTTTTTGGGCAACATCTGAGTCAATTAGAGACACACCTGTGGATGTATTTTAATGCACACCTGAAACACACTGCTTCTATGTGTAGCATCATGGGAAAGTGTAAAGAAATCAGCCAAGATATCAGGAAGAGAATTGTAGACTTGCACAAGTCTGGCTCATCCTTGGGTACAATTTCAAGATATCTGAAGGTGCCTCGTTCATCTGTACAAACAATTATATGCAAGTTCAAACAAGATTGGAATGTCCAGCCATCATACCACTCAGGAAAGAGACAGGTTCTGTGTCCCAGAGATGAACGTGCTTTGGTCCGACATGTGCATATCAACCCCAGGACAAAAGCAAAAGACCTTGTGAAGAGGATGGCAGAAGCTAGTAAGATTGTCAGAGTGACAATTCACAGTGAAACGAGTACTGTATCAACATGGGCTGAAAGACCACTCTGCCAGGAAGAAGCCATTACTCCAAAAGAAACATAAAAAAGCCAGATTAATGTTTGCAAATGCACACAGGAACTCAGACCTTAATTTTTGGAGACATGTCCTGTGGTCTGATGAAACTAGAATTTAACTTTTTGTGCATAATGACCATCGTTAAGTTTAGAGGAAAAAGGGAGAAGCTTAGAAGCCTAAGAACACCATCCCAACTGTGAAACACGGGGGCGGCAGCATCATGTTGTGGGGTTGCTTTGCTGCAAGAGGGACTTGGTGCACATCACAAAATAGATGGCTTCATGAGAAAAGAAGATTATGTGGCAATACTGAAGCAACATCTCAAGATATCAGCCAGGAAGTTAAAGCTTGAGCAGAAATAGGTCCTCCAAATGGACAATGACCCGAAGCATACTGCCAAAATGGTAACAAAGTGGCTTAACCCCTTCATGACAAAACCAATTTTTTTAAAATCTGACCAGTGTCACTTTATATAGTAATAACTCTGGAATGCTTCAACATATCCCATAGCTTTCAAGACTATTATAAAGTATCATGCATCACAAAAAACAATGGTAAATTTAGGCTGATATGGTTTGCGTTTATTTATAAAAATATCAGAAACTTGGCAAAAATGTTTTAAAAATTGCACTTTTCAAACTTTGATTGATTATGCCTTTAATCCCAGTAGTCATACCACACAAAAACAGTACTAAATAACATTTCCCTCATGTCTGCTTTACATCAGCACCATTTGTAAAATGTTGTTTTATTTTGTTAGCATTTTAAAAGATTTAAAAATGTAGCAGTTATTTTTCATTTTTTTCAAGGAAATTTACAAAACTTATTTTTATAGGGACCTGTTCAGTTTTGAAGTGACTTTGAGGCTGCGTGCCCACTGTGCGTTTTTCAAGCGTTTTTGCTGCGGAATTTTCGAAGCGAAAACGCTTAAACGCTTGGTAATGCGTGCCCCATGGTCCTCACTGATAACCCGCATGTGCTGTGTGTTGGTATATGCAACAGTTGTGGACTTCTTTGTTTGTGTGAAGGAGGACTTTATGCTGATCTGACAGTAGATGGCGATGTTGTGTAAAGTTTCCTTGTTTACTGTATTGTGAAAGAAAAAAAGTCTCTCTTGTATTTTCTATTTTGTTCTTACTTCCTGATGCAGTACTGTGTGACTGTGCGTTTTTTCCTTTACCTCATGTTCTGAGAAGTAAAAGCTTGTTATCCCATGTAATCTGCTTTGTGAAGTTTTATACTGCAACTGTGGGTATCCAGAAGCTGTGCAACACTGTGCACATGCTGCGGAAATTTACGCTGTGGATTATCATTGCGGAAAAATCTGAAGCATACCCATTAATTTTGGATAAATTTTGGACTGAAGGCATCAAAACTATGAATTAACACATGTGGAATTATATACTTAACAAAAAAGTGTGAAACAACTGAAAATATGTCTTATATTCTAGGTTCTTCAAAGTAGCCACCTTTTGCTTTGATGACTGCTTTGCACACTCTTGGCATTCTCTTGATGAGCTTTAAGAAGTAGTCACCGGAAATGGTTTTCACTTCACAGGTGTGCCCTGTCAGGTTTAATAAGTGGGATTTCTTGCCTTATAAATTAGGTTGGGAGCATCAGTTGTGCAGAAGTCAGGTGGATACACAGCTGAGAGTCCTACTGAACAGACTGTTAGAATTTGTATTATGGCAAGAAAAAAGCAGCTAATTAAAGAAAAACGAGTGGCCATCATTACCTTAAGAAATAAATGTCAGTCAGTCCGAAAAATTGGGCAAACTTTGAAAGTGTCCCCAAGTGAAGTTGCAAAAACCATCAAGCGCTACAAAGAAACTGGCTCACATGAGGACCGCCCCAAGAAAGGAAGACCAAGAGTCACCTCTGCTTCTGAGGATAAGTTTATCCGAGTCACCAGCCTCAGAAATCGCAGGTTAACAGCAGCTCAGATTAGAGACCAGGTCAATGCCACACAGAGTTCTAGCAGAAAGAGAGGAGGACATTGAGTTTAGCGATAAAAAACATAATTTTTATTAATTCAATTTCTTAAAAACTTGCATACATAATTTAACATACAGTTTAAGATGTAAAGATGGGTACCCAGTGAGGGCTGAAGTGCCCAGTCACACAGCACATACACAGGTCGCAGAGATCAGCTGCATTTATTGGACAAAAATGGGGCAGTACTTATACCAGGCACTTTGCAGAGAGAAAAAAAAGGGGAAGGGGGGGGTTAAACATATATTGGTAGTCCATACAATATTACGTGCAGAGGTCCATGTAATAATCTCCCCAATGAATCATAAAGTGCAGGTGTCTTGCGCAAAGAAAAATAAATAATAATAGTAGTAATCCATTCAATGTTCCATGCAAAAGCTCTATGCAATAGATTACCCAGTAGATTGTATAATCACAGTCCCTGCAATAATGTGCCACTAATGACAGGTGAGATACCTATACATGGGAGCCCTCAGTAAAGAATGTATTAGGCATGCCATAAAAGCATGAATATAAGAGGAGCTTCCCCAAAAAGTAGAGAGTCAGAGAAACAGTCAGAAACAATGCATACCCATGTGTGTGCAGCCTGCACCAGGTCGTCAGCCTATCCCCGAACCCACGCTCTCGCCGTATGGCTTCCTCAGAGTTCTAGCAGCAGACACATCTCTACAACAACTGTTAAGAGGAGACTTTGTGCAGCAGGCCTTCATGGTAAAATAGCTGCTAGGAAACCACTGCTAAGGACAGGCAACAAGCAGAAGAGACTTGTTTGGGCTAAAGAACACAAGGAATGGACATTAGACCAGTGGAAATCTGTGCTTTGGTCTGATGAGTCCAAATTTGAGATCTTTGGTTCCAACCACCGTGTCTTTGTGCGACGCAGAAAAGGTGAACGGATGGACTCTACATGCCTGGTTCCCACCGTGAAGCATGGAGGAGGAGGTGTGATGGTGTGGGGGTGCTTTGCTGGTGACACTGTTGGGGATTTATTCAAAACTGAAGGCATACTGAACCAGCATGGCTACCACAGCATCTTGCAGCGGCATGCTATTCCATCCGGTTTGCGTTCAGTTGGACCATCATTTATTTTTGAACAAGACAATGACCCCAAACACACCTCCAGGCTGTGTAAGGGCTATTTGACCAAGAGGGAGAGTGATGGGGTGCTACGCCAGATGACCTGGCCTCCACAGTCACCAGACCTGAACCCAATCGAGATGGTTTGGGGTGAGCTGGACTGCAGAGTGAAGGCAAAAGGGCCAACAAGTGCTAAGCATCTCTTGGAACTCCTTCAAGATTGTTGGAAGACCATTTCCGGTGACTACCTCTTGAAGCTCATCAAGAGAATGCCAAAAGTGTGCAAATCAGTTATCAAAGCTAAAGGTGGCTACTTTGAAGAACCTAGAATATAAGACATATTTTCAGTTGTTTCCCAAATTTTTTGTGTTAAGTATATAATTCCACCTGTGTTAATTCATAGTTTTGATGCCTTCAGTGTGAATGTACAATTTTCATAGTCATGAAAATACAGAAAAATCTTTAAATGAGAAGGTGTGTCCAAACTTTTGGTCTGTACTGTAGATATATATATTATTTAGAATCATTTATTTTTATTTCAGACATGTAGTTCATACACATTCTAAAATATGTAGATCTATATTCTTTCTATTTGAACAAAGGAAATGTTTGATGCCTAAAAGGAGTTTTCATAAGTGATCTCTTGAGCAGCTCAGAGCTGTGCAGTCTCCTTACTTCCTGATTTCTGGCAGGACGGGCTCTTCTCCCTGAGTGATAGCTCTGATGAGCAAGCACACAGCCACAGACAGTGAGAGCCTAGATACTGGGTGCAGGAATTGTGATTCTACAGGATGGATAAGAGCATCTCGTCAAAAGCCTAAAGGGAGAAGGCAGGGAGCAGCTAACTGGTGTATAGAAATGAATGGGCTGGACAGAGATAACGGTATGTTAGGAATTAACTTTTCTCCTGGAATGTGACTACTGCACACTCTCTACCAAGGTCTACTAGTGGCTGAACTCCAAGGAAATGAGCTTTACACTATGTAAGATAAAAGCTCTCATTGCAGGAGAATGACAGCAGATAGAAAAAGCAAGTCAGTGGCAAACTTGTGTATTTTCATGCTGTTTAACTAATTAAAGCAACTTAGTAACTTGAGAATACCTGTTTATTGACAAAGGTGTTATGAGACTTAATGAGGTTGTCTGGTTTAGAAACCACTTGCACATACTTGGGGCACTATACAGGTTAATAGTGGGGATTCTCCGTTGTAAACCTGAACCCATTTTATGCAGACTAGAGAGCAGTTACATGGAGTCATTCCCACTTTGAAGGTCCCAGTACTTCATTACATAGTCAGCTTATTGATTTCACTGGATACTGTGCAGTACCTCCTGTTTCCTTTGGTGGCAGTGCAGGAGAATTAAATGCTTGTTGCCAGATTTTTCAACAAATGGCTTATCGCCGAGATTGCCAGCAACAGATCATCCTTTAGTCAGCATATTGGGGCCCTTCTAACAAAAAGACATTAACTAATGCAGACATTCCTTTTAAGTACAAAGCATATGCCAGTATACTATCTGCAAAGTAAAAAATAAATACATTCTTAAGTGCTTAAAAGGAACGTGTCCTCTGTTGTTTAACCCCTATCTGCCCTACATGTATAGTGCATGTTGGGTGCGAGTGTGTGGAGTGGACTCTGCAACTCCACCCGTAATATACCTGCAGATTCCAGCTGTGTTATACTGCCGGTATTTGTCTGTAAAAGCCGCTATTAGAGCAGCTCTGGTTGCTGCTGTTAACCCCTTAGATGCTGCAGTAAATCCCTGATCATGGTAGTTAAGGTGCGATGTCCCAGAGGTTCACCATTTTGGATGCCCATGGGATGTTGCCTTCCACCCCCCTTCACTAAGTGAAAGTGCTGCTTATGGATTTCAGTGGCAACCATGAGCCTGCTGACCGCCCCCATGGCTGCCATGTTGGTACATGAAAAAGTGGGATTGAAACATCGTATATAACCCAAAAAATGTTATTAATGAAAACCTCAGCAATTAACAAGCCCTCATAAAGCTCTATCGACCGAATCGCTGAAATATTTTCACCATCAAAATAAAACTATACAAGTTTGATATCTGGTTTTTCAAGTTTGCTCGACATGAAGAATCATGTTCACAGGTCATTTTCACTGCACAATGAAACCTTAGAAACAAAACCCAAATACAATGAAAAACGCAATCCCATTTAACTTCGCTTGGAATTTTTGTTCCAGTTTTCCAGTATATTGTAGGGTAAAAAAAACAGCCCTCATACAGCTATGTCACACGAAAGGGGAGAAAGAAGGCGAGGAACAAAGAAAAAGCCCAAAAACTAAAACTGTCCATGGTGAGAAGGGATTACATTAAATTTACTTTAAATGTCATTTTTTTTAGATTTTCACTTTTTAACATCACAATCAAAAAAAACCAATCCTGAAGTCTTACAATTTTCACACTGGCCACTAGTCCTAAGAATAGACTCATTGTGAAGGAAGGGTGAGGAGGTGAGCTGTGACTCATTTATAGTGAATGGTGGCTACTTTATCTGCTTTATATAGAGGTGTCATCTTTCATTGTCATTTTCAGTCATGATAATAAAACTGCTGAAAAATCTTCTGCATACAACAGGAAATATGAAACTAATTTTGGCCAGGGTGATAATTGCAGGATCTGTGGGTGTGTTTTTTTAGTTTAGATGGTTACTATAGTGGAAAAAAAGTTAAAAAAAATAATAAATTTCATGTAAAAAGGTAATTTAAACAATTGGTTATTTTTTGATAACACATTCTCTTTAACTGCTCTTTAATAAGATGGCAATATTGCACCGCTGCAAAAATAGGAAGAAGTAGTTTGTCAATTTTAAAGCAGCTTCTTGGAAACTAATGACTTAGTCATTGATATAACATCCTGACAAAATGACTGTTCACTGTCTGTTTCTGAGAAATTAATTCAAAGGTCACAACCGATATGGCTGCACTTCCTATTATCACTTTTGGAAAGACAGACAGTGGATAATGATTATTTCTATTATATATGATCTACGGTATATTCTGATTTGCTAAAAGTGAGATAAGTGACAAGTCTATTGGAAGTAGCAATCCTAAAAGTCAATATCGACCCTTTAACGAGCCTTGTCACAGGACTTGGGATAAAAGCCAAACCAGAATCTCAATTTGCAGCCACGGTGTTTCAGGGTATTGCTCCTCGTCAGTACAAAGCATGAGATCCGATTTGACTGTATAAGAGGCTTCTCACTGGGATCTAAAGGGTCATTTTTCTCCTTGTGGAGATTGACATGCCTGGCATGCCAGTGTATATATAGATACTCGGCACTCAAATATTCATATTGATAATGCAATTCTTTATTTCATAAAGAAATCCCAAAATTCAATGTAACGTTTCAGCCTTATGCAAAAGGCCTTTTTCAAACACTGAGACATAAATGAAACAGATAAAGAAATCAATATTACAAAATTAACACCACAATTTTTTTATTATAAGAAAATAACATCCTGTTGTATTGTTGAAATCACTTGAGATTTATTTAAATATAAAGACATTATATAATAATGTCAAATTAATGTGGGAATTCACTTACTTCATTCAAAATAAATTACAATATGACCAATTAAATTTCAATATCTCATATACAGTTGAAACCAGAAGTTTCCATACACTATATAAAAAGACATACAGTATATGCATGTTTCTCTCAATATCTGACATGAAATCAGAATAAACCTTTCCCATTTTAGGTCAATTAGGATTACCATCATTTGTAATATTTGCCAAATGCCAGAATAATGAGAGAGCGAGAATGCAGTAAGTAATAAAAATGCTTAAAACAAAGTCAAAACTTTCCATCCATTTCAATAGTATTTGGTACCATTGTCCTTAAAGTGAATGACTTGGGTGAAACATTTGGGATTTCCTCCCACAAGCTTCTCACCCCCTAGGTGCTTCACAAATTGATTCGTAAAAATGAAAAAGTTTTTTTTTTTCCACTTTTTCATTTTAACAAATCAATTTGTGAAGCACCTGAGGGTTCCAAGTGCTCACTATGCATCTAGATAGGTGCCTTGGGGGGTCTAGTTTCCAAAATGGGGTCACTTGTGGGGTAGCTCCACTGTTTAGGCACATCAGGGGCTCTTCAAACGCAACATGGTGTCCTCTAACAAATTGAATGGAAAATCGGCTCAAATTGTTAGCGGACACCATGTTGCGTTTGGAGAGCCCCTGTGTGCCTAAACATTGGAGCTCCCCCACAAGTGACCCCATTTTGGAAACTAGACCCCCCAAGGCACCTATCTAGATGCATAGTGAGCACTTGGAACCCTCAGGTGCTTCACAAATTGATTCGTAAAAATGAAAAAGTGGAAAAAAAAATACTTTATACGTTTATTTTTTACGCCGTTCCTCGTGCGGTATAAGTGATGAGATTACAGCGATACCATAATCATATTGGGTTTTTATGATTGACAGCTGTCACACACTAAAAGACACATATTTTGTAAAATCTAGTTTTTGCATTGCCATATTTTGGCCGACAGAGTCATGTGACGGCTTGTTTTTTGCGGGATGAGTTGGCGTTTTTATTGGTGCCATTTTCAGGCATGTGACATTTTTTGATCGCTTTCTATTCCAGCTTTTGGGAGACAGAATAAACAAAAACCAACAATTCAGGAATTTTTTTTTTGTTTTTTTTTATTCTGCTCCGGGTGTGGTAAAATTGATAAGGTAGCTTTATTCTTCGGGTCAGTACGTTTACAGCGGTACCACATTTATATTGTTTTTTATGTTTTGGCGCTTTTACACAATAAAAGCTATTTTATAAAAAAAAATATTTTTTTGCATTGCTTTATTCTGAGAGCTGTAACTTTTTGATTTTTCGGATGATGGATCTGTATGGCAGCTTGCTTTTTGCGGGACGAGATGACGTTTTCAGCGGTACCATTTTTATTTATATTCGTCTGTTTGATCGCGTGTTATTCCATTTTTTGCATGGCGGTATGATGATAAAGCATTGTTTTTTGCTTTGTTTTTTATTTTTATTTTTTACCGTGTTCACTGAAGGGGTTAACTAGTGGAACAGTTTTATAGTCCAGGTCGTTACGGACGCGGCGATACCAAACATGTGTACTTTTATTGTTTGTTTGTTTTTTCATAATAATATTTATTGATGGGTACATTATATTTTTATTTTTAGTGGATTATTTTTTTTTTATATTTTTACAATTTTTTTTTTTTTTTTTCACTTTCTGGGAGTTTTTACACTTTTTTACTTTGTCCCACTGTGGGACTTTCACTTTTTTTATTCTGATCGCCTGCACAGCATAGGGATGGAGCACCATCCCTGTGCCATGCAGGCTGTCAGCGCTGGACAGGGAGAAGATAGTTTGGAGATGCACTGCGCATGTCCAAACAATCTTACTGCTGTCTGGTGACCCGGATGTTGTCATGACGACATCGGGTAGTCATGGCAACACCCGGGAAGCCGCGGCAGACAGCGCTGGAGGCCGGAAGAGGAGGCGAGTATACCGATCACCTCCCCTTGCCTCCGCAATGCTGTGATCGACTTTGATCGCAGCATTGCGGGGGTTAATGTGCTGGGAGCGGTGCGGAACCACTCCCTGCACATAGTACCGGGTGTCAGCTGTGACAATCAGCTGACACCCGGCGGCGATCGCCTGTGTGCGCGATCGCGGTGACGTACTAATACAGGTCAGGCTCTTAAAGCCCAGGGCACAGACGCGTATTAGTACGTCATGGGCTTTAAAGGGGTTAAAATGGTAACACTTTTGGGTGGTTTCCAACATATAAGACTCGCAGGCTAAGTGCCCACGAAGCAAAAATGCTCCAGATTTTTTCTGTATCTCCCTGGCAGGAAAAATGCATGCGGATTTTACATGCGTTTTTCCCGCCAGGTAGAAGCGTTTGTCAAGTGTTTTTGCATGCGGGTTGTCAAGCGCTTTTCCAAGCGATTTTAGCATCAGTTGGAAAAGTGCTTGACAACTTGGTCACACTATATAAATCCATGCAACCGGCATGGATTTATATAGTGTGACCAAGTTAATAGTTAAAAAAAGAATAAAAATGGTAAACAAAAAAAACATTCTACTCGCCTTCTGATAGCCCCCGGTCTCCTTCTCCGGTGCGTCCGGTGTCTTGGGCGGCTCGCGATGGTGTAAAAGGACTTTCCATGACGTCATTTAGTCATGTGACAGGTCAAGCGACCTCCGACATCAATGGTCACGTGACCTGTCACATGACTAAATGACATCATGGAAGGTCCTTTTACACCACCACGAGCCGCCGAAGACACCGGACGCACCATACAGGAGACCGGGGGCCATGAGAAGGTAAGTATAATGTTATTTTTTATTTTATTCTTTTTTATCTACAGGTACTATGGTACCCGGGTCTGGAGGAGAGTCTCCTCTTCTCCAGACCTGGGTACCAACCACACATTGAATCACTTAATATCCACATGTGTACATGTAGTCATTAAGAAATTATGCAATTCAATGGAAGTCAATGGCGGGAATTATGCCGCGTTTCCGCAAAATTAATGGATATGCTTCAGATTTTTCCGCAATGATAATCCGCAGCGTAAATTTCCGCAGCATGTGCACAGTGTTGCACAGCTTCTGGATACCCACAGTTGCAGTATAAAACTTCACAGAGCAGATTACAGGGGATAACAAGCTTTTACTTCTCAGAACATGGGGTAAAGGAAAAAACGCACAGTTACACAGTACTGCACCAGGAAGTAAGAACAAAATAGAAAATACAAGAGAGACTTTTTTCTTTTACAATACAGTAAACAAGGAAACTTTACACAACATCGCCATCTACTGTCAGATCAGCATAAAGTCCTCCTTCACACAAACAAAGAAGTCCACAACTGTTGCATATACCAACACACAGCACATGCGGGTTATCATTGAGGACCATGGGGCACGCATTACCAAGCATTTAAGCATTTTCGCTTCGAAAATTCCGCAGCAAAAACGCTTGAAAAACGCACAGTGGGCACGCAGCCTCAAAGTCACTTCAAAACTGAACAAGTCCCTATAAAAAGAAGTTTTGTAAATTTCCTTGAAAAAAATGAAAAATAACTGCTACATTTTTAAATCTTCTAAAATGCTAATAAAATAAAACAACATTTTACAAATGGTGCTGATGTAAAGCAGACATGAGGGAAATGTTATTTAGTACTGTTTTTGTGTGGTATGACTATTGGGATTAAAGGCATAATCAATCATAGTTTGAAAAGTGCAATTTTTAAGACATTTTTGCCAAGTTTCTGATATTTTTATAAATAAACACAAACCATATCAGCCTAAATTTACCATTATTATAAAGTATCATGTGTCACAAAAAACAGTCTCAAAAGCTATGGGATATGTTATTCCAGAGTTATTACTACATAAAGTGACACTGGTCAGATTTAAAAAAATTGGTTTGGTCACGAAGGGGTTAAGCCACTTTGTTACCATTTTGGCAGTATGCTTCCGGTCATTGCTCATTTGGAGGACCCATTTCTGCTCAAGCTTTATCTTCCTGGCTGATGTCTTGAGATGTTGCTTCAGTATTGACAACAATCTTCTTTTCTCATGAAGTCAACTACGTATTTTGTGATGTGGACCAAGTCCCTCTTGCAGCAAAGCAACCCCACAACATGATGCTGCCACCCCCGTGTTTCACAGTTGGGATGGTGTTCTTAGGCTTCTAAGCTTCTCCCTTTTTCCTCCAAACTTAACGATGGTCATTATGCACAAAAAGTTCAATTCTAGTTTCATCAGACCACAGGACATGTCTCCAAAAATTAAGGTCTTTGTTCCTGTGTGCATTTGCAAACATTAATCTGGATTTGTTATGTTTCTTTTGGAGTAATGGCTTCTTCCTGGCAGAGTGGTCTTTCAGCCCATGTTGATACAGTACTCGTTTCACTGTGAATTGTCACTCTGACAATCTTACTAGCTTCTGCCATCCTCTTCACAAGGTCTTTTGCTTTTGTCCTGGGGTTGATATGCACATGTCGGACCAAAGCACGTTCATCTCTGGGACACAGAACCCGTCTCCTTCCTGAGCGGTATGATGGCTGGATATTCCAATCTTGTTTGTACTTGCATATAATTGTTTGTACAGATGAACGAGGCACCTTCAGATATCTTGAAATTGTACCCAAGGATGAGCCAGACTTGTGCAAGTCCACAATTCTCTTCCTGATATCTTGGCTGATTTATTTACACTTTCCCATGATGCTACACAAAGAAGCAGTGTGTTTCAGGTGTGCATTAAAATACATCCACAGGTGTGTCTCTAATTAACTCAGATGTTGCCCAAAAAACTATTAGAAGCTTCCAAACACATGGCATCATCATATGGGCAGTCGAGAATTGTTTAACCACTTTGCGCCAGAGCCTGTTTTTGCCTTAGCGACCGGGCCAATTTTTTCAATTCTGACCACTGTCAATTTATGAAGTAATTACTCTGGAACGCTTCAACGGATCCCGCTGATTCTGAGACTGTTTTTTCGTGACATATTGTACTTCATGATAGTGGTAAAATTTCTTCGATATCACTTGCGTTTATTTGTGAAAAAAATCGGAAATTTGGCGAAAATGTTGAAAATTTTGCAATTTTCAAACTTTGAATTTTCATGCCCTTAAATCAGAGAGATATGTCACACAAAATAGTTAATAAATAACATTTCCCACATGTCTACTTTACATCAGCACAATTTTGGAACCAACATTTTTTTTTGTTAGGGAGCTATAAGGGTTAAAAGTTGACCAGCGATTTCTCATTTTTCCAACAAAATTTACAAAAACATTTTTTTAGGGACCACATCATATTTGAAGTCACTTTGAGGGGTCTTTATGACAGAAAATACTCAAAAGTGACACCATTCTAAAAACTGCACCCCTCAAGGTGCTCAAAACCACATTCAAGAACTTTATTAACCCTTCAGGTGCTTCACAGGAATTTTTGGAATGTGGAAGAAAAAAATGAACATTTTACTTTTTTCACAAAAATATTACTTTAGACCCAATTTTTTTTTATTTTTGCAAGGGTAACAGGAAAAAATGAACCCCTAAATTTTTTGTGCAATTTCTCTTGAGCGCGCTGATACCCCATATGTGAGGGAAAACCACTGTTTGGGCGCACTGCAGGGTTCGGAAGGGAACGAGCGCCATTAGACTTTTTGAATGTAAAATTTGCTTGAATAATTAGCGGACGCCATGTTGCATTTGGGGAGCCCCTGATGTGCCTATACAATGGAAACCCCCCCACAAGTGCCACCATTTTGGAAACTAGACCCCTTAGGGAACTTATCTAGATGTGTGGTGAGCACCTTGCACCCCCAGGTGCTTCACAGAAGTTTATAATATTGAGCCGTAAAAATAAAATTTTCACATTTTTCCCACAAAAAATGTTTTTCATCCCCTAATTTTGCATTATCATAAGGATAACAGGAGAAATTGCACCATTAAATTTGCTGTGTAATTTCTCCCGAGTATGCCGATACCCCATATGTGGGGGAAAACCACTATTTGGGTACACTGCAGGGTTCGGAAGGGAAGGAGCGCCATTTGACTTTTTGAATGTAAAATTTGTTTGAATAATTAGTGGACGCCATGTTGCATTTGGGGAGCCCCTGATGTGCCTAAACAGTGGAAACCCCCCACAAGTGACACCATTTTGGAAACTAGACCCCTTAGGGAACTTATCTAGATGTGTGGTGAGCACATTGGGAGACATAATAAACAAATCAGTAGCAGGTGAAGAATTGGTTTTATTTATTTTTTACGCCGTTCCTCATGCGGTATAAGTGATGAGATTACTTTATTCTTCGGGTCGGTGCGATTACAGAGATACCAGATTTATATCGGGTTTTTATGACTGACAGCTGTAACACACTAAAAGACGCTTTTTTTTGTAAAATCTAGTTTTTGCGTCGCCATATTTTGAGAGCTATAATTTTTCCATATTTGGGCCGACAGTCATGTGTCATGCTCCGTTTTTTATTTATTTTTATTACGGTGTGCACAGAAGGAGTTAATTAGTGTGACAGTTTTATAGCTCGGGTTGTTTCAGATGCAGCGATACCAAATGTGTACTTTTTTTGTTTTTGCATAAATATACGGATTTATCGGTTTAATATTTTATTTATTTATTTTGTGATTTTTTTTTTTTAGTAGTTTGAAAACATTTTTTGTTACTTTTTTTTTACATTTTTACTTAGTACCTGTATGGGACATTAATTTTTATTTTTCTGATCACTGATCTCATGTAATGTAATAGACATGTATTACATTACATGAGATCTTTGCTGACTGTTTCACAGTCAGAGTCTCCTGCCAGGCTTCAGCTGCAGGCTGAGCCTGGCAGGACACCATATATGGCAGAGCTGGAGGCGGTCATGTGACCTCCAGCTGCCATAGCAACGTCAGGTCCTGGAAGGTATCAGGGGTCGTCGGAGAGGTAAGTAGAAGACCCCCTTCTCCTCCTGCTGTCTTCTATATGCCGCGATCACTATAGATCGCGGCATATAGAAGACAGCAAAGGGTTATCATCACTGGGACCTGATCCAATCAGGTCCCGATCATGTTCCCTGTCAGAGCTATCGCTCTGCACCGCACCCGTAGCGCTTGCAGGACCCTCGGGGTGCTGAGCACTGCGGGACCACCCACCGTTTTTAAGCGTCCGCGCTGCACAGAGCCCTGGCAGCGCCGACATTTATCTACAGTGGGCGGTCGGGAAGTGGTTAAATTAAAAAAAAAAAAGTTTTCACAAAGTAAAATAGAGAGTTACCTTTTTATTATCATCTAGGACTGTGTTCATACTTTCTAACCCTAGCGTATCAATAGGTCCATCAAAGATAACCCATTTTCTTTCCGGGGTCTCAGATAACGCAAACTCCCGGAAAGTATTAGCGACTATCCCATCGGTCCACTGCAAATGAAGAGAGGCATCAATAAAATTGCTCTTCCCATAAAATCCAATACAATCCAACAATTGAAAGGATTATTAAAGGGAACGCCTGGGATTATGATATTGATGATACACATGTATTGACTACACGTGGCCCCTATTGAAGTGAATGTGCCGGCACCGGGAGAGACCACAAGTAAGTGATTTGCATATATGCGGTCACATGCCAACTAGAAGTGCGTGACCTCACTCAAAGCAAGTGTATTGAGTGAGGCCAGACACAGTCTAGTCAGAATGTGGCTGGAAGTATGCAAATTTATGCTAATTTCTGGCATAAATAATACAATTTGTTGCTTCCATGTCTGATGAGGAAAATAAAATTTTTGTGCAAACAGGGAGTAAGTCATAATAAAAATGATTGCCTGGCAATGTATGGCTGGGGTCTATGTCTCTGAAGGAACCCCTTCTACCATGTCCATAAGCCATAAAAGGGGAGATTTTCCCATTTTCAGCAAAGATATTAGTATTATAAACAATAATTCCAATCATAGACGAACCTCATGTGACACTGGATCAAACTGCCCGAACAGCTGCCCCATGGTGATGGCTTTAGGGTTCACTGTCCGGTAAATCACTTTTTCTTCTTCGCACCCTCGCTCATTCATAAGAGACAGCGTATCAGCGAGGACGTGGAGGATCTTCGTTTTTCCAGAGAACGGCTCTCCAACCAACATAAAACTGTACGGGATAAACAAAATGCAGCATGGTCCATTGTATAAAATGGAAACAGCGAAGAATAAATCCCCCGTCCCATGGACTTCTGTAGTTACAGCTTACCCGTGTCTGACAATCATCATCTCATACGTCTGGATCATGTTCTCCAGGAAGACCTTCTCGGGCTGGATGTTGTGTCCAGCACAGCTCTCCTGTGCGCATTCCAGTAAATCCTGAGCAAAAGGAAGGTAAAATATTTCATCAGTCTGTTTACAGTGGATCCAATTAGAGGTGGGAGAATACATTTTCAGGACCCAGATCAGCATTTTGTGGCCGCTGGACGGGACCCCTGAGAGCCGCCTCTTAGCTGCCGGCATCCCCGGCTCCTCTTCTGATTATATGGCCTGGTGTACATCATGCTGCAACCATAACGTCATGCCAGGCCGGCTAATGTGAAGAAGAGCCGGGGGGCAGGAAGAAATAAGGTGGCTCTCAGGGGTCTCATTCAGTGCCCACCACTGACCTGATGTCACGCACAGTGTAGGAAAGACAAAGTGCGACACAAAGGGGAAGGGAGCCCAGACACTAGGGAAAGAGGGAAATGGAAACCTCCTAGGCTGATCTGCAATCACCCTGTCTCCCCTACCGACTCTATATTGGTTCCTCACCAATTGCCGCACAGGAACCTATCCCTGTATTTCCTTAGCGCTTGGCCCTGGATAGGGAAGGGGGGGGTGAGCACTAGTCGATCCCCACTGACAACTAAAGACAGCAAGGGGAGACAGACACAGGGGAAGTAGCTTAGCTAGAGTCGACTTCAGAAAGATGGCACACACATCCTCTTAGCATCAGAGAGGAAGTAAGAGCTGCACTTGCTCCAAGCCTTCACAAGGGGTCATGTGAATATCACTGGCACCTCTGTGTAGCAACCAGGAAGTATTTAAACACCCAGGCCTGATTGTCAATTAGAACAGGAGGGAGGTAGCCGCTGGATCCTACAGTGAGACCGCTAAGATGATGTGGCAGAGGAAATAAAATGCATAATTATATGCTTAATTGTAAAACACTGGGCAAAACTGTAACTGAAAAAGACCTGGGTGTATTGGTGGACGACAAGCTCACGTTTAGTGGCCAGTGTCAGGCAGCTGCTCATGAGGAGAACATAATTTTACCTCTATACAAGTCACTAGTGCGACCACACTTAGAATACTGTGTACAGTTCTGGTCTCCGGTGTATAAGACATAGCTGAACTAGAGCAGGTGCAGAGAAGAGCGACCAAGGTTATTAGAGGACTGGGGGGTCTGCAATACCAAGACAGGTTATTACACTTGGGGTTATTTACTGTGGAAAAAAGAAGGCTTAGAGGTGATCTTATTACTATGTACAAGTATATGAGGGGACAGTACAAAGACCTTTCTACTGATCTTTTTACTCTGAGGCCTGAGACGGGGACAAGGGGGCATCTTCTACGTCTGGAGGAAAGAAGGTTTAATCATAATCACAGACGGGGATTCTTTACTGTAAGAGCAGTGAGACTATGGAGCTCTCTGCCGCATGATGTTGTAATGAGTGATTCACTGTTAAAATTTAAGAAGGGCATAGATGCCTTTCTTGAAAAGTATAATATTACAGGTTATAAATACTAGATTCCTTGATAGGGCGTTGATCCAGGGAACTAGTCTGATTGTCGTATGGAGTCGGGAAGGATTTTTTTTCCCCAACGTGGAGCTTAGTGTTTGCCACATGGTTTTTTTTTGCCTTCCTCTGGATCAACATGTTAGGCTATGGGTTGAACTAGATGGACTTAGTCTTCCTTCAACCTTAAAAACTATGTTACTATGTCTGTAATGCCAAACGAAGGGATCTCCTGCAACCAACTGCAGGGCGACTGTCTGTCACATCTGACGCACCCATGACACCTGGCCATTGGATCAGTCTCCTGCGAATCGATTCATTCATCTAAAAAAAAAATGTCTCCATAACCTACAACTAAACTAGCGATAAATCACTCACAGATGTTTTAACCATTTTTTTTCTACATCAGATCATCTTGCATTGGAGGTATAAGTGAGCCCCCTTACCTCTGGTGCCCCTGTGCAGCTGCCCAGGTTGCACTAATGGGACCGGACGATGAGTGACAAGGTCATGTAACCCAATTCCAAAGCAGTGGATCAGGATCGGGTGATTTCAATGGGATTGGTCTACCATCTACTGTGTATGGGGGCCTCATGACAGATTATGTTGGGGGACATAAAAATCGGGCGGTTGGAATTTAATCACCCGATCCTTACTTTCTGACCCTGAAATTAGCAGCTGCCATAAGATTCTGGCAGCGACTCTGTCATAGAGAACAGAGGAGGGAGCATTCCTGAATATGGGGGAGCCGGGAAAGATAACGGTCATCCAAATGATAGCTGGCCAGCTATATAGGACCTATCACTTGCCATTAATATGCAATTTTATTACCTGGTGTAAATGCCGCTGTTCTCCTGAATCCGGTGTTTTCTTTTGCTCCTGCGCCTCTCCATTCCTGAGATATAGCCTCTTTATAGAAATCTAGTTCATAATTTTTAATAGTCAAGTGGGCGTGGTAATCAAGTCCTCTCTGTGGGAGTCTTCAGGAAGGCCTTGCCCAGTTGGCTTAAAGGGCTAGAGGAGAGTGACAGATGTCAGGAACGGAGAGGAGCAGGAAGAAAAGAAAAACAATGCCGGAGTCAGGAGAACAGCGGCATTTACATATTTATGGCGAGGGACAAGTCCTCTTTAAGTCTTGGAAAACCCCTTTAAGACACTATTATATTTTAATACCTTATAGTCGGCTTTCGGAAGTTGAATGCCAGGGAACAGGTCGCTGGTAATCCCATTGAACAGAGGAATATCATGAGACAAAAATTTGGGTTCGTTTACATCCTTAATTGACCACAAGAGCTAAATAGAATGAAAAAGGATTAAATGATAAAATAATTCATATACAATATGACATGAAACAATATTAAAAGTGAGGAACCCCATTACAAAGGAGCCATCAGTTCTTGTGGTATGTCTGTATTAGTAAAGAATAGTATTCTCCAAAAAATAAGGATGAAACCTCTTTTCCTAAAACTCTACATTGTATCGTCCCTCTGTTATACCTCCTGGAAATGTATGTGTAAATGATATATAATGTATATATAATCTATATAGGGGACAACCCTATACACTCTGACTGTGCCCAAACAGTGGTGACATTGTCAGACTGTGTAGGGTACTCGTTATTGACAGATTTCAATTAATTCCTACATTTCCAGGAATGATAAAAGAGGAATGGAACGCTGCTGAGTTGCACTAAAATATGCTGCAGAATTGTTTTTCCATAGGGAATACATGTGGCCTCTGTGTTGCACTGTTAATTGCCGGCTGCAGAGTGAGTTAAGTGAGATACTGTCAGTGAACTCGTTTTTGCTGGCTGACGGGGAGTTTGTAAATGTTTTATCTGTCTTTTTCTGAGCTCCTCTCAGTTTATTTATGACCACAGACCTTATCAAAATTGAATGTGCAGGGAATCAAAAAGCCGGTGAAAGCCAAGCGATGCAACGTTTTTAATAAAACCCAATTGTTAAAATGATTTTTAGCCTAAAATACATGTGTTTAAGTTAAAAATCAAAACTGTCCCATAAGATGAACAAGCTACGTGTTTAACAACTATAGTTTTGACACTTTTGCACAGATGAGATCTAACAAGCCAGGAACAGTAATGTGCAGAAATTATTTGCAAGTCTCTGTCTGCTACTATAAAATCATACAGCTGTAATTTTTGTGATCCAAATGCTTCTCGGTAAGATGGTAATGCTATCCTATACGAGATGTAAAGCGACCAACAGTTCAGAACTTACAAGAATATCTTCATTTTCATGGGGGAATTTCAGCTTCAGATTGCCAGCAGCGATCAGCACAGCCTTTACTGCACGCATCCCATAATCATAATGGAACTGGGACGAGAGCGGCTCCGAGCACAGCCGGTAAGTCATTACCATCTTCACCGAGAGAGGTTTAGCGTGCAGAAAACCGTAAGAATAAAGGCAGATCTCCGCAATCAGAGCATAGTTGGGGACCATCATTGCTACAGTCCGGAAAAGAGCCTGAAATGCGCAAACCAGATGGGTCAGTCAACAAATGAAACTAAATTACTGTAAACTAGGCATAGAGCCGGGGAACCCATTATGTCCATTTACACTATCCTCCACCCCAGACCTAAAAGTGATGTGTCTATTCCACATCAGAGGAAAGTCAGTCAAAGTGTGGTTAAAGGGGTATTCTCATCTCCAAGATCCTGTCCCAATATGTAATAGGTGTAATAATAATAATGTTTGCAAATATCTCCAATTAGAAATGTAGTATAGTTCTTCTGATTAGCTATGTTGCTTACCCCCATGTGCAGGACATTGCAGTAGCTTAGGTATCCATGGTTACGAGCACACATAGTAACAGTTAGTTACTTGCTAGTGGTCGTAACCATGGATACCTAAGCTACTGCTATGCCCTGCACATGGGTTAAGCAACATAGCTAATCAGAAGAACTATACTACATTTCCAATTGGAGGTATTTGCTATTAATATTATTATTACACCTATTACATATTGGGATAGAATCTTGGAGATGGGAATACTCCTTTAACACTTTCCAAATCTCTCTCCACAGCTCTACTGTGTCCATTTTGGAAAATAGGAGAACGGGACATCAATATTAAGGAGCTTGCAGAAATGAGGGCATCCGGTGATGCGATTATACATAGGAAATGTACAATCTCATAGGTTTGGGGGAGAATAATCCCTTTGATGAAATCTTATGTTTCTTTTGTAAACGTAGTATTTACTTGAAAGTTTGTGAACCCCTCAAAAATTTCTGTATTACTGCATAAATTTGACTTAAAGCTACATCAGTCTGTGAGGTCACAAAGGAACTCAAGGTAACCTCTAAGCAACTAAAGGCCTCTCCTCACATTAGCTAATGTAATTGTTCATGAGTCCACCATCAGAAGGACAATGAACAACAATGGCGAGCATGGCAGGATTGCAAGGAGAAAGGCAATGCGATTTAAAATGTCACTGCTAAAACTCACCTGGGCACATCAATAGGTAACTGGAATAATGCTTTGTGGAAGGATGAGGCCAAGATAGAGATTTTAAGCGAGAAGCTATATGTTTGCAGAAAGAAAATACTGCATTACAGCATAAGAACCTCCTATCATCTATGAAGCACAAAGATGGTAATCGTAACATGCTTTGGGCCTGTTTTGCTGCACTTGGCCAAGGACGGCTGCCATCATTGATGGAACAATGAATTCTAAAATCTATCAGCAAATGCTAAAGGAAAATATCAGGATATCAGTTCATGTACTGAATCTCAAGAAAACGTGGGTCATGCAGCAAGACAATGGCCCAAAGACACAAGTCGTTCTACAAAAGAATGGTTGAATAAACATAAAGTTTTGGAATGGCCGAGTCATAGTCCTGAGCTGAATCCTATAGAAATGTTGTGGAAGGGCCCGATGCAAGGCACTGGGGCTCTTTACCTTGAGGTTATCCGGCAGCTCAGAACGTCCCGCGTAGCCAGGATTCATGGTAATGGCTACGAAGTAATTTGGGTTAAACTTCAGTTCTGTTCCTTCAAAGTTGAACATGTCCATCTTCATCTGGATGGCTCTCTGGATGCGGAGAATCTGTTGGGCCACCACGGACAACACCTCCAGCTCAATACGGTTAAACTCATCAAAACACGCCCATGCTCCCGATGATGCCAGCCCTTGGAAAAACTAAAAAAAAAGTATATACCCAATACAGACCAAAAGTTTGGACACACCTTCTCATTTAAAGATTTTCTGTATTTTCATGACTATGAAAATTGTACATTCACACTGAAGGCATCAAATTATTAATTAACACATATGGAATTATATACTTAACAAAAAAGTGTGAAACAACTGAAAATATGTCTTATATTCTAGGTTCTTCAAAGTAGCCACCTTTTGCTTTGATGATTGCTTTGCACACTCTTGGCATTCTCTTGATGAGCTTCAAGGGGTAGTCACCGGAAATGGTCTTCCAACAATCTTGAAGGAGTTCCCAGAGATGCTTAGCACTTGTTGGCCCTTTTGCCTTCACTCTGCGGTCCAGCTCACCCCAAACCATCTCGATTGGGTTCAGGTCTGGTGACTGTGGAGGCCAGGTCATCTGGCGTAGCACCCCATCACTCTCCTTCTTGGTCAAATAGCCCTTACACAGCCTGGAGGTGTGTTTGGGGTCATTGTCCTGTTGAAAAATAAATGATGGTCCAACTAAATGCAAACCGGATGGAATAGCATGCCGCTGCAAGATGCTGTGGTAGCCATGCTGGTTCAGTATGCCTTCAATTTTGAATAAATCCCCAACAGTGTCACCAACAAAGCACCTCCTCTTCCATTCTTCACGGTGGGAACCAGGCATGTAGAGTCCATCCGTTCACCTTTTCTGCGTCGCACAAAGACACGGTGGTTGGAACCAAAGATCTCAAATTTAGACTCATCAGACCAAAGCACAGATTTCCACTGGTCTAATGTCCATTCTTTGTGTTCTTTAGCCCAAACAAGTCTCTTCTGCTTGTTGTCTGTCCTTAGCAGTGGTTTCCTAGCTGCTATTTTACCATGAAGGCCTGCTGCACAAAGTCTCCTCTTAACAGTTGTTGTAGAGATGTGTCTGCTGCTAGAACTCTGTGTGGCATTGACCTGGTCTCTAATCTGAGCTGCTGATAACCTGCGACTTTTAAGAACCAAGAATATAAGACATATTTTCAGTTGTTTCACACTTTTTGGTTAAGTATATAATTCCACATGTGTTAATTCACAGTTTTGATGCCTTCAGTGTGAATGTACAATTTTCATAGTCATGAAAATACAGAAATATCTTTAAATGAGAAGGTGTGTCCAAACTTTTGGTCTGTACTATACAATCAAAAGATGTCAGCAGAACATCGGTTGGAGTCAGTTGATTATCTGCAATGGAGCACCTTAACATTGTATGTACCTTTGACATTGCTATGTAGTCCAAACCATCAGAGCAGTTAAAGACCACACACTGCACGGCCAGCGCCTTGGCCAAATCTTTGGTGGTCTCAGTTTTTCCTGTGCCGGCCGGACCTTCTGGAGCTCCACCAAGATTTAGATAAAAAGCACCGATCTACCAATGAAACATGAAAGAACTGGTATGAAATATCAATAAACTTTCTAATAAGTTTCATGCATCATACAAAAGTCAAAAAGATTTCTGAGCATAACCCATCACATCATAGCAGAGTCCGCTAGCATCTGTCAGTGAGCGGAGTGATGACCAGGCGTGGGGAGCTGCCCAGGTACTCATAGGCGGACTTCACATTGCAGGTGATGATTCGCACTCTCGCATTCTCATTCTCCCAGTAATAGCGGAGTTGGGCAAGCCACTGGAAGTCTGTTTCATGAGAAACTCCTGAGCAATGTAGGAAAAGATAGTCAACCTCTAAGACACTGCAGAATCACAAGGGAGAGTTTCTAAAGGGAAGGCAAATGCACATACATTATAGGACAAAACTCCTAGTCACCGAATTCTGCTTTTTTCATTTAGTCCCATTGCCCACGGTGTATAACATCCGGACTCTCAGCCCCCAGTTTATAAAATCCGGCCTCTCGCCTCCCCCGGTGTATAACATCCGCCCCTTGCCCCTAGTTTAGTATAACATCCGTCCCCTCGCCCCCCCGCCAGTGTATAAAATCCATCCCCTCAACCCCACTGTATAACATCCAACCCCAAGCCCTCCATTGCATAACATCCGGCCCCCAGGGTATAACATCTGGCCCCCAGCCCCGGTGTATAACAACCATCCCCTCGCTCCCTCCCCCTGGTGTATAAAATCCATCCCCTCAACCCCACTGTATAACATCCAACCCCAAGCCCTCCATTGCATAACATCCGGCCCCCAGGGTATAACATCTGGGCCCCAGCCCCGGTGTATAAAATCCATCCCCTCAACCCCACTGTATAACATCCAACCCCAAGCCCTCCTTTGCATAACATCCAACCCCAAGCCCTCCTTTGCATAACATCCAACCCCAAGCCCTCCTTTGCATAACATCCGGCCCCCAGCCCCGGTGTATAACACCTGCACCCTCGCTCCCGCCCCCCGGTGTATAACATCCGTCCCCTCGCCCCCCGGTGTATAACATCCGTCCCCTCGCCCCCCGGTGTATAACATCCGTCCCCTCGCCCCCCGGTGTATAACATCCGTCCCCTCGCCCCCCGGTGTATAACATCCGTCCCCTCGCCCCCCGGTGTATAACATCCGTCCCCTCGCCCCCCGGTGTATAACATCCGTCCCCTCGCCCCCCGGTGTATAACATCCGTCCCCTCGCCCCCCGGTGTATAACATCCGTCCCCTCGCCCCCCGGTGTATAACATCCGTCCCCTCGCCCCCCGGTGTATAACATCCGTCCCCTCGCCCCCCGGTGTATAACATCCGTCCCCTCGCCCCCCGGTGTATAACATCCGTCCCCTCGCCCCCCGGTGTATAACATCCGTCCCCTCGCCCCCCGGTGTATAACATCCGTCCCCTCGCCCCCCGGTGTATAACATCCGTCCCCTCGCCCCCCGGTGTATAACATCCGTCCCCTCGCCCCCCGGTGTATAACATCCGTCCCCTCGCCCCCCGGTGTATAACATCCGTCCCCTCGCCCCCCGGTGTATAACATCCGTCCCCTCGCCCCCCGGTGTATAACATCCGTCCCCTCGCCCCCGGTGTATAACATCCGTCCCCTCGCCCCCGGTGTATAATATCCGTCCCCTCGCCCCTGGTGTATAATATCCGTCCCCTCACCCCGGTGTATAATATCCGTCCCCTCGCCCCTGGTGTATAATATCCGTCCCCTCACCCCTGGTGTATAATATCCGTCCCCTCACCCCGGTGTATAATATCCGTCCCCTCGCCCCTTAGTGTATAACATCCAGCCCTCGGACTTGTATAACATCTAGCCCCTTGTACCCCCAGTGTATAACATCTGGCCCCTCGGCCTTGTATAACATTAAGACTCTCGCCCCCAACCAGTGTATAACATCAATCCCCACGCCCCCCGGTGTATAACATCCGCCCTCCCATGCTATGTGCTGTTACTAACATATGACAGAACGGCTGGTGGTGCAGAGCTCTCTGATACCAGCGCGGTCCTGTAATAGGAGCCACCGGGGTAACAAGTCTGGATATTACATTTCTTCCCTCCTAAATCTTCCTCCATCACATGTGAGTGATATTATTAAGGAGTAGAAGGAACTGCAGCAACTCAGGAGACCCCGGAACATTACAGAGCGGGGTCACTGAGTGCTGAGGAGCAGAGGGCAGAACGCTTTCCTGACTCCATTGGTAACAACATCACCACAAACACTGCGTCCCCGCCAGGAGCTTTATGGCCGAGCAGCTGCTTGCAGCCTTACATCACCAAGCACGATGCCGAGCGTCAGATGGAGTGGTGTGAAGCCACCACCACAGGACTCTGGAGGAGACCTGTTCTGTGCAGTGACGGATCACACTTCTCTATCTGGCATCTGATGGACGAGTCTGGATTTGGTGAATGCCAGGAGAACGTTACCCTATTAACTGCATTATGCCCGCTGTACAGTTTGCTGGTGGGGGTATGGCCTTGTTTTTAGGGGTTGGTCTAGGCCCCTTAGTTCCAGTGAAAAGATATCTTAATGCTTCAGCACAAGACATTTTAAACAATTGTAGCTTCCAACCCTAAGGGAATAGAAGAGCAGAACTGTTTCACACACGTTCTCAACCTCAACCCCACTAAACACCTTTAGGATGATTAATTAGAAAAAATACTGCACAATGGCAGCATAAATATGTCACCGCAACATAGGGAAGAACAATGTCAGTCACACATCAATTACATTGCCATATGTCTGCTCAGGCTTAGAATGGCTGACCATTCGGAGAATTACATAATACCTACAAAGAAACCGAACAAACGGTCATTAAAGGAATTGACATAAAAACCCTTTATTAGTACATCCATGGTTATGGGAGGACACCGCACAGAGGAGGGCACACACACCATTGATAGAAAATATTATAAACCGCACCTAGGCCATCCAAAACACTGACTATAAAGAATATCAACTGTGGCAATGAGTCATATACAGGGGATGCCGACACATACAGATGCAAAAACATTCCTATACAGTTATATGAAAAAGTTTGGGCACCCCTATTAATCTTAAGCTTATTGTTTTATAAAAATTGGTGTTTTTGCAACAGCTATTTCAGTTTGATATATGTAATAACTGTTGGACACAGTAATGTTTCTGCCTTGAAATGAGGTTTATTGTACTAACAGAAAATGTGCAATCTGCATTCAAACAAAATTTGACAGGTGCATAAGTATGGGCACCCTTATCATTTTCTTGTTTTAAATCCTCCTACCTACTTTTTACTGACTTACTAAAGCACTTTTTTTGGTTTTGTAACCTTATTGAGCTTTGAAGTTTATAGCCAGGTGTATGCAATCATGAGAAAAGCTACTTAAAGTGGCCACTTGCAAGTTGTTCTCCTGTTTGAATCTCCTCTGAAGAGTGGCATCATGGGCTCCTCAAAACAACTGTCAAATGATCTGAAAACAAAGATTATTCAACATAGCTGTTCAGGGGAAGGATACAAAAAGCTGTCTCAGAGATTTAACCTGTCAGTTTCCACTGTGAGGAACATAGTAAGGAAATGGAAGAACACAGGGACAGTTCTTGTTAAGGCCAGAAGTGGCAGGCCAAGAAAAACATCAGAAAGGCAGAGAAGAAGAATGGTGAGATCAGTCAAGGACAATCCTCAGACCACCTCCAGAGAGCTGCAGCATCAACTTGCTGCAGATGGTGTCACTGTGCATCGGTCAACTATACAACGCACTTTGCACAAGGAGAAGCTGTATGGGAGAGTGATGCGAAAGAAGTCGTTTCTGCAAGCACGCCACAAACAGAGTCGGCTGAGGTATGCAAAAGCACATTTGGAGAAGCCAATTTCCTTTTGGAAGAAGGTCCTGTGGACTGATGAAACCAAGATTGAGTTGTTTGGTCATACAAAAAGGCGTTATGCATGGCGGCAAAAAAACACAGCATTCCAAGAAAAACACTTGCTACCCACAGTGAAATTTGGTGGAGGTTCCATCGTGCTTTGGGGCTGTGTGGCCAATGCTGGCACCGGGAATCTTGTTAAAGTCGAAGGACGCATGGATTCCACTCAGTATCAACAGATTCTTGACAATAATGTTCAAGAATCAGTGACAAAGTTGAAGTTACGCAGGGGATGGATCTTTCAGCAAGACAATGATCCAAAACACCGCTCCAAATCTACTCAGGCATTCATGCAGAGGAACAATTACAATGTTCTGGAATGGCCATCCCAGTCCCCAGACATGAATATCATTGAACATCTGTGGGATCATTTGAAGAGGGCTGTCCATGCTCAGCGACCATCAAACTTAACTGAACTGGAATTGTTTTGTAAAGAGGAATGGTCAAAAATACCTTCATCCAGGATCCAGGAACTCCTTAAAAGCTACAGGAAGCGACTAGAGGCTGTTATTTTTGCAAAAGGAGGATCTACTAAGTATTAATGTCACTTTTCTGGTGAGGTGCCCATACTTATGCACCTGTCAAATTTTGTTTGAATGCAGATTGCACATTTTCTGTTAGTACAATAAACCTCATTTCAAGGCAGAAACATTACTGTGTCCAACAGTTATTCCATATATCAAACTGAAATAGCTGTTGCAAAAACACCAATTTTTATAAAACATTAAGCTTAAGATTAATAGGGGTGCCCAAACTTTTTCATATAACTGTATAGTGACCACCATCTCAATATGCAGAAATGACTACTGCCCCATAGACGTCATTGTAAGTACACCCCAAGATTGCTTTACTGTGACAAGATCAATTGTGTCCTATGAAAACTCAAAGAAAAGAGGGGGGGAATATAACATAGATATGGAAAGAACATAGGAATGGGGTGAAATGTATGAAGGTGCTCTGCATATTGAGCTGTGATATCTGTAGAGGGACGGACTCCATATTAACATCCTGTATATGGATTTAGAATAGGAGGCCATAAAAGCCCCTGTAGGTGTAATGTGGAGGGGGCACAATGCCTTTCTCCATGTAGTGTATGATAAATAGAACATGGTATTGGAAAGTTTGGTGCCAGCCATGATGTTTGCACAAACCTGTTTGGATCATTTCCATGCCCACGTCACGAGCGTGCCCCTCTATGGTGACGAGAGCCCCCAATGTGCTGCGAGTCTGCTGGGACAATTTGCCTCCTCGCACAAGCTCCACAATATCATTTAGCTGGAGCTGCAGATTATCATAGGAGTTTTTCAGGCCCTACAAGAAGGATGTAACGGTGAAATCATCTGCAGAAACATTCATAGAACATACATATTGCAAGGGGGCTGAAATCTATACAGATTATAAGCTGCAGACTAGATGGAGAACTCCACAATATGCAGGCACTTTATAATGTACACAACAATTTTACAACATATCTTTATAGAAGTTGGAGATCTGGATTGAACCCAGAGCTCCAAATACCCAGATGTACCTCTATAAAACCCTGCCACAAACAGCATGGAAAACTCAATGCAGATGGATTCATTTTATGCTGGTATTATGGGAAATCCCATACAATGTCTTCCCTTATTGGTAGATATGACGAGAGTAGAGATGAGCGAATGGATTTGCAGGACTCTGGTCCAACAGTCGGGTCAGTATTCCACGGCCGCAGGACCGGAGCCCCGTGAACCGGCATCTCCGGCTCCTCTTTTGATGTCGATGTCAGTTGTGGTGTGAGGCACAAATGACATCACGCCTGGCCGGCTAATCAAAAGAGGAGCCAGGGATGCCGGCATGTAAGAGGCGGTTAGCAAGGCTCCCATCCAACAGCCACAGTCTACTAACCTGCTCTCTTAGACCAAGGTCCTGCAAATTTAGTTGCTCATCTCTAGACAAGATGCATGAATCAATGCAAAATTCCAACAATACTATGGAGCCTTTTGGGTACCTTCAAGATATTGAGCCGCTGTACAACTGCAACCCCCAGGAGAAGACCCCTGGGCAAGAACAGTACATGGGCTCTTTGCAGTCTAATAACGTACTGTGAAATAAGCTACTTGCATCTTTTGATGTGAATGTGGGTCCCCTTACCTCTGTTGCACCAATGGTATATCCGCCCCTGGAAACTCCTATAAGCTGCGTCCCTGGATATGACAGTCTATTAGCAGGAGAACACCTGAAGTCTGTCTATGAATGTATATATATGTATTTCTCCCAGAAAATTATTACAATTACACATGTTTTGTTGTTCACATGTTTATTTAATTTGTGTGTATTGGAACAACACAAAAAGAAGATATTGGTCAACAATTTTGGTTCTCAAGTCCTCAGACAGTTCTCTTTTCCTCTTTCTGTTCTCCCTACTTAGTGTGGCACGTAACAACGCAAAGATTGAGTCAACTTTTCCCCTTTGTATCGGGTTTCAGGTGTGATTTTCATATTGCCCACACCTGTTACTTGCCACAGGTGAGTTTGAATGAGCATCACAAGCTTGAAACAAAATGGTTTACCCACAATTTTGGAAAGATGCCAACAATTTTGTCCGGCCCATTTTTGGGGTTTTGTGTGAAATTATATCCAATTTGCCTTTTTTTCTCTGTTTTTTTTGTGTTGTTCCAATACACACCAAGGAAATAAACATGTGTATAACAAAAAATACACATGCAATTGCAATAATTTTATGGAAAATACTTCAAGGGTGCCAACACTTCCGGCCATGACTGTTTCTAGTGAAGCAACCTTGATGAGTAAAGGAGCTTATGCCGTACCTCTGGGCCACTGCCGATAGCTTCATGCCCTTCACTTGTCCAGAACATCTGAGACACACAGAGCACGACCTGTCCCGGCCATTCCCTCACCCAGTCTTTTCTTGCAGTCTCGGGGTATGCCTTTTAAAAAACAAAGTTAAATTACATTGACAGAAGCATTTAAGAGAGGGACAACCTTACTAGTATTATCTAGCAAATTCATTTCTACCGATTGCAGGTAGAAGATCTGCTACCTGGCTCTATAGCAAGAGATACATCATCCACAAATCATTCACTGCTGCCAAATAATCTTATACAAATATAAAAGTACTAGATTAGTTCCAATTAATGCTTTTGGTCTGTAGGTAGATCCGTACCATCCGTGACCGAGCAATAACATCATGCACGCTCCTTAACATGACATCTTCCCCTTGGATGAGCCACTTCTCCACGGCCCCCCGAGCCTCGGAGGTGGAGATGGTCTGGATGAGCTCTACGCGTTCCCCCTCGGTGCTGTACATGGCTTTGATGTCCAGGTTAGGAAGGAACTCCAGCTTTGCGATGCCTTCAAAGCCCTTCTTTAGATGTGGTTGGACCCGCAGAGGATCTTTAGTCTCAGAGAGAATTTCTAGCATTTCGTCGTTGGACAGGAAGAAAAAGCTAAAGCGAAAATGCACAATATGATAAAGATGTCATTAAAGTATTGGGTCAGGCGCCATTTGTATTAGTGTCTATGTGAGAAAATAGAAAAGCAAAGCTTTAAAGTAAAGATTCAGTCCCCATACACATTGGATTAAAATAGTTTAAACCCGACGATTGCAGCAGGACCGGCCTACCCACTGATGTGTATGGGGGTCTCCTGACTCTCCCCCGATAGAGGATGTCAGGGCCAGAAGGATCGGGCAGATGGGATTTCAATACCCGGTCTTTTGGTTCTCAGAGGAGATAACCCGCTGCCGGAGGTGTCCAGTACCGACTTTCTCCTCTCTCCCCATTAAAAACACATGACTGTTCAGCAGAATATGTGGGAGTCAGGAGAAGTAGCCAAATAACCATTCAGACGACGGGTATCTCATATCTCATGCGTATGGCTAGCTTAAAGGGGCTATCCAGTTTTGGGAACTTTTTTTATTTAACTGAAATGGGTATTCCCATCTCCAGGATTCTACCCCAATATGTAGTAGGCGTAGTAATAATAATAATATTAGCAAATACCTCCAATTAGAAGTGTAGTATAGTTCTTCTGATTTGCTTTGTCGCTTACCCCATGTGCAGGGCATTGCAGTAGCTTAGGTTACGACCACTAGCAAATAACTGTCACTATATGAGCGGTCGTAACCATGGATACCAAAGCTACTGCAATGCCTTGCACATGGGGAAAGCGACATAGCGAATCAGAAGAACTATACTACACTTCTAATTGGAGGTATTTGCTAATATTATTATTATTACTACGCCTACTACATATTGGGATAGGATCTTGGAGATGGGAATACCCATTTAATTGAGAGTATTTGCAACAACTCAGTTTCATTAAAAATGTTGCACCGTTAGGCTTTTTGTTTCCTGCACATTCAGCTTTGATGTGATCTGTGGTCACAAATCGGCTAAGAGGAGCTGAAAAAAGACAGATTAAAAATAAGTCCAATAGCCAGCGCAGCACAGAGCCAATAGAAGGCAAACAGTGCAAAATTATTAATGAAATCCAATTACAAAAATGATTTCAATGCGTTTAAATAAGAAAAAAAATAATTATTTAAAGAGTATATAGAATCATTGCAACAAGTGAAAGGACTATACCGTGGGAAAAAAGCCTCTTCTTCTCCAGATAGGCATTCAGCCCTTTCATGATTTTATCCAGAAGCACATTGCTGTCCTGAAGTTTTTCCAGAAGTCCGGTCAGAGAAGTGGCGCTTAAAACCTAAAACAAAGTAGATAGCCCATAAGTAAGATTCCATTATATAGTTATAGAGACTGAAAAAAGGTCACATTCATTGACTATTGTGCCAATAGTTCATATTAAAAAAATAATTACAACATACAGTTATATGAAAAAGTTTGGGCACCCCTATTAATCTTAAGCTTAATGTTTTATAAAAATTGGTGTTTTTGCAACAGCTATTTCAGTTTGATATATGTAATAACTGTTGGACACAGTAATGTTTCTGCCTTGAAATGAGGTTTATTGTACTAACAGAAAATGTGCAATCTGCATTCAAACAAAATTTGACAGGTGCATAAGTATGGGCACCTCACCAGAAAAGTGACATTAATATTTAGTAGATCCTCCTTTTGCAAAAATAACAGCCTCTAGTCGCTTCCTGTAGCTTTTAATGAGTTCCTGGATCCTGGATGAAGGTATTTTTGACCATTCCTCTTTACAAAACAATTCCAGTTCAGTTAAGTTTGATGGTCGCCGAGCATGGAGAGCCCTCTTCAAATGATCCCACATATGTTCAATGATATTCAGGTCTGGGGACTGGGATGGCCATTCCAGAACATTGTAATTGTTCCTCTGCATGAATGCCTGAGTAGATTTGGAGCCGTGTTTTGGATCATTGTCTTGCTGAAAGATCGATCCCCTGCGTAACTTCAACTTTATCACTGATTCTTGAACATTATTGTCAAGAATCTGCTGATACCGAGTGGAATCCATGCGTTCCCATCCATCCATCCTGTGTAGGTGTATATGCCCCGCCATCCATCCATCCTGGGTAGGTGTAGATGCCTCTCCATCCATCCATCCTGGGTAGGTGTACATGCCCCTCCATCCATCCTGGGTAGGTGTATATGCTTATCCATCCATCCTGGGTAGGTGTAGATGCCCCGCCATCCATCCATCTTGGGTAGGAGTAGATGCCCCGCCATCCATCCATCTTGGGTAGGAGTAGATGCCCCTCCATCCATCCATCCTGGGTAGGTGTAGATGCCCCTCCATCCATCCTGGGTAGGTGTATATGGTCCTCCATCCATCCATTCTGGGTAGGGGTAGAGGCCCCTCCATCCATCCATCCTGGGTAGGTGTATATGCCCCTCCATTCATCCATTCTGGGTAGGTGTATATGCCCCTCCATCCATCCATCCATTCTGGGTAGGCATAGATGCCCCTCCATCCATCCATTCTGGGTAGGTGTATATGCCCCTCCATCCATTCTGGGTAGGCGTAGATGCCCCTCCATCCACCCATTCTGGGTAGGTGTAGATGCCCCTCCATTCATCCATTCTGGGTAGGTGTAGATGCCCCTCCATCCATCAATCCATCCTGGGTAGGGGTATATGCCCCTCCATCCATCCATTCTGGGTAGGCGTAGATGACCCTCCATCCATTCATCCTGCGTAGGTGTAGATGCCCCTCCAGCCATCCATCCTGGGTAAGGTGTAGATGCCCCTCCATCCATCCATCCTGGGTAGGTGTAGATGCCCCTCCATCCATCCATACATCCTGGGTAGGTGTAGATGCCCCTCCATCCATCCACCCATCCTGGGTAGGTGTAGATACCCAGGATAAATGGATGGATGGAGGGGCATCTACACCTACCCAGGATGGATGGATGGACAGGCATCTACACTTACCCAGGATGAATGGATGGATGGAGGGGCAAGTGTAGATGCCCCTCCATCCATCCATCCTGGGTAGGGGTAGAGGCCCCTCCATCCATCCATCCTGGGTAGGTGTATATGCCCCTCCATCCATCCATTCTGGTTAGGTGTATATGCCCCTCCATCCATCCATCCTGGGTAGGCGTAGATACCTTTCCATCCATCTATCCTGGGTAGGTGTATATGCACCTCCATCCATCCATCCATTCTGGGTTTGCGTAGATGCACCTCCATCCATCCATTCTGGTAGGTGTATATGCCCCTCCATCCATCCATCCTGGGTAGGAGTATTTGCACCTCCATCCATCCTGGGTAGGTGTATATGCCCCTCCATCCATCCTGGGTAGGTGTATTTCACCCTCCATCCATCCATCCATCCTGGGTAGGTGTATATGACCCTTCATCCATCCATCCATTCTGGGTAGGCATAGATGCCCCTCCATACATCCATCCATCCTGCGCAGTCTATTCTGGTAGGTGTATATGCCCCTCTATCCATCCATCCTGGGTAGGTGTAGATGCCCCTCCATTCGTCCATTCTTGGTAGGTGTAGATGCCCCTCCATCCATCAATCCATCCTGGGTAGGTGTAGATGCCCCTCCATCCATCCATAGTAGGTGTAGATACCACTCCATCCATCCATCCTGGGTAGGTGTATATGCCCCTCCATCCATCCTGGGTAGGTGTATATGCCCCTCCATTCATCCTGCGTAGGTGTATATGCCCCTCCATTCATCCTGCGTAGGAGTATTTGCCCCTCCATCCATAGTGGGTAGGTGTATATGCCCCTCCATCCATCCATCCTGGGTAGGTGAATATGCCCTTCCATCCATCCTGGGTAGGTGTATATGCCCCTCCCTCCATCCATCCATCCATCCATCCATCCAGAGTAGGTGTATATGCCCCTCCATCCATCCATCCTGAGTAGGTGTATATGCCCATCCATCCATCCTGGGTAGGTGTATATGCCCCTCCATCCATCCACTCTGGGTAGGTGTAGATGCCTCTCCATCCATCAATCCATCCTGGGTAGGTGTATATGCCCCTCCATCCATCCATTCTGGGTAGGCGTAGATGCCCCTCCATCTATTCATCCTGGGTAGGTGTAGATGCCCCTCCATCCATCCATCCTGGGTAGGTGTAGATGCCCCTCCATCCATCCATTCATCCTGGGTAAGTGTAGATGCCCCTCCATCCATCCATCCATCCTGGGTAGGGGTAGATGCCCCTCCATCCATCCATCCTGGGTAGGGGTAGATGCCCCTCCATCCATCCGTTCTGGGTAGGTGTATATGCCCCTCCATCCATCCATTCTGGGTAGGTGTATATGCCCCTCCATCCATCCATTCTGGGTAGGTGTATATGCCCCTCCATCCATCCATCCTGGGTAGGCGTAGATACCTTTCCATCCATCCATCCTGGGTAGGTGTATATGCACCTCCATCCATCCATCCATCCATCCAATCTGGGTAGGTGTATATGCCCCTTCATCCATCCATTCTGGGTTTGCGTAGATGCACCTCCATCCATCCTGGGTAGTCTATTCTGGTAGGTGTATATGCCCCTCCATCCATCCATCCATCCATCCTGGGTAGGAGTATTTGCCCCTTCATCCATCCATCCATCCTGGGTAGGTGTAGATGCCCCTCCATCCATCCACCCATCCTGGGTAGGTGTAGATGCCCTTCCATCCATCCATTCATCCTGAGTAAGTGTAGATGCCCCTCCATCCATCCATCGTGGGTAGGGGTAGATGCCCCTCCATCCATCCAATCTGGGTAGGTGTATATGCCCCTTCATCCATCCATTCTGGGTTTGCGTAGATGCACCTCCATCCATCCTGGGTAGTCTATTCTGGTAGGTGTATATGCCCCTCCATCCATCCATCCATCCTGGGTAGGAGTATTTGCCCCTTCATCCATCCATCCATCCTGGGTAGGTGTAGATGCCCCTCCATCCATCCACCCATCCTGGGTAGGTGTAGATGCCCTTCCATCCATCCATTCATCCTGCGTAAGTGTAGATGCCCCTCCATCCATCGTGGGTAGGGGTAGATGCCCCTCCATCCATCCATTCTGGGTAGGTGTATATGCCCCTCATTCCATCCATCCTGGGTAGGCGTAGATACCTCTCTATCCATCCATCCTGGGTAGGTGTATATGCACCTCCATCCATCCAATCTGGGTAAGCATAGATGCCCCTCCATCCATCCATCCATCCTGAGCAGTCTATTCTGGTAGGTGTATATGCCCCTCCATCCATCCACTCTGGGTAGGTGTAGATGCCCCTCCATCCATCCACTCTGGGTAGGTGTAGATGCCCCTCCATCCATCAATCCATCCTGGGTAGGTGTAGATGCCCCTCCATCCATCCATGGTAGATGCGAATACCCCTCCATCCATTCTGGGTAGGTGTATATGCCCCTCCATTCATCCTGGGTAGGTTTATATGCCCCTCCATCCATCCTGGGTAGGTGTATATGCCCCTCCATCCATCCATCCTGGGTAGGTGTATATGCCCATCCATCCTGGGTAGGTGTATCGGCCCCTCCATCCATCCATCCATCCTGAGTAGCTGTATATGCCCCTCCAGCCATCCTGGGTAGGTGTGTATGCCCCTTCATCCATTCTGGGTAGGTGTAGATGCCCCTCCATCCATCCTGGGTAGTCTATTCTGGTAGGTGTATATGCCCCTCCATCCAACCTGGTTAGGTGTAGATGCCCCCTCCATTCATCCATCCTGGTTAGGTGTAGATGCCCCTCCATCCATCCATACATCCTGGGTAGTCTATTCTGCTAGGTGTATATGCCCCTCCATCCATCCATCCTGGTTAGGTGTAGATGCCCCTCCATCCATCCATCCTGGTTAAGTGTAGATGCCCCTCCATCCATCCATCCATCCATCCTGGGTAGGTGTACATGCCCCTTCATCCATCCATCCATCCTGGGTAGGTGTAAATGCTCCTCCATCCATCCTGAGTAGGTGTATTTCCCCTTCCATCCATCCATTCATCCTGGGTGAGTGTATATGACCCTTCATCCATCCATCCATTCTGGGTAGGCGTAGATGCCCCTCCATCCTGCGCAGTCTATTCTGGTAGGTGTATATGCCCCTCTATCCATCCATCCTGGGTAGGTGTATATGCCCCTCCATCCATCCATTCTCGGTAGGTGTAGATGCCCCTCCATCCATCAATCCATCCTGGGTAGGTGTAGATGCCCCTCCATCCATCCATAGTAGGTGTAGATACCACTCCATCCATCCTTCCATCCATCCATTCTGGGTAGGTGTATATGCCCCTCCATCCATCCTGGGTAGGTGTATATGCCCCTCCATCCATCCTGGGTAGGAGTATTTGCCCCTCCATCCATAGTGGGTAGGTGTATATGCCCCTCCATCCATCCATCCTGGGTAGGTGAATATGCCCTTCCATCCATCCTGGGTAGGTGTATCGGCCTCTCCATCCATCCTGGGTAGCTGTATATGCCCCTCCATCCATCCATCCTGAGTAGGCGTATATGCCCCTCCATCCATCCATCCTGAGTAGGTGTATATGCCCATCCATCCATCCTGGTAGGTGTATATGCCCCTCCATCCATCCACTCTGGGTAGGTGTATATGCCCCTCCATCCATCCATACATCCTGGGTAGGTCTAGATGCCCCTCCATCCATCCACCCATCCTGGGTAGGTGTAGATGCCCTTCCATCCATTCATTCATCCTGGGTAGGTGTAGATGCCCCTCCATCCATCCACCCATCCTGGGTAGGTGTAGATGCCCTTCCATCCATTCTGGGTAGGTGTATATGCCCCTCATTCCATCCATCCTGGGTAGGCGTAGATACCTCTCTATCCATCCATCCTGGGTAGGTGTATATGCACCTCCATCCATCCAATCTGGGTAAGCATAGATGCCCCTCCATCCATCCATCCATCCTGAGCAGTCTATTCTGGTAGGTGTATATGCCCCTCCATCCATCCACTCTGGGTAGGTGTAGATGCCCCTCCATCCATCAATCCATCCTGGGTAGGTGTAGATGCCCCTCCATCCATCCATGGTAGATGCGAATACCCCTCCATCCATTCTTCCATCCATCCATCCTGGGTAGGTGTATATGCCCCTCCATTCATCCTGGGTAGGTGTATATGCCCCTCCATTCATCCTGGGTAGGTGTATATGCCCCTCCATCCATCCAGTGTAAGAGTATTTGCCCCTCCATCCATCCATCCTGGGTAGGTGTATATGCCCCTCCATCCATCCATCCTGGGTAGGTGTATATGCCCATCCATCCATCCTGGGTAGGTGTATATGCCCCTCCATCCATCCTGGGTAGGTGTATATGCCCCTCCATCCATCCTGGGTAGGTGTATATGCCCCTCCATCCATCCTGGGTAGGTGTATCGGCCCCTCCATCCATCCATCCATCCTGAGTAGCTGTATATGCCCCTCCAACCATCCTGGGTAGGTGTATATGCCCCTTCATCCATTCTGGGTAGGTGTATATGCCCCTCCATCCATCCTGGGTAGTCTATTCTGGTAGGTGTATATGCCCCTCCATCCAACCTGGTTAGGTGTAGATGCCCCCTCCATTCATCCATCCTGGTTAGGTGTAGATGCCCCTCCATCCATTCATACATCCTGGGTAGTCTATTCTGCTAGGTGTATATGCCCCTCCATCCATCCTGGTTAGGTGTAGATGCCCCTCCATCCATCCATCCTGGTTAAGTGTAGATGCCCCTCCATCCATCCATCCATCCTGGGTAGGTGTAAATGCCCCTCCATCCATCCACTCTGGGTAGGTGTAGATGCCCCTCCATCCATCCACTCTGGGTAGGTGTAGATGCCCCTCCATCCATCAATCCATCCTGGGTAGGTGTAGATGCATCTACCATGGATGGATGGAGGGGCGAATACCCCTCCATCCATTCTTCCATCCATCCATCCTGGGTAGGTGTATATGCCCCTCCATCCATCCTGGGTAGGTGTATATGCCCCTCCGTCCATCCAGTGTAGGAGTATTTGCCCCTCCATCCATCCTGGGTAGGTGTATATGCCCCTCCATCCATCCATCCTGGGTAGGTGTATATTCCCCTCCATCCATCCATCCATCCTCGGTAGGTGTATATTCCCCTCCATCCATCCATCCATCCATCCATCCTCGGTAGGTGTATATTCCCCTCCATCCATCCTGGGTAGGTGTAAATGCCCCTCCATCCATCCACTCTGGGTAGGTGTAAATGCCCCTCCATCCATCCACTCTGGGTAGGTGTAGATGCCCCTCCATCCATCAATCCATCCTGGGTAGGTGTAGATGCCCCTCCATCCATCCATGGTAGATGCGAATACCCCTCCATCCATTCTTCCATCCATCCATCCTGGGTAGGTGTATATGCCCCTCCATCCATCCTGGGTAGGTGTATATGCCCCTCCGTCCATCCAGTGTAGGAGTATTTGCCCCTCCATCCATCCTGGGTAGGTGTATATGCCCCTCCATCCATCCATCCTGGGTAGGTGTATATTCCCCTCCATCCATCCATCCTCGGTAGGTGTATATTCCCCTCCATCCATCCATCCATCCTCGGTAGGTGTATATTCCCCTCCATCCATCCATCCTGGGTAGGTGTATCGGCCCCTCCAGCCATCCTGGGTAGGTGTATCGGCCCCTCCAGCCATCCATCCATCCATCCTGGGTAGGTGTATATGCCCCCTCCATCCATCCAGTGTAGGAGTATTTGCCCCTCCATCCATCCTGGGTAGGTGTATATGCCCCTCCATCCATCCATCCTGGGTAGGTGTATATGCCCTTCCATCCTGGGTAGGTGTATATTCCCCTCCATCCATCCTGGGTAGGTGTATATGCCCCTCCATCCATCCTGGGTAGGTGTATCGGCCCCTCCATCCATCCATCCATCCTGGGTAGCTGTATATGCCCCTCCAGCCATCCTGGGTAGGTGTATATGCCCCTTCATCCATTCTGGGTAGGTGTAGATGCCCCTCCATCCATCCTGGATAGTCTATTCTGGTAGGTGTATATGCCACTCCATCCAACCTGGTTAGGTGTAGATGCCCCCTCCATCCATCCATCCTGGTTAAGTGTAGATGCCCCTCCATCCATCCATCCATCCTGGGTAGGTGTAAATGCCCCTCCATCCATCCATCCTGGGTAGGTGTAAATGCCCCTCCATCCATCCTGGGTAGGTGTAAATGCCCCTCCATCCATCCATGCTGGGTAGGTTTATATGCCCCTGACTAGCCCAGGGGAATGGGTATGACTCGGTACCTGGGCCTTTAGGGATGTCGCGGTGGTCGGCTCCCGGGCCCGTACCCTGGGGTCTCTCCTTTAAAAGGGTTGGTGATTTGTGAAGTTTATAAAAGAGTTTGTGACGCCACCTGTGGTTTCTGGTGAGGATCACCAGCGCTGCGCAGTCTACTGAGGCCGGTGATAAGGCAGCTCGATGGTATAGCTTCCCACAGGTGGAGCTAGGCCTCAGGGCAGCGTATGGACGGGGAAAGCAGGACGGAGAGACCCAGCCGGGTCAGAGCAAGAACAGGGACAGACACGATTGTCACTTCAGTACCTTTTACTGATGGAAATTCAGGCACGTCCCAGAGCACTGTATGGTGAAGGGTGCACGTCAGGATCCTCCCCAATGAGCGGGTTTTGGGCCTCCTGTTTCTTGCCTCTGCGTAGTAAGTTTCTGACCTTCCTGGAGCAAGGCCTAACTTTGTCTCTGTCCTGCGCTGGCTGACCTTGTGGTAGGGCCTTTTCTTGGATTACACGCTCCCGACTTAAGGGGCCTGTGTGTCTCCTGGCTCTATTACGTATCAGCACTTTTGCGATACTGGGACTTGTAGTTCTCCAGGGATTCTGGTTATATCTTACTGGGTCGTGGAGATCCCGGTAAGCTTCGGACCCGATGTCCGGTAACTGCTTCTTCGGGGTGAGCTAGTTAAGCTCCTCTGCCCCCTATGTATTAACTCTCCACTCGCCTTCGGCCTACTCGGGCCCTCACTAGGCTATACACACTAACGGCAGCTTGCCGCGCTTCACCGATCTTATGGCGCCGGCACACCTAAAGCTCACCTCTGAGCTACAACTGAGTCTAGAACGTGCTCCACTGCAGACTGACCTCTCTCAGGCTTTTGCACTGCAGGAACTCTCTCAACAGGTTTGCTTTCTGTCGACTCCAGTCTAGACTAACTGCTGCCTGGCTCCACCTTCCCTTATATATCTATCCCTAACGGGCTCCCTCTGATGGTCTGAGGTGGAAGGTGGAGATGTGTGAATGGTTATGGGGGCCTCTTGTGGAGGAATCCATCAATACACCCTGCTAAGATCTGTGATACCAAGCGCAGCTAGGCGTCACACACCCCCCATCCATTCTGGGTAAATGCATATGCCCCTTCATCCATCCATCCATCCTGGTTAGGTGTAAATGCCCCTCCATCCATCCCGGTCAGTATATGCCCCCCTCCATCCATCCATCCTGGTGGATATATCCTCCCCTTCATACTGGTGGATATATCCTCCCCTTCATACTGGTGGGTATATGCCCCCCCCCCTCCATCCATCCTGGTGGGTATATGCCCCCCCCTCCATCCATCCTGGTGGGTATATGCCCCCCCCCTCCATCCATCCTGGTGGGTATATGCCCCCCCCTCCATCCATCCTGGTGGGTATATGCCCCCCCCCTCCATCCATCCTGGTGGGTATATGCCCCCCCCTCCATCCATCCTGGTGGGTATATGCCCCCCCCCCTCCATCCATCCTGGTGGGTATATGCCCCCCCCCCTCCATCCATCCTGGTGGGTATATGCCCCCCCCCTCCATCCATCCTGGTGGGTATATGCCCCCCCCTCCATCCATCCTGGTGGGTATATGCCCCCCCCCTCCATCCATCCTGGTGGGTATATGCCCCCCCCCCTCCATCCATCCTGGTGGGTATATGCCCCCCCCCCTCCATCCATCCTGGTGGGTATATGCCCCCCCCCCTCCATCCATCCTGGTGGGTATATGCCCCCCCCCCTCCATCCATCCTGGTGGGTATATGCCCCCCCCCTCCATCCATCCTGGTGGGTATATGCCCCCCCCCCTCCATCCATCCTGGTGGGTATATGCCCCCCCCCTCCATCCATCCTGGTGGGTATATGCCCCCCCCCTCCATCCTGGTGGGTATATGCCCCCATATATTCAATGCGAAGGGAAAAAAAACAAAACAAACGCTTCTACTCACCTTCCACGTTCCCACGCAGCGCTGTGTCTGTGTTGCCTGAAGATGTCGGCAGTGATAACAGCTGAGAGGCTGAGATCACCGCACGGCGCCGCTGCAGATACTCACTCGGGACGTCCACTCCTAGGCATTTCCTCCCCGGCAGTTCCTGTCATGGCATGCTCTGACTGAGCAGTGCGTGCGACGACAGGGGGAATGTACAGCTTACACTGCAGGCTCCACAAAGATGGCTGCAATCTCCTCCCACGGCTGCGACCTGAACAGCCAAGGGGGCGTGCCCAGGTCACAGCTAGAGGCAGGAGGAGCGGCCTCTAATGTTAGAGAAAGGGTCAGTGACAGACTACTGTCTCTTATGGCCAGGGCTGCCGTAAATGAGGTGTGTAAGAGCGCTTCTTACACACCCCCCAAATAAAAATGGCAGCCCCTAGTGGCCAATGTAAAAATAAATAAAAAACTAATAAAGTGGTACATTTAATTTTGTATTAAAAATAATTGATTACATAATTATTAATACAAAACATAAAATCGTGGCCCCTTCCCTGTAAGAATAGCACATGGCTCTTTTCACGTCTGGTTATTTCTCTAGCAGGTAGAATATGCTCCGTTATAGACCGTGGACAGGTTTACAGCTCTATTTATTGTGGACGATTGATCTGCAAATCAGAACTGAGACCGGTCCGATTTTCATCCGATTTGTAGATAAAGATCATCTATTGAAGTCAACGAGTCTGTCAGAAAAATGGACAGAACCAACCATGTTGCCTGTACTGCTTGTTTTCCAGTGTCTATAGGCCGGGCAAGCGAGGCGAGGAAACCTTTAGCTTTTTACTTTACATATAAAAAAATATGCCCCACTGAGGAGAAAAACTGACACTGACCAAAATCAGATGAAAATTAGAAAAAAAACACTGATTAAAACCTGACATGTGAACGGGGCCTTAGGCCTTAATCAGATGTCAGCAGGGTCGGACTGGGGTGTCTGGGGCCCACAGGGGACGCTGACTCTAGGGGCCCACCTCCAGCAATATGCAGATCTCTCTTCTCTGCTCTCCCTGTTATAGTGGAGCAGTGACCGGCGGCTCCTCACATCTACTCTGCACAGACTACAACAGGGATGGACAATTTCTGTAGTTTACATGAAAGGGCTTCTTTGGTTAAAACAAGTCATCACAGATTCATGGGCTACACAGGATAGGTGATCACTTATTGATTGGAAGAATGGGGAAGTTTTATCCCTGACAGGACACTTATCCCCATTTTAAAATGCAGCGACAGGTGGGACGTCTGACCACAGCCTCATTCTTTCTCTTGGGGGCTTCCAAAAAAGAGCAGCGCTCACAGCCCCTGAGGGAATGAATGGATCAGTGGTCGAGTCGCACATGAGCTCCAGTGTAATGGGGAGAAAAGCTCCACAGTCTGCCGATCGCTGCAGGTCCCAGTAGTCAGACCCCCACCAATCAATAAGTTATCACTTATCCTGTGGATGGGATTACTTGTTCTCCCTGGAGAACCCCTGTGAGTGCATCTCTGACGCTCTGCTCCAAGTATTTCATCTCTAAGGCCACAGCCCCACTATCAGTATTCAGTCAGGATTTTTTCTCAGGAGTGGGAGCCAAAACCAGGTGAGGAACAATCAGAGAAAAGGTAGAATAGAAACAAGTCACCAATTCTGTATTTATCACCCACTCCTGCTTTTGGCTCTCACTACTGAGAAAAAATACTGACCAAATACTGATAGTGAAGCCGTGGCCTCATGGAAAAAAATCTTTTCCTAGTTAATCTCAGCGAGAACAAATGACCGCCATACACAACATAATCCACTATAACAACACCAATAATATCACATACAAAAGGGACAAATATCACCACACCATGACCAGACCACATATTACCACCACATAGTGACCAAATAATACAATACTGATCAGGAATACAAACCACAATACTAACAACACTGTCACTATACATATGAGCTCTGTATATAGTGTCAGTGTACAGGTAATACAGTGATCCCCAGTGACATTATAAACAGGATCTCTGTATATAGTGTCAGTGTACATGTAATACAGTGATCACCGGTGACATTATACACAGGAGCTCTGTATATAGTGTATAGGCAATACACTGGTCACCAGTGACATACACAGGAGCTCTGTATATACTATATAGTGTAAGTGTACAGTAATACACTGACTCACCAGTGATGTCTCTAGGTGAAGTTCTTCATCTTCGCTTTTCCTCATCTGGCACAGTCCACCATCACTTCTTCCAGCCAGGAATCATCTCTGCAGAAAATAACACACAGTTATCAATAACTGATCTCTTTTAGAGCACATTCCCACTTTTCCCCAGGCTTCTACACTACACCAGTTGAAGAAATAAAGCGACATAGTGGCGCCCTGCACAGTAACAGGACCCCCCTTTTGTCCCCTCTTACGGAAAACAGTTTCCTAAAAATAAAATTATATTACAGAAGTAATAATGTCCCTAATTGGACTCTAAAGTAATAATGTTCCCCACTCGCCATCATAAACTAATAAAGTTCCTCAATCTGGCCCCTAAACAGTAATAAAGTCCCTTGTCCAGCGTGGCCCCCCATCTATCCATCCTGACCCCCCCCCCCCCCATATATCCATTCTGGTCTCCATGTGTCCAGCCTGCCCCCCTTCATATATCCATCCTGTCCCACTCATATATGCATCCCACCCCACCCCATATATCTATCCAGGACCCCATGTGTCCAGCTTGCCGCCCTTCACCTCCATGTGTCCATCCAGGTCCCCATGTGTCCAGCTTGCTGCCCTTCACCTATATGTGTCCATCCAGGTCCCAATGTGTCCAGCTTGCCCCCCTTCACCTCCATGTGTCCATCCAGGTCCCCAACTTGGCCCCCTTCACCACCATGTGTCCCCTTATGCGTCCATCCAGCCCCCCCCCTTCAGCCCCGTGCCTCCATCCATATGTCTCCCCATGCGTCCAACCAGCCCCCCCCTTTCAGCCCCATGCCTCCATCCATATGTCTACCCATGGGTCCAGCCAGCCCCCCCTTCAGCCCCATGTCCCCATCCATGTTCCCATGGGCCCAGCCAGCCCCCTCCCCTTCAGCCCCATGTCCCCATCCATGTCTCCATGGGTCCAGCCAGCCCCCCCTTCAGCCCCGTGCCTCCATCCATATGTCTCCCCATGGCTCTAGCCAGCCCCCCCTTCAGCCCCATGTCCCCATCCATGTTCCCATGGGTCCAGCCAGCCCCCTCCCCTTCAGCCCCATGTCCCCATGGGTCCAGCCAGCCCCCCCTTCAGCCCCATGTCCCCATCCATGTCCTCATGGGTCCATCCAGCCCCCCCTTCAGACCCATGTCCCCATGGGTCCAACCAGCCCCCCCTTCAGCCCCATGTCCCCATCCATGTCCCCATGTGACCAGCCTGCGACCCCTCCATATATGGATGATGACCAATGCTGGGAACACTCACCCAGAAAAATGTGGATATTGCACTTGACTTGAAGTTGAAGCAGGGAGAGCTGTAGCCAGACCTGCAGCCTTGTTTCCAGGGTTATGGTGAGAGAGCAGAGTGCTGGTCACCGCATACTCAGCCCAGGAGCCGGCTTAAAAGGCAAGAGAGCAGGAGAGAAGAGGGCGGTGCGCGGTGCTGGTGCGGTGTTCCATACCCGGACGGGAGCCGGTGTTACAAGGCCAATTCCAAGGGAGCAGGAGCCGGGACTGGAGAGCAGAGCGCGGCGTCGGCGTATCAAAAGCCGGCAGGGGAGCAGGGAGAGGAGAGCGCGACGTCAGCGTGTCACCTGACAACACACCACTGCCAGCCACCAGCGGCAAAGCAGAGCGCGGTGCGTGTCACCGCCCACCAAGAACACGTCCTCAGTCATGTGACTATGCGCGTCACCCGCTGTCACCACTGAATAGTATGAGCGCCGCACGCGACGCTACATTTCCTTCGGCTGCGCTTTTAAAGGGCCCGCACTTTTTAAGAGCCCCCGCTACCAATTCTCTCACTCTCTCATCGGGGCCCACCGGGAATTTTTCCAGCTATCACACCAGGCCAGTCCTACCCTGCGCGCTGGCATGGGGCCCCCTCCTCAAATACTTACCTCTCCCGTTCCCAGCAACTCCTGTGTCTTCAGCGTCTTCGGAGTCTGTCGTCACTACCGTGCGCCCTCTGTCTTATCTAGCAATCCATAAGTATAATGCAAACTATGGGGCCATTACAGCATGGTGCAATCTATGGGGCCATTATACAGCATGGTGCAATCTATGGGGCCATTATACAGCATGGAGCAATCTATGGGGCCATTATACAGCATGGAGCAATCTATGGGGCCATTCTACTTATGGAGCAATCTATAGGGCCATTACATCATGGAGAAATCTATAGGGCCATTACAGCATGGAGCAATCTATGGGGCCATAATACAGCATGGAGCAATCTATGGGGCCATAATACAGCATGGAGCAATCTATGGGGCCATTACAGCATGGAGCAATCTATGGGGCCATTACAGCATGGAGCAATCTATGGGGGCCATTACAGCATGGAGCAATCTATGGGGCCATTACAGCATGGAGCAATCTATGGGGCCATTACAGCATGGAGCAATCTATGGGGCCATTACAGCATGGAGCAATCTATGGGGCCATTACAGCATGGAGCAATCTATGGGGCCATTACAGCATGGAGCAATCTATGGGGCCATTACAGCATGGAGCAATCTATGGGACCATTACAGCATGGAGCAATCTATGGGGCCATTATACAGTATGAAGCAATCTATAGGGCCATTACAGCATGGAGCAATCTATAGGGCCATTACAGCATGCAGCAATATATGGGGCCATTATACAGTAGGGAGCAATATATGGGGCCATTATACAGCATGGGGCAATCTATGGGGCCATTATACAGCATGGAGCAATCTATGGGGCCATTCTACTTATGGAGCAATCTATGGGGCCATTATACAGCATTGGGCAATCTATGGGGCCATTATACAGCATGGAGCAATCTATGGGGCCATTATACAGCATGGAGCAATCTATAGGGCCATTACATCATGGAGCAATCTATAGGGCCATTACATCATGGAGCAATCTATGGGGCCATTATACAGCATGGAGCAATCTATAGGGCCATTACATCATGGAGCAATCTATGGGGCCATTATACTTATGGAGAAATCTATAGGGCCATTACAGCATGGAGCAATCTATGGGGCCATAATACAGCATGGAGCAATCTATGGGGCCATTACAGCATGGAGCAATCTATGGGGGCCATTACAGCATGGAGCAATCTATGGGGGCAATTACAGCATGGAGCAATCTATGGGGGCAATTACAGCATGGAGCAATCTATAGGGCCATAATACAGCATGGAGCAATCTATGGGGCCATTACAGCATGGAGCAATCTATGGGGCCATTACAGCATGGAGCAATCTATGGGGCCATTACAGCATGGAGCAATCTATGGGGCCATTACAGCATGGAGCAATCTATGGGGGCAATTACAGCATGGAGCAATCTATGGGGGCAATTACAGCATGGAGCAATCTATGGGGGCAATTACAGCATGGAGCAATCTATGGGGGCAATTACAGCATGGAGCAATCTATGGGGGCAATTACAGCATGGAGCAATCTATGGGGGCAATTACAGCATGGAGCAATCTATGGGGGCAATTACAGCATGGAGCAATCTATGGGGGCAATTACAGCATGGAGCAATCTATAGGGGCAATTACAGCATGGAGCAATCTATGGGGCCATTACAGCATGGAGCAATCTATGGGGCCATTACAGCATGGAGCAATCTATGGGGCCATTACAACATGGAGCAATCTATGGGGCCATTACAGCATGGAGCAATCTATGGGGCCATTACAGCATGGAGCAATCTATGGGGCCATTACAGCATGGAGCAATCTATGGGGCCATTACAGCATGGAGCAATCTATGGGACCATTACAGCATGGAGCAATCTATGGGACCATTACAGCATGGAGCAATCTATGGGGCCATTATACAGTATGGAGCAATCTATGGGGCCATTACAGCATGGAGCAATCTATAGGGCCATTACAGCATGCAGCAATATATGGGGCCATTATACAGTATGGAGCAGTCTATGGGGCCATTATACAGTAGGGAGCAATATATGGGGCCATTATACAGCATGGGGCAATCTATGGGGCCATTATACAGCATGGAGCAATCTATGGGGCCATTACAGGATGGAGCAATCTATGGGGCCATTATACTTATGGAGCAATCTATAGGGCCATTACAGCATGGTGCAATATATGAGGCCATTATACAGTATGGAGCAGTCTATGGGGCCATTATACAGTAGGCAGCAATCTATGGGGCCATTATACAGCATGGGGCAATCTATGGGGCCATTATACAGCATGGAGCAATCTATGGGGCCATTACAGCATGGAGCAATCTATGGGGCCATTACAGCATGGAGCAATCTATGGGGCCATTATACTTGTGGAGCAATCTATAGGGCCATTACATCATGGAGCAATCTATGGGGCCATTATACTTATAGAGCAATCTGTAGGGCCATTATACTTATAGAGCAATCTATAGGGCCATTATACTTATGGAGCAATCTATAGGGCCATTATACTTATGGAGCAAACTATGGGGCCATTATACAGTATGGAGCAATCTATGGAGCCATTATACAGTATGGAGCAATCTATGGGGCCATTATGCAGCATGGAGCAATTTATAGGGCCATTACAGCATGGAACAATCTATGGGGCCATTATACTTATGGAGAAATCTATGGGGCCATTACAGCATGGAGCAATCTATGGGGCCATTATACTTATGGAGCAATCTATAGGGCCATTACAGCATGGTGCAATATATGAGGCCATTATACAGTATGGAGCAGTCTATGGGGCCATTATACAGTAGGGAGCAATCTATGGGGCCATTATACAGCATGGAGCAATCTATGGGGCCATTACAGCATGGAGCAATCTATGGGGCCATTACAGCATGGAGCAATCTATGGGGCCATTATACTTGTGGAGCAATCTATAGGGCCATTACAGCATGGAGCAATCTATGGGGACATTATACTTATGGAGCAATCTATAGGGCCATTACATCATGGAGCAATCTATGGGGCCATTATACTTATGGAGCAATCTATGGAGCCATTATACAGTATGGAGCAATCTATGGAGCCATTATACAGTATGGAGCAATCTATGGGGCCATTATGCAGCATGGAGCAATTTATAGGGCCATTACAGCATGGAACAATCTATGGGGCCATTATACTTATGGAGCAATCTATGGGGCCATTATACAGCATGGAGCAATCTATGGGGCCATTATACAGCATGGAGCAATCTATGGGGCCATTATACAGCATGGAGCAATCGATGGGGCCATTATACAGCATGGAGCAATCTATGGGGCCATTATACAGCATGGAGCAATCTATGGGGCCATTATACAGTAGGGAGCAATCTATGGGGCTATTATACAGCATGAAGCAATCTATGGGGCCATTAGACTAATGGAGCAATCTATAGGGCCATTACAGCATGGAGCAATCTATGGGGCCATTATACAGCATGGAGCAATCTATAGGGCCATTACAGCATGGAGCAATGTATAGGGCCATTACAGCATGGAGCAATCTATGGGGCCATTATACAGCATGGAGCAATGTATAGGGCCATTACAGCATGGAGCAATCTATGGGGCCATTCTACTTATGGAGCAATGTATGGGGCCATTACAGCATGGAGCAATCTATGGGGCCATTATACTTATGGAGAAATCTATGGGGCCATTACAGCATGGAGCAATCTATGGGGCCATTCTACTTATGGAGCAATCTATGGGGCCATTACAGCATGGAGCAATCTATGGGGCCATTACCGCATGGAGCAATCTATGGGGCCATTACCGCATGGAGCAATCTATGGGGCCATTATACTTATGGAGCAATCTATAGGGCCATTACAGCATGGAGCCAATCTATGGGGCCATTACCGCATGGAGCAATCTATGGGGCCATTATACTTATGGAGCAATCTATGGGGCCATTACAGCATGGAGCAATCTATGGGGCCATTACCGCATGGAGCAATCTATGGGGCCATTATACTTATGGAGCAATCTATAGGGCCATTATACAGTAGTGAGCAATCTATGGGACCATTATACAGCATGGGGCAATCAATGGGGCCATTATACAGCATGGAGCAATCTATGGGACCTTTATACTTATGGAGCAATCTATAGGGCCATTACAGCATGGAGCAATCTATGGGGCCATTATACAGCATCGAGCAATCTATGGGTCCATTATACAGCATGGAGCAATCTATGGAGCCATTACAACATGGAGCAATCTATGGGGCCATTATACAGTAGGGAGCAATCCATGGGGCCATTATACAGTAGGGAGCAATCTATAGGGCCATTACAGCATGCAGCAATCTATGGGGCCATTATACAGTATGGAGAAATCTATGGGGCCATTATACAGCATGGAGCAATCTATGGGGCCATTATACTTATGGAGCAATCTATAGGACCATTACAGCATGGAGCCAATCTATGGAGCCATTATGCAGTATGGAGCAATCTATGGGGTCATTATGGAGCAATCTATAGGGCCATTATACTTATGGAGCAATCTATGGGGCCAATATACAGCATGGAGCAATCTATGGGGCCATTATACTTATGGAGCAATCTATAGGGCCATTTTACAGCATGGAGCAATCTATGGGGCCATTATACTTATGGAGCAATCTATGGGGCCATTACAGCATGGATCAATCTATGGGGCCATTATACTTATGGAGCAATCTATAGGGTCATTATACTTATGGAGCAATCTATGGGGCCATTATACAGTATGGAGCAATCTATGGAGCCATCATGCAGCATGGAGCAATCTATGGGGCCATTATGAAGCATGGAGCAATTTATAGGGCCATTACAGCATGGAGCAATCTATGGGGCCATTATACTTATGGAGCAATCTATGGGGCCATTATACAGCATGGAACAATCTATGGGGCCATTATACAGCAGGGGTCAATCTATGGGGCCATTATACAGCATGGGCCAATCTATTGGGCCATTATACAGCATGGAGCAATCTATGGGGCTATTATACAGCATGGAGCAATCTATAGGGCCATTACAGCATGGAGCAATTTATGGGGCCATTACCGCATGGAGCAATCTATGGGGCCATTATCCTTATGGAGCAATCTATAGGGCCATTACAGCATGGAGCAATCTATAGGGCCATTACAGCATGGAGCAATCTATGGGGCCATTATACTTATGGAGCAATCTATGGGGCCATTACAGCATGGAGCAATCTATGGGGCCATTACAGCATGGAGCAATCTATGGGGCCATTATACAGTAGGGAGCAATCTATGGGGCCATTATACTTATGGAGCAATCTATAGGGCCATTATACTTATGGAGCAATCTATAGGGTCATTATACTTATGGAGCAATCTATGGAGCCATTATGCAGCATGGAGCAATCTATGGGGCCATTATGAAGCATGGAGCAATTTATAGGGCCATTACAGCATGGAGCAATCTATGGGGCCATTACACTTATGGAGCAATCTATGGGGCCATTATACAGCATGGAACAATCTATGGGGCCATTATACAGCAGGGGTCAATCTATGGGGTCATTATACAGCATGGGCCAATCTATGGGGCCATTATACAGCATGGAGCAATCTATGGGGCCATTATACAGCATGGAGCAATCTATAGGGCCATTACATCATGGAGCAATCTATGGGGCCATTATACTTATGGAGCAATCTATAGGGCCATCACAGCATGGAGCAATCTATGGGGCCATTACAGCATGGAGCAATCTAGGAGGCCATTACAGCATGGAGCAATCTATGCGGCCATTATACTAATGGAGCTATCTATAGGGCCATTATACTTATGGAGCAATCTATGGGGCCATTATACTTATGGAGAAATCTATGGAGCCATTATGCAGTATGGAGCAATCTATGGGGCCATTACAGCATGGAGCAATCTATGGGGCCATTATACTTATGGAGCAATCTATGGGACCATTACAGCATGGAGCAATCTATGGGGCCATTATACAGCATGGAGCAATCTATGGGGCCATTATACAGCATGGGGCAATCTATGGGGCCATTATACAGCATGGAGCAATCTATAGGGCCATTACACTTATGGAGCAATCTATAGGGCCATTACACTTATGGAGCAATCTATGGGGCCATTATACAGTATGGAGCAATCTATGGAGCCATTATGCAGTATGGAGCAATCTATTTGGCCATTATGCAGCATGGCGCAATCTATAGGGCCATTACAGCATGGAGCAATCTATGGGGCCATTATACTTATGGAGCAATCTATGGGGCCATTATACAGCATGGAGCAATCTATGGGGCCATTATACAGCATGGAGCAATCTATGGGGCCATTATACAGCATGGAGCAATCTATGGGGCCATTATACAGCATGGAGCAATTTATGGGGCCATTACCGCGTGGAGCAATCTATGGGGCCATTATCCTTATGGAGCAATCTATAGGGCCATTACAGCATGGAGCAATCTATGGGGCCATTATACTTATGGAGCAATCTATGGGGCCATTATACTTATGGAGCAATCTATGGGGTGTAGCGCCGGCGTCCCTGCCCTCTGCTAGGCAGGGACGCTGTTCCCCTCACCTCCCTGCTCCGTGCCCGGCTTCCTCCTCCCGCTCTGCTGGTAGCGCGCGCTCCTTCCCGGCCACTGTGCTTAGGGCGGGCGCGCGCACTCTCCCTCCCTCTTAAAGGGGCCGCGCGCGCCGTCCTAAGGAGTCCCCGACCAATGGCCGGAGGACTTCACCATATATAAGGCACCTCCTCCAAAATGGAGGTGCCCGAGCAATGTTGTTGCACTGTTCTACTCTGCTTCAGCCCTCAGGTCCCGTTGCCAGTTACCTGCCTGATTCCTGCCAGAGTCCTGCCAGTTTGCTGTCCGTTTCCTGCCAGTTATTCCTGCTACCTGCTTGCTAGCCTGAGGTCCGACGGTCTGCCTTACAACTCCTGTCAGTCTGTCTAAGGACCAGCTTGCCCGCTCACCTGGGAGCGCACATCAGCTACCTGCCTGCTTGCTAGACTGAGGTCCGACGGTCTGCCTTTCTACTCCTGTCAGTCTGTCTATGGACCAGCTTGCCCGCTCACCTGGGAGCGCTCCTCCGCTACCTGCCTGCTTGCCTGCCCGGAGGCTCCGCCGTCACGTGCTGTGACCACCAGCTATTCCAGAGACTCTTGCCCGCTCACCTGGGAGCGCTTCTCCGCTACCTGCCTGCTTGCCTACCTGGAGGCTTCGCCGTCACGTGCTGTGACCACCTGCTATTCCAGAGACTCTCGCTTGCTCACCTGGGAGCACACATCCTCCATCTGCCTTGCTTGCCTACCTGGAGGCTTCGCTGTCACGAGCTGTGACCACCTGCTATTCCAGAGACTCTCGCTTACTCACCTGGGAGCACACATCCTCCATCTGCCTTGCTAGCCTACCTGGAGGTTCAGCCATCACAGGTCGTACCAGCCCGTTCACCCAGAGACTGCCCCGGTCACTTGCCGTGACCTCCAGCCCGTTAACCCAGAGACTGCCCCGGTCACTTGCCGTGACCTCCAGCCCGTTCTTCCAGAGACTGTCCCGGTCACTTGCCGTGACCTCCTGCCCATACACCCAGAGACTGTCCCGGTCACCTGCTGTGACTGCCTGCCTGGTCGCCACCCGCTCCCTTACAAGGACCGCCCCCTTGTATAGTAGCTCAGAGGTTCCGCCTCCCAGACCCGTTACATGGGGCCATTACAGCATGGAGCAATCTATGGGGCCATTATACAGCATAGGGCAATCTATGGGGCCATTATACATCATGGAGCAATCTATAGGGCCATTACAGCATGGAGCAATCTATGGTGCCATTATACAGCATGGAGCAATCTTTAGGGCCATTACACTTATGGAGAAATCTATGGGGCCATTATACAGTATGGAGCAATCTATGGGACCATTATGCAGCATGGAGCAATCTATGGGACCATTATGCAGCATGGAGCAATCTATGGGACCATTATGCAGCATGGAGCAATCTATGGGACCATTATGCAGCATGGAGCAATCTATGGGACCATTATGCAGCATGGAGCAATCTATGGGACCATTATGCAGCATGGAGCAATCTATGGGACCATTATGCAGCATGGAGCAATCTATGGGACCATTATGCAGCATGGAGCAATCTATGGGACCATTATGCAGCATGGAGCAATCTATGGGGCCATTATGCAGCATGGAGCAATCTATGGGGTCATTATACAGTAGGGAGCAATCTATGGGGTCATTATACAGTAGGGAGCAATCTATGGGGCCATTATACAGTAGGGAGCAATCTATGGGGCCATTATACAGTAGGGAGCAATCTATGGGGCCATTATACAGCATGGATCAATCTATGGGGCCATTATCCTTATGGAGCAATCTATAGGGCCATTACAGCAAGGAGCAATCTATGGGGCCATTATACTTATGGAGCAATCTATGGGGCCATTACAGCAAGGAGCAATATATGGGGCCATTATACAGCATGGAGCAATCTATGGGGCCATTATACAGCAGGGAGCAATCTATGGGGCCTTTATACTTATGGAGCAATCTATAGGGCCATTACAGCATGGAGCAATCTATGGGGCCATTATACAGTAGGGAGCAATCTATGGGGCCATTATACTTATGGAGCAATCTATAGGGCCATTACAGCATGCAGCAATCTATGGGGCCATTATACAGCATGGAGCAATCTGTGGAGCCATTATACTTATGGAGCAATCTATGGGGCCATTATGGAGCATGGAGCAATCTATAGGGCCATTACAGCATGGAGCAATCTATGGGGCCATTATACAGCAATCTATGGGGCCATTATACAGCATGGAACAATCTATGGGGCCATTATACAGCAGGGAGCAATCTAGGGGGCCATTATACAGCATGGGGCAATCTATGGGGCCGTTATTCAGCATGGAGCAATCTATGGGGCCATTATAGTTATGGAGCAATCTATAGGGCCATTACAGCATGGAGCAATCTATGGGGCCATTACAGCATGGAGCAATCTATGCGGCCATTATACTTATGGAGCAATCAATAGGGCCATTATACTTATAGAGCAATCTATAGGGCCATTACACTTAAGGAGCAATCTATGGGGCCATTATACTTATGGAGCAATCTATGGGGCCATCATACAGTATGGAGCAATCTATGGAGCCATTATGCAGTATGGAGCAATCTATGGGGCCATTATGCAGCTTGGAGCAATCTATGGGGCCATTATGCAGCATGGAGAAATCTATGGGACCATTACAGCATGGAGCAATCTATGGGGCCATTATACAGCATGGAGCAATCTATGGAGCCATTATGCAGTATGGAGCAATCTATGGGGCCATTATACAGCATGGGGCAATATATGGGGCCATTATACAGCATGGGGCAATATATGGGGCCATTATACAGCATGGAGCAATCTATGGGGCCATTATACAGCATGGAGCAATCTATAGGGCCATTATACTTATGGAGCAATCTATGGGGCCATTACAGCATGGAGCAATCTATGGGGCCATTATACAGCATGGAGCAATCTATGGCGCCATTATACTCATGGAGCAATCTATAGGGCCATTATACTTATGGAGCAATCTGTGGAGCCATTATACTTATGGAGCAATCTATGGGGCCATTATGGAGCATGGAGCAATCTATAGGGCCATTACAGCATGGAGCAATCTATGGGGCCATTATACTTATGGAGCCATCTATGGGGCCAGTATACAGCAATCTATGGGGCCATTATACAGCATGGAACAATCTATGGGGCCATTATACAGCAGGGAGCAATCTAGGGGGCCATTATACAGCATGGGGCAATCTATGGGGCCATTATTCAGCATGGAGCAATCTATGGGGCCATTATACTTATGGAGCAATCTATAGGGCCATTACAGCATGGAGCAATCTATGCGGCCATTATACTTATGGAGCAATCTATAGGGCCATTATACTTATGGAGCAATCTATAGGGCCATTATACTTATGGAGAAATCTATAGGGCCATTATACTTATGGAGAAATCTATAGGGCCATTATACTTATGGAGAAATCTATGGGGCCATTATGCAGCATGGAGCAATCTATAGGGCCATTACAGCATGGAGCAATGTATAGGGCCATTACAGCATGGAGCAATCTATGGGGCCATTATACTTATGGAGCAATCTATGGGACCATTACAGCGTGGAGCAATCTATGGGGCCATTATACAGCATGGAGCAATCTATGGGGCCATTATACAGCATGGGGCAATCTATGGGGCCATTATACTTATGGAGCAATCTATAGGGCAATTACAGCATGCAGCAATCTATGGGGCCATTATACAGCATGGAGCAATCTGTGGAGCCATTATACTTATGGAGCCATCTATGGGGCCATTATACAGCATGGAACACTCTATGGGGCCATTATACTTATGGAGCAATCTGTGGAGCCATTATACTTATGGAGCAATCTATGGGGCCATTATACAGCAGGGAGCAATCTAGGGGGCCATTATACAGCATGGGGCAATCTATGGGACCATTATTCAGCATGGAGCAATCTATGGGGCCATTATACTTATGGAGCAATCTATAGGGCCATTACAGCATGGAGCAATCTATAGGGCCATTACAGCATGGAGCAATCTATGGGGCCATTACAGCATGGAGCAATCTATGGGGCCATTACAGCATGGAGCAATCTATGCGGCCATTATACTTATGGAGCAATCTATAGGGCCATTATACTTATGGAGCAATCTATAGGGCCATTATACTTATGGAGCAATCTATAGGGCCATTATACTTATGGAGCAATCTATAGGGCCATTATACTTATGGAGAAATCTATAGGGCCATTATACAGTATGGAGCAATCTATGGAGCCATTATGCAGTATGGAGCAATCTATGGGGCCATTATGCAGCATGGAGCAATCTATAGGGCCATTACAGCATGGAGCAATCTATGGGGCCATTATACTTATGGATTAATCTATGGGACTATTACAGCGTGGAGCAATCTATGGGGCCATTATACAGTATGGAGCAATCTATAGAGCCATTACAGCATGGAGCAATCTATGGGGCCATTATACAGCATGGAGCAATCTATGGGGCCATTATACAGTATGGAGCAATCTATGGGGCCATTATACAGTATGGAGCAATCTATGGGGCCATTATACAGTATGGAGCAATCTATGGGGCCATTACAGCATGGAGCAATGTATAGGGCCATTACAGCATGGAGCAATCTATGGGGCCATTATCCAGCATGGAGCAATCTATGGGGCCATTATACAGCATGGAGCTATCTATGGGCCAATTATACTTATGGAGCAATCTATAGGGCCATTACAGCATGGAGCAATCTATGGGGCCATTATACTTATGGAGCAATCTATGGGGCCATTACAGCATGGCGCAATCTATGGGTCCATTATACAGCATGGAGCAATCTATGGGCCCATTATACAGCATGGATCAATCTATAGGGCCATTATACTTATGGAGCAATCTATAGGGCCATTATACTTATGGAGCAATCTATAGGGCCATTATACAGTATGGAGCAATCTATGGGGCCATTATGCAGTATGGAGCAATCTATGGGGCCATTATGCAGTATGGAGCAATCTATGGAGCCATTATGCAGTATGGAGCAATCTATGGGGCCATTATGCAGCATGGAGCAATCTATGGGGCCATTATGCAGCATGGAGCAATCTATGGGGCCATTACAGCGTGGAGCAATCTATGGGGCCATTATACAGCATGGAGCAATCTATGGGGCCATTATACAGCATGGAGCAATCTATGGGGCCATTATACAGCATGGGGCAATCTATGGGGCCATTATACAGCATGGGGCAATCTATGGGGCCATTACACTTATGAAGCAATCTATAGGGCCATTACACTTATGGAGCAATCTATGGGGCCATTATACAGCATGGAGCAATCTATGGGGCCATTATAATTATGGAGCAATCTATAGGGCCATTATACTTATGGAGCAATCTATGGGGCCATTATACAGTATGGAGCAATCTATGGGGCCATTACATCATGGAGCAATCTATGGGGCCATTACATCATGGAGCAATCTATGGGACCATTACAGCATGGAGCAATCTATGGGGCCATTATACAGCATGGAGCAATCTATGGGGCCATTATACAGCATGGAGCAATCTATGGGGCCATTATACAGCATGGAGCAATCTATGGGGCCATTATACAGCATGGAGCAATCTATGGGGCCATTATACAGCATGGAGCAATCTTTGGGCCATTATACAGCATGGAGCAATCTATGGGACCATTACAGCATGGAGCAATCTATAGGGCCATTACAGCATGGAGCAATCTATGGGACCATTACAGCATGGAGCAATCTATAGGGCCATTACAGCATGGAGCAATCTATGGGGCCATTATACTTATGGAGCAATCTATGGGGCCATTACAGCATGGCGCAATCTATGGGGCCATTATACAGCATGGAGCAATCTATAGGGCCATTATACTTATGGAGAAATCTATGGGGCCATTATACTTATGGAGCAATCTATGGTGCCATTACAGCATGGGGCAATTTATGGGGCCATTACCGCATGGAGCAATCTATTGGGCCATTATACTTATGGAGCAATCTATAGGGCCATTATACTTCTGGAGTAATCTATGGGGCCATTATACAGCATGGGGTAATCTATGGGGCCATTATACAGCATGGAGCAATCTATGGGGCCATTATCCTTATGGAACAATCTATTGGGCCATTACAGCATGGAGCAATCTATGGGGCCATTATACTTATGGAGCAATCTATAGGGCCATTACAGCATGGAGCAATCTATGGGGCCATTATACAGAAGGGAGCAATCTATGGGGCCATTATACTTATGGAGCAATCTATAGGGCCATTACAGCATGCAGCAAGCTATGGGGCCATTATACAGTATGGAGCAATCTATAGGGCCATTATGCAGCATGGAGCAATCTCTAGGGCCATTACAGCATGGAGCAATCTATGGGGCCATTATACAGCATGGAGCAATCTATGGGGCCATTATACAGCATGGGGCAATCTATGGGGCCATTATACAGCATGGAGCAATCTATGGGGCCATTATACAGAAGGGAGCAATCTATGGGGCCATTATACTTATGGAGCAATCTATAGGGCCATTACAGCATGCAGCAAGCTATGGGGCCATTATACAGTATGGAGCAATCTATAGGGCCATTATGCAGCATGGAGCAATCTCTAGGGCCATTACAGCATGGAGCAATCTATGGGGCCATTATACAGCATGGAGCAATCTATGGGGCCATTATACAGCATGGGGCAATCTATGGGGCCATTATACAGCATGGGGCAATCTATGGGGCCATTATACAGCATGGAGCAGTCTATAGGGCCATTACAGCATGGAGCAATCTATGGGGCCATTATACAGCATGGAGCTATCTATAGGGACATTACAGCATGGAGCAATGTATAGGGCCATTACAGCATGGAGCAATCTATGGGGCCATTATACTTATGGAGCAATATATGGGACTATTACAGCATGGAGCAATCTATGGGGCCATTATACAGCATGGAGCAATCTATGGGGCCATTATACAGCATGGAGCAATCCATGGGGCCATTATACAGCATGGAGCAATCTATGGGCCCATTATATTTATGGAGCAATCTATAGCGCCATTACAGCATGGAGCAATCTATGGGGCCATTATACTTATGGAGCAATCTATGGGGCCATTACAGCATGGCGCAATCTATGGGGCCATTATACAGCATGGAGCAATCTATGGGGCCATTATACTTATGGAGCAATCTATAAGGCCATTACAGCATGGAGCAATCTATGGGGCCATTATACTTATGGAGCAATCTATTGGGCCATTACCGCAGGGAGCAATCTATGGGGCCATTATACTTATGGAGCAATCTGTGGGGCCATTATACAGCAGGGAGCAATCTAGGGGGCCATTATACAGCATGGGGCAATCTATGGGACCATTATTCAGCATGGAGCAATCTATGGGGCCATTATACTTATGGAGCAATCTATAGGGCCATTACAGCATGGAGCAATCTATGGGGCCATTACAGCATGGAGCAATCTATGAGGCCATTACAGCATGGAGCAATCTATGCGGCCATTATACTTATGGAGCAATCTATAGGGCCATTATACTTATGGAGCAATCTATAGGGCCATTATACTTATGGAGAAATCTATGGGGCCATTATACAGTATGGAGCAATCTATGGAGCCATTATGCAGTATGGAGCAATCTATGGGGCCATTATGCAGCATGGAGCAATCTATAGGGCCATTACAGCATGGAGCAATCTATGGGGCCATTATACTTAAGGATTAATCTATGGGACTATTACAGAGTGGAGCAATCTATGGGGCCATTATACAGCATGGAGCAATCTATAGGGCCATTACAGCATGGAGCAATCTATGGGGCCATTATACAGCATGGAGCAATCTATGGGGCCATTATACAGTATGGAGCAATCTATGGGGCCATTATACAGTATGGAGCAATCTATGGGGCCATTATACAGCATGGAGCAATCTATGGGGCCATTACAGCATGGAGCAATCTATGGGGCCATTACAGCATGGAGCAATGTATAGGGCCATTACAGCATGGAGCAATGTATAGGGCCATTACAGCATGGAGCAATCTATGGGGCCATTATACTTATGGAGCAATCTATGGGACCATTACAGCATGGAGCAATCTATGGGGCCATTATCCAGCATGGAGCAATCTATGGGGCCATTATACAGCATGGAGCTATCTATGGGCCAATTATACTTATGGAGCAATCTATAGGGCCATTACAGCATGGAGCAATCTATGGGGCCATTATACTTATGGAGCAATCTATGGGGCCATTACAGCATGGCGCAATCTATGGGTCCATTATACAGCATGGAGCAATCTATGGGGCCATTATACTTATGGAGCAATCTATAGGGCCATTATACTTATGGAGCAATCTATGGGGCCATTATACAGTATGGAGCAATCTATGGGGCCATTATGCAGTATGGAGCAATTTATGGGGCCATTATGCAGTATGGAGCAATCTATGGGGCCATTATGCAGCATGGAGCAATCTATGGGGCCATTATGCAGCATGGAGCAATCTATGGGACCATTACAGCATGGAGCAATCTATGGGGCCATTATACAGCATGGAGCAATCTATGGGGCCATTATACAGCATGGAGCAATCTATGGGGCCATTATACAGCATGGGGCAATCTATGGGGCCATTATACAGCATGGAGCAATCTATGGGGCCATTACACTTATGGAGCAATCTATAGGGCCATTACACTTATGGAGCAATCTATGGGGCCATTATACAGCATGGAGCAATCTATGGGGCCATTATAATTATGGAGCAATCTATAGGGCCATTATACTTATGGAGCAATCTATGGGGCCATTATACAGTATGGAGCAATCTATAGGGCCATTACATCATGGAGCAATCTATGGGGCCATTACATCATGGAGCAATCTATGGGACCATTACAGCATGGAGCAATCTATGGGACCATTATACAGCATGGAGCAATCTATGGGGCCATTATACAGCATGGAGCAATCTATGGGGCCATTATACAGCATGGAGCAATCTTTGGGCCATTATACAGCATGGAGCAATCTTTGGGCCATTATACAGCATGGAGCAATCTATGGGACCATTACAGCATGGAGCAATCTATAGGGCCATTATACAGCATGGAGCAATCTATGGGGCCATTATACAGTAGGGAGCAATCTATGGGGCCATTATACAGCATGGGGTAATCTATGGGGCCATTATACAGCATGGAGCAATCTATTGGGCCATTATACTTATGGAGCAATCTATAGGGCCATTAGACTCATGGAGCAATCTATAGGGCCATTATACTTATGGAGTAATCTATGGGGCCATTACAGCATGGCGCAATCTATGGGGCCATTATACAGCATGGAGCAATCTATGGGGCCATTATACAGTAGGGAGAAATCTATGGGGCCATTATACAGCATGGGGTAATCTATGGGGCCATTATACAGCATGGAGCAATCTATGGGGCCATTATACTTATGGAGCAATCTATAGGGCCATTACAGCATGGAGCAATCTATGGGGCCATTATACAGAAGGGAGCAATCTATGGGGCCATTATACTTATGGAGCAATCTATAGGGCCATTACAGCATGCAGCAAGCTATGGGGCCATTATACAGTATGGAGCAATCTATGGGGCCATTATGCAGCATGGAGCAATCTATGGGGCCATTATACAGCATGGGGCAATCTATGGGGCCATTATACAGCATGGGGCAATCTATGGGGCCATTATACAGCATGGAGCAATCTATGGAGCCATTATACAGCATGGAGCAGTCTATAGGGCCATTACAGCATGGAGCAATCTATGGGGCCATTATACAGCATGGAGCTATCTATAGGGACATTACAGCATGGAGCAATGTATAGGGCCATTACAGCATGGAGCAATCTATGGGGCCATTATACTTATGGAGCAATATATGGGACCATTACAGCATGGAGCAATCTATGGGGCCATTATACAGCATGGAGCAATCTATGGGGCCATTATACAGCATGTAGCAATCTATGGGCCCATTATATTTATGGAGCAATCTATAGCGCCATTACAGCATGGAGCAATCTATGGGGCCATTATACTTATGGAGCAATCTATGGGGCCATTACAGCATGGCGCAATCTATGGGGCCATTACCGCATGGAGCAATCTATTGGGCTATTATACTTATGGAGCAATCTATGGGGCCATTACAGCATGGCGCAATCTATGGGGCCATTACAGCATGGCGCAATCTATGGGGCCATTATACAGCATGGAGCAATCTATGGGGCCATTATACTTATGGAGCAATCTATAGGGCCATTACAGCATGGAGCAATCTATGGGGCCATTATACTTATGGAGCAATCTATGGGGCCATTACCGCATGGAGCAATCTATGGGGCCATTATACAGTATGGAGCAATCTATAGGGCCATTAGACTCATGGAGCAATCTATAGGGTCATTATACTTATGGAGCAATCTATAGGGCCATTATACTTATGGAGCAATCTATGGGGCCATTATACAGTATGGAGCAATCTATGGAGCCATTATGCAGTATGGAGCAATCTATGGGACCATTACAGCGTGGAGCAATCTATAGGGCCATTATACTTATGGAGCAATCTATGGGGCCATTACAGCATGGCGCAATCTATGGGGCCATTATACAGAATGGAGCAATCTATAGGGCCATTATACAGTAGGGAGCAATCTATGGGGCCATTATACAGCATGGGTTAATCTATGGGGCCATTATACAGCATGGAGCAATCTATGGGGCCATTATCCTTATGGAGCAATTTATAGGGCCATTACAGCATGGAGCAATCTATGGGGCCATTATACTTATGGAGCAATCTATAGGGCCATTACAGCATGGAGCTATCTATGGGGCCATTATACAGTAGGGAGCAATCTATGGGGCCATTATACTTATGGAGCAATCTATAGGGCCATTACAGCATGCAGCAATCTATGGGGCCATTATACAGCATGGAGCAATCTATGGAGCCATTATACAGCATGGAGCAATCTATGGAGCCATTATACAGCATGGAGCAATCTATGGGGCCATTATACTTAAGCAATCTATAGTTCCATTATACTTATGGAGCAATCTATAGGGCCATTATACTTATGGAGCAATCTATAGGGCCATTATACTTATGGAGCAATCTATGGGGCCATTATACAGTATGGAGCAATCTATAGGGCCATTATGGAGCATGGAGCAATCTATAGGGCCATTACAACATGGAGCAATCTATGGGGCCATTATACAGTATGGAGCAATCTATGGGGCCATTATACTTATGGAGCAATCTATGGGGTCATTGTACAGCATGGGGCAATCTATGGTGCCATTATAAAGCATGGAGCAATCTATAGGGCCATTACAGCATGGAGTAATCTATGCAGCCATTATACTTTTGGAGCAATCTATAGGGCCATTACAGCATGCAGCAATCTATGGGGCCATTATACAGCATGGAGCAATCTATGGAGCCATTATACAGCATGGAGCAATCTATGGGGCCATTATACTTAAGCAATCTATAGTTCCATTATACTTATGGATCAATCTATAGGGCCATTATACTTATGGAGCAATCTATAGGGCCATTATACTTATGGAGCAATCTATAGGGCCATTATACTTATGGAGCAATCTATAGGGCCATTATACTTATGGAGCAATCTATGGGGCCATTATACAGTATGGGGCAATCTATAGGGCCATTATGGAGCATGGAGCAATCTATAGGGCCATTACAGCATGGAGCAATCTATGGGGCCATTATACAGTATGGAGCAATCTATGGGGCCATTGTACAGCATGGGGCAATCTATGGGGCCATTATAAAGCATGGAGCAATCTATAGGGCCATTACAGCATGGAGCAAGCTATAGGGCCATTACAGCATAGAGCAATCTATAGGGCCATTATACTTATGGAGCAATCTATGGGGCCATTACAGCATGGCGCAATTTATGGTGCCATTACCGCATGGAGCAATCTATGGGGCCATTATACTTATGGAGCAATCTATAGGGCCATTAGACTCATGGAGCAATCTATAGGGCCATTAGACTCATGGAGCAATCTATGGGGCCATTACAGCATGGCGCAATCTATGGGGCCATTATACAGCATGGAGCAATCTATGGGGCCATTATACAGTAGGGAGCAATCTATGGGGCCATTATACAGCATGGGGTAATCTATGGGGCCATTATACAGCATGGAGCAATCTATGGGGCCATTACAGCATGGAGCAATCTATGGGGCCATTATACTTATGGAGCAATCTATAGGGCCATTACAGCATGGAGCAATCTATGGGGCCATTATACAGAAGGGAGCAATCTATGGGGCCATTATACAGAAGGGAGCAATCTATAGGGCCATTATACAGCAGGGAGCAATCTATGGGGCCATTATACAGCATGGGGCAATCTATGGGGCCATTATAAAGCATGGAGCAATCTATAGGGCCATTACAGCATGGAGTTATCTATGCAGCCATTATACTTATGGAGCAATCTATGGAGCCATTATACAGCATGGAGCAATCTATGGGCCCATTATACAGCATGGAACAATCTATGGGGCCATTATACAGCATGGAGCAATCTATGGGGCCATTATACAGTATGGAACAATCTATGGGGCCATTCTACAGTATGGAGCAATCTATGGGGCCATTCTACAGTATGGAGCAATCTATGGGGCCATTATACAGCATGGAGCAATCTATGGGGCCATTATACAGCATGGAACAATCTATGGGGCCATTATACAGTATGGAACAATCTATGGGGCCATTATACAGTATGGAACAATCTATGGGGCCATTATACAGTATGGAGCAATCTATGGGGCCATTATACAGTATGGAGCAATCTATGGGGCAATTATGCAGCATGGAGCAATCTATGGGGTCATTATGCAGCATGGAGCAATCTATTGGGCCATTATACAGTATGGCGCAATCTATAGGGCCATTACAGCATGGAGCAATCTATGGGGCCATTACACTTATGGAGCAATCTATGGGGCCATTACAGCATGGCGCAATCTATGGGTCCATTATACAGCATGGAGCAATCTATGGGCCCATTATACAGCATGGATCAATCTATAGGGCCATTATACTTATGGAGCAATCTATAGGGCCATTATACTTATGGAGCAATCTATGGGGCCATTACCGCATGGAGCAATCTATAGGGCCATTAGACTCATGGAGCAATCTATAGGGCCATTATACTTATGGAGCAATCTATAGGGCCATTATACAGTATGGAGCAATCTATGGGGCCATTATGCATTATGGAGCAATCTATGGAGCCATTATGCAGTATGGAGCAATCTATGGAGCCATTATGCAGTATGGAGCAATCTATGGGGCCATTATGCAGCATGGAGCAATCTATGGGGCCATTATGCAGCATGGAGCAATCTATGGGGCCATTACAGCGTGGAGCAATCTATGGGGCCATTATACAGCATGGAGCAATCTATGGGGCCATTATACAGCATGGAGCAATCTATGGGGCCATTATACAGCATGGGGCAATCTATGGGGCCATTATACAGCATGGGGCAATCTATGGGGCCATTACACTTATGAAGCAATCTATAGGGCCATTACACTTATGGAGCAATCTATGGGGCCATTATACAGCATGGAGCAATCTATGGGGCCATTATAATTATGGAGCAATCTATAGGGCCATTATACTTATGGAGCAATCTATGGGGCCATTATACAGTATGGAGCAATCTATGGGGCCATTACATCATGGAGCAATCTATGGGGCCATTACATCATGGAGCAATCTATGGGACCATTACAGCATGGAGCAATCTATGGGACCATTATACAGCATGGAGCAATCTATGGGGCCATTATACAGCATGGAGCAATCTATGGGGCCATTATACAGCATGGAGCAATCTATGGGGCCATTATACAGCATGGAGCAATCTTTGGGCCATTATACAGCATGGAGCAATCTATGGGACCATTACAGCATGGAGCAATCTATAGGGCCATTACAGCATGGAGCAATCTATGGGACCATTACAGCATGGAGCAATCTATAGGGCCATTACAGCATGGAGCAATCTATGGGGCCATTATACTTATGGAGCAATCTATGGGGCCATTACAGCATGGCGCAATCTATGGGGCCATTATACAGCATGGAGCAATCTATAGGGCCATTATACTTATGGAGAAATCTATGGGGCCATTATACTTATGGAGCAATCTATGGAGCCATTACAGCATGGGGCAATTTATGGGGCCATTACCGCATGGAGCAATCTATTGGGCCATTATACTTATGGAGCAATCTATAGGGCCATTATACTTATGGAGTAATCTATGGGGCCATTACAGCATGGCGCAATCTATGGGGCCATTATACAGCATGGAGCAATCTATGGGGCCATTATACAGTAGGGAGCAATCTATGGGGCCATTATACAGCATGGGGTAATCTATGGGGCCATTATACAGCATGGAGCAATCTATGGGGCCATTATCCTTATGGAACAATCTATTGGGCCATTACAGCATGGAGCAATCTATGGGGCTATTATACTTATGGAGCAATCTATAGGGCCATTACAGCATGGAGCAATCTATGGGGCCATTATACAGAAGGGAGCAATCTATGGGGCCATTATACTTATGGAGCAATCTATAGGGCCATTACAGCATGCAGCAAGCTATGGGGCCATTATACAGTATGGAGCAATCTATGGGGCCATTATGCAGCATGGAGCAATCTCTAGGGCCATTACAGCATGGAGCAATCTATGGGGCCATTATACAGCATGGAGCAATCTATGGGGCCATTATACAGCATGGAGCAATCTATGGGGCCATTATACAGCATGGAGCAATCTATGGGGCCATTATACAGCATGGAGCAGTCTATAGGGCCATTACAGCATGGAGCAATCTATGGGGCCATTATACAGCATGGAGCTATCTATAGGGACATTACAGCATGGAGCAATGTATAGGGCCATTACAGCATGGAGCAATCTATGGGGCCATTATACTTATGGAGCAATATATGGGACCATTACAGCATGGAGCAATCTATGGGGCCATTATACAGCATGGAGCAATCCATGGGGCCATTATACAGCATGGAGCAATCCATGGGCCCATTATATTTATGGAGCAATCTATAGCGCCATTACAGCATGGAGCAATCTATGGGGCCATTATACTTATGGAGCAATCTATGGGGCCATTACAGCATGGCGCAATCTATGGGGCCATTATACAGCATGGAGCAATCTATGGGGCCATTATACTTATGGAGCAATCTATAGGGCCATTACAGCATGGAGCAATCTATGGGGCCATTATACTTATGGAGCAATCTATTGGGCCATTACCGCATGGAGCAATCTATGGGGCCATTATACTTATGGAGCAATCTATGGGGCCATTATACAGCAGGGAGCAATCTAGGGGGCCATTATACAGCATGGGGCAATCTATGGGACCATTATTCAGCATGGAGCAATCTATGGGGCCATTATACTTATGGAGCAATCTATAGGGCCATTACAGCATGGAGCAATCTATGGGGCCATTACAGCATGGAGCAATCTATGAGGCCATTACAGCATGGAGCAATCTATGCGGCCATTATACTTATGGAGCAATCTATAGGGCCATTATACTTATGGAGCAATCTATAGGGCCATTATACTTATGGAGCAATCTATAGGGCCATTATACTTATGGAGCAATCTATAGGGCCATTATACTTATGGAGAAATCTATGGGGCCATTATACAGTATGGAGCAATCTATGGGGCCATTATGCAGCATGGAGCAATCTATGGGGCCATTATGCAGCATGGAGCAATCTATAGGGCCATTACAGCATGGAGCAATCTATGGGGCCATTATACTTAAGGATTAATCTATGGGACTATTACAGAGTGGAGCAATCTATGGGGCCATTATACAGCATGGAGCAATCTATAGGGCCATTACAGCATGGAGCAATCTATGGGGCCATTATACAGCATGGAGCAATCTATGGGGCCATTATACAGTATGGAGCAATCTATGGGGCCATTATACAGTATGGAGCAATCTATGGGGCCATTATACAGTATGGAGCAATCTATGGGGCCATTACAGCATGGAGCAATCTATGGGGCCATTACAGCATGGAGCAATGTATAGGGCCATTACAGCATGGAGCAATGTATAGGGCCATTACAGCATGGAGCAATCTATGGGGCCATTATACTTATGGAGCAATCTATGGGACCATTACAGCATGGAGCAATCTATGGGGCCATTATCCAGCATGGAGCAATCTATGGGGCCATTATACAGCATGGAGCTATCTATGGGCCAATTATACTTATGGAGCAATCTATAGGGCCATTACAGCATGGAGTAATCTATGGGGCCATTATACTTATGGAGCAATCTATGGGGCCATTACAGCATGGCGCAATCTATGGGTCCATTATACAGCATGGAGCAATCTATGGGGCCATTATACTTATGGAGCAATCTATAGGGCCATTATACTTATGGAGCAATCTATGGGGCCATTATACTTATGGCGCAATCTATGGGGCCATTACCGCATGGAGCAATCTATAGGGCCATTAGACTCATGGAGCAATCTATAGGGCCATTATACTTATGGAGCAATCTATAGGGCCATTATACTTATGGAGCAATCTATGGGGCCATTATACAGTATGGAGCAATCTATGGGGCCATTATGCAGTATGGAGCAATCTATGGGGCCATTATGCAGCATGGAGCAATCTATGGGGCCATTATGCAGCATGGAGCAATCTATGGGACCATTACAGCATGGAGCAATCTATGGGGCCATTATACAGCATGGAGCAATCTATGGGGCCATTATACAGCATGGGGCAATCTATGGGGCCATTATACAGCATGGAGCAATCTATGGGGCCATTACACTTATGGAGCAATTTATAGGGCCATTACACTTATGGAGCAATCTATGGGGCCATTATACAGCATGGAGCAATCTATGGGGCCATTATAATTATGGAGCAATCTATAGGGCCATTATACTTATGGAGCAATCTATGGGGCCATTATACAGTATGGAGCAATCTATAGGGCCATTACATCATGGAGCAATCTATGGGGCCATTACATCATGGAGCAATCTATGGGACCATTACAGCATGGAGCAATCTATGGGACCATTATACAGCATGGAGCAATCTATGGGGCCATTATACAGCATGGAGCAATCTATGGGGCCATTATACAGCATGGAGCAATCTTTGGGCCATTATACAGCATGGAGCAATCTTTGGGCCATTATACAGCATGGAGCAATCTATGGGACCATTACAGCATGGAGCAATCTATAGGGCCATTATACAGCATGGAGCAATCTATGGGGCCATTATACAGTAGGGAGCAATCTATGGGGCCATTATACAGCATGGGGTAATCTATGGGGCCATTATACAGCATGGAGCAATCTATTGGGCCATTATACTTATGGAGCAATCTATAGGGCCATTATACTTATGGAGTAATCTATGGGGCCATTACAGCATGGAGCAATCTATTGGGCCATTAGACTCATGGAGCAATCTATAGGGCCATTATACTTATGGAGTAATCTATGGGGCCATTACAGCATGGCGCAATCTATGGGGCCATTATACAGCATGGAGCAATCTATGGGGCCATTATACAGCATGGAGCAATCTATGGGGCCATTATACAGCATGGGGTAATCTATGGGGCCATTATACAGCATGGAGCAATCTATGGGGCCATTATACTTATGGAGCAATCTATAGGGCCATTACAGCATGGAGCAATCTATGGGGCCATTATACAGAAGGGAGCAATCTATGGGGCCATTATACTTATGGAGCAATCTATAGGGCCATTACAGCATGCAGCAAGCTATGGGGCCATTATACAGTATGGAGCAATCTATGGGGCCATTATGCAGCATGGAGCAATCTATGGGGCCATTATACAGCATGGGGCAATCTATGGGGCCATTATACAGCATGGGGCAATCTATGGGGCCATTATACAGCATGGAGAAATCTATGGAGCCATTATACAGCATGGAGCAGTCTATAGGGCCATTACAGCATGGAGCAATCTATGGGGCCATTATACAGCATGGAGCTATCTATAGGGACATTACAGCATGGAGCAATGTATAGGGCCATTACAGCATGGAGCAATCTATGGGGCCATTATACTTATGGAGCAATATATGGGACCATTACAGCATGGAGCAATCTATGGGGCCATTATACAGCATGGAGCAATCTATGGGGCCATTATACAGCATGTAGCAATCTATGGGCCCATTATATTTATGGAGCAATCTATAGCGCCATTACAGCATGGAGCAATCTATGGGGCCATTATACTTATGGAGCAATCTATGGGGCCATTACAGCATGGCGCAATCTATGGGGCCATTATACAGCATGGAGCAATCTATGGGGCCATTATACTTATGGAGCAATCTATAGGGCCATTACAGCATGGAGCAATCTATGGGGCCATTATACTTATGGAGCAATCTATGGGGCCATTACCGCATGGAGCAATCTATGGGGCCATTATACAGTATGGAGCAATCTATAGGGCCATTATACTTATGGAGCAATCTATAGGGCCATTACAGCATGGAGCAATCTATGGGGCCATTATACTTATGGAGCAATCTATGGGGCCATTACCGCATGGAGCAATCTATGGGGCCATTATACAGTATGGAGCAATCTATAGGGCCATTAGACTCATGGAGCAATCTATAGGGTCATTATACTTATGGAGCAATCTATAGGGCCATTATACTTATGGAGCAATCTATGGGGCCATTATACAGTATGGAGCAATCTATGGAGCCATTATGCAGTATGGAGCAATCTATGGGACCATTACAGCGTGGAGCAATCTATAGGGCCATTATACTTATGGAGCAATCTATGGGGCCATTACAGCATGGCGCAATCTATGGGGCCATTATACAGAATGGAGCAATCTATAGGGCCATTATACAGTAGGGAGCAATCTATGGGGCCATTATACAGCATGGGTTAATCTATGGGGCCATTATACAGCATGGAGCAATCTATGGGGCCATTATCCTTATGGAGCAATTTATAGGGCCATTACAGCATGGAGCAATCTATGGGGCCATTATACTTATGGAGCAATCTATAGGGCCATTACAGCATGGAGCTATCTATGGGGCCATTATACAGTAGGGAGCAATCTATGGGGCCATTATACTTATGGAGCAATCTATAGGGCCATTACAGCATGCAGCAATCTATGGGGCCATTATACAGCATGGAGCAATCTATGGAGCCATTATACAGCATGGAGCAATCTATGGAGCCATTATACAGCATGGAGCAATCTATGGGGCCATTATACTTAAGCAATCTATAGTTCCATTATACTTATGGAGCAATCTATAGGGCCATTATACTTATGGAGCAATCTATAGGGCCATTATACTTATGGAGCAATCTATGGGGCCATTATACAGTATGGAGCAATCTATAGGGCCATTATGGAGCATGGAGCAATCTATAGGGCCATTACAACATGGAGCAATCTATGGGGCCATTATACAGTATGGAGCAATCTATGGGGTCATTGTACAGCATGGGGCAATCTATGGGGCCATTATAAAGCATGGAGCAATCTATAGGGCCATTACAGCATGGAGTAATCTATGCAGCCATTATACTTTTGGAGCAATCTATAGGGCCATTACAGCATGCAGCAATCTATGGGGCCATTATACAGCATGGAGCAATCTATGGAGCCATTATACAGCATGGAGCAATCTATGGGGCCATTATACTTATGGAGCAATCTTTAGGGCCATTACAGCATGGAGCAATCTATGGGGCCATTATACTTAAGCAATCTATAGTTCCATTATACTTATGGAGCAATCTATAGGGCCATTATACTTATGGAGCAATCTATAGGGCCATTATACTTATGGAGCAATCTATAGGGCCATTATACTTATGGAGCAATCTATAGGGCCATTATACTTATGGAGCAATCTATGGGGCCATTATACAGTATGGGGCAATCTATAGGGCCATTATGGAGCATGGAGCAATCTATAGGGCCATTACAGCATGGAGCAATCTATGGGGCCATTATACAGTATGGAGCAATCTATGGGGCCATTATACAGTATGGAGCAATCTATGGGGCCATTGTACAGCATGGGGCAATCTATGGGGCCATTATAAAGCATGGAGCAATCTATAGGGCCATTACAGCATGGAGCAAGCTATAGGGCCATTACAGCATAGAGCAATCTATAGGGCCATTATACTTATGGAGCAATCTATGGGGCCATTACAGCATGGCGCAATTTATGGTGCCATTACCGCATGGAGCAATCTATGGGGCCATTATACTTATGGAGCAATCTATAGGGCCATTAGACTCATGGAGCAATCTATAGGGCCATTAGACTCATGGAGCAATCTATGGGGCCATTACAGCATGGCGCAATCTATGGGGCCATTATACAGCATGGAGCAATCTATGGGGCCATTATACAGTAGGGAGCAATCTATGGGGCCATTATACAGCATGGGGTAATCTATGGGGCCATTATACAGCATGGAGCAATCTATGGGGCCATTACAGCATGGAGCAATCTATGGGGCCATTATACAGAAGGGAGCAATCTATGGGGCCATTATACAGAAGGGAGCAATCTATGGGGCCATTACAGCATGGAGCAATCTATAGGGCCATTACAGCATGGAGCAATGTATGGAGCCACTATACAGTATGGAGCAATATATGGGGCCATTATACAGTATGGAGCAATATATGAGGCCATTATACAGTATGGAGCACTATATGGGGTCATTATACATTATGCAGCAGCATGTGGGGGCATTATACAGTATGGAGTTATATATGGGGCCATTATACAGTTTGCAGCAGCATCATGTGGGGTCATTATGCAGCATGGAGCAATATATGGGGCCATTATATTATGGAGCAATCTAGGGGGGCATTGTACAGTAGGGAGCAATCTATGGTGCCATTACAGTATGGAGCAATCCATGGGGCCATTATGCAGCATGGAGCAAGCTATAGGGCCATTACAGCATGGAGCAAGCTATAGGGCCATTACAGCATGGAGCAAGCTATAGGGCCATTACAGCATGGAGCAAGCTATAGGGCCATTCTACAGTATGGAGCAAGCTATAGGGCCATTCTACAGTATGGAGCAATCTATGGGGCCATTCTACAGTATGGAGCAATCTATGGGGCCATTCTACAGTATGGAGCAATCTATGGGGCCATTATACAGCATGGAACAATCTATGGGGCCATTATACAGCATGGAACAATCTATGGGGCCATTATACAGTATGGAACAATCTATGGGGCCATTATACAGTATGGAGCAATCTATGGGGCCATTATACAGTATGGAGCAATCTATGGGGCCATTATACAGTATGGAGCAATCTATGGGGCAATTATGCAGCATGGAGCAATCTATGGGGTCATTATGCAGCATGGAGCAATCTATTGGGCCATTATACAGTATGGCGCAATCTATAGGGCCATTACAGCATGGAGCAATCTATGGGGCCATTACACTTATGGAGCAATCTATGGGGCCATTACAGCATGGAGCAATCTATGGGGCCATTACAGCATGGAGCAATCTATGGTGCCATTACAGCATGGAGCAATCTATGGGGCCATTACAGCATGGAGCAATCTATGGGGCCATTACAGCATGGAGCAATCTATGGGGCCATTACAGCATGGAGCAATCTATGGGGCCATTACAGCATGGAGCAATCTATGGGGCCATTACAGCATGGAGCAATCTATGGGGCCATTACAGCATGGAGCAATCTATGGGGCCATTATACAGCATGGAGCAATCTATGGGGCCATTACAGCATGGAGCAATCTATGGGGCCATTATACAGTATGGAGCAATCTATGGGGCCATCACAGCATGGAGCAATCTATGGGGCCATTACAGCATGGAGCAATCTATGGGGCCATTATACAGTATGGAGCAATCTATGGGGCCATTATACAGTATGGAGCAATCTATGGGGCCATCACAGCATGGAGCAATCTATGGGGCCATCACAGCATGGAGCAATCTATGGGGCCATCACAGCATGGAGCAATCTATGGGGCCATTATACTTATGGAGCAATCTATAGGGCCATTACAGCATGGAGCAATCTATGGGGCCATTATACCTATGGAGCAATCTATAGGGCCATTACAGTATGGCGCAATCTATAGGGCCATTACAGTATGGCGCAATCTATAGGGCCATTACGGCATGGAGCAATCTATAGGGCCATTACGGCATGGAGCAATCTATAGGGCCATTACGGCATGGAGCAATCTATAGGGCCATTACGGCATGGAGCAATATATGAGGCCATTATACAGTATGGAGCACTATATGGGGCCATTATACATTATGCAGCAGCATGTGGGGGCATTATACAGTATGGAGTTATATATGGGGCCATTATACAGTTTGCAGCAGCATCATGTGGGGCCATTATGCAGCATGGAGCAATCTATGGGGCCATTATGCAGCATGGAGCAATCTATGGGGCTATTATACAATATGGAGCAATCTATTGGGCCATTATGCAGCATGGAGCAATCTAGGGGGCCATTATACTTATGGAGCAATCTAGGGGGCCATTATACTTATGGAGCAATCTAGGGGGCCATTACAGCATGGAGCAAGCTATAGGGCCATTACAGCATGGAGCAAGCTATGGGGCCATTATACAGTATGGAGCAAGCTATGGGGCCATTATACAGTATGGAGCAATCTATGGGGCCATTACAGCATGGAGCAATCTATGGGGCCATTACAGCATGGAGCAATATATGGGGCCATTATACAGTATGGAGCAGTCTATGGGGCCATTATACTGTAGGGAGCAATCTATGGGGCCATTATACAGCATGGAGCAATCTATAGGGCCATTATACAGCATGGAGCAATCTATAAGGCCATTACAGCATGGAGCAATCTATGGGGCCATTACACTTAAGGAGCAATCTATGGGGCCATTATACAGCATGGAGCAATATATGGGGCCATTATACAGCATGGAGCAATCTATGGGGCCATTATACAGTAGGGAGAAATCTATGGGACCATTATACAGCATGGGGCAATCTATGGGGCCATTATACAGTATGGAGCAGTCTATGGGACCATTACAGCATGGAGCAATCTATGGGGCCATTATACTTGTGGAGCAATCTATATGGCCATTACAGCATGGAGCAATATATGGGGCCATTATACAGTATGGAGCAGTCTATGGGACCATTACAGCATGGAGCAATCTATGGGGCCATTATACTTGTGGAGCAATCTATAGGGCCATTATAGCATTGAGCAATCTATAGGGCCATTACAGCATGGAGCAATGTATGGAGCCACTATACAGTATGGAGCAATATATGGGGCCATTATACAGTATGGAGCAATATATGAGGCCATTATACAGTATGGAGCACTATATGGGGCCATTATACATTATGCAGCAGCATGTGGGGGCATTATACAGTATGGAGTTATATATGGGTCCATTATACAGTTTGCAGCAGCATCATGTGGGGTCATTATGCAGCATGGAGCAATATATGGGGCCATTATATTATGGAGCAATCTAGGGGGGCATTGTACAGTAGGGAGCAATCTATGGTGCCATTACAGTATGGAGCAATCCATGGGGCCATTATGCAGCATGGAGCAAGCTATAGGGCCATTACAGCATGGAGCAAGCTATAGGGCCATTACAGCATAGAGCAAGCTATAGGGCCATTACAGCATAGAGCAAGCTATAGGGCCATTACAGCATAGAGCAAGCTATGGGGCGATTATACAGCATGGAGCAATCTATGGGGCCATTATACAGCATGGAGCAATCTATGGGGCCATTATACAGCATGGAACAATCTATGGGGCCATTATACAGCATGGAACAATCTATGGGGCCATTATACAGTATGGAGCAATCTATGGGGCCATTATGCAGCATGGAACAATCTATGGGGCCATTATGCAGTATGGAGCAATCTATGGGGCCATTATACAGTATGGCGCAATCTATGGGGCCATTACAGCATGGAGCAATCTATGGGGCCATTACACTTATGGAGCAATCTATGGGGCCATTACAGCATGGAGCAATCTATGGGGCCATTACAGCATGGAGCAATCTATGGGGCCATTACAGCATGGAGCAATCTATGGGGCCATTACAGCATGGAGCAATCTATGGGGCCATTACAGCATGGAGCAATCTATGGGGCCATTACAGCATGGAGCAATCTATGGGGCCATTATACAGTATGGAGCTATCTATGGGGCCATTATACAGTATGGAGCTATCTATGGGGCCATCACAGCATGGAGCAATCTATGGGGCCATCACAGCATGGAGCAATCTATGGGGCCATTATACAGTAGGGAGCAATCTATGGGGCCATTATACAGTAGGGAGCAATCTATGGGGCCATTATACAGTAGGGAGCAATCTATGGGGCCATTATACAGTAGGGAGCAATCTATGGGGCCATTATACAGTATGGAGCAATCTATGGGGCCATTATACAGTATGGAGCAATCTATGGGGCCATTATACAGTATGGAGCAATCTATGGGGCCATTATACAGTATGGAGCAATCTATGGGGCCATCACAGCATGGAGCAATCTATGGGGCCATTACAGCATGGAGCAATCTATGGGGCCATTATACTTATGGAGCAATCTATAGGGCCATTACAGCATGGAGCAATCTATAGGGCCATTACAGCATGGAGCAATCTATAGGGCCATTACAGCATGGAGCAATCTATAGGGCCATTACAGCATGGAGCAATCTATGGGGCCATTATACTTATGGAGCAATCTATGGGGCCATTACAGCATGGAGCAATCTATGGGGCCATTACAGCATGGAGCAATCTATGGGGCCATTACAGGATGGAGCAATCTATGGGGCCATTACAGGATGGAGCAATCTATGGGGCCATTACAGGATGGAGCAATCTATGGGGCCATTACAGCATGGAGCAATCTATGGGGCCATTACAGCATGGAGCAATCTATAGGGCCATTACAGTATGGCGCAATCTATAGGGCCATTACGGCATGGAGCAATCTATAGGGCCATTACGGCATGAAGCAATCTATAGGGCCATTACGGCATGGAGCAATCTATAGGGCCATTACGGCATTGGAGCAATCTATAGGGCCATTACGGCATTGGAGCAATATATGAGGCCATTATACAGTATGGAGCACTATATGGGGCCATTATACATTATGCAGCAGCATGTGGGGGCATTATACAGTATGGAGTTATATATGGGGCCATTATACAGTTTGCAGCAGCATCATGTGGGGTCATTATGCAGCATGGAGCAATATATGGGGCCATTATATTATGGAGCAATCTAGGGGGGCATTGTACAGTAGGGAGCAATCTATGGTGCCATTACAGTATGGAGCAATCCATGGGGCCATTATGCAGCAAGCTATAGGGCCATTACAGCATGGAGCAAGCTATAGGGCCATTACAGCATGGAGCAAGCTATAGGACCATTACAGCATAGAGCAAGCTATGGGGCCATTATACAGTATGGAGCAATCTATGGGGCCATTATACAGTATGGAGCAATCTATGGGGCCATTATACAGTATGGAGCAATCTATGGGGCCATTATACAGTATGGAGCAATCTATGGGGCCATTATACAGCATGGAGCAATCTATGGGGCCATTATACAGCATGGAACAATCTATGGGGCCATTATACAGCATGGAGCAATCTATGGGGCCATCACAGCATGGAGCAATCTATGGGGCCATCACAGCATGGAGCAATCTATGGGGCCATCACAGCATGGAGCAATCTATGGGGCCATTATACAGTATGGAGCAATCTATGGGGCCATTATACAGTATGGAGCAATCTATGGGGCCATTATACAGTATGGAGCAATCTATGGGGCCATTATACAGTATGGAGCAATCTATGGGGCCATCATACAGTATGGAGCAATCTATGGGGCCATCACAGCATGGAGCAATCTATGGGGCCATCACAGCATGGAGCAATCTATGGGGCCATCACAGCATGGAGCAATCTATGGGGCCATCACAGCATGGAGCAATCTATGGGGCCATTATACTTATGGAGCAATCTATAGGGCCATTACAGCATGGAGCAATCTATGGGGCCATTACAGCATGGAGCAATCTATGGGGCCATTATACTTATGGAGCAATCTATGGGGCCATTACAGCATGGAGCAATCTATGGGGCCATCACAGCATGGAGCAATCTATGGGGCCATCACAGCATGGAGCAATCTATGGGGCCATCACAGCATGGAGCAATCTATGGGGCCATCACAGCATGGAGCAATCTATGGGGCCATCACAGCATGGAGCAATCTATGGGGCCATCACAGCATGGAGTAATCTATAGGGCCATTACAGCATGGAGCAATCTATGGGGCCATTATACCTATGGAGCAATCTATAGGGCCATTACAGTATGGCGCAATCTATAGGGCCATTACAGTATGGCGCAATCTATAGGGCCATTACTGCATGGAGCAATCTATAGGGCCATTACGGCATGGAGCAATCTATAGGGCCATTACGGCATGGAGCAATCTATAGGGCCATTACGGCATGGAGCAATATATGAGGCCATTATACAGTATGGAGCACTATATGGGGCCATTATACATTATGCAGCAGCATGTGGGGGCATTATACAGTATGGAGTTATATATGGGGCCATTATACAGTTTGCAGCAGCATCATGTGGGGCCATTATGCAGCATGGAGCAATCTATGGGGCCATTATGCTGCATGGAGCAATCTATGAGGCCATTATGTTGCATGGAACAATATATGAGGCAATTAATGTATGGAGCAATCTATGGGGCCATTACAGTATGGAGCAATCTATGGGGCTATTATACAATATGGAGCAATCTATTGGGCCATTATACTTATGGAGCAATCTAGGGGGCCATTATACTTATGGAGCAATCTAGGGGGCCATTACAGCATGGAGCAAGCTATAGGGCCATTACAGCATGGAGCAATCTATGGGGCCATTATACAGTATGGAGCAATCTATGGGGCCATTATACAGTATGGAGCAATCTATGGGGCCATTATACAGTATGGAGCAATCTATGGGGCCATTATACAGTATGGAGCAATCTATGGGGCCAATACAGCATGGAGCAATCTATGGGGCCAATACAGCATGGAGCAATCTATGGGGCCATTATGCAGTATGGAGCCATTATACAGTATGGAGCAATCTATGGGGCCATTATGCAGCATGGAGCAATCTATGGGGCCATTATGCAGCATGGAGCAATCTATGGGGCCATTATGCAGCATGGAGCAATCTATGGGGCCATTATGCAGCATGGAGCAATCTATGGGGCCATTATGCAGCATGGAGCAATCTATGGGGCCATTATGCAGCATGGAGCAATCTATGGGGTCATTATGCAGCATGGAGCAATCTATGGGGCCATTATACAGTATGGAGCATTATATGGGGCCATTATACAGTATGGAGCACTATATGGGACCATTATACAGTATGCAGCATCATGTGGGGCCATTATACAGTATGGAGTTAAATATGGGGCCATTATACAGTATGCAGCATCATGTGGGGCCATTATAGTATGGAGCAATCTAGGGGGCCATTATACAGTAGGGAGCAATGTGTGGGGCCATTATGCAGCATGGAGCAATCTATGAGGCCATTATGTTGCATGGAACAATCTATGAGGCAATTAATGTATGGAGCAATCTATGGGGCCATTACAGTATGGAGCAATCTAGGGGCTATTATACAATATGGAGCAATCTATGGGGCCATTACAGTATGGAGCAATCTAGGGACTATTATACAATATGGAGCAATCTATGGAGCCATTATACAGTATGGAGCAATCTATGGGGCCATTACAGCATGGAACAATCTATGGGGCCATTATGCAGTATGGAGCAATCTATGGAGCCATTATACAGTATGGAGCAATCTATGGGGCCATTACAGCATGGAACAATCTATGGGGCCATTATGCAGTATGGAGCAATCTATGGAGCCATTATACAGTATGGAGCAATCTATGGGGCCATTATGCAGCATGGAGCAATCTATGGGGCCATTATGCAGCATGGAACAATCTATGGGGTCATTATGCAGCATGGAGCAATCTATGGGGTCATTATGCAGCATGGAGCAATCTATGGGGTCATTATGCAGCATGGAGCAATCTATGGGGTCATTATGCAGCATGGAGCAATCTATGGAGCCATTATACAGTATGGAGCAATATATGGGGCCATTATACAGTATGGAGCACTATATGGGGCCATTATACAGTATGGAGCACTATATGGGGCCATTATACAGTATGGAGTTATATATGGGGCCATTATACAGTATGCAGCATCATGTGGGGCCATTATAGTATGGAGCAATCTAGGGGGCCATTATACAGTAGGGAGCAATGTATGGGGCCATTACAGTGTGGAGCAATCTATGGGGCCATTATGCAGCATGGAGCAATCTATGAGGCCATTATGTTGCATGGAACAATCTATGAGGCAATTAATGTATGGAGCAATCTATGGGGCCATTACAGTATGGAGCAATCTATAGGGCCATTATACAGTATGGAACAATCTTTGGGGCCATTATACAGTAGGGAGCAATCTATGGGGCCATTATGCAGCATGAAGCAATCTATGGGGCCATTACAGCATGGAGCAATATATGGGGCCATTATACAGTATGGAGCAGTCTATGGGGCCATTATACAGTAGGGAGCAATCTATGGGGCCATTATACAGCATGGAGCAATCTATAGGGCCATTATACAGCATGGAGCAATCTATAGGGCCATTATACAGCATGGAGCAATCTATGGGGCCATTATACTTAAGGAGCAATCTATGGGGCCATTACAGCATGGAGCAATATATGGGGCCATTATACAGCATGGAGCAATCTATGGGGCCATTATACAGTAGGGAGAAATCTATGGGACCATTATACAGCATGGGGCAATCTATGGGGCCATTATACAGTATGGAGCAGTCTATGGGACCATTACAGCATGGAGCAATCTATGGGGCCATTATACTTGTGGAGCAATCTATATGGCCATTACAGCATGGAGCAATATATGGGGCCATTATACAGTATGGAGCAGTCTATGGGACCATTACACTTGTGGAGCAATCTATAGGGCCATTACAGCATGGAGCAATCTATAGGGCCATTACAGCATGGAGCAATGTATGGAGCCACTATACAGTATGGAGCAATATATGGGGCCATTATACAGTATGGAGCAATATATGAGGCCATTATACAGTATGGAGCACTATATGGGGTCATTATACATTATGCAGCAGCATGTGGGGGCATTATACAGTATGGAGTTATATATGGGGCCATTATACAGTTTGCAGCAGCATCATGTGGGGTCATTATGCAGCATGGAGCAATATATGGGGCCATTATATTATGGAGCAATCTAGGGGGGCATTGTACAGTAGGGAGCAATCTATGGTGCCATTACAGTATGGAGCAATCCATGGGGCCATTATGCAGCATGGAGCAAGCTATAGGGCCATTACAGCATGGAGCAAGCTATAGGGCCATTACAGCATGGAGCAAGCTATAGGGCCATTACAGCATAGAGCAAGCTATAGGGCCATTACAGCATAGAGCAAGCTATAGGGCCATTACAGCATAGAGCAAGCTATGGGGCCATTATACAGTATGGAGCAATCTATGGGGCCATTATACAGTATGGAACAATCTATGGGGCCATTATACAGTATGGAGCAATCTATGGGGCCATTATACAGTATGGAGCAATCTATGGGGCCATTATACAGTATGGAGCAATCTATGGGGCAATTATGCAGCATGGAGCAATCTATTGGGCCATTATACAGTATGGCGCAATCTATAGGGCCATTACACTTATGGAGCAATCTATGGGGCCATTACACTTATGGAGCAATCTATGGGGCCATTACAGCATGGAGCAATCTATGGGGCCATTACAGCATGGAGCAATCTATGGGGCCATTACAGCATGGAGCAATCTATGGGGCCATTATACAGTATGGAGCAGTCTATGGGACCATTACACTTGTGGAGCAATCTATGGGGCCATTACACTTATGGAGCAATCTATGGGGCCATTACAGCATGGAGCAATCTATGGGGCCATTACAGCATGGAGCAATCTATGGGGCCATTACAGCATGGAGCAATCTATGGGGCCATTACAGCATGGAGCAATCTATGGGGCCATTACAGCATGGAGCAATCTATGGGGCCATTACAGCATGGAGCAATCTATGGGGCCATTACAGCATGGAGCAATCTATGGGGCCATTACAGCATGGAGCAATCTATGGGGCCATTATACAGTATGGAGCAATCTATGGGGCCATCACAGCATGGAGCAATCTATGGGGCCATTACAGCATGGAGCAATCTATGGGGCCATTACAGCATGGAGCAATCTATGGGGCCATTATACTTATGGAGCAATCTATAGGGCCATTACAGCATGGAGCAATCTATGGGGCCATTATACCTATGGAGCAATCTATAGGGCCATTACAGTATGGCGCAATCTATAGGGCCATTACAGTATGGCGCAATCTATAGGGCCATTACGGCATGGAGCAATCTATAGGGCCATTACGGCATGGAGCAATCTATAGGGCCATTACGACATGGAGCAATCTATAGGGCCATTACGGCATGGAGCAATATATGAGGCCATTATACAGTATGGAGCACTATATGGGGCCATTATACATTATGCAGCAGCATGTGGGGGCATTATACAGTATGGAGTTATATATGGGGCCATTATACAGTTTGCAGCAGCATCATGTGGGGCCATTATGCAGCATGGGGCAATCTATGGGGCCATTATACAGTATGGAGCAGTCTATGGGACCATTACAGCATGGAGCAATCTATAGGGCCATTACAGCATGGAGCAATCTATAGGGCCATTATAGCATTGAGCAATCTATAGGGCCATTACAGCATGGAGCAATGTATGGAGCCACTATACAGTATGGAGCAATATATGGGGCCATTATACAGTATGGAGCAATATATGAGGCCATTATACAGTATGGAGCACTATATGGGGCCATTATACATTATGCAGCATCATGTGGGGTCATTATGCAGCATGGAGCAATATATGGGGCCATTATATTATGGAGCAATCTAGGGGGGCATTGTACAGTAGGGAGCAATCTATGGGGCCATTATGCAGCATGGAGCAAGCTATAGGGCCATTACAGCATGGAGCAAGCTATAGGACCATTACAGCATAGAGCAAGCTATGGGGCCATTATACAGTATGGAGCAATCTATGGGGCCATTATACAGTATGGAGCAATCTATGGGGCCATTATACAGTATGGAGCAATCTATGGGGCCATTATACAGTATGGAGCAATCTATGGGGCCATTAAACAGTATGGCGCAATCTATAGGGCCATTACACTTATGGAGCAATCTATGGGGCCATTACACTTATGGAGCAATCTATGGGGCCATTACAGCATGGAGCAATCTATGGGGCCATTACAGCATGGAGCAATCTATGGGGCCATTACAGCATGGAGCAATCTATGGGGCCATTATACAGCATGGAGCAATCTATGGGGCCATTATACAGCATGGAGCAATCTATGGGGCCATTATACAGCATGGAGCAATCTATGGGGCCATCACAGCATGGAGCAATCTATGGGGCCATCACAGCATGGAGCAATCTATGGGGCCATCACAGCATGGAGCAATCTATGGGGCCATTATACAGTATGGAGCAATCTATGGGGCCATTATACAGTATGGAGCAATCTATGGGGCCATTATACAGTATGGAGCAATCTATGGGGCCATTATACAGTATGGAGCAATCTATGGGGCCATTATACAGTATGGAGCAATCTATGGGGCCATTATACAGTATGGAGCAATCTATGGGGCCATTATACAGTATGGAGCAATCTATGGGGCCATCACAGCATGGAGCAATCTATGGGGCCATCACAGCATGGAGCAATCTATGGGGCCATCACAGCATGGAGCAATCTATGGGGCCATCACAGCATGGAGCAATCTATGGGGCCATCACAGCATGGAGCAATCTATGGGGCCATTATACTTATGGAGCAATCTATAGGGCCATTACAGCATGGAGCAATCTATGGGGCCATTACAGCATGGAGCAATCTATGGGGCCATTATACTTATGGAGCAATCTATGGGGCCATTACAGCATGGAGCAATCTATGGGGCCATTACAGCATGGAGCAATCTATGGGGCCATCACAGCATGGAGCAATCTATGGGGCCATCACAGCATGGAGCAATCTATGGGGCCATCACAGCATGGAGCAATCTATGGGGCCATCACAGCATGGAGCAATCTATGGGGCCATCACAGCATGGAGCAATCTATGGGGCCATCACAGCATGGAGCAATCTATAGGGCCATTACAGCATGGAGCAATCTATAGGGCCATTACAACATGGAGCAATCTATGGGGCCATTATACCTATGGAGCAATCTATAGGGCCATTACAGTATGGCGCAATCTATAGGGCCATTACAGTATGGCGCAATCTATAGGGCCATTACGGCATGGAGCAATCTATAGGGCCATTACGGCATGGAGCAATCTATAGGGCCATTACGGCATGGAGCAATCTATAGGGCCATTACGGCATGGAGCAATATATGAGGCCATTATACAGTATGGAGCACTATATGGGGCCATTATACATTATGCAGCAGCATGTGGGGGCATTATACAGTATGGAGTTATATATGGGGCCATTATACAGTTTGCAGCAGCATCATGTGGGGCCATTATGCAGCATGGAGCAATCTATGGGGCCATTATGCTGCATGGAGCAATCTATGAGGCCATTATGTTGCATGGAACAATATATGAGGCAATTAATGTATGGAGCAATCTATGGGGCCATTACAGTATGGAGCAATCTATGGGGCTATTATACAATATGGAGCAATCTATTGGGCCATTATACTTATGGAGCAATCTAGGGGGCCATTATACTTATGGAGCAATCTAGGGGGCCATTATACTTATGGAGCAATCTAGGGGGCCATTACAGCATGGAGCAAGCTATAGGGCCATTACAGCATGGAGCAATCTATGGGGCCATTATACAGTATGGAGCAATCTATGGGGCCATTATACAGTATGGAGCAATCTATGGGGCCAATACAGCATGGAGCAATCTATGGGGCCAATACAGCATGGAGCAATCTATGGGGCCATTATACAGTATGGAGCAATCTATGGGGCCATTATGCAGTATGGAGCCATTATACAGTATGGAGCAATCTATGGGGCCAATACAGCATGGAGCAATCTATGGGGCCAATACAGCATGGAGCAATCTATGGGGCCAATACAGCATGGAGCAATCTATGGAGCCATTATACAGTATGGAGCAATCTATGGGGCCATTATGCAGCATGGAGCAATCTATGGGGCCATTATGCAGCATGGAGCAATCTATGGGGCCATTATGCAGCATGGAGCAATCTATGGGGCCATTATGCAGCATGGAGCAATCTATGGGGCCATTATGCAGCATGGAGCAATCTATGGGGTCATTATGCAGCATGGAGCAATCTATGGGGTCATTATGCAGCATGGAGCAATCTATGGGGCCATTATACAGTATGGAGCACTATATGGGGCCATTATACAGTATGGAGCACTATATGGGACCATTATACAGTATGCAGCACTATATGGGGCCATTATACAGTATGCAGCATCATGTGGGGCCATTATACAGTATGGAGTTAAATATGGGGCCATTATACAGTATGCAGCATCATGTGGGGCCATTATAGTATGGAGCAATCTAGGGGGCCATTATACAGTAGGGAGCAATGTGTGGGGCCATTATGCAGCATGGAGCAATCTATGAGGCCATTATGTTGCATGGAACAATCTATGAGGCAATTAATGTATGGAGCAATCTATGGGGCCATTACAGTATGGAGCAATCTAGGGGCTATTATACAATATGGAGCAATCTATGGGGCCATTACAGTATGGAGCAATCTAGGGACTATTATACAATATGGAGCAATCTATGGAGCCATTATACAGTATGGAGCAATCTATGGGGCCATTACAGCATGGAACAATCTATGGGGCCATTATGCAGTATGGAGCAATCTATGGAGCCATTATACAGTATGGAGCAATCTATGGGGCCATTACAGCATGGAACAATCTATGGGGCCATTATGCAGTATGGAGCAATCTATGGAGCCATTATGCAGCATGGAGCAATCTATGGGGCCATTATGCAGCATGGAACAATCTATGGGGCCATTATGCAGCATGGAGCAATCTATGGGGTCATTATGCAGCATGGAGCAATCTATGGGGTCATTATGCAGCATGGAGCAATCTATGGGGTCATTATGCAGCATGGAGCAATCTATGGGGTCATTATGCAGCATGGAGCAATCTATGGGGTCATTATGCAGCATGGAGCAATCTATGGGGTCATTATGCAGCATGGAGCAATCTATGGAGCCATTATACAGTATGGAGCAATATATGGGGCCATTATACAGTATGGAGCACTATATGGGGCCATTATACAGTATGGAGCACTATATGGGGCCATTATACAGTATGGAGTTATATATGGGGCCATTATACAGTATGCAGCATCATGTGGGGCCATTATAGTATGGAGCAATCTAGGGGGCCATTATACAGTAGGGAGCAATGTATGGGGCCATTACAGTGTGGAGCAATCTATGGGGCCATTATGCAGCATGGAGCAATCTATGAGGCCATTATGTTGCATGGAACAATCTATGAGGCAATTAATGTATGGAGCAATCTATGGGGCCATTACAGTATGGAGCAATCTAGGGGCTATTATACAATATGGAGCAATCTATGGGGCCATTACAGTATGGAGCAATCTAGGGGCTATTATACAATATGGAGCAATCTAGGGGGCCATTTCAGTATGGAACAATCTATGGGGCCCATTATACTGTATGGAGGTTTATGTGGGGCCCATTATTCTGTATGGAGGACTATGTGGGGCCATTATTCTGTATAGAGGACTATGTGGGGCCCATTACATTTTATAGAGGACTTTGTGGTGCCCATAATTCTGTATGGGGGACTATGTGGGGGCCGGGAATTGGATGTTTCGCCCCCAGCAATTCGCCCCCGGGTATATTTCGCCCCCGCACAGTTCGCCCCCAGGATGTTTCGCCCCCAGGATGTTTTGTCTCTAGCAATTTGCTCCTGGATCTTTCGCATACGGGAAAGACCTGCCTGAACTGAACTTTGGCAGGTTCGCTTATCACTAATAATACACCATATGAGTCTAAGATATAGAATTCTGATCAAATTAGTTTTTTTTATTCTAAAACATTGTTTTCTAGATAAGTCATTTTACAAACAGACAGGAAAATAGTAGGATTTCATTGGTTACTAAGGAGGTCGAGCCCCCTTGGTAGCAGAACGGATCCTGGCTCCCTGTGATACATTCAGGGCTGCTTGTTCACAGCCCTCTGCAAAGCTCCCCTTCACCCTCCGCTCATGTGCTCTGTCCTGGACAAGAGGAGGGCTCCCCCCCGCCTGTGTAAAGCCGTTACAGGACGGAACACATAGGGGGGGGCTCTGCAGAAGGCTGTAAACCAGCAGCCCTTTATACATCATAGGGAATCTATTGTTACGGTAGTTGCATGCTCCTGTGCAGCCACAGCCTCTAGAATCCATCCACAAGTTCTGCTACTAAGGAGAAACAACCTCCTTAGCCACCACTGAAATCCTGCAGCACATGGAGCTTTAACTTGGAGGAGACTTTTCACACAGAAGTGAAGCTGCTGGAAGGTCTCCTTTGGAAATGAATATCATGGGCACAGGTACTATAACAGAACTTGTTTTTTGGAGAGTTCTGCTTTAACTGTATATATCAAAACTGTTGTAACAAGAAACATAAAAAGGTATAGAGGGGAAGGATTAGAGAAAAAGAGAAAAGACAAATTACAGGTTATAATGCTTGAATGATTTTACAGCTAAAAACACTGCTCTCAAAACATACAATATGTGACCATGAACTAAAATCCAAAGCTGTAGGCAATGCCTCTCAGATAATCCATCACGCTTCTATTATTGAAATCTTGCTCGATACGTTTAACCCTTGCTGAAATTGCAGCATACTTTTTGTTTCTTGCAGCGATGGGATTTCCTGCTATTATCTGAATAATTTCAAAACTATGGAGCTCTTGCTGATGTTTCAGACAGTTAATGAACCGGTATATATTTTGGAAAAGAGTACCACATGTTTCTGGAAAGCTACGGTGCCATCCTTCGACATCATTATTTGTTCGCTGTTGATCATTCAGTGTTCGTTCATACACATTCCAGAGTTGAACTGGAAACAAAGGTGCTTGACGTCCTCTGTGATTCATTCGACCAATATTAGCTGTCTTCAAAATAGTTGGCGATAGGTATTGCTTCTTGTGGAAAGTCAGGATCTTCCACCAATTCTTCAAATGATTGCACAACATTCTGTGGTGGTATAAAGGCCAGGGCAGGTATCATGCGTATCCAACGGGCAAATTCATGGTCACCTTGGTATTGCATCTTGAGTCCTTCATTTTGAACTTTACGCCAAACCGACTGTGATAGGTGGAAAAAGCAACCAGTCTTCTCAAGGTTGGGGAATTCACTTTCAAATGCCTGTATTGCAGCTAGTTCAAAATCCAACATCAGGTTGTCTGGCTGCCGTCCAGGCTGCAAGTTCTTCAGCTCTTGCAGCAACCTCTGGTATGTAGAACAGCTCTTGTCTGTCAGCAAGGTGCACACTAGCGGAACAACAAGGCCGCTATGGACTACATGGATTGTGTAAAGCTGCTTAAACAAGGCTGGTGTAGTGAAAAACATGCCATCAGCAAACCACTCTTTAGTTTGTGCCAGTAGATGGAGATTGTCTCTTGTTCCAAATATCAACATACGGCTGTGTCCATTTCCTAATTTAAAATGAAAGTGGGAGAAGTGCTACAACATTAGAATGGGCTCCCGAAACGACGTCTGTGAGAATCTGTTGTGGTGTCTCCCGTGTTGTCCTTGCCCTGGTGACTGCCACATTAACAAGTCGGATTGCTTCAGGTCTTGCAGCTGGTGCTGCGTGACTGTGAAGATTGACTACTTTCACAACTTTGCCAGATTCTTCATTGGTCCAAACACGTCCCATGCAAGTCGACCGTTTTTCACATACCCAGATGGAATGGACATCATCAGCAGTTCGTTTGGAAAATAAGTAAATGTGATTCTCATGGACCAACTTCCTCCTTCCACGTTTGGACAGAACTGAATTCATAGTTGTAGAAAGTGAATTGATGTGGAAGCGGACTGATTTTTTGTGGCAGTACACTTCTCTCTTTGTGGAGATTTCAGACACTGCTATATTCTGATGTACAAATGGAATAAAAGCTAGTCTAATGTAACTTGCAGGACACCTGACCTGCTACTTGTTACATCTGCAACAAAACTTGCAACAAAGCAGGCCCGTGCTGGGTCAGGTAAAAGTTCAAAATTGTTTTGATTTTAGGCCTCTTGCACACTGTAATTTTAGAGTGGTTTCACACTCGTGTTTGGGGCCGCCAGAGGTCGATCCGCTCTGGATCTGACATCCAGCTGACCCCGGGGCAATGCTGGCAGAATGCTGGCATTCTGCTTGCATTGCCCATAGATGTGAACGGCTGGGTTCCGCGATCTGCAGCCGCCCGTTCGCTTTCGTAATACCGCATTCCGCTATCAGTGTCAGAACAAAAAGAAAAGCATTTTCTTCTTTTCATTCCGCTGCAGGTTAGCGGAATGGCGGCATTACAGAAGCGAACAGGAGGCCTGTAGTACATATGTAGTGGAAGTGTGAAAGCACCCTTATGCTGCCACTGTTTTAGAACTCCAAAGCATGTGCTTTACTAGCATTTTTGAGAGCACTTTTGTGAGCGCTCTCAGTAATGACCCATAAGATACAGGCTATTGATGAACGCTAAGTGCTCAAAAATAGCTCCTGTAATAAAATAAAAAGAGCTGGCCGAAACAACACCTCGCTTTTCCAGCCATTGACTTATATATTCAAAATTGGCAATCTTCTTAGCAATTTTCCAGTGCTTAGCACTTGGGAAAGTGCCTACTGTGAAAGAGGTCATAGGGCTAAAACACAAGGCCGAAATTCCCTGCCTAATTTGGGGCCAAAACATCCGGGGGCAAAACTTCCTAGAACCGTTTGAGGGTACCGTTGAATCGCTCACACAAACCATTGGTTTGGGGATGATACGTGCTCGATACCAGATGCTGCACCTGCATTTTCTTACATAGGGCCTCCATTAAGCAACACATGAACTGGGTCCCCTGGTCGGTAAGCATCTCACTGGGGAAGCCTACTCGCGAAAAGATGGCCAAGAGGGCGTCCGACACCTTATCCGCCCTAATTGAGGACAGGGCTACTGCCTCCGGATACTGGGTAGCATAGTCTATCACAGTAAGGATGAAACGTTTTCCAGAGCTGCTGGGTATGGCCAGTGGTCCCACAATGTCCACAACAATCCTCTGGAAAGGCTCCTCTATCACTGGCAAAGATATCAGGAGGGGCATTGGGAACCGGCCCTGACTTTCCCACTCTTTGACACGTGGTACAGGAGTGACAGTAGTTCACCACATCTGTCCTCATTTTGGGCCAATAAAAGTAGTGAGACAGCCGGGCCTTGGTTTTGCTGACCCCCAAGTGTCCAGCAAGTGGAATCTCATGGGCGATCTGCAACAACTCACCCCTGAATTGGTAGGGGACGACCAGCTGTCTTCCCCTCAGCCACTCCTGTTGGGGTGTACAGGGAACTGTCTCCCAGTACAACCTCCTATGGTCCCACAATACCCTCTCCTTATCCGACTCGGAGGTGGGTTTCTCAGCGAGGCTCCTTAACGCCTCTAGGCTAGCATCTGAGTGCAGAGCTGCTTGAAACTCCTGGCTGGAGGAAGCCAGAAGTGAGGTTAAGGCCACGTCCTCACTGGGACCGGCTCTGGGTCCCTAACTGATTCCGTTATTCCTCTGTCCGAGGAGGGTCCAGAAGGCAGGGCGTTACTTGCGTTCTGGGCACTCTGACTGCGGGTAACAGCGGCTATATAGGCCGTCTCCCCGGGGAATAACACCGTCCCATCAGCCTGCGCGGCTATGCGTGCCACTTCCCCATCCTCCCCCATTACCTCAGGCGCAGTGCTACTTATGGGGCAGCTACCATCAGCCAGATCACCGTCTGTTGTGACACTGGTCGCTGGCACAGCACCACCTGCTTCATGGTCCCCGTGCCTCTCTCCATTACCCATAGCACTGACACTTGCTCCTGCTAGGGGATCTTCAGCAATATCACCCTGCAGCGTGACATGGCTGAGTTCTCCTGTACCTTCAAATACATCATCATCAGGTAAAGCTTTGACATTCACATTATCAGCATTAACCTTAACAACTGTATCAGATCGGGCAGGGGTGTCAGGGATATAATAAGCAAATATCCTCCCCAAATCAGATCCCAACAAAACATTTGCAGGCAGGTTTTCAGATACTCCCACTTCCTTCACCCCACTCCCCGCAACCTAATCAATAAAAACCTGGGCAAGGGGCATCGGACACCACCAATCCCGGTGACAGTCAGGGTCTTTCCTGGAATAAGCTCTTCAGCGGACTCCATTTCGGGTCGGATGAGGGTTCGTTCGGCCCCAGTGTCCTTGAGGCCTACAGTGACAGTATCCACCACAGTGACAGACTGCAAGTTTTCACAGGCCCTCCCAACCGGCCCACCCACCAAAAGAATTGATGCATTAGGCCCTGGGACCTTGGATGGGGGGTTCTTCCTCTGCTTCTCTGGGCAAGTGGCGCTGAGATGACAAGTCTGGTTGCAGAAATAACACTTGCGGGCATCAGATGCAGGCCGGGCGTTGGTAACGGGGACAAGGCCTCCAGAAGGTCGGATGCTGGGGCAGGGATGGCGGTTGATGGCTTACCCCCTTTTCCAGCTGGCAACGCCCGGCTTCCACACCTCCGGTTGGCCTTGTAGGTGTCTGCGATCTGCGCTGCTTTATTGGCATCTGGTGGCTCCCGATCCATTACCTCAGTCGGACACAGATGCAGGAACTGGTCTTTCACCATCAGGTCCTTTAACTGCTCAAAGGTGGTCGCTGACAGTCCTTGGATCCACTGCTTGAAGTTGGTTCTGAGCCCATGCACCACATCGCTGTAACTGTCGTCCGGTCCACGTTGGAGGTTCCGGAACTTTTTACAGTACACCTCAGGAGTCAGTTGGAACCTCTGGATTAGGGCCTGCTTAATGGCATCATAGTTCCCATCTAGGCCCTGAGGAAGAGCCACAAACACATCCAGAGCTTTGCCTCGCAGCCCTGCAGTTAAGTACCGGGCCCACTGGTCCACAGGCAGCTGGTACTGTCTGCAAGTCTTTTCAAAACCCCTCAGAAAGGTGTCGAGGTCGCTGTCCTTTAACATCACAGGAAAATGCTCTGGACGGGGTTTAAACAGGGTCGCATTGTTGGTCTCACCGTTCCGTGAGGTGGATGGTGAGATCCTGAGCTGGGCCATCTGCAGTTCATGGGCCTTCTGAGCTTGGGCCTGCCGCTCGGCCTCTCGCTCGGCTCTCTCTGCCTCTGACTGGGCTTGGGCCTCCGCTCGTCAGCCTCCTGGTGCTGCTGAATTACTTTCAGCCGTCCTTCATGATCCTCTGCAGGAAGTTGCTGTAGAGCCATCTGCAGATAAGGGTCCAGGCTGCCCTGGTCGCTGACGCGGCATGCGTCTACAGGTGGGACCCCTGCAGCAGTACTGTCCATATCTTGGCTGACCCCTGGAGAAGGGCTTGCTCTGCCTCCAGTTGCGCCAGCGCATCAGCCATTTGTTCTTTGTTTTTGCCGAGGGGGTCCATGCCTTTGGTTATACATATTCCAATAAGAGTGTCCATTTTCTGCTGGCTGTACCAGAACTCCCCAACAATGACCTTAATCACCAAAATACAAATAGAAAGAAAAAACGAAGAAGGGTAGGGGTGACTGCTGCACATACAGTATTGTCTCAGATCTAATAAACACCGAGTTCAATCTTCAAAACTTTTGTGCAGGGTCCAGGTAAGAACCGTGCAAGTTTTTAGTGAGAGGAATGATTGCTCAAACCAGATCACTAATGTCCTATGATCCCACCGCTTGCCACCAATTGTCAGGAAAACTTGGTCAGACCTTGCAGCACTCTGGCACCCCCTTATCCTGCTGGTGAAACACGGTATTGACCGAGGATAAGCAACAGGGCGCAGCTGCTCTCATTTATGTCGACTATTGCGGCACGTGATGTGACAGGATGTATATATACCACCAGTTCCGTCCAGGAACGTATATATACCTCAATCCCACCACCCTCAACCACAATATCACATAAATACACCGTATGCTGCCACCACCGATCTCTTAACAGGTGGATCGGGTACCCGTTCGGTAACATGAATTAGCGGGTGAGGAACGGGTTTGCTCAACATAGGACAAGAAGAACGAAGCTAGTAAATAATAATTTACTCCTGAAAGTTGGCAGTGTTTGCAAAAGATATACAAGATATTATAAAAGACAATTTACATATATGCACAAAACAGTTATTAAAATAAAAGGGGTAAATAATAGCAAAACCTGCGCCACGAGGTGATGGTCTCAGATTCTGTGGGGGGGACGGCTCCCCGGAAATTAGGTGTGATTCCTCCACGCAGCTAGGAGTGCTTGCATCTGACGTCCCTGGGTCGGAATGAGCCAACATGGACGTTCTGGTTTTTAGTAAGGAGGCAAAACACTAGGACACACCCATGTTGTTTACCTCACACGGGGGCTCGGTTTTGTGAACCCACCCAGCTGCACAAGACATAAAAATCCTTCATCTTCCATATCTTGGTATGGGGGGGCCCACATCCAAGATGGATACATAATGTTTGCCGTCACCAATATTCACGGAGATTGATATCAAATTTGATATTTCTATGATGTTCAGAAGCTCAGAACCCATTTCCTAGGTTTCTGGTGGTTTCCCAGTTATGAAAGATACATCATAACTGGAAAAAGGTGAGCATCCCAAAAATGTGGTCCATGTGTTTGTGACAGTCATGTGCATTGTTAACCCCTTAACATTTGACGTACTAATACGCGTCTGTGCCCTGGGACTTAAGAGCCAGACCCGTATTAGTACGTCATGGCGATCGCGCGCGCATACAGGCTGTGCGGGCATGATCGCCGCCGGGTGTCAACTGATTGTCACAGCTGACACCCGGTACTATGTGCAGGGAGCGGTCACGCACCGCTCCCAGCACATTAACCCCCGCGATGCTGCGATCGAAGTCGATCGCAGCATTGCGGTGGCAAGGGGAGGTGATCGCAGATACTCACCTCCTCTTCCGGCTTCCAGCGCTGTCTGCCGTGGCTTCCAGGATGTTGCCATGATGACCCGATGTTGTCATGACAACATCCGGGTCACCAGACAGCAGGAAGATTTTTTGGACATGCGCAGTGCATCTCCAAAAATCTTCTCCCTGTCCAGCGCTGACAGCCTGCATGACACAGGGATGGTGCTGCATTCCTGTGCCATGCAGGCGATCAGAGAAAAAAAAGTGAAAGTCCCATAGTGGGACAAAGTAATAAAGTATAAAAACTATCAGAAAGTGAAAAAATAAATAAAAAAAAATTGTAAAAATATATATATAAAAAAATAAAAAAAATAATCCACCAAAAATAAAAATATAATGTACCCATCAATGAATATTATTATATATATATATAAAAAAAAAAAAAAAAAAAACAATAAAAGTACACATATTTGGTATCGCCACGTCCGGAACAACCAGACCTATAAAACTGTCCCACTAGTTAACCCCTTCAGTGAACACGTTAAAAAATAAAAATAAAAAACGAAGCAAAAAACAATGCTTTATCACCATACCGCCAAACAAAAAATGGAATAACACGCGATCAAAAAGACAAATATAAATAAAAATGGTACCGCTGAAAAAGTCATCTCGTCCCGCAAAAAACAAGCTGCCATACAGCTCCATCAGCCAAAAAATAAAAAAGTTATAGCTCTCAGAATAAAGCTATGCTAAAAAATAATAAAAGCAATTTTATAGAAAAAATTATTATGTAAAAGTGCAAAACATAGAAATACGATATAAATGTGGTACCGCTGTAAACGTACTGACCCGAAGAATAAAGTTGCCTTATCAATTTTACCACACACGGAACAGAATAAAAAAAAAACAAAAAAAACAATTCATGAATTGTTGGTTTTTGTTTATTCTGCCTCCAAAAATCGGAATAGAAAGCGATCAAAAAATGTCACGTGCCTGAAAATGGCACCAATAACAACGTCAAATCATCCCGCAAAAAAAAAGCCGTCAAATGACTGTCTGCCAAAATCTGGAAAAATTATAGCTCTCAAAATATGGCTTTGCAAAAACTAGATTTTACAAAAAATGCGTCTTTTAGTGTGTGACAGCTGTCAGTCATAAAAACCCCATATGATTCTGGTATCTCTGTAATCACACCGACCTGAAGAATAATGTCATCTAATCACTTATACCGCATGAGGAACGGCGTAAAAAATAAACTCTCGAGTTGTGCTAGGGTTAGGGTTGTGCTACGGTTAGGGTTGTGATGGGGTTGGGATTTTTTTCAAAAGTAAGAAAAAAAGATGACGATATGGCGACTAGTGTTGAGCGCAAGTGCTCGCTACTTGAGTTTGCATCGGGTGTTCTGGTATGCATTGAGTATCGTGGGTATTTGAGTGACATGCTCGAGTCTCCGCCCCATATGCTTCATGGCCCAAAAAACTTTGCGGGGATTGCCTGCCATGCACGAGCGATCCCTGCATGTTTTTTTTGGGGTGTCTAATAACCGTGAAACATCCGGGCGGGGACTCGAGCATTTCACTCAAGCACACGCAGTACATGGTGCATACCCGAGTACCCGATGCAAACTCAAGTAGCGAGCACTTGCGCTCAAGACTAATAACAACTTATTCAATATGATGACCTAATGTTATCAAATTCTGTGTCGTACCTCCAAATGCAACATGGTGTCCACTAACAAATTGTCGGCTCAAATTGTTAGCGGACACCATGTTGCATTTGGAGAGTCCCTGTGTGCCCAAACATTGGAGCTCCCCCACAAGTGACCCCATTTTGGAAACTAGACCCCCCAAGGCACCTATCTAGGTGCTTCACAAATTGATTCATAAAAATGGAAAAGTATTTTTTTTCCACTTTTTCATTTTTACGAATCAATTTGTGAAGCACCTGGGGGTTCCAACTGCTCACTATGCATCTAGATAGGTGCCTTGGGGGGTCTAGTTTCCAAAATGGGGTCACTTTGTGGGGGAGCTCCAATGTTTGGGCACATCAGGGGCTCTCCAAACACAATATGGCGTCCGCTAATTATTCAAGCAAATTTTACAATCAAAAAGTCAAATGGCGCTCCTTCCCTTCCGAGCCCTGCCGTGAGCCCAAACAGTGTTTTTTCCCCACATATGGGGTATCTGCGTGCCCAGGGGAAATTGCACAACAAATTTTATGTAGATACAAGTCTGTACATCAGTACAGGGGAGAACACAAGAGCGGTGTATGATCCGAGCTGCGGTAATACATTATACCTGTATAACAATTGGCGCAGGCTTTGGCACTTTCCGGTCTCCTTTCAGAGGCTGCCCGTTCTTCTGGGTCATTACTTGCTTGTTGCCATTTCCTAGAGCTTTTCTTGATGTTTTCCCACATGATACAGAACCGCGCACTTTGTCCTGGTGGCTTTTGACAAGTGACTTTACTTTAGGGAAATATAGATCATGTGAGGACGGTTCCTGAGCCAACCATGTGGAGCATCAATGGGCATGAAAGTGAAAGATTGCCAACACCAAAGCTGCAGAGGCAAAAGTCTTCCAATACACAAGGAACAGAATTATGCCCACCTGGATGTCAGGTGTACTAGTAATCCCAGCACCCAACCCTCATGCCCAAAAGGACTACGTCATTTCTGCACTAAAAGTATTTCACGTGTCAAAACCCCACTGAAGTGGCACTTTAACCCCTTACCAACATGATTTGCAGTTACATCATATGCCAGCTCTGACTTCTTGCCTGGAAGATGATGGCTGTGATATTTAGCCATCATCTGCCTTTAATAGCCACATGTAGAGCAGAGCTCCACCTGTTAGAGATGGACAGCAGCATTAACAGCGAACTGAGAAGGGAGTCATGCCATGTGCCCAACTGTGCCCCTGTAACACGATCGTGGGATGCCATCACTGCCAGGAAGGAGTCTGCTGAAAAGACCCATGCCTGTCATGACAGATCTGTGAATGCTGGCTATATACTGCAGTATTGCTGTACATAACACAAGAAACCAGATGATTGCATGTTCACGTCCCCTAAGGCTATGTGCCCACGATGCAGAAATGCTCCGGATTTTTCCTGAGCCTTTCTGCATCTCTCCTGGCAGACAAAACGCATGCGGATTGTACATGCGGATAGTACATGCGTTTTTCCTGCCAGGGACATGCGGATGTGAAGCGTTCTTCACATGCATTTCTGCATGCGGGTTGACAAGCGCTTTTCAAGCGATTTTAGCGTCACTTGGAAAGTGCTTGTCAACTTGGTCACACTATATAAATCCATGCAAATGGAGTGTGACCCGAGAGAATGTCAAAAAAATAAAAAATAAATCTATACTTACCTTGTGATGGCCCCCGGAGTCTTGCTTCACTCGGTACTGACTGCCGGCAGATCGCGGTACAGTGCACTGAAGGACCTGCCGACGTCAGCGTCGCGTGACCAGTCACAAGAATATGACGTCAGCGCAGGTCCTTCAGTCCATCGCGATTTGCCGGCATGAGAGGAGGAGCGCAACGGGGGCCGCCAGAAGGTAAGTATCATATTTATTTTTTATTTTATTCTTTTTTTCACAGTTTCTATGGTACCTGGGTCTGGAGGAGAGTCTTCTCTCCTCTAGACCTGGGTACCATCCGCACATTGGAACACGTGGATTGCGCATCTACAAATACAGTGATGCGTAGTCCATGCGTTCTAATGCAAGTCAATGGCGTATAGCAAATGTGGTGCCAATATTCAAAAAGGGGACAAAAACTGAACTTGGAAATAATAGGCCAGTAAGCTTAACCTCTACTGTGGGTAAAATCCTGGAGGGTTTCCTAAGATATGCTATGATAGAGTATCTGAAGAAGAATAACCTCATGACCCAATATCAACATGGGTTTATGAGGGACCGTTCCTGTCAAACTAATCTGATCAGTTTTTATGAGGAGGCAAGTTCTGGACTGGACCAAGGAAATGCAGTGAATGTTGTGTATATGGACTTTTCAAAAGCTTTTGATACGGTTCCACACAAAAGGTTGATACATAAAATGAGAACATTGGGGATAGGGGAAAATATATGTATGTGGGTTAAGAATTGGCTCAGTGATAGGAAACAAAGGGTGGTTATTAATGGAAAACACTCAGACTGGGTCTCAGTTAACAGTGGGGTACCACAGGGGTCAGTATTGGGCCCCCTTCTTTTTAACATTTATTAATGACCTTGTAGGGGGCATACGGAGTAATATTTCAATATTTGCAGATGACACTAAACTCTGCAGGGTAATCAATACAGAGGAGGACAATTTTATATTACAGGAGGATCTATGTAAACTAGAAGCTTGGGCTGATAAATGGCAAATGAGCTTTAATGGGGATAAATGTAAGGTAATGCACTTGGGCAGAGGAAATAAAATGTATAATTATATACTTAATTGTAAAACACTGGGCAAAACTGTAACTGAAAAAGACCTGGGTGTATTGGTGGACGACAAGCTCACGTTTAGTGGCCAGTGTCAGGCAGCTGCTGCAAAGGCAAATAAAATAATGGGATGCATTAAAAGAGGCATAGATGCTCATGAGGAGAACATAATTTTACCTCTATACAAGTCACTAGTGCGACCACACTTAGAATACTGTGTACAGTTCTGGTCTCCGGTGTATAAGAAAGACATAGCTGAACTAGAGCGGGTGCAGAGAAGAGCGACCAAGGTTATTAGAGGACTGGGGGGTCTGCAATACCAAGACAGGTTATTACACTTGGGGTTATTTACTGTGGAAAAAAGAAATGCTTAGAGGTGATCTTAATACTATGTACAAGTATATGAGGGGACAGTACAAAGACCTTTCTACTGATCTTTTTACTCTGAGGCCTGAGACGGGGACAAGGGGGCATCTTCTACGTCTGGAGGAAAGAAGGTTTAATCATAATCACAGACGCGGATTCTTTACTGTAAGAGTAGCGAGACTATGGAACTCTCTGCCGCTTGATGATGTAATGAGTGATTCACTGTTAAAATTTAAGAAGGGCATGGATGCCTTTCTTGAAAAGTACAATATTGCAGGTTATAAATACTAGATTCCTTGATAGGGCGTTGATCCAGGGAACTAGTCTGATTGTCGTATGGAGTCGGGAAGGAATTTTTTTCCCCAATGTGGAGCTTGGTGTTTGCCACATGGGTTTTTTTTGCCTTCCTCTGGATCAACATGTTAGGCTATGGGTTGAACTAGATGGACTTAGTCTTCCTTCAACCTTAAAAACTATGTTACTATATAATGGTGGCGAAAACGCAGCACTTCCGCAAAATAATTGGTAGTGCTGTTTTTTTTTCCTCAATGATAATCCGCAGCGGAAATTTCCACAGCATGTGCACAGCACATGCGGATCATCATTGGGGAACATGGCAGGCCTTCTACCATGCGTTTTTTAAGCATTTCTGCAGCGTTTTTGCCGCTGCGGAAACACTTAAAAAGGAATCGTGGGCACACAGCCTAAGGGGACAAAAAGGAAAAAGTTTAATCTGAACATTCAAATCACTCCTGCCCCTCTATGACCCATTTTAAAATAAAACATATGGGCGTTATCCAATCAAAATATAAAAATAATTAACCTGATCAGTGAATGGCATAAAAACAAAAACCACCCTCATATGGCTGTATGGACAGAAAAATAAAGCTACTGCTCTTAGAAGAATAAGAAAAATGCAGAGCCGGGAAATAACATGGTCAGGAAGGGGTTAAATTCTGCCACTTCTATAGAAAATTGAACCCATTTCGCTGACTGCCTTCAATGGCAGCCAAATAAGGCAGAGGGTTAGAGGAATACCGACCTTATATTGTAGACTTCTAGGATGCTTAAGAAGTGGACAATCCCTTTAAGCTACATTGTGCAGACAAAGCCATGGCAGTGTAGAAGGCCGACAAGATCTCAGTGGAAAGGCTGCAGGTTTGCGTCTGCATTAGGCAAGTTATAGAGGTAGAAGTGTTGGGACCTTGTTGCTGTGCAGGTAGAATCTGGAGCCTCGGCAGCGTCCTGCGGAGCCCATACTACAGGGAGGAGGAGCAGCGCCATGTGTAGTAATCTGAGCAGGATAGTCAGTGTTCAGCCAGCACTGATGGAGACTGACACCCCAACTCATTACCCAATACATGACCGGCTTAAAGACCCTCTCCCATCAGAGCTTATCCTCTTACTATATTGTAATCAGATTATACAGCACTGAACTTACAGCTGCTCATTATACCTTTCTACTGGGCTAATTATTCTCTTTTCTCTGCTCTATGTAGAATTAGCTGGGTCCCCTCCTGACCCAGCCGCTCTCATCCCCCTGCCAGGGACTTTTGCAGGGACTTATGACTCATACAAGGAAAACTGACCTCCTGTTTCTACATACAGCTTATAAATATTAGCAAAAATGTCCAATCACATTGTAAATATAACGACATCCAAAAATGTGTGCGTCCAATGGACATTCCACACGGACAGTGTAGAGCAGGGGTCTCAAACTCGGCTGGGTATATGGGCCGCATATGGAAAAAATTGGAATTTGGGGGGCCGCATTCTTTGCACGTCAAAGTGACATTTTTAGTGATGCCATTTTTTTTGTATACACCGTCTGAACATTTTTGCTGTGTTTATTTTATTTTTTTATAGCTTGGGTCGTTACGGATATGGCGATAATAAATGTGCACTTTTTGTGTTTACTTTAGTTTATATATTTAGTTTATATATAAAGCAGCATTTTTAGTGGCAAAATATTTTTTCATGCTTTATTTTTATTTTTACAATTTTGTTTCCCTCTTTTGGCCACATAGAGTAATATTGTTTCAGAATTAGCACCATATATAGTAATTCTGGCAAACATCTAGTAATGTGCCCCATCCTGGTGGTCCCCACCTTGCAGTAATGTGCCCCATCCTGGTGGTCCCCACCTTGCAGTAATGTGCCCCATCCTGGTGGTCCCCACCTTGCAGTAATGTGCCCCATCCTGGTGGTCCCCACCTTGCAGTAATGTGCCCCATCCTGGTGGTCCCCACCTTGCAGTAATGTGCCCCATCCTGGTGGTCCCCACCTTGCAGTAATGTGCCCCATCCTGGTGGTCCCCACCTTGCAGTAATGTGCCCCATCCTGGTGGTCCCCACCTTGCAGTAATGTGCCCCATCCTGGTGGTCCCCACCTTGCAGTAATGTGCCCCATCCTGGTGGTCCCCACCTTGCAGTAATGTGCCCCATCCTGGTGGTCCCCACCTTGCAGTAATGTGCCCCATCCTGGTGGTCCCCACCTTGCAGTAATGTGCCCCATCCTGGTGGTCCCCACCTTGCAGTAATGTGCCCCATCCTGGTGGTCCCCACCTTGCAGTAATGTGCCCCATCCTGGTGGTCCCCACCTTGCAGTAATGTGCCCCATCCTGGTGGTCCCCACCTTGCAGTAATGTGCCCCATCCTGGTGGTCCCCACCTTGCAGTAATGTGCCCCATCCTGGTGGTCCCCACCTTGCAGTAATGTGCCCCATCCTGGTGGTCCCCACCTTGCAGTAATGTGCCCCATCCTGGTGGTCCCCACCTTGCAGTAATGTGCCCCATCCTGGTGGTCCCCACCTTGCAGTAATGTGCCCCATCCTGGTGGTCCCCACCTTGCAGTAATGTGCCCCATCCTGGTGGTCCCCACCTTGCAGTAATGTGCCCCATCCTGGTGGTCCCCACCTTGCAGTAATGTGCCCCATCCTGGTGGTCCCCACCTTGCAGTAATGTGCCCCATCCTGGTGGTCCCCACCTTGCAGTAATGTGCCCCATCCTGGTGGTCCCCACCTTGCAGTAATGTGCCCCATCCTGGTGGTCCCCACCTTGCAGTAATGTGCCCCATCCTGGTGGTCCCCACCTTGCAGTAATGTGCCCCATCCTGGTGGTCCCCACCTTGCAGTAATGTGCCCCATCCTGGTGGTCCCCACCTTGCAGTAATGTGCCCCATCCTGGTGGTCCCCACCTTGCAGTAATGTGCCCCATCCTGGTGGTCCCCACCTTGCAGTAATGTGCCCCATCCTGGTGGTCCCCACCTTGCAGTAATGTGCCCCATCCTGGTGGTCCCCACCTTGCAGTAATGTGCCCCATCCTGGTGGTCCCCACCTTGCAGTAATGTGCCCCATCCTGGTGGTCCCCACCTTGCAGTAATGTGCCCCATCCTGGTGGTCCCCACCTTGCAGTAATGTGCCCCATCCTGGTGGTCCCCACCTTGCAGTAATGTGCCCCATCCTGGTGGTCCCCACCTTGCAGTAATGTGGCCCATCCTGGTGGTCCCCACCTTGCAGTAATGTGGCCCATCCTGGTGGTCCCCACCTTGCAGTAATGTGGCCCATCCTGGTGGTCCCCACCTTGCAGTAATGTGGCCCATCCTGGTGGTCCCCACCTTGCAGTAATGTGGCCCATCCTGGTGGTCCCCACCTTGCAGTAATGTGGCCCATCCTGGTGGTCCCCACCTTGCAGTAATGTGGCCCATCCTGGTGGTCCCCACCTTGCAGTAATGTGGCCCATCCTGGTGGTCCCCACCTTGCAGTAATGTGGCCCATCCTGGTGGTCCCCACCTTGCAGTAATGTGGCCCATCCTGGTGGTCCCCACCTTGCAGTAATGTGGCCCATCCTGGTGGTCCCCACCTTGCAGTAATGTGGCCCATCCTGGTGGTCCCCACCTTGCAGTAATGTGGCCCATCCTGGTGGTCCCCACCTTGCAGTAATGTGGCCCATCCTGGTGGTCCCCACCTTGCAGTAATGTGGCCCATCCTGGTGGTCCCCACCTTGCAGTAATGTGGCCCATCCTGGTGGTCCCCACCTTGCAGTAATGTGGCCCATCCTGGTGGTCCCCACCTTGCAGTAATGTGGCCCATCCTGGTGGTCCCCACCTTGCAGTAATGTGGCCCATCCTGGTGGTCCCCACCTTGCAGTAATGTGGCCCATCCTGGTGGTCCCCACCTTGCAGTAATGTGGCCCATCCTGGTGGTCCCCACCTTGCAGTAATGTGGCCCATCCTGGTGGTCCCCACCTTGCAGTAATGTGGCCCATCCTGGTGGTCCCCACCTTGCAGTAATGTGGCCCATCCTGGTGGTCCCCACCTTGCAGTAATGTGGCCCATCCTGGTGGTCCCCACCTTGCAGTAATGTGGCCCATCCTGGTGGTCCCCACCTTGCAGTAATGTGGCCCATCCTGGTGGTCCCCACCTTGCAGTAATGTGGCCCATCCTGGTGGTCCCCACCTTGCAGTAATGTGGCCCATCCTGGTGGTCCCCACCTTGCAGTAATGTGGCCCATCCTGGTGGTCCCCACCTTGCAGTAATGTGGCCCATCCTGGTGGTCCCCACCTTGCAGTAATGTGGCCCATCCTGGTGGTCCCCACCTTGCAGTAATGTGGCCCATCCTGGTGGTCCCCACCTTGCAGTAATGTGGCCCATCCTGGTGGTCCCCACCTTGCAGTAATGTGGCCCATCCTGGTGGTCCCCACCTTGCAGTAATGTGGCCCATCCTGGTGGTCCCCACCTTGCAGTAATGTGGCCCATCCTGGTGGTCCCCACCTTGCAGTAATGTGGCCCATCCTGGTGGTCCCCACCTTGCAGTAATGTGGCCCATCCTGGTGGTCCCCACCTTGCAGTAATGTGGCCCATCCTGGTGGTCCCCACCTTGCAGTAATGTGGCCCATCCTGGTGGTCCCCACCTTGCAGTAATGTGGCCCATCCTGGTGGTCCCCACCTTGCAGTAATGTGGCCCATCCTGGTGGTCCCCACCTTGCAGTAATGTGGCCCATCCTGGTGGTCCCCACCTTGCAGTAATGTGGCCCATCCTGGTGGTCCCCACCTTGCAGTAATGTGGCCCATCCTGGTGGTCCCCACCTTGCAGTAATGTGGCCCATCCTGGTGGTCCCCACCTTGCAGTAATGTGGCCCATCCTGGTGGTCCCCACCTTGCAGTAATGTGGCCCATCCTGGTGGTCCCCACCTTGCAGTAATGTGGCCCATCCTGGTGGTCCCCACCTTGCAGTAATGTGGCCCATCCTGGTGGTCCCCACCTTGCAGTAATGTGGCCCATCCTGGTGGTCCCCACCTTGCAGTAATGTGGCCCATCCTGGTGGTCCCCACCTTGCAGTAATGTGGCCCATCCTGGTGGTCCCCACCTTGCAGTAATGTGGCCCATCCTGGTGGTCCCCACCTTGCAGTAATGTGGCCCATCCTGGTGGTCCCCACCTTGCAGTAATGTGGCCCATCCTGGTGGTCCCCACCTTGCAGTAATGTGGCCCATCCTGGTGGTCCCCACCTTGCAGTAATGTGGCCCATCCTGGTGGTCCCCACCTTGCAGTAATGTGGCCCATCCTGGTGGTCCCCACCTTGCAGTAATGTGGCCCATCCTGGTGGTCCCCACCTTGCAGTAATGTGGCCCATCCTGGTGGTCCCCACCTTGCAGTAATGTGGCCCATCCTGGTGGTCCCCACCTTGCAGTAATGTGGCCCATCCTGGTGGTCCCCACCTTGCAGTAATGTGGCCCATCCTGGTGGTCCCCACCTTGCAGTAATGTGGCCCATCCTGGTGGTCCCCACCTTGCAGTAATGTGGCCCATCCTGGTGGTCCCCACCTTGCAGTAATGTGGCCCATCCTGGTGGTCCCCACCTTGCAGTAATGTGGCCCATCCTGGTGGTCCCCACCTTGCAGTAATGTGGCCCATCCTGGTGGTCCCCACCTTGCAGTAATGTGGCCCATCCTGGTGGTCCCCACCTTGCAGTAATGTGGCCCATCCTGGTGGTCCCCACCTTGCAGTAATGTGGCCCATCCTGGTGGTCCCCATCTTGCAGTAATGTGGCCCATCCTGGTGGTCCCCATCTTGCAGTAATGTGGCCCATCCTGGTGGTCCCCATCTTGCAGTAATGTGGCCCATCCTGGTGGTCCCCATCTTGCAGTAATGTGGCCCATCCTGGTGGTCCCCATCTTGCAGTAATGTGGCCCATCCTGGTGGTCCCCATCTTGCAGTAATGTGGCCCATCCTGGTGGTCCCCATCTTGCAGTAATGTGGCCCATCCTGGTGGTCCCCATCTTGCAGTAATGTGGCCCATCCTGGTGGTCCCCATCTTGCAGTAATGTGGCCCATCCTGGTGGTCCCCATCTTGCAGTAATGTGGCCCATCCTGGTGGTCCCCATCTTGCAGTAATGTGGCCCATCCTGGTGGTCCCCATCTTGCAGTAATGTGGCCCATCCTGGTGGTCCCCATCTTGCAGTAATGTGGCCCATCCTGGTGGTCCCCATCTTGCAGTAATGTGGCCCATCCTGGTGGTCCCCATCTTGCAGTAATGTGGCCCATCCTGGTGGTCCCCATCTTGCAGTAATGTGGCCCATCCTGGTGGTCCCCATCTTGCAGTAATGTGGCCCATCCTGGTGGTCCCCATCTTGCAGTAATGTGGCCCATCCTGGTGGTCCCCATCTTGCAGTAATGTGGCCCATCCTGGTGGTCCCCATCTTGCAGTAATGTGGCCCATCCTGGTGGTCCCCATCTTGCAGTAATGTGGCCCATCCTGGTGGTCCCCATCTTGCAGTAATGTGGCCCATCCTGGTGGTCCCCATCTTGCAGTAATGTGGCCCATCCTGGTGGTCCCCATCTTGCAGTAATGTGGCCCATCCTGGTGGTCCCCATCTTGCAGTAATGTGGCCCATCCTGGTGGTCCCCATCTTGCAGTAATGTGGCCCATCCTGGTGGTCCCCATCTTGCAGTAATGTGGCCCATCCTGGTGGTCCCCATCTTGCAGTAATGTGGCCCATCCTGGTGGTCCCCATCTTGCAGTAATGTGGCCCATCCTGGTAGTCCCCATCTTGCAGTAATATGCCCATCCTGGTGGTCCCCATCTTGCAGTAATGTGGCCCATCCTGGTGGTCCCCATCTTGCAGTAATGTGGCCCATCCTGGTGGTCCCCATCTTGCAGTAATGTGGCCCATCCTGGTAGTCCCCATCTTGTAGTAATATGCCCCATCCTGGTAGTCCCCATCTTGTAGTAATGTGCCCCATTCTTGTCCCCACCTTGTAGTAATGTGCCCCATCCTAGTGGTCCCCATCTTGTAGTAATATGCCCCATCCTGGTGGTCTCCATCTTGTAGTAATATGCCCCATCCTGGTGGTCCCCATCTTGCAGTAATATGCCCCATCCTGGTGGTCCCCATCTTGTAGTAATATGCCCCATCCTGGTGGTCCCCATCTTGCAGTAATATGCCCCATCCTGGTGGTCCCCATCTTGTAGTAATATGCCCCATCCTGGTGGTCCCCATCTTGCAGTAATATGCCCCATCCTGGTGGTCCCCATCTTGCAGTAATATGCCCCATACTTGTGGTCCCCATCTAGTAGAATTGTCCTCTGCGTTGTTCTTCACACACAGAGTAAAAAAAAAAAAAAAAAGATTCCTTTCACCTGTCCTCCGTTCCCTCTGCTTCCTTTGTGCACATGTGGCCCGCGGGCCCCCTGTTTGAGACCTGTGGTGTAGACTGTTATGTAAAAGAATGGGAAGCCACTAGGTGGCAGCACAACGTCACATAACAGGATTTTTTATCCAGATGGCTGTGAATCTACTAGTCATTAGGTTACCTGACTCAAGTAATCATTCATAGATCTCCACAGCCAAATGTAGATGTATTGAAGTAGAACAGTGAGACCAGAACCAGTTAGGCTTGTATTTTACCATGGAGATTCAAAAACACAATTTAAACTTCCTTGACATTACAATAATAAATACCAACCAAGGCCGGTTACCACAACACTGAAAACTGACAGCCACAAGTGGGTTACTATCCTGGCAGAGCTACCATCCGGCTCCCCTACGTAGAGGAATACCGAAAAGCCAATATATACGCCTAAGGAGAAATTGGTCAACGGTGAATGAGTACATGATAAAATCGAGGGAATTACAAAAACGCTTCCTACAAAAGGGATGTCCTAAAAAAGTGCTAGGCCAACGCCCTTACAAGAGACAGAAATTCTCTATTGACCCCTAAAGCACGAGAACAACAAGATAATGAGATCCATCTAATAGGAACCTACGACGACCGAAATCAGGGGGTGATGAACATACTCCATGATCTTTGGGCAATTTTGAGATCAGATAAAGATCTGCAAGATGTGGTGGTCCCTGAGAGCCCCAGGGTCACATACAGGAGAGGCAGGAACCTTAGAGATCACCTTGTGCGCAGCCACTTTGTGGAGGACAACACGGGCAAAACAACATGGCTGAGCAGTGACACCACGGGGACTTATAGATGTGGTGACTGCAAAGCCTGCAAATACATCTGTAAAAGCAAGAAATGTATCAGTGCCACAACCAAACTAGAAGACCAAAATCACGAATTCACAAACTGCAAGACGCAAGGAGTAATCTATATGGCAACTTGCCAATGTCCGATGAACTACATCGGCAAAACCAAAGAGTTCCGGAGACGGATATTGCACCATATCGGTTATGTCAGACGTAGGGAGGACACAACTCTCTCGAGACACATGCTTGAGAAACACACCTTGGACCCGTTTTCTTTATATTTTCAAGCCATTGAAGTAGTACGCCCCCCCCGAGAGGAGGTAATTGGGACCAACTGCTGCTTCAGAAAGAAAGTAGATGGATCCATAGAATGAAATCCTATAACCCACACTACACAAATGAAACATTGTCCTTCTCATGTTTCATTGACACATAATAACATTTTCACCCCCTATGAAACCTCTTGAACCTCGCTAGACCTAAAAACTCTCTAAAATATAATATGTAGAATCCAGTCCATGTTCTTCATAATGGATATTGGTCCACATAACTATCAAATCAGCGCCTTATAGGACCAAAACTATTAAAGTTATTATACTTTAAAATCACAAAATGACCTCTTGAACAAATTGAACTTTGATAACAATTGGACAAATTTCATCAGAATTTCTTCCTTTGTTTTTAGATTATAAAATACTCATCTGAAGACTTAATAATACAGATACATCGATACAATCAGACACACTGATACAATCAGAATAAAAGTCATCCCAATGTCTATTATGGACATATTGATACGATCAAATGAAATGAACTTTGAGGAAATAGACGTCCGCAAGCGTTTGCTGGTGCGGAAGCAGTGACATAGCCAGATGGCATTTGTCACGATGAAAGGAAGTTCTGCATCGATCTAAGTGTAGGTGGGACGAGGTAGCACATGAAACAGGCAGATCTGTCTGTAAACAAAACAAATGACAAACTCCGAACAAACACTATTAACAACTCATATCGCAACAAACTCGTAGAGACGACATTATAAGATGCAATGCAATATACCAGTCTCCTTCCCTAGATATAAAAGACATATTAATACTGTGAGATCGCAGTGCAGCCAAGACATCTCTGTGAGAAAAAGATCCTACTGGAAGAATGAGACGAGTCCCTGCATGATTATATGATCGCAACATGATACGCCTGCAACGCACCCGAGTCACTCGATTGGATGACAGAAGGGGGGGCGCACAAGAGGTGGCACCAACTTTCCTATAAAGTCACGCTGGTTTAGCCGCCAGACGCTGCTGGCAACCCTGCCGATAAGTTTATTACAAAACCATCGTACTATCAAACCAAAAAAGATCATAGACTGTGAGCCCCTGATGACCATGAGAGTCTCATATAAGAATGATGAAACGCATAGGGCTGAGCATTTCTATAGAAAGTACTACAAGAGATGATTAGCCAGGCTACCTCAATATAAAGCTCCTAGATCAGGAGAAACAAGCACCGCACCGGTATATGACGGCAGCACTATAAAGCCGTTCTGAAGAGAATAGCACAGGACATGGTAAAATGAAGATTATTAATGCCATTATCAGACTGCAGACTCACAATGAGGAGAAATGAGATGGCGTGATTTCTAATAGCCAGAGGCTAAATTGAAAAGGGAGTTATAAATATAAATAAAGAGATACCCCTAGGAATTGTGACTAATCCCTGGCCTCCCAACAAGACCATATATATAAATGGTTAGCCGGTGAGATAAATTAAAACCATACACAATAGTCCTATGTTTAGGATAATTTTAGGAAATTTGTCACGGATTTTGGACACTTAAAAAAAAATCCTTTTTAAAATATTGAATAAAGGTTATTTTTTATATTTTACTCCCATTGGATTTGACTGAAATACTGCAGAATTATCTTGGAGCATATTTATACTATATAAAACAGTGAGGGGTCAATATTGGTTTAGTAGTTTCCATATTACTCTGGATAGGCTTCTCAGTGTCTGCGGCATGGCAGGCTGGATGGCAGCGTTCTGCTACGATCCAGCCTGCCATCTCAATGTAGCAGAGCTGGAGCCGTCGTGGGAACCATGGAAAGGTAAAGATGAGGTTTGTTAATTATTTTACTTCTATTGCAGGAGACATTGGCTTCAGCTGGAATGGGCGTGATGGTAAGTATGGTTTAATTTAGGATATTAAAGTATTGTGTGCTTATTTCAATTAAAGGATTTTATTCTGGGTGTTGGTGTTTTATTCACTTTCACTATGGGGTTAGTAATGGGCACGTCTTATAGACACCTCCTCATTACTAACCTGGGCTTGATGTCAGCTGGCATTATAAGCTGACATCAACCCCAGCCCTATTACTCCAGTGCCACCGCTACAGGGCAGTGGGAGAGCGAGGCTAAGTGCCAGAATTGGCGTATCCTATGGATGTGTCATTTCTCGGGCGGCTGACGGCTGGTGTTTCTAGCCTGTGAGGCGGACAATATTCATGGCACCCTTCCTGGGCTATTAATATCAGCCCCCAGCTGTCTGCCTAGCCTTTGCTAGCTATTAAAATAGGGGGAACCCACGTCATTTTTTTTTGGGTCCCCCATTTTAAGATGGCGGATACACAGGTGCAAAATACTGATGAAACAATCACTCACAACCTACAATTTCATGGAGGGGGTGACTGCCTAGTATTAGAATTGCACAAAGATAGGCTTGTATAGGGTGCTGTTCACACTAGGGTAGTGCACAGTATCCGGCCCTGGGCACAGAGCGGGTCTGGGCCATGGCTGCACCCTATCGACAACATAGGACCCGGCTCCGAGTCCCCCATCCCCCAGGGTAGGGCTTCCAGCGTCACACATCTGCTATCTTTATGTGGGCCTGCTGCATCATAGTAGTGCATTTGGCTTTGAAGATCAGGCCAGGTAAACACTGCTGCCCTTTCCTTACCCCCAGCATAGTGAGCGGGGGTGAGGAGCAAGGGGGAATGTGTGTGTGGAAATATAAGGAACAGGGGGGTAATGTGTCAGGAGACAGAGTAGGGGGGAGAAAAGTTTGTGCGGGCACATAATAGAGACTGGGTAATGTGGAGAAAGGGTTAACATGAAGAGACAGTGTGAGGGCATACCAAAGAGGAGACAGAACATGTACTGATGGTGGTTCTGGTGATGTTGTACTGTACTGATGAGGGTTGTGATGCTGTATTTCTGCATACTGCTGGTAGTTCTATTGATGTATTTTTGTGCAGCTATTGGTTCTGATCCTGTACACATGGAACAGTCCATAACTTGTAAGATTACATGATACATGGCCATGTTAATAAAGTGTTGTGCTGTCTGAGAAGAGTTACTGTTTTTATTTGTTTTAGGAAAATTAAAGGGTTAGATCAAGTTTGTGATGAAAGTCTGCAATCACTGACAGCATACCTCTGAATTTTCACCGTGTGCATGTGCACTGCATGCGGTCAGGATTCTCTGGTGCTAGTGGTGAGAGCAGGAAGTCTTGAAACCACAATTATGCGAATTGCATACACATGATCACATGCCGACTAGACATGCGTGGCCTCATTCTATACAAATTACTTGAGTGAGGCTGGTCACGTTTAGTTGGAATGTGGCCAGAAGTATGAAAATCTCATACTTGCACGCACATGACCTTTCAGGATTCTCCTGTACTGGAGGAAAGGTGAAAGTGTGCAGTGCATGCGCTGCGAGTATTCAGAAGTCTGCAGTCACCTAGAGTTCTTCCGACTTTAATCACAAACCTGGACAACCCTTTTAATTATACAATTAAGTACTGTAGCATGCCCAATCCTAAGAGCGTGTAATATACTCAATGTCAGGATTCAGCTCTGCTAGCTGGGTCCAGCAGACACCACATGACCACTCGTATGTGATTTTCATATTTACGGTTATGTGACAACTAGCCTTTAATCCTGCTTCTCTTTATGAAATAGGAGCTGTAGTTTTTGACTGAAATTGAGAGAATTAGGAAGAGTAGCTAGTCACGTGACTGTCAAAAAGCAAATCGTATATGAGCGGTCACATGACTACTATTCAAACTGCATGAGCGGTGTGTGTGGGGGGCGCCAAACTGAATTCCTGCTCCGGGTGCCGGAAAACAGATCTGCCTCTGTGCTAAGCTTGCAGATATGGTCAGAAGGTTCTGTAAGACATTGCTCTATAGATCAGATATTCTTCCAGAAACAAACCGCCTGGAAGCCTCCTTGTCAGATTTATGCTTAAGAACTAATTATATTTTACTTTAAATATTTCTAATAAAGAAAATAATCAATACAGTAATTATAATCCATAATATTCCAATATGTTATATTACTTGTGATACGTCTGATATAGTCTAGCTTTATTAAATCATGTTTTGTTTCTGTAAAGGAAATCGAGGCTGAGCCTGCAGATATTGTTAGAAAGTTCTGTACCATGTTATTCTACAGATAAAATGTACTCACAGAAACCAGGCGTCTGGAGGTCTCCTGCAACAGACTTATCCTTGAGAACTAAGAATTGTAATGTTTAATCTGAACATGCATGGAAACTTTGTTACTGTGAGCCAGAACTTTGGTTTAGATACTGCACTCTTCTGTAACAGAGTAGGTCCCTCTCTCATTCATAGGGGTCCTGTATACACAATTTATGTCTCATCTCCATCTCTGAACTGTAACTATTATTCAAATTACATTTTTCTCTCATTCTGATCACCTGTGAATATGGATGTTTTGCTTGGAATACAGATTTCCATGTCATTTCATTATATTGTCTGGGCGTGCGTGGAAACTCCATGCAGGAGAGAAATTTACATTTAAATATTTCATCCTTTTGCAAGAAGGCCGACCCACTGCTCATTCCTAGAGGTTTCTGTATAAGTGTTTTTATATCTTAGCCTTATCTATACCTTTTTTAATTGTAAGTTTATTCTAAATTAACCTCCATTTTATTCAATTACCTATGAAGACCTGGTTTGTCCAGAAGTCTGCACCGACTTCTGCTCTCAAGCTCATCCAGTGGCCAGTATCATTATGGTATGGCATCCAGCGGCCAGTATCGTTATGGTATGGCATCCAGCGGCCAGTATCGTTATGGTATGGCATCCAGCGGCCAGTATCGTAATGGTATGGCATCCAGCGGCCAGTATCATTATGGTATGGCATCCAGCGGCCAGTATCATTATGGTATGGCATCCAGTGGCCAGTATCATTATGGTATGGCATCCAGTGGCCAGTATCATTATGGTATGGCATCCAGTGGCCAGTATCATTATGGTATGGCATCCAGTGGCCAGTATCATTATGGTATGGCATCCAGTGGCCAGTATCATTATGGTATGGCATCCAGTGGCCAGTATCATTATGGTATGGCATCCAGTGGCCAGTATCATTATGGTATGGCATCCAGTGGCCAGTATCATTATGGTATGGCATCCAGTGGCCAGTATCATTATGGTACGGCATCCAGTGGCCAGTATCATTATGGTACGGCATCCAGTGGCCAGTATCATTATGGTACGGCATCCAGTGGCCAGTATCATTATGGTACGGCATCCAGTGGCCAGTATCATTATGGTACGGCATCCAGTGGCCAGTATCATTATGGTATGGCATCCAGTGGCCAGTATCATTATGGTACGGCATCCAGTGGCCAGTATCATTATGGTATGGCATCCAGTAGCCAGTATCATTATTATACACACTATAAGCCTCCCAATTGGCATCAAGATAACAGAACAGTAGTGTTGCGCAGACGTGCTTGGATAAGGTGTCATCTGAGCATGCTCGGGTGCTAACAGATTATCTTTTGCGTGCTCTAATAATATGTTCACACCGCCGCGGCTCCACACAAACTGGCAAGCCCTGCATGTATTGCGGCGGTCTAACAGCCGTGAGACATGCAGCCACGGTGACGCAAACATTTTTCAAGCACGCCGAAGATACTCTTAGCACCCGAGAATACTCGGATAACGCCTTATCGGAGCACGTTAGCTTATCACTACAGAACAGATCTGAACAGTGCTCAGGATTCTCCTCACCTAGCACCCTGCCGAGAATAATAAATGCCTGTAGCCAATTTCCAAAAGTCCCTCCTACATTGCTCACCCTCCACCTCCCTATGCTTTTTCCCTGCTCCCACATTTCAGTGACGAAACACTCAAGTGGCAGTAAAGTAGATATAGCTGCAGTTTTCCTTTTCCAAATATTTTTAACTTCCATTTTTTAAATGAGGCCCTAATGGTCCTTGAAAGCATACACACACGCTCCCAAGTCAGACTTTGTTGCAGACGGACAAGCCTATTTTTGGTAACAGTCTCTGCTGCCACTGGCCAAGTCCCAACACATCCTTCCGCATCATCAACCCTAACAGACCATGCTGCTACAGGCCCCTCACACTGTGGTCCCAACTGCAACACCCGGTGGCCTAAAAGATGTACCCAGGTCACCGTACGTGAGGTGTGAAAGCGTGTAACTGGCATGTCTCACCGGAGGTCATCACCACAACCCACTAATGGTCCATCCTAACTGACTCTGGGCATTTTGAGGACCTGATGCAAAGTTTCTTCTGGATTAACGACCTCTGATGAAGTCTGCAATAATGAAAAATAATAATAATAAAATAAACGCTGCATTGCACCGAATGACCAGCAGGTGGCAACGAAGTCACAACATTAACTAGCCCCCTATTGTAGAAAACCTAAACACCATCAGGAGGTGCTGAGGCTTCATGAGAACGCGCCACCCCCAAACTTAAAAGGCTTTTCCACTATTCAGACAACTTCTCAATCACTGTTTCCCCTGAGTAAAATAATAACTATTCTACTCTGTGCCATTCCAGCAGTGTCAGCACTGGCTCTCCCGGGGTCCGCGATCCCTGCGGCCAATCAGAGGTGTCTTCACTCTCTCGTACTTTGGAGGAATTGACCGCTGCAGCTGCTCTCCCACTTCCTCCAGATGTCAATGATGTCTGTAGGAGAGGAAAGTGAAGCCAGCGCTGAATGTCACGCCAAAGATGGCTGCCCTCCTATTATATAAATCTCACTATAACTCCACCACCAGCCTATCACATTCCTAGTTCCACATCCAACCTCCATATCAAACCCTGTAATAAACCCTTCATTACCTGGTCTTGTCAGGACCTCAATAAACCCAGCCTTTTTGAGGCCTAGTTCTGTACGGCCATTAATAATGCACTGGTGTAAATAATGTGTGTGAGGTAAATGGTGTGGAAAACCGGATTGTAATCAAGCAATGATTTCTTCAATTGGACTGCAATGTCCTGAACCCTACGACTTGTACCAGTCATGTGACTTATGCTGCCCCAGGACTACAGCCATATTGGCCAAAGCTGTGATATCACAGAGGCACATACCAGCATGTGGAAGCATGGCGACATAGCGATGACATCACAATGGCAGGTGCCGGAATGTGGATTCTATGACATCGCGATGACATCACAATGGCAGGTGCCGGAATGTGGAATCCATGACAGCGATGACATCACAATGGCAGGTGCCGGAATGTGGAATCTATGACATAGCGATGACATCACAATGGCAGGTGCCGGAATGAAGAATCTATGACATAGCGATGACATCACAATGGCAGGTGCCGGAATGTGGATTCTATGACATAGCGATGACATCACAATGGCAGGTGCCGGAATGTGGAATCTATGACATAGCGATGACATCACAATGGCAGGCGCCTATATACACAGGAGCGCAGGTGAGAGGAGACACACGGGAGCTCACAAACCACAAGGAAGGCAAGAAGAATCGATTGGAGAATAGGGACAGGAGAAAGCCAAGAAGAACAGAATAACCCGCTTCTTAGCCTTCACTGAGCCATGACGAGACTGAGCGGATGGAAGCGGAGGAGGAGACCCAGGACCCCGTCACATCCACCTGACTGATGAGAAAGGTGAGAAATTATGTAGATTATGTAGCAGCATTACAACTATTCTCGTTACCCATAGCAACCAGTCAGAGCTCAGCTTTTATTAAAGGGGTATTCCCATCTCCAAAATCCTCTTCCAATATGTAGTAGGTGTAATAATAATAATATTAGATATCCATGCTTACAACCACCAGTTCTCTAGTTGCTAGTGGTCGTAACCATGGATACCTAAGGTCCTGCAATGCCTGCACATGAGGGAAGAGACAGCGAAGCAGAAAAACTATTCTACATTTCTAATTGAGGTTTTTTCTAATATTATTATTACACCTACTACATATTGGGATAGGATCTTGGAGATGGGAATACCCTTTTAATCTCTGATTGCTATGGGTAACTAGGAGAGTTTGTTGCTCAGCTTTGATGAGGGATGACAGATTTTACTAGACTAAGTGGATATCATTGGTGCTACCAGTGCAGCTGCACAGGGGGCTAATAGGTTAGGGGGTCACTCACCTTCATTTTGTTAATTCTGTGTATTGCTGTAGCAGTGCTGTGCGCGTATATTGATGCTGTGGGGCAGGGGCGTACATAGAAATCATCGGGCCCATAGCAGAAGTTTGAGTTGAGGCCTCCCCCTTCAAAAGATATTTTTAAAAAAATTATATTTGTCAGTGTCACAACTTTCCAGCCTTTACATAGTAATTTTCCCCCTGCTGAAGTCCTAGATTCCCCTCTCATTGCCACCATAACGTATGATGCCAACAAAAGTGCCCCCCAAACACAGTATGATACCCCCCATGGTGAATTCCTCTACCTTAGCCTCCACATGTACAGTAGGGTCATCAAACTATGCCCCGCCTCAACTCCCAAGGCAAAGTAAGGTGACCACAACACAGCAATCCCCCAACTGTGACCCCCACACAGCCCTCCATGTAGAGTAATGGGCCTACATACAGTATAATGGCCCCACACTGTATAATAGTCTGCACTAGCCCTCCAAACAGTATGATGGACACCACATAGGTCAGAGTAATATTCAGCTCACCCTTGAAGGATTCCCAGTGGGTTCCATATAACGAAGCACAGGATCCAGTCTCTGCCAGATGTAGAAGCAAGGTGCATCCAAATCCAGTACAAAAAAAGTCTTTATAAGAACGATTGAAACAATGGCATTGTTGTGACACACCATTTAGGTGTAGTTGGGGGTTTGGAAGGTGCACAAAATATGAGTCTAAGAACATGCAGAGTGTTTGAAACGCGTTCGGTGTTGCACATTTTCTGCACCTTCCAAACCCCCAACTACAGCTAAATGGTGTCACAGCAATCCATTTGTTTTTTCACTGGAGCTGGATATTCACTTCAATCCAAGCATGATGGACCCCACACAAACCTTAACACTGTATAATTGCTTGCATACTGTATAATGGCCCCACACAACCCTTCAAATATTATAATGGCCCCCCATAGTATAACACGCCACCATAATCCTCCATACAATAAAATACTCACTATAGTGCTCCACAGAGCATAATTCACTTCCCCATGGTCCTCCTCACAGAATAATACACTCCCCATGGTCCTCCACACAGTAATATGCACCCGCCCATAGGGTAAAACTCAACCCCCCCGCCCATAAGATAAAACTCAACCCCCCCCTCCATAGGGTGAAATACAACCCCCCCATAGGGTGAAACGCAAACCCCCGCCCATAGGGTAAAACACAACCCCACCCCCCATAGGGTAAAACGCAGCCCACAGTTTTCCAGTATTATGGGCACCACGTACTCACTGATTTTTTTTAAGAAAAATACAATACTCACCGCTCCTTGTTCCCCCACTGCTTCAGTCTCTGCAGCGCATATACTCACCTCAGCAGCTACACTATCTGACACAGCATGGAGTGCGATGAAGTGTCATCATCGTGCCCGCTGTGTCAGATGCAGGAGGGAGGGAGCATTAAATGCTGCCGTTCAGTCAATACCATGGTTAATCACTAACAGGGGCATTTAAGTGTCCTGGTAGCTACTTCACTCATGTACCTCTTCCCATCGCCCCATAGAAGTGATTGCCGAAGATTTACCATGGCAGTCAGGGGCCTTAAAGAAGGATTCAATCACTGCCATCTTAGTACTCCTATAAAGCTTGGCTTCACAAGAGAATGTCAATTAAACTACATGCATATACTGCAATAATACAAAATTACAAAATATAGTATAAGAGGTTAAATGATCACATAAGTCCACTAAGTTAACTTAAAAATAAAGTAAAAATTGAAAAAGTTTTGAAAAATATGAACGTTTAAATTATACTTCAACCGTTATGTTAAAATACCCCCCAAAACATAAAATGAAATGCTCTTCTTCACAAAAAAAACACAATCAAAAGCAATGACATTTAATGCAACCCAAAAAGGTATCAAAAACGGATCAATTCACTTGTATTGAGAGAGGCTGAACACATCCAGTCGGCACGTGATAGCGTGTATGCAAATTGCAATCTTGCGGCGCCAGTACTAGAGAAATTCTGTCCGCTCGCACACTGTGCACTTTAAGGAGCCACAAGTCTGACTGCAGATGGCGCCCCAAACCTGGGCAAACCTTTTAATATACCCCAAAATTGTATCAATAAAAGCTACGCAAAATCACGCCCTCACAAAGGTCCATCAACAGAAAAAAAAATGTAAAAGGTCTCAGAATATGGTGACCCAAACCAATTTCTTTAGTGTTGTTACATAGTTGTTTAACCACCATGGGAGATAAAACACCTTGAGTTTGGTATTGCGGTTATCTCAATGACCTGGAGAATTATATTATAATCTAAAAACAAATCCTTAAAAGACAATAGTGGAATTGCTTTTATCTCATTATTTCATCCCAACACAGATTTTGTTTCTCTCCACATTTCAGACCTATGATAAATATATAGTTGTATAGTTTGTTTTTATCTTAGTGGTGAAAACATTTTATTTTGTTTCATTTTGCAACAAAGAAAATAACTCGTTTCCCACTATTTTCTGTGGCCAAATATTTTCCTATTGGTAAAGCAAAATGAGGATTTAGTTTGTGTGAGTGAAGCTCATGTTTTTATTGACAAAAGTTTGGGGAACATAGAAGATTTTGATTCTTTTTTAAAATCATTATTTGGGTATGTTATATGGTTATTAAAGGGGTAAATACTTGTTATGGTGCTAATATTATGGGTTCAATAATTTAACGTTTTATATGGCGATTGGATTAAATGATACTTCCGCGTTTTAAATTTTTATACCTTTGAAATCAGATCGGGGCCCGTCTGCCCACCAGGGACAGGTGATCGGGGCCCGTCTGCCCACCAGGGACAGGTGATCGGGGCCCGTCTGCCCACCAGGGACAGGTGATCGGGGCCCGTCTGCCCACCAGGGACAGGTGATCGGGGCCCGTCTGCCCACCAGGGACAGGTGATCGGGGCCCGTCTGCCCACCAGGGACAGGTGATCGGGGCCCGTCTGCCCACCAGGGACAGGTGATCGGGGCCCGTCTGCCCACCAGGGACAGGTGATCGGGGCCCGTCTGCCCACCAGGGACAGGTGATCGGGGCCCGTCTGCCCACCAGGGACAGGTGATCGGGGCCCGTCTGCCCACCAGGGACAGGTGATCGGGGCCCGTCTGCCCACCAGGGACAGGTGATCGGGGCCCGTCTGCCCACCAGGGACAGGTGATCGGGGCCCGTCTGCCCACCAGGGACAGGTGATCGGGGCCCGTCTGCCCACCAGGGACAGGTGATCGGGGCCCGTCTGCCCACCAGGGACAGGTGATCGGGGCCCGTCTGCCCACCAGGGACAGGTGATCGGGGCCCGTCTGCCCACCAGGGACAGGTGATCGGGGCCCGTCTGCCCACCAGGGACAGGTGATCGGGGCCCGTCTGCCCACCAGGGACAGGTGATCGGGGCCCGTCTGCCCACCAGGGACAGGTGATCGGGGCCCGTCTGCCCACCAGGGACAGGTGATCGGGGCCCGTCTGCCCAACAGGTGATCGGGGCCCGTCTGCCCACCAGGGACAGGTGATCGGGGCCCGTCTGCCCACCAGGGACAGGTGATCGGGGCCCGTCTGCCCACCAGGGACAGGTGATCGGGGCCCGTCTGCCCACCAGGGACAGGTGATCGGGGCCCGTCTGCCCACCAGGGACAGGTGATCGGGGCCCGTCTGCCCACCAGGGACAGGTGATCGGGGCCCGTCTGCCCACCAGGGACAGGTGATCGGGGCCCGTCTGCCCACCAGGGACAGGTGATCGGGGCCCGTCTGCCCACCAGGGACAGGTGATCGGGGCCCGTCTGCCCACCAGGGACAGGTGATCGGGGCCCGTCTGCCCACCAGGGACAGGTGATCGGGGCCCGTCTGCCCACCAGGGACAGGTGATCGGGGCCCGTCTGCCCACCAGGGACAGGTGATCGGGGCCCGTCTGCCCACCAGGGACAGGTGATCGGGGCCCGTCTGCCCACCAGGGACAGGTGATCGGGGCCCGTCTGCCCACCAGGGACAGGTGATCGGGGCCCGTCTGCCCACCAGGGACAGGTGATCGGGGCCCGTCTGCCCACCAGGGACAGGTGATCGGGGCCCGTCTGCCCACCAGGGACAGGTGATCGGGGCCCGTCTGCCCACCAGGGACAGGTGATCGGGGCCCGTCTGCCCACCAGGGACAGGTGATCGGGGCCCGTCTGCCCACCAGGGACAGGTGATCGGGGCCCGTCTGCCCACCAGGGACAGGTGATCGGGGCCCGTCTGCCCACCAGGGACAGGTGATCGGGGCCCGTCTGCCCACCAGGGACAGGTGATCGGGGCCCGTCTGCCCACCAGGGACAGGTGATCGGGGCCCGTCTGCCCACCAGGGACAGGTGATCGGGGCCCGTCTGCCCACCAGGGACAGGTGATCGGGGCCCGTCTGCCCACCAGGGACAGGTGATCGGGGCCCGTCTGCCCACCAGGGACAGGTGATCGGGGCCCGTCTGCCCACCAGGGACAGGTGATCGGGGCCCGTCTGCCCACCAGGGACAGGTGATCGGGGCCCGTCTGCCCACCAGGGACAGGTGATCGGGGCCCGTCTGCCCACCAGGGACAGGTGATCGGGGCCCGTCTGCCCACCAGGGACAGGTGATCGGGGCCCGTCTGCCCACCAGGGACAGGTGATCGGGGCCCGTCTGCCCACCAGGGACAGGTGATCGGGGCCCGTCTGCCCACCAGGGACAGGTGATCGGGGCCCGTCTGCCCACCAGGGACAGGTGATCGGGGCCCGTCTGCCCACCAGGGACAGGTGATCGGGGCCCGTCTGCCCACCAGGGACAGGTGATCGGGGCCCGTCTGCCCACCAGGGACAGGTGATCGGGGCCCGTCTGCCCACCAGGGACAGGTGATCGGGGCCCGTCTGCCCACCAGGGACAGGTGATCGGGGCCCGTCTGCCCACCAGGGACAGGTGATCGGGGCCCGTCTGCCCACCAGGGACAGGTGATCGGGGCCCGTCTGCCCACCAGGGACAGGTGATCGGGGCCCGTCTGCCCACCAGGGACAGGTGATCGGGGCCCGTCTGCCCACCAGGGACAGGTGATCGGGGCCCGTCTGCCCACCAGGGACAGGTGATCGGGGCCCGTCTGCCCACCAGGGACAGGTGATCGGGGCCCGTCTGCCCACCAGGGACAGGTGATCGGGGCCCGTCTGCCCACCAGGGACAGGTGATCGGGGCCCGTCTGCCCACCAGGGACAGGTGATCGGGGCCCGTCTGCCCACCAGGGACAGGTGATCGGGGCCCGTCTGCCCACCAGGGACAGGTGATCGGGGCCCGTCTGCCCACCAGGGACAGGTGATCGGGGCCCGTCTGCCCACCAGGGACAGGTGATCGGGGCCCGTCTGCCCACCAGGGACAGGTGATCGGGGCCCGTCTGCCCACCAGGGACAGGTGATCGGGGCCCGTCTGCCCACCAGGGACAGGTGATCGGGGCCCGTCTGCCCACCAGGGACAGGTGATCGGGGCCCGTCTGCCCACCAGGGACAGGTGATCGGGGCCCGTCTGCCCACCAGGGACAGGTGATCGGGGCCCGTCTGCCCACCAGGGACAGGTGATCGGGGCCCGTCTGCCCACCAGGGACAGGTGATCGGGGCCCGTCTGCCCACCAGGGACAGGTGATCGGGGCCCGTCTGCCCACCAGGGACAGGTGATCGGGGCCCGTCTGCCCACCAGGGACAGGTGATCGGGGCCCGTCTGCCCACCAGGGACAGGTGATCGGGGCCCGTCTGCCCACCAGGGACAGGTGATCGGGGCCCGTCTGCCCACCAGGGACAGGTGATCGGGGCCCGTCTGCCCACCAGGGACAGGTGATCGGGGCCCGTCTGCCCACCAGGGACAGGTGATCGGGGCCCGTCTGCCCACCAGGGACAGGTGATCGGGGCCCGTCTGCCCACCAGGGACAGGTGATCGGGGCCCGTCTGCCCACCAGGGACAGGTGATCGGGGCCCGTCTGCCCACCAGGGACAGGTGATCGGGGCCCGTCTGCCCACCAGGGACAGGTGATCGGGGCCCGTCTGCCCACCAGGGACAGGTGATCGGGGCCCGTCTGCCCACCAGGGACAGGTGATCGGGGCCCGTCTGCCCACCAGGGACAGGTGATCGGGGCCCGTCTGCCCACCAGGGACAGGTGATCGGGGCCCGTCTGCCCACCAGGGACAGGTGATCGGGGCCCGTCTGCCCACCAGGGACAGGTGATCGGGGCCCGTCTGCCCACCAGGGACAGGTGATCGGGGCCCGTCTGCCCACCAGGGACAGGTGATCGGGGCCCGTCTGCCCACCAGGGACAGGTGATCGGGGCCCGTCTGCCCACCAGGGACAGGTGATCGGGGCCCGTCTGCCCACCAGGGACAGGTGATCGGGGCCCGTCTGCCCACCAGGGACAGGTGATCGGGGCCCGTCTGCCCACCAGGGACAGGTGATCGGGGCCCGTCTGCCCACCAGGGACAGGTGATCGGGGCCCGTCTGCCCACCAGGGACAGGTGATCGGGGCCCGTCTGCCCACCAGGGACAGGTGATCGGGGCCCGTCTGCCCACCAGGGACAGGTGATCGGGGCCCGTCTGCCCACCAGGGACAGGTGATCGGGGCCCGTCTGCCCACCAGGGACAGGTGATCGGGGCCCGTCTGCCCACCAGGGACAGGTGATCGGGGCCCGTCTGCCCACCAGGGACAGGTGATCGGGGCCCGTCTGCCCACCAGGGACAGGTGATCGGGGCCCGTCTGCCCACCAGGGACAGGTGATCGGGGCCCGTCTGCCCACCAGGGACAGGTGATCGGGGCCCGTCTGCCCACCAGGGACAGGTGATCGGGGCCCGTCTGCCCACCAGGGACAGGTGATCGGGGCCCGTCTGCCCACCAGGGACAGGTGATCGGGGCCCGTCTGCCCACCAGGGACAGGTGATCGGGGCCCGTCTGCCCACCAGGGACAGGTGATCGGGGCCCGTCTGCCCACCAGGGACAGGTGATCGGGGCCCGTCTGCCCACCAGGGACAGGTGATCGGGGCCCGTCTGCCCACCAGGGACAGGTGATCGGGGCCCGTCTGCCCACCAGGGACAGGTGATCGGGGCCCGTCTGCCCACCAGGGACAGGTGATCGGGGCCCGTCTGCCCACCAGGGACAGGTGATCGGGGCCCGTCTGCCCACCAGGGACAGGTGATCGGGGCCCGTCTGCCCACCAGGGACAGGTGATCGGGGCCCGTCTGCCCACCAGGGACAGGTGATCGGGGCCCGTCTGCCCACCAGGGACAGGTGATCGGGGCCCGTCTGCCCACCAGGGACAGGTGATCGGGGCCCGTCTGCCCACCAGGGACAGGTGATCGGGGCCCGTCTGCCCACCAGGGACAGGTGATCGGGGCCCGTCTGCCCACCAGGGACAGGTGATCGGGGCCCGTCTGCCCACCAGGGACAGGTGATCGGGGCCCGTCTGCCCACCAGGGACAGGTGATCGGGGCCCGTCTGCCCACCAGGGACAGGTGATCGGGGCCCGTCTGCCCACCAGGGACAGGTGATCGGGGCCCGTCTGCCCACCAGGGACAGGTGATCGGGGCCCGTCTGCCCACCAGGGACAGGTGATCGGGGCCCGTCTGCCCACCAGGGACAGGTGATCGGGGCCCGTCTGCCCACCAGGGACAGGTGATCGGGGCCCGTCTGCCCACCAGGGACAGGTGATCGGGGCCCGTCTGCCCACCAGGGACAGGTGATCGGGGCCCGTCTGCCCACCAGGGACAGGTGATCGGGGCCCGTCTGCCCACCAGGGACAGGTGATCGGGGCCCGTCTGCCCACCAGGGACAGGTGATCGGGGCCCGTCTGCCCACCAGGGACAGGTGATCGGGGCCCGTCTGCCCACCAGGGACAGGTGATCGGGGCCCGTCTGCCCACCAGGGACAGGTGATCGGGGCCCGTCTGCCCACCAGGGACAGGTGATCGGGGCCCGTCTGCCCACCAGGGACAGGTGATCGGGGCCCGTCTGCCCACCAGGGACAGGTGATCGGGGCCCGTCTGCCCACCAGGGACAGGTGATCGGGGCCCGTCTGCCCACCAGGGACAGGTGATCGGGGCCCGTCTGCCCACCAGGGACAGGTGATCGGGGCCCGTCTGCCCACCAGGGACAGGTGATCGGGGCCCGTCTGCCCACCAGGGACAGGTGATCGGGGCCCGTCTGCCCACCAGGGACAGGTGATCGGGGCCCGTCTGCCCACCAGGGACAGGTGATCGGGGCCCGTCTGCCCACCAGGGACAGGTGATCGGGGCCCGTCTGCCCACCAGGGACAGGTGATCGGGGCCCGTCTGCCCACCAGGGACAGGTGATCGGGGCCCGTCTGCCCACCAGGGACAGGTGATCGGGGCCCGTCTGCCCACCAGGGACAGGTGATCGGGGCCCGTCTGCCCACCAGGGACAGGTGATCGGGGCCCGTCTGCCCACCAGGGACAGGTGATCGGGGCCCGTCTGCCCACCAGGGACAGGTGATCGGGGCCCGTCTGCCCACCAGGGACAGGTGATCGGGGCCCGTCTGCCCACCAGGGACAGGTGATCGGGGCCCGTCTGCCCACCAGGGACAGGTGATCGGGGCCCGTCTGCCCACCAGGGACAGGTGATCGGGGCCCGTCTGCCCACCAGGGACAGGTGATCGGGGCCCGTCTGCCCACCAGGGACAGGTGATCGGGGCCCGTCTGCCCACCAGGGACAGGTGATCGGGGCCCGTCTGCCCACCAGGGACAGGTGATCGGGGCCCGTCTGCCCACCAGGGACAGGTGATCGGGGCCCGTCTGCCCACCAGGGACAGGTGATCGGGGCCCGTCTGCCCACCAGGGACAGGTGATCGGGGCCCGTCTGCCCACCAGGGACAGGTGATCGGGGCCCGTCTGCCCACCAGGGACAGGTGATCGGGGCCCGTCTGCCCACCAGGGACAGGTGATCGGGGCCCGTCTGCCCACCAGGGACAGGTGATCGGGGCCCGTCTGCCCACCAGGGACAGGTGATCGGGGCCCGTCTGCCCACCAGGGACAGGTGATCGGGGCCCGTCTGCCCACCAGGGACAGGTGATCGGGGCCCGTCTGCCCACCAGGGACAGGTGATCGGGGCCCGTCTGCCCACCAGGGACAGGTGATCGGGGCCCGTCTGCCCACCAGGGACAGGTGATCGGGGCCCGTCTGCCCACCAGGGACAGGTGATCGGGGCCCGTCTGCCCACCAGGGACAGGTGATCGGGGCCCGTCTGCCCACCAGGGACAGGTGATCGGGGCCCGTCTGCCCACCAGGGACAGGTGATCGGGGCCCGTCTGCCCACCAGGGACAGGTGATCGGGGCCCGTCTGCCCACCAGGGACAGGTGATCGGGGCCCGTCTGCCCACCAGGGACAGGTGATCGGGGCCCGTCTGCCCACCAGGGACAGGTGATCGGGGCCCGTCTGCCCACCAGGGACAGGTGATCGGGGCCCGTCTGCCCACCAGGGACAGGTGATCGGGGCCCGTCTGCCCACCAGGGACAGGTGATCGGGGCCCGTCTGCCCACCAGGGACAGGTGATCGGGGCCCGTCTGCCCACCAGGGACAGGTGATCGGGGCCCGTCTGCCCACCAGGGACAGGTGATCGGGGCCCGTCTGCCCACCAGGGACAGGTGATCGGGGCCCGTCTGCCCACCAGGGACAGGTGATCGGGGCCCGTCTGCCCACCAGGGACAGGTGATCGGGGCCCGTCTGCCCACCAGGGACAGGTGATCGGGGCCCGTCTGCCCACCAGGGACAGGTGATCGGGGCCCGTCTGCCCACCAGGGACAGGTGATCGGGGCCCGTCTGCCCACCAGGGACAGGTGATCGGGGCCCGTCTGCCCACCAGGGACAGGTGATCGGGGCCCGTCTGCCCACCAGGGACAGGTGATCGGGGCCCGTCTGCCCACCAGGGACAGGTGATCGGGGCCCGTCTGCCCACCAGGGACAGGTGATCGGGGCCCGTCTGCCCACCAGGGACAGGTGATCGGGGCCCGTCTGCCCACCAGGGACAGGTGATCGGGGCCCGTCTGCCCACCAGGGACAGGTGATCGGGGCCCGTCTGCCCACCAGGGACAGGTGATCGGGGCCCGTCTGCCCACCAGGGACAGGTGATCGGGGCCCGTCTGCCCACCAGGGACAGGTGATCGGGGCCCGTCTGCCCACCAGGGACAGGTGATCGGGGCCCGTCTGCCCACCAGGGACAGGTGATCGGGGCCCGTCTGCCCACCAGGGACAGGTGATCGGGGCCCGTCTGCCCACCAGGGACAGGTGATCGGGGCCCGTCTGCCCACCAGGGACAGGTGATCGGGGCCCGTCTGCCCACCAGGGACAGGTGATCGGGGCCCGTCTGCCCACCAGGGACAGGTGATCGGGGCCCGTCTGCCCACCAGGGACAGGTGATCGGGGCCCGTCTGCCCACCAGGGACAGGTGATCGGGGCCCGTCTGCCCACCAGGGACAGGTGATCGGGGCCCGTCTGCCCACCAGGGACAGGTGATCGGGGCCCGTCTGCCCACCAGGGACAGGTGATCGGGGCCCGTCTGCCCACCAGGGACAGGTGATCGGGGCCCGTCTGCCCACCAGGGACAGGTGATCGGGGCCCGTCTGCCCACCAGGGACAGGTGATCGGGGCCCGTCTGCCCACCAGGGACAGGTGATCGGGGCCCGTCTGCCCACCAGGGACAGGTGATCGGGGCCCGTCTGCCCACCAGGGACAGGTGATCGGGGCCCGTCTGCCCACCAGGGACAGGTGATCGGGGCCCGTCTGCCCACCAGGGACAGGTGATCGGGGCCCGTCTGCCCACCAGGGACAGGTGATCGGGGCCCGTCTGCCCACCAGGGACAGGTGATCGGGGCCCGTCTGCCCACCAGGGACAGGTGATCGGGGCCCGTCTGCCCACCAGGGACAGGTGATCGGGGCCCGTCTGCCCACCAGGGACAGGTGATCGGGGCCCGTCTGCCCACCAGGGACAGGTGATCGGGGCCCGTCTGCCCACCAGGGACAGGTGATCGGGGCCCGTCTGCCCACCAGGGACAGGTGATCGGGGCCCGTCTGCCCACCAGGGACAGGTGATCGGGGCCCGTCTGCCCACCAGGGACAGGTGATCGGGGCCCGTCTGCCCACCAGGGACAGGTGATCGGGGCCCGTCTGCCCACCAGGGACAGGTGATCGGGGCCCGTCTGCCCACCAGGGACAGGTGATCGGGGCCCGTCTGCCCACCAGGGACAGGTGATCGGGGCCCGTCTGCCCACCAGGGACAGGTGATCGGGGCCCGTCTGCCCACCAGGGACAGGTGATCGGGGCCCGTCTGCCCACCAGGGACAGGTGATCGGGGCCCGTCTGCCCACCAGGGACAGGTGATCGGGGCCCGTCTGCCCACCAGGGACAGGTGATCGGGGCCCGTCTGCCCACCAGGGACAGGTGATCGGGGCCCGTCTGCCCACCAGGGACAGGTGATCGGGGCCCGTCTGCCCACCAGGGACAGGTGATCGGGGCCCGTCTGCCCACCAGGGACAGGTGATCGGGGCCCGTCTGCCCACCAGGGACAGGTGATCGGGGCCCGTCTGCCCACCAGGGACAGGTGATCGGGGCCCGTCTGCCCACCAGGGACAGGTGATCGGGGCCCGTCTGCCCACCAGGGACAGGTGATCGGGGCCCGTCTGCCCACCAGGGACAGGTGATCGGGGCCCGTCTGCCCACCAGGGACAGGTGATCGGGGCCCGTCTGCCCACCAGGGACAGGTGATCGGGGCCCGTCTGCCCACCAGGGACAGGTGATCGGGGCCCGTCTGCCCACCAGGGACAGGTGATCGGGGCCCGTCTGCCCACCAGGGACAGGTGATCGGGGCCCGTCTGCCCACCAGGGACAGGTGATCGGGGCCCGTCTGCCCACCAGGGACAGGTGATCGGGGCCCGTCTGCCCACCAGGGACAGGTGATCGGGGCCCGTCTGCCCACCAGGGACAGGTGATCGGGGCCCGTCTGCCCACCAGGGACAGGTGATCGGGGCCCGTCTGCCCACCAGGGACAGGTGATCGGGGCCCGTCTGCCCACCAGGGACAGGTGATCGGGGCCCGTCTGCCCACCAGGGACAGGTGATCGGGGCCCGTCTGCCCACCAGGGACAGGTGATCGGGGCCCGTCTGCCCACCAGGGACAGGTGATCGGGGCCCGTCTGCCCACCAGGGACAGGTGATCGGGGCCCGTCTGCCCACCAGGGACAGGTGATCGGGGCCCGTCTGCCCACCAGGGACAGGTGATCGGGGCCCGTCTGCCCACCAGGGACAGGTGATCGGGGCCCGTCTGCCCACCAGGGACAGGTGATCGGGGCCCGTCTGCCCACCAGGGACAGGTGATCGGGGCCCGTCTGCCCACCAGGGACAGGTGATCGGGGCCCGTCTGCCCACCAGGGACAGGTGATCGGGGCCCGTCTGCCCACCAGGGACAGGTGATCGGGGCCCGTCTGCCCACCAGGGACAGGTGATCGGGGCCCGTCTGCCCACCAGGGACAGGTGATCGGGGCCCGTCTGCCCACCAGGGACAGGTGATCGGGGCCCGTCTGCCCACCAGGGACAGGTGATCGGGGCCCGTCTGCCCACCAGGGACAGGTGATCGGGGCCCGTCTGCCCACCAGGGACAGGTGATCAGGGCCCGTCTGCCCACCAGGGACAGGTGATCGGGGCCCGTCTGCCCACCAGGGACAGGTGATCGGGGCCCGTCTGCCCACCAGGGACAGGTGATCGGGGCCCGTCTGCCCACCAGGGACAGGTGATCGGGGCCCGTCTGCCCACCAGGGACAGGTGATCGGGGCCCGTCTGCCCACCAGGGACAGGTGATCGGGGCCCGTCTGCCCACCAGGGACAGGTGATCGGGGCCCGTCTGCCCACCAGGGACAGGTGATCGGGGCCCGTCTGCCCACCAGGGACAGGTGATCGGGGCCCGTCTGCCCACCAGGGACAGGTGATCGGGGCCCGTCTGCCCACCAGGGACAGGTGATCGGGGCCCGTCTGCCCACCAGGGACAGGTGATCGGGGCCCGTCTGCCCACCAGGGACAGGTGATCGGGGCCCGTCTGCCCACCAGGGACAGGTGATCGGGGCCCGTCTGCCCACCAGGGACAGGTGATCGGGGCCCGTCTGCCCACCAGGGACAGGTGATCGGGGCCCGTCTGCCCACCAGGGACAGGTGATCGGGGCCCGTCTGCCCACCAGGGACAGGTGATCGGGGCCCGTCTGCCCACCAGGGACAGGTGATCGGGGCCCGTCTGCCCACCAGGGACAGGTGATCGGGGCCCGTCTGCCCACCAGGGACAGGTGATCGGGGCCCGTCTGCCCACCAGGGACAGGTGATCGGGGCCCGTCTGCCCACCAGGGACAGGTGATCGGGGCCCGTCTGCCCACCAGGGACAGGTGATCGGGGCCCGTCTGCCCACCAGGGACAGGTGATCGGGGCCCGTCTGCCCACCAGGGACAGGTGATCGGGGCCCGTCTGCCCACCAGGGACAGGTGATCGGGGCCCGTCTGCCCACCAGGGACAGGTGATCGGGGCCCGTCTGCCCACCAGGGACAGGTGATCGGGGCCCGTCTGCCCACCAGGGACAGGTGATCGGGGCCCGTCTGCCCACCAGGGACAGGTGATCGGGGCCCGTCTGCCCACCAGGGACACCCCCCCCCCCCCGTGGGCGCTTCTAGAACTCCCCCCCCCCCCGTGGGCGCTTCTAGAACTCCCCCCCCCCCCCGGTGGGCGCTTCTAGAACTACCCCCGGTGGGCGCTTCTAGAACTACCCCCGGTGGGCGCTTCTAGAACTACCCCCGGTGGGCGCTTCTAGAACTACCCCCGGTGGGCGCTTCTAGAACTACCCCCGGTGGGCGCTTCTAGAAGTCCTCTTAGTGTGCAGTTTTAGAACTACACCTGGTGTCTGTGGGCGGTTATAGAACTACCCCCCTGGTGCCGTGAGTAGTTCTAGAACTTCTTTTAGTGTGCGGTTCTAATACTGCTCCTGGTGGGCGCCTTTAGAACTTCCCCTGGTGGGCGGTTCTAGAAGTACTCCTAGTATGCAGTTCTAGAACTACTCCCGGTGCCGATGAGCGCTTCTAGAGCTACCTCTGGTGGGCGCTTCTAGAATACTCCTAGTGTCCCGTTCTAGAACTACCCCTGGTGCCGTGAGCGGTTCTAATACTGCTCCTGGTGAGCGGTTTTAGACCTACCCTTGGTGGGCGGTTCTAGAAGTACTCCTAGTGTGCAGTACTAGAACTACCCCTGGTGCCGATGGACTCTTCTAGAAATACCCCTGGTGGGCAGTCATAGAACTACCTCTGGTGCTGGTGGGCGCTTCTAGAACTACCCCTGGTGGGCGCTTCTAGAACTAACCGCAGTGTAGTGTGCGGTTCTAATACTGTTCCAGGTGGGCGCTTCTAAAGCTACCCCTGGCGGGCGCTTCTAGAACTACCCCTGGCGGGCGCTTCTAGAACTACCCGCAGTGTAGTGTGTGGTTCTAATACTGTTCCAGGTGGGCGCTTCTAGAACTACATCTCTTGGGTGCTTCTAGAAGTACTCTTAGTGTGCGGTTCTAGAACTACCCCTGATACAGGTGGGCGGTTCTAGAACTACTGCTAATATGCAGTTCTAGAACTACCCCTGGTGGGCGCTTCTAGAACTACCCGCAGTGTAGTGTGCGGTTCTAATACTGTTCCAGGTGGGCGCTTCTAGAACTACATCTTGTGGGTGCTTCTATATGTACTCAGTGTGCGGTTCTAGAACTACCCCTGGTGCAGGTGGGCGGTTCTAGTACTACCTCTAGTGTGCAGTTCTCGAACTACTGCTAACATGCAGTTCTAGAACTACCCCTGGTGCCCGTGGGGGGTTCTAGAGCTACCCCTGGTGGGCGCTTTTAGAACTTCCCCTGGTGGGCGGTTCTAGAAGTACTCCTAGTATGCAGTTCTAGAACTACCCCTGGTGCCGTTGGGTGGTTCTGAAACTACCCCTGGTGCCGTGAGTGGTTCTAGAACTTCTACTAGTGTGCAGTTCTAATAATGCTCCTGGTAGGTGGTTCTAGAAGTACTCTAGTGAGCAGTTCTAGAAATACCCCTGGTGCCGGTGGGCGCTTCGAGAACTACTCCCTCGTGGGCGCTTCGAGAACTACTCCCTCGTGGGCGCTTCGAGAACTACTCCCTCGTGGGCGCTTCGAGAACTACTCCCTCGTGGGCGCTTCGAGAACTACTCCCTCGTGGGCGCTTCGAGAACTACTCCCTCGTGGGCGCTTCGAGAACTACACCTAGTGCCGGTGAGCGGTTCTGAAGCTACCTCTGGTGGGCGCTTCTAGAACTACCCCTGGTGGGCGCTTTTAGAACTACCCCTGGTGGGCAGTTCTAGACCTACTCCCGGTGCCGTGAGCGGTACTAGAACTACTCCTGGTGGGCAGTTCTAGAGCTACATCTGGTGGGCGGTTATAGAACTACCCCTGGTGCCGTGAGCAGTTCTAGAACTTCTTTTAGTGTGCGGTTCTAATACTGCTCCTGGTGGGTGCTTTTAGAACTTCCCCTGGTGGGCGGTTCTAGAAGTACTCCTAGTATGCAGTTCTAGATCTACACCTGCTGCCGGTGGACGGTTCTAGAACCACTCCTAGTGTGCAGCTCTAGAACTACCCCTGGGGGTGCTTCTAGAACTACCCCTCGTGGGTGCTTCTAGAACTACATCTAGTGCCGGTGAGCGGTTCTGAAACTACCCCCGGTGGGCGCTTCTAGAAGTACTCTTAGTGTGCAGTTCTAGAACTACTCCCGTTGCCGATGGAAGCTTCTAGAACTACCCCCCGATGGGCGCTTCTAGAACTACCCCTCACGGGCGCTTCTAGAAGTACTCCTAGTGTGCAGTTCTAGAACTACCCGCAGTGCCGTGAGCAGTTCTAGAACTTCTAGTGTGCAGTTCTAATACTACCCCCGGTGGGCGCTTCTAGAACTACCCCCGGTGGGCGCTTCTAGAACTACCCCCGGTGGGCGCTTCTAGAACTACCCCCGGTGGGCGCTTCTAGAACTACACCTAGTGCTGGTGAGCGGTTCTGAAACTACCCCCGCTGGGCGCTTCTAGAAGTACTCTTAGTGTGCAGTTCTAGAACTACTCCCGGTGCCGATGGACGGTTCTAGAACTACCCCCGGTGCCGATGGGCGCTTCTAGAACTACCCCCGGTGCCGTGAGCGGTTCTAGCACTTCTAGTGTGCGGTTCTAATACTGCTCCTGGTGAGCGCTTTTAGACCTACCCTTGGTGGGCGGTTCTAGAAGTACTCCTAATGTGCAGTACTAGAACTACCCCTGGTGCCGGTGTGCGCTTCTAGAACTACCCCTGGTGCCATGATCGGTTGTAGAACTTCTTCTAGATTGCGCTTCTAATACTATCACTGGTGGGCAGTTCTAGTACTACTCATTGTGCTGGTGGGCACTTCTAGAACTACCCCTGGTGGGTGGTTCTGAAACTACTGGTGCCGATGGGCGCTTCTAGAAAAACCCCTGGTGGGCGCTTCTAGAACTACCCGTAGTGTGTGGTTCTAATACTGTTCCAGGTGGGCGCTTCTAGAACTACATCTTGTGGGTGCTTCTATAAGTACTCAGTGTGCGGTTCTAGAACTACCCCTGGTGCAGGTGGGCGGTTCTAGTACTACCTCTAGTGTGCAGTTCTCGAACTACTGCTAACATGCAGTTCTAGAACTACCCCTGGTGCCCGTGGGGGGTTCTAGAGCTACCCCTGGTGGGCGCTACTAGAACTACACCTGGTGGGTGCTTCTAGAAGTACTCCTAGTATGCAGTTCTAGAACTACCCCGGTGCCGTGAGTGGTACTAGAACTAGTCCTGGTGGGCAGTTCTAGAACTTCTTCTAGTGTGCAGTTCTAATACTGCTCCTGGTGGGCGCTTTTAGAACTTCCCCTAGTGGGCGGTTCTAGAAGTACTCCTAGTGTGCAGTTCTAGAACTACCCGCAGTGCCGTGAGCAGTTCTAGAACTTCTAGTGTGCAGTTCTAATACTGCTCCTGGTGGGCACTTTTAGAACTACCCCCGGTGCCGATGGGCGCTTCTAGAACTACCCCTGGTGGGCGCTTTTAGACCTACCCTTGGTGGGCGGTTCTAGAAGTACTCCTAGTGTGCAGTACTAGAACTACCCCTGGTGCCATGATCGGTTGTAGAACTTCTTCTAGATTGCGGTTCTAATACTGCTCCTGGTGGGCGCTTCTAATACTATCACTGGTGGGCAGTTCTAGTACTACCCATTGTGCTGGTGGGCAGTTCTAGTACTACCCATTGTACTGGTGGGCAGTTCTAGTACTACCCCTGGTGGGTGGTTCTGAAACTACTGGTGCCGATGGGTGCTTCTAGAACTACCCCTGGTGGCCAGTCATAGAACTACCCCTGGTGGCCAGTCATAGAACTACCCCTGGTGGCCAGTCATAGAACTACCCCTGGTGGCCAGTCATAGAACTACCCGCAGTGTAGTGTACGGTTCTAATACTGTTCCAGGTGGGCGCTTCTAGAACTACATCTTGTGGGCGCTTCTAGAAGTACTCTTAGTGTTCCGTTCTAGAACTACCCCCAGTGCCGTGAGCGGTTCTAGAACTTCTAGTGTGCGGTTCTAATACTGCTCCTAGTGGGCGCTTTTAGACCTACCCTTGGTGGGCGGTTCTAGAAGTGCTCCTAGTGTGCAGTACTAGAAGTACCCCTGGTGCCGGTGTGCGTTTCTAGAACTACCCCTGGTGCCATGATCGGTTCTAGAAATTCTTCTAGATTGCGGTTCTAATACTACCCATTGTGCTGGTGGGCAGTTCTAGAACCACCCCTGGCGGGCAGTTCTAGAACCACCCCTGGCGCCGTGAGCGGTTCTAATACTGCTTCTGGTGGGCGCTTTTAGCACTAACCCTGGTGGGCGGTTCTAGAAGTACTCCTAGTATGCAGTTCTAGAACTACCCCTGGTGCCGGTGGGCGCCTCTAGAACTATCCCTGGTGCCAGAGTGCACTTCTAGAACGACTCCAGGTGGGCGCTTCTAGAACTACCCCTGGAGGGCGGTTCTAATACTGCTCCTGGTGGGCGCTTTTAGAACTACCCGTGGTGGGCGGTTCTAATACTGCTCCTGGTGGGCGCTTCTAGACCTAACCCCGGCGGACGCTTCTAGAACTACCCCTGGTGGGCGCTACTAGAGCTACCCCTGGTGGGCGCTACTAGAACTACCCCTGGTGGGCGCTACTAGAACTACCCCTGGTGGGCGCTACTAGAACTACCCCTGGTGGGCGCTTCTAGAAGTACTCCTCGTGTGCGGTTCTAGAACTGCCCCCGGTGCAGGTGGGCGATTCTAGAACTACCTCTAATGTGCAGTTCTAGAACTACTGCTAATATGCAGTTCTAGAACTACCCATAGAGCGCTTCTAGAACTACCCCTGGTGTCTGTGGGCGGTTCTAGAGCTACACCTGGTGGGCGGTTATAGAACTACCCCTGTTGCCGTGAGCAGTTCTAGAACTTTTTAGTGTGCGGTTCTAATACTGCTCCTGATGGGCGCTTTTAAATCTACACCTGGTGCCGGTGGACGGTTCTAGAACTACCCCTGGTGGGTGGTTCTGAAACTACCCCTGGTGCTGTGAGTGGTTCTAGAACTTCTACTAGTGTCCAGTTCTAATAATGCTCCTGGTAGGTGGTTCTAGAAGTACTCTAGTGAGCAGTTCTAGAAATACCCCTGGTGCCGGTGAGCTCTTCTAAAACTACTCCTAGTGTGCAGCTCTAGAACTACCCGCAGTGCTGTGGGCACTTCTACAACTACCCCCCTCGTGGGCACTTCTACAACTACCCCCCTCGTGGGCACTTCTACAACTACCCCCCTCGTGGGCACTTCTACAACTACCCCCCTCGTGGGCACTTCTACAACTACCCCCCTCGTGGGCACTTCTACAACTACCCCCCTCGTGGGCACTTCTACAACTACCCCCCTCGTGGGCACTTCTACAACTACCCCCCTCGTGGGCACTTCTACAACTACCCCCCTCGTGGGCACTTCTACAACTACCCCCCTCGTGGGCACTTCTACAACTACCCCCCTCGTGGGCACTTCTACAACTACCCCCCTCGTGGGCACTTCTACAACTACCCCCCTCGTGGGCACTTCTACAACTACCCCCCTCGTGGGCACTTCTACAACTACCCCCCTCGTGGGCACTTCTACAACTACCCCCCTCGTGGGCACTTCTACAACTACCCCCCTCGTGGGCACTTCTACAACTACCCCCCTCGTGGGCACTTCTACAACTACCCCCCTCGTGGGCACTTCTACAACTACCCCCCTCGTGGGCACTTCTACAACTACCCCCCTCGTGGGCACTTCTACAACTACCCCCCTCGTGGGCACTTCTACAACTACCCCCCTCGTGGGCACTTCTACAACTACCCCCCTCGTGGGCACTTCTACAACTACCCCCCTCGTGGGCACTTCTACAACTACCCCCCTCGTGGGCACTTCTAGAAGTACCCCTCGTGGGCGCTTCTAGAACTACCCCTCGTGGGCGCTTCTAGAACTACCCCTGATGCCGATGTGATCTTCTATAACTACCCTTGGAGGGCGGTTCTAGAACTACCCCTGGTGCCATGATCGGTTCTAGAACTTTCTAGTGTGCGGTTCTAATACTGCTCCTGGTGGGCGCTTCTAGAACTACCCCTGGTGGGTGGTTCTAGAACTACTCCTGGTAGTATACATCTATTCTATATTTTTCGATTTTAACTATTGTATGTACATTGGTGTGAGTGCCTGTCTCTAGGGTGTCTTACTTAACCGTGTATTTATTATAGGTTTTTTAATTTCCTATTTATGCATAATTTGACAATTTTGTTCGGTTGTTCTTGATTGGTTCTTTGACATTCCTAGTTTGCCTATGGGGTCAACGCACCAAAATGAGTCATCTAGCGTCAATGAACTTTAACCACCTTCACTGCACACGTCAGTGTTGTGCCCTTCTCCCCCGCCCCCCCAAATAGCTGCAAAGTCCCACCTGTATACTGGAGCCCAAGACCACAAGACCACAAGATCACATGCTGGATCTCTGGCACTCATGAAGTCATGTGCAGGGGCCTCAGGAGCCTCCGAACACCACACTGACATCTGTCTGCTCTCCTCCACAACTGAGCAGCATCAGAAACCCAGCTAACAGACATTGCTGTCACTGCAAACACTCATTGGATTAACTGACACGATGTCAGCAAGTTGCTGAAGATCTGGATACTGCAGCCATGAGATCTGTGGCAGCATTAGGCAGATGGGACACTGCAGCTAATAGAGAGTAAGAGTGCAACAGAGATGGCCCTAAACTGCATTTAAAGGGTGTCAGGAAAACTTAGTCAGACTTTGCAGCCCTCTGGCGCCCCCTTATCCTGCTGGTCAAACACGGTATTGACTGAGGATAAGCAACAGGGCGCAGCTGCTCTCATTTATGTCGACTATTGTGGCACGTGATGTGACAGGACGTATATATACCACCAGTTCCGTCCAGGAACGTATATATACCTCAATCCCACCACCCTCAACCACAATATCACATAAATACACCGTATGCTGCCACCACCGATCTCTTAACAGGTGGATCGGGTACCAGTTAGGTAACGTGAATTAGCGGGTGAGGAACGTGTTTGCTCGACATAGGACAAGAAGAACGAAGCTGGTAAATAATAATTTACTCCCGAAAGTTGGCAGTGTTTACAAAAGATATACAAGATTTTATAAAAGACAATTTACATATATGCATAAAACAGTTATTAAAATAAAAGGGGTAAATAATAGCAAAACCTGCGCCACGAGGTGATGGTCTCAGATTCTGTGGCGGGACGGCTCCCCGGAAATTAGGTGTGATTCCTCCATGCAGCGAGGAGTGCTTGCATCTGACGTCCCTGGGTTGGAATGAGCCAACATGGACATTCTGGTTTTTAGTAAGGAGGCAAAACACTAGGACACACCCATGTTGTTTACCTCACGCGGGGGCTCTGTTTTGTGAACCCACCCAGCTGCACAAGACATAAAAATCCTTCATCTTCCATATCTTGGTATGGGGGAGCCCCACATCCAAGATGAATACATCATTTTTTTATTTTTTTTTTTAAGGTTGAAGGAAGACTAAGTCCATCTAGTTCAACCCATAGCCTAACATGTTGATCCAGAGGAAGGGAAAAAAAAACCATGTGGAAAACACTAAGCTCCACATTGGGGAAAAAAATTCCTTCGACTCCATACGACAATCAGACTAGTTCCCTGGATCAACGCCCTATCAAGGAATCTAGTATTTATAACCTATAATATTATACTTTTCAAGAAAGGCATCCATGCCCTTCTTAAATTTAAAAAGTGAATCACTCGTTACAACATCATGCAGCAGAGAGTTCCATAGTCTCACTGCTCTTACAGTAAAGAATCCCCGTCTGTGATTATGATTAAACCTTCTTTCCTCCAGACGTAGAAGATGCCCCCTTGTCCCCGTCTCAGGCCTCAGAGTAAAAAGATCAGTAGAAAGGTCTTTGTACTGTCCCCTCATATACTTGTACATAGTAATAAGATCACCTCTAAGCCTTCTTTTTTCCACAGTAAATAACCCCAAGTGTAATAACCTGTCTTGGTATTGCAGACCCCCCAGTCCTCTAATAACCTTGGTCGCTCTTCTCTGCACCCGCTCTAGTTCAGCCATGTCTTTCTTATACACCGGAGACCAGAACTGTACACAGTATTCTAAGTGTGGTCGCACTAGTGACTTGTATAGAGGTAAAATTATGTTCTCCTCATGAGCATCTATGCCTCTTTTAATGCATCCCATTATTTTATTTGCCTTTGCAGCAGCTGCCTGACACTGGCCACTAAACGTGAGCTTGTCGTCCACCAATACACCCAGGTCTTTCAGTTACAGTTTTGCCCAGTGTTTTACAATTAAGCATATAATTATACATTTTATTTCCTCTGCCCAAGTGCATTACCTTACATTTATCCCCATTAAAGCTCATTTGTCATTTATCAGCCCAAGCTTCTAGTTTACATAGATCCTCCTGTAATATAAAATTGTCCTCCTCTGTATTGATTACCCTGCAGAGTTTAGTGTCATCTGCAAATATTGAAATATTACTCTGTATGCCCCCTACAAGGTCATTAATAAATATGTTAAAAAGAAGGGGGCCCAATTCTGACCCCTGTGGTACCCCACTGTTAACTGAGACCCAGTCTGAGTGTTTTCCATTAATAACCACCCTTTGTTTCCTATCACTGAGCCAATTCTTAACCCACATACATATATTTTCCCCTATCCCCATTGTTCTCATTTTATGTATCAACCTTTTGTGTGGAACCGTATCAAAAGCTTTTGAAAAGTCCATATACACAACATCCACTGCATTTCCTTGGTCCAGTCCCGAACTTGCCTCCTCATAAAAACTGATCAGATTAGTTTGACAGGAACGGTTCCTCGTAAATCCATGTTGATATTGGGTCATGAGGTTATTCTTCTTCAGATACTCTATTATAGCACCTCTTAGGAAACCCTCCAGGATTTTACACACAGTAGAGGTTAAGCTTACTGGCCGATAAATTTCCAAGTTCAGTTTGTCCCCTTTTTGAATATTGGCACCACATTTGCTATACGCCAGTCGTGTGGACCCTGTTATTATTGAATCTTTAAAGATTAAAAATAATGGTCTATCTATGACGTTACTTAATTCCTGCAGTACTCGCGGGTGTATCCCACCTGGGCCTGGGGATTTGTCAACTTTAGTGATTTTTAGACGCCGCCGTACTTCCTGCTGGGTTAAGCAAGTGACATTTAATGGAGAATTTTTGTTATCACTAATCATGTTTTCGGTCATGCGATTTTCTTGTGTAAATACGGTTGAAAAAAAAATCATTTAGCATATTGGCTTTTTCCTCATCCTCATCCACCATTTCACCCAGACTATTTTTAAGGGGGCCAACACTATTATTTTTTAGTGGTTTACTATTTATGTAGTTAAAGAATATTTTGGGGTTATTTTTACTTTCTCTGGCAATGATTCTCTCTGCCTCAATCTTTGCCGCCTTGATTTGCTTTTTACATAATTTATTTAATTTTCTATATTTATTTAATGCCTCATCACTACCTACATGCTTTAGTTCTCTAAATGCTTTCTTTTTGTCACTTATTGTGCCCCTTACAGCTCTATTTAGCCATAGTGGTTTCCTCCCATTTCTAGCATGTTTATTCCCAAAGGGTATATATTGTGCACAGGTCCTATTCAGGAGGTTAATAAATGTCTCCCATTTGCTTTGTGCAGCTTTATGTCTCAGGATATCGTCCCAGTTTATTGCACTAAGATCATCTCTCAACCGTTGGAAATTAGCCTTCCTGAAGTTTAGTGTCCTTGTAACCCTTCTACTACACATCTTATTAAAGGTTACATGAAAATGTATTATTTTGTGATCACTATTACCCAAGTGACCCCCAACTCGTATATTTGATATGCGGTCTGGCCTATTGGTTAATATTAGGTCTAGCAGTGCCCCCCTTCTTGTTGGGTCCTGAACCAGTTGTGAAAGGTAATTGTCTCTCATAGTTGTCAAAACCTATTACCTTTGCTTGAAGTACATGTTTCTGTCCCCCAACGTATTTCAGGGTAGTTGAAGTCTCCCATAATAATGACTTCTCCTTGAGTCGCTGTTTCATCTATTTGCTTTACGAGGATATTCTCCGCTACTTCCATTATTTTTGGAGACTTATAACAAACCCCTATCAGTAATTTATTATTTTTTCCCCCTCCCCTTATCTCCACCCACAGGGACTCTACATTTTCATTAGATTCACATATATCCTCCCGCAAGACAGGTTTTAAGGATGATTTTACATATAAACACCCCCCCCCCCTCGCTTGTTTGTACGGTCATTTCTAAACAGACTATAGCCCTGTAAATTAGCTGCCCAGTCATGGCTCTCGTCCAGCCACGTCTCAGATATTCCTACCATGTCAATTATTTTCCAACAAAATTAATTCTAATTCCTCCATTTTGTTGGTGAGGCTTCTGGCATTAGTGTACATGCATTTTATGTATCTCTCTGTACCTCTATTCCTTCTTACTTTATTGGCTGTTCTAACCCCACCCCCAATTTATTTGTGCCCAGGTCACTATCTGCACTATCTTCCCCACCTATAAAATGAATACCCCCCCCCAATCCCTAGTTTAAACACTCCTCCAACCTTCTAGCCATTTTCTCCCCCAGCACAGCTGCACCCTCCCCATTAAGGTGCAGCCGGTCCCTAGCGTAGAGTCTGTAGCCAACTGAGAAGTCGGCCCAGTTCTCCAGGAACTCAAATCCCTCCTTCCTACACCAGTTCTTGAGCCACTTATTTATCTCCCTAATCTCCCGTTGCCTCTCTGGCGTGGCACGTGGTACCGGTAGTATTTCAGAGAATACCACCTTGGAGGTCCTTGCTTTCAGCTTGCAGCCTAATTCCCTGAAGTCATCTTTAAGGACCTTCCACCTACCTCTAACTTTGTCATTTGTGCCAATGTGCACCATGACCGCTGGGTCCTCACCAGCCCCTCCCAGTAATCTGTCAACCCGATCAGCGATGTGCCGGACTTGAGCGCCAGCTAGGCAGCACACTGTTTGATGATCCCTGTCTTTGTGACAGATTGCCCTATCTGTTCCCCTAATAATTGAGTCGCCCACTACCAGCACCTGCCTGGCCTGCCCTACTCTCCTATTTCCCTCTTTACTGGAGCTGACACTCCTCCGGCTTTCAGGATACATGCCTTGCTGCAGCAGTGCTACCCCTGTACCATCACTCCCCTCATCTGCCAACTTTGCAAACTTATTGGGGTGTGCCAGATCAGGACTAGCCTCCCTTGCACTCTTCCCTCTACCCCCCCTTCTAACTGTCACCCAACTAACGGCCTCACTGTCCTGCAGCTCCAGACTACCACCCTCCCCCACATCTACCCCAGTGAGCGGCTGCTCAGTGAGCAGCAGACTCCTTTCCATGTTGTCAATGGATCTCAGTGTTGCCAGCTGCTCATTTAGATCCAGTATCTGGGCTTCCAAACGCACAACGTGCTCACATCTCGCGCAGCAGTAAGCAACCACGACCGGCTGTTCAGGATTGCCTACATGTGGCAAGATGTACACTGGATAGCATTGTCAATAATGGAGCTCATTTCCTAATGGGGATTGCAATAGACAGAATGTTAAGTAAAAAGAAAAGCAAAGAATTAATGAAATACAGACAGCAATTCAGTCCAAAGTCCTGCCTTCCAAACTTCCTGAATCCAAGTCACTGAAAAATAAGTCACACACTTACTTTCGTTCGCACTTACGCTCTGGTCACACTCCGCTCGTTCACACTCGCAAATTAAGAGATTTAAAGAGGTTTTGTTTTGTTTTTTCCCCTTTTCCAGCAATACACCCTTCACCTCAATGCACTTCCAAAGGCAAGTTTGCCGTCACCAATATTGACGGAGATTGATATCAAATATAATATTTCTATGACGTTCAGAAGCTCAGAAACCATTTCCTAGGTTTCTGGTGGTTTCCCAGTTATGAAAGATACACCATCATAACTGGAAAAAGGCGAGCATCCCAAAAATGTGGTCCATGTGTTTGTGACAGTCATGTGCATTATTAAACTTGACATTAAAAGTTTGTACAGTTACACAATAGGGCTTTGGAGGGGAAATCCAGTGTAAACCAGTATGCTTGCCCTGGGCTGAGGTTTATGGCGGTTATAAAAATTCCTTGTTTGGGGGAAGCAAGAGTAGAGTTCTATGGAGGTCCCTTCCAAGTGAACAGGGGACGGAGATTTAAGACATCTCTGGCTGTCCTTTCAACATTTTTAAAACTAGGACAAAAATACATTTTGCCTGACAAAGGGAATGTCACTAGGTTTATTGCCACCTGATCTGAGCACAGCACAACGTGTGGACAAAGATCCCCAATTCCAACGACATGTTGCTCTCTGGGCTGACTGATGTAGTTTTGATAAGTGATCCTCCACCAGCAGGAGACTGCCACCAGAGGACTAGTAAAGCTGCTGCCATGTAGTCCAACCCTGTCCCCACAACTGATGAATAGCTCTGTACACTGTGCATTGGTAGCTTTCTGCCTATCAGTGGTGTGGGTGGGGTTATACAGAGCCCAGCATTCAGAGAATTAGATCTGCAGCAGACACAGAGTATGTGCCCACGAAGCGTTTTTCAAGAGGATATGCTGCAGAATTTCCGCAGCGTAAAGGCTTTTTTAGCGCTATGTTATCCGCCCCCCATGGTCCCCAATGTGATTACGCAAGTTCAATGCCCATGCTGCGTTTTTTTCCGCAGCGTTTTTCCGGCGGGGAAAAATCCGCAGCACGCTCATTAATTTTGCGTTTCCGCAAGCGGAATTGCCTTTGCAGTGCAATTAAAAACTCAAGGCAATTCCGCATGCGTTTATCCGGGAGAGGACATGCAGAAATGAAGCAGAAAATTTCTGCTTCATTTCCACAGCATGGGAACATAGCCTTACTCTGAACTGCACCAAGCGATCCATCACTGTAATCAGGATCTCTGCCCCTAAATCACCCTGCTCTCAGATGGGGCAGCAAAATCCTGGTGACAAATTCACTAACCCCATCCAGCTTCAGATGCAAGTATTAGAATTGATTCTGATGCTCAAAATTAAATGTAATGGCCAGTGGCTAATGGCAGGCAATAGGTACAGCAAAGTGTGGAAAAGTTACCTGCAGGATTGTAGGGAACAAACTTCTCAGTGTCGGGGTACTGCTGCTCGTCTGTCTTATCAGAAGTGCCAGAAACCTAGTGGGGAACAGGAACCAGGTCACAAGCTTCATTTATCCAGGGTTTACCATTAGGTTCTCCATATAGGATCTGAAAAGTAGTGTTGAGCCACCCCCGTAGTGTTCGAGTTCGGTTCGTCGAACACCCGTATGTTCGCCGAACACCTTCGAACACTGTTAAAACCAATGGCAGGCAAACAAAAACACATAGAAAACACCTTCAAAAGGTGTCCAAAAGCTGACAAACTGCTCAGTAGACACAACTAACACATGGAAAAGTGACAAGTACAAATAGTCATGCGAAAAGAAAAGAGGTGGAGGAGTAAAAGGAGGGGGAGACACAGATATAGGCATGTCATGCCCTTCTAAAGCCAAAAAAATGCGAAGCTAACACGGCCAGTCCGTTCCTGCCCGTGCGACCTCCGTGACGCCGGGTTTGTGCCAGAGCTGCGGTGGACCCTGACGGCTAGCACCCTCTCCCAATACTGGTGCCTGTCCGCTGGTGGGTCGAGCGAGCCCCCCTGCGGTGGAGACAGGTCTAAGCTTTTTAATTTAAATTGTCTCTCTAATTTGAATGAGTACACTTTAAATCCTTTTACAAGGATTGCCAGCAGCCGCGGGAATTCCAGCTCTAGTAGCGTCCACTAAAGCTGCTGCAGTTAAAAAGCTTTTATAAGATCGAGCTCGGCGGTCCACCGCAAGGCGTCCTACCGCCAGTCCCAGGCCCTGTGCCTTGGGGTGCCTCCCCGATGCTCTTCACCGAGTGTCCCGGGGGCCCGAGGCATTTCCTTTGAAAAAATTAAGTGTCCAAACTACAGGTGGTGCAGCTTGCTTAACAGTTGGGATAATCCGCTGACTAGCAGACACTGCTACTAGGTCCAAAGTATTTCCTGGGCTAGATACAGTTAAAAATTTGTAATTAGATACTCTCGTTGGATGCTGAGAAAGCATTCCATAGAGTCTCCTGGTACGCCATATATTATTTTCTTAAAAAGCTTGGGGTAGGGATCTAGGGGACCCTTTCATAGGCAAAATCACAGCCCGGTATCGCAATACGTCACCTAGGCTGAAGATGAATGGAACATTTTCATCACCTTTCATAATCACCAATGGGACAAGGCAGGGATGTCCTCTGTCCCCTCTCTTATACATCCTAGTGATGGAGCACCTGCTCTCATCAATTCGCCATAACCCCAATATTAGGTGGATTGAGGTGGCAGGCACAGAGTACAAGTGCTCTGCATTTGCTCATGATGTCCTAGTATATAGCACTCAATCACATATATCCATCCCTGCTGTTATGGCTGAAATAGATCACTTTGTTACATGGTCAAATTTTAAAATCAATGCAGCGAAGTCTGAGGCCCTCGATGTCTTTCTCCTCAAATCCATACAGGATTCCATCCAGTCCAACTTTCCCTTTGCCTGTCCCTCACAGGGTATCAAATACTTAGGAATTCGTATTCATAGAGACCTCTCCCGTCTAGGTTATCTTAATTTTGGGCCCTTTATTGAACAACTCCATACAGACCACGGTTGGCAAGTTAGAACTGTAAGATTCACTACGTGAACCACTGGTGTTTTGTGGAAAAGCACATGTACACGGTGTTCCAAATTATTATGCAAAAAGTGTTTAGGAGTGATAAGGGAAGAATTTGTTTGTTTGTCAGTTAAACTCATTGATGGTGATGTGTGTCAGGGCTCTTTATATCACTGTAAGCAATTGCAGACACCTGTGCTAATTAGTTTGGCAGGGGTGTCCAATGAAAGGCAAGACTTCTTAAGAAGGCTGTCCCACATTATTAAGCAGCCTACATTTTCTGCCAAAATGGGAAAGAAAAAGGATGTGTCGGCTGCTGAGAAGCAACAAATTGTGGATTGTTTAGGTCAAGGCATGACTACAATCAACATTGCCAAGACACTTCATCCTGATCATCGCATAATCAAGAAGTATGAAGCTGATTCACAGTACACATGTGTGCGTGCTGATAAGGGAAAATTGAGGACTCTTTCCTACAGGCAATTACGTCAGGTTAAAAGAGCAGCGGCAAAAAAGCCTTGTCATAGCAGCAGACAAGTTTTTGAAGCTGCTGGTGCCTCCAACGTCCCCCGAACAACAAGATGCAGGGTCCTCAGAGGTTTGCAGCTGTGCGTAAGTTATCCTGTCGACCTCCTCTATCTAATGTACACAAGCAGAAAGGGCTACAGTGGGCCAAACAATACATGAAGACTGACTTCAAAACTGTTTTGTTCACCGATGAGTGCCGTGCAACGCTCGATGGTCCAAATGGATGGAGTGGAGGATGGCTGGTTGATGGACACCCCATGCAAACACTGCTACGGCACCAACAAGGAGGAGGTGGAGTAATGTTTTGGGCTGGAATCATGGGGAGAGAGATTGTCGGCCCCTTTAGGATCCCTGAAGGGGTAAATATGAACTCCATAATGTATGTGGAGTTTCTCAAACAGCACTTCCTGCTATGGTTCAAGAAGAAGAACCGTGTATTCCGCAGCAAGATCATTTTCATGCATGATAATGCACCGTCTCATGCTGCACATAACATCTGCATCTCTGGCTGATATGGGCATAAAAGGGGACAAAGTTATGGTGTGACCCCCATGCTCCCCTGACCTCAACCCCATTGAGAACCTCTGGAGCATCATCAAAAGGAGTGTCTATAATGGCGGGAGGCAGTTCACATCTAAGCAACAGCTCTGGGAGGGTATTCTGTCCTCATGCAAAACAATTGAAGCAGAAACCATCCAAAACCTGACAAATTCAATGGACGAGAGAGTTCAGAAGCTCCTTTCGAACAAGGGGTCCTATGTGCAAATGTAGCATCACCTAGAATAAAGTTTTTTGAGCTGAAAACTGTTTGATTACAGTTTGTAATAACCGGCTAATGCTTATAATTTCAAAAATGACCATTTTTTTGCTCTTTATTAAAATGAAAAGGTTGATCGTAGAGTGTGGGGGATCTAAGAGTGTGGCAACCCAGTAGTCAGGATTATTTCGAATTCTGACAATCTGAGGGTCATGTTGCAGGTAGTGCAGCAAGAAGGCACTCATGTGTCTTGCGCATCTCGGAGCCCCAAAATTATTTTCCGGGCTAGATGCAGCAAAAAATTATTAGTAATTTGAAAGCTGGTGGAGCTTAGTATAGATGGCCTAATAGAATTAGTACTGCAAACTGCTACAAGGCCCAAATTATTTTCCAGCCAAGATACAGATAAACATGATTAGTAATTTGAAAGCTTATAACAGTTGGTGAGGTGATTTTAACAAATCATCAAGCTTTTACTCTCCCCAGCATGACACAGGGGTAGAAAAGTCGTTTCGGATCCATGATTTGTTCATCTTTATGAACGTGAGTCTGTCTACATTATCAGTGGAGAGCCCCGTGCGCTTATCTGTCAGCACACCACCAGCAGCGCTGAACACACGTTCAGACAGAACGCTGGCTGCGGGGCATGACAAGATCTCCAAGGCGTAAGTGGCAAGCTCCGGTTATTTATCCAGATTGGAAGCCCAAAAAGAGCAAGGGTCCAGTGACACAGTCATGGCTTCAATGTTTACTTGGATATACTCCTGTACCATCGTCTCTAGGCGTTGACTATGTCAGACTTCTTGTCTCCTGTGGCCTTGCAAAGGATGGGCTAAAAAAGTGGTGAAATGATTCCGCAAAATTGATGTTACCAGCAGATACTGTGTTTATGTTAAGTTTTGAGTGCTGAACACTCGACGGTCCCACGGTTGGCAAGTTGGAACTGTGAGACTCACTACGTGCACCACTAGTGTTTTGTGGAAAAGCACATGTAAGATTCTGAAACAGTCTCTGCTGATACTCCAGCATGCGTGCATCTCTTTCTATGGCAGGAATAATTTCTGCAAATTTACTTTTGTACCGGGGATCTAAGAGTGTGGCAACCCAGTAGTCAGGATTATTTCTAATTCTCACAATTCGAGGGTCATGTTGCAGGTAGTGCAGCAAGAAGGCACTCATGTGTCTTGCGCATCCAGGAGCACAGAGTCCCTGTTGTGTTGGTGGCGAGGTAACAATCATGCTTCCTTCCTCTGCCCTCTCCCCCCAACCTCGCACAACAGAAATGTGATCAAGGTCTCCCTCATCTGATGAGTCTTCCATCAGTTCGTCCTCCACTCCTGCACCTTCCTCACTAGTTTGGCTGCTACCATGCGCCCTGGTAAAACCATCTCCCCCACCCTCACATGCCTGCCGCCTTGGTGCTGCCGACCATCTGGACCTTGCAGATGTTAGCCCTTCCTCATGCAACTCCTCCTCCTCTACTTCCTCCACCTCCTCTTCTGCCACCACCTGACTCCGAATTCTGTTTAACATGTGCTCCAGCATGTAAATCACCGGAATAGTCATGCTGATAATGGCATCGTCAGCACTAAACATCTTCTTCGCCATTTCAAAACTGTGCAGAAGGGTGCATAGGTCCCTGATCTGAGACCACTCCTCCAGCGTGATTTGCCCCACCTCTGGATCTCGTTGGCCCAGGCTATATGTCAGAACGTATTGCACCAGGGCTTGTCGGTGCTGCCACAGTCGCTGCAACATGTGCAGAGTTGAATTCCACCGGGTAGGCACATCGCATTTTAGCCGGTGAAGTGGCAGGCCCAACGACTTCTGTAGAGATGTAAGTCGCTGAGCTGCGGGATGCGAATGGCGGAAGCGAGCACACAGCGACCGTGCCCTCTGCAGAAGGCCATCTAGTCCAGGATAGTGGGCTAAAAGTTGCTCGACAACCAGGTTCAACATGTGAGCCATACAAGGCACGCGTGTGACATTGCCTCGGCAAAGGGCCGCACCCAGGTTTGCAGCATTGTCGCACACGACTTTCCCTGGTTTCAGGTCCAGTGGAGACAACCATTCATGAAATTGGTTCTCCAGAGCTGACCACAACTCCTCAGCTGTGTGACTCACATTTCCCAGACATTTCAAAGTAAAAACCGCCTGATGACGTTGAGCCCTGCTGCCAGCATAGTAAGGAGGTGTGCAGGATCCCTTCTGCGCAGTTAGAAAGCTTGTGGAATGACCAGACAGGCTTTGGGTGCAGGTGGAGGACCGAGAGGAGGTTGAGGAGGCAGAAGCAGTGGAGGAAATTCGAGATAAAGAGGATTGACGCACAACTCATGGGGACGGCAAGACTTGGACAGCAGCCCCTTGTCCTGCTGTCACCATAGTTACCCAGAGCCCAGTCAGCGACATGTAACGCCCCTGTCCATGCCTACTCGTCCAAGTGTCTATGGTGAAATGCACCCTGTCACACACAGTTTCTCAAAGAAGCGGTGATGTTGTGTGCAACATGCTGGTGGAGGAGCGCAGGCACACCTTTCTTTGAGAAGTAGTGCCGACTGGGCATCTGGTACTGGGTCACTGCGACAGACATAAGGTCTCGAAAATCCTCTGTGTCCACCAGGCGGAAAGGCAGCATTTCTGTAGCCAAAAGCTTGCAGATGGTGAAATTCAACCTCTTAGCTTTCTCATGGCTAGGAGGAAATGGTCTTTTACTTGTCCACATCTGAGGGACCGAGGGCTGGCTGTTGTGCTTAGACGAGGTTGAGAAGGGTGTCCCCGGCAAACTGCCGGTCCGTGAGGAAGATGCAGGCGGACATGTTAGGTTGCCTTGATCCAAAGGTGGTGCTATCGATGTCGGACAGCGCTGAACACCAGCTGGTGTTTCCACCTCCAAAGAAAATGATGACCTGCCAATCACGCTGGCTGTTGCAGGTAAAGAGGTGGCAGGTCTGCGTCCCAAAACAGGTGTGACTGCTGTCCCCCCAGTCACAGAGGATGAAGAGGCCACGGATGCACAAGATGTGGCAGACGGCGGTTGGCCCGGCCGGCTAGGCCGCATTGTAGCACAGTGAGCTTCCCACTGCAATTTATGCTTCATATCCATGTGCCGGTTCATGCATGAAGTGCTCAAACTATGTATTTTTTGGCCTCTACTTAGCTTTTGCTGACAAATGTTACAGATAACACAAGTTGGGTCATCCTTATCGATCTGAAAAAATGCCCAGGCTATGCAAGGCTTAGCACCCATGCGACCTGAAGAGCCACCACGACTTGTGGTCAGAGGCAGAGTTGTGTTTGAGGATGCAGTTGTTGACGTGCTTCCAGTACTACGTCTGTCCAGGAAGGCGCAACCTGACCTCGTCGTCACTAGCATCCTCCTCCACCTCCTCTGCTGACCTCATCGACTGGCTAACTGTGGGTTGACAGTAAGTGGGATCTCCAACCTCATCATCATCACCCTGTGTGTTATCACACCCGTCGTCCTCAGAGCCAACCTCTTCCTGCCCTGACAAAAAACTAAAGTTGTCGCTCCAATCAGGTATATGAGTCTCATCATCATCTTCCTCATTGTCTCCACCAACAGGAGTTACAGTTTGGGAACGAGGGTCTACATTATGGTCAGAACCTTCTGCCTCTGGTCCTGGATCCGACTCAAAGATTCTGGGCATCAGTGCAGATCATTTCCTCGTCTGGATTCACAGAAGCTCTGCAGCCGACCTCTAATTCCCAGGCTATAGTATGAGTAAACAGCTCTGCAGACTCCACCATCTGTGTTACCCCATACTAAGACGGGCAGCTGGAGACTTGGGAGCTGTGAGGAAGCAAGTGCGATTGGGGTGACACCTCTGAGGACTGGAGTATTTGTGATGTTGAAGTTGAGGTGGAGGAGAGCCCACTTAAAGGAGCACTTGATATCTGTTGAAGCACATGCTGTTTTTGTGCCTCATCTGGAATTTGTAGCGATTGGCGTGGCCGTAAGAAAGGGATCTTCTCACATTGTCCGCTAAAAGAAGTAGACATCTTAGTTTGGCTGGAAGATTGTCTTTCTTCAGCAGATGTTACTGTTGCTTTAACACCTACCCCATGGATACAACCTTTCTTTCCCTTCCCAACATGCCTATTCCCCTTTCCACCAGCAGCAGGCCTTTTTCCACTCATTTTGGTGGTTAACTAATTGACAACTCTGGAGTTGTTTGCACAAAAACAATGAATGGGAACCGAGCAGAGCTGAGTGGCCAAACTGTGGTATTAGCCCAAAAGTATTGGCTGGGTTAGATGCAGAAAAAAATTATTTTGAATTTGCAACCTGGTGGAGGTTAGTATAGATGGACTAATAGAACAAGTCCCACACACTGCTACAAGCCAAAATATTTTTTTTTCAGAGCAAGATGCAGATAAAAATTATTTTGAATTTCCAACCTGGTGTAGGTAAGTATAGATGGACTAATAGAATGATGCTATGCCCAAAAGGTTTTCCTTCACTAGGTGCAGTAAAAAAATTTGCATTCTATACACAGGTGGTGTAGCTTGCAACACAGATAGGCTACTCCACTGACTAACACACACTGCAAGAGGCCAAAAAGGATTTGCTTTGCTAGATTTAGCCAAATGCTGTGAAAAAAACTTGCACAGCACTAGTACAGACCTGCCTGGCAAAAAGTGATAGGAACTGATGTAACCTAGTCCTCAAAAGGACTGCAATCACAACTATTCCCTACTCCCAAGCTATCTGTAGATTTGTGCGAAAATTGGCTTGAAATTAACACAAAGTATAGCGCACACAGCAACAGCAGTGCAGTCTAACACGCAGCTGCAGCAGTGAGAAAATGGTGGTGACGGGGAAAATGGCTGGGTCTTATAGGGCAAGGACATGTGACATACACTGCCAATGACATGCCCTTGCTTGTGTGAAAAAAAGCAGTTCGCTCCGTGTGTGCGCTGCTGATAGGCTGACAGATTGCACCTCCCTACTGTAAATGCGGGAAAGAGAAAAAAAAATGGAGATCTTCATTATTTATGCAGAGATCCATCCCCTGCCCCTCCCCCCACCCCGCTGTACACTCAAACTGCGTATTAACATTAATTTTCAGCATTACTGAGAAAAAATCCAGTTATGATTTTGGTGCACGAACAGTTATCGAACATAACCTCGAACAGCCGAATTTTTCTCAAATTGTTCGTGTTCGCCGAACGGCTCGAACACCGCCCAAAACAGCTCGAAGTTGAGATTGGCGAACAGTTCGAGTCGAACACCGCTCATCTCTACTGAAACTGAGTCAGCCAAGTCCTTGTGGCATAGCTGTGGCCTGGCCATACACTATTTGGCTAGCAGCCATCTCTCCCAACATACAGATGAGTTCTCATGTGTTCTGTGGGGAGGAGGGTAATCGCCTGCCTCTAAGCAATTTGTGCCTAGAGAACAAGGAGCGGGTATTTGAACTGAACATTTGTTAGGGCAGCTAGATTAGCCAGATATTAGCCCACTTTAATCAAACAGAAAACAATGGGACTTGTAATTGTGGTGCCCCTGATGGTTCAGTCACCACAGAGATAGTGCACCTCACCCAGAGGTGTGGAGTCTCCTTCTCTCAGGTGAGGAGGGAGTGCTGCCCAGAACCCCAACACCCGCATTCAACACTACACTGCTCCAGGCCGGCTGGAGGGGCAACATGCATGAGCGCAACTGCTGAGCCCTGTCCCAGGCTGGAGTAGGGGGAACCCAGAGGTAGGGGGAACCAGTAGTGGGTGTGGGTGGAGGAAGTAGTTTAAGGGAGCACTATAGTAGTAGGTATATAAAGGGGAGCCATTTTAGGGTGGCAGGAGAGTTCGGTAGAGGAGTCAGTGGAGAACAGTCAGGGATCAGAGTCTCTTTAGGAGCTCTGCTCCACAAGCAGGGCCCAGTGCTAGAGGCCCAGGAGGGGAGCAGAGGAGTAGGCTCCGATCTAAGGAAGGGATCCTAGGGGGTACGGCGAGTGCAGGACGGCACCCGTATGCCCCGCATCTGTCAGAAGACAGGGATCGTAAGCCGCAGGAAGGGGACGGACCCCTGGTCCAGCCGTGTAACTCCAGGTCTTGGCTGGGAGGCTTCTGGCTTATATAGTCAGTTGCTGAAGCCTCATTCTAATCCCCGTGAGGGACAAGCAGGTCCGGGAACTCCAACGTACAGGAGGGGCTTCAGAGCACCCAATTGGGATTGAGAGTGGGAAGCACAGGGCAGGAGGGAGACAGACCCAGTGTGAAGACTGTCTAGCTAGGAACACAGAAAGTGGAGTTCTGTCAGGTGCTCCTAATCTACCTGAGGAAGTGCTGAACCCCTGCCTGGTGAACGCAGCGCGACGTGGGGAGGCTGACAACTGTACAGTGCACCAATGGAACTGTCATAAGAACTGTGAGAAAAGACTCGGATGACTGCATCGCACTGCCTCAGTCCATTCTTTATCTGCGCCATCTTTCCCTCCCTGCACTACAACGCCCAGTGCAACTTTCACTGCCTTACACTGCCCAGGAGCAAGCTCTACCTGTGGAGAGCCACACCATCCCTGCTGCCGTAACATCAGCTCCAGAGGACTGCTCCGCAGCGGCAGCTCCCTTTGGCTGCCTTCCACAGGTGGCGTCACAAACACTTTCCCCAGATCCTCCAATATCTTCCCCTTTTTACTGACCGCCCTGGGTCACGGACCGGGCCAGCCACGGTGATATCCCCTATACCGGCATCCATAGGCCCAGCTGCCAGGGGGCGCGTCAGCTCTGGAGTCATGAACAAGATAAGTGACCAACCCGTTATCGGTGGGTGAAGTGTGCCTAAAGAACTGTGTAATGATACTGATGTGGTGCCCGCCCCAGAAGAACGGGCGCCATTATGTGCGTGATCAAAGACAACAGTATGGAACCTCCCATCGTGGGCCGGGTCCCAGAATGGCGCCAAAAGCATACCCTGCCCCTTGCAACTGTGACTGTCCGCATAGATGTGTCCGTCAAGGCAGGGAGGCCGTCACAAGGAGTGACCGACAGCAGATTGCCATGGGACCGACCCCGAAAGAGGAGGAGGAGGAGGAAAGAAGGAATGGAGACAGGGTGTGGTCTTAACCAGTCTAGACCAGGGTTCCCCAACTCCAGTCCTCAAGGCCCACCAACAGGTCATGTTTTCAGGATTTCCTTAGTATTGCACAGGTGATGGAATTATTGCCTGTGCAGGTGATGCAATTATCACCTGTGTAATACTAAGGAAATCCTGAAAACATGACCTGTTGGTGGGCCTTGAGGACAGGAGTTGGGGAACCCTGGTCTAGACAGACCGCACCCGGCAGACAACATGGACGGAAGTCAGGATCAAGCCTCCGCCTCTGGCCTGCTGCCGTGGCAAGCGACCCCCCTCACCCTGGAGGGAGAAGCCAGTAAGTTATCCCCGGAGGACGCGGAGTTCCTCCAGAGTGAGATTCTGGAGCTGAGCCAACAAGTGGACCAGGCCCAGCAAGCAGCAGTTACCAAGTGGAGGAGCGAGCTGTTGGAGAAGTTTGCAGCACGGTGTAGAGCAGCACAGGATGCCAGCAGCGGCAACCCAGCGGAACCCGCTGAATACCAGGAGGCCGTGTGCAGCACAGGAGCAGGTGGGAAGAAATCCCCTGTCCCAGACGCTGCAAGCGCCGACCTGCTCCTGGGCTTCCTACACCAACACTCTCCGTACCCCGCCATGCCCTCCCTGGAGCAGCTGCTCAGCCCGGAACCTCCACCCCAGGGCACTGACTGAGGACCTTCCACTTGTTGCCCTCCCGGAACCTCCACTCCCAGGCACTGAAGTCAGGAACCTTCTGCTGGGTTCCCTCGCGGAGCCTCCACCTCCGGCACCTGAGTGGGTGTACGGCGCGCCGGGCTTCGATTGGTCCACCCGGTTTGAGGACCAGCAGCTGTGCACGCTAGTGTTGATCGAGCACTAAAATGCTCGGGTGCTCAAATCTCGGGCCGAGCTCGCCGTGATACTCGGGTGCTCGACCCGAGCAACGAGCCCAATGTTAGTCTATGGGAGACCTGAGCATTTTTGGCATGGCACTCCCGGCCGTCTTTTAAAAGCCTAACAAGTGCCCAAAACGATAGTGACAGTGCTCAAATGACATGGGGACAGCATGGGGATCGCCCCAGGAAGCATTTCTGATGCCCAGGTCACTGCTGTCAACAACGTGGTCAGAGGTATTAAGCCACTTTTAAGGGCTCACAATAAAACATTCAAAAATGAAACTGAAACTGCTTTCCTGTGAAATATGTTAAGGAACTTCCTTTCCAGGGTAAAGACTTGTGTATAAGGTAAAATAAATAACCCCGTCCAAAAAAATACTCCTCCACACCTTGGGCTATGTTAACAAGTAGCATTTTTTTAGAAGTTTTTGCACTTTTGTATTGCTTTCAACCGTGACAAATGCATTCACCGGGAAATGTCATTTTAACATTTTACAACCTTATCTGACCATGTGCTGTGTGACACATGCATACAGTGCTGAAAATACATGGGAACAGCATGGGGAATACCCCTGGAAGCATCTCTGACACCCAGGTCACTGCCTAAAAGTGTGCCCATCAGAAATGATCCTTGCCGCGTCAGAAGATGCAGACTTGCAACTATCCCCGTGCAAGTTCTTGTCCCAGGGTATTGTTCAATTGTACCTCCCCCATTCCTTGCAATGCAAGCGCAAGTATGCAGCCTGCCACCCACCCACCCCCAGGCTGCAATACCATACTGCTTGCTTGCTTTCACTTGAAATTGGGCCTTTTAGGCATATGGAGGCGAAATCTGGCCACCACGTCATGGCTGCGTTGGCGGCCTGGAATCCATACTCAGTCCCCAGCCGCCAGGTAGCCGGGCATCCACACTGGGTCCCCAGCCGCCCCGCGGCCGGGTGTCCACACACGGTCCCCAGCCGCCTGGGGGCAGCCGGGTGTCCATAAACGTTCCCAGCCGCCCCTATTTCTCCTGTCAACTTCCCCCCACACACTTTTCTTAGCCCAGCCTGCTTTAGGGCAGCATTGGACGACACCACCAGAGAACCAGACTCCTCTGGTAGGCCCTGGCTTCTCCATCAGGGGAGTTGAGAGTGCCAAGGTGAGGAGCATGATGATGATGAAAGTTAGCATCTGCTTTGTTTTCTTGGAATGCAAGCATAAGTGTGCAGCCTGCCACCCACCCACCCCCAGGCTGCAATGCCATACTGCTAGCTTGCACTTGAAATGGGGCCTTTTAGTTTGGAGGAGGCCGAAGCTGGCCACTACCTCATGGCTGCTTCGGCAGCGAGGTATTCAAACTCAGTCCCCAGCCGCCCCTATTTGTCCCTCTGTACCTTATACATAAGATTAAGCGCGTATACCAAAACATTACCTGTGCCCTCCCCAGTGCATTTAGTGGGAAGGACAGCCTATTCCGCTGTAGTGTGTGCATGCCAAACCCCTGTTCATGGTACATGCGAAGATGCCTCCCACCCTGCACCTGTCGTTGCAGACTTGCAACTATACCCGTTCAAGTCCTTGTCCCAGGGCAGTGTTCAATTGTACCTCTCCCATTCCTTGCAATGCAAGCGCAAGTATGCAGCCTGCCACCCACCCACCCCCAGGCTGCAATACCATACTGCTTGCTTGCATAAACGGTCCCCAGCCGCCCCCATTTCTCCTGTCAACTTCCCCCCACACACTTTTCTTAGCCCGGCCTGCTTTAGGGCAGCATTGGACGAGACCACCAGAGAACCAGACTCCTCTGGTGGGCCCTGGCTTCTCCATCAGGGGAGTTGAGAGTGCCAAGGTGAGGACCATGATGATGATGATACAAGTTAGCATCTGCTTTGTTTTCTTGGAATGCAAGCGCATGTATGTAGTAGCGGCTAGGCCTGAGGTGGTCAGCGTTTTGACGCATATCCTACCTCCTCCGAGGATTTCTGGATGTTTTCCTGCTACTATCACAGTTCTATGACTCCCATTAAAACAAAGCTTCAGGTGAAAAATGATGGATGAGGTAGTGGCAAAGGAGAAGGAGGAACAGGGACCATTCACATCAATATCAGGCCAGTCAACCACATATGTCTTGTAGGATATGTTTCTGTAACAAAAAGGAGCAGTTCGGCTACACAGTTATAGGGCATACAGTGAGTGCAATGCCTACCAAAAATTTTGAGGCACTCCAATGCCCCTTGGAAATGACATGGAGGTCAGAGGGCCTTAACTAAACAGTTTTTTCCATTTATACCAACTGGGTCTCCTGTACACTGTTAGCCTAAGCAGTGAATGGAAGGCTTTCCAAAAATTATGAGGAACTTGTACTGCATGGCTCTTGTAAGGGGCATTGCAGCATATTACAAACATAAGTCCCATTATTGGGGAGTGGGTCTCCCATAGTATTTGCTTATGCCTTCCAAGCAAAAGCTTCAAAAAATTAGGAGGAAATGCAGAGCCCGTTCAAAGACTCGTGGAGGTCCCAGTAGCTTAACAAGACGGTTTTAATGCCCCTTACAAGAGACGTGGAGGTCAGAGTGGTATAACAAGATGCTTTTAATGCCCCTTACAAGAGCCAGACAGTACAGCATCTTAAAAATAGTATTCCCATTATTGGGGAGTGGGTCTCCCACAGTCTTTGCTTATGCCTTCCAAGCAAAAGCTGACAAAAATAAGGACGGAGGAACTTTCAATAATGGCAACACGGACCACGGTCACCCTGGTGGTATAGTGGTGGTGGAGGCTGAGGATAAGGAGAAGAACATAAAACAGCCGAAATGAGGAAGCGTATACCCATGTGTGGGTGTGAAGTGGTGCATGGGAATACACCTCCCGAAATAACACCGTGGATTTGACTTTATGTTACTCTGCTGTCACTTGGTGGTGATGAGAAGTCTGGCCCAATCTAGCCCTTGTTCATTTTGATAAGGGTCAGCTTGTCAGCATTGTCAGTTGACAGGAGAGTGTGCTCATCAGTTATAATTCCCCCAGCGGCACTAAAAACAAGCTCCAATAACATGCTAGCGGCAGGGCAGGCCAGGACCTCCAAGGCGTACAGAGCGAGTTCATTCCAAGTGTCCAGCTTGGATACCCAATAATTAAAAGGCACGAAGGACGCTGGTACGGTCGGCAAGGTACTTCCTCACCATCTTTTGAAACTTTCCACTCCTTGTGAGAGTACCCCACGCCTCAGGGTCTGAGAAAACTGTCCCAGAACGTTGACAGTGTTCCCCTGCCTCTACTAGATTGGAGTTGCCTCTCTCTCGCTTGTACGCTTTGGTTGGTCAACGAACTGTGACCTCTGCCGCTAGCGTGTTCAGATGGGAATTTTTTTTTTTTTTTTTTTTTAACAGTTCTGCAGCAAGGGCCTTCTGGTACAGGCCCATTTTTGTAGACCTCTCCACCTCAGAAATAAGACAGTGAAAGTTCTCCTTGTAGCGGGGGTCTACAAGTGTCACCAACCAGTAATGACTGTCACCCAACATTTTGACAACGCGAGGGTCACAGTTAAGGCAGCGCAACATAAAGTCAGCCATGCGTGCTAGACTGGTAATGGGCAAGATTTCCTTGTCCTCACCAAGATGACGACTGACCATGCTCTCCTCCTCCCCCCTGTCCTCAGGCCACCCACGCTGAACCGACGGTATAACACTTGTACAGGTACTACCATCTACAGCACTTGATAGCAGCTCCTGTTCCTCCTCTCCCTCTGTCCCCCAATGCACGTTGGGATGAGATGAGGCTGGGCTGTGTGTAATCGCCCACTACGGCTTCTTGATCCATCTCATCATACTCTGGCTGCAATGCCTCCTCTTTAATTCTCTGCAGAGAGCGTTGCAAAAGACAGACAAGTGGGATGCTGACACTAATGATGGCGTCATCGCCACTCACCATCTTGGTGGCCTCCTCAAAGTTTGTCAGGATGGTACATATGTCAGACATCCAGGTCCACTCCTGAGGTCTTATGTGTGGAGTCTGACCTGAACATCGATGGCCTTGTTGTATCTGGTACACCACAACTGCTCTCTTCTGCTCACAAATCCTTTGCAACATGTGGAGGGTAGAGTTCCAACGTGTGGGACATCACACACCAGTCGGTGTGCTGGAAGCTGCAAACGCTGCTGCAACACAGCAAGGGCGGCGGAAGCTGTAGCAGACTTGCAAAAATGAGCTGACAGGCGGCGTACTTTCACGAGCAGATCTGGCAACTCGGGGTATGATTTAAGAAACCGCTGAACCACGAGGTTAAGCACATGAGCCAGGCATGGTACGTGTGTGATCTCACCTCAGAGCCGCCACCAGGTTACGGCCATTGTCACACACGACCATGCCGGGATGTAGGTTCAGCAGTCTCAGCCACAGATCTGCCTGCTCTTTCACAGCTGTCCACAACTCACAAGCAGTGTGAGGTTTATCACCTGAGCTTATGAGTTTCAGCACAGCCTGTTGCCACTTGGCGGAGGCAGTACTGCAGTGCTTCCAGCTTGTAACTGATGTGGTGATATCTGAGATGGAGATGGAGGCTGAACAGAAGGAGGAGATGGAGATGGAGATGGAGGCTGAACAGGAGGAGGAGATGGAGATGGAGATGGAGGCTGAACAGGAGGAGGAGATGGAGATGGAGGCTGAACAGGAGGAGGAGATGGAGATGGAGGCTGAACAGGAGGAGGAGATGGAGATGGAGGCTGAACAGGAGGAGGAGACTGAACAGGAGGAGGAGATGGAGGAGGAGGCTGAACAGGAGGAGGAGGCGGAGATGGAGGAGGAGGCTGAACAGGAAGAGGAGATGGAGGAGGAGGAGGAGATGGAGATGGAGGCTGAACAGGAGGAGGAGATGGAGATGGAGGAGGAGGCTGAACAGGAGGAGGCTGAACAGGAGGAGGAGATGGAGATGGAGGAGGAGGAGATGGAGGAGGAGGCTGAACAGTAGGAGGAGATGGAGATGGAGGAGGAGATGGAGGCGGAGATGGAGGCGGAGATGGAGGCGATGGAGGAGGAGGAGGAGCTATAAACTATGGGGGCAACTATGACTGACATAGGGCCCGCAATCCTCGGTGTGGGGAGGATGTGTTCCGTCCCAAGGTCCGACTGGGTCCCGGCTTCCACTATGTTTACCCAGTGTGCCGTCAGAGAGATGTACTGTCCCTGGCCACAAGCACTTGTTCATGTGTCTGTTGTCAGGTGGACTCTCCCAGTAACTGCGTTGTTGAGGGCACGGCAGATGCTTTGGGACACGTGCTTGTGTAGTGCGGGGATGGCACACCGGGCAAAATAGTGTCGGCTGGGGACCGAGTACCGAGGGACGGCCACCGCCATAAGATTGCGGAAGGATTCCATCTCCACCAGCCTAAAAGGCAGCATTTCCAATGCAAGCAGTCGTGAAATGTGCGAATTTAGGACTGTGGCCTGTGGGGCGTTAGCTGCGAATTTCCGCTTTCGTTCAAAGGTCTGGGATATGGACAACTGAACGCTGCGGTGGGACGTGGACGTGGATGCTGTTTCTTGAGAAACTGCCATAACAAGTGAAGACAGAGGAGGGGGAATCTTTACATGCAGTATGGACAAGGGATTGCCTTGCACACACAACAGGGGGTTCTATTGCACGCACAACAGTAGAAGAAGCAGTGGTGACACCCGCTGACACTGGTCGTGGACCCTGGGTTTCGCCCCACAAAGTCGGGTGCTTTGCTGCCATGTGCCTGATCATACTGGTGGTGGTCAGGCTGGTAGTTTTGTCACCCCTGCTGATGCTGGCATGGCAGGTGGAACATATGACCTTTTTGGGGCTATCAGCAGAGTCTTTAAAAAAATTCCAGACTCTGGAAGACCTACCGCTTGTACTGGCAACGTCCCTCGTGTTGGTGTTACGGGGAACGGTTGCCCGCCTTCTGTCTGCGGCCACCACACTGCTTCTTCCTGCCTGTTGAGGTACTCTGCCTCCCTCCCCCTGTGTGCTGCTGGCCTCACTCTGCATGTCCTCCTGCCACGTTGGGTCAGTTACTAGATCATCCACCACCTCCTCCTCTTCCACTTGCGCACCACGATGCTCCTCCTCACTTCCTGGCAATTGTGTCTCGCCATCGTCCACCTCTTGTGACAAATTGGCAGCGTCGACTTCCTCTGGCCGTGGCTGTTCAAATATTTGGGCATCGCTACATGGGATCTCCTCTTCCACCACAAGCTTATCAGGCGAGGGGCACAAATATGGAAATGGACCAGTGAACAGCTCTTCAGAGTGTCCAAGTGTGGGATCAATTGCTGTCTGACGACACTCAGCATGGTGGGAGGAAGGAGCATCAGGGTGAGGAGGAGTATGCGGTCGAGACTCACGGCTACTAAGAGCTGACCGTGTGGAAGACAGAGCGGAGGTGGTGGTGCCCATGTAACTGGAAGTATTATCTGCTATCCAATTAATAACCTGTGCACACTGATCAGTTCTCAATACTGGTGTTGTTCTGTGCTTCCCTAATAATTCGGTCAAGAAGTGGGAGCGAGAAGATGTGGCGTTGGTTGTGGCACGTTTTCACCTTGGCCACGGCCCTGTCCTCTGCACAAACCATCACCAGAACGTCCAGTTCCACGTCCCTTGCCACGCGCCTTGCCCATTGTAAACGAAGTAAAATAGCTTACACTCACACTATCAATGGAAAAAGGGTAATAAAAAGTAGATTAGATCCGTGGAAGAGGAAAACCACAGTTCTATTTCTCTGGCCTACACCCGACTCTTTTAAACAATCTGAACAATCAGGGAGAAACTATTACTGTTTTTCTTTACGTAAAAACTACTAAAACCTGAATAATAGAGATTTTTTACCGTGGGATGGCAAAACCACAGTTATTGTTTACTGGGGTATACCAGACTTTTTTAAATAGATATAATTGCGGCTGAACAGTGAGCGACACACTCAAACCATGTTTTTTTTTTAGATACAAATGGGCCAAAGTGGATAATACAGAGGTTTGAACCGTGGAAGTGCAAAACAACACTTCTGTTTCTCTAGCCTACACCTGACTATTTTCAACAGATATATTTGTGTCTGAAAAATCAGACACGCTTTTTTTTTTTTGGGGGGGGGGGGGGGGGGGACAAAAGGTTAATAAGATGGGTATTTGTACAGTGTGAAGGAGGAAAAAAAGACCTGAGACCTGGAGCTAAGTCCAGCAATTTCAGCAACAGGAGCACACAGGACTGTAATGCAGCGTTTGCTGGTATAACCACTGTGTCTCCTATACAGCCTGCCTGCCTGGTATCTGGAATGGATATTAGTCCTGAGAAGGACTGTTTGTTTGATCTGGCAGCCTTTACAGACCCTACACTAACTATTTCGCAGTTTATATCTCTCCCTAAATCAGCAGCGCTGTCTCTACACTGTCTGATCCGGAGCGACTGTTTCCAAGATGGCGGCGCCCGGTTTTAAATACTCGAGGTGACGCTATGCGGCCAACCAATCACTGTAATGCCCACAAACATGGCTGCGGCATTACAGTGACTGGCTGGCAATCCCTGCATGTTCATTGGCTCGGTAAAGAGCGCCAAATATGCAGGGCGGAGACCCGAGCTCCCGCCCGAGTAACCCGGAAATGCTCGGTGCTCTCCGAACATCCCGAGTAGTGAGATGCTCGGGCGAGTACTGAGCAGTGTCGAGCATGCTCGCTCAACACTAAAAATGACCTCTTGAACAAATTGAAGTTTAATAACAATAGGACAAATTTCATCAGAATTTCTTCCTTTGTTTTTATATTATAAAATACTCATCTGAAGACTTAATAATACAGATACATCGATACAATCAGAATAAAAGTCATCCCAATTTCTATTATGGACATATTGATACGATCAAATGAAATGAACTTTGAGGAAATAGACGTCCGCAAGCGTTTGCTGGTGCGGAAGCAGTGACATAACCAGATGGCATTTGTCACGATGAAAGGAAGTTCTGCATCGATCTAAGTGTAGGTGGGACGAGGTAGCACATGAAACAGGCAGATCTGTCTGTAAACCAAACAAATGACAAACTACGAACAAACACTATTAACTCATATCGCAACAAACTCGTAGAGACGACATTATAAGATGCAATGCAATATACCAGTCTCCTTCCCTAGATATGAAAGACATATTAATACTGTGAGATCGCAGTGCAGCCAAGATATCTGTGAGAAAAAGATCCTACTGGAAGAATGAGACGAGTCCCTGCATGATTATATGATCGCAACATGATACGCCTGCAACGCACCCTAGTCACTCGATTGGATGACAGAAGGGGGGGGCGCACAAGAGGGGGCACCAACTTTCCTATAAAGTCACGCTGGTTTAGCCGCCAGACGCTGCCGGCAACCCTGCCGATAAGTTTATTACAAAACTATCGTACTATCAAACCAAAAAAAGATCATAGACTGTGAGCCCCTGATGAGAGTCTCATAAGAATGATGAAACGTGTAGGGCTGAGCATTTCTATAGAAAGTACTACAAGAGATGATTAGCCAGGCTACCTCAATATAAAGCTCCTAGATCAGGAGAAACAAGCACCGCACCGGTATATGACGGCAGCACTATAAAGCCGTTCTGAAGAGAATAGCACAGGACATGGTAAAATGAATATTATTAATGCCATTATCAGACTGCAGACTCACAATGAGGAGAAATGAGATGGCATGATTTCTAATAGCCAGAGGCCAAATTGAAAAGGGAGTTATACATATAAATAAAGAGATACCCCTAGGAATTGGGACTAATCCCTGGCCTCCCAACAAGACAATATATATAAATGGTTAGCCGGTGAGATAAATTAAAACCATACACAATAGTCCTATGTTTAGGATAATTTTAGGAAATTTGTGACGGATTTTGGACACTTAAAATCTTTTTAAAATATTGAATAAAGGTTATTTTTTATATTTTACTACCATTGGATTTGACTGTGAAATACTGCAGAATTATCTTGGAGCATATTTATACTACACTGCTCAAAAAAATAAAGGAGACACTCAAATAACACCTCCTAGATCTGAATGAATGAAATATTCTCATTGAATACTATGTTCTGTACAAAGTTGAATGTGCTGACAACAAAATCACACAAAAATCATCAATGGAAATCAAATTTATTAACCAATAGAGGCCTGGATATGGAGTCACCCCCAAAATTAAAGTGGAAAAACACACTACAGGCTGATCCAACTTTGATGTAATGTCCTTAAAACAAGTCAAAATGAGGCTCAGTATTGTGTGTGGCCTCCACGTGCCTGTATGACCTCCCTACAACACCTGGGCATGCTACTGATGAGGTTGCGGATGGTCTCCTGTGGGATCTCCTCCCAGACCTGGACTAAAGCATCCTCCAACTCCTGGACAGTCTGTGGTGCAACGTGACGTTGGTGGATGGAGCCAGACATGATGTCCCAGGTGTGCTCAATCTGATTCCGGTCTGGGGAATGAGCAGGCCAGTCCATAGCTTCAATGCCTTCATCTTGCAGGAACTGCTGACACTCCAGCCACATGAGGTCTGGCATTGTCCTGCATTAGGTTTCACCCAGGGCACCAGCATAAGGTCTCACAAGGGGTCTGAGGATCTCATCTCGGTACCTAATGGCGGTCAGGCTACCTCTGGCGAGCACATGGAGGGCTGGTAGGTCCTTTCACAAGCATTTTGGTCGTACTATCACTTCTGGTCGGCCTGGGCTCGCGTCATTGTCGTGCACCAGCTGTGCCAAGGCCTGCATTTTGTCATGGAAGCGTAAGACATTCAATGACTGACACTCCAGGGGAGGCCAAGTCCCCTTCCCAGACCTCCTTCACCAGAGCCAGGCGCCCCGCGCACGCCAGTCGTACAGGAGCTCAAAAGGGAGAACCCCGTTGAGGCCCGTGGAACCTCCCGGTAGGCAAGGAGCAGGTGTGGAGGTACCGCGCCCAGTCGTGCCCCTAGGAGTCAACCAACATCTTAAGCATCTGCTTCAGAGTGCCAGTTCGCACAGGCCATTGGTCTGTGGGTGGTATGGGCTGGTCACCAGATTTTGCACCTGTATTTGCTTACAGAGGGTCTCCATCAGCTGCGACATGAACTGGGTTCCCCGGTCGGTGAGCATTTCCTGGGGAAAACACACTCGGGAGAACATCTTCAGTAAGGCGATAGCCACCTTGTCTGCCCGAATGGATGACAAGGCTACCGCTTCCGGGTACCGGGTGGCATAGTCTACTACCATCAGTATGAAGCGTTTCCTTGAGCTGCTGGGAGTGGCCATCGGGCCAGCCAAATCCACAGCCACCCTCCTGAAAGGCTCTTCGATGATGGGCAGAGTTACCAGTGGGGCTTTGGGCCACCGCCCCACCTTCCCCACCCTCTGACAGGTGTAACACGAACGGCAGTAGACAGTTACCTCAGCCCCCAACCTTGGCCATTAGAAATGCTGGGCTAGCCTGGCCTTGGTCTTATGGATCCCTAGATGTCCAGCCATCGGAATTTCGTGTGCCATCTGCAACAAACTCCACCCTGAACGGATAGGGTACCACTAACTGTCGATCCCTGGGCCACGCCTCCGGTGAGCCTCGCTGGACTGCTACCCGGTATAGCCATCCTTGGTCCCAGACCACCCACTGGAGGACCGAGTTCGAGGGAGGCTGTGCCGCCCGCTCCTCACGAGGCTTCAGGCTGTCAGTCTCTAACGCCACCTGAAACCCCTGACTGGACATGGCCAGAATAGACAAACCTGCCACGTCTCCTGGCCTCCGTCTGACCCGGCAGCCACTTGGTCGGAAGGGGAGAAGCCGTCGGACTCCCGAGGGGCCACTAGGGCCCGGGTGCCGCCACTGCAAGTAACAGTGGCTATGGCCGCTGAGACCGCGGGTAGCGCCCGTTTCTCCTCTGCTTCTGACCAAGCATCTGGTCTAAAAGGACTACCCTGGCCCTCTAACATCCTGGTTGTGGAGGAACCCTACCATGCGGCCTTACCTGGGAGCCCCATCTCTCCTGGAACTGCCCCGCCCTCTGCAGCTGTTTGCCCCTTGTCTGCCCCCTCTGCAACAACCTCACAGGACAAATTTCTCCAGCCTGCCGTATGGCCACATTCTGAGGCCTCATCACAGCTGACTTGATTGATCTCGTCCCCCATGGGGAGAGAGGTGTGAGGGGCTCAGGGTGGTAGTTGTGGTGAGGGGCTGCTGTGTTCCCACACTCTGGCTCCCTGATAAAGACACATGTCCCAATTCTCCTGTGCTCTGTATGTGGTGTGTAACACTCACGTTTTGGTCGCAGATCTCTGCTGTCTTCGGTTCTTCCACCTCAGGAACCACCGCACACACATTAGGGAACTTCCACTCCATTTTATAAAAAAGAACTTTACTTGAACGTTTGAATACAACTTCATACAGCATGCAGAATTGATCACATACACCTTGGCGATGGACAGCGCCGGCTTGATGCCTCCAATCCCGGAGCCGGCGAAAGTTTTATCAGGTATCAAATCCTAGGGTGACACCAGTTCGGGCCGCACAAGGGTCATCTCAGCACCGGTGTCTCACAGTCCCATTGCTCTGGCGTGGCCTATGGTAACAGTCTGAAAGTTGTCAAGGGACCTCCCACCACCCCCACTCACACACAAAACAGTGGACAGAATCTGGGACGAGGATCAACTGCTCTCATTAGGGCCCACATGTGATCGACCCAGCAGTCTGCAGGACACCACTGCATACTCTGGAGCTTCTTCCGGTATGACTCAGGAGTCAAGTTGTACTGCCAGACCAGAGCCTGCTTGATGTCCTCATAGCTCAGGGTGGTCTCACTGTGCAAGTACCCAAAGATTTCCAGGGCCTTACCCCTAAGCTGAGGGGTTAGGAATTGGACCCACTGTTCCTCAGGCAGATGGTACTGATGGCAGTTTTTTTCAAATGCCAGCAAGAAAGTGTCCAAGCCCCCTCCTTTGTCCAGCAGGGAGAAGTCATTCGTCCATAGCTTCGGGACTCGGATCTCAGGGGACTTGCGACTGGCTGGGGCCTGCAGTTGGAGCTGGAACACATCTTTCTGGTGCTCGTGCTCCCGCTGACGTTCTGCCATGAGGGTCTCATAGGTGGCCCTGTCTCCAACCTGGAGACTCGCTAGGGAAACTTGTATGAGGGGGTCAGGTGGTGGGTAGCCCACTGCGGGACCGACCACTGGTGAATCTCTCTCTGGGGGGCCTAAGTTGGACTCCCCTTCTCTTAGAGTAACGTGGTCTTCCACCTCCTCAACACCATATGGTGCATTGGCCATCTCCTTGGTTTTGGCCCTGGTGCCACTGGCCATCCTCTATGGTCAGTGACACCGAACTGCCACCTGATGCACCCACACACACCTTACAGTATTTGCACTCGGACTGTCTAGTGCTGAGCTGATCTTAAGTGTCTGAGTATGCGTTACACACACACACTATTATCTTGATCCCACCGCTTGCCACCAATGCAAAGAAATTGGCAGCAGGAGGGACCCCACAGAATCCTACCACTGTCGGAACTGATGAATCCACACCCCACCACCTGCCTGACGTCACAATTACGTGAGACGGAGCACGTGGTACGGATCTGTCATTTGCACCATCATGACATTCCGCACCCCCTCGAGGACGTGTAAGGTCAGATTGGTACAGTTCTACACAGACAATGGGACCTCTGCTTATAAAATATATAATTCCCGGCATGACTATATTCTCAACTACAGCTGGAACTTTTATGCTGAAAGGGGCCCTGCCCACACATTCCCCTGTCATGACTTCACTGTGGGCTTGGCACCACTTCATGGTTTTATTAAGATCTCTAACTTCCACAATAACTCCTCGCTGGTTGATCGCAGAAGTTTCCATGTAATATCACATTTCTTATTACAAATTTACCTTTCTTTAGAGACTAGACATGACATATCTTCGGTTGGTCATTCCTGCCTTCTTGCATCATAGCGCACCCGTACTGTTCTCAGATAAGGAAAAATATGTATATTGTTCCTTAGCTAACCCTGCCACTAAAAATATGTATCCTATCACAATCAGTGTTATAGAAACTCTGATATTCCATATTTCATTTCAGTGCCTACCAGACTGCAGCTTGAATACATGTGCAAATGGAGATGAGCTAAGCTTCAAAGGAATTCTAGGAGCTGTATCCTTTTCACCCAGGTGTCAATTCATCACTCCTGTCTCCATTTTATATGGTGATTAGCCTGAACACTTGGTGGATCCCGCTATTTGCATATGGGCAATTGGGAAGAGTGTAAGCTCTTGCTCCTTTGACAAATGGTAGATAGGGGAGGAGGGAAGAGTGAGTGGGATTTCGGAGGGGGAGAAAGAGATTCTCAATATTTCTATGACCGTGACATTTCCCATTCTCTTGGGATCTCGAAAATCTAGATTATGAATAACTAGGACATGCTATAATTCAATACCGAGTTATGGGAATACTGTATCTGACACAAAGGGCATGCTGCATGGCTGGGGTCCAAAGGGGGTCTTGCTGTGGCAGCTTCTTGGCTGAGAGCTGCTGTGACACATTTGTCACTCGCTGTCTCTCTGCCCCCTCCCTTCTTAGCTGCAGAAGTGTCCAGTTACAACTGTATGCTGTAGACCTCTATAATCCCGCCAAACAGGGCACAATGATTGACATGGGGTTAAATTTTCAATATTCTTCTCAAGGCAAAATCACATTAAAAAAAGATGGCATCACTTGCTAACTTCTGTGATCAACCAGTGAGAAGTTATTTCAGAAATTATAGATTTCATAAAACCATGATGGACAGAGATGAGCCCACGTGAGGTCATCACAGGGGAGTGTGTGGGCAGGGCCACCCCTTCAGCATAAAAGATCCAGCTGAATATGGGTCTATACTCATGCCGTGAGATACATATTTGTAAGCACAGGTCCTGCTCCATAACAGTCCATTGGAGCACCTCTCCTCCAGGTAAATTGAATAGTCTCTGATCTGTCTAGTAAGTTCTTCCATTAATACCTTTTATTTTGTGTAACTGTATATGTATTGTACTGTCCCTCTTTGTAAAATCCTTTGTATATTTTTTCATAAACCCTGCCTCCTTTTGGATTAAATATAAAATGTATTAGTCCTGTTTCTTCTGTTCTGTAATCGTTCCTCCCCCGAAGCCATACGCTACCAGAAAGCAGGAGTCCGATCAGGCCTGTATTTAGAACTGATCGGTGGTGGCAGTGAATACTATTAATTGGGTTATCGTGAAGCTGGCAATGATCGTTTGGGGGCATATACACATTCAATGCGTTGAAATTCGGAGGCGTGTACGCCATACGCTCACGGCTTGCTTGCCGGTAACTACATAGTGAGTAATCAGGATAGTCTGTGTGTGCAAATCCCTGACAAATTGGTGGCAGCGGTGGGATATTGTAAGATCTCGCCGATGCCTTCCCCCATAGTTCACTATCCAGCTACATCTAATTTTCCTACTTGTCAACTGGGCATTCTGCATATGGGCTGCTTAGATTGCCCTCTTTTGTCCTATTGCAAAAGAGGAGGTGAGAGGGGTGAAGGAATGCTCCTTTACTAGTGGCTTCAGAAATTGCAATATTTTCTATGACACGGTGCAATACCACATTATTATGCTATATAGTGAAAATACCAGTTTCCTTCAAAGCTCTGATTCAGATCAGTTCAAATATAGTCGAGACAGGGACCTTCAGCATGCCACCAGCTTTCATTTTAACTCATCGGCCTCATCCCAGAGCGCCAGTGGGAGCCAGCGGCATTTAAATGGTTAACAGCTGCGGCCGAAACGAAGCTCTGACTGCGACTGTTAGAGATAAAATGTCAGCTATATAGAAAGGGTTGTCCACTACTCAAACAGCTCTCAATCACAATATTTCCTACATATAAAACAGCTATAATCACCTTTTGTGCTGTTGCTGTTCTACCCAAGTCTGCGCTTAGTCTCCCAGGACTCGAGTGACCTCATATCACGCAGTCAGTAGCCATTTCACTCTCACTTCCTTCAGACGAAAGGGACACCCTAAAGAAGTGTAATCTGCTGCTGCTCTCTGGTTGTCAGTTCTGTTCAAAGGATGAGAGAGTGATGCAGTTGTAGCGCCCAGAGGGTTCGGTCGCTACAGGGGTATTGCACCTTAACCAGAGGTGTGATATTCCACTCCCAGGTAAGGATGGAGTATGGACCAAGGCTCAGTTAGCTGCATACACACACTCCTCATTTCCGGGGGACAGTTCGCAGATGCTCCCATTTATTGCAGGCACAACTGACCATGTCCCTGGCTGGAGTGGGGAGGGGGGAGAGAACCCGGTGATGCAGGAGCAGAAGGGGACAGTTTCTGGAGCATAGGAAGGAGCTCATTGGTTGCAGGTCACCTGAGCTCAGACACAGTGAAGCAGATAAAAGGTGGGGGCCATCTTAGGAGAGTGTTCAGTCGGTTAGTTCAGAGAGGGAAGAAGTTCAGCCAGAGAGGGCTGACAGGGAGCTGAGGCTCAGCTCCACGAGGCAGGCCTAGAGAAGAGGCCGGGGCCAGGAAGGAGAAGAGGAGAAGGAGAAGGAAGGAAGAAAGGTGGAGAGAAAGAGGAGTAGAAAGGCTCCAGAAACAAGAAGGCAGAAGGGACCCTGAGAGAGAGAACTACATAACCGGACACTGGGATCCGAGGCTGTCAGGGTTGCAAGCCCGGCAGCAGATAACCTACCTGCGAGGGATTTTAGGTCCCTTGGCCTGAGAAGTGTTATGCACACGCCCGGGCTAAGCGGCGTGTGCGTGTGATTGGTAGTGATTCCACTGGACCGTGCCGGAGAGTGAATGCCTGGAGGGGCGTAACTAGGTATTCACCCGATCCGACCAGGGTCGCACGACGGCATACGACGCCAGTGCACCAAGGAGGAACCGAGCAGAGGGACCAGGTGCTACTCCAGGACAGACCCCGGACACGGCTGTTGACCCACACAGGGGAATACAGGAACAGACTGGTAGGCTGGCACACTGACTGGTGGGTATAGGCAGGCACGACTGGTATGCAGGCAGGCGGGTAAGCAGGCAGGGGGGTATAGGCAAGCACAGCAAGAGTGCAGACAGGGAGGCACTAGCAGGTAGGAACACAGGCGGGATAGGACCCAGTACACACCAGGACTCAGGAACAATACAGGCAGAAGGGTACAGGCAGGGCAGGACAGGACTGCCGGAGCAGCGGGCAGAAGCAGGGCAGGACAGGACTGCCGGAGCAGCGGGCAGAAGCAGGGCAGGACAGGACTGCCGGAGCAGCGGGCAGAAGCAGGGCAGGACAGGACTGCCGGAGCAGCGGGCAGAAGCAGGGCAGGACAGGACTGCCGGAGCAGCGGGCAGAAGCAGGGCAGGACAGGACTCTGTTCACACGGAACAGACAGGAAGGGAAAGACAGAGCCAGACACCCACAGGGTACTTGCAGTGAAGTAGCGAGTGGACCACAAACTCACAAACGGGAGTACAGAGACAACAGGCAGGAGTTAGGTACGAGTTCAGACTCTGCAGAAAAAGGAAGGGAACGGACATAGAGGAAAAACAGGTAAAGGATAGGAGAGAGTTCAGACTGGAACTGAGTGTACGGAGGAGACCGACACTGCAGCGGGATACAGGAGCGGGTCTAGGTAATCGGCCCCTAGAAGGCGGGAAGAACAGGCAAGGAGCGTGTTCAGACAGGACAGACAAGATACACAGAAAGGACTCAGTTCAGACAGGCCTGGAAATACAGCCTCCAGGAAAGGCAGACAAGGAAACAAAGACGGGACCTGGCACCTTCAGAGTGCAAGCACACACTGAAGGAAAACACTATGCTCAGGCAGGGATAGAAGGGAGCTGCTGAGCTATATACCAAGTGTCAGACAGCAATAGGCTGAGGACGCACAAGGGGTGTGACCCACAGCAGGTACAAAAAGCAGGAAGTGATCGGGCGCCGCCCTTAAGCAGCAGAGACAGACACAAACAGACAGCATGGAGGGAAGCCAGAGAGACATTCTGGACAGGAGATCAAGTGCGCGCTCCTGCACAGTGGGAAATGGACCACTATGCAAGGACGCCGCCAGGTATGTTACAAGAAGCCTGGAGGCTCCGCCACACAGAGGGACTGGTACAGCACAGAGAAGCAACAGGTACCTAAGGCCCGAGTCGCAAGCCATACAGGTGTAGTACACTGCCAGCTCAGGGACGTGGGCTATCACACCACTAAAGGGGGAGATAGTCAGCAAGGGCAGAGAGAACGGTAGGCCTACCCACTCACCCTGACCAGTGGGGCTCGCCTGAATGTTCTCAGACACCCAGGCCCATTCCTACCCTGTACTCCTGTTGGGTCATAAGTACCACCTACAATAAAGACCCTGGACTGTTTGAAGTAGACTCTGGACCTTTATTATTGCGGCCTGCACCATCACCCCCAGCATCCTATTACCTGCTCTGAGGCTACACTCTTCCCGTGGGGAGTTATCCTATCCCTGTGCTGCATATCTACATCAGCCTCAGCGGTCTGCCTTGCAGCGGCGGTCCTCCCTGACCGCAATCCACGGGTGGCGTAGTCTGACATTCAAAACCCTACAAATAGATTGTCACAACATTTGGTCTGACCACCCTGAGCCACGGGATCAGGTTGCCACTACTACCCCCATCATCACACTGAAGCCCGGTTCCAAGTGCCCCACGGCCCAGGGGGTGAGTCACAGTCACTGATTGGCTGCAGGGATCCTATGATTAGTCATGCATGTGACTCGCCCCCTGAGCCGTGGGGTACCCGGAACTAGGCCTTCTAGTGTACGGTGCTGATGGGGGTAGTAGTGGCAACCCGATCCCGTGGCTCAGGGTGGTCAGACCAAATGCTGTGGCAGTCTATTTATAGTTTTGTGAATGTCCGACTACGCCACCCGTGGATTGCGGTCAGAGATAACCGCCGCTGCGAGGCAGACCGCTGAGGCTGGTATTAGTGTGCAGCACAGGGATAGGATAACTCCCCATGGGAAAAGTGTAGCCTCAGGGCAGTGAAAGTGAATGCTGGGGGTGATGGTGCAGGCGCAGCATAAATGACACAGAGTCCAATGATGCAGTCCAGGGTGTTTTACTCACAGTTGATATCCAAGTCACTTCTGTCAGCAAGGACTGCCCGAGCCGTGCTGTGTCCACCAGGTGAGGAGCTCGGTCAACCCCCAGGCAATTCAGGAGTATGGCACAGGACCCCCTTCTGTCCTTTCTCTGGCCTCTCGTGCCCCACCAGTGTCCTGACTTCTGTCCGGCTACCGCGGACCGTGTCGGGTAAGCATTGGCCTTCACTTCCCGCTATCCTATATGGTGCCTCCCTAGCAGGTTTAGCGGGGGGTCGCACCAATAAATGGTCACAACCTCCGGTTCTTGGCTGAGGGTAGATTCGCCTCCACCAACTTAGGGATCCGGTACCTTTCCACGGCCTGACCCTTTCACCCGGTATAATGGGGTTTGCAATGGTTGCTGGCCGTTCTGCACTCTTAGGATCCCTCCTGCCTTCTTGTTTCTGGAGCCCTTCCACTCCTCTGTCTCTTCTCCTTCCTTCCTTCTTCTCTTCTTCTCTCTGGCCCCGGCCTTCTCTCTAGGCCTGCCTCATGGAGCTGAGCTCAGGCTGAGCTGCTGCTCCCTGTCAGCTCTCTCTCTTACTACTCCTACTATTCTCCTAGACTTGAGATGGCTCTCACCTTATATCTGCTTCTCTGTGCTGAGCTCAGGTGACCTGCACCCAATGCGCTCCTTCCTATGCTCCAGAAACCGTCCCCTTCTGCTCCTACACCACTGGGTTCTCTACCCCCTCCCCACTCCAGCCAGGGACATGGTCAGTTGTGCCTGCAAAAATGGGAGCACCATCGAGCTTTCCCCCGGAAATGGGGAGTGTGTGCGTGTGCAGCTAACTGAGCCCTGGTCCACACTCCATCCTTACCTGGGAGTGGAATATCACACCTCTGGTTGAGGTGCAATACCCCTGTAGCAACCGAACCCTCGGGGTGCTACACATGCCCCAGGAGACCAGACACAGACATCACTGGAATGGCGTTGGCTGCAGGGTTCCCGTGATATGTCATGCATGCTCCAGGAGACCAGACACAGACATCACTGGAATGGCGTCGGCTGCAGGGTTCCCGTGATATGTTATGCATGCTCCAGGAGACCAGACATAGACATCACTGGAATGGCGTCGGCTGCATGGTTCCCGTGATATGTCATGCATGCTCCAGGAGACCAGACGCCGACATCACTGGAATGGCGTCGGCTGCAGGGTTCCCGTGATATGTCATGCATGCTCCAGGAGACCAGACGCCGACATCACTGGAATGGCGCCCGCACCAGAGGAGAGCATAGCTGCTATTTCACATGATTGAAACCGTAATTAAGAAGGGGTTGTCTGAGTAATGGACAACCCCTTTATTTCAGTCTGCATCAGACACGTGTGGAAGGAGTTCAGCTCCTGAGCCGCCTCCACATGCATTCACCTCAGCGCGGACGTACAGTTACGCCCATATATGCAAAGGGGTCAAATTCATATAAAACATTAAATGTTATTCTGAATTTATCTGCCTTTCATTCATTTCTAACAGTAAATCCTCATAGTAGTTGGTGCTCAGTTTTTCAGATTCAGAGCTCCAAATTTTCATAAGCAAAATTAAAGGGGAGGCATCATAAAAAAAGTTTACTTTAAATGCATTCAAAAAAGTTGGCAATATTTTCCCATATCAAAATTTATATTTAAAATTAGAAATCTTAGAATTTTTTACACTGACCCCTGAGGCTATTCTATGTTCATATGTCCTGTTCTTTCAGGAAATCTACATTAACAGCAATAAACTCACTTAGACACTATGGGCCTCATTCAAAGCCAGAATACTAGTGTAAAAAGCTTTGAAAAGTCACAAAGTTTTAGCGCAACTCGAAGCTGGGCTGAAATTGTGACTTTTTAGCGTTCACACTCCATTTTCACCCAGCCCTGATAAAGTGGGCACCAGCAAAATTTTATAAGCTGTGGCATTCTCTGTGCGACATATCTTACTCCAGTCACTGACTGGAGTAAGATTATTGGCAAGGCACACATGGAGACACACAAGGCGCTCGCTAGTTCTCTGATAGTCCTGATTCATTGACCTCTGCATGACTCTAGCACACCGACCTCATCAAGATTAGCATGAACACCACTGGTCTGAAGTCAGGGCCTCTGTTTTGCATTGAAGCGTCCAATGAGCTTGTACAAAGATCATTGGGTGAAGGGGAGGGGAGTAAGGTCAGGTGTGACATCAACTGTGATTGGTGGAACCTGCGTTATCAGCTGTATGTTACCTGTCATTGTAATCCGGCCTCTGATAAAAAGCTTTGCTGAAAATTCTTCCAGAAAGGACAGAAGTAAATGTCTAAAATAGCCCTGGTGGCCAGTGTGAGAACTGCAAGATTGTGAGAAGAAAGTATGAAAACATTAAAAAAACACACGGAAAACAAACTAATTTAAACATTTTCTGATGACTAGATCTGAGCGAATCGATTCAACGGGAATCAAGTTCATGTTAAATTTTTGTGCCTAAAATGAATGTCACCTTTTGAGACATTGCAGAAGATTGCATCAGTCAGAGAAGACGGGCTTTCCCAGAATGCCTTGCTGCCATCATATTAGGTCTCATCTGCAATGCACGCACGAGTTGTAGCAGTTTTAATGGATAGAACGTGTACTCAATGTATGGTGCTATTCACACACCAGTGTTTTTACACACCCCTTGTGTCCATACAGAACACACAGAGCCATGTCCATTTTTTTTCCGGCAGCACAGATGACACGGAGGTCCAATAGTGGTCTATGGGTCTGTCAGTGTGCCATCAGTGTCCTGTACAAGTTTAACATTGTATAGGAGAAGCTTTGTAATTTCTTTATCCATCGGTGAAAAACACTGATCGAAAGCTGAGGACACCGGTACCATTTTTTCACGTACATGTTTAAACCCTGCACATGTGAATGAGGCCTAACATAGTATAGCTCAGACAATTAAGAAGGACTATTATAGCAAGTATAAAAGCAGAAGCAGGAAAGGAAGCAGCCATTTTGTGGTGAACCTGGATAGAGAAAAGTACATCACAGCTCACAGCCTAGCCATAGAAATAGGGAGAGAAAGCCATGAAACATGATAGAAAACAGACAGAGAGAGGGCGACATCAATGCAGTGAAGGGGATTAGTGTGTTAAGGAAAAAAGGGAATGGCGTCATACATGTTTTTCAGGGCAAGTAGAGGCTTTGGAAGACATTTGCAGAGAATGGAATTTCCTGGGAAAACTCTGCAAATGTAAGTTTCAAAAGTCTTGCTCATCTTTACTGATCGGTCATTATCCATTGGTGGCAGTTTTACCTATAGTACGTTCCCCTCCATACAGGGCAGTAACTCCCCTGTGGGCCTCATTGTTCCAGTTACCTTACACATCTTCCTTCCGTGTAGTGCACATTCCCATCATCTTCATGCTTTCCCATCCTGCACAGCCGGCTGCAGCGGAGGAGGATCAGGACAAATTCCTATCCTCCTCCTTGAGGGATAAGAGGGAATGTGGAGCCATCACCCTGCTCCATGCTGCTCTGCTCCTCCAAGCTAATTACTCTAAAGGCAAACCTGGGACTGAGCTTTATATTAACTCTTCTCCTCCCGCCTTCTGGATGCTACATAGCTAATCTGTTGGGTTAACCCTGTAGTGTGTAAAGTGCTGAATTATACAACAGTGATATGTCTTCTACTCACAAAAATGGTGTAAGTGTGATGAGTGTTTTTGATCAGTTTCATCACAGTTTGGTCAGGGTTCATTAGCTTTTCTCAGCTGAAAATAAAACTGATGAATGTTTCTCCCCCTTCTCATAACCAACAGTCCATTTCATGACTGGCACACAGATGACATCCAAATGCTGTCCACATTTTTTGCGGCCTAATAGACTTGCATTGGTGATACTGTATATAATTTTGTGTGGACCACTTAGGCCTCATTCAGACATCAGGTTTTTTCATGTACGAGAAAAATGGAGCGAGTTTAATCAGTGATTTTTACCTTAGGTTGGTCAGAATTACATCAGTACTTTTCCCATCGGTCAGTCAAAAACGGACAAACTTCATCCGAGTTCTGGCCCATCTTTTAACAGACCCGGACACTTTCATTGATGAATTTGATCTGACACTTGAATCAATATAAAACATATCTCAATGAAAAATCATGGACATGTGAGCATCCCCATAGACTGTCATAGGTACACATGCTACCTGTGAAAAAAATAAAAAATAGCACAGAAACTAACAGGTGAATGAGCCCCAAGACTGTGAAAATACACTGGCATGTAAACAGGCCCATAGACATGGGTGTACATAGAAATCATGGGATCCCATAGCAGAAGTGCTAGTTGCCCCCCACCCAACAAAAAAAATAACATTCGACGGGGTCACAGAAGAGCATATCTCACAACTTTCCAGCCTTTAGAAAGTAATTTTCCTCCTACTGAAGCCCCAGATTCCTCTTTCATTGCATGTTTAAAGTATGATACCAACAAAAGTGCCCAACAAACACAGTATGTGAATTCTTTCACAGTACCCTGGACATGCACATAATGATGACCCTACTGTACTCGACTTCAACTCCCCCGGCAAAGTATGGTGACCGTGACACAGTGTGATCCCCCAGCTTTGGCCCCCACACAGCCCTCTATAAAGTATAATAGGTCATCATACAGTATAATGGCCCCACACCTCGCCATGCTGTATAATGGCCCCCACTAGCTCTCCAAACAGTACAACCAAACAGTGCAATGACCCCCACGGCCCTCCACATGGTATGATGGTCCCCACTCAAACCTTCACACTGTATAATTGCTTGCATACAGTATATTGGCCCTCACATAGCCCTCCACAAAGTATAAAGGCTCCCACATAGCCCTCGAAATATTATAATAGCCCCCACATAGCCCTCTATATACTATAATGGGCCCCATATTCCTCCATATTGTATAATGCAAAATCATAATCTTTTATATAGTGTGCTGAACCCTATAGTCCTCCATATAGTATCATGCACTCCCCATAGTCTTCCATATAGTATAATGCACTCCCCATAGTCCTGCATATAGTATAATGCAATCCACACAGTCCTCCATACAGTATAATGCACCCCATATTCCTCCATATACTATAATGCACTTCCCATAATCCTCCATATAGTATAATGCACTCCCCATTGTTCTCCATATAGCATAATGCACTCTCCATAGTCCTCCATATAGCATAATGCACTCCTCCATATAGTAAAATGCACTCCTCATAGTGCTCCATACAGTAAGATGCACTCCTCATAGTCCTCCATATAGTATAATACACTCCCCATAGTCCTCCATACAGTATATGGCACTGCCGATAGTCCTCCATGTAGTATAATGCACTTCCCATAATCCGCCATATAGTATAATGCACTCCCATAGTCCTCCATATAGTATAACACACTCCCCATAGTCCTCCATATAGTATAATGCACTCCCCATGGTCCTATATAGTCCATACAGTATAATGCACTCCTCATAGTCCTCTATACAGTACTATGACCACCACAATGTGTTCATTGATTTAAAAAAAAAATACTCACCTCTCCTCCATGTTCTCCGCTGCTCAGGTCTATGCAGCAAGCATTCTGAAGTGCTTGCACATCTCAGGGCAGTGGATGCCATGTAATGATGTCATAGGGCCCGCTGTACTGAGACGTCAGATGCTGAGGAAGAATGACGAAGTAGGAAGTCACAGGCCCCATAGTACTCGCGTGGCCTATGTTCCAACAATGAGCTTTTGGTTTGCTTTTGACACTAATTATTTTCTGTGGCAAAAACTGAGTGTTTTACAATTCAAGCAAAGTGGATGGAATTTATAGAAACCTCATGGCCACTGTGCTTTAATTTTATTCAGCGTAAACTGAGCTGCGGTGTGTGTATCAAATCCACATCATGTCAATTTCTCTTGTGAGTATGCTGAGTTTTATGTGTGGATTTTCCCCATAGATTTTCATTAGATGCCGAAAATCTGCAGGTAAAAACGCACATACATAGTCCTGCATATAGTATAGTGCAATCCACATAGTCCTCCATACTGTATAATGCACTCCACATAGACCTCTATATAGTATAATGCACCCCATATTCCGCCATATAGTATAATGCACTCCCCATAGTCCTCCACATAGTATAATGCACTCCCATAGTCCTCCACGTAGTGTAATGCACTCCCCATAGTCCTCAATGTAGTATAATGCACTTCCATAGTCCTCCATATTGTATAATGCACTACCCATAGCCCTCCATACAGTATAATGCACTACCCATAGTCCTCCATATAGTATAATACACTCCCCATAGTCCTCCATATAGTATAATGCACCTCCATCGTCCTCCATACAGTATAATGAATTCCCCATGGTCCTCTATACATTACTATGACTACCAAAATGTGCTCATTGATTTAAAAAAAAAAAAATACTCACCTCTCCTCCTTGTTCCCCGCTGCTCCGGTCTATGCAGCATGCATTCTGAAGCGCCTGCACATCTCAGGGCAGTGGGTGCCATGTAGTGATGTCATCAGGCCCGCTGTGCTGAGACGTCAGACGCTGAGGAAGAATGATAGAGGAGGAAGTCACAGGCCCCATAGTACTCTTGGGGGTTATGTTCCCACAATGAGCTTTCGGTTTGTTTTTGACAATATTTATTTGCTGTGGCAAAAACAGAGTGTTTTGCAGTTCAAGCAAAGTGGATGGGATTTTATAGAAACCTCATGGCCACTGTGCTTTAAAGGGGTTGTCCACTACTTTCACATTGATGCCCTATCCATAGGATAGGGCATCAATTTATGTTTGCCCGGGGTCCCGCACACAGCACCCCCGCCATCAGCTGTTATCGGTGCCGGCGGTGGCCGCCGGCCGGAAGTGCTTACCTTCCGGTGACTGGTCGCCATGTTGTAGTGGTCGGCACTTGTTAGTGCACATCAAACTGCCATTCAATTGAATGGGAGGCGGATGTGCAGTACCCCGCGGCGGCCACTACAGATGGATGGCCAAACACCGCAGGCAAGTACTTCCGGCCGGTGGCCGCCGCCGCCAGCACCGATAACTTCTGATCGGCAGGGGTGCTGCGTGCAGGACCCCGGCCGATCATACATTGATGCCCTATCTTATGGATATGACTCGCCCCCTGGGCCGTGGGTTACCCGGGACCGGGCAATAGGGCAATAGGGCAATAATGGTGGTAGTAGTGGCAACCCGGTCCATGGCTCAGGGTGGTCATACCAAATGTTGTGGCAGTCTATTTGTAGGGTTTTAAATGTCCGACTACGCCACCCGTGGATTGCGGTCAGGGTTAACCGCCGCTGCAGTGCAGACCGCTGGGGCAGATGTAGGTGTGCAGCACTAAGTAGTATAACTCCCCACGGGAGGAGTGTGGCCCCAGGGCAGTATATAGATGGATGATGGAGGGGATGATTCTGACCGCAATAGCCAGGAAACGGAGGCCTCTTAAACAGTTCAGGGTCTTTATTAGAACAGGTGAGACGACCCAAAAACAGTCCCGGCTAGGAGGGGGCCTGGATGTCTGAGAACAAGTGGGAAGCTGGCCCTGGTCAGGGTGAGGGTGAAGGCCTACCATGCTCTCTGCGCTCTTTCTGGCTATTTCCCTCCTTGTGGTGTAACAGCCCACGTTCCTGAGCTCACCGTGTCTTCTCGCCCGTATGGCTTGCAACTTGGGTCCCTTTCTACTCTTGGCCTGGTGCAGCTTTGCTGGTCCCTTCTGCTGTGGCGGAACCTCCGGGCTTCTTAGGCCAAGGAACATACAGTCCCCTGCGGGCTGGTTATTTGCTGTAGGACTTGGATTCCTAACAGCCTCGGACACCAAGTCCGGTAGATCAGTTTCTCTCTCAGCCAGGACAGGCTCTCCTCGCCTTCCGTCCCTGGCTCGTGGCTCCTCTACTGCCACACGACCTCCTCAGCTTCAGCTGAACTGGCTCTCCCTTCTCTGGGACACCTCTCACTCCAGAGACAGGTCGTCCAGAACTCTCTAACCCTGCCCCCAGTTCCAGCTTTTATAGGGTCAGCCTGCTCCCCCTACTGACTTGGGACAGGAGGTGCTGCATGCTAATGGTCCCTGACCAGAGAACCTCCCCCTTGCTCTCAGACACAGCTTTATTATACATTTGTGGCATCCAGGCCAGGGTGACACATTCCCCCCTAGTAAAACTTAGTACTCCGGGACTAACAGGAAACACAAATATAGGTTATAAACAACAACATAACATATGTACAAGTGCATTTTGTCCTTAAGGAAACGGCGCTTCCGCGACCGGGTGTCCATTTCACCCAACAAGGCGAAGTCTTTGAGCGATGTGGGGACCTGTCCAAAGCAAACCCCAAACGTTGGGCGTGGCTGCAAGGCAAAACTACCTACTTTGGACCACACGGGGCCACGCCAGACAGGTTTTTCTTCCGTGGCCGTCTTCGCAAGAGGCACCAACTGCAACTATCTACATGATAGTTCCGGTTATTCATCGTCCATAACCTGTCAGTCCATGAGCTAGAAAAACTAGAAAAACATAATTAATAACCAGGGTACAACATAACACATTAAATACATACATTATCCACTTAGATCTTCCAGCGAGCTGGCATTTGCCCCTTAGTGCTTCGGGTTGACCTACGTAACCCACTGTCTGGTGGTGGTCTAACCTGGTTTTTCTCACTAGCGCTCGCGGTGCAGTCACTGGCTAAACTTACAGGCAGGGCAGGCAGCTGTCTGCGGGTCCTCTGGCTTACCGCAGGCATGGCAGGCTCACTGTCAGCAGAGGGTTGACTCTCCTGGGCTGCTGGTACAGGCCCTTCTGCCTCTGGAACTGCTTGTTCTTCTCCACCTTCCTGCTCTGGTGTAGGTTGTTGCTGAGCCGGTTGCAGGAAATGCAGGACGGGTACCACTATGGCACCGTTTATTCGAATCCAGGACTGAGGGAATTCTCCGAGAATGGTGCTGATCATTTCTTCCTTGTCCTCTGCGGGTTCAAGGTCACTTTGATCCTCTTCTGCACTACGGAGTTGCTCGGGGCACATTTTTAGGTGGTCTCTGGAGACGGTACTAGTGGTTTCTCCTCCATCCTTAGTGACCACGCACACCTTCGGGTTGTCGTGATCAGACTGCAGTACTGTGTAGGGTTCCCTTTCCCACTGGTCATCCAGCTTGTGTAGCCTTCTCTTTCGCTTCAGAACCTGCTCACCAGGTTCCAGGGGACAAGCAGGGACGTGTTGGTTGAAGAGCCTCTCTTGCTTTTGTCTCGCCTGGGCCAGGCTCTTCTCCACACTCTCCTGTACCTTCTTGTACTGCAGTCGCCTTTCCGTATCCCAGTCCGCATCTGGGGAGGTGTCCTTGGGTGTTAGGACTCCCATCTCCAGGTCTATGGGCAGCTTACCTGGTCTGGCTCTCATCAGGTAAGCCGGGGTGCAGTTTGTAGCATTCACCGGGATATGGTTGTATAAGTCTATCAGGTCCGGCAGTTTTTCTGGCCACAGGCTGCATTCCTCCAGGGGCAACGTCTTCATGAGATCAATGACTATATTGTTCATTTTCTCACACATCCTGTTGGTTTGTGGGTGGTAAGGCGTTGTCCGAATCTTCTTACAGCCATAGAGGTTGCAGAACTCTTGGAAGATTTTGGCCTCGAATGCAGGACCTTGGTCTGTTAGGACCTGTTCTGGATACCCGTGTGGGTGGCAGAAGGTTTGCTGGAAGGCTCTGGCCGCCGTTTGAGCTGTCAAGTCTTTTACCGGGACCACCACTAGAAATCGGGAATAGTGGTCCATGATTGTCAGGGCATAAACGTATCCTGACCGGCTTGGAGCCAATTTGACGTGGTCCAGAGCTACCAGCTCAAGAGGCTGCTTGGTGACGATGGGCCTCAAGGGTGTCTTCTGGCTGGTGCGGTCCTTCCTCCTTAGATTACAAAGGCCACAGTCTCTGCACCACTTCTCTACAGCCCCTCTCATGCTGATCCAGAAGAACCGTCCTCTTAGCAGGAACTCCAGTTTCTTCCAGCCGAAGTGCCCCGCTCTGTCATGGTAAGCCTCCAGGACCATAGCTGCATCTCGCCTTGGGACGACTTGCCAGGTCAGCTCGTGCGTCCGGTGGTTGACGAGTCTTCTGCACAGCTTACCTTCATAGAGGAACAGCCTGCTCTTCTCTTTCCATAGCTGCTTGGCTTCCTCTGGGGCATCCGGATCTAGACGGACGTCTTCTCGGGTCAGCAGGTCTTTCACCATGCGGACTGCAGGGTCACTATCTTGGGTCTTGGCCCAGCTGTGGTGAGGTAGGGGATTGATCATGATGGTTGTTAAGTCTTCCTCCTTCACGCGGTGGGAATATTGAGTGGCCCCATACCGGTGGAATGCAGGGAGCTGTTATGAACTGCTACAAACACTAAGGAAAGAAAGGAAAACTGTCCCTACCATAGGACTAAGCTGATTCCCTACGATGCAGCGGGGGACCTGTTCCTTGTGAACAGACCCGCCTAAGTCCTCGGCTAGTCCGAACGCTGACCTATAGATATAAGGGAGGGGTCCCTACAAGAACTAAGGACTGGGATATAGTTGGACACCTCCTAGCAGAAATTGTAGCAGAGCAAAGACAAACAAACAAACAGAAGTACTAGTGGTCAAAAGACCAAGCAAACTACAGAGTAAGGTACAAGGCACCTGGCTAGCTTAAGAGTAAATGTAACACTGAAGTCCTGCAAGGCCAGGAGGGCGGAGCTGGATTATATAGGCAAAAAGTCATGTGACCAGCAAAATAGAAAAAACTAACAGGAGGGTTCTAACAGTACCCCCTCTTCAATGAGGATCCTCCGGATCCTCCAGGCCCAGGTCTATCAGGAAACCTCCTGTGAAACGCTCCGACAAGTCTAGGAGCAGAGACATCATCCGCCCTTACCCAGGAGTTATCCTCGGGACCGAAACCCTTCCAAGCGACGAGATACTGCAATCTCCCTCTATGCCATCTAGAATTAAGAATGCGAGAAATTTCATATTCACCTTCTTCCTCCACCGGAGGAACAGAGACAGTGGCGTCCCTATCAGAAACATCAGCTTTTTTCAATAAGTAAACATGAAACACCGGATTAATCTTCCAGGAGGTAGGAACCTCCAACCTAACAGCAGATTGGTTAACTACCTGAAGCACCTTAAACGGACCTACAAACTTCGGGCCCAATTTCTTAGAAGGAATCCTCAACCGCAGATTCCTAGAGGACAACCAAACCATGTCACCAACAGTAAACAAAACCTCTTGACGTTTCCTGTCAAAGTACCTCTTGGATTTTTTGTTGGCCTCTTGAAGGTTACGACGTACATCAGTCCAAACTCTCTCCAAATCATCGGAAAAATTCTCCTCCTCCGGCACAGCCGATACCAATTTGGAGAATGACCCAAACGACGGATGTCTCCCAGTACAACAAAAAAAAGGAGAACACCCAGCAGAAGAGGATGTATGGTTGTTAAGAGCAAATTCAGCCAGTGGCAGAAACTCAGACCACCCCTCTTGATTGTCAGCCACAAAACAACGCAAAAACTGTTCAACATCCTGGTTCTTTCTTTCTGTCTGTCCATTAGACTCAGGATGATAACCAGACGAAAATGACAAATGGACTCCCAACCTGTCACAAAAGGCACGCCAAAAACGAGCCACGAACTGAGGTCCCCTATCGGAAACAATGTCGGAAGGAACGCCATGGAGCCTGACAATTTCTTTAACAAAAGCCTTAGCGAGTGTCCTGGCGAAGGGCAGTTTGATGAAGGGAACCAAGTGACACATCTTGCTAAAACGGTCCACGACCACCCAGATAACAGTGAAACCCTCAGAGGCAGGAAGGTCAGTAATAAAATCCATAGCAAGATGCGTCCAAGGAGCACTAGGAACCTCCAGAGGGCAAAGCAACCCCGCAGCAGGAGCATGTGAAGACTTAGATCTAGCACACACAGTACATTGACGCACCCACTTAATGACTTCCTTCTGCCACCCAGGCCACCAAAAACTGCGACCTACAAGTCTCTTAGTCTCCGAAATTCCTGGATGACCTGCCAACCGAGACTTATGACACTCCACAAACAAATCTCTCATAAAGTTCCTAGGCACAAACAACCTTCCATGGGGAGTGTTAGATGGGGCATACTCCTGGGCTTTCAGAATCCCATCTTCCAAAACGGAGTCCAATGCTGCTATCACAACATCTTCCTGTAAAATGCTCTCCTCCTCCTCGGTACCAACCATGGGAGAAAAACTGCGAGATAAAGCATCAGCTTTTACATTCTTGGTACACGGGATGTAAGTAACAGAAAAATTAAACCGCGAAAAAAAAAGTGCCCACCTAGCTTGACGGGCATTCAAGCGCTTGGCAGCATCAAGATAGATCAGATTCTTACGATCAGTAAAAACCTGAATGGTAAATTTAGCACCTTCCAAGAGATGACGCCAATGTTCAAATGCGAGTTTAATCGCCAGCAATTCCCGATTACCGACATCGTAATTAAGCTCGGTCTCAGAAAATTTTTTTGAAAAAAAAAGCACAGGGATGTACTCCATCCTTGTTTTCCTGAGACAAAACAGCACCGACCCCCACCGAAGAAGCATCAACCTCGACCAAAAAAGGCTTGGTCTCATCAGGCTGCATAAGGATGGGGGCAGAACTGAACCTCTCCTTGAGATACACAAAAGCTTCAATGGCCTCAGTAGTCCACTGAACCGTATTCGCACCTTTCCTGGTGAGATCGGTCAGCGGCTTAACAATTATAGAAAAATTCTTAATGAATTTTCTGCAATAATTGGCGAAACCCAAAAATCGCTGTATAGGCCTAGGCCATTCCTGCACCGCCTGAACCTTCACCGGATCCATCTCAAAGCCCTCACTGGAGATAATGTAGCCCAAAAAACTAATTCTCTGCACAGCGAACTCACATTTCTCCAGCTTAGCAAAAAGTGAATTGTCGCTTAACAACTGCAATACCTCACGTGCGCTCTGCCAATGAGACTCCAGATCCGGCGCAAAAATCAAAATGTCATCCAAATACAACACCACATTCTTACCGATCAACGGTCTTAGGATGTCATTAATAAGGTTCTGAAAAAAAGCTGGTGCGTTGGTAAGACCAAAGGGCATAACCAGATTCTCAAAATGACCCACTGGAGTGTTAAAAGCAGTTTTCCACTCATCACCTTCCTTCATACGTAACAAATTGTATGCCCCCCGGAGATCAATCTTAGAGAACCACTTGGCCCCCACTAACTGGTTGAACAAGTCAGGAATTAATGGCAGTGGGTAGGAATTGCGTACTGTAATTTTATTAATTTCGCGAAAGTCCAGACATGGACGTAAACCGCCGTCCTTTTTTTTTCCAAAAAAAAATCCAACAACCACAGGTGACTTAGAAGGTCTAATGTGACCGGCGGCCAAGCTTGTCTGTATGTATTCCTCCAAGGCCTTTCTCTCAGGGATAGTAAGATTAAATAAGCGACTCTTGGGAAGAGTTGCTCCAGGGACAAACTCAATAGTACAATCATAGTCCCTATGAGGAGGCAAAACTTGCAACTCCTCCTCTGAAAAAACCTTCCAAAAATCCTGAATAGGTACAGGTAATTCCCCTCTTTCCACAGCAGCAATGCGACCGTTACAACATCTATCATAACACTTAGGACTCCAAGACTTAATTTCATTGGTAGACCAGTCCAGTACAGGATTGTGCAATTTTAACCAAGGTAACCCCAAAACCACTGGAGCAGGCAAATTATTTAACCGGTTCCCGACCGCCCACTGTAGATAAACGTCGGCGCTGCACAGAGCCCAGCAAGCGGTGGGTGGTCTCGCAGCGCTCAGGACCCCCAGGGTCCTGCAAGCGCTGCGATTCCGGTGCAGAGCGTTAGCTCTGACAGGGGACATCATCGGGACCTGATTGGATCAGGTCCCAGTGATGTTAACCCTTTGCTATGTTCTATATGCCGCGATCTATAGTGATCGCGGCATATAGAAGATAGACAGAGGAGAGGGGGTCGTCTTACTTACCTCTCCGACGACCCCTGATACCTTCCAGGACCTGGGGTAGCTATGGCAGCTGGAGGTCACATGACCACCTCCAGATCTGCCATATATGGTGTCCTGCCTGGCTCAGCCTGCAGCTGAAGCCTGGCAGGAGACACGGTGTGAAACAGTCAGCAAAGATCTCATGTAATGTAATACATGTCTATTACATTACATGAGATCAGTGATCAGAAAAATAAAAATTAATGTCCCATACAGGGACTAAGTAAAAATGTAAAAAAAAGTTTAAAAAAAGTTTTTAAACTGTTAAAAAAAAATCACAAAATAAATAAAAAATAAATAAAATATTAAACCAATAAATCCGTATATTTTTACAAAACCAAAAAAAGTACACATATTTGGTATCACCGCGTCCGAAACAACCCAAGCTATAAAAGTGTCACACTAATTAACTCCTTCTGTGCACACCGTAAAAAAAATAAATAAAAAACGGGGCAAAAAAATATGCTTTTTCATCATATCGCCAAACAAAAAGTGGAAAAAAATGCGATCAAAAAGCAAAATAGAAATAAAAATGGTACCGCTGAAAACGTCATCTTGTTCCGCAAAAAAAAAGCCGCCATACAGCTCCATCAGCCGAAAAATAAAAAAGTTATAGCGCTCAGAATAAAGCATAAAATTGTTTTATTGTGTAAAAGCGCCAAAAAATAAAAAAAATACAGTAAGTGTAGCATCGCTGTAAATGTACTGACCCGAAGAATAACGCTGCCTGATCACTTTTACCACACGCAGAACGGCATAAAAAAAAACCCTCAAAAAACAATTCCTGAATTGTTGGTTTTTGTTAATTTTACCTCCCAAAAAACGGAATAGAAAGCGATCAAAAAATGTCACGTACCCAAAAATGGTACCAATAAAAATGTCAACTCGTCCCGCAAAAAACAAGCCATCACATGACTCTGTCAGCCAAAATATGGAAAAATTATAGCTCTCAAAATATGGTGATGCAAAAACTAGATTTTGCAAAAAAAAGCATCTTTTAGTCTGTGACAGCTGTCAATCATAAAAACCCGATATGATTCTGGTATCGCTGTAATCACACCGACCCGAAGAATAAAGTAATCTAATCAGTTATATCACACGAGGAAAGGAGTAAAAAATAAATAAAACCAATTCTTCACCGGCTACTGATTTGTTTATTATGTCTCCCAAAGATCGCAGTAAGGCTCTGCCCACATTTATCCTGCGCTCTGCGCTGAGCGCTTACACAAGAGTTTCCGTGTAAATCTCTGAAATACGTGATTCAGACAAAACCCATGACGGAAGATTCCCTCTAATGAGGCAGATATAGGCCACTGTGGATGCCGTCTGGCCTGGGATCCCACGGTGTCATTTGTTTTAGGCGTGCATAAAAGTGCGGTTGGCCACAGTTTTGTGCACTTCTGAAAAAAAGGACACCGCTAAACAGAGGCCAGACGGAGTCCAGAGTAACTCTGCTGCCTCATTATAGTGAATGGATCCCGCAGGGGTTTCATCTGAATTACATCACTTGGAAATTTAGATGGAAACCCCGATGTAAGTGCTCAGCCTAGAGCGCCGGATAAATGTTACGTAAAATGTTCCCAATAAAAGCTTCAACTCAGTCCTCAAAAAAAGCTAGTCCCCACTCAGGTCCGTCATCTGTTAAAAATATAAGGGACTTCCAAGTTACTGGTAGCAGAAAGGCTCTGGAAAAGCGAAATGGCCCTTGCCCCCCAAAAGAAATTCAGAAAATGTTGTGCTCCCAAATTCAAATGCCTATTCTACAATAATTTGTTCTCCAATTGTCAAATAGCACTCCGTCCCCCCAGATCTCGCCGTATGGCTGAGCGGTACAATACAGCCACATATGGGGTATTGCCACTTTTAGTAGAAATTGTGTGACACATTTCGGCACCATTTTTACCCATTGCCCTGTGTGAAAATGTAAAATCTGAGGGTAAAACATTTTTTTGTGGTAAAAATATAATTATGCTTTTTTCACTGCCCAATGGTATAAATTTAAAAATTAAAAAATACTCACTACTTCCCTAGATGAATTCCTTGAGAGATGTAGTTTACAAAATGGGGTCACTTGTGGGGGTTTCTGCTGTTTTGGCATGTCAGCGACTCTTCAAATGTGACATGGTGTCTGCCACCTATCCCAGCCAACATAGCGCTCCTTTCTCTTCCGAACCCTGCCGTACACCAAAGCAGTGCTTTTCCCCCACATATGGGGTATCGGCGTACTCAGTGCAATTTATCCTGTTACCCTTATGATAATGCAAAATTAGGGAATGAAAAACATTTTTTGTGGGAAAAATGTGAAAATTGTATTTTTACGGCTCAATATTATAAACTTCTGTGAAGCACTTGGGGTGCAAGGTGCTCACCACACATCTAGATAAGTTTCCTAAGGGGTCTAGTTTCCAAAATGGTGGCACTTGTGGGGGGTTTCCACTGTTTAGGCACATTAGGGGCCCCCCAAATGCGACATGGCGTCTGCTAATTATTCAAACAAATTTTCCATTCAAAAAGTCAAATGGCGCTCCTTCCCTTTCAAACCCTGCCATGCGCCCAAACAGTAATTTGCCTCCACATATGGGGTATCGGCGTGTTCAGGAGAAACTGCACAATAAATTTCATGGTGCAATTTATCCTATTACCCTTATGATAATGCAAAATTAAGGGATGAAAAACGGTTTTGTGGGAAAAATGTGAAAATTTTATTTTTACAGCTCAATATTATAAACTTCTGTGAAGCACCTTGGGGTTCAAGGTGCTCACCACACATCTAGATAAGTTCCCTAAGGGGTCTAGTATCCAAAATGGTGTCACTTGTGGGGGGTTTCCACTGTTTAGGCACATCAGGGGCTCCCCAAATGCAACATGGCGTCCGCTAATTATTCAAACAAATTTTACATTCAAAAAGTCAAATGGAGCTCCTTCCCTTTCAAACCCTGCCGTGCGCCCAAACAGTGGTTTGCCTCCACATATGGGGTATCGGCGTGTTCAGGAGAAACTGCACAATAAATTTCATGGTGCAATTTATCCTATTACCCTTATGATAATGCAAAATTAAGGGATATAAAACGTTTTTGTGGGAAAAATGTGAAAATTTTATTTTTACAGCTCAATATTATAAACTTCTGTGAAGCACCTTGGGGTTCAAGGTGCTCACCTCACATCTAGATATGTTCCCTAAGGGGTCTAGTTTCCAAAATGGTGTCACTTGTGGGAGGTTTCCACTGTTTAGGAACATCAGGGGCTCTCCAAACGCAACATGGCGTCTGCTAATTATTCAGACAAATTTTACATTCAAAAAGTCTAATGGCGCTCCTTCCCTTCCGAGCCCTGCAGTGCGCCCAAACAGTGGTTTTCCCTCACATATGGGGTATCAGCGCGCTCAAGAGAAATTGCACAAAAAATTTTGGGGTCCATTTTTTCCTGTTACCCCTGTGAAAATAAAAAAAATTAGGTCTAAAGTAACATTTTTGTGAAAAAAGTTAAATGTTAATTTTTTTCTTCCACATTCCAAAAATTCCTGTGAAGCACCTGAAGGGTTAATAAAGTTCTTGAATGTGGTTTTGAGCACCTTGAGGGGTGCAGTTTTTAGAATGGTGTCACTTTTGGGTATTTTCTGTCATAAAGACCCCTCAAAGTGACTTCAAATATGATATGGTCCCTAAAAAAATGTTTTTGTAAATTTTGTTGGAAAAATGAGAAATCGCTGGTCAACTTTTAACCCTTATTGCTCCCTAACAAAAAAAAAATTTTGGTTCCAAAATTGTGCTGATGTAAAGTAGACATGTGGGAAATGTTATTTATTAACTATTTTGTGTGACATATCTCTCTGATTTAAGGGCATGAAAATTCAAAGTTTGAAAATTGCAAAATTTTCAAAATTTTTGCCAAATTTCCGATTTTTTCACAAATAAACACAAGTGATATCAAAGAAATTTTACCACTATCATGAAGTACAATATGTCACGAAAAAACAATCTCAGAATCAGGGGAATCCGTTGAAGCGTTCCAGAGTAATTACTTCATAAAGTGACAGTGGTCAGAATTGAAAAAATTGGCCCGGTCACGAAGGCAAAAACAGGCTCTGGAGCGAAGTGGTTAAAACATTATCTTTCTTATTATTCTAACATTTGGCAAATATTAAAAATTATGGTAATCCTAATTGACCTAAAACGGGAAAGGTTTATTCTTATTTCATGTCAGATTTTGAGAAAAACATGCATATGTGTCTTTTTATATAGTGTATGTAAACTTCTGGTTTCAGCTGTATATATGTATATATGTGCACATCTCATTGCTATAGCAAATCAGTGGGAGTCATCAACAGTGATAAAATAATAGAAAAAAAGGAAGAAAATTGAATCCTTAGAGGAAAAGTAAGATGATTTGTCTAAAAAATGCCAGTGTAAGGAGGCTCGTAAGCTCCCCGGGGAGCCATTGCATGGTTTATAAGCCTCCTTACTCTGGCATTTCACTCTCCTCACTAGGATCTAAGGGGTAAAGTTTTTCCTTCTGAAGTCTCTCACACAGCTAAATCAGATCTCATGCTTTGCACTGCTGAGGGGCAACACCCCGAAACACCATGGCTGCAAATTGAGATTCTAGTTTCCCATTTATCCTAAATCATGTGGAAAGGCTTGTTAAAAGGTTGATATTGACTTTTAGGATTGCTACTTCCAATAGGTGGCACTGGAAGAGACAGTTTGCAAGTTTTGGGTAGAATTTCTCTTCAATAAAAATACTTTTTGATTACACCAGTGATTTTTTTCCTTTCTTACAGACTGGACCAGTCATTGGGGAAGCCCTCACTGTTTCTTTCTGGATAGATTCCACTTCCTACCACTATGAAATGGAATAAATGCTATGTTTTAGAGAAATTAACAATAGTAATGGTAATAATCTGACACCATATGATGGCAAATCCAAGCAACATGCCGTCATTTGTAACAATGGGAAAGCCTTTTTTTAAGAGGTTGTCCAGAATAAGGATGCCATATTTCATCGCTTTGTGGAAGAATAGGTAAATCGTTTCTCATGTTATATTCTCTGAACTGTAAATCGTAAACGGCTTCACAAATTTGGTTGAATGCCAGTGGACCCAAAAAATGCTAATTTCTAATAGTAAATTTAAAAATGACTTTTTTTTACTTTTATTTATTTCCAGATAAAGTGAAAGATCGAGGCTCTAATACAATTGGGTCAAGATTGAACCGTGTCGAGGACAAGGTAAGAAAATAAGATAAAACCATATATATTTATATTATGCACAGCTACTACTTACACATACACACATGGAGTACAGGATATACAGACAATTACCACATACTACATACAGAATATTCCTCACTCTCTGAAAAAGTGTAAAATACATAATGGTGCATCCAGACACCAATTCTACAGCGCTGCTCATACACTGCAAAGAGTCTAAATACCTGTGGTCATCTGTGACTTGCACACACAAGTTAAGGTGGCCACACACAATAACTGAAAGTTGATTGCTGGTTCGGCCGTCCACTACCTCTCCCAACTCTCATACACGAGAAGGTTTGGCTTGGTTAAATGTTCATGTGTTTTCAAAGTGGAGAACTGTGAAAATCACTGCCAAACGGCTCTGGCAGCAGCTTATCACCTGAATAACAAAAGGGTCGGGCATTAAGGGTCAGGCAGTTTGAATTTTACCTCCTCTGACCTCATCTGTCAGGGAAGAGTCTGGATGTCCCCTTAGACTATTAGCTTAGTCTATTGTGTATGGAGGCTTAAAGGGGTTTTCCATTACTCAGACAACACCTTCTCAATCCATATGTGTGTCCCCCAGTAAAATAATAACACCTATACTCACCTCCAGTGCCAGCACTATTCCAGCGGTGTCTGCACTGGCTCTCCTGGGGATTGCGTGTGTCATGGGTGTGTCAGAAGTGACAGACAGTCATCCTGCAGTTGGTTGCAGGAGATCTCTTCATTTGGCCTTACAGACAACTTCTTAGAATATGTATCTCTAGGACCCAGGGGCTAGCTTCCTCGGGCTAATTAACACCCTGGCCTGGATGTATAAATACCTGTTGTGAGCCAGAGGGAGGTGCCAGCGATATTCATTGCCCCTTGTGAAGGCTTGAGCAAGAGCAGTACTTCTATCTCTCTGGTGCTAGAGAACGTGTGCGCATTTGTCTGGAGTCGAGTAAAGCTAAGCGATTTTCCCTTGTTTGTCCCCCCTTGTTGTCTTTAGTGTTCAGTGGGGATCAACTAGTGCTCATCCTTTCTGTTCCCTAGACTGAGCCTAATGCCAGGGATAGACAGGCTGAGGTATGCGTGCGGCGATTGGTGAAGAACCAATAAAGGGACATTAGTGGAGACAGGGTGACACTAGATCAGCCTAGGAGTTCTCCACTCCCCACTTTCCCTAGTCTGGGTTCCCTTTCCGTTTTCCCTTTGTGTTGCACTTAGTCTTTCCCACACCTTGTGTGACAGCATGACATTATGTCTCATGATTCCTAGGGGCAATCAGTGCTGACTTTACTCTCCCCGCCTTTGGCCAACTTGCATACATCCAGAGGAAGTGAGAGATGTTGCTGCTCTTACTTCCTCCGGATGTACAGGTATGTGCTATAACTGGAGGCAGGAAGAGTGAAGCCAGCGCTGATTGGCAGCAGGGATCACTTGACATAACAATGTCACGTGATCCCAAGGAGAGCCAATGCCGACACGGCTGGAACACTGGAAGGGAGTATAGGTGTTATTATTTTACTGAAGGCAAAAATATATATATGGAGAAGGAGATGTCCGAGTAGTAGAAAACCCCTTTAAGTGTTGGCTACTACTTTCATGGATGTGGACAGAAAGCTCTTTCTGAGTTCATTAAGTAGTTCAATCTGACAAAGGTTTCCAATAGAGTTGGTGCGAGTCAATTCGCAGGACCCAGTCCATCAGCCACATCCATAATCTGTGACGGCTGCATCGGAGCCCTGAGAACCACCTCCTACATCCCGGCATCCACAGCTGTTCTACTGATTAGCCGGCCTGATGCAATGTCACATATGCATCATGCTGTAACCATAAAGATGCAGCTAATCAGAAGAGAAGCAGGGATCTTGGAAGGTAGAAGGCAGGTCTTGAGGCTCCTGTCCAGCATCCAAAGATTACTGACGTGGCTGATGGACCCAGTGCTGCGAAACGAATCGCACCAACTATAGTTTTCAATTAAAACAACAATGTCTAAATGGCTAACCAATATTGCATTAAAGGATCAATCTACTTTATTTCTCCCCAAAACTGTGCCTCTCTTGTCCATGGGGTGTGTCTGGTATTGCAACTCAGTGCCCCATTGATTTGGTTAGGGATAAGCTACAATATCAGGCAGCGCTCATGGGTAGTGTGAAATGTGTATGGAGTGTGGTCTGTATCTATGCTATTTTCTTTGTTTGAATTTTTTTTTATATATTTGTAGGTAACTCAAATGGATCATAAACTCAATCTCATAACCGATATGATTCACCACCTGATAGCAAACCAACAAAGCGGTCAGTCTACCAACAGAACACCGCACCGGAGCAACTCTCTGAACGACGGGAGCAACCTCTCCAGTACTCTGCCTACCTACCAACAGTTAACAGTGCCAAGACGAAACCAAGATAATGCATCTTGATGAACAAACACAAACTCGTTCTTCTACTGTCCTCAATGCAGATATTCATTATTTTAATGAATGCATTTATAAGCAGAAAGTAAAATGAATGATGAAATTAGACTGAGTATGGAGTAAGTGTGTAACACTGTAAAGGACGTCTTGTCTATTCTCTGTAGATCCTATCAGGGTTCATTGAAGGTTTCTTAGAGGAAGGGACATGGAACATATGTGTATTGCTCCATGTAGAAACATGCAAGAAAGCATCTGATACATTGATGAATCCTTTCTCAGGAAGATTGTAGCTCATCGGACTGTGGGATCGTAAATCGCTACGGGTCGTGCTGTAAAACTGGCAATACAACTGAACAATTACCCTGATTTTTTTTATTGTATTAAAATACACTTTTTACATTGATTTTCAATTTTTGGGGGGCCTAAAATGACAATTCATTTGAGAAAAATAGAAATAAATATTGTACTGTAGAAAATTACACTTCTTTTTTTTTACAATGTATTTTTGGTAAAAATGGTATTAAAGAGTTAATTTTTCTTTATGATTTCTGATCACAATTTTTTTTTTCTGGAATATTTTTTGACATCTGATCAAATGTATTGTATTTTCTCAAAAATGTTGATATTTGCACATTGATTGGTTTAAAGCAGTGATGGCGAATCTTTTAGAGACCGAGTGCCCAAACTGCAATCCAAAACCCACTTATTTATCGCCAAGTGCCAACACGGCAATTTATCCTAAATATTGAGGTTTTACTGATACAAACAACTGATACAAAGAGCAGGCGAGGGCAGCATAGAGCAACCACAGACAGGAGCAGGGGTAAGAGACTGCAGAAATAAAGAATGTGCTCGCCCACATCCTGGTATATATGCTGGCCCTCCCCTCAATCCTGGTATATATGCTGGCCCTCCCCTCAATCCTGGTATATGTGCTGGCCCTCCCCTCAATCCTGGTATATATGCTGGCCCTCCCCTCAATCCTGGTATATGTGCTGGCCCCCCCCTCAATCCTGGTATATATGCTGGCCCTCCCCTCAATCCTGGTATATATGCTGGCCCTCCCCTCAATCCTGATATATATGTTGGCCCCCCCTCAATCCTGGTATATATGCTGCCCCCCCCCCTCAATCCTGGTATATGTGCTGGCCCTCCCCTCAATCCTGGTATATATGCTGGCCCTCCCGTCAATCCTGGTATATATGCAGGCCCTCCCCTCAATCCTGGTATATATGCCGGCCCTCCCCTCAATCCTGGTATATATGCTGGCCCTTCCCTGAATCCTGGTATATATGCTGGCCCTCCCTTCAATCCTGGTATATATGCTGGCCCTCCCCTCAATCCTGGTATATATGCTGGCCCTCCCTTCAATCCTGGTATATATACTGGCCCTCTCTTCAATCCTGGTATATATGCTGGCCCTCTCCTCAATCCTGGTATATATGCTGCCCCTCCCCTCAATTCTGGTATATATGCTGGCCCTCCCCTCAATCCTGGTATATATGGTGGGCCTCCCCTCAATCCTGGTATATATGCTGGCCCTCCCTTCAATCCTGGTATATATGCTGGCCCTCCCCTCAATCCTGGTATATATGCTGGCCCTCCCTTCAATCCTGGTATATATGCTGGCCCTCCCCTCAATCCTGGTATATATGCTGGCCCTCCCTTTAATCCTGGTATATATGCTGGCCCTCTCTTCAATCCTGGTATATATGCTGGCCCTCTCCTCAATCCTGGTATATATGCTGGCCCTCCCCTCAATCCTGGTATATATGCTGGCCCTCCCCTCAATCCTGGTATAAATGCTGGCCCTCCCCTCAATCCTGGTATATATGCTGCCCTCCCCTCAATCCTGGTATATATGCTGGCCCTCCCCTCAATACTGGTATATATGCTGGCCCTCCCCTCAATCCTGGTATATATGCTGCCCTCCCCTCAATCCTGGTATATATGCTGGCCCTCCCCTCAATCCTGGTGTATATGCTGGCCCTCCCTTCAATCCTGGTATATATGCTGGCCCTCTCTTCAATCCTGGTATATATGCTGGCCCTCTCCTCAATCCTGGTATATATGCTGGCCCTCCCCTCAATCCTGGTATATATGCTGGCCCTCCCCTCAATCCTGGTATAAATGCTGGCCCTCCCCTCAATCCTGGTATATATGCTGGCCCTCCCCTCAATCCTGGTATATATGCTGGCCCTCCCCTCAATCCTGGTATATATGCTGGACCTCCCCTCAATCCTGGTATATATGCTGCCCTCCCCTCAATCCTGGTATATATGCTGGCCCTCCCCTCAATCCTGGTGTATATGCTGGCCCTCCCCTCAATCCTGGTATATATGCTGGCCCTCCCCTCAATCCTGGTATATATGCTGGCCCTCCCCTCAATCCTGGTATATATGCTGGCCCTCCCTTCAATCCTGGTGTATATGCTGGCCCTCCCCTCAATACTGGTATATATGCTGGCCCTCCCCTCAATCCTGGTATATATGCTGGCCCTCCCCTCAATCCTGGTATATATGCTGGCCCTCCCTTCAATCCTGGTATATATGCTGGCCCTCTCCTCAATCCTGGTATATATGCTGGCCCTCCCCTCAATCCTGGTATATATGCTGGCCCTCCCCTCAATCCTGGTATATATGCTGGCCCTCCCCTCAATCCTGGTATAAATGCTGGCCCTCCCCTCAATCCTGGTATATATGCTGCCCTCCCCTCAATCCTGGTATATATGCTGGCCCTCCCCTCAATCCTGGTATATATGCTGGCCCTCCCCTCAATCCTGGTGTATATGCTGGCCCTCCCCTCAATACTGGTATATATGCTGGCCCTCCCCTCAATCCTCGTATATATGCTGGCCCTCCCCTCAATCCTGGTATATATGCTGGCCCTCCCCTCAATCCTGGTATATATGCTGGCCCTCTCTTCAATCCTGGTATATATGCTGGCCCTCTCCTCAATCCTGGTATATATGCTGGCCCTCCCCTCAATCCTGGTATATATGCTGGCCCTCCCCTCAATCCTGGTATATATGCTGGCCCTCCCCTCAATCCTGGTATATATGCTGCCCTCCCCTCAATCCTGGTATATATGCTGGCCCTCCCCTCAATCCTGGTATATATGCTGGCCCTCCCCTCAATCCTGGTATATATGCTGCCCTCCCCTCAATCCTGGTATATATGCTGGCCCTCCCCTCAATCCTGGTGTATATGCTGGCCCTCCCCTCAATCCTGGTATATATGCTGGCCCTCCCCTCAATCCTGGTATATATGCTGGCCCTCCCCTCAATCCTGGTATATATGCTGGCCCTCCCTTCAATCCTGGTATATATGCTGGCCCTCTCCTCAATCCTGGTATATATGCTGGCCCTCCCCTCAATCCTGGTATATATGCTGGCCCTCCCCTCAATCCTGGTATATATGCTGGCCCTCCCCTCAATCCTGGTATAAATGCTGGCCCTCCCCTCAATCCTGGTATATATGCTGCCCTCCCCTCAATCCTGGTATATATGCTGGCCCTCCCCTCAATCCTGGTATATATGCTGGCCCTCCCCTCAATCCTGGTGTATATGCTGGCCCTCCCCTCAATACTGGTATATATGCTGGCCCTCCCCTCAATCCTCGTATATATGCTGGCCCTCCCCTCAATCCTCGTATATATGCTGGCCCTCCCCTCAATCCTGGTATATATGCTGGCCCTCCCCTTAATCCTGGTATATATGCTGGCCCTCCCCTCAATCCTGGTATATATGCTGGCCCTCCTCTCAATCCTCGTATATATGCTGGCCCTCCCCTCAATCCTCGTATATATGCTGGCCCTCCCTTCAATCCTGGTATATATGCTGTCCCTCTCCTCAATCCTGGTATATATGCTGGCCCTCCCCTCAATCCTGGTATATATGCTGGCCCTCCCCTCAATCCTGGTATATATGCTGGCCCTCCCCTCAATCCTGGTATAAATGCTGGCCCTCCCCTCAATCCTGGTATATATGCTGCCCTCCCCTCAATCCTGGTATATATGCTGGCCCTCCCCTCAATCCTGGTATATATGCTGGCCCTCCCCTCAATCCTGGTGTATATGCTGGCCCTCCCCTCAATACTGGTATATATGCTGGCCCTCCCCTCAATCCTCGTATATATGCTGGCCCTCCCCTCAATCCTGGTATATATGCTGGCCCTCCCCTCAATCCTGGTATATATGCTGGCCCTCCCCTCAGTCCTGGTATACATGCTCTCTCTCCCCCCCAGCCATTGTGCATCCCATATTAAAAAAAAAAAAAAAACACATAATAAACCCTCCTCCTCACCTTCCTTCTTCTCCCGCGCAGCATCCTCTCCTGTAGTCGGCACATCTAGCTGAAGTGTATTGCAGCGCACGTACTAGCCAGGTCCGTGCGCGCTGCAGTACACGCTGCCGGCCAATCAGAGGCCAGCGACCGCTGGCCTCTGATTGGCCAGCCGACGTCATGCTGGCCTCTGATTTGCCGGCAGCCGCTTCTGATTGTCCGGAAGTCGCTAGCCTCTGATTGGCCGGCCAACGTCATGCTGGTCTCTGATTGGCCAGAAGCCGCAGGCCTCTGATTGGCCGTCCGAATTCATGTTGGCCTCTGATTGGAAGGAAGCCGCTGGCCTCTGATTGACCGGCCGACGTCATGCTGGCCTCTGATTGGCCGGCAGCCGCTGGCCTCTGATTGGCCGGCAGCGTGTATTGCAGCGTACGGGCCTGGCTAGTTCGTGCGCTGCAATACACTTCAGCTCGATGTGTTTCCGTCCGAGAGAGATCGCACATCTAGCTGCAGTGGCGGAGCTGGTGCCGGCACTCGGCGGCTCAGAGTTCTCCCCGCCGGCCCGATCCAGTAGCGCTAGTGCTGCGGCCATGGTGCCCCCCAGGAGGGCTCTGCTGCCCCCTCTGCACGCTGCCATAGGTTCCCAGCACTGGTGTAAAGCATTTCTTCTTTTACAGCTGACGACCCAAAATTGGTGATTTTCTGAAAAAAAAAATAAAATGGCCAGTATGCATTATATATGGTGGAAGTGAGAATGTATCATCTGGATAAGGGGGTGGTCTTCACAGAGGGGTCTATGGAGAGATGTCTCTTTATAAGGAGCACATAGCATGGAATACCGGGGGGAAGCCTTCTGGCTCCTTATGTTGCTCCAGTCCGGAATGCTCCACTATGGTCCATCCTTCTATAGTTCTTCTCTTACACTTTCTGCTGGTCGGTATATGGACGTATTCGCTCTATGCTGACAGGCGCTCCCTTAGTATAGCCCATGTAATGCACGGCACCACAATGTTGTAGGTTCTGACTACTGTGTAAAAAAACACCACCCAGAGACCGGCCATAATCTTATAGTCTGGGTGTGAATACGCTGTAGGTAGAGCTACACTTTTGTTGTGGAAATTTTGGTCATTTTATTTACCTTTTTGCATTTAGGCTATGTGCCCACGATGCAGAAATGAAGCAGAAAATTTCTGCAGCATTTCTGCATCTCCCTGGCAGAAAAAACGCATGCAGATTGACAAGCGCTTTCCAGGCGATTTTAGCATCACTTGGAAAGTGCTTGACAACTAGGTCACACTGTATAAATTCATGGAAACAGCATGGATTTATATAGTGTGAACCGTAAAAATGAAAACAAATAAAGCTATACTCACCCCTGATGCCCGACGTGGCTGCAGCGCTGCTTCCTGTCTGGTTCCTGGATGCCGGCATATCGCGAGACAGAGCGGTGAAGGGCCTGCGGTCACATGACTGTGACGTCACCGCAGGTCCTCAAGCGATGGCGGCATTCAGAGAGAAGCCGCCGGACAGGTGAATATAAACTTTATTTGTTTTTTTATTCTTTTTTTACAGGTACAATGGTACCCAGGTCTGGATGAGAGTCTCCTCTCCTCCAGAACTGGGTACCATCCGCACATAGAGACGCATAGAAGCCGCTTGTAAAAATGTACAGTCGCGGTTTCTATGCGTCTCAATGCAAGTCAATGGCGGGAGTTCCGCTGCGCTTCTGCAAAATTAAATGACATGCTGCGGATTTTTGTACGCAGCATAAACGCTGCGGAAAAATCCGAAACATGTGCATAGAACATGCGGAATCCCCTTGGGGACCATGGGGTGCGGATTACCTAGCGTTTCACAAGCGTTTATGCTGCGGAAATTCCGCAGCATAAACGCTTGAAAAACGCTACGTGGGCACCCAGCCTTACCCGAATGAGGCTTGTGAGAAATCCTTAAATATGCTGCAGATTTCTCCTGTATGATGCTGACCAATCATAAGCAAGCAGCAACACTCAAAGAAAAGAAGAACACGCCCCCACCATAGCTCAAAGCGGGTTTCTTAGGGTATAAAGCTACGTTCTCACTATGAGTTTTTAGTGAGTTTTTACGCTGCATATTTTAGAAATAATGCAAGTAACCTATCTTAATGGGTGCAGAAATTCTGCAACATCAAAAACTCACCAAAAGCTCATCGTGGGAACCTAGCCTAAGATGTGTAATGATGGAGAGTCCTGATCTCCTGGTCTAACCTTCTGCATGATTAGAAAGCAGAGGTAACAGCTCTTAGACAAGGAAGGAGCCGCACAGCTGAGTTTCTCTGTGTCACATTACAAACCCTTTTATTGACTCTCCTGATTATGGAGTGTGCCAGTATCACACTTATGTCTTCTGTGCTCAAGCAACTTGTATTCTTTTTGCAGTGATATTAGGCTGTTATTACACCTCACACAGGAGCAGTGTGTTCTGGGTTACTTCTATGGTGAAATGCAATGACAGTCTGCTCTAATCTCACTGCAGAATGAGTACAAGTTGAGCACAACGGATCTAAGTGTGATACTGACACTGTGCTCTCATTTCTGGACAGGCAGTTTGGGATAGGTGCAGAACAGCAGAGGTGAGAGTGCCATAAGAGGAGGAAAGCTGTTAGAAAGGTTTGTAATGTTGCACAACTAAACTCTCTTGTGCTGCCCCTTCACCCACAGAGACCTTAACTGAAAGGTATTAGTCAGTTGTGTGCTCTAATCATGCAGGAGGTTAGCCCAGGAGACCAGGTCTGTATCCTTACATCTTAGACACTGAGAAATCTGCTCTAAGCTATGGTGGGGATGTGATCATCTTTCTTTTCAGTGTTGTCGTCTGCTTATAATTGGTCAGCATCATGCAGGGAGAAGAATTTCGCACCCCCAGTGAAAACTCTGATAACATCTACTTGGACTTAATTTTTTTTAACTCATTAGGCGCCAAATACTTTCATTGCTAATATCTCTGCAAATGAAAGATAAAATAGAAAGAGCATGGATGAGATACCAGGACACTGTGTGTGGCACTTTATTATTATTATTTATTATTCTAGCTCCATTTATTCCATGGTGCTTTACATGTGAAAAAGGGGGTATACATAGCAAACACAATTGCAAAAATCTTGAACAAAAACGCAATGGCAAACTGGTACTGGAGGAGAGAGAACCCTACCTGCGATGTCTCACAATCTTCAAGGGATGGGTGAGGATACAGTAGGTGAGGGTAGAGCTGGTCATGCAGCGGTGTGGTGGAGCAATGATTACTGCAGGTTGTAGGCTTTTCGGAAGAGGTGGGTTTTCAGGTTCCTTTAGAAGGTTTCCACGGTAGACGAGAGTCTGATGTTTTGGGGTAGAGAGTTGTAGAGTAGGGGGGATGCACGGGAGAAATCTTGTATGCAATTGTGAGAAGAAACGATAAGAGGGGAGTAGAGAAGGAGATCTTGTGAGGATCGTAGGTTGCGTGTAGGTGTGTACCGGGAGACTAGGTCACAGATGTATGGAGGAGACAGGTAGTGGACGGCTTGGTATGCCACGGTTAGGGTTTTGAACTGGAGTCTCTGGGCAATGAGGAGTCAGTGAAGCATTTGACAGAGAGGAGAGGCGGGGAGTAGGCGGAAGGCAGGTGGATTAGTCGGGCAGCAGAGTTTAGGATAGATTGGAGGGGTACGGGAGTGTTAGCGGGGAGGCCACAGAGCAGGAGGTTGTAGTAGTCGAGGCGGGAGATGATGAGGGCGTGCACTAGTGTTTTTGCAGATTCATGGTTGAGGAATATGCGGATCCATGTTTTTGAGTTGGAGTCGGCAGGAGGAGGAAAGGGCTTTGATATGTGGCTTGAAGGAGAGGTTAGAGTCCAGGGTTACTCTGATGCAGCGAGCTTGTGGGACTGGGGAAAGTGGACAGCCATTGATTTTGATGGATAGGTCAGATGGGGAGGCTGAGTGAAATGGGGGAAAGATGATGAATTCTGTTTTATCCATGTTAAGTTTTAGAAATCTAGCAGAGAAGAAGGATGAGATAGCGAACAGACATTTTGGGGTTCTGGTTAGTAAGGAGGTGATATCAGGTCCAGAGAGGTAAATCTGTGTGTCGTTAGCATAGAGATGATACTGAAAGCCGTGGGACTCTATGAGCTGTCCCAGGCCGAAGGTGTAGATGGAGAAGAGCAGGGGTCCTATGACTTAACCTTGGGGAACACTGACAGATAGGATGCGAGATGAGGAGGTGGTGTGTGAGTGAGAAACACTGAAGGTTCTGTCTGTTAAGTATGAGTAGATCCAAGATTATTATGATCTGCAACATAAACTAGGGAAAGAAGGGGAGAGCTGTCCCCACAGTAAGACTAAGCTGAGTCCCTACGTTGTAGCAGGCAACCTGTTCCTTGTGAACAGACCCGCCTTCGTCCTCGGCTAGTCTGAACGGAGACCTATAGAGAAAGGAAGGGGTCCCTAAAAGAACTAAGGACTGGGACAAAAATGGGACACCTCCTAACAGAAGTTGTTGCAGAGCAAAAGAAAAACTGACAAAAGTACTAGAGGTCCAGAGGACCAAGCAAACTAGAGATAGATAGGCACAAAAGCACCTGGCTAGAAAGACAGTCTAAACAACACTGAAGTCTAGCAAGGCCAGAAGGGTGGAGCTGGAATAAATAGGAAGATGGTCACGTGACCGCAAAACACAAGATAGAAACAAAAACAAACAGGAGGGTTCTAACAGTATCCCCTCTTTTATGAGGATCCTCCGGATCCTCCAGGCCCAGGCCTATCTGGAAATCTCCTGTGGAAAGCTCTGACAAGTCTAGGGGCAGAGACATCATCCGCCTTAACCCAGGAGTTATTCCTCGGGACCGAAACCTTTCCAAGCAACGAGGTACTGCAATCTCCCTCTATGCTCTCTGGAATTCAGGATACGAGAAATTTCATATTCGCCGTCTTCCACTACCGGAGGAACTGTGACAGTGGCCTCCCTATCCGATACATCAGCCTTTTTCAACAAGGAAACATGAAACACAGGATTAATCTTCCAGGAGGAGGGAACCTCCAACCTAACAGCAGACTGGTTAACCACCTGAAGCACCTTAAAAGGCCCCACAAACTTCGGACCCAATTTTTTAGAGGAAATCCTCAATCGCAGATTCTTTGAGGACAACCAAACCATGTCACCCACAGTAAACAAAACCTCTTTACATTTCCTGTTAAAATACTTCTTGGACTTTTTGTTAGCCTCTTGAAGGTTACAACGTACATTAGTCCAAACTCTCTCCAAGTCACCGGAAAAATTCTACTCCTCCGGCACCGCCGACCGCAATTTGGAGAACGAACCAAAAGACGGATGTCTCCCAGTACAACAAAAAAAGAACACCCAGCAGAGGAGGATGTATGGTTGTTAAGAGCAAATTCTGCGAGTGGCAGAAACTCAGACCACCCCTCTTGATTGTCTGCCACAAATCAACGCAAAAACTGTTCCACATCCTGGTTCTTTCTTTCAGTCTGTCCATTAGACTCAGGATGATAACCAGACGAAAATGACAAATGGACTCCCAACCTGTCACAAAAAGCACGCCAAAAGCGAGCCACAAACTGAGGTCTCCTATCAGAAACAATGTTGGTGGGAACGCCATGGTGCCTGACAATTTCCTTAACAAACGCCTTAGCGAGTGTCTTAGCGCAGGGTAGCTTAATGAATGGAACCAAATGACACATCTTGCTAAAACGGTCCACGACCACCCAGATGTCAGTGAAACCCTCGGACACAGGAAGGTCAGTAATAAAATCCATTGCCAAATGCGTCCAAGGCGCACTAGGAACCTCCAGAGGTCAAAGCAACCCCGCAGCAGGGGTATGTGAAGCCTTTGACCTAGCACACACCGTACACTGACGCACCCACTTGATGACTTCCTTCTGCCACCCGGGCCACCAAAAACTGCGACTGATAAGTCTCTTAGTCCCAGAAATTCCTGGATGACCTGCCAACCAAGACTCATGATACCCCACAAACAAATCTCTCCTAGAGGTTCTAGGCACAAACAATCTCCCATGAGGAGTGTTAGATGGGGCATCCTCTTGGGCTTTCAGAATCCCTTCTTCCAAAACAGAGTCTAATGCTGCTACCACAACTCCTTCCTGTAAAATGCTCTCCTCCTCCTCGGTACCAACCATGGGGGAAAAGCTGCGAGATAAAGCATCGGCTTTAACATTCCTAGTACCAGGGATATAGGTAACAGAAAAATTAGACCGTGAAAAAAAAAGTGCCCACCTAGCTTGACGGGCATTCAAGCGTTTGGCAGCATCCAGATAGATCAAATTCTTATGATCTGTGAACAGGAAATTTAGCACTTTCCAAGAAATGATGCCAATGTTCAAACGCAAGTTTAATAGCCAACAATTCCCGATTACCAACATCGTAATTAAGTTCGGTTTCTGAAAATTTTTTTGAAAAAAAATCACAGGGATGTACTCCATCCTTGTTCTCCTGAGACAAAACTGCACCGACCCCCACCGAAGAAGCATCAACCTCGACCAAAAAAGGCTTGGTCTCATCAGGCTGCATAAGGATGGGTGCAGAACTGAACCTCTCCTTGAGATACACAAAAGCTTCAATGGCCTCAGTAGTCCACTGGACCGTATTCGCACCTTTCCTGGTGAGATCAGTCAGTGGCTTAACAATTATAGAAAAATTCTTAATGAATTTCCTGTAATAATTGGCGAAACCCAAAAATCTCTGTATCGATTTCAAACCAATAGGCCTAGGCCATTCCTGCACAGCCTGAACTTTCACCGGGTCCATCTCAAAGCCCTCGCTGGAGATAATGTAGCCCAAAAAACTAATTCTCTGCACAGCGAACTCACATTTCTCCAGCTTAGCAAAAAGTGAATTATCACTCAATAACTGCAACACCTCACGTACGCTCTGCCAATGGGAATCCAGATCTGGTGAATAAATCAGAATGTCATCCAAATACACAACCACATTCTTGCCAATCAAAGGTCTCAGGATGTCATTAATAAGGTTCTGAAAAAACGCGGGTGCATTGGTAAGACCGAAGGGCATCACCAGATTCACAAAATGACCTACCGGAGTGTTAAAAGCAGTTTTCCATTCATCACCCTCCTTCATTCGTAACAAATTGTATGCCCCCCGGAGATCAATTTTATAGAACCACTTGGTCCCCACTAACTGGTTAAACAAGTCTGGAATTAACGGCAATGGGTAGGAATTGCGTACGGTTATCTTATTAATTTCACGAAAGTCCAGACATGGACGTAAACCACCGTCTTTTTTTTTAACAAAGAAAAATCCAACGGCCACAGGCGACTTAGAAGGTCTAATGTGACCAGCAGCCAAGCTCGTCTGTATGTATTCCTCCAAGGCCTTTCTTTCAGGGATAGTCAGATTTAATAAGCGACTCTTGGGAAGAGTAGCTCCAGAAACAAACTCAATGGTGCAATCATAGTCCCTATGAGGAGGTAAAACTTGCGACTCCTCCTCTGAAAAAACCTTCCAAAAATCCTGAATAGGTACAGGTAATTCCCCTTTTTCCACAGCCGCAATGCGACCATTACAACATTTATCATAGCACTTAGGACTCCAAGACTTAATCTCATTAGTAGACCAGTCCAGTAAAGGATTGTGCAGTTTTAACCAAGGCAAACCTGCACATGCGGATTTCAATTGGGGAACATTGCTGCCCTTCTACCATGCGTTTTTCATGCGTTTCCGCGGCGTTTACGCAACTGTAAATACGCCGCGGAAACGCATGAAAAACGCATCATGTGAACTCAGCCTCAGGCTATGTGCCCACGTTGCAGAAATGAAGCAGAAAATTTCTGCTTCATTTCTGCAAGTCCTCTCCCGGAAAAACGCATGCGGAATTCCGCACGCGTTTATCGCGCGTTTTTCATGCGTTTATCTCGCGTTTTCCACATGCGGAATTGCCTTGCGTTTTTAATGCATTGCACAAGGCAATTCCGCTTGCGGAAACGCAAAATTAATTGACATGCTGCGGATTTTTGAACGCAGCATAAAAGCTGCGGAAAAATCCGCAGCATGTGCATAGAACTTGCGGAATCCCCTTGGGGACCATGGGGTGCGGATTACCATGCGTTTTACAAGCATTTCCGCTGCGGAAATTCCGCATCAAAAACGCTTGTAATCCGCAACGTGGGCACGCAGCCTAAAAGCAAAAGTATAAATACTAATTATTTATCAAAGCTGGACAAAATCTAGAAACCATATAATAAAACTGGCATAAAATATAGTGCTGAACAAGAGTTTAGGGAGAGATGTACAACTGGCACTGGCCTTTAAAAGGGATTGTGTAATCGCACAAAACTAGCAAAAATGTAAAGTGCCTGTAAAACAAGGAACGTGCAATTTACCTCTTAGTAAAAATCCTATTCTTTCTCAAGAACGGGAGGAATTTTAATTTCATGATTTTTTTTTAATCAAATAATTTTTATTGAAAAACTCCAAATACAAATTTTCCATCTTTCAAATAACATACATGACATAGTAATTCCATAGTATAAAACATGAACAAAGTATCTGAACTTCAATTCCCTAACCCACCCTAAACCCAAATCCCAACACTCCAGAGAGAACCATTTTCAGAGCAGTTCTAGAATAACGGACTACAGCATTCGTAGAAGGGGGAAGAAGATAAAAAAGTGACTAACAAAGGGATAGCAGCGTTTTAATTTTATCATTTACTGCTTGATGCCTGAGCCGGGAAGTGCACGCTTGAAAACTGTTGCAGGCTGCTGTAATCACAGGACACAAGCAAACAGCATGGCATTTCCTATCAGCAGAGAGAAAGTAAAGGGAACAGTAATGAAAGTCTCCTCCTACTCCGCTCCATAATGAAATGAACAGTGTGCATCCTACAAATGCGATGCATACAGCAAACAATTCATTTTCCATACACAGGTTGTGAGTTGACCACTGGATATATACATGTGTATAACTAATTACCAGAACTGGAAATCGAAAAAAAAGACGAGCAAGTTTGGGGTGAATCCTGCCTTCATTACTGCACAGCCGCTCATAGAGGGATCGGTGCTAGGAACAGCAGGAGTGCCGGCGATGTTCACAGATTTACCTGCTGCGGGACTGAAGGAGTCTGATAGTGCTCGGCTCTAAGCTTTTTACCTTGTTTACGACAGGAATAATTGAAAGCTGTGCTTCAAAGGCGAGGAAGAAGTTGGTCACTGTCTGCGCTTGAATACCCTTAAGAGGGGAAAAAAATATATATACATATATACAAATACTGAAACATCTAAATGCATTAGAACATCAAACCTGGTGAAGCGGTAAATGACTTGTCCTCCAGGGATACAGGCTACTGTCATTCAGTAATTATTTAATAGGAATTTTACATTTTATGTGATCACCACGCTAGAATGTAAATGATGAAAACACAACACAACTCCTCACCATATGAAGATATTTTGTGTTTTAGGCTATGTGCCCACGATGCAGAAATGAAGCAGAAAATTTCTGCAGCATTTCTGCATCTCCCTGGCAGAAAAAAACGCATGCAGATTGTGCATGCGTTTTTCCTGCAGAATACATGCGGATCCACATGCGGATTCACATGCATTTCCGCATGCAGATTGACAAGCACTTTCCAGGCGATTAGCATCACTTGGAAAGTGCTTGACAACTAGGTCACACTGTATAAATCCATGGAAACAGCATGGATTTATACAGTGTGAACCGCAAAAATTAAAACAAATAAAGCTATACTCACCCCCGAGGCCCCGGCGTGGCTGCAGCGCTGCTTCCTGGCTGGTTCCCGGCTGCCGGCATATCGCGAGACAGAGCGGTGAAGGACCTGCGGTCACATGACTGTGACATCACCGAAGGTCCTTCAGCGCTGCTGGCATTCAGAGAGAAGACGCCGGACAGGTGAATATAAACTTTATTTGTTATTTTATTCTTTTTTTTTCAGGTACAATGGTACCCAGGTCTGGATCAGAGTCTCCTCTCCTCCAGAACTGGGTACCATCCGCACTTAGAGACGCATAGAAGCCGCTTGTAAAAATGTACAGTCGCGGTTTCTGTGCGTCTCAATGCAAGTCAATGGCGGGAATTCCGCTGCACTTCCGCAAAATTAAATGACATGCTGCGGATTTTTGTACGCAGCATAAACGCTGCGGAAAAATCCGCAGCATGTGCATAGAACATGCGGAATCCCCTTGGGGACCATGGGGGGCGGATTACCTAGCGTTTTACAAGCGTTTCCGCTGCGGAAATTCCGCAGCATAAATGCTTGAAAAACACTACGTGGGCACACAGCCTTATAGAACAGCATTTCTGTGGAATAACACGACTGATTTACTGTGTATGCACCATAGCCTTCATTTGATGTCACTTACTGTCACCTGTCACCTTGCCCCAACTCTGCAATCCCCAATATCAGTCCATGACCTCAATGGGGTCACTATAAAATTCTAAAGAGGACTGGTCATGTCTCTATTAGAAAATAGATAAACTTAGGATAGAAACAATATTAGCATATACCCTGCTATAAGTAAGTAAAAAGCAATAGTGAATATATATAATATAGGGTACTTAGTAAACATGGTTTTTGATTTAAAAAAAGCCATCCCACCCACACCAAGGTGTACCCAGTCAGTTATGTGAAATATATAATAAGATACACTTTAGTACAATATTAGTGTTTTGTCCCTTTAAATCTGCTTCTACTTCTGTCACCATGGTAACTGCATTCATACTCAGCCAATAGGATTGCTCGGTTTGAATTTGGAAAAAAAAAAAAAAAGTCCTATATCGTCAGTTTGTTCCTTCTCATCTGAGTGTGAAGACAGACACCTGCGATCAGCGAGAGATTATAGGTATAAGACGTGATATAATATAACGGACGGAGCCACATCCCATCACACGCACTCAGCGACCACAACTCACAGGAATCAGCACATTTACCAGACAATAGGTTATTATTCCTCAACACATAATACGCTGAGACACCAGTGGGGGGCGCCGCACTCGTTACATCACCCATCTGGATGGATCCAGCGACGAGATCCAGATATTTCCCCCCAGCTCCACTCCTCCATAGGGAATGGCCCAGATGCACGCAGAACAGACCGAAGTGTAATACTGCTAGAACTCTGCATGATATCACATCCTCCATATATACCACATAATAAAGGGGTGCTCCCACTGGGACAGGTCATCACCTATCCAGAGATCAGTGATAACTTGTTCCAACTAGACATCCCCTTTAATGGAAGAGATCACATCTCTAACAGTCAATACGCTATTCATTCCCAATCTTCCCTGGCCCCAGTAATGCCCCTGAGTATATCGCCAATATGAGCCAATCATCAAACCCTCTGCTGACTGTTCCCGATGTTTTATAGAGTTTGGAGACGTTGCTACAAGAGAAGATATCAGCGGACACCATGGGGGTGGAGTATTCTGCCAGCGATGGAGCAGGTAGTATCCACCAGTCTGTGATATCTGACCTTCCTCCATATTCTGCTCTTACATGCGTTTCTTCAGCTTTACCCCTTCCCAACATAACCAATTTATGTTTTTTTTCTGTTTTTTCCTCCGCTTTTTCCAACTTTTCTAACTTTTTGATATCTGTCCACATAGTGTGAGGTCTTGTTATTTTGTAGGATGAGCTGTCCTTATAAATGACACCATTCATTTACCACATAGTGCTAGAAAACGGGAAAAACATTTCAAGTGCAGTAAAAGTGCGAAAAAAAAAGCCTGACATTGTTTTTCTGGGAACGGTTTTAACGGCGCACATTGTGTGGTAAAAATGACCTGGTAATAGGATCCTACTCCTCAGTGTGATTACAGCAAGACCAAACTTCTCCAATAGTTTTGGCAAAAGAAAAGAACTTTTTTTTGATGCTGTCACCATTTTTTCTGAGACCCGAAACATTTTCAGTTTCCGGGTTGATGGAGCTGTGTGGGGGCTTATTTTTTGAAGGGCAAGAGGACTTTATTGATAACATTTTGGGACACATATGTCATGGTCATCGCTTCTTACAGGATTTTCTGCAGTATTGAGGCGAACGAAAAAATGCAATTTTGTCTTTTTGAATTTTTTTCTGTGTTCACTGATCGTTTTTTTTTTTTATATTTTGATAGATTGTATTTCTCTGAAAGAGACCAAACCACAAAATGTGTATATTTTTATTATCTTTATTTTTAGTGGGAGGTGAGTTGAACGTGTGGGGTTTTAATAAATATATATATACTTTTTTTCACTGTATTTGTATACATCATCTGATTGCTTGTGCTATATACAGCGATACCACAGTAATGCTCCATATAGCAAAACCACGGTCTTCTTTACAGCCCAAATGAAGCTTTATGATGACAGGCACGGAGGCTTCAGCAGACCCCCGGATGTCATAGCAGTCCATCGGCGCCCTATGATCGCGTCACAGGAGCGCCGGTGGGCGTATGGAACGACGCGTCCCAATGCTGGCGCACTGTTAATGCTGCTGTTAGAGATTGACAGCAGCACTGAACAGGTTAACAGTGGTGGGCAGATCTTCGCTCCACTCGCAGCTGTTAGAGGCAGGTCCTGGTTGTTTGTCACAGCCATTATCTGCCATGTACGGGGCGAGCTGACCCTGCTCCATACACACGCTACTGACTTATACCATACATGTACGGCAGATGTTGGTAAGGAGTTAAAGCAGTTGTCCAGCTTTGGGGCCATTTTTTTTACTTTAATGCAAGTATTTGAGGCTAAAATCGATTTCTGTAATTGAGTTTCATTAAAAATGTTGCCTTCTGTAGCATCTGTGCTGCACTGTCTATTGCTGGCTGCAAAATTAGCTAACTGAGAATCTATCAGTGAGCTCCTTAGTCTTAAGGGAGAGTTTGTAGATCTTTAATCTGTTTTTTTTCCTGAGTGCCTATTAGCTGATCTATGCCCAAAGAAAACACAAAACTTGAATGTGCAGGGAAACAATAAGTCTGTAATAGTCGGTGTAAAACACTTAATGAAACCTAAATGTAAAAAATTACTTTTAGTAGTAAATACATGACATGAGAAAATATACACTGCTCAAAAAAATAAAGGGAACACTTAAGCAACAGAATATAACTCCAAGTAAATCAAACTTCTGTGAAATCAAACTGTCCACTTAGGAAGCAACACTGATTGACAATCAATTTCACATGCTGTTGTGCAAATGGAAGACAATAGATGGAAATTATTGGCAATTATCAAGACACACTCAATAAAGGAGTGGTTCTGCAGGTGGAGACCACAGACCACATCTCAGTACCAATTCTTTCTGGCTGATGTTTTGGTCACTTTTGAATGTTGGTTGTGCTTTCACACTCGTGGTAGCATGAGACGGACTCTACAACCCACAGAAGTTGCTCAGGTAGTGCAGCTCATCCAGGATGGCACATCATTGCGAGCTGTGGCAAGAAGGTTTGCTGCGTCTGTCAGCGTAGTGTCCAGAGGCTGGAGGCGCTACCAGGAGACAGGCCAGTACACCAGGAGACGTGGAGGGGGCCATAGCAGGGCAACAACCCAGCAGCAGGACCCCTACCTCTGCCTTTGTGCAAGGAGGAACAGGAGGAGCACTTCCAGAGCCATGCAAAATGACCTCCAGCAGGCCACAAATGTGCATGTGTCTGCATAAACGGTTAGAAACCGACTCCATGAGAGTGGGATGAGGGCCAGACGTCCACAGATGGGGGTTGTGCCCAATGCCAGACCTCATGTGGCTGGAGTATGTCAGCAGTTCCTGCAAGATGAAGGCATTGAAGCTATGGACTAGCCCGCCCGTTCCCCAGACCTGAATCCCATTGAGCACATCTGGGACATCATGTCTCACTCCATCCACCAACGTCACGTAGCACCACAGACTGTCCAGGTGTTGGTGGATGCTTTAGTCCAGGTCTGGGAGGAGATCCCACAGGAGACCATCCGCAACCTCATCAGGAGCATGTCCAGGCGTTGTAGGGAGGTTATACAGGCACGTGGAGGCCACACACAATACTGAGCCTCATTTTGACTTGTTTTAAGGACATTACATCAAAGTTGGATCAGCCTGTAGTGTGTTTTTCCACTTTAATTTTGGGGGTGACTCCGAATCCAGGCCTCCATTGGTTAATAAATTTGATTTCCATTGATGATTTTTGTGTGATTTTGTTGTCAACACATTCAACTTTGTACAGAACAAAGTATTCAATGAGAATATTTCATTCATTCAGATCTAGGATGTGTTATTTGAGTGTTCCCTTTATTTTTTTGAGCAGTGTGTATATATAATATAAATAATTACTGCAGCTTTAATGCTATTTATTACGTCTCAGGAGGAGGACGGAAGAGGAAGAGGACGGAAGAGGCGGAGGACGGAAGAGATGGTGGACGGAAGAGGCGGAGGACGGAAGAGGAGGAGGACAGAAGAGGAGGAGGACGAAAAAGGAGGAGGACGGAAGAGGAGGAGGATGGAAGAGAAGGAGGACGGAAGAGGCGGAGGACGGAAGAGGCGAAGGATGGAAGAGGCAGAGGACAGAAGAGGCGGAGGACGGAAGAGGCGGAGGACGGAAGAGAAGGAGGACGGAAGAGGAGGAGGACGGAAGATGAGGAGGACCGAAGAGGAGGAGGACGTAAGAGGAAGAGGACGGAAGAGGAAGAGGACGAAAGAGGCGGAGGACAGAAAAGGCGGAGGACGGAAGAGGCGGAGGACAGAAGAGGCGGAGGATGGAAGAGGCGGAGGACAGAAGAGGAGGAGGACGGAAGAGAAGGAGGACGGAAGAGGAGGAGGACAGAAGAGAAGGAGGACAGAAGAGGAGGAGGACGGAAGAGGAAGAGGACGGAAGAGGAGGAGGACGAAAGTGGAGGAGGATGGAAGAGGAGGAGGACAGAATAGGAGGAGGAGGACAGAACTGCACCTTAAGATCCCTAGGGGGAAAGGGATGGTAGTAATATAGTGGTAGTATATCCGTATTAGTGTAATATGAGTAATAATACTAGTGATAATAGTAAGAAAGTAATAAAATAACAGTAGTAATAGTAGTAGGTAGAATAGCAGTGTGATCCAGGGTCCTAGGACTGATCGCCTTTTCTCGGGGTCAAGAAGGAATTTTTCCCCTGTGACACAAATTGGCTGAAGGTGTCCTGGGGTTTTTGCCTTCTTCTGGATCAACACTGTAGGTATAGGGCAGTATTAGTAGTGATAGGAAAGAAGAATAATACTGTAATAAGATAGCACAATGTAATAATAACCATATCAAATAGATTTATAAAAACAAATTAAAATAACTCCAGTAGTACAATAATTAGTGTAATATTATATAACTTGTAATAACATTAATAGGTTTGATCCAGGGTCCTAGGACTGATCGCCTTTTCCCGGGGTCAAGAAGGAATTTTTCCCCTGTGACACAAATTGGCTGAAGGTGTCCTGGGGTTTTTGCCTTCTTCTGGATCAACACTGTAGGTATAGGGCAGTATTAGTAGTGAAAGGAAAGAAGAATAATACTGTAATAAGATAGCACAATGTAATAATAACCATATCAAATAGATTTATAAAAACAAATTAAAATAACTCCAGTAGTACAATAATTAGTGTAATATTATATAACTTGTAATAACATTATTAGGTTTGATCCAGGGTCCTAGGACTGATCGCCTTTTCCCGGGGTCAAGAAGGAATTTTTCCCCTGTGACACAAATTGGCTGAAGGTGTCCTGGGGTTTTTGCCTTCTTCTGGATCAACAGCTTTAGGCATAGGGATTTTAGTAATACCATTATTAGAATCACAAGATTAATAAAAAAAAATTAGAATTACATTTTTTTAATTCGTTTTATAACAGTTACAATTAATTGCATTAATGCAATAATAATAAATAGTAAAAATGGTGGTAATAATAATAATACAAAAAACTAGTCCCAGTTAGTAAGTTAGTGTAATGTTAGTGTAGGGACCCATCTGAAGAGGTCGCCTTGACGTTGGCAGATGGGCTCGCACAATTTGCTCAAAATGTGCGCTAAGAACCTCATATTTCTATGTACAGGAGATCTAGCAGTAATACCATTCAGGAGATATCTGTGTACACATATTTTGTTATATACTTTTGTGCAGCACACAGGGCAGGTATACAGGTACAGGGCGAGAGTGTTACAGTGATATTATAACTCGGCCTTAAGGATAAAATGCTGATAACTACAGATCCTGGAAACACATTCGAAACTAGACCTTGTAAGTAACTGGTTCCCAGCTAGTGGTAAATATGTACAGGGCAGTCCGGTACCAAGACCTGCTCTATAGGACACATTATCATCAGGCAGGTCCTTACAAGATCTGCGGCAGAAGTGTGGCTGTGTAACACAGTCCTGCTCCTGCCTCAGCTGCCCACAGTGGAGCCAACCTTGATCCTGGCAGCTTAATCCATTGTATGACACAGTAGGGGGCTTCCACAGCATTTAGGCACTTTAGACAGGAGAGGGAGGCATGATCATGGTGCCAATGAGTTTCTATGGCAGCTGAGATCTAACAATGGACCCCATGACGGCCATTTTACTGCTCCTATTAGACCCCGGCTGAGGAAAGGTCTATGAGGACACCGGTCAGACTTATGTCGCCTGCTCTGCACATATTAGAAATACCTAGGGCTGATTAGTTTGCCATTTGTAAATCTGATCCAGCAGCGTTGGGCTACCACTGATGTGATCAGGGCTATTGAGCTCCTAGATTGGGCAGAGGAGCTCAGTATTCAGCAGGAGCTGGCCGAGGAGAGCAGAGCAACTTGCATGGGGCTGCTGCACAAGAAGCAACTCACAAGGTGGAGATTTACCCGGAGACGCTGTGCTCGGGCTGTGATCTGCTGTGCAGGCTGCATAGTAGATGCCTCGAAGGACCCGAACTTCACCCCTAACAGGCACAGCAGAGCTCGGACGGCTGCAAGTGAACAGAGAGCGGCTGATTAGTAACTGCTGCGTCTCCTGCAGCTCAGATAAGAGCCGCACAGAGCGGGGGTTCAGTAATGATGAATATGGGAAGTGTCCGCCCCTCACATGCCCTAAATGCGGCCTCCAGAGGTAAAGTTTCCCCTGTAACCAGCGCCTCCTCCCACCTTCTCTGCTGGCATGCTCCATTACTTAAAGGGGATGTCTGTAGAAAACAAGTTATCACTTATCCACAGGCTCGGTGATCACTTACTGATCGTGGGGTCTGACCGCTGCGAGCCATCGTCTGATCGGGAAGGAGTGGAAAGTCAGGGATCAACTGCTGCTCCATTCATTCTCTATGGGGCTCCGGAAAAGCCGAGCTCAGCGCTTGAATGCCACATAGGGAATGAATGGAGCGGATCCTGGAGTAATAACATGCCCTCCTCTCCTCAGCTTTCTGTCTGTGTAAGTGGCTCAGCCCTTGTCTCCCCTTCTGCTCCGGCTTCTGTGCTGGTCCTTGTGAGGAAGAGGAAACCCTCTGCCCTTCTGCTCCGGCTTCTGTGCTGGTCCCTGTGAGGAAGAGGAAACCCTCTGCCCTTCTGCTCTCAGTCCTCTGCGACTTTTCACAATCGCTCAGTGCACCCATTATATGTAATAAGGATCATTCTTCATCCCTTGTCCAGCTTTCATCCCCCCCAGTCTGACCAGCGGACAAGATAATAAACATGTGAGTGGAAGGTTCACAATTATTAGATGTGTTGTGAAAAGTCTCCACAGCATTATCCGGAGAAAACTGCAGGGTGACCGCTTGTGAAACCAGCACAAAATCCAGCGGACAGCGCTTCCCTGTCCCCCGCCGGTCTCCGTATCCTGGCATTCAGCTATTCCATTTGGTGCTTATTCTGGAAGGAAAACAAAAATGTGATGTTCTTACACAGACGCCTGAAGACGCAGCTTTTCATCATCCATGTTGGGCTGTTGTATGACGTGTGGATTACTCTGCTTGCTGGATTCTTGCATTACCACAAACACTGCCTTTATTTTGTGATTTCTGTGCCGCTTCCCACTTCTATTGGCACTGTGATATATCAGCACGTGAGGGCTGCCACAATCATGTGTCAATAGGTTATTGCTGGAGCCTGTGATATAGAGACCATCCTGGACCAGGGAAGACTTGGTACAGAAGCACCTAGAGAGGGGGGTACAGGGGCTTCATTTCAATTTTAAACTTAGCTGGATTGTGTTTAGCTACAAGAATGGAGAGTAAAATAATAAAATCTTAATTTTTTTTTTCTATTTGGCAAAATCGTCCATCAGAGGTTTGGCCACTACCAAAAAGTTTTTGATGAACTTACAGTAGTAACTGGCGAAACCCAAAAAACTTTGTAATGCCTTTAAGTCTTGAATATAATACCAATCCAGTACCGTCCGGACTTTGGCCAGATCCATGCAAAAACGGTGAATGATAAGAACTAACCCTGAATGGAGAACATACATTTCTCTGGTTTGACAAATAATTTATTATCTTTGAGTATCTGTAAGACCTGCCTGATATGTACCTGATGTGACTGGAGGTAAGTAAATTAATATGTCATCAAGATTGGTTTGTTGTGATCTACCTGCCAGATGACTAAAAATGTCACTAACAGTGTTGAAAGAAAGCGGGAGCATTAGTCAACCCAAATGCCATCACAAGCTTTTCATAGTGCCCCTCAGGAGTATTGAAGGCCATCTTCCACTCATCTCCTCAATGTGAATGAGATTATAAGCCCCCCTGAGGTCTAGTTTAATCAAATCGTAGGAGCCAAATTTTTTTCTAAAGAGGTCGGGGATGAGAGGGAGAGGATATGCATCCCAGACCGTGATCCGATTAAACTCGCGAAAATCAAGGCGGGGGCGCAACCCCCAGTCTTTTTTTTTGACAAATAAAAACCCCACTGCAACGGGAGATGAAGAACGTCTTATAGGGCCCAATGGTAGACTGACTGACCATTCTGTTCTGAACTGCCACCCTAAGATGGCTTCCCATTATATACCTACTGTATAAGTGCTCCCTCTAACGGCTTCCTCCACCCACACCCACTACTGGTTCCCCCTACCTTTGGGTTCCCCCCACTCCAGCCAGGGACAGGGCTCAGCAGCTGCACGCTGCATGTTGGATGCAGGTGATTTGGGGGGTTCTGTGCAGCACTCCCATCTTACCTGAGTGAAGGGAGACACCACACCTCTGGGTGAGGTGCAGTACCACTGTGGCGACTGAACACTCAGGGGCGCCACATTCCCCCCCCCCTGTAAAACGCAGCACGTCCGCGGGCTGGAACAGAGCAAAACCAGGCATAACTGACATGCAAAATTTTTAAGATGCATCAGCATATTTGACCATAAAACAACATTTCTTCCCTTTATGGGAGGCACATTTCTTTTAACGTTACTGGTTAGATTATAAAACATCATAAGAGTATTGTCATATAAAACAATTTTCAAGACAGTTCCAGCACCAGGGTGCAACAGTAGCAGCATGAGGGACCCGTCCACAAACCCTCAACGTAGGCCCTGGGCATGGCTGCAGGGCATAGACGATCCAATCCTGGACCTCGTCTTCCGCCACGCCAAACGGGTTTTTGTTCTGAGGTATATTTGTAATTATAAAACCAATAGGATGCACTTTAAGAAGTGCTAAACTATGTACAATGTCAACGTCCGGCTTCTCACAGTCCTCAGCCTGTCAGTCTCTGTACCCTGACGGGTAACTGGGTAGCAAACATGAAGTCAACTGCACCCTTCCGGGCAACTTATGTACAGTCCAGTTAACTAAAACAGTTTAACAGTGGGGCCCCCTCCGGGGGAACCCCTGGTTTCTGCAGGCTGACCCAGCCTGGTCATCAGCCTCAGGCTGCAGGGGGACCAGGGATGGAGCAGCGCCAGCCGCATTTGGGACAGGGACATCACTCCGACCTGCTCCCGCGACTGCATCAGCTCGGCCTGACACCTCCCGGTCTTTACGCAGCTTCTCTCCACCGCCTCTCCTCTTTCGGGGGCGGTCCCATGGCACTTTGCTGTCGGTCACTCCCTGTGTCGGCCTCCCCGCTTTGACGGACACATCTATGCGGACAGTCACTGTTGCAAGGGGCAGGGCCTGCTTTTGGAGCCATTCTGGGACCCGGCCCACGACGGGAGGTTCCATTCTGTTGTTCTTTAGCACGCACATAATGGCGCCCGTTCTTCTGGGGCGGGCGCCACATTCAAGGCAGAAAACACTTCTTTAGGCGCACATTACCCGCAGATGGCAGGCTGGTCACGTATCCTGTTCGTGACGCCAAGTGGTGACTCGCTGCCCCCTGGGCCGCGGGGCACACGGCAGCCGGGCCGTATGGCTGCTTTGGGGAATATCACGGTGGCTGGCCCGGGGCGGTCAGTGCAAAAGGGATTATTTATAGGATTTGTCGTGAAGCCACCTGTGGTGTCTGGTGAGGATCACCAGCGCTGCAACAGTCCTCTGAGGCAGATGTTAGGGCAGCTAGAGATGGAACGGCTCCCCACAGGTGGAGCGGGCCTCAGGGCAGTGTAAATAGATGGAGGGTGCGCTGGGCGTTGTAGTGCAGGGAGGGAAATGGCACCAGTGAAGGAATAGACGGAGGCAACTCAGTGCAGTCGTCCAAGATTTTAATACACAGTTCTTCAGGAAACACAAAAGTGCAAGTTACAGGTGAAGGCCTCCCACGTTGCGCCGTGTTCACCCTGGCAGGGGTTCAATCCTTCCTCAGGAAGTTTAGGAATGCTTGGCAGAACCCCACTTTCTCGTGTTCCTACTTTGACCGTCTTCACACTAGGTCCTTCTCCCTGCTGCCCTGCGCTGCCCACTCTCAATCCCGCTCGGGTATGCTGAAGTCCTTCCTGTACGTCAGATCCGGGACCAACCTGACCCCCTGGAGATTAGAATGGGGCAACCGATCCCTCTGTCTTCTGACAGATGCGGGGCGTATGGGTGCTGTCCTGCACGCGCCGTACCCCTGGGATCCCTTCTTAGAATGGAGCCTACTCCCTTCTCCCCTCCGGGGCCTCTATCCCGGGCCCTTCTTGTGGAGCAGAGCTCCTGCTGAGCCTCTGCTCCCAGACAGTCCTCACTGACCGTCTGTACTGTACTGACTGACCATTCTGTTCTGAACTGCCACCCTAAGATTGCTTCCCATTATATACCTACTGTGTGCTCCTTCTAACTGCTTCCTCCACCCACACCCACTACTGGTTCCCCCTACCTTTGGGTTTCCCCCACTCCAGCCAGGGACAGGGCTCAGCAGCTGCGCTCTGCATGTTGCCCTTCCAGCCGGTCTGAAGCAGTGTAATGTTGGATGCAGGTGTTTTGGGGGGTTCTCTGCAGCACTCCCATCTTACCTGAGTGAAGGGAGACACCACACCTCTGGGTGAGGTGCAGTACCTCTGTGGCGACTGAACCCTCAGGGGCGCCACATGCCCACGATGCAGAAATGCTCCGGATTTTTCCTGAGTGTTTCTGCATCTCCCTGGCAGAAAAAACGCATGCAGATTTTACATGCGTTTTTCCTGCCAGGGACAAACGTAAGTGAAGCATTTTTCACATGCATGTCCGCATGCGGGTTGTCAACCGCTTTCCAAGCGATTTTAGCATCACTTGGAAAGTGCTTGACAACTTGGTCACACTATATAAATCCTTGCAACCGGCATGTATTTATATAGTGTGAACAAGTTAATAGTAGAAAAAAAGAATAAAAATGGTAAAAAAAAAAAAATAGAATTAGACTTACCGGTAATTCTGTTTCTAAGACCCCCCACGACAGCACACCTGGAGGTAGCCTCCCCATCCTAATTAGGGACAGGAAAACAAGATGTTAAATAGCCCCTCCCTGCTACAATCCCCAGTGTTTTCAAAGGACCACACAGTATGAATGCTCTAAATATTTATTAACACTAAGGATTTTTCCAATCAAAGAAATGGAGGGAACTACCCATGCTGTTGTGGAGGGTCTTAGAAACCGAATTACTGGTAAGTCTAATTCTATTTTCTCCAATCCCCTCCATGACAGCACACCTGGAGTAATACCAAAGAATGAATTTTAGGGAGCGACAACAGCCTGAAGGACTTTCCTTCCAAATGCTAAGTCTCTATTAGATATTACATCTAGTCTATAATGTTTAGCAAAGGTATGGACAGACGACCATGTAGCTGCCCTGCAAATCTGCTCAATGGATGCACTAGCTTTTTCCGCCCAGGAGACCCACATAGCTCTAGTAGAAAGAGCTTTCAAAGATTTCAGAGGAGGCAAATCTTGAACTATGTATGTTTCACAAATTGCTTTCTTAATCCAATTTGCTAGCATATTTTTGCAATTTTCTTTCCTTTATTGGGCCTTCCATATTGGACAAATAGGTTCTGATCCTTCCTCCAGGTTTCAGTCTGCCTCAAATAGCGGATTATAGTCCTTCTTACATCCAACGCGTGGAATTCTTCTTCCTTGCTATTTGATGGATTTTGACAGAATGACGGAAGAATTATTGGCTGAGACATATGAAAATTAGACGACACTTTAGGTAGAAAAGAAGGATCCAACTGGAGGATGATCATGTCCTCCAAAATACGACAATAAGTCTCTCTGATAGACAGGGCTTGGATTTCACTCACTCTTCTGGCTGTAGTCAGAGCTATAAGCAATGCCGCTTTCCAAGACAATTTGTCTATGTGTGCCTCGGCTATTGGCTCGAAAGGATGCATAGTTAGGCCTCTAAGAACTACGTTGAGATCCCAAGGTGGAACTATTTTAGCCCTTGTTGGATTAATCCAAGAAGCAGCTATCATGAACCTCTTAATCCATCTGTTTTGGGCCAAATCAGCATCAAAATAGGAACTTAAAGGCGAGACTTGGACCTTCAGCGTGCTTGGTCTTAATCCTTTAGACAGACCGTTCTGTAGGAAATCCAAGATTCTGGCCACGTCAAGCCGAAAGGGATCTAATGGACGAGGCTCATACCATAGCTTGAAAGCTTTCTAGATTTTTCCATAGATGGAAATTGTGACTGGTTTTCTGCTTTTCTGCAGTGTATGTGACTCGCCCCCAGGGGTGTCGCGGGGCACCCGGCAGCCGGGCCTAAGACTGCCTGCGGGGATTATCGCGGTGGCTGGCCCAGGGCGGTCAGTGCCAAAAGGAATTATTTGTAGGGAATTTGTTGTGACGCCACCTGTGGTGTCTGGTGAGGATCACCAGCGCTGCAACAGTCCTCTGAGGCAGATGTCAGGACAGCTTGAGATGGAACGGCTCCCCACAGGTGGAGCAGGCCTCAGGGCAGTATAAATGATGCAGGTTGCGCTGAGCATTGTGGTGCAGGGAAAGCGATGGCACAGCAGGAGTAACGGACAGAGACAGGGGATTTGCTTCATTTCCTTTACTGGTACAGCTGTTAGGTACGGTCCAGGGTACTCCAGATGAAGGGCGCACTTTTGGACTTCTCCCCAGGGAGCAGGTATAGGGCCTCCTGATCCGTGTCTGTCCCTATGTATGCTCCTGGCCAGCCTGCAACTGGGCCTAGCTTATGTGTCCTGCTTTTACTTCACCAGATGCTCAGAAATAGGACCTCTGGTTGGTAACCACTTTCCCTGGACGTCGGGGCCTTCGTGGTTCCTGATCCTGTGTGTGTCTAGCCTTCAGGTTTGTCAGGGACTTGTAGTCCTCCTGGGATTCCGGTTATCCCCACTGGGTGTAAAGGGTCCCTGTAGGCGCGGATCCGGTGTCCGGTAGATATAATGGGGTGAGCTTATTGTGCTCCTCTGCCCCCTTGGTTTCACTCCCCTTTTTCTCCTTGCCGTCGGCCACACTCGGGGCCCTCACTACTAGGCAGCTGACGTGCTGCGTCTTCACCGCTATCTGAGTGTCGGCACGCTCTCAGGCTCTCTCTCAGCCTGCCTGCTCTGCTCTGACTCTGAGCACTCACTAATCAACTGAGCTGCCTGGCTCCACCTTCCCTATATATATCCCTATCTGGGCTCCCTCTGCTGGTATGAGTTGGAAGGTAGAGGTGTTTGTATCTAGTGAGGGCCTCTTGTGGAGAAATCCATCCATGCACCCTTCTGGGTTCTGTGGCACCAATGCACAGCAGGGCGCCACATTTGGATCACCTGTACTGAGAAGCCTCTGGCTTTTCAGAGGGTGGTCTCAGAAGCCAAGCTGCTGGAGCCAAATTCTGAGGGGCCGGATGGAAAATCTGGCCCTAATGCAGCAGATCGTGGATTCGAGGAAGCATCAATGGATCATCCATTCTTAGACTGCTCAATGTTCCGAACCATGCTCTTTTTGGCCACATTGGAGCTATTAGGATAGTCTTGAGCCCTTCCGACCTGATTTTTTGTAAAGTCCTTGGTATTAACAGAATCAGGGGAAAAGCATTAGCGAGCCCAACTTTCCAAGGGTGAGCGAATGCATCTATCCCTGTTGCTGAATCCTCGGGTTTCAAAGAGAAAAAGGCTCTTACTTTTGCGTTTTCCTGGTTCGCAAACAGGTCCACATCTGGGTATTCCCACTTTTGAACAATCATCTGAAATATCTTCGAGTTCATGCTCCACTCCCCTGGATGAATGTATTTTCTGCTCAGAAGATCTGCATGATAGTTGTCGGAGCCCCTCAGATGCAGAGCCGATAAGGATAGTAGATTATGCTCCGCCCAGTGGAAGATCCTTTCGGAGATCATCTGTAACCTCCTGTTTCTTGTACTTCCCTGATGTCTCAAGTGGGCTATAGTTGTCATATTGTCCGAGTAGACTCTGACATTCGACCCCTGAAGCACAGTAGTGGCTGCCCATAGGGTTTCTTCCACCACTTTCATTTCTTTTAAGTTTGAGTACTGCTCTGCTATTTCTTGCGACCAGACCCCTTGGAAGGCCACGTGGGAGACTACTGCTCCCCATCCTCTTTTGCTTGCGTCTGTTTTGACGGATAACAAGGGAAGTTGAATCCATGCTGAACTTTTCTCCAGATTTCCTGGACAGAGCCACCAATTTAAAGATGCTTTCACCTTCTCTGGCAGATGAATTCTGTTGGAGAGGGAACTTGGAGATCTGTCCCAACAGGAAAGGATGTAGTTTTGAAGGACCCTTGAATGCGCTTGAGCCCAAGGTACCGCCTAAATAAATGAGGTCATGGACCCGAGGACGGACATGGCGAATCTTAATGACACTCCTCTCTGGTTCTTTAGTGCATAAACTTTCGACCTCAACTGAATCTGCTTCTCTTTTGGCAGAAAAGAGGCTTGTTGCTGAGAATCCAGGAGAATTCCCAAGGAGGTCTTCCTGGTGGAGGGAATCAGATCTGACTTTTGGTAGTTTATCAACCATCCCAAGGATTCCAGGATCTGGAGGGTCATCTGGAGGTCTCTTTCCAAACTTGAAACCGAGGGAACCATCACCAAAAAATTGTCTAAATATGGGACGATGCAGATATTCAGTTTCCTTAGATAAACCTACTACCTCTGCCATGATCTTTGTAAACAGGCGGGGTGCTGACGAAATGCCGAAGGGGAGTACATTGAATTGAAAATGAAGTACCTCTCGGTTCTGAGTTACAGCAAATCTGAGAAATTTTCTGTAATCCGGATGAATTGGCACGTGGTAGTAAGCCTCTGGCTGGTCTACTGTTGCCACGACAAATCCTTTTCCAATCAATAAGCTGCCATTGAGGAAGGAAGCTCGCAATTCTGCCTCCTACCTTCTTGGCGTCATTGTCTGTCCTGCCTAGAACCTTGAAAGATATTCCTACCTCTTCCCCCTTTTGTGTAACTCCAGCGACCAGTTTTACCCTTGCCTCTGTACTGAAATGCTTGCTGCTGTTGTTGTTGAGGGAGAAGAAATGGTCTCTTTCTGAAACTTTTTGGATTCTTTGGCTCTGGCAGAGACTTCTTCTTGTCGGATGCTTTCTCCAACAACTCGTCTAGCACCGCCCCAAACATATACTCTCCTTTAAATGGAATGGAACAAAGCTTAGATTTTGATGCGTTGTCCCCACTCCACATCTTCAACCACAGAGCTCTTCTCATAGAATTTGATAATGCTGCCCATCTTGCCGCAATCTTGACCGACTCCGCCAAGGCATCCGCTAGGAATCCAGTGGCCTTCTGCAGAAAAGGAAGAGATGCTAGGAGGTCCTCTTGAGTGGTACCTTTCCAGAGATGTTCCTCTAGTTGTTGGAGCCAGAGGAACATGGAACGAGCTACACAAGTTGAAGCGATATTAGTCTTCAGTGAAGCCGCCGATGTTTCCCATGCCTTCCTTAGAAGGCTGTCCATCTTCCTATCCATAGGATTTTTGAGCTGTGACGAGTCTTCAAAGGGAAGGGTTGTTTTCTTCGCAACCCTTGCCACCTGTACATCAACCTTCGGGACTTCCATCCATAGCTTAGCCGCCTTTTCATCTAGAGGGAATCTATCCTTCATTTCTCCTGCCATACTAAGCCTTTTCTCAGGTGACTCCCATTCATCCAAAATAAGACTCCAAATGTTGTCATGCACAGGGAACACTACCTTCTTCTTGGATTTCAGACCGCCAAACATTTCATCCTGAACTGTACGGGTTTCCTTCTCCTCTTCCACCTGCATCGTGTCTCTCACCTGCGACAACAATTCCTCCATATTCTCAGACGAAAAGTAATATTTCCTATCTTCCTCATGATCTTCACTTAGGACCCCTTCTTCCGGTTCCTCCATAGACCCTAATTCTGAATCAGAGGTCTCCCTAACCGTATATTTTCTCCTTTTGGGGGGAGATGGACCTTCAGCTCTGGCTTGTGAGAAGGAGGCTAGGGAAGATTGTATTTCCTGCCGAACCATTCCCCTGACTTCTTCCATAAGGGAAGGCTGTTCTTCCTTCACAATGTTGTCAGTGCATTTCCAGCATAGGGGTTTCTTATGCCCTGAAGCCAGCTTTTTTATACAGATGGCACATTTGCAAACTGTAGTGCTTTCTCCCACTGTCGATGCCGGATCCTTGTCTCCCTAAATTAAAAATAAAAAAAGGGGAGATTTAAAATATATTTAGGATCCTGCTCAAAAGAGAGTGGGGAATAACTTAGGATCTAGTACTTACTGGGGCCGGGTTAGCGCTGGGCTCTGCAGACGCAGGCTTTGGAACAGCACCCTCCATAGTAGCAGAATATTCTGTCCTACCTTAATGGAGTCTTCTCATCTGGGTCTTTTATAGGGGAGACCGAGATCCAGTGCCAAATTTTCACCTATCTGGTGAAGGATCCTCATTTTCAGGGCAAACCGCGGCTTCTCCTTTTGAATTTCCCGCCGCGGCCCCATGCGTTCCACGGTGGAACGCACCAGAAGTGACGTCCCGCTGGCCAAAAGCCTGACTTCCGGCACGCCGCCATGGAGGACAGAGGAGACTCCGGCCGGGGAGCTACAGGAGGCCCCCAGCCCCCAAAACCCTACTCGGCTTTACACGCAGGCGAGTGTGTGTGTGGGGGGTCCCGCTCTCAAGGAGACACGGGAGCTGCAAAGGAAGGAAGGTCGGAGGCGATCGCTCCCTGCAGCCCGGCAGGTAAATTTAATAGGGCCCTGCTTGCCGGCTGCAGGCACCCCAGGTAACCTCTTCATCCCATAGGGACAGGAAAACACTGGGGATTGTAGCGGGAAGGGGCTATTTAACCTCTTGTTTTCCTGTCCCTAATTAGGATGGGGAGGCTACCTCCAGGTGTGCTGTCATGGAGGGGATTGGAGAAAATAACATTATACTTACCTTCTGATGGCCCCCGGTCTTTTCTCCACTGCGTCCGGTCTCTTGTACGGCTTGCGGTGGTGTGAAAGGACCTTCCATGACATCATTTAGTTATGTGACAGGTCACGCGACCGCCGTGACCAGTTGAACATCCGCAACAAGACCACAGAGAAACAAATCAAGAAGAAACGTCACACTCACCGGAGTGTTGATCAGGTTCAGGAGATACTTCTTTCCCTCGTAAGTGTAAAACAGAGACGCAGTCAGGGCCTTCACCGTAATCCCGCACTCCCTCTCCACCTGCAGCTTGTCCAGAACTTGCTTATTGGAGGAGGCTTTTGGAATACACCCTGAGGGAAGGAGCGAGACACCAGAATCCACACTGTTAGATCGTAGTGGCAGTGTCTCCCTCCATACTAGTCTGTCAATGGTAGCTTGTTTCTGTGTTTTATATATGTATTTTAGGTGTGTAAACCCTCTTCATGTGTACAGCAGCCTGGAATGAACGCTGCTTAAAAAATAAATAATAGAGTAAGGCCTCATTCAGACTTTCATCAGCTTTGTTTTGCATCCGAGAAGCTCTAAACTTTGATTTGGATCAAAGTCCGACAGGTCAACGTGTTTCGGTGAAAAATACGCGGTCCACAGAAATATGTGAACAGCCCTAGACTATAATAGATATGAGCTCTGTGAAAAACATGGATCAAGCTCGTACGAAATCCAACATTTCATTCTATAAATCTACATAAATTAAGTAACGTGCCAAATTGCTTTTTTTTTGGTTTATGTTTTGTTTATGTACGGAGGGAAAGTTCCCAGTGCTAGTGTCTAGCTCACTGATTTTCCTTGCTTGGTGCCTGACGTCCCAAAAAACTGACAGTGAGCTATCAATCAAGATAAAGAGGCTGGTGCTGGGCAGGGAAGCAACCTTGGAAGGCTGAGGCTTGGTTAGTGCTCCGTTACACCCAGAGCACTCAGAAATGCAGCAACAGATAAAAGATATAGAGGTGTCTATGGATTTAGCTTTCCAAATCCTGCATGGTCATGAATGGGAATTGGAGGGAGGGGTATATCTGATGGATACCCTTAAATTGTTAATTGGCAATTGCAGTTCACATAGTTGCATATTACTTAATCATTAGAGCTACAAAAATTTGCACTTCAAGCACCAGTAAAACAGAGGCCAAAAAAGATTCCTTAGAGGCATCTGGTCACTATTAGTGATGATCGAGCGTGTTCTATCAACCCCTTCGGCGAGCTCGCTCAGGTGCTCGCCGAGTATTTTGGCATGCTCGGCATTTCTTTTAAGGTCGCCGTGCCTGCAAGTGTCACGGCTGTTAGCGTGCTCGCTGAATGGGTTCATAGAACACGCTCAATCATCACTAGTCACTATACATTAGTATACAATAAAAAAACACATATCACATAGTGAATAACACAGACACTATTCAATACAGCAGGGTTGAGGTGCACTTTGTGGGACAAAATTACAGCATTTTTGAAAGACGCCATTCACTTTACTGTGCAACATATAGAAAAAAAAGGGCAATGAATTCCAAATAAAGTGAAATGGTGCAGAAGAAAACGAAAACATTTTACTGCTTTTAAAAAATTCTAAACTTTGCAAACAAATTGTTTGGCTTGTGTTTCAATTTTCTAAGACCGTTTTTAATACCATTTTGGGGTACAACTTTTTGATTGCTCCATCAAATGTATAGTCGTAAGTTACTTACCGGTAACGGGATTTTTCAGAGACAGCACCACGAGAGAGGGGATCCGCCCACCAAGGAGAGGAAACCTCTCTCCCGCCTCAGTTGGGATTACAGAGCATTGAGAGGACCGCCAGGTTAATAAACACAGCAAACAATCACAAAATTGCCATACCAGACGACACCTATTGAGTGTGATATTATAATTAATAAAAGGGGAGTGTTCCCACAAACGTGAAAGGAGGAAATATAAGGGTGCTGTCATGGTCTCCGAAAAATTCCATTACCGGTATGTAATTTAAGATTTTATCGGTCGACCATGACAGCACCACGAGAGAATTACAGAGATGAAGTAATCTATTGAAGGACCACAGCCTGGAACACTCTTCTCCCAAAGGTGAGGTCAGCCGATACACCCATATCTAACTTATCGTGTCTATGGAATGTAGAGGGACAGGACCAGGTAGCAGCCTTACATATGTCTTCTATCGAGACACCTGTCTTCTCAGCCCAGGAGGGGTGGGGTGGGATGAGCCTTCAGCCCTTCTGGCACTTCCTCGCCGCTAGATGTACAGACCAAAAGTTTGGACACATCTTCTCATTTAAAGATTCTTCTGTATTTTCATGACTATGAAAATTGTACATTCACACTGAAGACATCAAAACTATGAATTAACACATGTGGAATTATATACTTAACAAAAAAGTGTGAAACAACTGAAAATATGTCTTATATTCTAGGTTCTTCAAAGTAGCCACCTTTTGCTTTGATGACTGCTTTGCACACTCTTAGCATTCTCTTGATGAGCTTCAAGAGGTAGTCACCGGAAATTGTTTTCACTTCACAGGTATGCCTTGTCAGGTTTAATAAGTGGGATTTCTTGCCTTATAAATGGGGTTGGGACCATCAGTTGTGTTGTGCAGAAGTCTGGTGGATACACAGCTGATAGTCCTACTGAACAGACTGTTAGAATTTGTATTATGGCAAGAAAAAAGCAGCTAAGTAAAGAAAAACGAGTGGCCATCATTACTTTAAGAAATGAAGGTCAGTCAGTCTGAAAAATTGGGAAAACTTTGAAAGTGTCCCCAAGTGCAGTTGCAAAAACCATCAAGCGCTACAAAGAAACTGGCTCACATGAGGACCGCCCCAGGAAAGGAAGACCAAGAGTCACCTCTGCTTCTGAGGATAAGTTTATCCGAGTCACCAGCTTCAGAAATCGCAGTTTAACAGCAGCTCAGATTAGAGACCAGTTCAATGCCACACAGAGTTCTAGCAGCAGACACATCTCTTCAACAACTGTTAAGAGGAGACTTTGTGCAGCAGGCCTTCATGGTAAAATAGCTGCTAGGAAACCACTGCTAAGGACGGGCAACAAGCAGAAGAGACTTGTTTGGGCTAAAGAACACAAGGAATGGACATTAGACCAGTGGAAATCTGTGCTTTGGTCTGATGAGTCCAAATTTGAGATCTTTGGTTCCAACCACTGTGTCTTTGTGCGACGCAGAAAAGGTGAACGGATGGACTCTACATGCCTGGTTCCCACCGTGAAGCATGGAGGAGGAGGTGTGATGGTGTGGGGGTGCTTTGCTGGTGACACGGTTGGGGATTTATTCAAAATTGAAGGCATACTGAACCAGCATGGCTACCACAGCATCTTGCAGCGGCATGCTATTCCATCTGGTTTGCGTTTAGTTGGACCATCATTTATTTTTCAACAGGACAATGACCCCAAACACACCTCCAGGCTGTGTAAGGGCTATTTGACCAAGAAGGAGAGTGATGGGGTGCTACGCCAGATAACCTGGCCTTCACAGTCACCAGACCTGAACCCAGTTGTTTCACACTTTTTTGTTAAATATATAATTCCACATGTGTTAATTCATAGTTTTGATGCCTTCAGTGTGAATGTACAATTTCCATAGTCAAGAAAATACAGAAAAATCTTTAAATGCGAAGGTGTGTCCAAACTTTTGGTCTATACTGTATATGATAGAGAAATGGCCTCCTAATTCCATCTAGCTATGGTGGACTTCGTGACCTTAGACCGTTCCTAGCCCCTTGGTAGGATATAAACAACGAGTTATCTTTCCTAAAGCTTTTGGTAACTGAATGGTACCTAACCACACATCTCCTCACTTCTAACGTATGTAACTCCACCTCTTTCTGGTTACTAGGATGTGGACAAAAGGAGGGTAGGAGGACTTCCTGAAGTCTGTGGAAACGAGTAGCTACCTTAGGGAGAGAGAGTGATTTTTAAACCAGATCCTGCCTATCATCCAGAATTTGAGTAAACGGCGAGGCCATAGACAGGGCCTGGATGTCACTAATGCTCCTGGCCGAGGTTAAAGATATTAAAGCGGTCTTAAGAGAGAGGGATTTAAGGGTTGCTGACTATTAGCTCAAACGGCGAGCTAGTCAAGGCCTTTAGAACCAAATTTAAATCCCAGGGAACCAAGCTGCTTTTAATAATGAGTCTAGATCTAAAAGCTGCCTTAATGAACCGAGAAACCAAGTAGTTACAAGCTACATCACAGCTATATAGGGCACCCAAGGCAGAAATCTGTACTTTAAGGGTGCTGGTGGATAACCCTAGTTCAAGACCTTTTTGTAAAAACTCCAAAGATTTGTCCTATTGGCACCCCTTCCCCATCAACCCCAGAACCAGAGAAAGACAAAAACTTTCTCCAACTTGTGGCATAAATCTGGGTTGTAACAGGTTTTCTGCTGTGCAGGATGGTTACTAGACCTTTGGAAAAACCTTTCTGATTTGGCAGTGTCCTTTCAAGTTCCACACCGTCAAGTGGAGGCCAGTTGCTTGAGGATGGAATATCGGACCCCGGAGAAGGAGATATGGAATCTCTGGAAGAACCCAAGGATCAGAGATGGACATGTTCCTCAGGCATGAGAACCAGGGCCTCCTGGGCCAAAAGGGTGCGATCACCAGAACCCTGGCCTTCTCCTCCCTGATCTTTCTTATTACCATGAGAAGAACAGCCAACCAGGGGGGGAGGAGTCATACGCCAGGCTGAAATACCAACGTATCAGGAAAGCGTCCACAGCTAGAGGATTTAGGGAACACAAGATCTTTGTCTTCCGATTTAGTTTTGTGGCAAACGGATCTACCTGACCGGAGGCCCCCCCATCTTCGGCTATTTGGGTAAAAATTCCTTGATTTAGTTTCCATTCCCCTTGCATCAGAGGATAGCAGCTTAGGAAATCTGCTCTCATGTTTTCTTTTTCCATTATATGGAGGGCCATCAGGGAAAGGAGGTGACTTTCTGTAATCTGGAAGAGATGATCTGTCACTCCCATCAGCGATCTTGACCATGTATCCCCCTGGTGGTTCACATATGCTACCGCAACTAGATTATCCAAGAGGATCTTTACATTCTGGCCCTGAAGGAAAGGTAAGAAATTATTCACCGCCTTGTCTACCGCCAGAAGTTCTTTTGAATTGGAGGAGAGACCCTTTTCAATATCTGACCAGGTCCCCTGGGCTACCATATCTCCCAGATGGGCTCCCCACCCTCTCGGACTCGCATCTGTGGTAATTGTTCTAGTGACCCTAAGTACCCAGGGAACCCCTCGAGATAGGTTAGGCTCATCCTGCCACCACTATAAAGATTTTACTGACCGGGGTGATAAGGACATCTTCCAAGTGCCCCTTAAGAGAAACTTCATTATGTAGCACATCCCACTGTAGAACTGTGGCGCCCCTGAAGGTTCGACCGCCACAGGGATGCTGCACTTCTGTAATGGAGTGTAGTGTTCCTCCTCCGAGGTAAGAACAGCGTGATGGTCGGGACCCAACCTTTGCATCCAACACCACATTTCTCCACCAGGGGGGCTAGTATGCACCAGGTGCTGCCCTCCTGGTTACAGGGAGACTGGGGAACCAAGAGTGAGGGGAACCAGTTAGTGGGTGAGGGTTGAGGACTTACAATTTAGTGACACTTTAAATTTCATATTTAATAAAAAGCCATCTTTGGTTTTGGTCTTTGTGCTGTTAATTACTGTGAGGTATTGTGATCTCCCACCCTGAACGTGGATCCTGTGTGGACCTGCAGTGGATGGAGACACAGCCCTCATACCCCAGCCTTGAGACGGGGGGCAGGTTGCAGACGAGGAATGTCTCAACCCGGTCAAGGACCACGACCAAGAAGGCCCGGAGCTTAAGAGTGTAGCTCCACAGCTAATGGATCCCGGGGAGGATGCAGACGGAGCAGTGTACGCCACCTGTCCTCACCATCTGATATATTCAGAGGGAGTCCGGCTGCAAGAGGGGTACCGGCCCCGACACCGACCTTGCTTCTCCATGTCCTGGTTGGTAAAGCCTGGTAGGCCCAGAGGATCCCATCGGGTATCGGAAGGAGCGGAGCTGCCACCCGTGCCCTTGTTCTGAGAGGAGTTCAGAGGGAGACCCGGCCTATCTACACACACAGACAGGAGAGGATACGGTGTGTAGTTCAGGAACACTCTGGTGCGGGGTCTCGATTGAATGCTGGACTTGCTCGGAGGTTGTTGGACCCCCATCCCTGGTGACTGCAGGACTCCGTGGGGATCAGGGAGTCGCCTTCCTTCTGCCATCTCTAATGTGACTAAAGCCTTGGAAGTTCACCCCTATGGCCTCCAAACTGTTTATTCTGCGCTACACCGCGCGACGTGGCATCCGTTCTTCCTCCACTACTACCCCCTCCATCCTTCCTGTCCCTCTGCCCTGAGGCCTTGCTCCATCTGTGGGGAGTAGTAATAACTCTGGCCGCCGTAACACTATGCCTCAGCGGACTGCAGCGGCGCTGGTGGCCTTCACCAGGTGCCACAGGTGGCATAGTCGTAAATCAGCCACTCAACCCGGATAAGCCCACACCATCTCTTTTAATGTGACGGCCCTGAGCACGGGTCGGGTCCGGGCCACGGCTGCACCCCATCTCTCCATCACAGGACCCGACTCCGAGTCCCCCATCTCCCAGGGTAAAGAAAAGGGCTTTTTCGAGTAAGAGACGTCACGCTATCACTTGTGGGGGGTTTCTGCTGTTTTCGCATGTCAGGGGCTCTCCAAATGTGATATGGCATCCACTTTTTTCATATGGCATTTTGTTTTCATAATGGCATTACGGCATTCATTTTAATATGGTGATATGGCATTCAGTCTTTTTTGCGTTCAAAAAGTCGAAACGGTGCTCCTTCCCTTCCGAGCCCTGTCATGTGCCCAAACAATAGTTTTCCCCCACATATGGGGTATCAACATGCTCAGTAGAAATTACACAACAAATTTTGTGGTTCATTTTATCTTGTTACCCTTGTGAAAATAAAAAAATTGGGGCTATAGTAAAATTTTTGTGAAAAAAAGTAAAATGTTCATTTTTCTTTCCACATTGCTTTAGTTCCTTTTGGGTATTTTCTGTCATAAAGGCCCCTCAAAGTCACTTCAAATGTGATGTGGTCCCTAAAAAAATGGTTTTGTAAATTTTGTTGGAAAAATTAGAAATCGCTGGTCAACTTTTAAACCTTCTAACTTCCTAACAAAAAAAATGTTTTAAAAATTGTGCTGATGTAAAGTAAACATATGAGAAATGTTATTTATTAACTATTTTGTGTGACATAACTCTCTGGAATTAAAAGTTTGAAAATTGCAAAATTATCAAAATTTTCACCAAATTGTCGTATCAAAATTGGTTACCACTATCATGAAGTACAATATGTCACTAAACACAATCTCAGAATCAGTGGGATCCATTGTAAAATAAGAAGAAAATAATAAAATCCTTATACTCACATGTCCTATGTGTCCCTAGCTGTAATTCTCTGACCGCTGGGGTATCGGCCTGGGGGACATCCGTATACATAGCTAGTGTGACTGTGGATTAATTGATCTGTGATATACTGCAGTAACTGCACCTTAATCACAACATTTATTTAATCATCACACACTGGAATTACAAACCATGAGGGCTATGTCCTCATTAAAGAATACTGACACCTTTTTTTTTGTTTAATACAAATCACAAATCTACAGAATCCAGAAATGTAAAATCAACTATCTACCTAAGACTAGCATCCTCTGTAATCAAAACCTTCTACCCCCATCTTCAGGACTTCTCTTGTGCTGCAGCAGTTCTCTGGAATGCACTATCCCACAGAATATGGTTAATCTAACTATGCCCTGTTCTCCCTTCCTTAATTTTCTCCAGAATCTGGTCCCTTCACTCATCTGTATCCTCAGCCTCCATGCACTCTACAGCTCCTTGTATCTGTACTTATACAGATTCTGGCTGATGACTGGTTCATGTAATGGTATTTGAATTCCCCTGTTTATAATAATCATGGCCGGACCATACATGACAAGCACCTTTTTATCTTTTGTGTCACTCCTATATCTTCATAGACTGTAAGCTTGTTAGCAGGGCCTTCACTCCTCTTAGTATGTCATGAATTATGTGATAATCTGTATTGTCTTATTCAGTTTGTACATGTCTCTACTAAATATAGAAATGATGGCCCTCCATATAATGGAAAAAGAAAACATGAGAGCAGATTTCCTAAGCTGCTATCCTCTGATGCAAGGGGAATGGGAACTAAATCAAGGAATTTTTACCCAAATAGCCGAAGATGGGGGGGCCTCCGGTCAGGTAGATCCGTTTGCCACAAAACTAAATCGGAAGACAAAGATCTTGTGTTCCCTAAATCCTCTAGCTGTGGACGCTTTCCTGATACGTTGGTATTTCAGCCTGGCGTATGACTCCTCCCCCCCTGGTTGGCTGTTCTTCTCATGGTAATAAGAAAGATCAGGGAGGAGAAGGCCAGGGTTCTGCTGATCGCACCCTTTTGGCCCAGGAGGCCCTGGTTCTCATGCCTGAGGAACATGTCCATCTCTGATCCTTGGGTTCTTCCAGAGATTCCATATCTCCTTCTCCGGGGTCCGATATTCCATCCTCAAGCAACTGGCCTCCACTTGACGGTGTGGAACTTGAAAGGACACTGCCAAATCAGAAAGGTTTTTCCAAAGGTCTAGTAACCATCCTGCACAGCAGAAAACCTGTTACAACCCAGATTTATGCCACAAGTTGGAGAAAGTTTTTGCCTTTCTCTGGTTCTGGGGTTGATGGGGAAGGGGTGCCAATGGGACAAATCTTTGGAGTTTTTACAAAAAGGTCTTGAACTAGGGTTATCCACCAGCACCCTTAAAGTACAGATTTCTGCCTTGGGTGCCCTATATAGCTGTGATGTAGCTTGTAGCTACTGGGTTTCTCGGTTCATTAAGGCAGCTTTTAGATCTAGACTCATTATTAAAAGCAGCTTGGTTCCCTGGGATTTAAATTTGGTTCTAAAGGCCTTGACTAGCTCGCCGTTTGAGCTAATAGTCAGCAACCCTTAAATCCCTCTCTCTTAAGACCGCTTTAATATCTTTAACCTCGGCCAGGAGCATTAGTGACATCCAGACCCTGTCTATGGCCTCGCCGTTTACTCAAATTCTGGATGATAGGCAGGATCTGGTCTAAAAATCACTCTCTCTCCCTAAGGTAGCTACTCGTTTCCACAGACTTCAGGAAGTCCTCCTTTTGTCCACATCCTAGTAACCAGAAAGAGGTGGAGTTACATACGTTAGAAGTGAGGAGATGTGTGGTTAGGTACCATTCAGTTACCAAAAGCTTTAGGAAAGATAACTCGTTGTTTATATCCTACCAAGGGGCTAGGAACGGTCTAAGGTCACGAAGTCCACCATAGCTAGATGGAATTAGGAGGCCATTTCTCTATCATATACAGTATAGACCAAAAGTTTGGACACACCTTCGCATTTAAAGATTTTTCTGTATTTTCTTGACTATGGAAATTGTACATTCACACTGAAGGCATCAAAACTATGAATTAACACATGTGGAATTATATATTTAACAAAAAAGTGTGAAACAACTGGGTTCAGGTCTGGTGACTGTGAAGGCCAGGTTATCTGGCGTAGCACCCCATCACTCTCCTTCTTGGTCAAATAGCCCTTACACAGCCTGGAGGTGTGTTTGGGGTCATTGTCCTGTTGAAAAATAAATGATGGTCCAACTAAACGCAAACCAGATGGAATAGCATGCCGCTGCAAGATGCTGTGGTAGCCATGCTGGTTCAGTATGCCTTCAATTTTGAATAAATCCCCAACCGTGTCACCAGCAAAGCACCCCCACACCATCACACCTCCTCCTCCATGCTTCACGGTGGGAACCAGGCATTTAGAGTCCATCCGTTCACCTTTTCTGCGTCGCACAAAGACACGGTGGTTGGAACCAAAGATCTCAAATTTGGACTCATCAGACCAAAGCACAGATTTCCACTGGTCTAATGTCCATTCCTTGTGTTCTTTAGCCCAAACAAGTCTGTTCTGCTTGTTGCCCGTCCTTAGCAGTGGTTTCCTAGCAGCTATTTTACCATGAAGGCCTGCTGCACAAAGTCTCCTCTTAACAGTTGTTGAAGAGATGTGTCTGCTGCTAGAACTCTGTGTGGCATTGAACTGGTCTCTAATCTGAGCTGCTGTTAAACTGCGATTTCTGAAGCTGGTGACTCGGATAAACTTATCCTCAGAAGCAGAGGTGACTCTTGGTCTTCCTTTCCTGGGGCGGTCCTCATGTGAGCCAGTTTCTTTGTAGCGCTTGATGGTTTTTGCAACTGCACTTGGGGACACTTTCAAAGTTTTCCCAATTTTTCGGACTGACTGACCTTCATTTCTTAAAGTAATGATGGCCACTCGTTTTTCTTTACTTAGCTGCTTTTTTCTTGCCATAATACAAATTCTAACAGTCTGTTCAGTAGGACTATCAGCTGTGTATCCACCAGACTTCTGCACAACACAACTGATGGTCCCAACCCCATTTATAAGGCAAGAAATCCCACTTATTAAACCTGACAAGGCATACCTGTGAAGTGAAAACAATTTCCGGTGACTATCTCTTGAAGCTCATCAAGAGAATGCTAAGAGTGTGCAAAGCAGTCATCAAAGCAAAAGGTGGCTACTTTGAAGAACCTAGAATATAAGACATATTTTCAGTTGTTTCACACTTTTTTGTTAAGTATATAATTCCACATGTGTTAATTCATAGTTTTGATGTCTTCAGTGTGAATGTACAATTTTCATAGTCATGAAAATACAGAAGAATCTTTAAATGAGAAGATGTGTCCAAACTTTTGGTCTGTACATCTAGCGGCGAGGAAGTGCCAGAAGGGCTGAAGGCTCATCCCACCCCACCCCTCCTGGGCTGAGAAGACAGGTGTCTCGATAGAAGACATATGTAAGGCTGCTACCTGGTCCTGTCCCTCTACATTCCATAGACACGATAGGTTAGATATGGGTGTATCGGCTGACCTCACCTTTGGGAGAAGAGTGTTCCAGGCTGTGGTCCTTCAATAGATTACTTCATCTCTGTAATTCTCTCGTGGTGCTGTCATGGTCGACCGATAAAATCTTAAATTACATATGACGCGCCCCCTGGGCCATGTTGTTAGGGATACCCGGAGCCGGATCAGATGGGGGTTGTAGTCTCCGAGTGGCTGTGACCCGGTCCGTGCCCAGGGTGTCAAACTCAGTGTGCGGCAGTCCTTGCAGATGTTCTTAGTGTCGACTACGCCACCCGTTGATTTGCGGTCAAAAGGCCGCCGCTGCAGGATGGTCCGCTGAGGCTGGTGGTGTGTGTGCAGCTGTGGTAGTATAACCCCCAACGGGAGGGGTATAGCCTCAGGGGGTCAGACGTGGAGGATGGTGGTTGTGAAGGTGCAGCAAGGAGACTCAGAGGCATGAAATGCAGTTTCAGGGTTTTTACTCACTGGTGTTGCTCGGGTCACTCTGTACAGCAGTGACCACCCAAGCCGTGCTGCGTCCACCAGGTGCGGGACTCGGTCAACTCCCGGGCAATTCCTGAGTATGGTCCTGAGCTCCCTTCTTCTCTCTCTCTCTGCCGTTCTCACCAGGGATCCACCTATGTCCGGCTCCCTCGGGTCTCTTGGTGGTTGAACCTTCTCTGGCTTCCCTGACCCTATGCTCGGTGTGCCATTCTGGTGGATTTGGTGAGGGTCGTGGCAAATCTTGCCCACGACCTCCGGTTCCTGGCTAAGGTTTGCTTTGGCCTCCGCCAGCTTGGGATCCGGTACCCTTTTGCCGACCCTTCACCCTTTTGTCCTTATTCTGGGATCTTGGGGTCCCCTCTCGTCCTGCGCCTTTGGGTCTCTCTTCCTTCTCCTCTCCTGGAGTTACTGCTGACTCACTGACTGACTGACTGACTGACCCTGTCCTAAGATGGTGCCCACCTTATATACTCCCTCTATGTGTGAGCTCAGGTGACCAGCACCCAATGAGCTCCTACATTTACCCAGACTACTCCCCCTATCTGCCCCTACACTACTGGGATGTTCCACCCCCCTCCCACTCCAGCCAGGGACAGACGCTGTCGTACCTGCACATATACTGGTGGGAGTACCGTAGTTCTGTCCCCCGGAAATGGGATGTATGTAGTGCATGCAGCCTTCTGAGCTCAGTTCCACACTCCATCCTTACCCGGGAGTGGAATACCACACCTCTGGTTTGAGGTGCAATACCCCTGTAGCAGCCGAGTCCTCAGGGTGCTACACATACCGGTAATGGAATTTTTCGGAGACCATGACAGCACCCTTATATTTCCTCCTTTCACGTTTGTGGGAACACTCCCCTTTTATTAATTATAATATCACACTCAATAGGTGTCGTCTGGTATGGCAATTTTGTGATTGTTTGCTGTGTTTATTAACCTGGCAGTCCTCTCAATGCTCTGTAATCCCAACTGAGGCGGGAGAGAGGTGGCGCCCTTTTAAGCCTGTAGGTTTCCTCTCCTTGGTGGGCGGATCCCCTCTCTCGTGGTGCTGTCTCTGAAAAATCCCGTTACCGGTAAGTAACTTACGACTATACATTTGATGGAGCAATCAAAAAGTTGTACCCCAAAATGGTATTAAAAACGGTCTTAGAAAATTGAAACACAAGCCAAACAATTTGTTTGCAAAGTTTAGAATTTTTTAAAAGCAGTAAAATGTTTTCGTTTTCTTCTGCACCATTTCACTTTATTTGGAATTCATTGCCCTTTTTTTTCTATATGTTGCACAGTAAAGTGAATGGCGTCTTTCAAAAATGCTGTAATTTTGTCCCACAAAGTACACCTCAACCCTGCTGTATTGAATAGTGTCTGTGTTATTCACTATGTGATATGTGTTTTTTTATTGTATACTAATGTATAGTGACTAGTGATGATTGAGCGTGTTCTATGAACCCATTCAGCGAGCACGCTAACAGCCGTGACACTTGCAGGCACGGCGACCTTAAAAGAAATGCCGAGCATGCCAAAATACTCGGCGAGCACCTGAGCGAGCTCGCCGAAGGGGTTGATAGAACACGCTCGATCATCACTAATAGTGACCAGATGCCTCTAAGGAATCTTTTTTGGCCTCTGTTTTACTGGTGCTTGAAGTGCAAATTTTTGTAGCTCTAATGATTAAGTAATATGCAACTATGTGAACTGCAATTGCCAATTAACAATTTAAGGGTATCCATCAGATATACCCCTCCCTACAATTCCCATTCATGACCATGCAGGATTTGGAAAGCTAAATCCATAGACACCTCTATATCTTTTATCTGTTGCTGCATTTCTGAGTGCTCTGGGTGTAACGGAGCACTAACCAAGCCTCAGCCTTCCAAGGTTGCTTCCCTGCCCAGCACCAGCCTCTTAATCTTGATTGATAGCTCACTGTCAGTTTTTTGGGACGTCAGGCACCAAGCAAGGAAAATCAGTGAGCTAGACACTAGCACTGGGAACTTTCCCTCCGTACATAAACAAAACATAAACCAAAAAAAAAGCAATTTGGCACGTTACTTAATTTATGTAGATTTATAGAATGAAATGTTGGATTTCGTACGAGCTCGATCCATGTTTTTCACAGAGCTCATATCTATTATAGTCTAGGGCTGTTCACATATTTCTGTGGACCGCGTATTTTTCACCGAAACACGTTGACCTGTCGGACTTTGATCCAAATCAAAGTTTAGAGCTTCTCGGATGCAAAACAAAGCTGATGAAAGTCTGAATGAGGCCTTACTCTATTATTTATTTTTAAGCAGCGTTCATTCCAGGCTGCTGTACACATGAAGAGGGTTTACACACCTAAAATACATATATAAAACACAGAAACAAGCTACCATTGACAGACTAGTATGGAGGGAGACACTGCCACTACGATCTAACAGTGTGGATTCTGGTGTCTCGCTCCTTCCCTCAGGTTGTATGCCTAAAGCCTCCTCCAATAAAAAAGTTGTGGACAAGCTGCAGGTGGAGAGGGAGCGCGGGATTACGGTGAAGGCCGTGACTGCGTCTCTGTTTTACACTTACGAGGGAAAGAAGTATCTCCTGAACCTGATCAACACTCCGGTGAGTGTGACGTTTCTTCTTGATTTGTTTCTCTGTGGTCTTGTTGCGGATGTTCAACTGGTCACGGCGGTCGCGTGACCTGTCACATAACTAAATGATGTCATGGAAGGTCCTTTCACACCACCGCAAGCCGTACAAGAGACCGGACGCAGTGGAGAAAAGACCGGGGGCCATCAGAAGGTAAGTATAATGTTATTTTCTCCAATCCCCTCCATGACAGCACACCTGGAGGTAGCCTCCCCATCCTAATTAGGGACAGGAAAACAAGAGGTTAAATAGCCCCTTCCCGCTACAATCCCCAGTGTTTTCCTGTCCCTATGGGATGAAGAGGTTACCTGGGGTGCCTGCAGCCGGCAAGCAGGGCCCTATTAAATTTACCTGCCGGGCTGCAGGGAGCGATCGCCTCCGACCTTCCTTCCTTTGCAGCTCCCGTGTCTCCTTGAGAGCGGGACCCCCCACACACACACTCGCCTGCGTGTAAAGCCGAGTAGGGTTTTGGGGGCTGGGGGCCTCCTGTAGCTCCCTGGCCGGAGTCTCCTCTGTCCTCCATGGCGGCGTGCCGGAAGTCAGGCTTTTGGCCAGCGGGACGTCACTTCTGGTGCGTTCCACCGTGGAACGCATGGGGCCGCGGCGGGAAATTCAAAAGGAGAAGCCGCGGTTTGCCCTGAAAATGAGGATCCTTCACCAGATAGGTGAAAATTTGGCACTGGATCTCGGTCTCCCCTATAAAAGACCCAGATGAGAAGACTCCATTAAGGTAGGACAGAATATTCTGCTACTATGGAGGGTGCTGTTCCAAAGCCTGCGTCTGCAGAGCCCAGCGCTAACCCGGCCCCAGTAAGTACTAGGTCCTAGGTTATTCCCCACTCTCTTTTGAGCAGGATCCTAAATATATTTTAAATCTCCCCTTTTTTTATTTTTAATTTAGGGAGACAAGGATCCGGCACCGACAGTGGGAGAAAGCACTACAGTTTGCAAATGTGCCATCTGTATAAAAAAGCTGGCTTCAGGGCATAAGAAACCCCTATGCTGGAAATGCACTGACAACATTGTGAAGGAAGAACAGCCTTCCCTTATGGAAGAAGTCAGGGGAATGGTTCGGCAGGAAATACAATCTTCCCTAGCCTCCTTCTCACAAGCCAGAGCTGAAGGTCCATCTCCCCCCAAAAGGAGAAAATATACGGTTAGGGAGACCTCTGATTCAGAATTAGGGTCTATGGAGGAACCGGAAGAAGGGGTCCTAAGTGAAGATCATGAGGAAGATAGGAAATATTACTTTTCGTCTGAGAATATGGAGGAATTGTTGTCGCAGGTGAGAGACACGATGCAGGTGGAAGAGGAGAAGGAAACCCGTACAATTCAGGATGAAATGTTTGGCGGTCTGAAATCCAAGAAGAAGGTAGTGTTCCCTGTGCATGACAACATTTGGAGTCTTATTTTGGATGAATGGGAGTCACCTGAGAAAAGGCTTAGTATGGCAGGAGAAATGAAGGATAGATTCCCTCTAGATGAAAAGGCGGCTAAGCTATGGATGGAAGTCCCGAAGGTTGATGTACAGGTGGCAAGGGTTGCGAAGAAAACAACCCTTCCCTTTGAAGACTCGTCACAGCTCAAAAATCCTATGGATAGGAAGATGGACAGCCTTCTAAGGAAGGCATGGGAAACATCGGCGGCTTCACTGAAGACTAATATCGCTTCAACTTGTGTAGCTCGTTCCATGTTTCTCTGGCTCCAACAACTAGAGGAACATCTCTGGAAAGGTACCACTCAAGAGGACCTCCTAGCATCTCTTCCTTTTCTGCAGAAGGCCACTGGATTCCTAGCGGATGCCTTGGCGGAGTCGGTCAAGATTGCGGCAAGATCGGCAGCATTATCAAATTCTATGAGAAGAGCTCTGTGGTTGAAGATGTGGAGTGGGGACAACGCATCAAAATCTAAGCTTTGTTCCATTCCATTTAAAGGAGAGTATATGTTTGGGGCGGTGCTAGACGAGTTGTTGGAGAAAGCATCCGACAAGAAGAAGTCTCTGCCAGAGCCAAAGAATCCAAAAAGTTTCAGAAAGAGACCATTTCTTCTCCCTCAACAACAACAGCAGCAAGCATTTCAGTACAGAGGCAAGGGTAAAACTGGTCGCTGGAGTTACACAAAAGGAGGAAGAGGTAGGAATATCTTTCAAGGTTCTAGGCAGGACAGACAATGACGCCAAGAAGGTAGGAGGCAGAATTGCGAGCTTCCTTCCTCAATGGCAGCTTATTGATTGGAAAAGGATTTGTCGTGGCAACAGTAGATCAGCCAGAGGCTTACTACCACGTGCCAATTCATCCGGATTACAGAAAATTTCTCAGATTTGCTGTAACTCAGAACCGAGAGGAACTTCATTTTCAATTCAATGTACTCCCCTTCGGCATTTCGTCAGCACCCCGCCTGTTTACAAAGATCATTGCAGAGGTAGTAGGTTTATCTAAGGAAACTGAATATCTGCATCGTCCCATATTTAGACAATTTTTTGGTGATGGTTCCCTCGGTTTCAAGTTTGGAAAGAGACCTCCAGATGACCCTCCAGATCCTGGAATCCTTGGGATGGTTGATAAACTACCAAAAGTCAGATCTGATTCCCTCCACCAGGAAGACCTCCTTGGGAATTCTCCTGGATTCTCAGCAACAAGCCTCTTTTCTGCCAAAAGAGAAGCAGATTCAGTTGAGGTCGAAAGTTTATGCACTAAAGAACCAGAGAAGAGTGTCATTAAGATTCGCCATGTCCGTCCTCGGGTCCATGACCTCATTTATTTAGGCGGTACCTTGGGCTCAAGCGCATTCAAGGGTCCTTCAAAACTACATCCTTTCCTGTTGGGACAGATCTCCAAGTTCCCTCTCCAACAGAATTCATCTGCCAGAGAAGGTGAAAGCATCTTTAAATTGGTGGCTCTGTCCAGGAAATCTGGAGAAAAGTTCAGCATGGATTCAACTTCCCTTGTTATCCGTCAAAACAGACGCAAGCAAAAGAGGATGGGGAGCAGTAGTCTCCCACGTGGCCTTCCAAGGGGTCTGGTCGCAAGAAATAGCAGAGCAGTACTCAAACTTAAGAGAAATGAAAGTGGTGGAAGAAACCCTATGGGCAGCCACTACTGTGCTTCAGGGGTCGAATGTCAGAGTCTACTCGGACAATATGACAACTATAGCCCACTTGAGACATCAGGGAAGTACAAGAAACAGGAGGTTACAGATGATCTCCGAAAGGATCTTCCCCTGGGCGGAGCATAATCTACTATCCTTATCGGCTCTGCATCTGAGGGGCTCCGACAACTATCATGCAGATCTTCTGAGCAGAAAATACATTCATCCAGGGGAGTGGAGCATGAACTCGAAGATATTTCAGATGATTGTTCAAAAGTGGGAATACCCAGATGTGGACCTGTTTGCGAACCAGGAAAACGCAAAAGTAAGAGCCTTTTTCTCTTTGAAACCCGAGGATTCAGCAACAGGGATAGATGCATTCGCTCACCCTTGGAAAGTTGGGCTCGCTAATGCTTTTCCCCTGATTCTGTTAATACCAAGGACTTTACAAAAAATCAGGTCAGAAGGGCTCAAGACTATCCTAATAGCTCCAATGTGGCCAAAAAGAGCATGGTTCGGAACATTGAGCAGTCTAAGAATGGATGATCCATTGATGCTTCCTCGAATCCACGATCTGCTGCATTAGGGCCAGATTTTCCATCCGGCCCCTCAGAATTTGGCTCTAGCAGCTTGGCTTCTGAGACCACCCTCTGAAAAGCCAGAGGCTTCTCAGTACAGGTGATCCAAATGTGGCGCCCTGCTGTGCATTGGTGCCACAGAACCCAGAAGGGTGCATGGATGGATTTCTCCACAAGAGGCCCTCACTAGATACAAACACATCTACCTTCCAACTCATACCAGCAGAGGGAGCCCAGATAGGGATATATATAGGGAAGGTGGAGCCAGGCAGCTCAGTTGATTAGTGAGTGCTCAGAGTCAGAGCAGAGCAGGCAGGCTGAGAGAGAGCCTGAGAGCGTGCCGACACTCAGATAGCGGTGAAGACGCAGCACGTCAGCTGCCTAGTAGTGAGGGCCCCGAGTGTGGCCGACGGCAAGGAGAAAAAGGGGAGTGAAACCAAGGGGGCAGAGGAGCACAATAAGCTCACCCCATTATATCTACCGGGCACCGGATCCGCGTCTACAGGGACCCTTTACACCCAGTGGGGATAACCGGAATCCCAGGAGGACTACAAGTCCCTGACAAACCTGAAGGCTAGACACACACAGGATCAGGAACCACGAAGGCCCCGACGTCCAGGGAAAGTGGTTACCAACCAGAGGTCCTATTTCTGAGCATCTGGTGAAGTAAAAGCAGGACACATAAGCTAGGCCCAGTTGCAGGCTGGCCAGGAGCATACATAGGGACAGACACGGATCAGGAGGCCCTATACCTGCTCCCTGGGGAGAAGTCCAAAAGTGCGCCCTTCATCTGGAGTACCCTGGACCGTACCTAACAGCTGTACCAGTAAAGGAAATGAAGCAAATCCCCTGTCTCTGTCCGTTACTCCTGCTGTGCCATCGCTTTCCCTGCACCACAATGCTCAGCGCAACCTGCATCATTTATACTGCCCTGAGGCCTGCTCCACCTGTGGGGAGCCGTTTCATCTCAAGCTGTCCTGACATCTGCCTCAGAGGACTGTTGCAGCGCTGGTGATCCTCACCAGACACCACAGGTGGCGTCACAACAAATTCCCTACAAATAATTCCTTTTGGCACTGACCGCCCTGGGCCAGCCACCGCGATAATCCCCGCAGGCAGTCTTAGGCCCGGCTGCCGGGTGCCCCGCGACACCCCTGGGGGCGAGTCACATACACTGCAGAAAAGCAGAAAACCAGTCACAATTTCCATCTATGGAAAAATCTAGAAAGCTTTCAAGCTATGGTATGAGCCTCGTCCATTAGATCCCTTTCGGCCTGACGTGGCCAGAATCTTGGATTTCCTACAGAACGGTCTGTCTAAAGGATTAAGACCAAGCACGCTGAAGGTCCAAGTCTCGCCTTTAAGTTCCTATTTTGATGCTGATTTGGCCCAAAACAGATGGATTAAGAGGTTCATGATAGCTGCTTCTTGGATTAATCCAACAAGAGCTAAAATAGTTCCACCTTGGGATCTCAACGTAGTTCTTAGAGGCCTAACTATGCATCCTTTCGAGCCAATAGCCGAGGCACACATAGACAAATTGTCTTGGAAAGCGGCATTGCTTATAGCTCTGACTACAGCCAGAAGAGTGAGTGAAATCCAAGCCTTGTCTATCAGAGAGACTTATTGTCGTATTTTGGAGGACAGGATCATCTTCCAGTTGGATCCTTCTTTTCTACCTAAAGTGTCGTCTAATTTTCATATGTCTCAGCCAATAATTCTTCCGTCATTCTGTCAAAATCCATCAAATAGCAAGGAAGAAGAATTCCACGCGTTGGATGTAAGAAGGACTATAATCCGCTATTTGAGGCAGACTGAAACCTGGAGGAAGGATCAGAACCTATTTGTCCAATATGGAAGCCCCAATAAAGGAAAGAAAATTGCAAAAATATGCTAGCAAATTGGATTAAGAAAGCAATTTGTGAAACATACATAGTTCAAGATTTGCCTCCTCTGGAATCCTTGAAAGCTCTTTCTACTAGAGCTATGTGGGTCTCCTGGGCGGAAAAAGCTAGTGCATCCATTGAGCAGATTTGCAGGGCAGCTACATGGTCGTCTGTCCATACCTTTGCTAAACATTATAGACTAGATGTAATATCTAATAGAGACTTAGCATTTGGAAGGAAAGTCCTTCAGGCTGTTGTCGCTCCCTAAAATTCATTCTTTGGTATTACTCCAGGTGTGCTGTCATGGAGGGGATTGGAGAAAATAGAATTAGACTTACCAGTAATTCGGTTTCTAAGACCCTCCACAACAGCATGGGTAGTTCCCTCCATTTCTTTGATTGGAAAAATCCTTAGTGTTAATAAATATTTAGAGCATTCATACTGTGTGGTCCTTTGAAAACACTGGGGATTGTAGCAGGGAGGGGCTATTTAACATCTTGTTTTCCTGTCCCTAATTAGGATGGGGAGGCTACCTCCAGGTGTGCTGTCGTGGAGGGTCTTAGAAACAGAATTACCGGTAAGTCTAATTCTATTTTTTTTTTTTTACCATTTTTATTCTTTTTTTCAACTATTAACTTGTTCACACTATATAAATACATGCCGGTTGCAAGAATTTATATAGTGTGACCAAGTTGTCAAGCACTTTCCAAGTGATGCTAAAATCGCTTGGAAAGCGGTTGACAACCCGCATGCGGACATGCATGTGAAAAATGCTTCACTTACGTTTGTCCCTGGCAGGAAAAACGCATGTAAAATCTGCATGCGTTTTTTCTGCCAGGGAGATGCAGAAACACTCAGGAAAAATCCGGAGCATTTCTGCATCGTGGGCATGTGGCGCCCCTGAGGGTTCAGTCGCCACAGAGGTACTGCACCTCACCCAGAGGTGTGGTGTCTCCCTTCACTCAGGTAAGATGGGAGTGCTGCAGAGAACCCCCCAAAACACCTGCATCCAACATTACACTGCTTCAGACCGGCTGGAAGGGCAACATGCAGAGCGCAGCTGCTGAGCCCTGTCCCTGGCTGGAGTGGGGGAAACCCAAAGGTAGGGGGAACCAGTAGTGGGTGTGGGTGGAGGAAGCAGTTAGAAGGAGCACACAGTAGGTATATAATGGGAAGCAATCTTAGGGTGGCAGTTCAGAACAGAATGGTCAGTCAGTACAGTACAGACGGTCAGTGAGGACTGTCTGGGAGCAGAGGCTCAGCAGGAGCTCTGCTCCACAAGAAGGGCCCGGGATAGAGGCCCCGGAGGGGAGAAGGGAGTAGGCTCCATTCTAAGAAGGGATCCCAGGGGTACGGCGCGTGCAGGACAGCACCCATACGCCCCGCATCTGTCAGAAGACAGAGGGATCGGTTGCCCCATTCTAATCTCCAGGGGGTCAGGTTGGTCCCGGATCCGACGTACAGGAAGGACTTCAGCATACCCGAGCGGGATTGAGAGTGGGCAGCGCAGGGCAGCAGGGAGAAGGACCTAGTGTGAAGACGGTCAAAGTAGGAACACGAGAAAGTGGGGTTCTGCCAAGCATTCCTAAACTTCCTGAGGAAGGATTGAACCCCTGCCAGGGTGAACACGGCGCAACGTGGGAGGCCTTCACCTGTAACTTGCACTTTTGTGTTTCCTGAAGAACTGTGAATTAAAATCTTGGACGACTGCACTGAGTTGCCTCCGTCTATTCCTTCACTGGTGCCATTTCCCTCCCTGCACTACAACGCCCAGCGCACCCTCCATCTATTTACACTACCCTGAGGCCCGCTCCACCTGTGGGGAGCCGTTCCATCTCTAGCTGCCCTAACATCTGCCTCAGAGGACTGTTGCAGCGCTGGTGATCCTCACCAGACACCACAGGTGGCTTCACGACAAATCCTATAAATAATCCCTTTTGCACTGACCGCCCCGGGCCAGCCACCGTGATATTCCCCAAAGCAGCCATACGGCCCGGCTGCCGTGTGCCCCGCGGCCCAGGGGGCAGCGAGTCACCACTTGGTGTCACAAACAGGATACGTGACCAGCCTGCCATCTGCGGGTAATGTGCGCCTAAAGAAGTGTTTTCTGCCTTGAATGTGGCGCCCGCCCCAGAAGAACGGGCGCCATTATGTGCGTGCTAAAGAACAACAGAATGGAACCTCCCGTCGTGGGCCGGGTCCCAGAATGGCTCCAAAAGCAGGCCCTACCCCTTGTAACAGTGACTGTCCGCATAGATGTGTCCGTCAAAGCGGGGAGGCCGACACAGGGAGTGACCGACAGCAAAGTGCCATGGGACCGCCCCCGAAAGAGGAGAGGCGGTGGAGAGAAGCTGCGTAAAGACCGGGAGGTGTCAGGCCGAGCTGACGCAGTCGCGGGAGCAGGTCGGAGTGATGTCCCTGTCCCAAATGCGGCTGGCGCTGCTCCATCCCTGGTCCCCCTGCAGCCTGAGGCTGATGACCAGGCTGGGTCAGCCTGCAGAAACCAGGGGTTCCCCCGGAGGGGGCCCCACTGTTAAACTGTTTTAGTTAACTGGACTGTACATAAGTTGCCCGGAAGGGTGCAGTTGACTTCATGTTTGCTACCCAGTTACCCGTCAGGGTACAGAGACTGACAGGCTGAGGACTGTGAGAAGCCGGACGTTGACATTGTACATAGTTTAGCACTTCTTAAAGTGCATCCTATTGGTTTTATAATTACAAATATACCTCAGAACAAAAACCCATTTGGCGTGGCGGAAGACGAGGTCCAGGATTGGATCGTCTATGCCCTGCAGCCATGCCCAGGGCCTACGTTGAGGGTTTGTGGACGGGTCCCTCATGCTGCTACTGTTGCACCCTGGTGCTGGAACTGTCTTGAAAATTGTTTTATATGACAATACTCTTATGATGTTTTATAATGTAACCAGTAACGTTAAAAGAAATGTGCCTCCCATAAAGGGAAGAAATGTTGTTTTATGGTCAAATATGCTGATGCATCTTAAAAATTTTGCATGTCAGTTATGCCTGGTTTTGCTCTGTTCCAGCCCGCGGACGTGCTGTGTTTTACCGGGGGGGGGGGGGAATGTGGCGCCCCTGAGTGTTCAGTCGCCACAGTGGTACTGCACCTCACCCAGAGGTGTGGTGTCTCCCTCACTCAGGTAAGATGGGAGTGCTGCACAGAACCCCCCAAATCACCTGCATCCAACATGCAGAGTGCAGCTGCTGAGCCCTGTCCCTGGCTGGAGTGGGGGGAACCCAAAGGTAGGGGGAACCAGTAGTGGGTGTGGGTGGAGGAAGCCGTTAGAGGGAGCACTTATACAGTAGGTATATAATGGGAAGCCATCTTAGGGTGGCAGTTCAGAACAGAATGGTCAGTCAGTCTACCATTGGGCCCTATAAGACGTTCTTCATCTCCCGTTGCAGTGGGGTTTTTATTTGTCAAAAAAAAAGACTGGGGGTTGCGCCCCCGCCTTGATTTTCGCGAGTTTAATCGGATCACGGTCTGGGATGCATATCCTCTTCCTCTCATCCCCGACCTCTTTAGAAAAAAATTTGGCTCCTACGATTTGATTAAACTAGACCTCAGGGGGGCTTATAATCTCATTCACATTGAGGAGATGAGTGGAAGATGGCCTTCAATACTCCTGAGGGGCACTATGAAAAGCTTGTGATGGCATTTGGGTTGACTAATGCTCCCGCTTTCTTTCAACACTGTTAGTGACATTTTTAGTCATCTGGCAGGTAGATCACAACAAACCAATCTTGATGACATATTAATTTACTTACCTCCAGTCACATCAGGTACATATCAGGCAGGTCTTACAGATACTCAAAGATAATAAATTATTTGTCAAACCAGAGAAATGTATGTTCTCCATTCAGGGTTAGTTCTTATCATTCACCGTTTTTGCATGGATCTGGCCAAAGTCCGGACGGTACTGGATTGGTATTATATTCAAGACTTAAAGGCATTACAAAGTTTTTTGGCTTTCGCCAGCTACTACTGTAAGTTCATGAAAAACTTTTTGGTAGTGGCCAAACCTCTGATGGACGATTTTGCCAAATAGAAAAAAAAAATTAAGATTTTATTATTTTACTTTCCATTCTTGTAGCTAAACACAATCCAGCTAAGTTTAAAATTGAAATGAAGCCCCTGTACCCCCCTCTCTAGGTGCTTCTGTACCAAGTCTTCCCTGGTCCAGGATGGTCTCTATATCACAGGCTCCAGCAATAACCTATTGACACATGATTGTGGCAGCCCTCACGTGCTGATATATCACAGTGCCAATAGAAGTGGGAAGCGGCACAGAAATCACAAAATAAAGGCAGTGTTTGTGGTAATGCAAGAATCCAGCAAGCAGAGTAATCCACACGTCATACAACAGCCCAACATGGATGATGAAAAGCTGCGTCTTCAGGCGTCTGTGTAAGAACATCACATTTTTGTTTTCCTTCCAGAATAAGCACCAAATGGAATAGCTGAATGCCAGGATACGGAGACCGGCGGGGGACAGGGAAGCGCTGTCCGCTGGATTTTGTGCTGGTTTCACAAGCGGTCACCCTGCAGTTTTCTCCGGATAATGCTGTGGAGACTTTTCACAACACATCTAATAATTGTGAACCTTTCACTCACATGTTTATTATCTTGTCCGCTGGTCAGACTGGGGGGGATGAAAGCTGGACAAGGGATGAAGAATGATCCTTATTACATATAATGGGTGCACTGAGCGATTGTGAAAAGTCGCAGAGGACTGAGAGCAGAAGGGCAGAGGGTTTCCTCTTCCTCACAGGGACCAGCACAGAAGCCGGAGCAGAAGGGCAGAGGGTTTCCTCTTCCTCACAAGGACCAGCACAGAAGCCGGAGCAGAAGGGGAGACAAGGGCTGAGCCACTTACACAGACAGAAAGCTGAGGAGAGGAGGACATGTTATTACTCCAGGATCCGCTCCATTCATTCCCTATGTGGCATTCAAGCGCTGAGTTCGGCTTTTCCGGAGCCCCATAGAGAATGAATGGAGCAGCAGTTGATCCCTGACTTTCCACTCCTTCCCGATCAGACGATGGCTCGCAGCGGTCAGACCCCACGATCAGTAAGTGATCACCGAGCCTGTGGATAAGTGATAACTTGTTTTCTTCAGACATCCCCTTTAAGTAATGGAGCATGCCAGCAGAGAAGGTGGGAGGAGGCGCTGGTTAAAGGGGAAACTTTACCTCTGGAGGCCGCATTTAGGGCATGTGAGGGGCGGACACTTCCCATATTCATCATTACTGAACCCCCGCTCTGTGCGGCTCTTATCTGAGCTGCAGGAGACGCAGCAGTTACTAATCAGCCGCTCTCCGTTTACTTGCAGCCGTCCGAGCTCTGCTGTGCCTGTTAGGGGTGAAGTTCGGGTCCTTGGAGGCATCTACTATGCAGCCTGCACAGCAGATCACAGCCCGAGCACAGCGTCTCCGGGTAAATCTCCACCTTGTGAGTTGCTTCTTGTGCAGCAGCCCCATGCAAGTTGCTCTGCTCTCCTCGGCCAGCTCCTGCTGAATACTGAGCTCCTCTGCCCAATCTAGGAGCTCAATAGCCCTGATCACGTCAGTGGTAGCCCAACGCTGCTGGATCAGATTTACAAATGGCAAACTAATCAGCCCTAGGTATTTCTAATATGTGCAGAGCAGGCGACATAAGTCTGACCGGTGTCCTCATAGACCTTTCCTCAGCCGGGGTCTAATAGGAGCAGTAAAATGGCCGTCATGGGGTCCATTGTTAGATCTCAGCTGCCATAGAAACTCATTGGCACCATGATCATGCCTCCCTCTCCTGTCTAAAGTGCCTAAATGCTGTGGAAGCCCCCTACTGTGTCATACAATGGATTAAGCTGCCAGGATCAGGGTTGGCTCCACTGTGGGCAGCTGAGGCAGGAGCAGGACTGTGTTACACAGCCACACTTCTGCCGCAGATCTTGTAAGGACCTGCCTGATGATAATGTGTCCTATAGAGCAGGTCTTGGTACCGGACTGCCCTGTACATATTTACCACTAGCTGGGAACCAGTTACTTACAAGGTCTAGTTTCGAATGTGTTTCCAGGATCTGTAGTTATCAGCATTTTATCCTTAAGGCCGAGTTATAATATCACTGTAACACTCTCGCCCTGTACCTGTATACCTGCCCTGTGTGCTGCACAAAAGTATATAACAAAATGTGTGTACACAGATATCTCCTGAATGGTATTACTGCTAGATCTCCTGTACATAGAAATATGAGGTTCTTAGCGCACATTTTGAGCAAATTGTGCGAGCCCATCTGCCAACGTCAAGGCGACCTCTTCAGATGGGTCCCTACACTAACATTACACTAACTTACTAACTGGGACTAGTTTTTTGTATTATTATTATTACCACCATTTTTACTATTTATTATTATTGCATTAATGCAATTAATTGTAACTGTTATAAAACGAATTAAAAAAATGTAATTCTAATTTTTTTTTATTAATCTTGTGATTCTAATAATGGTATTACTAAAATCCCTATGCCTAAAGCTGTTGATCCAGAAGAAGGCAAAAACCCCAGGACACCTTCAGCCAATTTGTGTCACAGGGGAAAAATTCCTTCTTGACCCCGGGAAAAGGCGATCAGTCCTAGGACCCTGGATCAAACCTAATAATGTTATTACAAGTTATATAATATTACACTAATTATTGTACTACTAGAGTTATTTTAATTTGTTTTTATAAATCTATTTGATATGGTTATTATTACATTGTGCTATCTTATTACAGTATTATTCTTCTTTCCTTTCACTACTAATACTGCCCTATACCTACAGTGTTGATCCAGAAGAAGGCAAAAACCCCAGGACACCTTCAGCCAATTTGTGTCACAGGGGAAAAATTCCTTCTTGACCCCGGGAAAAGGCGATCAGTCCTAGGACCCTGGATCAAACCTAATAATGTTATTACAAGTTATATAATATTACACTAATTATTGTACTACTAGAGTTATTTTAATTTGTTTTTATAAATCTATTTGATATGGTTATTATTACATTGTGCTATCTTATTACAGTATTATTCTTCTTTCCTTTCACTACTAATACTGCCCTATACCTACAGTGTTGATCCAGAAGAAGGCAAAAACCCCAGGACACCTTCAGCCAATTTGTGTCACAGGGGAAAAATTCCTTCTTGACCCCGAGAAAAGGCGATCAGTCCTAGGACCCTGGATCACACTGCTATTCTACCTACTACTATTACTACTGTTATTTTATTACTTTCTTACTATTATCACTAGTATTATTACTCATATTACACTAATACGGATATACTACCACTATATTACTACCATCCCTTTCCCCCTAGGGATCTTAAGGTGCAATTCTGTCCTCCTCCTCCTATTCTGTCCTCCTCCTCTTCCATCCTCCTCCACTTTCGTCCTCCTCCTCTTCCGTCCTCTTCCTCTTCCGTCCTCCTCCTCTTCTGTCCTCCTCCTCTTCTGTCCTCCTCCTCTTCCGTCCTCCTTCTCTTCCGTCCTCCTCCTCTTCTGTCCTCCGCCTCTTCCGTCCTCCGCCTCTTCTGTCCTCCGCCTCTTCCGTCCTCCGCCTTTTCTGTCCTCCGCCTCTTTCGTCCTCTTCCTCTTCCGTCCTCTTCCTCTTACGTCCTCCTCCTCTTCGGTCCTCCTCATCTTCCGTCCTCCTCCTCTTCCGTCCTCCTTCTCTTCCGTCCTCCGCCTCTTCCGTCCTCCGCCTCTTCTGTCCTCTGCCTCTTCCATCCTCCGCCTCTTCCGTCCTCCGCCTCTTCCGTCCTCCTTCTCTTCCATCCTCCTCCTCTTCCGTCCTCCTCCTTTTCCGTCCTCCTCCTCTTCTGTCCTCCTCCTCTTCCATCCTCCGCCTCTTCCGTCCTCCATCTCTTCCGTCCTCCGCCTCTTCCGTCCTCTTCCTCTTCCGTCCTCCTCCTGAAACGTAATAAATAGCATTAAAGCTGCAGTAATTATTTATATTATATATACACACTGCTCAAAAAAATAAAGGGAACACTCAAATAACACATCCTAGATCTGAATGAATGAAATATTCTCATTGAATACTTTGTTCTGTACAAAGTTGAATGTGTTGACAACAAAATCACACAAAAATCATCAATGGAAATCAAATTTATTAACCAATGGAGGCCTGGATTCGGAGTCACCCCCAAAATTAAAGTGGAAAAACACACTACAGGCTGATCCAACTTTGATGTAATGTCCTTAAAACAAGTCAAAATGAGGCTCAGTATTGTGTGTGGCCTCCACGTGCCTGTATAACCTCCCTACAACGCCTGGACATGCTCCTGATGAGGTTGCGGATGGGTTCCTGTGGGATCTCCTCCCAGACCTGGACTAAAGCATCCACCAACACCTGGACAGTCTGTGGTGCTACGTGACGTTGGTGGATGGAGTGAGACATGATGTCCCAGATGTGCTCAATGGGATTCAGGTCTGGGGAATGGGCGGGCTAGTCCATAGCTTCAATGCCTTCATCTTGCAGGAACTGCTGACATACTCCAGCCACATGAGGTCTGGCATTGGGCACAACCCCCATCTGTGGACGTCTGGCCCTCATCCCACTCTCATGGAGTCGGTTTCTAACCGTTTATGCAGACACATGCACATTTGTGGCCTGCTGGAGGTCATTTTGCATGGCTCTGGAAGTGCTCCTCCTGTTCCTCCTTGCACAAAGGCAGAGGTAGGGGTCCTGCTGCTGGGTTGTTGCCCTGCTATGGCCCCCTCCACGTCTCCTGGTGTACTGGCCTGTCTCCTGGTAGCGCCTCCAGCCTCTGGACACTACGCTGACAGACGCAGCAAACCTTCTTGCCACAGCTCGCAATGATGTGCCATCCTGGATGAGCTGCACTACCTGAGCAACTTCTGTGGGTTGTAGAGTCCGTCTCATGCTACCACGAGTGTGAAAGCACAACCAACATTCAAAAGTGACCAAAACATCAGGCAGAAAGCATTGGTACTGAGATGTGGTCTGTGGTCTCCACCTGCAGAACCACTCCTTTATTGAGTGTGTCTTGATAATTGCCAATAATTTCCATCTATTGTCTTCCATTTGCACAACAGCATGTGAAATTGATTGTCAATCAGTGTTGCTTCCTAAGTGGACAGTTTGATTTCACAGAAGTTTGATTTACTTGGAGTTATATTCTGTTGTTTAAGTGTTCCCTTTATTTTTTTGAGCAGTGTATATTTTCTCATGTCATGTATTTACTACTAAAAGTAATTTTTTACATTTAGGTTTCATTAAGTGTTTTACACCGACTATTACAGACTTATTGTTTCCCTGCACATTCAAGTTTTGTGTTTTCTTTGGGCATAGATCAGCTAATAGGCACTCAGGAAAAAAAAACAGATTAAAGATCTACAAACTCTCCCTTAAGACTAAGGAGCTCACTGATAGATTCTCAGTTAGCTAATTTTGCAGCCAGCAATAGACAGTGCAGCACAGATGCTACAGAAGGCAACATTTTTAATGAAACTCAATTACAGAAATCGATTTTAGCCCCAAATACTTGCATTAAAGTAAAAAAAATGGCCCCAAAGCTGGACAACCGCTTTAACTCCTTACCAACATCTGCCGTACATGTATGGTATAAGTCAGTAGCGGGTGTATGGAGCAGGGTCAGCTCGCCCCGTACATGGCAGATAATGGCTGTGACAAACAACCAGGACCTGCCTCTAACAGCTGCGAGTGGAGCGAAGATCTGCCCACCACTGTTAACCTGTTCAGTGCTGCTGTCAATCTCTAACAGCAGCATTAACAGCGCGCCAGCATTGGGACGCGTCGTTCCATACGCCCACCGGCGCTCCTGTGACGCGATCATAGGGCGCCGATGGACTGCTATGACATCCGGGGGTCTGCTGAAGCCTCCGTGCCTGTCATCATAAAGCTTCATTTGGGCTGTAAAGAAGACCGTGGTTTTGCTATATGGAGCATTACTGTGGTATCGCTGTATATAGCACAAGCAATCAGATGATGTATACAAATACAGTGAAAAAAAGTATATATATATTTATTAAAACCCCACACGTTCAACTCACCTCCCACTAAAAATAAAGATAATAAAAATATACACATTTTGTGGTTTGGTCTCTTTCAGAGAAATACAATCTATCAAAATATAAAAAAAAAAAACGATCAGTGAACACAGAAAAAAATTAAAAAAGACAAAATTGCATTTTTTCGTTCGCCTCAATACTGCAGAAAATCCTGTAAGAAGCGATGACCATGACATATGTGTCCCAAAATGTTATCAATAAAGTCCTCTTGCCCTTCAAAAAATAAGCCCCCACACAGCTCCATCAACCCGAAAACTGAAAATGTTACGGGTCTCAGAAAAAATGGTGACAGCATCAAAAAAAAGTTTTTTTCTTTTGCCAAAACTATTGAAGAAGTTTGGTCTTGCTGTAATCACACTGTAAACACACTGAGGAGTAGGATCCTATTACCAGGTCATTTTTACCACACAATGTGCGCCGTTAAAACCGTTCCCAGAAAAACAATGTCAGGCTTTTTTTTTCGCACTTTTACTGCACTTGGAATGTTTTTCCCGTTTTCTAGGACTATGTGGTAAATGAATGGTGTCATTTATAAGGACAGCTCATCCTACAAAATAACAAGACCTCACACTATGTGGACAGATATCAAAAAGTTATAGCCCTTGGAAAAAGCGGAGGAAAAAACAGAAAAAAACATAAATTGGTTATGTCGGGAAGGGGTAAAGCTGAAGAAACGCATGTAAGAGCAGAATATGGAGGAAGGTCAGATATCACAGACTGGTGGATACTACCTGCTCCATCGCTGGCAGAATACTCCACCCCCATGGTGTCCGCTGATATCTTCTCTTGTAGAAACGTCTCCAAACTCTATAAAACATCGGGAACAGTCAGCAGAGGGTTTGATGATTGGCTCATATTGGCGATATACTCAGGGGCATTACTGGGGCCAGGGAAGATTGGGAATGAATAGCGTATTGACTGTTAGAGATGTGATCTCTTCCATTAAAGGGGATGTCTAGTTGGAACAAGTTATCACTGATCTCTGGATAGGTGATGACCTGTCCCAGTGGGAGCACCCCTTTATTATGTGGTATATATGGAGGATGTGATATCATGCAGAGTTCTAGCAGTATTACACTTCGGTCCGTTCTGCGTGCATCTGGGCCATTCCCTATGGAGGAACGGAGCTGGGGGAAATATCAGGATCTCGTCGCTGGATCCATCCAGATGGGAGATGTAACGAGTGCGGCGCCCCCCACTGGTGTCTCAGCGTATCATGTGTTGGGGAATAATAACTTATTGTCTGGTAAATGTGCTGATTCCTGTCAGTTGTGGTCGCTGAGTGCGTGTGATGGGATGTGGCTCCGTCCGTTATATTATATCACGTCTTATACCTATAATCTCTCGCTGATCGCAGGTGTCTGTCTTCACACTCAGATGAGAAGGAACAAACTGACGATATAGGACTTTTTTTTTTTTTTCCAAATTCAAACCGAGCAATCTTATTGGCTGAGTATGAATGCAGTTACCATGGTGACAGAAGTAGCAGCAGATTTAAAGGGACAAAACACTACTATTGTACTAAAGTGTATTTTATTATATATTTCACATAACTGACTGGGTACACCTTGGTGCGGGTGGGATGGCTTTTTTTAAATCAAAAACCATGTTTACTAAGTACCCTATATTATATATATTCACTATTGCTTTTTACTTACTTATAGCGGGGTATATGCTCATATTGTTTCTATCCTAAGTTTATCTATTTTCTAATAGAGACATGACCAGTCCTCTTTAGAATTTTATAGTGACCCCATTGAGGTCATGGACTGATATTGGGGATTGCAGAGTTGGGGCAAGGTGACAGGTGACAGTAAGTGACATCAAATGAAGGCTATGGTGCATACACAGTAAATCAGTCGTGTTATTCCTCAGAAATGCTGTTCTATAAAACACAAAATATCTTCATATGGTGAGGAGTTGTGTTGTGTTTTCATCATTTACATTCTAGCGTGGTGATCACATAAGATGTAAAATTCCTATGAAATAATTACTGAATGACAGTAGCCTGTATCCCTGGAGGACAAGTCATTTACCGCTTCACCAGGTTTGATGTTCTAATGCATCTAGATGTTTCAGTATTTGTATATATGTATATATATTTTTTTCCCCCCTTAAGGGTATTCAAGCGCAGACGGTGACCAACTTCTTCCTGGCCTTTGAAGCACAGCTTTCAATTATTCCTGTCGTAAACAAGGTAAAAAGCTTAGAGCCGAACACTATCAGAGTCCTTCAGTCCCGCAGCAGGTAAATCTGTGAACATCGCCGGCACTGCTGCTGTTCCTAGTACCGATCCCTCTATGAGCGGCTGTGCAGTAATGAAGGCAGGATTCACCCCAAACTTGCTCGTCTTTTTTTTCGATTTCCAGTTCTGGTAATTAGTTATACACATGTGTATATCCAGTGGTCAACTCACAACCTGTGTATGGAAAATGAATTGTTTGCTGTATGCATCGCATTTGTAGGATGCACACTGTTCATTTCATTATGGAGCGGAGTAGGAGGAGACTTTCATTACTGTTCCCTTTACTTCCTCCCTGCTGATAGGAAATGCCATGCTGTTTGCTTGTGTCCTGTGATTACAGCAGCCTGCAACAGTTTTCAAGCGTGCACTTCCCGGCTCAGGCATCAAGCAGTAAATGATAAAATTAAAACGCTGCTATCCCTTTGTTAGTCACTTTTTTATCTTCTTCCCCTTCTACGAATGCTGTAGTCCGTTATTCTAGAACTGCTCTGAAAATGGTTCTCTCTGGAGTGTTGGGATTTGGGTTTAGGGTGGGTTAGGGAATTGAAGTTCAGATACTTTGTTCATGTTTTATACTATGGAATTACTATGTCATGTATGTTATTTGAAAAATGGAAAATTTGTATTTGGAGTTTTTCAATAAAAATGACTTGATTAAAAAAAATTATGAAATTAAAATTCCTCCCGTTCTTGAGAAAGAATAGGATTTTCACTAAGAGGTAAATTGCACGTTCCTTGTTTTACAGGCACTTTACATTTTTGCTAGTTTTGTGCGATTACACAATCCCTTCTAAAGGCCAGTGCCAGTTGTACATCTCTCCCTAAACTCTTGCTCAGCACTATATTTTATGCCAGTTTTATTATATGGTTTCTAGATGTTGTCCAGCTTTGATAAATAATTAGTATTTATACTTTTGCTTTTAGATAGACTTGAAGAATGCAGATCCGGAGAGGGTGGAGAAACAAATTGAGAAGATGGTTGACATTCCCGCTAGTGACTGTATCCGGGTACAATGCGCTCCAGATCAAAATCATTCCTGTAGGCAAATTTAACTTCGCTGTCTGTACCTTGTCTTTTTTTTTTTTCTACAAAATTTGGCTGGAAAAGGGGCAATGTAGCGAGGAATTCACATCAATTTTTGGTGTTAAAAAACCACGAAACTATTTTGTGACGCATCATTTTTGCGCAAAAATGTGCAGCTTCCTATTTTACAGCACTCTTGCAACTTTTAGAAATTGGGCTTGGAAAGCTACACAGGTCTAAGAACGACGGGTGACGTTAAAAGTGGATAAAGATACACGGTGGCTCAGTGGATAAAGATACACGGTGGCTCAGTGGATAAAGATACACGGTGGCTCAGTGGATAAAGATACACAGTGGCTCAGTGGATAAAGATACACGGTGGCTCAGTGGTTAGCATTGTTGTTTTGCAGCACTGGGATCCTGGTTTCAAATCCCACCAAGGATAACATCTGCAAGAAGTTTGTATGTTCTCCCCATGTTTGCGTCGGTTTCCTCCCACACTCCAAAGACATACTGATAGGGAATGTAGATTGTGAGCCCCAATGGGGACAGCAATGATAATGTCTGTAAAGCGCATCGGAATAGGTTGATGCTATATAAGTGAGTAAAATGAATAAATAAAGATGGAAGTGCTGCATAAACATTTATCAAACATCGTGCAACTCTTTGATACATTTGGCACAAATAATGGTAACACAACCACAAGCAAAACTGACCTGAGGAAGTCCCTTTATGATACATTTTTCGGAAAGAATTTGAAAGATTTAAAGCGTTAGAAATGAACAAGATTATCCAATATCACAGAATAAGGAAAAGTCTCCAGATGTTTTTATGCCGGATGCCGGTATGTGTCCATACCTAAAGAAGAGCTGTCAAAAGAATGGGTAAGGAATCCTTTAGTAAACATAAATATCCATAGGGGTTTTGAGTGTTAAAAAAAAAAGATCATCTGAAAGATTTTGTGATCTGCGTTTACATGTGTTTACATGTGTAGTCCTCCTGCTAGGCAGGGACGCTGTTCCCCTCACCTCTCCGCTCCGTGCCCGGCGTCTTCCTCCAGCTCTGCTGGCAGCGTGCGCTGCTTCCCGGCCACGGTGCTTAGGGCGCACGCGGGCGCGCTCCCCCTCTCTTAAAGGGGCCGCGTGCGTCGTCCTAAGGAGTCCCCGGCCAATGGCCGGAGGACTTCACCATATATAAGGTACCTCCTCCAAAATGGAGGTGCCCGAGCAATGTTGTTGCAAAGCCTTCACTCTGCTTCAGCCCTCAGGTCCCGTTACCAGTTAACTGCCAGTCACCTGCCAGATTCCTGCTTGTTACCTGCCAGTCACCTGCCAGATTCCTGCTTGTTACCTGCCAGTCACCTGCCAGATTCCTGCTTGATACCTGCCTGATATCCGCTTACCTGCTTGCAAGACTGCGGTCCGACGGTCTGCCTTCCGACACCTGTCAGTCTGTCTATGGACCAGCCTGCCCGCTCACCTGGGAGCGCTCACCTGCTACCTGCCTGCTAGCCTACCTGGAGGCTCTGCCATCACTTGCCGTGACCACCTGCCGGTCCAGAGACTCTTGCCCGCTCAACTGGGAGCGTCCACCTGCTACCTGTCTGCTAGTCTACCTGGAGGCTCTGCCGTCACTTGCCGTGAACACCTGCCTGTCCAGAGACTCTTGCCCGCTCAACTGGGAGCGTCCACCTGCTACCTGTCTGCTAGTCTACCTGGAGGCTCTGCCGTCACTTGCCGTGACCACCTGCCCGTCCAGAGACTCTTGCCCGCTCACCTGGGAGCATCCACCTGCTACCTGTCTGCTAGTCTACCTGGAGGTTCTGCCGTCACTTGCCGTGACCACCTGCCTGTCCAGAGACTCTCGCCTGCTCACCTGGGAGCGCTCACCAGCCACTTGCCTGCTGTCCTTCTACCCAGAGACTGTCCCTGTCACTTGCCGTGACTACCTGCCCTTCTACCCAGAGATTGTCCCTGTCACTTGCCTTGACTACCTGCCCTTCTACCCAGAGACTGTCCCTGTCACTTGCCGTGACTACCTGCCCTTCTACCCAGAGACTGTCCCTGTCACTTGCTGTGACTACCTGCCCGTCTTCCCTGGGAGCCACCCGCTTCCTTACAAGGAATAGTAATAGTATAGTTGCTCAGAGGTTCCACCTCCCAGACCCGTTACAGTTTGCTCGGGCCATGGAACCCGGTGGCACCCAAGATCCCTCGCTCTCGGACCTATGTCATGAACTTTCCCGTCAGAGGTCCCAACAGGAGTCCATCCTGAGTCACCTGCGTGGTGTTAACTCCCGCCTGGACACATTGACTACCTCTTCCGGAGCTGCCTCCACTCGCACACTTACTACCCCGGCACCGCCGCAGCCCATCAACACCATGGCATCTCTTCCCGGTCCCCGCCTCTCCGCCCCTCCTCGTTTTGGCGGAGATCCCAGCCAGGCACAGGGCTTCATTAACCAGTGCACTCTGCACTTCGAACTGTTGACACACCAGTTTTCCAGCGACCGAGCCAGAGTAGCCTTCATCATGTCCCATCTCACGGGAGAGGCACTGGCTTGGCTAAATCCTCTATGGGAGAGAGGAGACCCCCTGGTGTCCAACCTGCCAGCCTTTCTCACGGCCTTCCGGAAAGTCTTCAACGAACCAGGACGGAAGACCTCATCCGCATCATCTCTGCTACGCCTCCGTCAAGGAAATCTCTCCGTGGGCCAATACGCCATACGGTTCCGTACCCTTGCTTCGGAGCTGGCCTGGGATAACAACGCCCTGGTGTCTGTCTTTTGGGAGGGTCTGTCCGGCCGTATTAAAGATGAACTCGCCGGTCGGGACATTCCTACCACTCTCGACGACTTAATAACACTTGCCACCCGGATTGACATCCGGTTCCAGGAGCGCGCCAAAGAGGTCACCCGTGAGAGGAGGTTTCCACGTCTAGCCCCTACCTTCCAGAAACCTGTCACTTCTCCCGTTACTACCCAGGCGCACTCACCTGAGCCTATGCAGGTCGACCAGACCAAGATGGTCAAAACCCGTCAAGAGTTACGCCGAGCCGAGGGGAGCTGCTTCTACTGTGGCAGTAAGGAGCACCGGATCCGTTCCTGCCCGGAGAGGTCGGGAAACGCCTGTGTCTAGGATCGCTCAGAGAGGTCGTCCTAGACAAGAGTAAACCCTCTCCATCTCTGTTGCTGTCGGTCTCTATCATCTGCGGGGAGAACCGTTATTTTGAACTAGCCCAACTTGACTCTGGAGCTGCCGGAAATCTCATTTCTCAGTCTCTGGTAGAGAAATACCGCATTCCCACCAAACCTCTAGCTGTACCCTTATCTGTCGCTGCCGTGGATGGGGGCCTCTTACCACATCCCATCCAACTCATCACCGAATCCATAACCCTGCAGGTGGGAATGCTGCACTCTGAGAGCATCTTCTTTCATGTTCTGCCTGGACTCTCTCACGCCCTCTTATTAGGCCTACCTTGGCTTCAGAGACATGCACCCGTGCTTGATTGGCAGACCGGAGAAGTCCTTCGCTGGGGACAGGACTGCCATAAGACTTGCTTAGTTCCCGTCCATCCTGTCCGTCCTTCTCCTACTCCAGCCAATCTACCTGGTCTTCCGGCTCCTTATTGGTCGTATGCGGACGTCTTTAATAAAAAGGAGGCAGAGACATTACCCCCTCATAGACCATACGACTGCCCAATCGACCTGATGCCCGGCGCTACTCCTCCCCGTGGACGCATTTACCCTTTGTCTGCTGCTGAGACCCGATCCATGTCAGAATATATTGAGGAGAATCTGGCCCGGGGATTCATCCGGAAATCTACTTCCCCGGCGGGAGCAGGCTTCTTCTTCATCAAAAAGGACGGCTCACTCGGTCCCTGTATAGACTATAGAGGCCTTAACCAGATCACGGTGAAGAATAAATACCCCCTTCCGCTCATTCCGGAATTATTTGACCGTCTGAGGGGGGCTAGAATCTTCACCAAGCTGGACCTCCGTGGGGCGTATAACCTGGTCCGTATCCGTCAGGGGGATGAATGGAAGACGGCATTCAACACCCGGGACGGCCACTATGAATACCTGGTAATGCCCTTCGGTCTCTGTAACGCTCCCGCCGTCTTTCAAGAGTTGGTCAATGACATCTTCCGGGACCTTCTCTACTCCTGCGTAGTGGTGTACCTGGACGACATCTTGGTCTTCTCTCCGGATCTCCCCACACACCGGAGGGATGTTCGTCAGGTTCTGCTCAGGCTCAGGCAGAACCACCTCTACGCTAAATATGAGAAGTGCCTCTTTGAGCAGACCTCGCTTCCGTTTCTGGGCTACATAATCTCTCAGATCGGCCTACGAATGGATCCTGAGAAACTGTCTGCCATCCAGAAGTAGCCCCGACCAGAGGGGTTGAAAGCTATTCAGCGGTTCTTGGGTTTCGCCAACTACTACCGCCTCTTCATACCGCACTTCTCTTCCCGGACTGCCCCAATCTCTGCGCTCACCAGTAAGGGCACTAATTACAGAAAATGGCCGCCCGAAGCAGAGGAAGCCTTTCTTTCCTTAAAACAGGCTTCCTCTTCCGCCCCGGTGCTGCATCGTCCGGACGGCAACAAACAATTCTTCCTGGAAGTTGACACCTCCTCCTCTGGAGCCGGAGCGGTACTTACCCAAAAGTCGCCTTCCGGAAGAATGGTAACTTGCGGCTTCTTCTCCAAACTCTTCTCCTCTTCTGAGCGCAATTATTCTATAGGAGATCGAGAGTTATTGGCCATTAAGCTGGCACTGGAGGAGTGGCGTTACCTGCTCGAGGGGGCTCTTCACCCGTTAATTATTTACACGGACCACAAGAACTTGGCTTACCTCCAGAGTGCCCAGAGACTTAACCCGCGCTAAGCCCGGTGGTCCTTGTTTTTTGCCCGCTTTGATTTCGTTCTTCATTTTCGCCCGGCAGACAAAAACATCAAAGCTGACGCCTTGTCCCGATCCTTCCTGGTGTCTGACCTAGAGGAGGAACTGAAGCACATCATTGATCCCGCCAGAGTAATGCAGGTGGCTCCCGTGAATCTAAATCGTCTCCGTCCCGGTAAGATGTTCGTAACAGTACCTGATTGGAAGAAGGTCCTACTCTGGGGTCACTCATCTAGAGATGAGCGGTGTTCGACTAGAACTGTTCGCCAATCTCAAATTCGAGCTGTTTTGGGCGGTGTTCGAGTTGTTCGACGAACCCGAACGATTTGCAAAAAATTCGGCTGTTCGAGGTTATGTTCGATAACTGTTCGTGCACCAAAAGCGTGTCCTGCATGTCTGGCGCTATTTAGAGCACCAATCATGCAGGGATTGTCTGCCACTCACTGTAATGCCACAGCCATGGTGGTTGTGGCATTACAGTGATTGCCCAAATCGATGGGAACAGTGCCAACAGTGAAACATGAAAAGCCGGCAATTCAGCAGCGGCATACACCTGTACCCGACAATTTAGAACCGAAAGAATAGAGCTTCACACATAGATTAGATAGATATAAACATGTCAGCCACATATATACGAAGTACAGTGAAAGTGCTGCTTACTGTACTTGTCATTTAGCGTAAAGGATTTATCAAAAAAAATAATAGTGTTTTCATGCACCGTCTCTTTAAAAAAGCCGGCCGGCAATTCAGCAGCGGTACCCGACAATTTAGAATAGAAAGAATAGAGAATCACACATAGATTAGATAGATAGAAACATGTCAGCCACATATATACGAAGTACAGTGAAAGTGCTGCTTACTGTACTTGTCATTTAGCGTAAAGGATTTATCAAAAAAAATAATAGTGTTTTCATGCACCGTCTCTTTAAAAAAGCCGGCCGGCAATTCAGCAGCGGTACCCGACAATTTATAACAGACAGAATAGAGCTTCACACATAGATTAGATAGATAGAAACATATCAGTCACATATATATGAAGTACAGTGATAGTGTTGGTTACTGTACTTGTCATTTAGTATTAAAATAAAGGATTTATTATTAAAAAAATTGGCGTGGGGTTCCCCTTAATTTTAGGCTCTAGCGGAGGTTAAGCAGACGGCTGGGGCAGATGTTTGAAGCCTGGGAAGGGGGTAATACCCACGGAGCTTCCCAGGCTACTAATATCAGCCCCCAGCTGAATACATAGCCTTTACTAGCTATTAAAATGGGGGACCCCCCCAAAAAAATGATGTGGGGTCCCCCCTAATTTAATAGCTAGCAAAGGCTAGGCAGACAGCTGGGGGCTGATATTAATAGCCCAGGAAGGGAGCCATGAATATTGGCCCCCTCCCAGGCTAGAAACACCAGCCGTCAGCCGCCCCAGAAATGGCGCATTCATAGGATGCGCCAATTCTGGCACTTAGCCTCGCTCTTCCACGCTGCCCTGGTGCGGTGGCAGTGGGGTAATAGGGTTGGGGTTGATGTCAGCTTATAATGCCAGCTGACATCAAGCCCAGGTTAGTAATGGAGAGGCGTCTATAAGACACCCCCATTACTAACCCCATAGTCAAAGTTAAAAAAAACACAAACACCCAGAATAAAGTCCTTTAATTGAAATAAAGACACAATCCTTTATTGTTCTAAATTAAACCATACTTACCGTCACGCCCATTCCAGCTGAAGCCAACGATCTCCTTCAATAAAAGAAAAATAATAAAGCAACCTCATCCTTACCTTTCCATGGTTCCCACGACAGCTTCAGCTCTGCTACATCGAGATGACAGGCTGGACCGCAGCAGAACGCTGCCATCCAGCCTCTCAACCCGCAGACACTGAGAAGCGCAGGCTTGCTTGCGCTGCTCAGGGTCTCTCTGTGACGACATCCAGATGAGCCGAGTTCATGTCCAATGAACTCGGCTCACCTCATGCACGTCACTGACAGCGTGGTAAAATTCTCACGCTGAAGCGGTGAGTGCAGGAGAATTCTCCCACGCTGTCAGTGACGTGCATAAGGTGAGCTCATGTCCAATGAACTCAGCTCACCTCCTGCACGTCACTGACAGCGTGGGAGAATTCTCCTGCACTCAGCGCTTCAGCGTGAGAATTCTCCCACGCTGAAGCGCTGAGTGCAGGAGAATTTTCCCACGCTGTCAGTGACGTGCATAAGGTGAGCTCATGTCCAATGAACTCAGCTCACCTCCTGCACGTCACTGACAGCGTGGGAGAATTCTCCTGCACTCAGCGCTTCAGTGTGAGAATTCTCCCACGCTGAAGCGCTGAGTGCAGGAGAATTTTCCCACGCTGTCAGTGACGTGCATGAGGTGAGCCGAGTTCATTGGACATTAACTCGGCTCATCTGGATGCCCTCACAGAGAGACACTGTGGAGCGCAAGCAAGCCTGCGCTTCTCAGTGTCTGCGGGATGACAGGCTGGATGGCAGCGTTCTGCTGCGGTCCAGCCTGTCATCTCGATGTAGCAGAGCTGAAGCTGTCATGGGAACCATGGAAAGGTAAGGATGATGTTGCTTTATTATTTTTCTTTTATTTCAGGAGATCGTTGGCTTCAGCTGGAATGGGCGTGATGGTAAGTATGGTTTAATTTAGAACAATAAAGAATTGTGTGTTTATTTCAATTAAAGGACTTTTTTCTGGGTGTTGTGTTTTTTTTAAATACTTTACTAGAAATTCATGGTGGTCATGTCTAATATTGGCGTGACCCCATGAATTTTGGGCTTAGGGCCAGCTGATAATGCCAAGCTGGCCCTAACCCCTTTATTACCCAGTGAGCCACCGCATCAGGGCCCTGGATGAGTTGGGTACAGCGCCAGAAGATGGCGCTTCTATGAACGCGCCATTTTCCGGGGTGGCTGCGGACTGCAATTTGCAGCGGGTGGGGCCCAGAAAGCTTGGGCATCCCTGCGCTGCGGATTCCAGCCCCCAGCTGCCTAGTTGTACCTGGCTGGACACAAAAACAGGGCGAAGCCCCACGTCAATTTTCTTTAAATTATTTCATGAAATAATTAAGAAAAAAAGGGCTTCCCTATATTGTTGTGTCCGGCCAGGTACAAATAGGCAGCTGGTGGTTGGGGGCAGCCCGTTCCTGCCTGCTGTACCTGGCTGGACACAAATATAGTGCGAAGCCCCACGTCAATTTTTTTTAAATTATTTCATGAATTTCATGAATTTAAAAAAAAAATACGTGGAGCTTCGCCCTATTTTTGTGTCCAGCCAGGTACAACTAGGCAGCTGGGGGCTGGAATCTGCAGCGCAGGGAGGCCCAAGCTTTCTGGGCCCCCCCCCCGCTACAAATTGCAGTCCGCAGCCACCCCGGAAAATGGCGCGTTCATAGAAGCGCCATCTTCTGGCGCTGTACCCAACTCATCCAGGGCCCTGGTGCGGTGGCTCACTGGGTAATAAAGGGGTTAGGGCCAGCTTGGTATTATCAGCTGGCCCCAAGCCCAAAATTCATGGGGTCACGCCAGTATTAGACATGACCGCCATGAATTTCTAGTAAAGTATTTAAAAAAAACACAACACCCAGAATAAAGTCCTTTAATTGAAATAAAGACACAATTCTTTATTGTTCTAAATTAAACCATACTTACCATCACACCCATTCCAGCTGAAGCCAACGATCTCCTGCAATAAAAGAAAAATAATAAACCAACCTCATCCTTACCTTTCCATGGTTCCCACGACAGCTTCAGCTCTGCTACATCGAGATGACTGGCTGGACCGCAGCACAACGCTGCCATCCAGTCTGTCATCCCGCAGACACTGAGAAGCGCAGGCATGCTTGCGCTCCTCACTGTCTCGCTGTGACGGCATCCAGATGAGCCGAGGTCATGTCCAATGAACTCGGCTCACCTCATGCACGTCACTGACAGCGTGGGAAAATTCTCACGCTGAAGTGCTGAGTGCAGGAGAATTCTCCCACGCTGTCAGTGATGTGCATGAGGTGAGCTCATGTCCAATGAACTCAGCTCACCTCCTGCACGTCACTGACAGCGTGGGAAAATTCTCCTGCAATCAGCGCTTCAGCGTGAGAATTTTCCCACGCTGTCAGTGACGTGCATGAGGTGAGCCGAGTTCATTGGACATGAACTCGGCTCATCTGGATGTCGTCACAGAGAGACGCTGAGCAGCGCAAGCAAGCCTGCGCTTCTCAGTGTCTGCGGGATGACAGGCTGGATGGCAGCGTTCTGCTGCGGTCCAGCCTGTCATCTCGATGTAGCAGAGCTGAAGCTGTCGTGGGAACCATGGAAAGGTAAGGATGAGGTTGCTTTATTATTTTTCTTTTATTGCAGGAGATCGTTGGCTTCAGCTGGAATGGGCGTGATGGTAAGTATGGTTTAATTTAGAACAATAAAGGATTGTGTCTTTATTTCAATTAAAGGACTTTATTCTGGGTGTTTGTGTTTTTTTTAACTTTGACTATGGGGTTAGTAATGGGGGTGTCTTATAGACGCCTCTCCATTACTAACCTGGGCTTGATGTCAGCTGGCATTATAAGCTGACATCAACCCCAACCCTATTACCCCCTGCCACCGCACCAGGGCAGCGTGGAAGAGCGAGGCTAAGTGCCAGAATTGGCGCATCCTATGAATGCGCCATTTCTGGGGCGGCTGACGGCTGGTGTTTCTAGCCTGGGAGGGGGCCAATATTCATGGCTCCCTTCCTGGGCTATTAATATCAGCCCCCAGCTGTCTGCCTAGCCTTTGCTAGCTATTAAATTAGGGGGGACCCCACGTCATTTTTTTTGGGGGGTCCCCCATTTTAATAGCTAGTAAAGGCTATGTATTCAGCTGGGGGCTGATATTAGTAGCCTGGGAAGCTCCGTGGGTATTACCCCCTTCCCAGGCTTCAAACATCTGCCCCAGCCGTCTGCTTAACCTCCGCTAGAGCCTAAAATTAAGGGGAACCCCACGCCAATTTTTTTAATAATAAATCCTTTATTTTAATACTAAATGACAAGTACAGTAACCAACACTATCACTGTACTTCATATATATGTGACTGACATGTTTCTATCTATCTAATCTATGTGTGATGCTCTATCTTTCTGTTCTAAATTGTCGGGTACCGCTGCTGAATTGCCGGCCGGCTTTTTTAAAGAGACAGTGCATGAAAACACTATTATTTTTTTTAAATAAATCCTTTACACTAAATGACAAGTACAGTAAGCAACACTATCACTGTACTTATTATATATGTGACTGACATGTTTCTATCTATCTAATCTATGTGTGAAGCTCTATTCTTTCTGTTCTAAATTGTCGGGTACAGATGCTGAATTGCCGGCCGGCTTTTTTAAAGAGACGGTGCACGAAAACACTAATATTTTTTTAAATAAATCCTTTACACTAAATGACAAGTGCAGTAACCAACACTGTCACTGTGCTTCTTATATGTGTGACTGACATGTTTCTATCTATCTAATCTATGTGTGAGGCTCTATTCCTTCTTGTCTAAATTGTCGGGTACCGGTGTATGCCGCTGCTGAATTTGCCGGCCGGCTTTTTTAAAGAGAGTGTCTTCTGAGCAGTTTGTCAGCTTTTGGACACCTTTGCAGGTGTTTTCTATGTGTTTCTATGTGTTTTTGTTTGCCTGCCATTGGTTTTAACGGTGTTCGACGGTGTTCTAAGGTGTTCGACGAACAGTTCGACGAACAGTTCCTCGAACATCCCGGTGTTCGACGAACCGAACCCGAACACTACGGGGGTGGCTCAACACTACACTCATCTAAGCTAGCTGGCCACGCTGGTCAGAAAAAGACTCTCCAGCTTATTACCCGGCATTACTGGTGGCCTACCCTGCACAAGGATGTAATAGACTTTGTTTCAGCCTGTGTGTCCTGCGCCCGCAACAAAGTTCCGAGACACCTGCCAGCCGGTCGCCTCCTTCCTCTTCCAGTACCTGCTGCCTGGTGGCAGCATATAGCTATGATCTTTATAACGGATCTCCCTGTCTCTGCCGGTTGTACGGTCATTTGGGTGGTCGCTGACCGCTTTTCCAAGATGGCGCACTTCATTCCCCTGCCGGGTCTCCCGTCTGCACCCGAACTGGCTAAAGACTTTATCCGCCACATCTTCCGTCTCCATGGCCTGCCCCTCCACATCGTGTCGGATCGTGGGGTTCAGTTCACCTCACGCTTCTGGAGAGCCACATGTAAGCTGCTTGACGTTACCCTGGACTTCTCCACTTACCACCCACAGTCCAATGGGCAAGTGGAGCGGATCAATCAGATCCTGACCAGTTACCTCCGGCACTTCGTTAATGCCCACCATTCGGACTGGGTGGATCTCCTACCATGGGCTGAATTCTCTTACAATAATCACGAGAGCGAATCTTCCTCCAAATCCCCGTTTTTTGTAGTCTTCGGTCAGCATCCTCGGATCCCATTTCCCGTCTCCACCTCGGTGGACAATCCGGCTGCGGAATCTCTCATTAGCAAATTCTCCTCCATTTGGGAGAGTACCCGATCCGCACTCCTTCAGTCGTCCGAGCGGATGAAAAAACACGCTGACAAAAAACGACTGGATCCTCCACAATTCCGTCCTGGAGATAAAGTCTGGCTCTCGTCCAAGTATGTCCGGCTCAAGATTCCCTCCTACAAGTTAGGGCCTCGGTTCATCGACCCACTGGAAGTTATCAAACAAATCAATCCGGTGGCCTATAAATTGAAACTCCCGGCCAACTTACGGATCCCTAACTCCTTCCATGTATCTCTCCTCAAACCCGTGGTACTTAACTCTTTTTCCAAGTCTACAGGTATGCCCCCTGCTTCGGTTTCCGCTGATAACGAGTTTGAGGTAGAGAACATTCTGGCCACCAAATGGGTAAGAGGAAAAACCTTTTTTCTGGTAGATTGGAAGGGGTTTAGTCCTGAGGAGAGAACGTGGGAGCCCCGGGAGAACATCCATGCCCCTCTCATCCTTGATAAATTTCTCTCTGGCTTAAAAAAGGGGGGGCCTAAAGGGGGGGGTACTGTAGCGTCGGCGTCCCTGCCTCCTGCTAGGCAGGGATGCTGTTCCCCTCACCTCTCCGTGCCCGGCGTCTTCCTCCCGCTCTGCTGGCAGCGCGCGCTGCTTCCCGGCCACGGTGCTTAGGGCGCGCGCGGGCGCGCTCCCCCTCTCTTAAAGGGGCCGCGCGCGCCGTCCTAAGGAGTCCCCGGCCAATGGCCGGAGGACTTCACCATATATAAGGCACCTCCTCCAAAATGGAGGTGCCCGAGCAATGTTGTTGCAAAGCCTTCACTCTGCTTCAGACCTCAGGTCCCGTTACCAGTTACCTGCCAGTCACCTGCCAGATTCCTGCTTGTTACCTGCCAGTCACCTGCCAGATTCCTGCTTGTTACCTGCCAGTCACCTGCCAGATTCCTGCTTGATACCTGCCTGATATCCGCTTACCTGCTTGCAAGCCTGCGGTCCGACGGTCTGCCTTCCGACACCTGTCAGTCTGTCTATGGACCAGCCTGCCCGCTCACCTGGGAGCGCTCACCTGCTACCTGCCTGCTAGCCTACCTGGAGGCTCTGCCGTCACTTGCCGTGACCACCTGCCTGTCCAGAGACTCTTGCCCGCTCACCTGGGAGCGCTCACCTGCTACCTGCCTGCTAGCCTACCTGGAGGCTCTGCCGTCACTTGCCGTGACCACCTGCCCGTCCAGAGACTCTTGCCCGCTCAACTGGGAGCGTCCACCTGCTACCTGTCTGCTAGTCTACCTGGAGGCTCTGCCGTCACTTGCCGTGACCACCTGTCTGTCCAGAGACTCTTGCCCGCTCAACTGGGAGCGTCCACCTGCTACCTGTCTGCTAGTCTACCTGGAGGCTCTGCCGTCACTTGCCGTGACCACCTGCCTGTCCAGAGACTCTCGCCTGCTCACCTGGGAGCGCTCACCAGCCACCTGCCTGCTGTCCTTCTACCCAGAGACTGTCCCTGTCACTTGCCGTGACTACCTGCCCTTCTACCCAGAGACTGTCCCTGTCACTTGCCGTGACTACCTGCCCTTCTACCCAGAGACTGTCCCTGTCACTTGCTGTGACTACCTGCCCTTCTACCCAGAGACTGTCCCTGTCACTTGCCGTGACTACCTGTCCTTCTACCCAGAGACTGTCCCTGTCACTTGCCGTGACTACCTGCCCTTCTACCCAGAGACTGTCCCTGTCACTTGCTGTGACTACCTGCCCGTCTTCCCTGGGAGCCACCCGCTTCCTTACAAGGACCGCCCCCTTGTATAGTTGCTCAGAGGTTCCACCTCCCAAACCCCATTGCAACATGATTGTAATAACATTACAGCCCCATTCAGACTTACAGGTTTTACCCATGAGAAACTGAGCAGAACGATATATAGGTTTGTGGGAGAAGATTCAGTATAAATTGTAATTCATTCATTAGATTTGAGAGTCCTCAGTGGTTGATACCTTTAATGGCTAACGGAAAAGATGGTAACAAATTGCAAGCTTTCCAAACTGCTCAGGCCTCTTCATCAGGCAGACCTGAGACCTGAGTAGTCTGGAAAGCTTGCAATTTGTTACCATCTTTTCCGTTAGCCATTAAAAGGTATCAACCACTGAGGACTCTCAAATCTAAATACTCTTCTATCTACTGGCTAACACAGTACAAAGATAGATATTTTTCCTGTATCAATTTATTCAGTGGAATCCTGCTGTTTGTATAGATGAGTCCAGTGGGTGGTCATGCTGGTGATTGACAGCTATCTTTGCCTGCATGGTCATACAGGGAACTGTCAATCACTTAGGACCGCCCACTGGACTAGTATAAATACTGCAGGACTTTCTCTGCATAAAATGCAAGTCTTACTGACTCTCTTCCCACAGATATGTCTATCAGTCTGATCAACGTCTCTGCTCTACAACACCCCCCTACAGATCTTATACCATTTCAACATGACAGGTTCCTTTAATCACCTGCAGATGACATAAGTAGCCATGTTCTGTGTGGCTTACGGAGGGGCTTGATTGCTTGTCAGCTTCAAACAGGTTTCATTTCTTGTGATTCATTGGAGCCGAGTTCTAAACTGTATTAAGAAATTAATTTCTCTGTTTATTTCTATTAGATCTCGGCAAAGCTTGGAACAAATGTGGAAAGTGTTCTTCAAGAAGTTGTCAGGAGGCTTCCACTGTGAGTATGGACTAATGCGGCTCTATCCATCTTCTCTTTATTAAAGGGAACCTGTCACCTTGAAAAATGCTATGTACCTGCAGGTATAGGGTTAATCTGCAGATAAATATTGTTACAATGTTGCCCGGCCGCCTTATTGATAATGCAGGTACCGGGAGAAAATTAACTTCTTTCCTCCCTGCAGCTGCCGGCCTTCACTCATCGTTGTGCACGGAGCGGCTACAGTCTTGGATCACAGCACTGCTCACTATATCGGAGGTGACGGCTGTAAACCCGGCCCGGATTTTGATTGACAGCTTGCTCTGCACAGATGCGCTGCAGAACCACTTACAATCTGAGTGAAGGAGAGTAGTATGTTCACAGATAGAGAATATGGCTCATCCACGTGCGGATCTGCTCCACGTCCGATTACATATTTGTGGGAGAAACCCTAGTGGCAGCCTCATATTTCTGACATGGATCCTCTAGCACTATTTGTGAAACTGCGGCTCCCAGCATAACTTGATGAGAGACCGTCAGCCTGCTGGGATCTGTAGTTTCACAAGCTGCGGACCTCCGCTCACTCCAGCACTGGTCGGCATTTTCAGCACGTGAACGTACGCCATGCTTTCCGGAGACACAAGGGTGTAGATAACTTTATCAAACCCTTGGCTGTAAGTTTGCTGAACCCTAAGTGGATTCGATTGTTCCCACAGTTTCAGTTTTGGACCATTTAAGGGGAATTTACAGGGTTCTGGCCACTGACCAGGGGGATCAGTATCCCTGTATGTCTTTGTATATACTTGATAAAGACCTATAACAGGTCGAAACGTTATGTGATGGCAGAATAAACTTTGTCTTTTGGAATTCATCACCCCGGACTGAACGCGGTTTACTTACCTTTATACCCCTTAACAGGATGTCTTATTTTTGTGTTTTAGTCCCAAGATTGAAAAGGGCAGCCCTCTTAAAGCCCTGCTGTTTGACTCAACGTTTGATCACTACAGAGGCGTCGTAGCAGCATCGCCCTGTGTGGAGGTGACGTGTGTAAAGGCAATAAATCGTGTCTGCCCACTCTGGCAAGTGCTAAGAAGTCAATGAGGTTGGCATACTGACCCCAGAGGAAGTACCAGCTGAAAAACTAAGTTTTTTTTAATAATCTTATTAGCCTTTCCCTCTGTCTTCACCAATCAGCCCTCTGTATTGATGATCAGATCAAAGATCTAGACAGGGATTGTCTCACGCTGCATCTCCTTCCTGATTGTATCACTGAGAAGACAGAAGCTGCCCCATCCCATTCTCCAAGAAATGCAGAACCCAATGCATCTGCTGTCCGTGATCCGCTTATTGTCAGAGGACATCATTAGGGACTGCATTTTCTCATTGCTTAAGAAATTGTTGGGGGATCCTGCTAATCGCTGAATAATAAAACTGCAGCACCGCTCCATTTAAGGCAGTGTTTCCCAAACTCCAGTCCTCATGGCCCCCAACAGGTCAGGTTTTCCCCCCAACAGGTCAGGTTTTCAGGATTTCCTCAGTATTACACATGTGATGAAAGTATCATCAAGGAATCAGGAATTCTCTCACCTGTGCAATACTATAGAAATCCTGAAGACATGACCTGTGGGGGGCCGTGGGGATTGGAGTTTGGGAAACACTGATTTTAAAGGGACTGTCAGCACAGAATGACTGTTGAAACCAAGTACAAGTGCTCCATGGATCACGGCGTGGGCCAATCATTTATATACACCTTCCAACCTGCTTGTTTTACCTCTGTCTCCTTCCTTCTCTGGTTCTATGAAGCCAGAGCTGTCAAAGAAGAGGAGGGTGTGGATAGAGGGAAAACATGCAGGTGGGAAGGTGTAAATAAATGATTGGCCCCGAAGCACCGAGAGTTGGGACTTAGTTTGAACAGTCATTCTGTGCTGACAGTCCCTTTAGGTGGACGAGATCCAGATGCAGCTCATTTCACCGCGTAAGGTTGTTTACCCACTATGCGCTCTCCACGGCGTCTCCAGACTCTGCCTCGTCTGTCACATGAGCTCAGTGTGAACCTGCTTTCATCTATGAAGAGCACAGGGCGCCAGTGGCGACTTTGCCAATCCTGGTGTTCTGTGGAAAATGCCAAGTGTCCTTCACGGTGTTGGGCTGTGAGCACCACCCCCATCTGTGGACGTCGGGCCCTCATACCACCCTCATGGAGTCTGTTTCAAACCGTTGGTGCAGACACATGCACATTTGTGGCCTGCTGGAGGTCATTTTGAAGGACTCTGGCAGTGCTCCTCCTGTTCCTCCTTGCACAAAGGCGGAGGTAGCGGTCCTGCTGCTGGGTTGTTGCCCTCCTACGGCCCCCTCCACGTCTCCTGGTGTACTGGCCTGTCTCCTGGCAGCGCCTCCAGCCTCTGGACACTACGCTGACAGATGCAGCAAACCTTCTTGCCACAGCTTGCATTGATGTGCCATGTTGGATGAGCTGCACTACCTGAGCAACTTCTGTGGGTTGTAGAGTCCGTCTCATGCTACCACGAGTGTGAAAGCACAACCAACATTCAAAAGTGACCAAAACATCAGCCAGAAAGCATTGGTACTGAGATGTGATCTGTGGTCCCCACCTGCAGAACCACTCCTTTATTGAGGGTGTCTTGATAATTGCCAATAATTTCCATCTATTGTGTATTCCATTTGCACAACAGCATGTGAAATTGATTGTCAATCAGTGTTGCTTCCTAAGTGGACAGTTTGATTTCACAGAAGTTTGATTTACTTGGAGTTATATTCTGTTGTTTAAGTGCTCCCTTTATATTTTTGAGCAGTTTACTTTTTTCCCCACTGTATATAGAGAAGATGCACAGCCCAAAAAGGGTGTTCTGTGTACCTATGTTCCCTGGAACTTGTAGGGTCTTATTTGTGGACCTAGGAAGGGGAAAATATAAAAAAATCCCCAAATCACCTCCCAAACCAGTGCCCTCTTATACTCATTGTTGTGTATCCCGCCATTATTCTGACATCAACATCTGGCAGGGGTGTCATGTGAGCACTACTTCTTCTGGCTTAGATGAAATATGAATGCTGCAACCAATCAGAAGCTGCAACACTCATGCGTTGCCCCCACCGGTTGTTAACCTCAGGTAACCAGTGGGGTATGCAGCGCTGGTCTGGAGATATCAATTTCTTTTAGTTTTCTCACCTCCCTTGGCCCATCAATAGTTGGTGTCTAGTAGTGGATAACCCAATTAAAGGGTTATTTCCCTCTCAGATATATCCACCAAATAAGCCATAAATGGCTAATAGATGTTGGCTCCACCTCTGTAGACCCCCGCAGCTATCGAGATAAGGCTGTATCTCTAGTTAATATGAACATAGAAGTGGCTGTGCATGATAGGCTTTCTCCATTCACTTCTATGGAGGTTCAGAATAATACAAAGGGTTGTAGATGTGTTAATAAAGACTACAATGGAAGTCTACTAACAATACACGGGCACTGATTCCCTGTGGACACCTGAGATCAGCCACTGAAGCTGTAGGGGGCAGTGTTAGCTTATATGTGCACATTTATATGGAGGGTGTTTGTACATATCCCTATGGACCTGTCCCACATCTATGGATTATTTTACATAAATGAACACTGTCCCATTGTGCAGCAAAGGTCTATACAATAAACTGTGTACACCGCTGTCTAATGAGGATAATAGAACTGTACTGGTTATTGTATCATTATGGGATCTAATTGATGGCTGTCGTAGCGCAGCGTTTTAATAATTAATTTACTACATCTTTTTACAGAAAACCACATTGGCAGCACGGCATATACAGTAAAATGTTACATGCATATCACATCAAGTGAAAAATCCCCATGGAAATGCCTCTACTAAAGCACGCTGCTATAAGAAACACTCTGTAAAGTAAGTCCACGCTGCAGCATGAATATAACGGGCCAACTAGAAAACAGGTGTGGCAAAAAAACGTATCCATCAGATAGATGTCAACTGTATACTTTTATAATATAGATCTGGACAGGGGTATATATAGCATAGACAGGATTGGGTTTATTAAGGATTGCATTCATACGACAACCCTACAAGGGAACCTGTCACGTGAAAGAAAGGCTATTAACCTGCAGATATGCAGTTAATCTGCAGGTTAATGGTCAAATGTATATAGAGGTCTCAAAAAGTCAGAAATCATAAAGGGATCTAATAATAAAATGTAACCTTTATTTATACAATGCTAAAAAGACATAAATATGATCTAGGACATAAACAAAAACTGCACCCAAAACGTGAAAATATATGAAAGAAAAATATTATTTTTAAAACCAATTCAAATTGCTGTATGTGAACCTCTCTGATGACCCTCAAATGCTCCCATGAAGGGAGGAAAAAAAGCCCCATGTTTACGAAGTTGGTGAAATGACGTTGAAGGGAAAGGATCTAGGCTGAGGTCCTGGACCCATGGATGAATGGCCTATGGAGTTTGAAGATCGGTTGATCACTGGGCTGGATAAATATGCTACAGTTGTGGAATCTGTCGTCTGGATTTGATGAACTTTCTTAAGGACTGTTGCTACTGGATACCTGTGTCTCTATTGTTTTATCTTGTCGTCTGGAGGAGCGAGGAATGTGAATACAAACTATACTGGTTGGCGATACGAAATCTGTGAGCCAACCAAAAGTTGGGAAACAGTGAGTATCGCCTGGTACAAAGGCAGTTGAACTACCGCCCCAGGAAGGGTATCTTGTGCACTGGGGGCAATGTATTTTGGCCATTTACCTAGAGTTGTAGTAAAACCTTGGATGTAAGAGATAAACTATTGTTGCATCGTTAACTTGTCTAGGTGATTATTGCAACCCACAACCTCAGATCTTCACATACAGGATTAGAAAAACATTATTGTTTTCTTTCAAAAGCAATATCACATCTGTCTATAGATTGTGACTGGCACTGGACTTCAGCTCTACTGAAATAAATGGAGCTGAGCTGCAATACCACACTGAACCTGTAGACAGGTTGTGGTGCTGTTTTTAGACAAAAAAACACAAGTTTCTAATCATGGACAACGCCTTTGAAGACTTAGGCTGCGTGCTCACCAGGGCAGTGGAGTCGGTAAGCCACAGTTGCGACTCCGACTCCTGGATTTTATCAGGTTCCGACTCCTACTCCGGCTCCTTCATAAATGGCCAATTCGTAACAATAAATTTACTGTTGTAAAATATATAACATCGTGCTTATTCAGTTTCTCACCATCATATAAGTAATCAGACCACTTAGAGCAAAAACTATATTTATTAGAATATAATTAGAATATAGCAAATAACTTTTATAAACTTTTGTAAGTAAATATGCAATAAACACTGTTATGCAGTTAATAAGAAGAAATCTATAAATTTGTCCTCAGAAAAAGTATTACCTCTGTCAGATCCTCCTTCATGGATGCCCTCAAATCTGATCTAATTATTTTGAGAGCAGAGAACAACCTCTCTACACTAACTTGGGTTGGTGGCAAAGCAGTAACCACTCGGGCAACATCTCTGACAATGTCAGGATACAGAGGAATCGCTTGTTGCACTGTTATTTTTGATGAACGGTCAAATTTCTCAATTTCTTTTAGTGCACATGAAAAATTCTGCTGAAATGTACTGGCTGTGTTCTTTGATGGGGATGACTCTTCTTCTATGCGGGAACGCTTTGCACGGTCCTTGTGATTCAAATATTTTTCGAAATTAAATTCTTCATCAGTTGATGATGAGGGTGAAGATGTGGCAGGACGACCAAACTCTTCTTGTTCCTCCTGACTGTTCTGCAACCCTTTCATCCTTACTGCTATTTCAAACAGAGCTTCTTTTCCTTTAGTTAGCTGTTGATCATCTAGAAGAATCCGATGCATTGGGTCTACATAAACAGCTGCCAAAAGAATGGTGTTTTGTAATAGTAGCTCCTCTCTCCTTTCATTGATGTAGCAATGCCACTTGCAATTAACCCTCCTCTTTGGGACAGGCGAAACATCAGGTTCTTCCACTCCTTTAAGAAAATACCTGGAGTTAAGTCCTCTGCTTGTCATTTTTTAATCACTGTAAATGGGTGCTCTAGCAATTTTTCCAGCTCAGTCACCTGATTCCACTGACTTTCATTTAGCGTCAGTTGAGGGTTAGCCATGTCTACAAGAAAGGTTTTCAGTTCAACCAAGCGCTGAATCATTAAGTAAGTACTGCCCCATCGTGTGGCTTGATCAATAATTGCCCCTTTTCCAGCACGTCTCTTCAAAATTGAGTCAACTTTAGGGGTTCTGGCAACAGTAGCCAATTTTCTCACCTTGCCAATCAGTGCAGCAGCATGTCCTTCTTGCAGACTGTCTCTTATAGTCAGCTGTAGCGTACGCACAACACAGCGCATGTGATGAATGAAAGAACGGATTGTCACAGTTTCAACAAGATCATCTAAACTATCATGTTGCTGTTCATCTGAAGCAACTTCAGTTTGCTCCTCAGTTACAATACTGTGTTCCTCTATTTCAAACATTTCTGTGTCTGTGGACCCAGAATGTTCTTCTAGCTGCTGGTCACCATCATTACTCTCATTCATTAGCTTAATAGTACTTATCATATTTGAAGCATTGAACTTGCTCTTTTTTAAGTTCATAGTCTTGCAGAACCTTTTCCACCAAGACCTGGAGAAACTCACTGGTGTGATGAGCTTTGGTGTCTTTTACTGCCAATGTCTTGGTAACTATTTCATTTTTGTCACAAACAAATCGGACATTGATGGCAAAATAGTTCACTCTGTGACGTGTGCAGGCATCCATTTTAAGAAGCAGAAAGCGTCCCTTGAGAGTTTTTTTAAGTTCTTCCTTTTGTTTAAAAGCTTCTTCGATTACTAATTTTCTAATACTCTCTCTCTCCAGAGAAACACAAAGCTTGCGGGCAATTTCCCCATTCAGACACATAAAAGCTGGTCGTGAAAATAATGAAATAGGCACACTATCCTTTACAACTAGCTTTATGATCTGTTTTTTTAAATGTATCTACTGTCATTGTCACAGTAACTTTGTCACTGACAAAATATCTTGCAACTGATGGCTGCAAAGTTCTCTGCTCCTTTGTTTGGCTGGAAGAGCTGGGCACTGGTTCATTGGTTTGGATGCAGTCTTTCTCATCCACTGCTTTCAGTACTTCTGGATGAAAGCACTGTAAATGTCTCTTTAGATTAGAAGCTCTGGTAGGAGCATTTTTATCTTTGTCTGAATATGCACTGATCTTGGCTTCACAGCTTTTGTTTTCGTCTGGATCATTTGTCATACACTGACAGACATAATGTTTTCTATCTTGAGTGATGGTGAAATGTTCAAATACAGCTGATTTAATGTGACGCGTCTTTGACATTCTCAGGTTTTTAATTCTGCGTTTCACAATCCAAATGACAATTGTTTTTCCTAAAAACAATTGTACAAAATTATTGCCAGGTCGTACAACTGATATAGTGGTCAGTAATACTGTTATTCCTCATGTACTCACAGTTAACTGATGCAAAGTTTGTTGAAAGGATTATACTTCTTACAGTCTTCCTCTTCTGAGTAGCAGCTGTGAGATGCTTGGAAGACGCACACCTAGTAAACATCTAGTCTAGAGGAGGAGCTTTACTACTAAGAATTTGCAACACATTTTCACTTTCAGTTTCATACATTGTAAGTAGGGGGGTTGGGGCAGCATGAGGTTAACCAAGTATAAGATTAGATAAGGGCAGTGGAGAACAGTGACACACAAGAAGTAAGAAATGTCTCTATCTCCAGCAGAACTGCTTATCACTGTTGTTCATAGTTTGATAGAACATATATATTTAAGTAACATTTATAAAATTCATATGAAAGTTCAATTATGAAATATTAATACATTTTTTTAAAGCTGGAGTCGGTACATTTCTACCGACTCCGACTCCAACCAAAACTAACTCTGACTCCACGACTCCGACTCCACAGCCCTGGATGTAACAGCAGAATAGTGAGTGCAGCTATGGAGGTAACTGGTAGATAGGACATGATGTAACAGCAGAATAGTGAGTGCAGCTCTGGAGGTGACTGGAGGATAAGACATGATGTAACAGCAGAATAGTGACTGCAGCTCTGGAGGCAACTGGAGGATAAGACACGATGTAACAACAGAATAGTGAGTGCATCTCTGTAGGTGAATGGAGGATAAGACAGGATGTAACAGTAGATAAAAGACAGCAGCTCTGGAGGTGACTGGAGGATAAGACACGATGAAACAGCAGAATAGTGAGTGCAGCTCTGGAGGTGACTGGAGGATAAGACATAATGTAACAGTAGAATAGTGATTGCAGCTCTGGAGGTGACTGGAGGATAAGACCTGATGTAACAGCAGAATAGTGACAGCAGCTCTGGAGGTAACTGGAGTATAAGACACGATGTAACAGCAGAATAGTCAGTGCAGCTCTGGAGGTGACTGGTAGATAGAACATGAGGTAACAGCAGAATAGTGAGTGCAGCTCTGGAGGTGACTGGAGGATAAGACACAATGTAACAGCAGAAAAGTGAATGCAGCTCTTGAGGTGACTGGAGGATAAGACAAGAAGTAACAGCATAATAGTGAGTGCAGCTCTGGAGGTGACTGGAGGACAAGACACGATGTAACAGCAGAATAGTGACTGCAGCTCTGGAGGTGACTGGAGGATAAGACACCATGTAACAGCAGAACAGTGATTGCATCTCTGGAGGTGAATGGAGGATAAGACATGATGTAACAACACAATAGTGACAGCAGCTCTGGAGGTGACTGGAGGATAAGACATGATGTAACAGCAGAATAGTGACCGCAGCTCTGGAGATGAGTGGAGGATAAGACATGAAGTAACAGCATAATAGTGAGTGCAGCTCTGGAGGTGACTGGAGGACAAGACACGATGTAACAGGAGAATAGTGACTGCAGCTCATGAGGTGACTGGAGGATAAGACATGATGTAACAGCAGAATAGTGACTGCATCTCTTGAGGTGACTGGAGGATAACACACGATGTAGCAGCAGAATAGTGACTGCCGCTCTGGAGGTGACTGGAGGATAAGACAAGATGTAACAGCAGAATAGTGAGTGCATCTCTGGAGGTGAACGGAGGATAAGACCTGATGTAACAACAGAACAGTGACAGCAGCTCTGGAAGTGACTGGAGGATAAGACCTGATGTAACATCAGAATAGTGACTGCAGCTCTGGAGGTGAGTGGAGGATAAGACATGATGTAACAGCAGAATAGTGAGTGCAGCTCTGGAGTTGACTGGAGGATAAGATACGATGTAACAGCAGAATAGTGAGTGCAGCTCTGGAGGTGACTGGAGGATAAGAAATGATGTAACAGTGGAATAGTGACTGCAGCTCATGAGGTGACTGGAGGATAAGACATGATGTAACAGCAGAATAGTGACTGCAGCTCTGGAGGTGACTGGAGGATAAGACAAGATGTAACAGCAGAATAGTGAGTGCATCTCTGGAGGTGAACGGAGGATAAGACCTGATGTAACAACAAAATAGTGACAGCAGCTCTGGAGGTGACTGGAGGATAAGACCTAATGTAACATCAGAATAGTGACTGCAGCTCTGGAGGTGAGTGGAGGATAAGACATGATGTAACAGCAGAATAGTGAGTGCAGCTCTGGAGGTGGCTGGAGGATAAGACATGATTTAAAAGCAGAATAGTGAGTGCAGCTCTGGAGTTGACTGGAGGATAAGATACGATGTAACAGCAGAATAGTGAGTGCAGCTCTGGAGGTGACTGGAGGATAAGACATGATGTAACAGTGGAATAGTGATTGCAGCTCTGGAGGTAACAAGGGGATAAGACACGATGTAACAGTAGAATAATGACTGCAGCTCTGGAGGTGACAAGGGGATAAGACACGATCTAACAGCAGAATAATGATTGCAGCTCTGGAGGTGACTGGAGGATAAGACCTGATGTAACAGCAGAATAGTGACAGCAGCTCTGGAGGTGACTGGAGGATAAGACATGATGTAACAGCAGAATAGTGAGTGCAGCTCTGGAAGTGAGTGGAGGATAAGACACGATGTAACAGCAGAATAGTGAGTGCAGATCTGGAGGTGGCTGGAGGATAAGACACGATGTAACAGCAGAATAGTGAGTGCAGCTCTGGAGGTGGCTGGAGGATAAGACATGATGTTACAGCAGAACAGTGACTGCAGCTCTGGAGGTGACTGAAGGATAAGACATGAAGTAACAGCAGAATAGTGAGTGCAGCTCTGGAGTTGACTGGACGATAAGATACGATGTAACAGCAGAATAGAGTGCAGCTCTTGAGGTGGCTGGAGGATAATAGATGATGTAACAGCAGAATAGTGATTGCAGCTCTGGAGGTGACTGGAGGATAAGACATGATGAAACAGCAGAATAGTGAGTGCAGCTCTGGAGGTGACTGGAGGATAAGACATGATGTAACAGCAGAATAGTGACAGCAGCTCTGGAGGTAACTGGAGTATAAGACACGATGTAACAGCAGAATAGTGAGTGCAGCTCTGGAGGTGACTGGAGCATAAGACACGATGTAACAGCAGAATAGTCAGTGCAGCTCTGGAGGTGACTGGTAGATAGGACATGAGGTAACAGCATACTAGTGAGTGCAGCTCTGGAGGTGACTGGAGGACAAGACACGATGTAACAGCAGAATAGTGACTGCAGCTCTGGAGGTGACTGGAGGATAAGACACCATGTAACAGCAGAACAGTGATTGCATCTCTGGAGGTGAATGGAGGATAAGACATGATGTAAAAACAGAATAGTGACAGCAGCTCTGGAGGTGACTGGAGGATAAGACATGATGTAACAGCAGAATAGTGACTTCAGCTCTGGAGTTGACTGGAGGATAGGACATGATGTAACAGCAGAATAGTGACTGCAGCTCTGGAGATGAGTGGAGGATAAGACATGAAGTAACAGCATAATAGTGAGTGCAGCTCTGGAGGTGACTGGAGGACAAGACACGATGTAACAGGAGAATAGTGACTGCAGCTCATGAGGTGACTGGAGGATAAGACATGATGTAACAGCAGAATAGTGACTGCATCTCTTGAGGTGACTGGAGGATAACACACGATGTAACAGCAGAATAGTGACTGCAGCTCTGGAGGTGACTGGAGGATAAGACAAGATGTAACAGTAGAATAGTGACTGCAGCTCATGAGGTGACTGGAGGATAAGACCTGATGTAACATCAGAATAGTGACTGCAGCTCTGGAGGTGAGTGGAGGATAAGACATGATGTAACAGCAGAATAGTGAGTGCAGCTCTGGAGGTGGCTGGAGGATAAGACATGATTTAAAAGCAGAATAGTGAGTGCAGCTCTGGAGTTGACTGGAGGACAAGATACGATGTAACAGCAGAATAGTGAGTGCAGCTCTGGAGGTGACTGGAGGATAAGACATGATGTAACAGTGGAATAGTGACTGCAGCTCTGGAGGTGGCTGGAGGATAAGACACGATGTAACAGCAGAATAGTGACTGCAGCTCTGGAGGTGACTGGAGGATAAGACACGATGTAACGGCAGAATAGTGACTGCAGCTCTGGAGGTGACTGGAGGATAAGACATGATGTAACAGCAGAATAGTGAGTGCAGCTCTGGAGGTGGCTGGAGGATAGGACATGATGTAACAGCAGAATAGTGACTGCAGCTCTGGAGATGAGTGGAGGATAAGACATGAAGTAACAGCATAATAGTGAGTGCAGCTCTGGAGGTGACTGGAGGACAAGAACCGATGTAACAGGAGACTAGTGAGTGCAGCTCATGAGGTGACTGGAGGATAAGACATGATGTAACAGCAGAATAGTGACTGCAGCTCTGGAGGAGACTGGAGGATAAGACACCATGTAACAGCAGAACAGTGATTGCATCTCTGGAGGTGAATGGAGGATAAGACATGATGTAAAAACAGAATAGTGACAGCAGCTCTGGAGGTGACTGGAGGATAAGACATGATGTAACAGCAGAATAGTGACTTCAGCTCTGGAGTTGACTGGAGGATAGGACATGATGTAACAGCAGAATAGTGACTGCAGCTCTGGAGATGAGTGGAGGATAAGACATGAAGTAACAGCATAATAGTGAGTGCAGCTCTGGAGGTGACTGGAGGACAAGACACGATGTAACAGGAGAATAGTGACTGCAGCTCATGAGGTGACTGGAGGATAACACACGATGTAACAGCAGAATAGTGAGTGCATCTCTGGAGGTGAACGGAGGATAAGACCTGATGTAACAACAGAATAGTGACAGCAGCTCTGGAGGTGACTGGAGGATAAGACCTGATGTAACATCAGAATAGTGACTGCAGCTCTGGAGGTGAGTGGAGGATAAGACATGATGTAACAGCAGAATAGTGAGTGCAGCTCTGGAGGTGGCTGGAGGATAAGACATGATTTAAAAGCAGAATAGTGAGTGCAGCTCTGGAGTTGACTGGAGGACAAGATACGATGTAACAGCAGAATAGTGAGTGCAGCTCTGGAGGTGACTGGAGGATAAGACATGATGTAACAGTGGAATAGTGACTGCAGCTCTGGAGGTGGCTGGAGGATAAGACACGATGTAACAGCAGAATAGTGACTGCAGCTCTGGAGGTGACTGGAGGATAAGACACGATGTAACGGCAGAATAGTGACTGCAGCTCTGGAGGTGACTGGAGGATAAGACATGATGTAACAGCAGAATAGTGAGTGCAGCTCTGGAGGTTAGGACATGATGTAACAGCAGAATAGTGAGTGCAGCTCTGGAGGTGACTGGAGGACAAGACCCGATGTAACAGGAGACTAGTGAGTGCAGCTCATGAGGTGACTGGAGGATAAGACATGATGTAACAGCAGAATAGTGACTGCAGCTCTGGAGGTGACTGGAGGATAAGACAAGATGTAACAGCAGAATAGTGAGTGCATCTCTGGAGGTGAACGGAGGATAAGACCTGATGTAACAACAGAATAGTGACAGCAGCTCTGGAGGTGAGTGGAGGATAAGACATGATGTAACAGCAGAATAGTTAGTGCAGCTCTGGAGGTGGCTGGAGGATAAGACATGATTTAAAAGCAGAATAGTGAGTGCAGCTCTGGAGTTGACTGGAGGATAAGACATGATGTAACAGTGGAATAGTGATTGCAGCTCTGGAGGTGACAAGGGGATAAGACACGATGTAACAGCAGAATAATGATTGCAGCTCTGGAGGTGACAAGGGGATAAGACACGATCTAACAGCAGAATAATGATTGCAGCTCTGGAGGTGACTGGAGGATAAGACCTGATTTAACAGCAGAATGGTGAGTGCAGCTCTGTAGGTGACTGGAGGATAAGACATGATGTAACAGCAGAATAGTGACTGCAGCTCTGGAGGTGAGTGGAGGATAAGACCTGATGTAACAGCAGAATAGTGACAGCAGCTCTGGAGGTGACTGGAGGATAAGACATGATGTAACAGCAGAATAGTGAATGCAGCTCTGGAGTTGACTGGAGGATAAGATACGATGTAACAGTGGAATAGTGATTGCAGCTCTGGAGGTGACAAGGGGATAAGACACGATGTAACAGCAGAATAGTGAGTGCAGCTCTGGAGGTGACTGGAGCATAAGACACGATGTAACAGCAGAATAGTCAGTGCAGCTCTGGAGGTGACTGGTAGATAGGACATAAGGTAACAGCAGAATAGTGAGTGCAGTTCTTGAGGTGACTGGAGGATAAGACACAATGTAACAGCAGAAAAGTGAGTGCAGCTCTTGAGGTGACTGGAGGATAAGACATGAAGTAGCAGCATAATAGTGAGTGCAGCTCTGGAGGTGACTGGAGGATAAGACACGATGTAACAGCAGAATAGTGACTGCAGCTCTGGAAGTGACTGGAGGATAAGACATGATGTAACAGCAGAATAGTGAGTGCATCTCTGGAGGTGAACGGAGGATAAGACCTGATGTAACAACAGAATAGTGACAGCAGCTCTGGAGGTGACTGGAAGTTAAGACCTGATGTAACATCAGAATAGTGACTGCAGCTCTGGAGGTGAGTGGAGGATAAGACCTGATGTAACAGCAGAATAGTGAGTGCAGCTCTGGAGGTGGCTGGAGGATAGGACATGATGTAACAGCAGAATAGTGACTGCAGCTCTGGAGATGAGTGGAGGATAAGACATGAAGTAACAGCATAATAGTGAGTGCAGCTCTGGAGGTGACTGGAGGACAAGACCCGATGTAACAGGAGACTAGTGAGTGCAGCTCATGAGGTGACTGGAGGATAAGACAAGATGTAACAGCAGAATAGTGAGTGCATCTCTGGAGGTGAACAGAGGATAAGACCTGATGTAACAACAGAATAGTGACAGCAGCTCTGGAGGTGAGTGGAGGATAAGACATGATGTAACAGCAGAATAGTGAGTGCAGCTCTGGAGGTGGCTGGAGGATAAGACATGATTTAAAAGCAGAATAGTGAGTGCAGCTCTGGAGTTGACTGGAGGATAAGATACGATGTAACAGCAGAATAGTGAGTGCAGCTCTGGAGGTGACTGGAGGATAAGACATGATGTAACAGTGGAATAGTGATTGCAGCTCTGGAGGTGACAAGGGGATAAGACACGATGTAACAGCAGAATAATGATTGCAGCTCTGGAGGTGACAAGGGGATAAGACACGATCTAACAGCAGAATAATGAGTGCAGCTCTGGAGGTGACTGGAGGATAAGACCTGATGTAACAGCAGAAGAGTGACTGCAGCTCTGGAGGTGACTGGAAGATAAGACATGATTTAACAGCAGAATGGTGAGTGCAGCTCTGGAGGTGACTGGAGGATAAGACATGATGTAACAGCAGAATAGTGAGTGCAGCTCTGGAGTTGACTGGAGGATAAGATACGATGTAACAGTGGAATAGTGATTGCAGCTCTGGAGGTGACAAGGGGATAAGACACGATGTAACAGCAGAATAGTGAGTGCAGCTCTGGAGGTGACTGGAGCATAAGACACGATGTAACAGCAGAATAGTCAGTGCAGCTCTGGAGGTGACTGGTAGATAGGACATAAGGTAACAGCAGAATAGTGAGTGCAGTTCTTGAGGTGACTGGAGGATAAGACATGATGTAACAGCAGAATAGTGACTGCAGCTCTGGAGATGAGTGGAGGATAAGACATGAAGTAACAGCATAATAGTGAGTGCAGCTCTGGAGGTGACTGGAGGACAAGACACGATGTAACAGCAGAATAGTGACTGCAGCTCATGAGGTGACTGGAGGATAAGACATGATGTAACAGCAGAATAGTGACTGCAGATCTGGAGGTGACTGGAGGATAAGACACGATGTAACAGCAGAATAGTGAGTGCAGCTCTGGAGGTGACTGGAGGATAAGACAAGATGTAACAGCAGAATAGTGAGTGCAGCTCTGGAGGTGAACGGAGGATAAGACACGATGTAACAGCAGAATAGTGACTGCAGCTCTGGAGGAGACTGGAGGATAAGACATGATGTAACAGCAGAATAGTGAGTGCAGCTCTGGAGGTGGCTGGAGGATAAGACATGATTTAACAGCAAAATAGTGACTGCAGCTCTGGAGGTGACTGGAGGATAGGACACGATGTAACAGCAGAATAGTGACTGCAGCTCTGGAGGTGACTGGAAGATAAGACATGATGTAACAGCAGAATAGTGACTGCAGCTCTGGAGATGAGTGGAGGATAAGACATGAAGTAACAGCATAATAGTGAGTGCAGCTCTGGAGGTGACTGGAGGATAAGACACGATGTAACAGCAGAATGGTGAACTCAGCTCTGGAGGTAACTGGAGGATAAGACACGATGTAACAGTAGAATAGTGAGTGCATCTCTGGAGGTGAATGGAGGATAAGACCTGATGTAACAGCAGAATAGTGACAGCAGCTCTGGAGGTGACTGGAGGATAAGACATGATGTAACAGCAGAATAGTGAGTGCAGCTCTGGAGGTGAGTGGAGGATAAGACATGATATAACAGCAGAATAGTGACTGCAGCTCTGGAGGTGGCTGGAGGATAAGACACGATGTAACAGCAGAATAGTGACTGCAGCTCTGGAGGTGACAGAAGGATAAGACATGAAATAACAGCAGAATAGTGAGTGCAGCTCTGGAGTTGACTGGACAATAAGATACGATGTAACAGCAGAATAGAGAGTGCAGCTCTTGAGGTGATTGGAGGAATAAAGATGATGTAACAGCAGAATAGTGACTGCAGCTCTGGAGGTGACTGGAGGATAAGACAGGATGTAACAGTAGAATAGTGATTGCAGCTCTGGAGGTGACAGGAGGATAAGTCACGATGTAACAGCAGAATAATGATTGCAGCTCTGGAGGTGACAGGAAGATAAGACACGATGTAACAGCAGAATGGTGAATTCAGCTCTGGAGGACAATACACGATGTAACAGCAGAATAGTGACAGCAGCTCTGGAGGTAACTGGAGTATAAGACACGATGTAACAGCAGAATAGTGAGTGCAGCTCTGGAGGTGACTGGAGGATAAGACACGATGTAACAGCAGAATAGTCAGTGCAGCTCTGGAGGTGACTGGTAGATAGGACATGAGGTAACAGCAGAATAGTGAGTGCAGCTCTGGAGGTGACTGGAGGATAAGACCTGATGTAACAGCAGAATAGTGACTGCATCTCTTGAGGTGACTGGAGTATAAGACATGAAGTATCAGCATAATAGTGAGTGCAGCTCTGGAGGTGATTGGAGGACAAGACACGATGTAACAGCAGAATAGTGACAGCAGCTCTGGAGGTGACTGGAGTATAAGACATGATGTAACAGCAGAATAGTGAGTGCAGCTCTGGAGGTGACTGGAGGATAAGACACGTTGTAACAGCAGAATAGTGAGTGCAGCTCTGGAGGAGACTGGAGGATAAGACATGATTTAACAGTAGAATATTGAGTGCAGCTCTGGAGTTGACTGGAGGATAAGATACGATGCAACAGCAGAATAGTGAGTGCAGCTCTGGAGTTGACTGGAGGATAAGATACGATATAACAGCAGAATGGTGAGTGCAGCTCTGTAGGTGACTGGAGGATAAGACATGATGTAACAGCAGAATGGTGACTGCTGCTCTGGAGATGACAGGAGGATAAGACATGATGTAACAGCAGAATAGTGACTGCAGCTCTGTAGGTGACTGGAGGACAAGACACGATGTAACAGCAGAATAGTGACTGCAGCTCATGAGGTGACTGGAGGATAAGACACGATGTAACAGCAGAATAGTGACGGCAGCTCTGGAGGTGACTGGAGGATAAGACAAGATGTAACAGCAGAATAGTGAGTGCATCTCTGGAGGTGAACGGAGGATAAGACCTGATGTAACAACAGAATAGTGACAGCAGCTCTGGAGGTGACTGGAGGATAAGACCTGATGTAACATCAGAATAGTGACTTCAGCTCTGGAGGTGAGTGGAGGATAAGACCTGATGTAACAGCAGAATATTGACTACAGCTCTGGAGGTGGCTGGAGGATAAGACACGATGTAACAGCAGAATAGTGACTGCAGCTCTGGAGGTGACTGGAGGATAAGACACGATGTAACGGCAGAATAGTGACTGCAGCTCTGGAGGAGAATGGAGGATAAGACATGATGTAACAGCAGAATAGTGACTGCAGCTCTGAAGGTGGCTGGAGGATAAGACATGATATAACAGCAGAACAGTGACTGCAGCTCTGGAGGTGACAGAAGGATAAGACATGAAATAACAGCAGAATAGTGAGTGCAGCTCTGGAGTTGACTGGACAATAAGATACGATGTAACAGCAGAATAGAGAGTGCAGCTCTGGAGGTGACTGGAGGATAAGACAGGATGTAACAGTAGAATAGTGATTGCAGCTCTGGAGGTGACAGGAGGATAAGTCACGATGTAACAGCAGAATAATGATTGCAGCTCTGGAGGTTACAGGAAGATAAGACACGATGTAACAGCAGAATGGTGAATTCAGCTCTGGAGGACAATACACGATGTAACAGCAGAATAGTGACAGCAGCTCTGGAGGTAACTGGAGTATAAGACACGATGTAACAGCAGAATAGTGAGTGCAGCTCTGGAGGTGACTGGAGGATAAGACACGATGTAACAGCAGAATAGTCAGTGCAGCTCTGGAGGTGACTGGTAGATAGGACATGAGGTAACCGCAGAATAGTGAGTGCAGCTCTGGAGGTGACTGGAGGATAAGACCTGATGTAACAGCAGAATAGTGACTGCATCTCTTGAGGTGACTGGAGGATAAGACACAATGCAACAGCAGAAAAGAGAGTGCAGCTCTTGAGGTGACTGGAGGATAAGACATGAAGTAACAGCATAATAGTGAGTGCAGCTCTGGAGGTGACTGGAGGACAAGACACGATGTAACAGCAGAATAGTGACAGCAGCTCTGGAGGTGACTGGAGTATAAGACATGATGTAACAGCAGAATAGTGACTGCAGCTCTGGAGGTGACTGGAGGATAGGACACGATGTAAGAGCAGAATAGTGACTGCAGCTCTGGAGGTGACTGGAGGATAAGACATGATGTAACAGCAGAATAGTGACTGCAGCTCTTGAGGTGACTGGAGGATAAGACACGATGTAACAGCAGAATAGTGACTGCAGCTCTGGAGGTGACTGGAGGATAAGACAAGATGTAACAGCAGAATAGTGAGTGCATCTCTGGAGGTGAACGGAGGATAAGACCTGATGTAACAACAGAATAGTGACAGCAGCTCTGGAGGTGACTGGAGGATAAGACCTGATGTAACATCAGAATAGTGACTGCAGCTCTGGAGGTGAGTGGAGGATAAGACCTGATGTAACAGCAGAATAGTGACTGCAGCTCTGGAGGTGGCTGGAGGATAAGACACGATGTAACAGCAGAATAGTGACTGCAGCTCTGGAGGTGACTGGAGGATAAGACACGATGTAACGGCAGAATAGTGACTGCAGCTCTGGAGGAGACTGGAGGATAAGACATGATGTAACAGCAGAATAGTGACTGCATCTCTTGAGGTGACTGGAGGATAAGACACGATGTAACAGCAGAATAGTGAGTGCAGCTCTGGAGGTGGCTGGAGGATAAGACATGATTTAACAGCAGAATAGTGACTGCAGCTCTGGAGGTAACTGGAAGATAAGACACGATTTAACAGTAGAATATTGAGTGCAGCTCTGGAGTTGACTGGAGGATAAGATACGATGTAACAGCAGAATAGTGAGTGCAGCTCTGGAGTTGACTGGAGGATAAGATACGATGTAACAGCAGAATGGTGAGCGCAGCTCTGTAGGTGACTGGAGGATAAGACATGATGTAACAGCAGAATGGTGAATTCAGCTCTGGAGGTAACTGGAGGATAAGACATGATGTAGCAGCAGAATAGTGACTGCAGCTCTGGAGGTGACTGGAGGATAAGACATGATGTAGCAGCAGAATAGTGACTGCAGCTCTGGAGGAGACTGGAGGATAGGACACGATGTAACAGCAGAATAGTGAGTGCAGCTCTGTAGGTGACTGGAGAATAAGACATGATGTAACAGCAGAATAGTGACTGCAGCTCTGGAGATGACAGGAGGATAAGACATGATGTAACAGCAGAATAGTGACTGCAGCTCTGTAGGTGACTGGAGGACAAGACACGATGTAACAGCAGAATAGTGACTGCAGCTCATGAGGTGACTGGAGGATAAGACACGATGTAACAGCAGAATAGTGACTGCAGCTCTTGAGTTGACTGGAGGATAAGACACGATGTAACAGCAGAATAGTGACTGCAGCTCTGGAGGTGACTGGAGGATAAGACAAGATGTAACAGCAGAATAGTGAGTGCATCTCTGGAGGTGAATGGAGGATAAGACCTGATGTAACAACAGAATAGTGACAGCAGCTCTGGAGGTGACTGGAGGATAAGACCTGATGTAACATCAGAATAGTGACTGCAGCTCTGGAGGTGAGTGGAGGATAAGACCTGCTGTAACAGCAGAATATTGACTACAGCTCTGGAGGTGGCTGGAGGATAAGACACGATGTAACAGCAGAATAGTGACTGCAGCTCTGGAGGTGACTGGAGGATAAGACACGATGTAACGGCAGAATAGTGACTGCAGCTCTGGAGGAGAATGGAGGATAAGACATGATGTAACAGCAGAATAGAGACTGCAGCTCTGAAGGTGGCTGGAGGATAAGACATGATTTAACAGCAGAATAGTGAGTGCAGCTCTGGAGTTGACTGGAGGATAAGATACGATGTAACAGCAGAATAGTGAGTGCAGCTCTGGAGGTGACTGGAGGATAAGACATGATGTAACAGTGGAATAGTGATTGCAGCTCTGGAGGTGACAGGAGGATAAGACACGATGTAACAGCAGAATAATGATTGCAGCTCTGGAGGTGGCTGGAGGATAAGACACCATGTAACAGAGAATAGTGAGTGCATCTCTGGAGGTGACTGGAGGATAAGACCTGATGTAACAGTAGAATAGTGACAGCAGCTCTGGAGGTGACTGGAGGATAAGACATGATGTAACAGCAGAATAGTGACTGCAGCTCTGGAGGTGAGTGGAGGATAAGACCTGATGTGACAGCAGAATAGTGACTGCAGCTCTGGAGGTGGCTGGAGGATAAGACACCATGTAACAGTAGAATAGTGACTGCAGCTCTGGAGGTGACTGGAGGATAAGACACGATGTAATGGCAGAATAGCGACTGCAGCTCTGGAGGTGACTGGAGGATAAGACATGATGTAATAGCAGAATAGTGAGTGCAGCTCTGGAGGTGGCTGGAGGATAAGACATGATGTAACAGCAGAATAGTGACTGCAGCTCTGGAGGTGGCTGGAGGATAAGACACCATGTAACAGCAGAATAGTGACTGCAGCTCTGGAGGTGGCTGGAGGATAAGACATGAAGTAACAGCATAATAGTGAGTGCAGCTCTGGAGGTGACTGGAGGACAAGACACGATGTAACAGCAGAATAGTGACTGCAGCTCATGAGGTGACTGGAAGATAAGACATGATTTAACAGCAGAATGGTGAATTCAGCTCTGGAGGTAACTGGAGGATAAGACACGATGTAACAGTAGAATAGTGAGTGCATCTCTGGAGGTGAATGGAGGATAAGACCTGATGTAACAGCAGAATAGTGACAGCAGCTCTGGAGGTGACTGGAGGATAAGACATGATGTAACAGCAGAATAGTGAGTGCAGCTCTGGAGGTGAGTGGAGGATAAGACCTGATGTAACAGCAGAATAGTGACTGCAGCTCTGGAGGTGGCTGGAGGATAACACATGATGTAACAGCAGAACAGTGACTGCAGCTCTGGAGGTGACTGAAGGATAAGACATGAAATAACAGCAGAATAGTGAGTGCAGCTCTGGAGTTGACTGGACAATAAGATATGATGTAACAGCAGAATAGAGAGTGCAGCTTTTGAGGTGATTGGAGGAATATAGATGATGTAACAGCAGAATAGTGACTGCAGCTCTGGAGGTGACTGGAGGATAAGACAGGATGTAACAGTAGAATAGTGATTGCAGCTCTGGAGGTGACAGGAGGATAAGACACGATGTAACAGCAGAATAGTGACTGCAGCTCTGGAGGTGACAGGAAGATAAGACACAATGTAACAGCAGAATGGTGAATTCAGCTCTGGAGGATAATACACGATGTAACAGTAGAATAGTGACTGTAGCTCTGGAGGTGACTGGAGGATAAGACATGATGTAACAGCAGAATAGTGAGTGCAGCTCTGGAGGTGACTGGAGGATAAGACATGATGTAACAGCAGAATAGTGACAACAGCTCTGGAGGTAACTGGAGTATAAGACACGATGTAACAGCAGAATAGTGAGTGCAGCTCTGGAGGTGACTGGAGGATAAGACACGATGTAACAGCAGAATAGTCAGTGCAGTTCTGGAGGTGACTGGAGGATAAGACATGAGGTAACAGCAGAATAGTGAGTGCAGCTCTGGAGGTGACTGGAGGATAAGACATGATGTAACAGCAGAATAGTGAGTGCAGTTCTTGAGGTGACTGGAGGATAAGACACAATGCAACAGCAGAAAAGTGAGTGCAGCTCTTGAGGTGACTGGAGGATAAGACATGAAGTAACAGCATAATAGTGAGTGCAGCTCTGGCGGTGACTGGAGGACAAGACACGATGTAACAGCAGAATAGTGACTGCAGCTCTGGAGGTGACTGGAGGATAAGACACCATGTAACAGCAGAACAGTGATTGCATCTCTGGAGGTGAATGGAGGATAAGACCTGATGTAACAGCAGAATAGTGACTGCAGCTCTGGAGGTGAGTGGAGGATAAGACCTGATGTGACAGCAGAATAGTGACTGCAGCTCTGCAGGTGGCTGGAGGATAAGACACCATGTAACAGCAGAATAGTGACTGCAGCTCTGGAGGTGACTGGAGGATAAGACACGATGTAATGGCAGAATAGTGACTGCAGCTCTGGAGGTGACTGGAGGATAAGACATGATGTAATAGCAGAATAGTGAGTGCAGCTCTGGAGGTGGCTGGAGAATAAGACACCATGTAACAGAGAATAGTGAGTGCATCTCTGGAGGTGAATGGAGGATAAGACCTGATGTAACAGCAGAATAGTGACTGCAGCTCTGGAGGTGAGTGGAGGATAAGACCTGATGTGACAGCAGAATAGTGACTGCAGCTCTGCAGGTGGCTGGAGGATAAGACACCATGTAACAGCAGAATAGTGACTGCAGCTCTGGAGGTGACTGGAGGATAAGACACGATGTAATGGCAGAATAGTGACTGCAGCTCTGGAGGTGACTGGAGGATAAGACATGATGTAATAGCAGAATAGTGAGTGCAGCTCTGGAGGTGAGTGGAGGATAAGACACCATGTAACAGCAGAATAGTGACTGCAGCTCTGGAGGTGGCTGGAGGATAAGACACCATGTAACAGCAGAATAGTGAGTGCAGCTCTGGAGGTGACTGGAGGATAAGACATGATGTAACAGCAGAATGGTGAATTCAGCTCTGGAGGTAACTGGAGGATAAGACACGATTTAACAGTAGAATATTGAGTGCATCTCTGGAGGTGAATGGAGGATAAGACCTGATGTAGCAGCAGAATAGTGACTGCAGCTCTGGAGATGACTGGAGGATAAGACATGATGTAACAGCAGAATAGTGACTGCAGCTCTGTAGGTGACTGGAGGACAAGACACGATGTAACAGCAGAATAATGACTGCAGCTCATGAGGTGACTGGAGGAGAAGACATGATGTAACAGCAGAATAGTGACTGCAGCTCTGGAGGTGACTGGAGGATAGGACACGATGTAACAGCAGAATAGTGAGTGCAGCTCTGGAGGTGACTGGAGGATAAGACACAATGCAACAGCAGAAAAGTGAGTGCAGCTCTTGAGGTGACTGGAGGATAAGACATGAAGTAACAGCATAATAGTGAGTGCAGCTCTGGAGGTGACTGGAGGACAAGACACGATGTAACAGCAGAATAGTGAGTGCAGCTCTGGAGGTGACTGGAGGATAAGACATGATGTAACAGCAGAATAGTGAGTGCAGCTCTGGAGGTGAGTGGAGGATAAGACACCATGTAACAGCAGAATAGTGACTGCAGCTCTGGAGGTGGCTGGAGGATAAGACATGATGTAACAGCAGAATAGTGACTGCAGCTCTGGAGGTGGCTGGAGGATAAGACACCATGTAACAGCAGAATAGTGAGTGCAGCTCTGGAGGTGACTGGAGGATAAGACATGATGTAACAGCAGAATAGTGACTGCAGCTCTGGAGATGAGTGGAGGATAAGACATGAAGTAACAGCATAATAGTGAGTGCAGCTCTGGAGGTGACTGGAGGATAAGACATGATGTAACAGCAGAATGGTGAATTCAGCTCTGGAGGTAACTGGAGGATAAGACACGATTTAACAGTAGAATATTGAGTGCATCTCTGGAGGTGAATGGAGGATAAGACCTGATGTAGCAGCAGAATAGTGACTGCAGCTCTGGAGGTGACTGGAGGATAAGACATGATGTAGCAGCAGAATAGTGACTGCAGCTCTGGAGGTGAGTGGAGGATAAGGCCTGATGTAACAGCAGAATAGTGACTGCAGCTCTGGAGGTGGCTGGAGGATAAGACAACATGTAACAGCAGAATAGTGACTGCAGCTCTGGAGGAGACTGGAGGATAGGACACGATGTAACAGCAGAATAGTGAGTGCAGCTCTGTAGGTGACTGGAGGATAAGACATGATGTAACAGCAGAATAGTGACTGCAGCTCTGGAGATGACTGGAGGATAAGACATGATGTAACAGCAGAATAGTGACTGCAGCTCTGTAGGTGACTGGAGGATAAGACCTGATGTAACATCAGAATAGTGACTGCAGCTCTGGAGGTGAGTGGAGGATAAGACCTGATGTAACAGCAGAATATTGACTGCAGCTCTGGAGGTGGCTGGAGGATAAGACACGATGTAACAGCAGAATAGTGACTGCAGCTCTGGAGGTGACTGGAGGAAAAGACACGATGTAACGGCAGAATAGTGACTGCAGCTCTGGAGGAGACTGGAGGATAAGACATGATGTAACAGCAGAATAGTGACTGCAGCTCTGAAGGGGGCTGGAGGATAAGACATGATTTAACAGCAGAATAGTGAGTGCAGCTCTGGAGGTGGCTGGAGGATAAGACACCATGTAACAGAGAATAGTGAGTGCATCTCTGGAGGTGAATGGAGGATAAGACCTGATGTAACAGCAGAATAGTGACAGCAGCTCTAGAGGTGACTGGAGGATAAGACCTGATGTAACAGCAGAATAGTGACAGCAGCTCTGGAGGTGACTGGAGGATAAGACACGATGTAATGGCAGAATAGTGACTGCAGCTCTGGAGGTGACTGGAGGATAAGACATGATGTAATAGCAGAATATTGAGTGCAGCTCTGGAGGTGGCTGGAGGGTAAGACATGATGTAACAGCAGAATAGTGAGTGCAGCTCTGGAGGTGAGTGGAGGATAAGACCTGATGTAACAGCAGAATAGTGACTGCAGCTCTGGAGGTGGCTGGAGGATAAGACACCATGTAACAGCAGAATAGTGACTGCAGCTCTGGAGGTGACTGAAGGATAGGACACGATGTAACAGCAGAATAGTGAGTGCAGCTCTGGAGGTGACTGGAGGATAAGACATGATGTAACAGCAGAATAGTGACTGCAGCTCTGGAGATGAGTGGAGGATAAGACATGAAGTAACAGCATAATAGTGAGTGCAGCTCTGGAGGTGACTGGAGGACAAGACACGATGTAACAGCAGAATAGTGACTGCAGCTCTGGAGGTGACTGGAAGATAAGACATGATTTAACAGCAGAATGGTGAATTCAGCTCTGGAGGTAACTGGAGGATAAGACACGATGTAACAGTAGAATAGTGAGTGCATCTCTGGAGGTGAATGGAGGATAAGACCTGATGTAACAGCAGAATAGTGACTGCAGCTCTGGACATGACTGGAGGATAAGACATGATGTAACAGCAGAATAGTGAGTGCAGCTCTGGAGGTGGCTGGACAATAAGATATGATGTAACAGCAGAATAGTGATTGCAGCTCTGGAGGTGACTGGAGGATAAGACAGGATGTAACAGCAGAATAGTGAGTGCAGCTCTCGAGGTAACTGGAGTATAAGACACGATGTAACAGCAGAATAGTGAGTGCAGCTCTGGAGGTGACTGGAGGATAAGACACGATGTAACAGCAGAATAGTGAGTGCAGCTCTGGAGGTGACTGGAGGATAAGACATGAGGTAACAGCAGAATAGTGAGTGCAGCTCTGGAGGTGACTGGAGGATAAGACATGATGTAACAGCAGAATAGTGAGTGCAGCTCTTGAGGTGACTGGAGGATAAGACATGAAGTAACAGCATAATAGTGAGTGCAGCTCTGGCGGTGACTGGAGGACAAGACAAGATGTAACAGCAGAATAGTGACTGCAGCTCTGGAGGGGACTGGAGGATAAGACACCATGTAACAGCAGAACAGTGATTGCATCTCTGGAGGTGAATGGAGGATAAGAAACGATGTAACAACAGAATAATGACAGCAGCTCTGGAGGTGACTGGAGGATAAGACATGATTTAACAGCAGAATAGTGACTGCAGCTCTGGAGGTGACTGAAGGATAAGACATGAAATAACAGCAGAATAGTGAGTGCAGCTCTGGAGGTGAACGGAGGATAAGACCTGATGTAACAACAGAATAGTGACAGCAGCTCTGGAGGTGACTGGAGGATAAGACCTGATGTAACAGCAGAATAGTGACTGCAGCTCTGGAGGTGGCTGGAGGATAAGACACGATGTAACGGCAGAATAGTGACTGCAGCTCTGGAGGAGACTGGAGGATAAGACATGATGTAACAGCAGAATAGTGAGTGCAGCTCTGGAGGTGGCTGGAGGATAAGACATGATTTAACAGCAGAATAATGAGTGCAGCTCTGGAGTTGACTGGAGGATAAGATACGATGTAACAGCAGAATAGTGAGTGCAGCTCTGGAGGTGACTGGAGGATAAGACATGATGTAACAGTGGAATAGTGATTGCAGCTCTGGAGGTGACAGGAGGATAAGACACGATGTAACAGCAGAATAATGATTGCAGCTCTGGAGGTGACTGGAGGATAGGACATGATGTAACAGCAGAATAGTGACTGCAGCTCTGGAGATGAGTGGAGGATAAGACATGAAGTAACAGCATAATAGTGAGTGCAGCTCTGGAGGTGACTGGAGGACAAGACACGATGTAACAGCAGAATAGTGACTGCAGCTCATGAGGTGACTGGAGGATAAGACATGATTTAACAGCAGAATGGTGAATTCAGCTCTGGAGGTAACTGGAGGATAAGACACGATGTAACAGTAGAATAGTGAGTGCATCTCTGGAGGTGAATGGAGGATAAGACCTGATGTAACAGCAGAATAGTGACAGCAGCTCTGGAGGTGACTGGAGGATAAGACCTGATGTAACAGCAGAATAGTGACTGCAGCTCTGGAGGTGGCTGGAGGATAAGACACGATGTAACAGCAGAATAGTGACTGCAGCTCTGGAGGTGACTGGAGGATAAGACACGATGTAACGGCAGAATAGTGACTGCAGCTCTGAACATGACTGGAGGATAAGATATGATGTAACAGCAGAATAGTGAGTGCAGCTCTGGAGGTGGCTGGAGGATAAGACATGATGTAACAGCAGAACAGTGACTGCAGCTCTGGAGGTGACTGGAGGATAAGACACAATGTAACAGCAGAATAGAGAGTGCAGCTTTTGAGGTGATTGGAGGAATATAGATGATGTAACAGCAGAATAGTGACTGCAGCTCTGGAGGTGACAGGAGGATAAGACACGATGTAACAGCAGAATAGTGACTGCAGCTCTGGAGGTGACAGGAAGATAAGACACAATGTAACAGCAGAATGGTGAATTCAGCTCTGGAGGATAATACACGATGTAACAGTAGAATAGTGACTGTAGCTCTGGAGGTGGCTGGAGGATAATAGATGTAACAGCAGAATAGTGACTGCAGCTCTGGAGGTGACTGGAGGATAAGACATGATGTAACAGCAGAATAGTGAGTGCAGCTCTGGAGGTGACTGGAGGATAAGACATGATGTAACAGCAGAATAGTGAGTGCAGCTCTGGAGGTGACTGGAGGATAAGACACGATGTAACAGCAGAATAGTCAGTGCAGCTCTGGAGGTGACTGGAGGATAAGACATGAGGTAACAGCAGAATAGTGAGTGCAGCTCTGGAGGTGAACGGAGGATAAGACCTGATGGAACAACAGAATAGTGACAGCAGCTCTGGAGGTGACTGGAGGATAAGACCTGATGTAACATCAGAATAGTGACTGCAGCTCTGGAGGTGAGTGGAGGATAAGACATGATGTAACAGCAGAATAGTGAGTGCAGCTCTGGAGGTGAGTGGAGGATAAGACACGATGTAACAGCAGAATAGTGACTGCAGCTCTGGAGGTGGCTGGAGGATAAGACATGATGTAACAGCAGAATAGTGAGTGCAGCTCTGGAGGAGACTGGACAATAAGATACGATGTAACAGCAGAATAGAGAGTGCAGCTTTTGAGGTGATTGGAGGAATATAGATGATGTAACAGCAGAATAGTGACTGCAGCTCTGGAGGTGACTGGAGGATAAGACAGGATGTAACAGTAGAATAGTGATTGCAGCTCTGGAGGTGACAGGAGGATAAGACACGATGTAACAGCAGAATAGTGACTGCAGCTCTGGAGGTGACAGGAAGATAAGACACAATGTAACAGCAGAATGGTGAATTCAGCTCTGGAGGATAATACACGATGCAACAGTAGAATAGTGACTGTAGCTCTGGAGGTGGCTGGAGGATAATAGATGATGTAACAGCAGAATAGTGACTGCAGCTCTGGAGGTGACTGGAGGATAAGACATGATGTAACAGCAGAATAGTGAGTGCAGCTCTGGAGGTGACTGGAGGATAAGACATGATGTAACAGCAGAATAGTCAGTGCAGCTCTGGAGGTGACTGGAGGATAAGACATGATGTAACAGCAGAATAGTGACTGCAGCTCTGGAGGTGACTGGAGGATAAGACATGAAGTAACAGCATAATAGTGAGTGCAGCTCTGGAGGTGACTGGAGGACAAGACACGATGTAACAGCAGAATAGTGACTGCAGCTCTGTAGGTGACTGGAGGATAAGACACCATGTAACAGCAGAACAGTGATTGCAGCTCATGAGGTGACTGGAGGATAAGACAAGATGTAACAGCAGAATAGTGAGTGCATCTCTGGAGGTGAACGGAGGATAAGACCTGATGTATCAACAGAATAGTGACAGCAGCTCTGGAGGTGACTGGAGGATAAGACCTGATTTAACATCAGAATAGTGACTGCAGCTCTGGAGGTGAGTGGAGGATAAGACCTGATGTAACAGCAGAATAGTGACTGCAGCTCTGGAGGTGGCTGGAGGATAAGACACGATGTAACAGCAGAATAGTGACTGCAGCTGTGGAGGTGACTGGAGGATAAGACATGATGTAACAGCAGAATAGTGAGTGCAGCTCTGGAGGTGGCTGGAGGATAACACATGATTTAACAGCAGAATAATGAGTGCAGCTCTGGAGTTGACTGGAGGATAAGATACGATGTAACAGCAGAATAGTGAGTGCAGCTCTGGAGGTGACTGGAGGATAAAACATGATGTAACAGTGGAATAGTGATTGCAGCTCTGGAGGTGACAGGAGGATAAGACACGATGTAACAGCAGAATAATGATTGCAGCTCTGGAGGTGACTGGAGGATAGGACACGATGTAACAGCAGAATAGTGAGTGCAGCTCTGGAGGTGACTGGAGGATAAGACATGATGTAACAGCAGAATAGTGACTGCAGCTCTGGAGATGAGTGGAGGATAAGACATGAAGTAACAGCATAATAGTGAGTGCAGCTCTGGAGGTGACTGGAGGACAAGACACGATGTAACAGCAGAATAGTGACTGCAGCTCTGGAGGTGACTGGAAGATAAGACATGATTTAACAGCAGAATGGTGAATTCAGCTCTGGAGGTAACTGGAGGATAAGACACGATGTAACAGTAGAATAGTGAGCGCATCTCTGGAGGTGAATGGAGGATAAGACCTGATGTAACAGCAGAATAGTGACAGCAGCTCTGGAGGTGACTGGAGGATAAGACATGATGTAACAGCAGAATAGCGAGTGCAGCTCTGGAGGTGAGTGGAGGATAAGACCTGATGAAACAGCAGAATAGTGACTGCAGCTCTGGAAGTGGCTGGAGGATAAGACACGATGTAACAGCAGAATAGTGACTGCAGCTCTGGAGGTGACTGGAGGATAAGACACGATGTAACGGCAGAATAGTGACTGCAGCTCTGGACATGACTGGTGGATAAGACATGATGTAACAGCAGAATAGTGAGTGCAGCTCTGGAGGTGGCTGGAGGATAAGACATGATGTAACAGCAGAATAGTGACTGCAGCTCTGGAGGTGACTGGAGGATAAAAGATGATGTAACAGCAGAATAGTGAGTGCAGCTCTGGAGTTGACTGGACAATAAGATACGATGTAACAGCAGAATAGAGAGTGCAGCTTTTGAGGTGATTGGAGGAATATAGATGATATAACAGCAGAATAGTGACTGCAGCTCTGGAGGTGACAGGAGGATAAGACACGTTGTAACAGCAGAATAGTGACTGCAGCTCTGGAGGTGACAGGAAGATAAGACACAATGTAACAGCAGAATGGTGAATTCAGCTCTGGAAGATAATACACAATGTAACAGTAGAATAGTGACTGTAGCTCTGGAGGTGGCTGGAGGATAATAGATGATGTAACAGCAGAATAGTGACTGCAGCTCTGGAGGTGACTGGAGGATAAGACATGATGTAACAGCAGAATAGTGACTGCAGCTCTGGAGGTGACTGGAGGATAGGACACGATGTAACAGCAGAATAGTGAGTGCAGCTCTGGAGGTGACTGGAGGATAAGACATGATGTAACAGCAGAATAGTGACTGCAGCTCTGGAGATGAGTGGAGGATAAGACACGATGTAACAGCAGAATAGTGACTGCAGCTCTGGAGGTGACTGGAGGATAAGACACGATGTAACGGCAGAATAGGGACTGCAGCTCTGGACATGACTGGAGGATAAGACATGATGTAACAGCAGAACAGTGACTGCAGCTCTGGAGGTGACTGAAGGATAAGACATGAAATAACAGCAGAATAGTGAGTGCAGCTCTGGAGTTGACTGGACAATAAGATACGATGTAACAGCAGAATAGTGAGTGCAGTTCTTGAGGTGACTGGAGGATAAGACACAATGCAACAGCAGAAAAGTGAGTGCAGCTCTTGAGGTGACTGGAGGATAAGACATGAAGTAACAGCATAATAGTGAGTGCATCTCTGGAGGTGAACGGAGTATAAGACCTGATGTAACAGCAGAACAGTGATTGCATCTCTGGAGGTGAATGGAGGATAAGAAACGATTTAACAACAGAATAGTGACAGCAGCTCTGGAGGTGACTGGAGGATAAGACATGATGTAACAGCAGAATAGTGACTGCAGCTCTGGAGGTGACTGGAGGATAGGACACGATGTAACAGCAGAATAGTGAGTGCAGCTCTGGAGGTGACTGGAGGATAAGACATGATGTAACAGCAGAATAGTGACTGCAGCTCTGGAGGATAAGACATGAAGTAACAGCATAATAGTGAGTGCAGCTCTGGAGGTGACTGGAGGACAAGACACGATGTAACAGCAGAATAGTGACTGCAGCTCATGAGGTGACTGGAGGATAAGACACGATGTAACAGCAGAATAGTGACTGCAGCTCTTGAGGTGACTGGAGGAAAAGACACGATGTAACGGCAGAATAGTGACTGCAGCTCTGGAGGAGACTGGAGGATAAGACATGATGTAACAGCAGAATAGTGAGTGCAGCTCTGGAGGATAAGACATGATTTAACAGCAGAATAATGAGTGTAGCTCTGGAGTTGACTGGAGGATAAGATACGATGTAACAGCAGAATAGTGAGTGCAGCTCTGGAGGTGACTGGAGGATAAGACATGATGTAACAGTGGAATAGTGATTGCAACTCTGGAGGTGACAGGAGTATAAGACACGATGTAACAGCAGAATAATGATTGCAGCTCTGGAGGTGACTGGAGGATAAGATCTGATGTAACAGCAGAATAGTGACTGCAGCTCTGGAGGTAACTGGAAGATAAGACATGACTTAACAGCAGAATGGTGAGTGCAGCTCTGTAGGTGACTGGAGGATAAGACATGATGTAACAGCAGAATGGTGAATTCAGCTCTGGAGGTAACTGGAGGATAAGACATGATGTAGCAGCAGAATAGTGACTGCAGCTCTGGAGATGAGTGGAGGATAAGGCCTGATGTAACAGCAGAATAGTGACTGCAGCTCTGGAGGTGGCTGGAGGATAAGACACCTTGTAACAGCAGAATAGTGACTGCAGCTCTGGAGGTGACTGGAGGATAGGACACGATGTAACAGCAGAATAGTGAGTGCAGCTCTGTAGGTGACTGGAGGAAAAGACATGATGTAACAGCAGAATAGTGACTGCAGCTCTGGAGATGACTGGAGGACAAGACACGATGTAACAGCAGAATAGTGACTGCAGCTCATGAGGTGACTGGAGGATAAGACATGATGTAACAGCAGAATAGTGACTGCAGCTCTTGAGGTGACTGGAGGATAAGACACGATGTAACAGCAGAATAGTGACTGCAGCTCTGGAGGTGACTGGAGGATAAGACAAGATGTAACAGCAGAATAGTGAGTGCATCTCTGGAGGTGAACGGAGTATAAGACCTGATGTAACAACAGAATAGTGACAGCAGCTCTGGAGGTGACTGGAGGATAAGACCTGATGTAACAACAGAATAGTGACTGCAGCTCTGGAGGTGAGTTGAGGATAAGACACGATGTAACAGCAGAATAGTGACTGCAGCTCTGGAGGTGACTGGAGGATAAGACACGATGTAACGGCAGAATAGTGACTGCAGCTCTGGAGGAGACTGGAAGATAAGACATGATGTAACAGCAGAATAGTGAGTGCAGCTCTGAAGGTGGCTGGAGGATAAGACATGATTTAACAGCAGAATAGTGAGTGCAGCTCTGGAGTTGACTGGAGGATAAGATACGATGTAACAGCAGAATAGTGAGTGTAGCTCTGGAGGTGACTGGAGGATAAGACATGATGTAACAGTGGAATAGTGATTGCAGCTCTGGAGGTGGCTGGAGGATAAGACACCATATAACAGAGAATAGTGAGTGCATCTCTGGAGGTGACTGGAGGATAAGACATGATGTAATAGCAGAATAGTGAGTGCAGCTCTGGAGGTGGCTGGAGGATAAGACATGATGTAACAGCAGAATGGTGAATTCAGCTCTGGAGGTAACTGGAGGATAATACACGATGTAACAGCAGAATAGTGACTGCAGCTCTAGAGGTGACTGGAAGATAAGACATGATGTAACAGAAGAATAGTGAGTGCAGCTCTGGAGGTGACTGGAGGATAATACACTATGTAACAGCAGAATAGTTAGTCTAGCTCTGGAGGTGACTGGAGGATAAGACATGATTTAACAGCAGAATGGTGACTTCAGCTCTGGAGGTGACAGGAGGATAAGACACGATGAAACAGCAGAATAGTGACTACAGCTCTGGAGGTGTCTGGAGGATAAGACACGATGAAACAGCAGAATAGTGACTGCAGCTCTGGCGGTGGCTGGAGGATAAGAAATTATGTAACAGTAGAAAAGAGACTACAGCTCTGGAGGTGGCTGGAGGATAAGACATGATGTAACAGCAGAATAGTGACTACAGCTCTGGAGGTGACTGGAGGATAAGAGGCGATGTAACAGCAGAATAGTGAGTGCACATCTGGAGGTGACTGGAGGATAAGACCTGATGTAACAGCAGAATAGTGAGTGCAGATCTGGAGGTGACTGGAGGATAAGACCTGATATAACAGCAGAATAGTGACGCAGCTCTGGCGGTGACTGGAGGATAAGACATGATGTAACAGCAGAATAGTGAGTGCAGCTCTGGAGGTGACTGGCGGATAAAACATGATGTAACAGCAGAATAGTGAGAGCAGCTCTGGAGGTGACTGGAGGATAAGACATGATGTAACAGCAGAATAGTGACTGCAGCTCTGGAGGTGAGTGGAGGATAAGACCTGATGTAACAGCAGAATAGTGACTGCAGCTCTGGAGGTGGCTGGAGGATAAGACACGATGTAACAGCAGAATAGTGACTGCAGCTCTGGAGGTGAATGGAGGATAAGACCTGATGTAACAGCAGAATAGTGACAGCAGCTCTGGAGGTGACTGGAGGATAAGACATGATGTAACAGCAGAATAGTGACTGCAGCTCTGGAGGTGAGTGGAGGATAAGACCTGATGTAACAGCAGAATAGTGAGTGCAGCTCTGGAGGTGACTGGAGGATAGGACACGATGTAACAGCAGAATAGTGAGTGCAGCTCTGGAGGTGACTGGAGGATAAGACATGATGTAACAGCAGAATAGTGACTGCAGCTCTGGAGATGAGTGGAGGATAAGACATGATGTAACAGCAGAATAGTGACTGCAGCTCTGGAGGTGACTGGAAGATAAGACATGATTTAACAGCAGAATGGTGAGTGCAGCTCTGTACGTGACTGGAGGATAAGACATGATGTAACAGCAGAATGGTGAATTCAGCTCTGGAGGTAACTGGAGGATAAGACACGATGTAACAGTAGAATAGTGAGTGCATCTCTGGAGGTGAATGGAGGATAAGACCTGATGTAACAGCAGAATAGTGACAGCAGCTCTGGAGGTGACTGGAGGAAAAGACATGATGTAACAGCAGAATAGTGAGTGCAGCTCTGGAGGTGAGTGGAGGATAAGACCTGATGTAACAGCAGAATAGTGACTGCAGCTCTGGAGGTGGCTGGAGGATAAGACACGATGTAACAGCAGAATAGTGACTGCAGCTCTGGAGGTGACTGGAGGATAAGACACGATGTAACGGCAGAATAGTGACTGCAGCTCTGGAGGTGACTGGAGGATAAGACATGAAGTAACAGCAGAATAGAGAGTGCAGCTCTTGAGGTGATTGGAGGAATATAGATGATGTAACAGCAGAATAGTGACTGCAGCTCTGGAGATGAGTGGAGGATAAGACATGATGTAACAGCAGAATGGTGAATTCAGCTCTGGAGGTAACTGGAGGATAAGACACGATGTAACAGTAGAATAGAGAGTGCATCTCTGGAGGTGAATGGAGGATAAGACCTGATGTAACAGCAGAATAGTGACAGCAGCTCTGGAGGTGACTGGAGGAAAAGACATGATGTAACAGCAGAATAGTGAGTGCAGCTCTGGAGGTGAGTGGAGGATAAGACCTGATGTAACAGCAGAATAGTGACTGCAGCTCTGGAGGTGGCTGGAGGATAAGACACGATGTAACAGCAGAATAGTGAGTGCAGCTCTGGAGGTGGCTGGAGGATAAGACATGATGTAACAGCAGAACAGTGACTGCAGCTCTGGAGGTGACTGAAGGATAAGACATGAAATAACAGCAGAATAGTGAGTGCAGCTCTGGAGTTGACTGGACGATAAGATACGATGTAACAGCAGAATAGAGAGTGCAGCTCTTGAGGTGACTGGAGGAATATAGATGATGTAACAGCAGAATAGTGACTGCAGCTCTGGAGGTGACTGGAGGATAAGACAGGATGTAACAGCAGAATAGTGACTGGAGCTCTGGAGGTGACTGGAGGATAAGACAGGATGTAACAGCAGAATGGTGAATTCAGCTCTGGAGGATAATACACGATGTAACAGTAGAATAGTGACTGTAGCTCTGGAGGTGGCTGGAGGATAATAGATGATGTAACAGCAGAATAGTAACTGTAGCTCTGGAGGTGACTGGAGGATAAGACATGATGTAACAGCAGAATAGTGAGTGCAGCTCTGGAGGTGACTGGAGGATAAGACATGATGTAACAGCAGAATAGTGACAGGAGCTCTGGAGGTAACTGGAGTATAAGACACGATGTAACAGCAGAATAGTGAGTGCAGCTCTGGAGGTGACTGGAGGATAAGACACGATGTAACAGCAGAATAGTCAGTGCAGCTCTGGAGGTGACTGGTAGATAGGACATGAGGTAACAGCAGAATAGTGAGTGCAGCTCTGGAGGTGACTGGAGGATAAGACATGATGTAACAGCAAAATAGTGAGTGCAGTTCTTGAGGTGACTGGAGGATAAGACACAATGTAACAGCAGAAAAGTGAGTTCAGCTCTTGAGGTGACTGGAGGATAAGACATGAAGTAACAGCATAATAGTGAGTGCAGCTCTGGAGGTGACTGGAGGATAAGACATGATGTAACAGCAGAATAGTGACTGCAGCTCTGGAGATGAGTGGAGGATAAGACATGAAGTAACAGCATAATAGTGAGTGCAGCTCTGGAGGTGACTGGAGGACAAGACACGATGTAACAGCAGAATAGTGACTGCAGCTCATGAGGTGACTGGAGGATAAGACATGATGTAACAGCAGAATAGTCAGTGCATCTCTTGAGGTGACTGGAGGATAAGACCTGATGTAACAACAGAATAGTGACAGCAGCTCTGGAGGTGACTGGAGGATAAGACCTGATGTAACATCAGAATAGTGACTGCAGCTCTGGAGGTGAGTGGAGGATAAGACCTGATGTAACAGCAGAATAGTGACTGCAGCTCTGGAGGTGGCTGGAGGATAAGACACGATGTAACAGCAGAATAGTGACTGCAGCTCTGGATGTGACTGGAGGATAAGACACGATGTAACGGCAGAATAGTGACTGCAGCTCTGGAGGAGACTGGAGGATAAGACATGATGTAACAGCAGAATAGTGAGTGCCGCTGTGGAGGTGGCTGGAGGATAAGACATGATTTAACAGCAGAATAGTGAGTGCAGCTCTGGAGTTGACTGGAGGATAAGATACGATGTAACAGCAGAATAGTGAGTGCAGCTCTGGAGGTGACTGGAGGATAAGACATGATGTAACAGTGGAATAGTGATTGCAGCTCTGGAGGTGACAGGAGGATAAGACACGATGTAACAGCAGAATAATGATTGCAGCTCTGGAGGTGACTGGAGGATAAGACCTGATGTAACAGCAGAATAGTGACTGCAGCTCTAGAGGTGGCTGGAGGATAAGACACCATGTAACAGCAGAATGGTGAGTGCAGCTCTGTAGGTGACTGGAGGATAAGACATGATGTAACAGCAGAATGGTGAATTCAGCTCTGGAGGTAACTGGAGGATAAGACACGATTTAACAGTAGAATAGTGAGTGCATCTCTGGAGGTGAATGGAGGATAAGACCTGATGTAACAGCAGAATAGTGACAGCAGCTCTGGAGGTGACTGGAGGATAAGACATGATGTAGCAGCAGAATAGTGACTGCAGCTCTGGAGGTGAGTGGAGGATAAGACCTGATGTAACAGCAGAATAGTGACTGCAGCTCTAGAGGTGGCTGGAGGATAAGACACCATGTAACAGCAGAATAGTGACTGCAGCTCTGGAGGTGACTGGAGGATAGGACACGATGTAACAGCAGAATAGTGAGTGCAGCTCTGGAGGTGACTGGAGGATAAGACATGATGTAACAGCAGAATAGTGAGTGCAGCTCTGAAGGTGGCTGGAGGATAAGACATGATTTAAAAGCAGAAGAGTGAGTGCAGCTCTGGAGGTGACTGGAGGATAGGATACGATGTAACAGAAGAATAGTGAGTGCAGCTCTGGAGGTGACTGGAGGATAAGACACGATGTAACGGCAGAATAGTGACTGCAGCTCTGGAGGAGACTGGAGGATAAGACATGATTTAACAGCAGAATAGTGAGTGCAGCTCTGGAGGTGGCTGGAGGATAAGACATGATTTAACAGCAAACCAGGCAATGTGAACTGAGGTCTAAGATGGTAGACATGCAAGAAATAGGAGCATGTTCACACTAGCAAAAAAGAAACAAAACCTACAAAAGACAAAAATATATCTCATACCCTACCATCATTATATATAAATGTAAAGCAAAGTTGCATAATAAATATAGGGTACTTAGTGAACTATTTTTGATCAAAAAAAGTATACAAGCCGTCCCACCAGCGGCAAGGTGACCCTAAATTGGGACGGTACCTATACTGCCTATATTAAAAACCTTACTGTATATCAAAGTTGAAGCAATGCATATAAAAGGGTAGACAAATAGGACCGGGTCCCAACTCCAGACCACCCAGGCCCGTGGTAAGCTACATATATACCAGTCAGCTCAACAAAGGGGATGCCACACCCTTAAATTGCACAGAATGCAAACAAGACAAAAAAACAGGCAATGTGAACTGAGGTCTAAGATGGTAGACATGCAAGAAATAGGAGCATGTTCACACTAGCAAAAAAGAAGCAAAACCTACAAAAGACAAAAATATATCTCATACCCTACCATCATTATATATAAATGTAAAGCAAAATTGCATAATAAATATAGGGTACTTAGTGAACTATTTTTGATCAAAAAGTATACAAGCCGTCCCACCAGCGGCAAGGTGACCCTAAATTGGGACGGTACCTATACTGCCTATATTAAAAACCTTACTGTATATCAAAGTTGAAGTAATGCATATAAAAGGGTAAACAAATAGGACCGGGTCCCAACTCCAGACCACCTAGGCCCGTGGTAAGCTACATATATACCAGTCAGCTCAACAAAGGGGATGCCACACCCTTAAATTGCACAGAATGCAAACAAGACAAAACCAAGCAATGTGAACTATATTTATTATGCAACTTTGCTTTACATTTATATATAATGATGGTAGGGTATGAGATATATTTTTGTCTTTTGTAGGTTTTGCTTCTTTTTGCTAGTGTGAACATGCTCCTATTTCTTGCATGTCTACCATCTTAGACCTCAGTTCACATTGCTTGGTTTTTTGTCTTGTTTGCATTCTGTGCAATTTAAGGGTGTGGCATCCCCTTTGTTGAGCTTACTGGTATATATGTAGCTTACCACGGGCCTAGGTGGTCTGGAGTTGGGACCCGGTCCTATTTGTCTACCCTTTTATATGCATTACTTCAACTTTGATATACAGTAAGGTTTTTAATATAGGCAGTATAGGTACCGTCCCAATTTAGGGTCACCTTGCCGCTGGTGGGACGGCTTGTATACTTTTTTTGATCAAAAATAGTTCACTAAGTACCCTATATTTATTATGCAACTTTGCTTTACATTTATATATAATGATGGTAGGGTATGAGATATATTTTTGTCTTTTGTCTTTTGTAGGTTTTGTTTCTTTTTTGCTAGTGTGAACATGCTCCTATTTCTTGCATGTCTACCATCTTAGACCTCAGTTCACATTGCCTGGTTTTTTGTCTTGTTTGCATTCTGTGCAATTTAAGGGTGTGGCATCCCCTTTGTTGAGCTGACTGGTATATATGTAGCTTACCACGGGCCTGGGTGGTCTGGAGTTGGGACCCGGTCCTATTTGTCTACCCTTTTATATGCATTGCTTCAACTTTGATATACAGTAAGGTTTTTAATATAGGCAGTATAGGTACCGTCCCAATTAAGGGTCACCTTGCCGCTGGTGGGACGGCTTGTATACTTTTTTTGATCAAAAATAGTTCACTAAGTACCCTATATTTATTATGCAACTTTGCTTTACATTTATATATAATGATGGTAGGGTATGAGATATATTTTTGTCTTTTGTCTTTTGTAGGTTTTATGATTTAACAGCAGAATAGTGAGTGCAGCTCTGGAGTTGACTGGAGGATAAGATACGATGTAACAGCAGAATAGTGAGTGCAGCTCTGGAGTTGACTGGAGGATAAGATACGATGTAACAGCAGAATAGTGAGTGCAGCTCTGGAGGTGACTGGAGGATAAGACATGATGTAACAGTGGAATAGTAATTGCAGCTCTGGAGGTAACAGTAGGATAAGACACGATGTAACAGCAGAATAATGATTGCAGCTCTGGAGGTGACTGGAGGATAAGACCTGATGTAACAGTAGAATAGTGACTGCAGCTCTGGAGGTGAGTGGAAGATAAGACATGATTTAACAGCAGAATGGTGAGTGCAGCTCTGTAGGTGACTGGAGGATAAGACATGATGTAACAGCAGAATGATGAATTCAGCTCTGGAGGTAACTGGAGGATAAGACACGATGTAACAGTAGAATAGTGAGTCCATCTCTGGAGGTGAATGGAGGATAAGACCTGATGTAACAGCAGAATAGTGACAGCAGCTCTGGAGGTGACTGGAGGATAAGACATGATGTAACAGCAGAATAGTGACTGCAGCTCTGGAGGTGAGTGGAGGATAAGACCTGATGTAACAGCAGAATAGTGACTGCAGCTCTGGAGGTGACTGGAAGATAAGACATGATGTAACAGCAGAATAGTGAGTGCAGTTCTGGAGGTGGCTGGAGGATAAGACATGATGTAACAGCAGAACAGTGACTGCAGCTCTGGAGGTGACTGAAGGATAAAACATGAAGTAACAGCAGAATAGTGAGTGCAGCTCTGGAGTTGACTGGACGATAAGATACGATGTAACAGCAGAATACAGAGTGCAGCTCTTGAGGTGACTGGAGGAATATAGAAGATGTAACAGCAGAATAGTGACTGCAGCTCTGGAGGTGACTGGAGGATAAGACAGGATGTAACAGTAGAATAGTGATTGCAGCTCTGGAGGTGACAGGAGGATAAGACCTGATGTAACAGCAGAATAGTGACTGCAGCTCTGGAGGTGACTGGAAGATAAGACATGATGTAAAAGCAGAATGGTGAATTCAGCTCTGGAGGTAACTGGAGGATAATACACGATGTAACAGTAGAATAGTGACTGTAGCTCTGGAGGTGGCTGGAGGATAATAGATGATGTAACAGCAGAATAGTGACTGCAGCTCTGGAGGTGACAGGAGGATAAGACATGATGTAACAGCAGAATGGTGACTTCAGCTCTGGAGGTGACAGGAGGATAAGACACGATGAAACAGCAGAATAGTGACTACAGCTCAGGAGGTGACTGGAGGATAAGACACGATGAAACAGCAGATTAGTGACTGCAGCTCTGGAGGTGGCTGGAGGATAAGAAATGATGTAACAGCAGAATAGTGACTACAGCTCTGGAGGTGACTGGAGGATAAGACACAATGTAACAGCAGAATGATGAGTGCAGCTCTGGAGGTGACTGGAGGATAAGGCCTGATGTAACAGCAGAATAGTGACGCAGCTCTGGAGGTGACTGGAGGATAAGACACGACGTAACAGCAGAATAGTGAGAGCAGCTCTGGAGGTGACTGGAGGATAAGACGTGATGTAAAAGCAGAATAGTGAGTGCAGCTCTGGAGGTGACTGGAGGATAAAACATGATGTAACAGCAGAATAGAGAGTGCAGCTCTTGAGGTGAGTGGAGGATAAGACACGATGTAACAGCAGAATAGTGAGTGCAGCTCTGGAGGTGTCTGGAGGATAAGACACGATGTAACAGCAGAATAGTGAGTGCAGATCTGGAGGTGACTGGAGGATAAGACCTGATGTAACAGCAGTATAGAGACACAGCTCTGGAGGTGACTGGAGGATAATACACGATGTAACAGCAGAATAGTGTCTGCAGCTCTGGAGGTGAACGGAGGATAAGACACGATGTAACAGCAGAATAATGACTGCAGCTCTAGAGGTGACTGGAGGATAAGACACGATGTAACAGCAGAATAGAGACTGGAGCTCTGGAGATGACTGGAGTATAAGACACGATGTAACAGCAGAATAGTGACTGCAGCTCTGGAGGTGAATGGAGGATAAGATACGATGTAACAAAATAATAGTGATTGCAGCTCTTGAGGTGACTGGAGGATAAGACACGATGTAACAGCAGAATAGTGAGTGCAGCTCTGGAGGTGTCTGGAGGATAAGACACGATGTAACAGCAGAATAGTGAGTGCAGCTCTGGAGGTGACTGGAGGATAAGACCTTATGAAACAGCAGAATAGAGACCACAGCTCTTGAGGTGACTGGAGGATAAGACACGATGTAACAGCAGAATAGTGAGTGCAGCTCTTGAGGTGACTGGAGGATAAGACACGATGTAACAGCAGAATAGTGAGTGCAGCTCTGGAGGTGGCTGGAGGATAAGACACGATGTAACAGCAGAATAGTGTCTGCAGCTCTGGAGGTGTCTGGAGGATATGACACGATGTAACAGCAGAATAGTGAGTGCAGCTCTGGAGGTGGCTGGAGGATAAGACACGATGTAACAGCAGAACAGTGACTGCAGCTCTGGAGGTGACTGGAGGATAAGACCTGATGTAACAGCAGAATAGGGAGTGCAGATCTGGAGGTGACTGGAGGATAAGACCTGATGTAACAGCAGAATAGAGACGCAGCTCTGGAGGCGACTGGAGGATAAGACACGATGTAACAGCAGAATAGTGTCTGCAGCTCTGGAGGTGACTGGAGGATAAGACACGATGTAACAGCAGAATAGTGTCTGCAGCTCTGGAGGTGTCTGGAGGATAAGACACGATGTAACAGCAGAATAGTGACTGCAGCTCTGGAGGTGAACGGAGGATAAGACACGATGTAACAGCAGAATAGTGACTGCAGCTCTGGAGGTGAATGGAGGATAAGATACGATGTAACAAAATAATAGTGAGTGCAGCTCTTGAGGTGACTGGAGGATAAGACACGATGTAACAGCAGAATAGTGACTGCAGCTCTGGAGGTGACTGGAGGATAAGACACGATGTAACAGCAGAATAGTGTCTGCAGCTCTGGAGGTGACTGGAGGATAAGACACGATGTAACAGCAGAATAGTGTCTGTAGCTCTGGAGGTGACTGGAGGATAAGACACGATGTAACAGCAGAATAGTGACTGCAGGTCTGGAGGTGAACGGAGGATAAGACACGATGTAACAGCAGAATAGTGACTGCAGCTCTGGAGGTGAATGGAGGATAAGATACGATGTAACAAAATAATAGTGAGTGCAGCTCTTGAGGTGACTGGAGGATAAGACACGATGTAACAGCAGAATAGTGAGTGCAGCTCTGGAGGTGTCTGGAGGATAAGACACGATGTAACAGCAGAATAGTGAGTGCAGATCTGGAGGTGACTGGAGGATAAGACCTGATGTAACAGCAGTATAGAGACGCAGCTCTGGAGGTGACTGGAGGATAATACACGATGTAACAGCAGAATAGTGTCTGCAGCTCTGGAGGTGAACGGAGGATAAGACACGATGTAACAGCAGAATAATGACTGCAGCTCTAGAGGTGACTGGAGGATAAGACACGATGTAACAGCAGAATAGAGACTGGAGCTCTGGAGATGACTGGAGTATAAGACACGATGTAACAGCAGAATAGTGACTGCAGCTCTGGAGGTGAATGGAGGATAAGATACGATGTAACAAAATAATAGTGATTGCAGCTCTTGAGGTGACTGGAGGATAAGACACGATGTAACAGCAGAATAGTGAGTGCAGCTCTGGAGGTGACTGGAGGATAAGACCTTATGAAACAGCAGAATAGAGACCACAGCTCTTGAGGTGACTGGAGGATAAGACACGATGTAACAGCAGAATAGTGAGTGCAGCTCTTGAGGTGACTGGAGGATAAGACACGATGTAACAGCAGAATAGTGACTACAGCTCAGGAGGTGACTGGAGGATAAGACACGATGAAACAGCAGAATAGTGACTGCAGCTCTGGAGGTGGCTGGAGGATAAGAAATGATGTAACAGCAGAAAAGAGACTACAGCTCTGGAGGTGGCTGGAGGATAAGACATGATGTAACAGCAGAATAGTGACTACAGCTCTGGAGGTGACTGGAGGATAAGACAAAATGTAACAGCAGAATGATGAGTGCAGCTCTGGAGGTGACTGGAGGATAAGAGGCGATGTAACAGCAGAATAGTGGGTGCAGCTCTGGAGGTGACTGGAGGATAAGACGTGATGTAACAGCAGAATAGTGGGTGCAGCTCTGGAGGTGACTGGAGGATAAAACATGATGTAACAGCAGAATAGAGAGTGCAGCTCTGGAGGTGACTGGAGGATATGACATGATGTAACAGCAGAATAGTGGGTGCAGCTCTGGAGGTGACTGGAGGATAAAACATGATGTAACAGCAGAATAGAGAGGGCAGCTCTGGAGGTGACTGGAGGATATGACATGATGTAACAGCAGAACAGTGACTGCAGCTCTGGAGGTGACTGGAGGATAAGATACGATGTAACAGCAGAATAGTGAGTGCAGCTATGGAGGTGACTGGAGGATAAGACGTGATGTAACAGCAGAATATAGACTGCAGCTCTGGAGATGACTGGAGTATAAGACACGATGTAACAAAATAATAGTGAGTTCAGCTCTTGACGTGACTGAAGGATAAGACACGATGTAACAGCAGAATAGTGACTGCAGCTCTGGAGGTGTCTGGAGGATAAGACACGATGTAACAGCAGAATATTGAGTGCAGCTCTGGAAGTGAACGGAGGATAAGACACGATGTAACAGCAGAATAGTGATTGCAGCTCTGGAGGTGACTGGAGGATAAGACACTATGAAACAACAGAATAGTGTCTGCAGCTCTGGAGGTGTCTGGAGGATAAGACACGATGTAACAGCAGAATAGTGAGTACAGCTCTGGAGGTGAACGGAGGATAAGATACGATGTAACAGCAGAATAGTGACTGCAGCTCTGCAGGTGACTGGAGGATAAGACACGATGTAACAGCAGAATAGTGAGTGCAGCTCTGGAGGTGAACGGAGGATAAGACACGATGTAACAGCAGAATAGAGACTGGAGCTCTGGAGGTGAATGGAGGATAAGATACGATGTAACAAAATAATATTGAGTGCAGCTCTTGAGGTGACTGGAGGATAAGACACGATGTAACAGCAGAATAGTGAGTGCAGATCTGGAGGTGACTGGAGGATAAGACACGATGTAACAGCAGAATAGTGTCTGCAGCTCTGGAGGTGTCTGGAGGATAAGACACGATGTAACAGCAGAATAGTGAGTGCAGCTCTGGAGGTGGCTGGAGGATAAGACACGATGTAACAGCAGAATAGTGTCTGCAGCTCTGGAGGTGTCTGGAGGATAAGACACGATGTAACAGCAGAATAGTGACTGCAGCTGTGGAGGTGACTGGAGGATAAGACACGATGTAACAGCAGAATAGTGAGTGCAGATCTGGAGGTGACTGGAGGATAAGACCTGATGTAACAGCAGAATAGAGACACAGGTCTGGAGGTGACTGGAGGATAAGACACGATGTAACAGCAGAATAGTGTCTGCAGCTCTGGAGGTGTCTGGAGGATAAGACACGATGTAACAGCAGAATAGTGAGTGCAGCTCTGGAGGTGGCTGGAGGATAAGACACGATGTAACAGCAGAATAGTCACTGCAGCTCTGGAGGTGACTGGAGGATAAGACACGATGTAACAGCAGAATAGTGATTGCAGCTCTGGAGGTGACTGGAGGATAAGACACGATGTAACAGCAGAATAGTGTCTGCAGCTCTGGAGGTGTCTGGAGGATAAGACACGATGTAACAGCAGAATAGTGACTGCAGCTCTGGAGGTGAACGGAGGATAAGACACGATGTAACAGCAGAATAGTGACTGCAGCTCTGGAGGTGAATGGAGGATAAGATACGATGTAACAAAATAAGTGAGTGCAGCTCTTGAGGTGACTGGAGGATAAGACACGATGTAACAGCAGAATAGTGAGTGCAGCTCTGGAGGTGTCTGGAGGATAAGACACGATGTAACAGCAGAATAGTGAGTGCAGATCTGGAGGTGACTGGAGGATAAGAACTGATGTAACAGCAGAATAGAGACGCAGCTCTGGAGGTGACTGGAGGATAATACACGATGTAACAGCAGAATAGTGTCTGCAGCTCTGGAGGTGTCTGGAGGATAAGACACGATGTAACAGCAGAATACTGAGTGCAGCTCTGGAGGTGGCTGGAGGATAAGACACGATGTAACAGCAGAATAGTGACTGCAGCTCTGGAGGTGACTGGAGGATAAGACACGATGTAACAGCAGAATAGTGAGTGCAGCTCTGGAGATGACTGGAGGATAAGACCTTATGAAACAGCAGAATAGAGACCACAGCTCTTGAGGTGACTGGAGGATAAGACACGATGTAACAGCAGAATAGTGAGTGCAGCTCTTGAGGTGACTGGAGGATAAGACACGATGTAACAGCAGAATAGCGTCTGCAGCTCTGGAGGTGTCTGGAGTATAAGACACGATGTAACAGCAGAATAGTGAGTGCAGCTCTGGAGGTGGCTAGAGGATAAGACACGATGTAACAGCAGAATAGTGACTGCAGCTCTGGAGGTGTCTGGAGAATAAGACACGATGTAACATCAGAATAGTGAGTGCAGATCTGGAGGTGACTGGAGGATAAGACCTGATGTAACAGCAGAATAGTGACGCAGCTCTGGAGGTGACTGGAGGATAAGACATGATGTAACAGCAAAATTGAGATTACAGCTCGGGAGGTGACTGGAGGATAAGACACGATGTAACAGCAGAATAGTAATTGCAGCTCTGGAGGCGACTGGAGGATAAGACATGATGTAACAGCAGAATAGTGAGTGCAGCTCTTGAGGTCACTGGAGGATAAGACACGATATTACAGCAGAATAGTGAGTGCAGCTCTGGAGGTGACTGGGGGATAAGACATGATGTAACAGCAGAATAATGACTGCAGCTGTGGAGGTCACTGGAAGATAGGACATGATGTAAGAGTAGAATAGTGACTGCAGCTCTGGAGGTGACTGGAGGATAAGACATGATGTAACAGCAGAATAGTGACTGCAGCTCGGGAGGTGGCTGGAGGATAAGACATGATGTAACAGCAGAATAGTGACTACAGCTCTGGAGGATAAGACACAGTGTAACAGCAGAATGGTGAGTGCAGCTTTGGAGGTGACTGGAGGATAAGACACGATGTAACAGCAGAATAGTGAGTGTAGCTCTGGAGGTGATTGGAGGATAAGACCTGATGTAACAGCAGAATAGTGACTGCAGCTCTGGAGGTGACTGTAGGATAAGACACGATGTAACAGCAGAATAGTGACTGCAGCTCTGGAGTTTACTGGAGGATAAGACACGATGTAACAGCAGAATAGTGAGTGCAGCTCTGAAGGTGGCTGGAGGATAAGACACGATGTAACAGCAGAATAGTGACTGCAGCTCTGGAGGTGACTGGAGGATAAGACATGAAGCAATAGCATAATAGTGAGTGCAGCTCTGGAGGTGACTGGAGGACAAGACACGATGTAACAGCAGAATAGTGACTGCAGCTCTTGAGGTGACTGGAGGATAAGACACGATGTAATAGCAGAATAGTGACTGCAGCTCTTGAGGTGACTGGAGGATAAGACACGATGTAACAGCAGAAGAGTGAGTGCAGCTCTGGAGGTGACAGGAGGATAAGACACGATGTAACGGCAGAATAGGGACTACAGCTTGGGAGGTGACTGGAGGATAAGACACGATGTAACAGCAGAATAGTGATTGCAGCTCTGGAGGAGACTGGAGGATAAGACATGATGTAACAGCAGAATAGTGAGTGCAGCTCTTGAGGATAAGACACGATATTACAGCAGAATAGTGACTGCAGCTCTGGAAATGAATGGAGGATAAGACTTGATGTAACACCAGAATAGTGACTGCAGCTCTGGAGGTGACTGGAAGATAGGACATGATTTAACAGCAGAATAGTGATTGCAGCTCTGGAGGTGACTGGAAGATAGGTCATAATGTAACAGCAGAAGAGTGACTGCAGCTCTGGAGGTGACTGGAGGATAAGACATGATGTAACAGCAGAATAGTGACTGCAGCTCTGGAGGTGGCTGGAGTGTAAGACATGATGTAACAGCAAAATAGTGACTACAGCTCTGGAGGTGACTGGAGGATAAGAAACAATGTAACAGCAGAATGGTGAGTGCAGCTCAGGAGGTGACTGGAGGATAAGACTCGATGTAACAGCAGAATAGTGACTGCAGCTCTGGAGGTGACTGGAAGATAAGACACGATGTAACAGCAGAACAGTGTCTGCAGCTCTGGAGGTGACTGGAGGATAAGACACGATGTAACAGCAGAATAGTGTCTGCAGCTCTGGAGGTGACTGGAGGATAAGACACGATGTAACAGCAGAATAGTGTCTGCAGCTCTGGAGGTGTCTGGAGGATAAGACACGATCTAACAGCAGATTAGTGACTGCAGCTCTGGAGGTGAACGGAGGATAAGACACGATGTAACAGCAGAATAGTGACTGCAGCTCTGGAGGTGAATGGAGCATAAGATACGATGTAACAAAATAATAGTGAGTGCAGCTCTTGAGGTGACTGGAGGATAAGACACGATGTAACAGCAGAATAGTGAGTGCAGCTCTGGAGGTGTCTGGAGGATAAGACACGATGTAACAGCAGAATAGTGAGTGCAGATCTGGAGGTGACTGGAGGATAAGACCTGATGTAACAGCAGTATAGAGACGCAGCTCTGGAGGTGACTGGAGGATAATACACGATGTAACAGCAGAATAGTGTCTGCAGCTCTGGAGGTGAACGGAGGATAAGACACGATGTAACAGCAGAATAATGACTGCAGCTCTAGAGGTGACTGGAGGATAAGACACGATGTAACAGCAGAATAGAGACTGGAGCTCTGGAGATGACTGGAGTATAAGACACGATGTAACAGCAGAATAGTGAGTGCAGCTCTGGAGGTGACTGGAGGATAAGACCTTATGAAACAGCAGAATAGAGACCACAGCTCTTGAGGTGACTGGAGGATAAGACACGATGTAACAGCAGAATAGTGAGTGCAGCTCTTGAGGTGACTGGAGGATAAGACACGATGTAACAGCAGAATAGTGACTACAGCTCAGGAGGTGACTGGAGGATAAGACACGATGAAACAGCAGAATAGTGACTGCAGCTCTGGAGGTGGCTGGAGGATAAGACATGATGTAACAGCAGAATAGTGACTACAGCTCTGGAGGTGACTGGAGGATAAGACAAAATGTAACAGCAGAATGATGAGTGCAGCTCTGGAGGTGACTGGAGGATAAGAGGCGATGTAACAGCAGAATAGTGGGTGCAGCTCTGGAGGTGACTGGAGGATAAGACGTGATGTAACAGCAGAATAGTGGGTGCAGCTCTGGAGGTGACTGGAGGATAAAACATGATGTAACAGCAGAATAGAGAGTGCAGCTCTGGAGGTGACTGGAGGATATGACATGATGTAACAGCAGAATAGTGGGTGCAGCTCTGGAGGTGACTGGAGGATAAAACATGATGTAACAGCAGAATAGAGAGTGCAGCTCTGGAGGTGACTGGAGGATAAGACGTGATGTAACAGCAGAATATAGACTGCAGCTCTGGAGATGACTGGAGTATAAGACACGATGTAACAAAATAATAGTGAGTTCAGCTCTTGACGTGACTGAAGGATAAGACACGATGTAACAGCAGAATAGTGACTGCAGCTCTGGAGGTGTCTGGAGGATAAGACACGATGTAACAGCAGAATATTGAGTGCAGCTCTGGAAGTGAACGGAGGATAAGACACGATGTAACAGCAGAATAGTGATTGCAGCTCTGGAGGTGACTGGAGGATAAGACACTATGAAACAACAGAATAGTGTCTGCAGCTCTGGAGGTGTCTGGAGGATAAGACACGATGTAACAGCAGAATAGTGAGTGCAGCTCTGCAGGTGACTGGAGGATAAGACACGATGTAACAGCAGAATAGAGACAGGAGCTCTGGAGATCACTGGAGTATAAGACACGATGTAACAGCAGAATAGTGACTGCAGCTCTGGAGGTGAATGGAGGATAAGATACGATGTAACAAAATAATATTGAGTGCAGCTCTTGAGGTGAGTGGAGGATAAGACACGATGTAACAGCAGAATAGTGAGTGCAGCTCTGGACGTGAACGGAGGATAAGACACGATGTAACAGCAGAATAGAGACTGGAGCTCTGGAGGTGAATGGAGGATAAGATACGATGTAACAGCAGAATAGTGACTGCAGCTCTGGAGGATAAGACACGATGTAACAGCAGAATATTGAGTGCAGCTCTGGAAGTGAACGGAGGATAAGACACGATGTAACAGCAGAATAGTGATTGCAGCTCTGGAGGTGACTGGAGGATAAGACACTATGAAACAACAGAATAGTGTCTGCAGCTCTGGAGGTGTCTGGAGGATAAGACACGATGTAACAGCAGAATAGTGAGTACAGCTCTGGAGGTGAACGGAGGATAAGATACGATGTAACAGCAGAATAGTGACTGCAGCTCTGCAGGTGACTGGAGGATAAGACACGATGTAACAGCAGAATAGTGAGTGCAGCTCTGGAGGTGAACGGAGGATAAGACACGATGTAACAGCAGAATAGAGACTGGAGCTCTGGAGGTGAATGGAGGATAAGATACGATGTAACAAAATAATATTGAGTGCAGCTCTTGAGGTGACTGGAGGATAAGACACGATGTAACAGCAGAATAGTGAGTGCAGATCTGGAGGTGACTGGAGGATAAGACACGATGTAACAGCAGAATAGTGTCTGCAGCTCTGGAGGTGTCTGGAGGATAAGACACGATGTAACAGCAGAATAGTGAGTGCAGCTCTGGAGGTGACTGGAGGATAAGACACGATGTAACAGCAGAATAGTGACTGCAGCTGTGGAGGTGACTGGAGGATAAGACACGATGTAACAGCAGAATAGTGAGTGCAGATCTGGAGGTGACTGGAGGATAAGACCTGATGTAACAGCAGAATAGAGACACAGGTCTGGAGGTGACTGGAGGATAAGACACGATGTAACAGCAGAATAGTGTCTGCAGCTCTGGAGGTGTCTGGAGGATAAGACACGATGTAACAGCAGAATAGTGAGTGCAGCTCTGGAGGTGGCTGGAGGATAAGACACGATGTAACAGCAGAATAGTCACTGCAGCTCTGGAGGTGACTGGAGGATAAGACACGATGTAACAGCAGAATAGTGATTGCAGCTCTGGAGGTGACTGGAGGATAAGACACGATGTAACAGCAGAATAGTGTCTGCAGCTCTGGAGGTGTCTGGAGGATAAGACACGATGTAACAGCAGAATAGTGACTGCAGCTCTGGAGGTGAACGGAGGATAAGACACGATGTAACAGCAGAATAGTGACTGCAGCTCTGGAGGTGAATGGAGGATAAGATACGATGTAACAAAATAAGTGAGTGCAACTCTTGAGGTGACTGGAGGATAAGACACGATGTAACAGCAGAATAGTGACTGCAGCTCTGGAGGTGAATGGAGGATAAGATACGATGTAACAAAATAAGTGAGTGCAGCTCTTGAGGTGACTGGAGGATAAGACACGATGTAAAAGCAGAATAGTGAGTGCAGCTCTGGAGGTGTCTGGAGGATAAGACACGATGTAACAGCAGAATAGTGAGTGCAGATCTGGAGGTGACTGGAGGATAAGAACTGATGTAACAGCAGAATAGAGACGCAGCTCTGGAGGTGACTGGAGGATAATACACGATGTAACAGCAGAATAGTGTCTGCAGCTCTGGAGGTGTCTGGAGGATAAGACACGATGTAACAGCAGAATAGTGAGTGCAGCTCTGGAGGTGGCTGGAGGATAAGACACGATGTAACAGCAGAATAGTGACTGCAGCTCTGGAGGTGACTGGAGGATAAGACACGATGTAACAGCAGAATAGTGAGTGCAGCTCTGGAGATGACTGGAGGATAAGACCTTATGAAACAGCAGAATAGAGACCACAGCTCTTGAGGTGACTGGAGGATAAGACACGATGTAACAGCAGAATAGTGAGTGCAGCTCTTGAGGTGACTGGAGGATAAGACACGATGTAACAGCAGAATAGCGTCTGCAGCTCTGGAGGTGTCTGGAGTATCAGACACGATGTAACAGCAGAATAGTGAGTGCAGCTCTGGAGGTGGCTAGAGGATAAGACACGATGTAACAGCAGAATAGTGACTGCAGCTCTGGAGGTGTCTGGAGAATAAGACACGATGTAACATCAGAATAGTGAGTGCAGATCTGGAGGTGACTGGAGGATAAGACCTGATGTAACAGCAGAATAGTGACGCAGCTCTGGAGGTGACTGGAGGATAAGACATGATGTAACAGCAAAATTGAGATTACAGCTCGGGAGGTGACTGGAGGATAAGACACGATGTAACAGCAGAATAGTAATTGCAGCTCTGGAGGCGACTGGAGGATAAGACATGATGTAACAGCAGAATAGTGAGTGCAGCTCTTGAGGTCACTGGAGGATAAGACACGATATTACAGCAGAATAGTGAGTGCAGCTCTGGAGGTGACTGGGGGATAAGACCTGATGTAACAGCAGAATAATGACTGCAGCTGTGGAGGTCACTGGAAGATAGGACATGATGTAAGAGTAGAATAGTGACTGCAGCTCTGGAGGTGACTGGAGGATAAGACATGATGTAACAGCAGAATAGTGACTGCAGCTCGGGAGGTGGCTGGAGGATAAGACATGATGTAACAGCAGAATAGTGACTACAGCTCTGGAGGATAAGACACAGTGTAACAGCAGAATGGTGAGTGCAGCTTTGGAGGTGACTGGAGGATAAGACACGATGTAACAGCAGAATAGTGAGTGTAGCTCTGGAGGTGATTGGAGGATAAGACCTGATGTAACAGCAGAATAGTGACTGCAGCTCTGGAGGTGACTGTAGGATAAGACACGACGTAACAGCAGAATAGTGACTGCAGCTCTGGAGTTTACTGGAGGATAAGACACGATGTAACAGCAGAATAGTGAGTGCAGCTCTGAAGGTGGCTGGAGGATAAGACACGATGTAACAGCAGAATAGTGACTGCAGCTCTGGAGGTGACTGGAGGATAAGACATGAAGCAATAGCATAATAGTGAGTGCAGCTCTGGAGGTGACTGGAGGACAAGACACGATGTAACAGCAGAATAGTGACAGCAGCTTTTGAGGTGACTGGAGGATAAGACACGATGTAATAGCAGAATAGTGACTGCAGCTCTTGAGGTGACTGGAGGATAAGACACGATGTAACAGCAGAAGAGTGAGTGCAGCTCTGGAGGTGACAGGAGGATAAGACACGATGTAACGGCAGAATAGGGACTACAGCTTGGGAGGTGACTGGAGGATAAGACACGATGTAACAGCAGAATAGTGATTGCAGCTCTGGAGGAGACTGGAGGATAAGACATGATGTAACAGCAGAATAGTGAGTGCAGCTCTTGAGGATAAGACACGATATTACAGCAGAATAGTGACTGCAGCTCTGGAAATGAATGGAGGATAAGACTTGATGTAACACCAGAATAGTGACTGCAGCTCTGGAGGTGACTGGAAGATAGGACATGATTTAACAGCAGAATAGTGATTGCAGCTCTGGAGGTGACTGGAAGATAGGTCATAATGTAACAGCAGAAGAGTGACTGCAGCTCTGGAGGTGACTGGAGGATAAGACATGATGTAACAGCAGAATAGTGACTGCAGCTCTGGAGGTGGCTGGAGTGTAAGACATGATGTAACAGCAAAATAGTGACTACAGCTCTGGAGGTGACTGGAGGATAAGAAACAATGTAACAGCAGAATGGTGAGTGCAGCTCAGGAGGTGACTGGAGGATAAGACACGATGTAACAGCAGAATAGTGACTGCAGCTCTGGAGGTGACTGGAGGATAAGACACGATGTAACAGCAGAACAGTGTCTGCAGCTCTGGAGGTGACTGGAGGATAAGACACGATGTAACAGCAGAATAGTGTCTGCAGCTCTGGAGGTGACTGGAGGATAAGACACGATGTAACAGCAGAATAGTGTCTGCAGCTCTGGAGGTGTCTGGAGGATAAGACACGATGTAACAGCAGATTAGTGACTGCAGCTCTGGAGGTGAACGGAGGATAAGACACGATGTAACAGCAGAATAGTGACTGCAGCTCTGGAGGTGAATGGAGGATAAGATACGATGTAACAAAATAATAGTGAGTGCAGCTCTTGAGGTGACTGGAGGATAAGACACGATGTAACAGCAGAATAGTGAGTGCAGCTCTGGAGGTGTCTGGAGGATAAGACACGATGTAACAGCAGAATAGTGAGTGCAGATCTGGAGGTGACTGGAGGATAAGACCTGATGTAACAGCAGTATAGAGACGCAGCTCTGGAGGTGACTGGAGGATAATACACGATGTAACAGCAGAATAGTGTCTGCAGCTCTGGAGGTGAACGGAGGATAAGACACGATGTAACAGCAGAATAATGACTGCAGCTCTAGAGGTGACTGGAGGATAAGACACGATGTAACAGCAGAATAGAGACTGGAGCTCTGGAGATGACTGGAGTATAAGACACGATGTAACAGCAGAATAGTGACTGCAGCTCTGGAGGTGAATGGAGGATAAGATACGATGTAACAAAATAATAGTGATTGCAGCTCTTGAGGTGACTGGAGGATAAGACACGATGTAACAGCAGAATAGTGAGTGCAGCTCTGGAGGTGTCTGGAGGATAAGACACGATGTAACAGCAGAATAGTGAGTGCAGCTCTGGAGGTGACTGGAGGATAAGACCTTATGAAACAGCAGAATAGAGACCACAGCTCTTGAGGTGACTGGAGGATAAGACACGATGTAACAGCAGAATAGTGAGTGCAGCTCTTGAGGTGACTGGAGGATAAGACACGATGTAACAGCAGAATAGTGACTACAGCTCAGGAGGTGACTGGAGGATAAGACACGATGAAACAGCAGAATAGTGACTGCAGCTCTGGAGGTGGCTGGAGGATAAGAAATGATGTAACAGCAGAAAAGAGACTACAGCTCTGGAGGTGGCTGGAGGATAAGACATGATGTAACAGCAGAATAGTGACTACAGCTCTGGAGGTGACTGGAGGATAAGACAAAATGTAACAGCAGAATGATGAGTGCAGCTCTGGAGGTGACTGGAGGATAAGAGGCGATGTAACAGCAGAATAGTGGGTGCAGCTCTGGAGGTGACTGGAGGATAAGACGTGATGTAACAGCAGAATAGTGGGTGCAGCTCTGGAGGTGACTGGAGGATAAAACATGATGTAACAGCAGAATAGAGAGTGCAGCTCTGGAGGTGACTGGAGGATATGACATGACGTAACAGCAGAATAGTGGGTGCAGCTCTGGAGGTGACTGGAGGATAAAACATGATGTAACAGCAGAATAGAGAGTGCAGCTCTGGAGGTGACTGGAGGATAAGACGTGATGTAACAGCAGAATATAGACTGCAGCTCTGGAGATGACTGGAGTATAAGACACGATGTAACAAAATAATAGTGAGTTCAGCTCTTGACGTGACTGAAGGATAAGACACGATGTAACAGCAGAATAGTGACTGCAGCTCTGGAGGTGTCTGGAGGATAAGACACGATGTAACAGCAGAATATTGAGTGCAGCTCTGGAAGTGAACGGAGGATAAGACACGATGTAACAGCAGAATAGTGATTGCAGCTCTGGAGGTGACTGGAGGATAAGACACTATGAAACAACAGAATAGTGTCTGCAGCTCTGGAGGTGTCTGGAGGATAAGACACGATGTAACAGCAGAATAGTGAGTGCAGCTCTGCAGGTGACTGGAGGATAAGACACGATGTAACAGCAGAATAGAGACAGGAGCTCTGGAGATCACTGGAGTATAAGACACGATGTAACAGCAGAATAGTGACTGCAGCTCTGGAGGTGAATGGAGGATAAGATACGATGTAACAAAATAATATTGAGTGCAGCTCTTGAGGTGAGTGGAGGATAAGACACGATGTAACAGCAGAATAGTGAGTGCAGCTCTGGAGGTGAACGGAGGATAAGACACGATGTAACAGCAGAATAGAGACTGGAGCTCTGGAGGTGAATGGAGGATAAGATACGATGTAACAAAATAATATTGAGTGCAGCTCTTGAGGTGACTGGAGGATAAGACACGATGTAACAGCAGAATAGTGAGTGCAGATCTGGAGGTGACTGGAGGATAAGACACGATGTAACAGCAGAATAGTGTCTGCAGCTCTGGAGGTGTCTGGAGGATAAGACACGATGTAACAGCAGAATAGTGAGTGCAGCTCTGGAGGTGGCTGGAGGATAAGACACGATGTAACAGCAGAATAGTGTCTGCAGCTCTGGAGGTGTCTGGAGGATAAGACACGATGTAACAGCAGAATAGTGACTGCAGCTGTAGAGGTGACTGGAGGATAAGACACGATGTAACAGCAGAATAGTGAGTGCAGATCTGGAGGTGACTGGAGGATAAGACCTGATGTAACAGCAGAATAGAGACGCAGGTCTGGAGGTGACTGGAGGATAAGACACGATGTAACAGCAGAATAGTGTCTGCAGCTCTGGAGGTGTCTGGAGGATAAGACACGATGTAACAGCAGAATAGTGAGTGCAGCTCTGGAGGTGGCTGGAGGATAAGACACGATGTAACAGCAGAATAGTGATTGCAGCTCTGGAGGTGACTGGAGGATAAGACACGATGTAACAGCAGAATAGTGTCTGCAGCTCTGGAGGTGTCTGGAGGATAAGACACGATGTAACAGCAGAATAGTGACTGCAGCTCTGGAGGTGAACGGAGGATAAGACACGATGTAACAGCAGAATAGTGACTGCAGCTCTGGAGGTGAATGGAGGATAAGATACGATGTAACAAAATAAGTGAGTGCAGCTCTTGAGGTGACTGGAGGATAAGACACGATGTAACAGCAGAATAGTGAGTGCAGCTCTGGAGGTGTCTGGAGGATAAGACACGATGTAACAGCAGAAGTGAGTGCAGATCTGGAGGTGACTGGAGGATAAGAACTGATGTAACAGCAGAATAGAGACGCAGCTCTGGAGGTGACTGGAGGATAATACACGATGTAACAGCAGAATAGTGTCTGCAGCTCTGGAGGTGTCTGGAGGATAAGACACGATGTAACAGCAGAATAGTGAGTGCAGCTCTGGAGGTGGCTGGAGGATAAGACACGATGTAACAGCAGAATAGTGACTGCAGCTCTGGAGGTGACTGGAGGATAAGACACGATGTAACAGCAGAATAGTGAGTGCAGCTCTGGAGATGACTGGAGGATAAGACCTTATGAAACAGCAGAATAGAGACCACAGCTCTTGAGGTGACTGGAGGATAAGACACGATGTAACAGCAGAATAGTGAGTGCAGCTCTTGAGGTGACTGGAGGATAAGACACGATGTAACAGCAGAATAGCGTCTGCAGCTCTGGAGGTGTCTGGAGTATAAGACACGATGTAACAGCAGAATAGTGAGTGCAGCTCTGGAGGTGGCTAGAGGATAAGACACGATGTAACAGCAGAATAGTGACTGCAGCTCTGGAGGTGTCTGGAGAATAAGACACGATGTAACATCAGAATAGTGAGTGCAGATCTGGAGGTGACTGGAGGATAAGACCTGATGTAACAGCAGAATAGTGACGCAGCTCTGGAGGTGACTGGAGGATAAGACATGATGTAACAGCAGAATAGTGACTACAGCTCTGGAGGATAAGACACAGTGTAACAGCAGAATGGTGAGTGCAGCTTTGGAGGTGACTGGAGGATAAGACACGATGTAACAGCAGAATAGTGAGTGTAGCTCTGGAGGTGATTGGAGGATAAGACCTGATGTAACAGCAGAATAGTGACTGCAGCTCTGGAGGTGACTGTAGGATAAGACACGATGTAACAGCAGAATAGTGACTGCAGCTCTGGAGTTTACTGGAGGATAAGACACGATGTAACAGCAGAATAGTGAGTGCAGCTCTGAAGGTGGCTGGAGGATAAGACACGATGTAACAGCAGAATAGTGACTGCAGCTCTGGAGGTGACTGGAGGATAAGACATGAAGCAATAGCATAATAGTGAGTGCAGCTCTGGAGGTGACTGGAGGACAAGACACGATGTAACAGCAGAATAGTGACTGCAGCTCTGGAGGTGTCTGGAGTATAAGACACGATGTAACAGCAGAATAGTGAGTGCAGCTCTGGAGGTGGCTAGAGGATAAGACACGATGTAACAGCAGAATAGTGACTGCAGCTCTGGAGGTGTCTGGAGAATAAGACACGATGTAACATCAGAATAGTGAGTGCAGATCTGGAGGTGACTGGAGGATAAGACCTGATGTAACAGCAGAATAGTGACGCAGCTCTGGAGGTGACTGGAGGATAAGACATGATGTAACAGCAAAATTGAGATTACAGCTCGGGAGGTGACTGGAGGATAAGACACGATGTAACAGCAGAATAGTAATTGCAGCTCTTGAGGTGACTGGAGGATAAGACACGATGTAACAGCAGAAGAGTGAGTGCAGCTCTGGAGGTGACAGGAGGATAAGACATGATGTAAAAGCAGAATAGTGACTGCAGCTCGGGAGGTGGCTGGAGGATAAGACATGATGTAACAGCAGAATAGTGACTACAGCTCTGGAGGATAAGACACAGTGTAACAGCAGAATGGTGAGTGCAGCTTTGGAGGTGACTGGAGGATAAGACACGATGTAACAGCAGAATAGTGAGTGTAGCTCTGGAGGTGATTGGAGGATAAGACCTGATGTAACAGCAGAATAGTGACTGCAGCTCTGGAGGTGACTGTAGGATAAGACACGATGTAACAGCAGAATAGTGACTGCAGCTCTGGAGTTTACTGGAGGATAAGACACGATGTAACAGCAGAATAGTGAGTGCAGCTCTGAAGGTGGCTGGAGGATAAGACACGATGTAACAGCAGAATAGTGACTGCAGCTCTGGAGGTGACTGGAGGATAAGACATGAAGCAATAGCATAATAGTGAGTGCAGCTCTGGAGGTGACTGGAGGACAAGACACGATGTAACAGCAGAATAGTGACTGCAGCTCTTGAGGTGACTGGAGGATAAGACACGATGTAATAGCAGAATAGTGACTGCAGCTCTTGAGGTGACTGGAGGATAAGACACGATGTAACAGCAGAAGAGTGAGTGCAGCTCTGGAGGTGACAGGAGGATAAGACACGATGTAACGGCAGAATAGGGACTACAGCTTGGGAGGTGACTGGAGGATAAGACACGATGTAACAGCAGAATAGTGATTGCAGCTCTGGAGGAGACTGGAGGATAAGACATGATGTAACAGCAGAATAGTGAGTGCAGCTCTTGAGGATAAGACACGATATTACAGCAGAATAGTGACTGCAGCTCTGGAAATGAATGGAGGATAAGACTTGATGTAACACCAGAATAGTGACTGCAGCTCTGGAGGTGACTGGAAGATAGGACATGATTTAACAGCAGAATAGTGATTGCAGCTCTGGAGGTGACTGGAAGATAGGTCATAATGTAACAGCAGAAGAGTGACTGCAGCTCTGGAGGTGACTGGAGGATAAGACATGATGTAACAGCAGAATAGTGAATGCAGCTCTGGAGGTGGCTGGAGTGTAAGACATGATGTAACAGCAAAATAGTGACTACAGCTCTGGAGGTGACTGGAGGATAAGACACAATGTAACAGCAGAATGGTGAGTGCAGCTCAGGAGGTGACTGGAGGATAAGACACGATGTAACAGCAGAATAGTGAGTGCAGCTCTGGAGGTGACTGGAGGATAAGACCTGATTTAACAGCAGAATAGTGACTGCAGCTCTGGAGGTGACTGGAGGATAAGACACGATGTAACAGCAGAATAGTGAGTGCAGCTCTGGAGGTGAATGGAGGATAAGACACGATGTAACAGCAGAATAGTGATACAGCCCCATCCTGCAGTATATCCCACCTCTCATCTATATACAATCCCCTCCTGTAGTATATCCCACCTCTCACCTATATACAGCCCCATCCTGCAGTATATCCCACCTCTCACCTATATACAGCCCCATCCTGTAGTATATCCCACCTCTCACCTATATACAACCCCATCCTGCAGTATATCCCACCTCTCACCTATATACAGCCCCATCCTGTAGTATATCCCACCTCTCATCTATATACAGCCCCATCCTGCAGTATATCCCACCTCTCACCTATATACCGTCCCATCCTGCAGTATATCCCACCTCTCACCTATATACCGTCCCATCCTGCAGTATATCCCCCCTCTAATCTATATACAGCCCCAGCCTGTAGTATATCCCACCTCTCATCTATATACCATCCCATCCTGCAGTATATCCCACCTCTCATCTATATACCGTCCCATCCTGCAGTATATCCCACCTCTCATTTATATACCGTCCCATCCTGCAGTATATCCCACCTCTCATCTATATACCGTCCCATCCTGCAGTATATCCCACCTCTCACCTATATACCGTCCCATCCTGCAGTATATCTCACCTCTCATCTATATACCGTCCCATCCTGCAGTATATCCCACCTCTCATCTATATACCGTCCCATCCTGCAGTATATCCCACCTCTCATCTAGATACCGTCCCATCCTGCAGTATATCCCACCTCTCATCTATATACAGCCCCATCCTGCAGTATATCCCACCTCTCACCTATATATCGTCCCATCCTGCAGTATATCCCACCTCTCACCTATATACAGCCCCATCCTGTAGTATATCCCACCTCTCATCTAGATACCGTCCCATCCTGCAGTATATCCCACCTCTCACCTATATACAGCCCCATCCTGCAGTATATCCCACCTCTCACCTATATACCGTCCCATCCTGTAGTATATCCCACCTCTCATCTAGATACCGTCCCATCCTGCAGTATATCCCACCTCTCATCTAGATACCGTCCCATCCTGCAGTATATCCCACCTCTCATCTATATACAGCCCCATCCTGCAGTATATCCCACCTCTCATCTATATACCATCCCATCCTGCAGTATATTCCACCTCTCACCTATATACCGTCCCATCCTGCAGTATATCCCACCTCTCACCTATATACCGTCCCATCCTGCAGTATATCCCACCTCTCACCTATATACAGCCCCATCCTGTAGTATATCCCACCTCTCATCTAGATACCGTCCCATCCTGCAGTATATCCCACCTCTCACCTATATACCGTCCCATCCTGCAGTATATCTCACCTCTCACCTATATACAGCCCCATCCTGCAGTATATCCCACCTCTCACCTATATACAGCCCCATCCTGCAGTATATCCCACCTCTCACCTACATACCGTCCCATCCTGCAGTATATCTCACCTCTCATCTATATACAGTCCCATCCTGCAGTATATCCCACCTCTCACCTATATACAGCCCCATCCTGCAGTATATCCCCCCTCTCATCTATATACCGTCCCATCCTGCAGTATATCCCACCTCTCAGACCCTCTATATAGCTCTGTATAATGCAGCCCCATATAGTATAATGCACCCCTATTGCCCATTCAGTGTAAAGCACTCCCATATAGTATAATGCAGCCCCATAGTCTTAAATGTAATTTAATGGCCACAACAATGTCCTAAAAAAATAAAATACAATACTCACCTCTCCTCCGCGGTCGCCGCAGCTTGTGTTCTATGCGTCGCACCTCCCAGCGTAGAGGACGCTACGTAGTGACGTCATCGTGCTGAGACGTTAGACGCTGAGATAGAACGATGGGGGAGGGAGCGTCCGCTGTGACGTTTCGTCCTCCATCGCTTTCAAGTGTATCTGCAGATGTCGCCTATACAGTGACCCTGCGGAGGGGCCCCCAGCTCAAAGGGCCCAATAGAGGCAAAGCCGCACAGTTTAACCTTTTCAGCTCCGGGTGGCCCCTCAGAGCGCGGGGCCCGGGGCGGTCACAGTCTTTGCCCCCGGTAGCTGCGCTACTACATCACTTCAGCCTGCAGGACCGGGCTCCTCGTAGTGACCTGCGGACTGTGCTGCGGCCTCCGTGTATGAGCTCCGCACTGTGGGAAGCTCTGCCGCCTGGTGACGTTATCCCTCAGAAGAGCTGCTCCATTATACAGGTCTGTGAGGAGCAGGAGAGGATTGTCAGCTGGACACAGAGCAGCTACAGCACAGGGACAGGTGTGATGGGTGAGCTGCTGGGGAAGGTGATGGCAGGTGACTGGTGCCACAACACTGACCACACAGTGACAGCTCTCCCGGCTAACAGTGCTCAAGGCACAAGCTCCACCCCCGGTCCATGCCCCCCCCTCTGCCCCACCCCCGGTCCATGCCCCCCCCTCTGCCCCACCCCCGGTCCATGCCTCCACCTCTGCCCCACCCCCAGTCCATGCCCCACCTCTGCCCCACCCCCGGTCCATGCCCCACCTCTGCCCCACCCCCGGTCCATGCCCCCCCTCTGCCCCACCCCCGGTCCATGCCCCCACCTCTGCCCCACCCCCGGTCCATGCCCCCCCTCTGCCCCACCCCCGGTCCATGCCCCCCCTCTGCCCCACCCCCGGTCCATGCCTCCACCTCTGCCCCACCCCCGGTCCATGCCCCACCCCCGGTCCATGCCCCCACCTCTGCTCCACCCCCGGTCCATGCCCCCACCCTCGGTCCATGCCCCCACCTCTGCCCCACCCCCGGTCAATGCCCCACCCCCGGTCCATGCCCCACCCCTGGTCCATGCCCCCACCTCTGCCCCACCCCCTGTCCATGCTCCACCCCCAGTCCATGCCCCACCTCTGCCCCACCCTCGGTCCATGCCCCACCCCCGGTCCATGCCCCACCCCTGGTCCATGCCCCACCTCTCCCCCACCCCCGGTCCATGCCTCACCCCCGGTCCATGCCCCCACCTCTGCCCCACCCCCTGTCCATGCTCCACCCCCAGTCCATGCCCCACCTCTGCCCCACCCTCGGTCCATGCCCCACCCCTGGTCCATGCCCCACCCCCGGTCCATGCCCCTCCTATGCCCCACCTCTGCCCCACTCCCAGTCCATGCCCCACCCCCGGTCCATGCCCCACCTATACCCCACCCCCCCCAGTCCATGCCCCACCTCTACCCCACCCCCGGTCCATGCCCCACCCCAGGTCCATGCCCCCACCTCTACCCCACTCCCGGTCCATGCCCCCACCCCCGGTCCATGCCCCCACCTCCACCCCGCACCCCGGTCCATGCCCCCACCTCCACCCCACTACCGGTCCATGCCCCCACCTCCACCCCGCACCCCGGCCATGCCCCCACCTCCACCCCACTACCGGTCCATGCCCCCACCTCCACCCCACTCTCGGTCTATGCCCCCACCTCTGCCCCACCCCCGGTCCATGCCCCCACCTCTTCCCCATCCTCGGTCTATGCCCCCACCTCTGCCCCACCCCCGGTCCATGCCCCACCTCACCCTACCCCCGGTCCATACTCCACCTCTCCCCACCCCCGGTCCATGCCCCCACCTTAGAATAGATATCTCAATGTGATTTTTTTCAGTGTCATTTTGATGTTAAAGCCTAGAAAAAAAAACAGATTAATCCTGGAAAGAGCATTGCCCCCTGTCATTCTAACTTCCCAGCTGTGCGATAAAAGGTGGAGATGAATGGAGAGCACAGATCAATATTGTGCGATGTGTCCAAGCATCATTAAACTCATCTAAATGCCATCTATTTCCTTAAAGGGAAACGTCCTAGCTGCTATGTAAACTGCCCCTATAGCGTTGGTAGTGATGCAATGTACATCACTAACACACTTTTTTCATTATAATTGGTGCAACTATAATGAGTGTATAGCACTTTACATACTTACTAGCTATTGAACCCATTCTACGTCCAGGTGGCGAGCATTTTTATTGGTATATGGTCTCCCATGCTGGTATGTGTTGCCCCCCTCCTTGTATTTGTGCTGCCCCCATCCTGTCCCCACCATCCAATCCTGGTATGCGTGGCCCCCCTCACCCCCAATCCTGGTATGCGTGGCCCCCCTCACCCCCAATCCTGGTATGCGTGGGCCCCCCTCACCCCCAATCCTGGTATGCGTGGCACCCCTCACCCCCAATCCTGGTATGCATGGCACCCCTCACCCCCAATCCTGGTATGCGTGGCACCCCTCACCCCTATCCTGGTGTGTATGGTATCCCTCATCCTGGTATGCATGGCACCCTATCCCTCACTCCCAATCCTGGTATGCGTGGCACCCCTCACCCCCAATCCCGGTGTGCGTGTCACCCCTTATCCCGGTATGTGTGGCTCCCCTCATCCCCAATCCCGGTATGCGTGGCACCCCCAATCCCGGTATGCATGGCACCCCTCATCCTTATCCTGGTGTGTATGGTATCCCTCATCCTGGTATGCATGGTACCCCATCCCTATCCTGGTGTGTATGGTGTCCCTCATCCTTGTATGCATGGCACCCCATCCCTCATTCCCAATCCCGGTATGCGTGGCACCCCTCATCCCCAATCCCGGTATGCATGGCACCCCTCATCCCCAGTCCCAGTATGCCTGGCACCCCTAATCCCCCCAATCCCAGTATGCGTGGCACCCCTCATCCCTATCCTGGTGTGTATGGTATCCCTCATCCTAGTATGCGTGGCACCCTATCCCTCACTCCCAATCCCGGTATGCGTGGCACCCCTCACCCCCAATCCCGGTGTGCGTGTCACCCCTCATCCCGGTATGTGTGGCTCCCCTCACCCCCAATCCCGGTATGCGTGGCACCCCTCACCCCCAATCCCGGTATGCGTGGCACCCCTCATCCTTATCCTGGTGTGCATGGTACCCCATCCCTATCCTGGTGTGTATGGTATCCCTCATCCTGGTATGCATGGCACCCCATCCCTCATCCCCAATCCCGGTATGCGTGGCACCCCTCATCCCCAATCCCGGTATGCGTGGCACCCCTCATCCCCAATCCTAGTATGCCTGGCACCCCTCACCCCCAATCCCGGTATGCGTGGCACCCCTCACCCCCAATCCCGGTATGCGTGGCACCCCTCATCCTTATCCTGGTGTGCATGGTACCCCATCCCTATCCTGGTGTGTATGGTATCCCTCATCCTGGTATGCATGGCACCCCATCCCTCATCCCCAATCCCGGTATGCGTGGCACCCCTCATCCCCAATCCCGGTATGCGTGGCACCCCTCATCCCCAATCCTAGTATGCCTGGCACCCCTCATCCCCCCAATCCCGGTATGCGTGGCACCCCTCATCCCTATCCTGGTGTGTATGGTATCCCTCATCCTGGTATGCATGGCACCCTATCCCTCACTCCCAATCCGGTATGCGTGGCACCCCTCACCCCCATTCCCGTTATGCGTGGCACCCCTCATCCCGGTATGCGTGGCTCCCCTCACCCCCAATCCCGGTATGCGTGGAACCCCTCACCCCCAATCCCGGTATTCATGGCACCCCTCATCCTTATCCTGGTGTGTATGGTATCCCTCATCCTGGTATGCATGGCACCCCATCCCTCATTCCCAATCCCGGTATGCGTGGCACCCCTCATCCCCAATCTCGGTATGCATGGCACCCCTCATCCCCAATCCCAGTATGCCTGGCACCCCTCACCCCCAATCCCGGTATGCGTGGCACCCCTCACCCCCCAATCCTGGTATGCGTGGTACCCCTCAATCATGGTATGCGTGGTATCCCTCACCCCTCATCCCGGTATGTGTGGCTCCCCTCACCCCCAATCCCGGTATGCGTGGCACCCCTCACCCCCAATCCCGGTATGCGTGGCACCCCTCATCCTTATCCTGGTGTGCATGGTACCCCATCCCTTTCCTGGTGTGTATGGTATCCCTCATCCTGGTATGCATGGCACCCCATCCCTCATCCCCAATCCCGGTATGCGTGGCACCCCTCATCCCCAATCCCGGTATGCGTGGCACCCCTCATCCCCAATCCTAGTATGCCTGGCACCCCTCACCCCCAATCCCGGTATGCGTGGCACCCCTCACCCCCAATCCCGGTATGCGTGGCACCCCTCATCCTTATCCTGGTGTGCATGGTACCCCATCCCTATCCTGGTGTGTATGGTATCCCTCATCCTGGTATGCATGGCACCCCATCCCTCATCCCCAATCCCGGTATGCGTGGCACCCCTCATCCCCAATCCCGGTATGCGTGGCACCCCTCATCCCCAATCCTAGTATGCCTGGCACCCCTCATCCCCCCAATCCCGGTATGCGTGGCACCCCTCATCCCTATCCTGGTGTGTATGGTATCCCTCATCCTGGTGTGCATGGCACCCTATCCCTCACTCCCAATCCGGTATGCGTGGCACCCCTCACCCCCATTCCCGTTATGCGTGGCACCCCTCATCCCGGTATGCGTGGCTCCCCTCACCCCCAATCCCGGTATGCGTGGAACCCCTCACCCCCAATCCCGGTATTCATGGCACCCCTCATCCTTATCCTGGTGTGTATGGTATCCCTCATCCTGGTATGCATGGCACCCCATCCCTCATTCCCAATCCCGGTATGCGTGGCACCCCTCATCCCCGATCTCGGTATGCATGGCACCCCTCATCCCCAATCCCAGTATGCCTGGCACCCCTCACCCCTCACCCCCAATCCCGGTATGCGTGGCACCCCTCACCCCCCAATCCTGGTATGCGTGGTACCCCTCAATCATGGTATGCGTGGTATCCCTCACCCCCATTCCTGGTATGCGTGGTACCCCTCACCCCCAATCGTCACAGCGCATGCGCGGCTCCCAGCGCTACAAGCTTTGCTGTCAGCTGTGTCATACTGCACAAGCGTCCCATAACTTCAGCGCTCACCGGGAGCAAAATTCAAACACCTGGGCGGCGCCACCTATGGCTGAATGTGAGGATCACACCCCTATGACTGAACGAGCAGGTAGGGTATAAGTATATAAAGTGCTATACACTCATTATAGTTGCACCAATTATAATGAAAAAAGTGTTAGTGATGTACATTGCATCACTATCAACGCTATGAGGGCAGTTTACATAGTAACAAGGATGTGACAGCTTCCCTTTAACATGACAACATGTCAGTTCAGAGTCTTCATAAATGCCTGCTCCAGGAATCTTTTTTTTCCAGCCCCCATCTGGGCTCATCATCTATAATGTTGATAATTTACCTTTATCATAAAATCTTTTCCCGCAGCTTGGAATCTCACTATTTCCCGATGCATTGGCTCTTTGCTTCTCATTGTCTCCTGTGTTGCAGTTTATTTCTTCTACTGAATTCTGAGTTTGGAGCAGATGGAATAAAATATATATTCAGGTTCCCCAAGGGGGTGGGCTGCAAGTAATAGATAACTTCAGAGCAGACACGAAATAAAAGCGCAGTGAGCCGTACTTCGAGTTCTTGACAATTTCTGCTCATCAGTCTGACTGATGAGAATGGAGGAGTAGGAGTTATCTGAATGTATAATCCTTTTTACTTAGAGACTTGTGTTTTTGAAATTTCTCGATAGGCTGGAAACTGAGCGTTATTAGATTTTCTCTCAGTGAATTAATGGCTGGAATAATGTTATTACCTTACAAAAAGGAGTAGTATTGAAGTTCTTTCTGCTTGCATTCATCATGGTTGTATATTACTGCGGTATTTTATTGCTATTTTTAGTTGAGTTATATTAATCACACTAAAATTTATTAAAGAGAATCTGTAACCACCTGCATGATGTAGAGGCAGAGACCATGATTACAGCGATGTATCACTTACTTTACTGGGTGCTGCAGTATTGATTAAAAACAGTTTTATCTGCCACAGATCTAAGAGATCTCTGAATTCTGAGATCTAGATAGCTCCGCCCTCACACCACTGAGCTGCCAATCAGTGATGGAGGCGGGGTTGGACTACCTAGCATCAGGCCAAGTAGTCCTGATAATCTGCTGCTAATAAAACAGTATTTTTTTCAAAACTACATTAACCCCTTAAGGACGGAGACAATTATGTCCTTAATGATCAGGCCAATTTTTACAATTCTGTCCACTGTCACTTTATGAGGTAATAACTCTGGAACGCTTCAACAGATCCCACTGATTCTGAGACTGTCCTTTCGTGACATATTGCACTCCATGTTAGTGATAAAATTTCTTCGATATCACTTGCATTTATTTGTGAAAAAAATCAGAAATTTGATGAAAATTTTGAAAATTTCACAATTTTCAAAATTTTAATTTCCATGCCCTTAAATCAGATATACAGTACAGACCAAAAGTTTGGACACACCTTCTCATTTAAAGATTTTTCTGTATTTTCATGACTATGAAAATTGTACATTCACACTGAAGGCATCAAAACTGTGAATTAACACATGTGAAATTATATACTTAACAAAAAAGCTCAAGAGAATGCCAAGAGTGTGCAAAGCAGTCATCAAAGCCAAAGGTGGTTACTTTGAAGAACCTAGAATATAAGACATATTTTCAGTTGTTTCACACTTTTTTGTTAAGTATATAATTCCACATGTGTTAATTCATAGTTTTGATGTCTTCAGTGTGAATGTACAATTTTCGTAGTCATGAAAATGCAGAAAAATCTTTAAATGAGAAGGTGTGTCCAAACTTTTGGTCTGCACTGTATATTTGCAGTATATATCTAACACATATATTTAAATGCAACCAAGGGAACACATAAAAGTGTGGTATAGAAGTAACGGAGTATAAGGTATTTGTATAGCCTAGAGTAAAAATGTCACACTGTAATCTGTGTAATTTATGTGGGATGATGATGATGGCAGCCTAGACAGTCTGAGAAGTTCAGAAAGAAGGGGAGAAAGAAAACCGACCAAAAAAGTCTAGATACAAAGTACAAATATAGTGTAAAGTTTATTGTAAAATCAGGGAGGTAACATTCGCATAACAAGGAAGGGGTGCACGTGCAAAGTACAGGATGGGCCATTTATATGGAAACACCTATATAAAATGGGAATGCTTGGTGATGTCAACTTCCTGTTTTTGGCACATTAGTATATGGGAGGGGGAAAACTTTTCCAGATGGGTGGTGACCATGGCGGCCATTTTGAAGTCGGCCATTTTGGATCCAACTTTATTTTTTTCAATGGGAATAGGGTCATGTAACACATCAAACTTATTCAGAATTTCATAAGAAAAACAATGGTGTATTTGTTTTTAACGTAACTTTATTCTTTCATGAGCTTTTTACAAGTTTATGACCACTGATAAAATGTGTTCAAAGTGCTGCCCATTGTGTTGGATTGTCAATGCAACCCTCTTCTCCCACTCTTGACACACTGACAGCAACACCGCAGAAGAAATGCCAGCGCAGGCTTCCAGTATCCGTTGTTTCAGATGCTGCACATCTCGTATCCTCACAGCATAGACAATTGGCTTCAGATGACCCCAAAGATAAAATTCTAAGGGGGTCAGATTGGGAGACCTTGGTGGCCATTCAACTGGCCCACGCCGACCAATCCACTTTCCAGGAAACTGTTCATGTAGGAATGCTCGCACCTGACACCCATAATGTGGTGGTGACCATCTTGTTAGAAAAACTCAGAGAACGTGCCATCTCCAGTGCATAAAGAGGGCAACATGTCATCATGTAGCAATTTCAGATATCCAGTGACACAAGTTTTCTTGTGTTTGCAATGCGTTACATATGTATGTATGTGTGTGTGTACATATATGCATGTGTGTGTATATATACTGTGTATATATATATATATATATATATATATATATATATATATATATATATATACCAAAAACTCCAAAAATTGAGACAGGGCATATGTTGTCATACGTGCAATGCATAGATGTGCAGTGACACTGTGGCCATTTGACAAGCAGAACGTGAGATAAAAACAAAATGAGCAAATATCCTGTAGTAAGTAAGTAAATAAGAATAGTACATGTAAATAACATAGGGCATAGGGTGCTTAGCTGCCACTGGCTAAATAAAAAACGTAAAAGCCATCCCATCACGACACGTCACATACTTATATAATATATATATATATATATATATATAGGTACCCCAAAAAATGAGAATTATTTATTTTTTATTTAACATAACATCTTGAAAACATTAGTCCTCTTCAAAAATCCTGTCCATTAGATGATTTTCACTTGTTCCAACGGGTTTTCCAGAGTTCGAAACATTTTTTATCTTCTTCTGAACTAATGCTGTTAAATGCCTCCAGCTATTTTCTGTTAACCTCTTTTTTGTCCTGAAAACGCTTCCCTTTTAGTTTTTCTTCATCTTTGGGAATAAGAAGAAGTCGCAGGGGGGTATGTCGGGTGAGAAGTCATTGTCATGCCGTTTTTGCTAAATCCTGGTTGATTTTCTGCGCTGTGTGGGAAGGGGCGTTATCATGATGATGCCAGTCCCCCGATCGCCACAGTTCAGGTAGTTTTTTTCTCACTGCCTCTCTCAATGTGGGCGTGTATGTATCCGCCCTCGGGATACAACTCATGCGATACACACGTCCCTCTCCTCCTCTCCCCGTGTATGGGTATAACACACTGATACATCACTTACATCGTCATTTCTGGTCTCATGACTTCCGGTCCGGACTGGCTGTGGAACACTGATCATCACCGGCAACCGTTTACCTCTAATTATGGTTATGATAAAATACATTGAACATTCATGGAGAAGCATATTCCCCACGAAGTCTTGTGGGTCACGGCAATACGCGTAGGGTTCTCCCTGCATCCCCTCTGACACCACAACCCCTCTTTGCACATACTGACAGCAATGGGTAATATTCTACCACCTCATTGCATGCACCTTTTCATGCAGTCTCTGGCGTGAGATGGCTCTATGCTTGGATTTTACCGTTCTTTTTTTTATTATGACCCACTAGAACAGCTACATTCAACCGTGTAAAGTGTTTGACATGATAGGCATTTCTATATACCTCTCCCAGAGCAACCCATTTTTGCATGTTCATGTATGCTATTGCCTCCTGCCTTTGGTTATCTGCTAGGAATATATTTAGGACGTCTTTTTGTTATATTTGTATGTACTGACTTTATTCTACATACAATAGATATTTGTACGTATTGGGAACTGTATATGATGACACTACCTTGTGTAGTATCTTCCCACTTTTATGATGGCCTTCTTTCCCTTGTTTATTAACTGTCTGGGTTTCTGTATTGTATTTGGGATTTACCATTGCTAGTGTGGATTTGGCTATAGATTGTGCATCTTGGGGTCTGTATGCTTATTATTTACTATTATTGATGACTACTGTCATGTGGGAAACAGTTGTATACCATGTCTATGGTTTTTAAATGCTTTTAATAGTGTGCTTATGTTCAATAAACTTTTTGCGATTTTTCTATTGAAGGTGTGCATGTACTTATGTAGTGCCTTTTGTAATGCCTTCAAATCCTCCAGATGATCCCATTCCAACACCGCCCGGACTTTTGCTGGATCCATGCGAAAACCGGTGGAGGACAACACATATCCTAGGAAAGGCATCTCCTCAACTGAGAACTTACACTTCTCAGGCTTAATATATAATTTTTTGTCTCGAAGAATATGTAAAACCTGCCTGACGTGAACCTGGTGCGACTCAAGGTCAGGAGAATAAATTAGTATGTCATCCAGATAGGCAGATTTGTGGTTATCTATCAGATGACTAAAAATGTAGTTTATGAAGTTTTGAAAGACAGCTTGTGCCTTTGTCAACCCAAAGGGCATCACCAGATTCTCATAGTGTCCCTCAGGCGTGTTAAACACTTTTTTCCACTCATCCCCCTCTTTAATTCGGACAAGATTATACGCCCCCCTAAGGCCCATCTTAGAGAACCATTTTGCCCCTTCAATTTGATTGAAGAGGTCAGGAATGAGAGGAAGCGGATAAGGATCACTGACAAGTTCAAGGAAATCCAGGTAAGGGCGTAACCCCCCCATCTTTTTTCTTTACAAAAAAGAAACCAGCGCAATGGGGAAGAGGATGGTCTGATATGACCTTTAGTCAGGCTTTCCGTGATTTAGTTTTTCATGGCCTGCCTCTCCGAACCAGATATGTTATAGAGTCTGCTCTTTGGCAGCTTGGCCCCCGGAATGAGATTTATAGTGCTATCATAAGGACGATGGGGAGGGAGTTTTTGGCACCCCTGCTCCGAGAACTCTTCCCCAAAATCTGACAGGTAATTAGGCACAGACCGGGTATCCACCCTTGCCAACCGGGTACCCAAGCAGTGCTCTTGACAATACCCACTCCATTTAACAATCTCCTGAGTCTGCCAATCAACAACAGGTTTGTGCACGGTGAGCCAAGGGAGTCCCAGTACTACAAGTGAGGGCAGACCCTCTAGCACATAGCAGTCTTAACACGTCAGTGTGCATAGCCCCCACCTGAAGCCACACGTCACAGATGACTTGAGTAAAGTGCCCTTGTCTCAAGGGGGTGGAGTCGATGGCGACAGTGTGAATGGGTCTGGACAGTGGATGTGGGACGGGGACTTGGACCTGGACGAACCTAGAGTCGATCAAATTTAACACGGCCCCACTGTCCAGAAAGGCCCACACCTCCGCCTTAACTCCACCCACATGAACCACGGCTGGTAGAAAAAATTGTGTCTTACCCATGGAGGTGATGAATACACCCAGGTTGCTAACCTCCCAGCAACCTGGGCTATCAGGCTTCTCCAGTGGTTGCTTACACTGGGAAGGACACATGCCTACGAAATGTCCCCTTTTCCCACAAAAGGAACACACTCCCCCTTACGACGGACTACAGTCAATTTGCCAGCGGAGGATGCCGCTCCCACCTGCATGAGATTCACAGTTGGCTCAACGCTGACTTCCCGTGACCCCGGATCCCCCACACACGGACTCCCTATGTCTCTGGCGAAGACGGCAGTCAACCCGGATCGCCAGAGACATGGCTGTCTCAAGGAAGTCTGGAGTCTCATACAGGGCCAAGGCATCCTTCACACTTACTGAAAGCCCCTCACAAAAGAGACTACCAAGTGGGGGTCGTTCCACATGGTATCCGTGGCCCACTTCCGAAACTTGGAGCAATATTCCTCCGCCGGCCGATCTCCTTGCTGAAGTTGGTGCAGTGTGGACTCCGCTAAGGAGACACGATCGGGGTCATAATATATATGGCCTAGAGTCCGCAAAAACCCCTCCACCGTCTGGAGCGACGGTGAATCAGGAGCGAGATTATTATGCCCACATGTTGCTCCTCTGAATCTGAGGAAACGGAATGTAGCCTGAAGTACAGTTCACAGGCCTCTCTAAAGACCACAAAGTTGTCCCGCCCCCCAGAGAACCTGTCCGGCAATGCAACCTTGGGCTCCACTATGGTTTGTCTGAGAGACGAGACACCCACACCCGATGTATTAAGGGACCGCAAAACCACTGTGCTTAAATCCGCCACCTCCAGACTGAGCTGCTGCAATTGCCCCGTCAGAGCAGTAAAAGGATCCATAATGGAGCAGAAAAACGGTTATGGTCAGAGATAATGTCACAACACAGCTGTCGGGTGACTAGAGATCAGGGGCTCCTACCCTGAACCTAACACTACAGGGTGCTCTAGCTCACCCTATTCCCCGGGATACCTCTGAAGGTGAGGATGCCAGGGCCTCCGCCAGGGGCGGACTGGCCCACCGGAGGATCGGGAAAACCCCCGGTGGGCCCCGAGTCCCGATGGCCACGCCCCCAAGCTCCACCCCCTATCCTTCATGGGCCCTGAACAGAGGGCCCCCCGGTTCGCTAATCATATTGGTAGCACTGCCGATATGATTAGTGATGGGCTCTCTACAGCGGCAAAGCAGGGAGAGCGATCTCCCTGCTCTGCCTGCTGCCGCAGTGCCCCTCTGCCTCGTCTGCGCAGCGCGACACTGCCAGCGCGTGCACAGGAGGTCAGTCTCAGGGCGATGACGTCATCGCCCTGGGACTGCTTCCTGTGCGATGATGTCATCGCCCTGGGACTGCTTCCTGTGGAGGACGGACCCGGCGTCGCCCCTGGCAACTCGGCACGCGAGTATGAAACACGCGGGGGGGGAGAACCCCTGGCCGAGGACCCCTGGCCGAGGCTGGCAGTAAATACTACTGGGCAATGGGCATGATTATCATCATGCCCATTGCCCAGCATGTCCTGCTGCCAGCCTCTGGTTACTGGTACTATGCCCAGCAGCATGTACTACCACCAGTGGCTGGCAGAACATGCTGGGTGGGCATGATAGTACCACGGAGGCTGACAGGACATACTAGGCATGAATCATGCCTAGTATGTCCTGTCAGCCTCTGTGGTACTATCATGCCCAGCATGTCCTGCCAGCCACTGGTGGTACCATCATGCATGCCCATTGCCCATTTTGTTTTTTATTAAAGATGGAGTCCCTACATGTGTTTTATTTTTATTAAAACATTTTTTTCTCTGTGTTGTGTTTTTTTTCTGTTTACTAGAAATTCATTGTGGCCATGTCTAATTTGGCTTGACGCCATGAATTTCAGGCTGTTGGAAGAGCTGGATAAAGTGCCTGGAAATGGCGCTACGATGAATGCGCCAATTCCAGGGGTGGCTGCGGGCTGCCGTTTTCAGCATGGGGGCCCAGAATGCTTGGGCCTTACTATGTTGAGAATCCCAGCCCCCAGCTGCCTGGTTTTACCTGGCTGGCGATCAAAATATGGTGGGCGCCCACGCATTTTTTTTATTGTTATTTTTTTAAATAATTTAAAAAAAAAACATTGGCCTTTCCAGACTTTTGATCAGCAGCCACGGTAAAGCCAGGCAGTCAGAGGTGGCAGCCCTTAGCTGTCTGCTTTATCTGCGCTGAGAATCAAAAATTCTGCGGAACGCTATGTCATTTTTGTTTTATTATTTATTTATTTTCACACTTCTATATGTGTGACAGTCCCAACAGCCAATCACAGACGCTGACACAGAGAATGGGCATCGTGATTGGCTGCTTGAGTAACCTGAAAGCAGCCCATACATAGTACCATACTAGAATATATGGGCTAATTGTACATTAGTCGAACAGTCAATCACAGAGGCCCATCCTCTTTGACAGCATCTGCGATTGGCTGTTGGGTCTGTCACATATAGAAGTGTGAAAAGAAATTTTTAAAAACGATGTAGCGCTCCGCAGAATTTTTGATTCTCACCGCAGATAAAGCAGACAACTACGGCCTGCCACCCCCAGCTGCCTGGCTTTACCTTGGCTGGCGATCAAAAGACAGAGAAGCCGAATATTTGTTTTAAACGTATTTAACATTTAAAAAAAAAAAAAATGCGTGGGCTCCCGCCATATGTTGATCGCCAGCCAGATAAAACAAGGCAGCTGGGGGCTGGGATTCGCAGCATGGCATGGTAAGGCCCAAGCGTTCTTGGCCCCCCACGCTGAAAATCGCAGCCCGCAGCCACCCCTGAAAATGGCGCATTCATCCTAGCACCATTTCCACATGCTTTACCTGGCTATTCCAGCGGCCCTGGTGGGAGTGGCACCCTGGGTAATAATAGGGTTAGTACCAGGCCAGCTTTGTATTATCAGCTGGTACTAAGCCCAAAATTCATGGTGTCACGCCAAATTAGACATAGCCACCATGAATTTCTAGTAAACAGAAAAATAAAAAAGACAGAATTTTTTTTTTTTATTAAAAATAAAACACATTTAGGGACTCCATCTTTAATAAAGAAAAATCCTCACTCCAACGTAATCCATAGGTCTTCTGTCTTCAGCTCTGCTACATCTTTGCCATCAGACAAATATGTCTGCTGACAGAGATGAGCAGGCAAAGAATGACACTGGAGCTCTGTTACTGTGTAGTGCGGCACTAGGTTGCTTTTGTTGTCATTTCATGCAGTGTAGAAATCTTGGGAAAAGTGTGGATTGTGCTCTGGAAGTGATCAGTTATAGCTATAGTTATTTTCTGCAGAGATAAGTCCTGCATAGAAGATGTGATATATTGGTCTGCGGCAGATAAAGAACTTGTGAGTATGTGTATTACCTATACACGCACACTGACACTATATACAGAGCTCCTGTGTGTAATGTCACTGGTGATCACTGTATTACCTGTACACTGACACTATATACAGAGCTCCTGTGTGTAATGTCACTGGTGATCACTGTATTACCTATACACACACACTGACACTATATACAGAGCTCCTGTGTATAATGTCACTGGTGATCACTGTATTACCTATACACACACACTGACACTATATACAGAGCTCCTGTGTATAATGTCACTGGTGATCACTGTATTACCTATACACACACACACACTGACACTATATACAGAGCTCCTGTGTGTAATGTCACTGGTGATGACTGTATAACCTGTACACTATATACAGAGCTCCTGTGTATAATGTCACTGGTGATCACTGTATAACCTGTACACTGACCCAATATACAGAGCTTTTTTACATTTTTATTATTTTAGCATTATTTGTCACTATGTGGTGGCATTATGTGCTTTGGTCATGGTGTGGCGGTATTTGTGCCTTGTATGTGGCATTATTTGGGCACTATGTGGTGGTAATATGTGATCTGGTCACGGTGTGGTAGTATTTCTGCCTTCTATCTGGTAATATTGGTCTTGGTAGAGTGGATTGTGGTTGGTCATTTGTTTTATCTGATATCAATTAGGGGAAACCTCTTCATTTCCAACAGATATTAAATACTTGGATGTTTAACCCCTCCCTGTCCTGTAACTATTACACAGCAGCAGAGATGCAGTTACAGAGGTTCATCAGAGAAAGCAAGTTGGCATTTGGTGAGATTTTGACCTCTGTATTTATAAGAAAAAAACAGAAGTGGGTGAGAAATGCATAAAACATTACCTCGGATTGCTCCACTCCTGGTTTTGTCTTATAAATACTGAGGTAAAAATCTCACCAAATACTCAAAGTGCCACAATCTTCTGACAGTGCGGATTCCACCAATAAATAAGTGATCACCTTCCCAACCTGTTCATCGCTGATAACTTGTTTTCACCAATAAAAACCCTTTAATGCAAACTACAGTAATTGAACATCACAGTTCTGGTGAGGGCACAGTGATGGGCAGGAGCCGCCAATATAATGGGTATAACGGCTAACCGGTATTTGCAAATAGCTGAAGGGTGGGTTGGCCTGGGTGGGTTGGCCTGGGTGGGTTGGCCTGGGTGGGTGGGCCCCTGGAGTCAATTTCCCTGGTGGGCCCCAGACACTCCAGTCCGGCGCTGGCCTCCGCCTTCGCCCTAACTCCTGCCTTAGCCCTCCTTCTGTTCTCCGCCACCTGGGGAAGAGTGGCGCTACTGTGCACTGTACTACACCAACCCGACAAACAGGGCTACAAAGACAGGGGTTAATAGAAAACTCCAGGCATACGAAATATTCACTCACATATTACAGAGGGAAACACCAGGGTGTGAAGGTAGGGGGAATAAACCAAAATGGAGAAGGATAAGGAATTACACGCATACAAACCAGACACCAGTCACAAGTAATTCCTCCAACACTCCTTCTCATAAGAAACTCCTCTCCCTCCTCTGACATAGATTAGTATCAGAGCCCAGATTATAAAGGGAAAAGGAGTGGCTAACCGAGCTCAGCTGTGAGCACAGGGAAATCCAACATGGCCGCTTAACCCCTGTTCAGCCAGAATAAATACACACAATTAAAATGACAGAGAAGTGCTTTGTCTCAGAGCCGGAGTAGGAGCAATATGACGCTTAGGTCTCCTGGCTCCAAACTGTCGTGGTAACCATGTGACAAAATCATTTTTCGCATGATTTTTAACTGCTTTGTTTGTTTCTTCCTGACCATCCCCCAATGCTGCGCAGAGATTTGTGGAAGAAGTATCATAGAACCTGCAATTATCAGGTGACAAAACCTTTCCCAGTCCAGCACAGAAGGTGGGTGTGCGTGCATTTGCCAGTGTATGCATGTGCCTCTGTCTGAAAAAAATAAATTTTGCGCATGATTATTAACTCCATTATTTTTTACTTCCTGACCCTCCCCCTGCATGGAGATTTTATCATAGGACCTGCAATTATCAAGTGAGAAAATATTTGAAGGTCCAGCACAGAAGGTGGGTGTGCGTACATGTGCCTGTGTCTGCAAAATATTATTTTCACAGATAATTATTAACTGTATTATTTCTTTCTTCCTGACCCTCTCCTATTGCTGCACTGAGATTTGTGGAGTAAGTATCATAGGACCTGCAATTATCAAGTGAGAAAACCTTTCAAGGTCCAGCACAGGAGGTGGGTGTGCATGCATTTGCCTGTCTATACATGTGCCTGTGTCTTCAAAAAATAATTTTTGCTGATGACTATTAACTGCATTGTTTCTTTCTTCCTGGCCATCCCCCAATGCTGCACTGAGATTTGTGGAGTAAGTATCATAGGACCTGCAATTATCAAGTGAGAAAACCTTTCAAGGTCCAGCATAGTAGGTGGGTGTGCATGCGTGTGCCTGTGTCTGCATAAAATGATTTTTGCTGATGATTATTAACTGCATTGTTTCTTTCTTCCTGACCCTCCCCCAATCCTGCACTCAGATTTGTGGAGTAAGTATCATAGGACCTGCAATAATCAAGTAAGAAAACATTAAATTCTAGCACAAAAGGTGGGTGTGCGTACATGTGCCTGTGTCTGCAAAATATTATTTTCACAGATAATTATTACCTGCATTATTTCTTTCTTCCTGACCCTCTCCTATTGCTGCACTGAGATTTGTGGAGTAAGTATCATAGGACCCGCAATTATCAAGTGAAAAAAATTTCAAGGTCCAGCAGAGAAGGTGGGTGTGTATGCATGTGTTTGCAAGAAATCATTTTTGCGGATGATTATTAGCTGCATTTTTTTTTCTTCCTGACCATCCCCGAATGCTGCACTGATATTTGTGGAGTAAGTATCATAGGACATGCAATTATCAAATTAGAAAACTTTTCAGGGTCCAGCACAGAAGGTTTGTGTGCGTGCGTGCATTTGCCTGTGTATGCATGTGCCTGTGTCTGCAAAAAATCAGCTTTTCAATTGATTATTAACTGCATTGTTTCTTTCTTCTTATCCCTCCCCCAATGCTGCACTGAGATTTGTGGAGTAAGTATCATAGGACCCGCAATCATCAAGTGAAAAACCCTTTCAAGGACTAGCACAGAAGGTGGGTGTGCATGCGTGCATTTGCCTATGTATGCATGTGCCTGTGTCTGCAAAAAATCAGTTTTGTTGATGAATATTAACTGCATTGTTTCTTTCTTCCTGACCATCTCCCAATGCTGCACTGAGATTTGTCGCATAAGTATCATAGGACCTGCAATTATCAAGTGAGAAGCCATTTCAAGGTTCAGCACAGAAGGTGGGTGTGCATGCATTTGCCTGTGTCTGTATGTGCCTGTGTCTGCAATAAATAATTTTTGCTGATGATTATTAACTGCATTGTTTCTTTCATCCTGGCCATCCCCCAATGCTGCACTGTGATTTGTGGCGTAAATTTCATGTGACCTGCAATCATCAAGTGAGAAAACCTTTTAAGATCCATCACAGAAGGTGGGTGTACATCATTTTGCCTTTGTATACGTGTGCCTGTGTCTGCAAAAATCATTTTTGCGGATGATTATTAGCTGCATTTTTTCTTTCTTCCTGATCCTGCCTCAATGCTGTACTGAAAGTTGTGAAGTATCATAGGAACTGCAATTATCAAGTGAGAAAACATTTGAAGGTCCAGCACAGCAGGTGGGTGTGCATGCATTTGCCTGTGCATGCATGTACCTGTGTCTGCAAAAAATCATCTTTGCGCATCATTATTAACTGCATTGTTTCTTTCTTCCTTACTCTCCCCCCAATGATGAACGGAGATTTGTGGACTAAGTATCATAGGACCTGCAATAATCAAGTAAGAAAACTTTTCAAATTCCAGCTCAGAAGGAGGGTGTGTGTAAAGGTGCCTGTGTCTGCAAAAAAATCAGTTTTGCAGAAGATTATTAACTGCATTGTTTCTTTCTTCCTGACCCTCCCCCAAGACTGCACTGAGATTTGTGGACTAAGTATCATAGGAACTGCAATTATCAAGTGGGAAAACATTTCAAGGTCCAGCACAGAAGGTGGGTGTGCATGCATTTGCCTGTGTATGCATGTGCCTGTGTGTGCAAAAATAATTTTTGCTGATGATTATTTACTGCATTGTTTCTTTCTTCCTGGTCATCCCCCAATGCTGCACTGAGATTTGTGGCGTAAATTTCATGGGACCTGCAATCATCAAGTGAGAAAACTTTTCAAATTCCAGCACAGAAGGTGGGTGTGCATGCGTGCATGCATGCATGCATTTGTCTATGTATGCATGTGCCTGTGTCTGCAAAAAATCAGTTTTGCTGATGATTATTAACTGCATTGTTTCTTTCTTCCTGGCCATCCCCCAATGCTGCACTGAGATTTGTGTAGTAAGTATCATTGGACCTGCAATTATCAAATGAGAAAACATTTGAAGGTCCTGCACAGAAGGTGGGTGTGCATGCATTTGCTTGTGCATGCATGTACCTGTGTCTGCAAAAAATCATCTTTGCACATGATTATTAACTGCATTGTTTCTTTCTGTCATACACTCCCCCAATGATGGACTAAGTACCATAGGACCTGCAATAATCAAGTGAGAAAACATTTCAAGGTCCAGCACAGAAGGTGGGTGTGCATGCATTTGCCTGTGTATGCATGTGCCTGTGTCTGCAATAAATAATTTTTGCTGATGATTGTTAACTGCATTTTTTCTTTCTTCTTGATCCTGCCTCAATGCTGTACTGAAACTTGTGAAGTATCGTAGTACCTGCAGTTATCAAGTTAGAAAACATTTCAAGGTCCAGCTCAGAAGGTGGGTGTGCATGCATGTGCCTGTGTCTGCAAAAAATCATCTTTGCACATGATTATTAACTGCATTGTTTCTTTCTTCCTTACCCTCCCCCAATGATGCACAGAGATTTGTGTAGTGAGTATCATAGGACCTGCAATTATCAAGTGAGAAAACATTTCAAGGTCCAGCTCAGAAGGTGGGTGTGCAGGCATTTGCCTGTGCATGCATGTGCCTGTGTCTGCAAAAAATCATCTTTGCACATGATTATTAACTGCATTGTTTCTTTCTTCCTTACCCTCCCCCAATGATGCACAGAGATTTGTGTAGTGAGTATCATAGGACCTGCAATTATCAAGTGAGAAAACCTTTCAAGGTCTAGCACAGACGGTGAGTGTGCGTGCATTTGCCTATGTATGCATGTGACTGTGTGTGCAATAAATAATTTTTGCTGATGATTATTAACTGCATTGTTTCTTTCTTCCTGGTCATTCCCCAATGCTGCACTGAGATTTGTCGTGTAAATATCATGGGACCTGCAATCATCAAGTGAGAAAACTTTTCAAATTTCAGCACAGAAGGTGGGTGTGCATGCGTGAATTTACACATTCTGTGCTTGACCTTAAAAGGTTTTCTCACTTGATAATTGCAAGTCCTACGATATTTATTTCACAAATCTCAGGGCAACATTTCGGGAGGGCCAGGAAGAAAGAAATAATGCAGTTAATAATCATCAACAAAAATTATATTTTGCAGACACAGGGACATGAATACTCAGGCAAATGCATGCACACCCACCTTCTGTGCTGGACCTTGTAAGGTTTTCTCACTTGATAATTGCAGATCCTATTATACTTACTTCACAAATCTCAGTGCAGCATTGGGAGAGGGTCAGGAAGAAAGAAACAATGTAGTTAGTAATCTTCTGCAAAACTGATTTTTTGTAGACACAGGTGTTAAGATGAATAAATTAAGTTGTTTATGAAATTAATTATTGCCTTTATATGAGTCAGTAGAGATGCTAGAAAGTGCTGTGAGACAAGATGGCGCCTGCACTCAGGACCAAGCCCTGGAAAGCAAGATATCTCGTGCTGGAAGTCTACGCAATGCAAAGACCATATATGGACTATCCAATGGAAAAGGACATGACAATCAGCTAGCTACGCCTTAGTATGCGATGATATAAAATGCCCCTTGCTTGTGTCGCAATAAAGATTTGACGCACCTACTCTGTCAAGAGAGGAGCTGCACCTGACTGTGTCTGGTTTTATTTCTTCTGCGCATGCACTTGATTTAAACCATTAGGTCAGGAGCAGGCAATCGAGCGTCCTGATATAGGACCACCCTAACATTCTTGGCGCCCAACGTGGGGCCACCAGCAGGAGGTGCCCCAACTCCAGCAACCGAAGGAGATGCCGCGGGACACATCGGCGAGGCTTGATACGGAGACTGATCACCTCCAAAGGAACACATTTTTTGGATATTCTATCTCTCAATGTTAAAATTACCCTACCCTTAAAATTATAGACTGTTCATGTCTTTGTAAGTGGGCAAACTTACAAAAACAGCAAGGTATCAAATACTTATTTCCCCCACTGTGTATGTATATACACTGCTCAAAAAAATAAAGGGAACACTTAAGCAACAGAATATAACTCCAAGTAAATCAAACTTCTGTGAAATCAAACTGTCCACTTAGGAAGCAACACTGATTGACAATCAATTTCACATGCTGTTGTGCAAATGGAATAGACAATAGATGGAAATTATTGGCAATTATCAAGACACACTCAATAAAGGAGTGGTTCTGCAGGTGGGGACCACAGACCACATCTCAGTACCAATGCTTTCTGGCTGATGTTTTGGTCACTTTTGAATGTTGGTTGTACTTTCACACTCATGGTAGCATGAGACGGACTCTACAACCCACAGAAGTTGCTCAGATAGTGCTGCTCATCGAGGATGGCACATCAATGCGAGATGTGGCAAGAAGGTTTGCTGTGTCTGTCAGCGTAGTGTCCAGAGGCTGGAGGCGCTATCAGGAGACAGGCCAGTACACCAGGAGACGTGGAGGGGGCCGTAGGAGGGCAACAAACCAGCAGCAGGATCGCTACCTCCACCTTTGTGCAAGGAGGAACAGGAGGAGCACTGCAAGAGCCCTGCAAAATGACCTCCAGCAGGCCACAAATGTGCATGTGTCTGCACAAGCTGTTAAAAACCGACTCTATGAGGGTGGTATGGGGGCCCAACGTCCACGGATGGGGGTTGTGCTCACAGCCCAACACCGTGCAGGACGCTTGGCATTTGCCACAGAACAACAGGATTGGCAAAGTCGCCACTAGTGCCATGTGCTCTTCACAGATGAAAGCAGGTTCACACTGAGCACATGTGACAGACGTGACAGAGTCTGGAGACGCCGTGGAGAGCGATCTGCTGCCTGCAACATCCTTCAGCATGACCGGTTTGGCAGTGGGTTAGTAATGGTGTGGGGTGGCATTTCTTTGGAGGGCCGCAGAGCCCTCCATGTTCTCGCCAGAGGTAGCCTGACTGCCATTAGGTACCGAGATGAGATCCTTAGACCCCTTGTGAGACCATATGCTGGTGTGGTTGGCCCTGGGTTCCTCCTAATGCAGGACAATACCAGACCTCATGTGGCTGGAGTGTGTCAGCAGTTCCTGCAAGATGAAGGCATTGAAGCTATGGACTGGCCCGCCCGTTCCCCAGACCTGAATCCGATTGAGCACATCTGGGACATCATGTCTCGCTCCATCCACCAACGTCACATTGCTAGTGTTGAGCGAGCACTAAAATGCTCGGGTGCTTGAAGCTCGGGCCGAGCTCGCCGTGATACTCGGGTGCTCGACCCGAGCAACTAGCCCAATGTTAGTCTATGGGAGACCCGAGCATTTTTGCGGCGGCTCCCCCGGCAGTCTTTTAAAAGCCTAACAAGTGCCCAAAACGATAGTGACAGTGCTGAAATGACATGGGGACAGCATGGGGATCGCCCCAGGAAGCATTTCTGACCCCCAGGTCACTGCTGTCAGCAACGTGGTCAGAGATATTAAGCCACTGTTAAGGGCTCACAATAAAATGTTCAAAAACGAAACTGAAGTGCTTTCCTGTGAAATATGTTAAGGAAGTTCCTTTCCAGGGTAAAGACTTGTGTATAAGGTAAAATAAATAACCCAAAAAAAATACTCCTCCACACCTTGGGCTATGTTCACAAGTAGCATTTTTTATGCGTTTTTACACTTTTGTATTGCCTTCAACCGTGACAAATGCATTCACCGGGAAATGTCATTTTAACATTTTACAACCTTATCTGGCCATGTGCTGTGTGACACATGCATACAGTGCTGAAAAGACATGGGAACAGCATGGGGAAGACCCCTGAAAGCATCTCTGACACCCAGGTCACTGCCTAAATGTGTGCCCATCAGAAGTCATCCTTGCCGCATCAGAAGATACAGACTTGCAGCTATCCCCGTGCAAGTTCTTGTCCCAGGGCAGTGCTCAATTGTACCTCCCCCATTCCTTGCGATGCAAGCACAAATATGCAGCCAACTACCCACCCACCCCCAGGCTGCAATACCATACTGCTTGCTTGCACTTGAAATTGGGCCTTTTAGGCATGTGGAGGCGGAATCTGGCCACCACGTCATGGCTGCGTTGGCGGCCTGGTATCCATACTCAGTCCCCAGCCGCCCGGCGGCCGGGTGTCCACACTCGGTCCCCAGCCGTAAGGGGGCGGCCGGGTGTCCATGCTCGGTCCCCAGCCGCCCCGCGGCCAGGTGTCCACACACGGTCCCCAGCCGCCTGGGGGCAGCCGGGTGTCCATAAACAGTCCCCAGCCGCTCCTATTTCTCCTTGGAACATCCCCCACACACTTTTCTCCGGTGGGCCCTGGCTTTTCCATCAGGGGAGTTGAGAGTGCCAAGGTGAGGAGCATGATGATGATGATAGAAGTTAGCATCTGCTTTGTTTTCTTGGAATGCAAGCGTAAGTGTGCAGCCTGCCACCCACCCACCCCCAGGCTGCAATACCATACTGCTTGCTTGCACTTGAAATTGGGCCTTTTAGGCATGTGGAGGCGGAATCTGGCCACCACGTCATGGCTGCGTTGGCTGCCTGGTATCCATACTCAGTCCCCAGCCGCCCGGCGGCCGGGTGTCCACACTCGGTCCCCAGCCGCAAGGGGGTGGCCGGGTGTCCACACACGGTCCCCAGCCGCCTGGGGGCAGCCGGGTGTCCATAAATGGTCCCCAGCCGCCCCTATTTCTCCTTGGAACATCCCCACACACACTTTTCTTAGCCCGGCCTGCTTTAGGGCAGCATTGGACGAGCCCACCAGAGAACCAGACTCCTCCGGTGGGCCCTGGCTTCTCCATCAGGGGAGTTGAGAGTGCCAAGGTGAGGACCATGATGATGATGATAGAAGTCAGCATCTGCTTTGTTTTCTTGGAATGCAAGCGCATGTATGTAGTAGCGGCTAGGCCTGAGGTGGTCAGCATTTTGGTGCATATCCTACCTCCTCCGTGGATTGCTGGATGTTTTCCTGCTACTATTCCAGTTCTATGACTCCCGTTAAAACAAAGCTTCAGGTGATAAATAATGGATGAGGTAGTGGCAAAGGAGAAAGAGCAGGAGGAACAGGGACCATTCACATCAATATCAGGCCAGTCAACCACATATGTCTTGTAGGATATGTTTCTGTAACAAAAGGAGCGGTTCGGCTACACAGTTATATGGCATACAGTGAGTGCAATGCCTACCAAAAATTTTGAGGCACTCCAATGCCCCTTGGAAATGACATGGAGGTCAGAGGGCCTTAACTAAACCTTTTTTTCCATTTATAGCAACTGGGTCTCCTGTACACTGTTGGCCTAAGCAGTGAATGGAAGGCTTTCCAAAAATTATGAGGAACTGCAATGCCCCTTGAAACAGACGTGGATTACAGCGTACTAAAAACTTTCTACCCATTATTGGGGAGTGGGTCTCCCTTAGTTTTCGCCTTTGCATTGAAAAGCAAAAGCTGACTAAAATTAGGAGGAAATGCAATGCCCGTTGGAAGAGTGGTGGAGGTTAGAGGTAATTAAAAACAACATTTCAATGCCCCTTGGAAGAGCTGTGGAGTTCAGAGTGGCTTAAGAAGACGCTTTTAATGCCCCTTTGAAGAGACGTGGAGGTCACAGTAGCTTAACAAGATGGTTTTAATGCCCCTCGGAAAAGATGTGGAGGTCCCAGTAGCTTAACAAGACGGTTTGAATGCCCCTTGGAAGAGACATGGAGGTCACAGTAGCTTAACAAGACGGTTTTAATGCCCCTCGGAAAAGTGGTGGAGGTCGCAGTAGCTTAACAAGACTGTTTTAATGCCCCTTACAAGAGCCATACAGTACAGCATCTTAAAAACATTATTCCCATGATTGGGGAGTGTGTCTCCCATAGTATTTGCTTATGCCTTCCAAGCAAAAGCTGCCAAAAATTAGGATGGAGGAACAAGCAATGCCCCTTACAAGAGCCATGCAGTACAGCATATTACAAACATTATTCCCTCCTCCTCCTCCCCTCTGTTCTCAGGCCACCCACGCTGACTCGACGGTATGACAGTTGTACAGGTACTACCGTCTACAGCGCATGATACAAGCTCCTGTTCTTCCTCCTCCTCCTCCTCTCCCTCATTGTCCCCCAATGCACGTTGGGATGAGATGAGGCTGGGCTGTGTGTAATCGACCACTACGGCTTCTTGATCCATCTCATCATACTCTGGCTGCAATGCCTCCTCTTTAATTCTCTGCAGAGAGCGTTGCAAAAGACAGACAAGTGGAATGCTGACACTAATGATGGCGTCATCGCCACTCACCATCTGGGTGGACTCCTCAAAGTTTGTCAAGATGGTACAGATGTCAGACATCTAGGTCCACTCCTGAGGTCTTATGTGTGGAGTCTGACCTGAATATCGACTGCCTTGTTGCAGCTGGTACTCCACAACTGCTCTCTTCTGCTCACAAATCCTTTGCAACATGTGGAGGGTAGAGTTCCAACGTGTGGGGACATCACACACCATCGGTGTGAGGGAAGCTGCAATCGCTGCTGCAACACAGCAAGGGCGGCGGAAGCTGTAGCCGACTTGAGAAAATGAGCTGACAGGCGGCGTACTTTGATGAGCAGATCTGGCAACTCGGTGTACGATTTAAGAAACTGCTGAACCACGAGGTTAAGCACATGAGCCAGGCATGGTACGTGTGTGATCTCGCCTCAGAGCCGCCACCAGGTTACGGCCATTGTCACACCCAACCATGCCTGGATGTAGGTTCAGCAGTCTCAGCCACAGATCTGCCTGCTCTTTCACAGCTGTCCACAACTCACAAGCAGTGTGAGGTTTCTCACCTAAGCTTATGAGTTTCAGCACAGCCTGTTGCCGCTTGGGGGAGGCAGTACTGCAGTGCTTCCAGCTTGTAACTGATGTGGAGATATCTGAGATGGAGGCTGAACATGAGGAGGAGGAAGATGATGCGCAGGAGCTGTACACTGTGGGGGCAACTCTGACTGACATAGGGCCCGCAATCTTCGGTGTGGGGAGGATGTGTTCCGTCCCAAGGTCCGACTGGGTCCCGGCTTCCACTATGTTTACCCAGTGTGCCGTCAGGGAGATGTACCGTCCCTGGCCACAAGCACTTGTCCACGTGTCCATTGTCAGGTGGACTCTCCCAGTAACTGCTTTGTTGAGGACACGGCAGTTGTTTTGGGACACGTGCTTGTGTAGTCCGGGGATGGCACACCGGGCAAAATAGTGTCGGCTGGGGACCGAGTACCGAGGGACGGCCACCGCCATAAGGTTGCGGAAGGATTCCGTCTCCACCAGCCTAAAAGGCAGCATTTCCAATGCAAGCAGTCGTGAAATGTGCGAATTTAGGACTGTGGCCTGTGGGGCGTTAGCTGCGAATTTCCGCTTTCATTCAAAGGTCTGGGATATGGACAATTGAACGCTGCGGTGGGACGTGGACGTTGATGCTGTTTCTTGAGAAACTGCCATAACAAGTGAAGACTGAGAGGAGGGGGCATCTTTACATGCAGTATGGACAGGGGATTGCCTTGCACACACAACAGGGGGTTCTATTGGATGCACAACAGCGGAAGAAGCAGTGGTGACACCCGCTGACACTGGTCGTGGACCCTGGGGTTCGCCCCACAAAGTCGGGTGCTTTGCTGCCATGTGCCTGATCATGCTGGTGGTGGTCAGGCTGGTAGTTTTGTCACCCCTGCTGATGCTGGCATGGCAGGTGGCACAAATGGCCCTTTTGGGGTTATCAGCAGAGTCTTTAAAAAAATTCCAGACTCTGGAAGACCTACCGCTTGTACTGCCAACGTCCCTCGTGTTGGTGTTACGAGGAACTGTTGCCCGCCTTCAGTCTGCGGCCACCACATTGCTTCTTCCTGTCTGTTGGGGTACTCTGCCTCCTTCCCCCTTAGTGCTGCTGGCGTCACTCTGCATGTCCTCCTGCCACGTTGGGTCAGTTACTAGATCATCCACCACCTCCTCCTCTTCCACTTGCGCACCACGATCCTCCTCCTCACTTCCTGGCAATTGTGTCTCATCATCGTCCACCTCTTGTGACAAATTGCCAGCGTCGACTTCCTGTGGCCGTGGCTGTTCAAATATTTGGGCATCGCTACATGGGATCTCCTCTTCCACCACTTCAAGCGGAGCAGGCGAGGGGCACAAATCTGGAAATGACCAGTGAACAGCTCTTCAGAGTGTCCAAGTGTGGGATCAGTTACTGTCTGACGACACTCGGCATGGTGGGGGGAAGGAGCATCAGCGTGAGGAGGAGTATGCGGTCGAGACTCACGGCTACTAAGAGTCGACCGTGTGGAAGACAGGCCGGAGGTGGTGGTGCCCAGGTAACTGGAAGTATTATCTGTTATCCAATTAATAACCTGTTCACACTGATCAGTTCGCAATACTGGTGTTGTTCTGTGCTTCCCTAGTAATTCGGTCAAGAAGTGGGAGCAAGAAGATGTGGCTGTTGGTTGTGGCACATTTTCACCTTGGCCACGGCCCCGTCCTCTGCACGCACCATCACCAGAACGTCCACTTCCACGTCCCTTGCCACGTGCCTTGCCCATTGTAAAGGAAGCAAAATAGCTTACACTCGCACTATCAATGGAACAAGGGTAATAAAAAGTAGATTAGAACCGGGGAAGTGGAAAACCACAGTTCTTTCTCTGGCCTACACCCGACTCTTTTAAACAATCTGAACAATCAGGGAGAAACTATTACTGTTTTTCTTTACGGAAAAAATACCAAAAGCTGAATAATAGAGATTTCTTACCGTGGAACAGCAAAACCACAGTTATAATTTACTGGTGTATACCAGACTTTTTTAAATACATATATTTGCGGCTGAACAGTGAGCGATACACTCAAACTGTTTTTTTTAGATACAAATGGCCCAAAAGTGGATAATACAGAGGTTTGAACCGTGGAACTGCAAAACCACACTTGTATTTCTCGGGCCTACACCAAACTATTTTCAACAGATATATTTGTGTCTGAACAATCAGGAGACACTATTATTTATTTTTTCCGGCAAAAATTGCGAAAAGCAGGATAATACAGAGATTTGACCTGTGGAACTGCAAAACCACACTTGTATTTCTCGGGCCTACACCAGACTATTTTCAACAGATATATTTGTGTCTGAACAATCAGGAGACACTATTATTTATTTTTTACGGCAAAAAATGCCAAAAGCAGGATAATAGAGATTTTTTACCGTGGAACAGCAAAACCACACTTCTGTCTCTCTGGCCTACACCAGAATATTTTCAACAGATATATTTGTGTCTGAAAAATCAGGGAGACACTATTATTTTTTTTTTTACGGCAAAAAATGCCAAAAGCAGGATAATAGAGATTTTTTACCGTGGAACAGCAAAACCACACTTCTGTCTCTCTGGCCTACACCAGACTATTTTCAACAGATATATTTGTGTCTGAAAAATCAGGGACAAAGAGAATGACGGCACTTCCACTACAAAAACTAGGTGTGAACAGGTGCTTACTAAGAGCAGCTACCTCCATATATAATGAACAAATAAAGTAGCACACTGTAACACTGAGTATATAGATGTGAAATATGAAATATGAATAGCATAACTGCTATGAAAAATAGAAATAAATGAAAAATTTTTTGAAAATTTTTTTTATAGCGCATGAAATATGAAGTATGGAAAATGAATAGCATTACTGCTGTAAATAAATGAGAAATCTTAGCGCATAAATTGGCCAATTCATGTGTACCTGACAGCCGCGGTAAGGCGTTTCTCGATGTCAGGACCTACCAATGTGAATACCTCTCTAAGAGACCTCCGTCTGCTTATGTGTGGGAAAGACAGATCCTGATGCATTTAAAACCACCTGCGGCATGGGGGTGGGGGTGGAGTGCTCAGTCAACGCTAAATCTAGTAACAAAGAGAATGACGGCACTTCCACTACAAAAACTAGGTGTGAACAGGTGCTTACTAAGAGCAGCTACCTCCATATATAATGAACAAATAAAGTAGCACACTGTAACACTGAGTATATAGATGTGAAATATGAAATATGAATAGCATAACTGCTATGAAAAATAGAAATAAATGAAAAATTTTTTGAAATTTTTTTTTATAGCGCATGAAATATGAAGTATGGAAAATGAATAGCATTACTGCTGTAAATAAATGAGAAATCTTAGCGCATAAATTGGCCAATTCATGTGTATCTGACAGCCGCGGTAAGGCGTTTCTCGATGTCAGGACCTACCAGGATCTGTCTTTCCCACACATAAGCAGACGGAGGTGTCTTAGAGAGGTATTCACATTGGTAGGTCCTGACATCGAGAAACGCCTTACCGCGGCTGTCAGGTACACATGAATTGGCCAATTTATGCGCTAAGATTTCTCATTTATTTACAGCAGTAATGCTATTCATTTTCCATACTTCATATTTCATGCGCTATAAAAAAAAATTTCAAAAAATTTTTCATTTATTTCTATTTTTCATAGCAGTTATGCTATTCATATTTCATATTTCACATCTATATACTCAGTGTTACAGTGTGCTACTTTATTTGTTCATGAAAAATCAGGGAGACACTATTATTTTTTTTTTTACGGCAAAAAATGCCAAAAGCAGGATAATAGAGATTTTTTACCGTGGAACAGCAAAACCACACTGCTGTCTCTCTGGCCTACACCAGACTATTTTCAACAGATATATTTGTGTCTGAAAAATCAGGGAGACACTATTATTTTTTTTTTTTACGGCAAAAAATGCCAAAAGCAGGATAATAGAGATTTTTTACCGTGGAACAGCAAAACCACACTTCTGTCTCTCTGGCCTACACCAGACTATTTTCAACAGATATATTTGTGTCTGAAAAATCAGGGAGACACTATTATTTTTTTTTTACGGCAAAAAATGCCAAAAGCATTTAGATGAAAAAAAGGGACTTTTCCTGGCCCCCGAGACCTGGAGCTAAGTCCAGCAATTTCAGCAACAGGAGCACACAGGACTGTAATGCAGCGTTTGCTGGTATAACCACTGCGTCTCCTATACAGCCTGCCTGCCTGATATCTGGGATGGATATTAGTCCTTAGAAGGACTGTTTGTTTGATCTGGCAGCCTTTACAGACCCTACACTAACTATTTCGCAGTTTATATCTCTCCCTAAATCAACAGCGCTGTCCCTACACTGTCTGTTCTGGAGCGACTGTGTCCAAGATGGCGGCGCCCCGTTTTAAATACTCGAGGTGACGCTGTGCGGCTAGCCAATCACTGTAATGCCCACAAACAACATGGCTGCGGCATTAAAGTGACTGGCTGGCAATCCCTGCATGTTCATTGGCTCTGTAAAGAGCGCCAAACATGCAGGGCGGAGACCCGAGCTCCCGCCCGAGTAACCCGGAAATGCTCGGTGCTCGCCGAACATCTCGAGTAGCGTGATGCTCGGGCGAGTACCGAGCAGTGTCGAGCATGCTCGCTCAATACTACACATTGCACCACAAACTGTCCAGGAGTTGGCGGATGCTTTAGTCCAGGTCTGGGAGGAGATCCCACAGGAGACCATCCACAACCTCATCAGTAGCATGCCCAGGCGTTGTAGGGAGGTCATACAGGCACGTGGAGGCCACACACAATACTGAGCCTCATTTTGACTTGTTTTAAGGACATTACATAAAAGTACGATCAGCCTGTTGTGTGTTTTTCCACTTTAATTTTGGGGGTGACTCCAAATCCAGGCCTCCATTGGTTAATAAATTTGATTTCCATTGATGATTTTTGTGTGATTTTGTTGTCAGCACATTCAACTTTGTACAGAACAAAGTATTCAATGAGAATATTTCATTCATTCAGATCTAGGATGTGTTATTTGAGTGTTCCCTTTATTTTTTTGAGCAGTGTATATACACAGTGTGTCTATCTGTGTCTGTGTGTGACAGCTGAGTGTGTGTACACTTTATGGAACATAATACTATGTTGTGATTGGGGTCTGTGGGGCATCATACAGTGTGTGGGCATTGTTAGGGCTGTATACTATGTGTGAGAGGCTGTTGGGTATCATGCAGTGTTGTGGGCACTATTGGGGCCATATACTATGTGTGTAGGGCTGAGGGGGCATCATAAAGTGTTGTGGGCAAAGTTGGAGCTGTATACTATATGTGGGGGGTTTCAGGGGCATCGTACAGAGTTGTTTGCACTGTTGGGGCTGTGGCGCCCCTGAGGGTTCGGTCGCCACAGAGGTATTGCATCTCATCCAGATGTGTGGTACTTCACTCTCAGGTAAGGAAGGAGTATGGCTCAGGATCCTAACACCAGCATTCGCTACACCACATTTCCGGGGGACAAGGCAAGATTGCTCCTACGGGAGAGCACAGTCCCTGATCCCTGGCTGGAGTGGGGGGAACCACCTAGAGAGGGGGAACCATGTAGTGGATGGGGTGAAGGACGCAGATCCTGGGAACACTTGAGTGGGAGCAGTATAAAATAGGGACACCATCTTAGAGAGTTCAGTCAGAGGAGGAGAAGTGAAGGAGCAGAGGCTCTGTATGAGCTCTGCTCCAGAGGTGGGCCTAGCCTGTGAGGCCCAGGACTGAAGGAGAGAAGAGAGGAGTGGGAGCAGGAAGGCTCCAGGAACTGAAGGGACCCTAGGGGTACGGGCCATGCAGAAGGCCACCCGTACGCCCGCTGCTACCAGGAGGTAGAGGGGTCAGGCCAGATAAGGGGAACCGGTCCCTCAACTAGCAGAGAAACAGCAAGGCTCAACTAGAAACCGGAAGCTGCAGCACTTTATGTACCGTAAGCCAAAAGTCCACACCAGTCTCACTAAGAAGGTAGCCACATAGGACCCAGGGGACGGAACACACGTCGCCCGCCAAGGCCCGAGGGTACCGGATAGAAGTGTCACTGAGTGTGAGGTGCAGGGAGAAGGCCAGAGAAAAGACACACAGAGGAGGATCCTGCTAAATACTCCGGAGTTACCTGGGGGTCGGTTGAACCCCTCACTGAGTGAGCACAGAACGACGAGGGCCGTTACATGGGTCCCTGTAACCAGAACTGCAATAACTGTGAGTAAAGACCTTGGGACTGCATCACACGGACTCTGTTTTCATTACTGACTCCTTGCCCTACAATCACCATCATCCACTCACACTGCCCTGAAGCTACACTCTTCCTGTGGGGAGTTATACCACATGTGCTGCCAACCATCAGCTTCAGAGGACTGTTCCGCAGCGGCGGCCTCATTGCCCGCACTCCACAGGTGGCGTAGTCGGACATTATAAAACCCCTACACACAAATACTACCCTTAGATTGACCGCCCTGGGTCACGGACCGGGTCACCGCCACAGTGACTACAACCCCCAGCGTCTACCGGCCCGGCTCCGGGTACCCCACGGCCCAGGGGGCACGTCAACTTTGGCGTAGTCGGCAGGATATGAGCCCACCCGTTATCACTGGGTATCGCGCGCCTAAAGACTGTTTTCTACTAAATGTGGCGCCCGCCCCAGAAGAATGGGCGCCATTATGTGCGTGCTAAAAGACGACAAGAAACCACCTCCCATCGTGGGCCAGGTCCCAGAATGGTGCCAGAAGCGGAGCCCGCCCCAAACAGCAGTGGTCATGTATGCAAGTGTGTCCATCAAGTTGGGGGGGCTGACCCTGAAAGTAACCGACAGCAGATTGCCATGGGACCACAACAAACTGCCCTGGGACCGCCCCCAAAAGGGGAGAGGAGAGAAGAAAACTGGGAGACAGGGCGTGGTCTGGATCAGTCTAGACAGACCGCACCCTGTAGGGAAGATGGAGGACGGCAGCACAAGAGCCCCAGTCAGCGGCCTGCTGCAGGCCGCAGCACCCTACACCTTGGAGGAGCTAGTGGCTAAGCTGCCCCAGGAGGACTCGGAGTTCCTCCGCTCTGGGATGGAAGACCAGGGCCGGAGGATGGAGAGGGCCTAGCGAGACGCCATCACCGGGTGGAGACGGGAGATGGAACAGCGGATGGCGAACCGGCAGCCGACGACGCTACCAAGCACCGGCGGTGCCCCAGCCTTAGCGGAGCCCGACCAGCGCCAGGAGGCGACACGTGACGCAGGAGCGGCCGCGGGAGCAGGTAGGAGGAGTTTCCCTGTCCCGGGCGCTGCCAGCGTCGACCTGCTCCTGGGCCCCCTGGTGGAGCCGCTGACCCCGGGCGCTACCAACACCAGCCCGCTCCTGACCCCGCAGCAAGGCTCCCAGCCAAGCCCTCCAGCCCCGGGCGCCACCAGCGGCGGCCCGCTCCTAGGCCCCCAGCCAAGCCCTCCAGCCCCGGGCGCCGCCAGCGTCGACCTGCTCCTGGGCCCGCTGGTGGAGCTGCTGACCCCAGGCGCCACCAGCAGCGGCCCGCACCTGACCCCGCCGCAAGGTCCACAAGTCCCGGGCGCGCCTGCCCTGCACGCCCCGCAAGCCCAGACACCGCCACCTCCGGGCACCGGCACAGCCAGCCAGCTTCTGGGTCCCCTGCAGGAACCAACTCCCCCACCAGCCAAGTGGGTATACAGACGTCGCCGGTGGGACTGGTCCACGGAGGTGGAGGACCAGCGGCCCTCGCTCCTACCCGCTCCGCAGCCTGCCGCCATCTCCCGGTTGCCGGAAGACGAGGCCCAGTTTGAGTGGGATCACTCTGGGGAGGACCTGATGGGGTTGTCCCAGGAGACCAGGGCAGCCGCAGCCCGTCGCAAAGAGTTCTGCCACCAGCAGCTGGTCCAATTTCAAAAAGGAAAAAGAGCGCAGCTCACGGCGCGTGCGGTGGGAGAAATTAGAGGCCCAGAATATGCAGGAAAAGACCCGGGCCTGCCAGGCCAACAAAGCCACCCACGGTCCCAAGGAAGAAGGGACCGTAGTTAAATTCAATTTGGATGCCGGGTGGGGATTCATCCGGGACCCATACACAGACATTGATCTGTTCGTCAACAGGAGGGACGTGGAGTCCCACCTAATAGCAGGTCACCCTGATAGGGACCTCTACCCCGGAGACATCGTGACCTATACCCATCACAAAGGAGTCAGAGGCTGGTATGCCTTAAATGTCCACAAGGTGGTAGAAGAGCACGGCTTCTACCAGTATGAAGCTGAAGACCCGGCTGGGTCAGCTTGTGATGAACTAGAGCCTCCCTGGAGGGAGCAATACTACTAAGGACTGCCAGTAGTAATCAGTACCCGTACAGCAGCATAGACGCTGCAGGTTCACCGTTTGTGTTTTTACTAGGTTGTTTAGTTACCCGTAAAGGGTCCAGAGACTAACTGGCTGAGGACTGGGAGCAGCCGCTTCTTGTAAATAGTTGCACCTCTTGAGGTGCCCCTTATTGGTTTTATAAGAACTACAACGAGTGACCTCAGAACAAAAACCCGTTGTAGGTGACCGAAGACGAGGTCCAGCATCTGGATCGTCTAAGCCCTGCAGCCACCCCAGGGCCTCCGTTGAGGGTTTGGAACGGGTCCGTCATATTCATGTTTGCAAGTTTGTACTTTATCGAAAAATGGACACCTGGTTGCAGTCATTACTGTGACCGGTTGACCAAAAGTTTTACTTGAAAATGTGTTGATATGAAGAATGTTTATATTAAAAATGTCTTATATGTGTGAAGAAATATTTTATAAGTGTGAAGAGAAATGTCCTTTAAAAAGTATCCATAATGTTATATAATGTGATGCATCCAAAAATTTGCATGTCCTAATTTACCCTGTCTTTTGCTCTGTTCCAGCCCGTGGATGTGCTGTGTTTTACCAGGGGGGTGTGTGGCGCCCCTGAGGGTTCGGTCGCCACAGAGGTATTGCATCTCACCCAGAGGTGTGGTATCTCACTCCCATGTAAGGAAAGAGTACAGCTCAGGACCCTAACACCAGCATTCACTACACCACATTTCCGGGGGACAGGGCGAGATTGCTCCTACAGGAGAGCACAGTCCCTGGTCCCTGGCTGGAGTGGGGGGAACCACCTAGAGAGGGGGAACTATGTAGTGGATGGGGTGGAGGACATAGATACTGGGAGCACATGTGTAGGAGGTATAAAAGTAAGGAACCATCTTGGTTCAGACAGAAGAGCAGGTGGAGTTCCAGTCAGACAGACTGAGGAGAAGTCAGGGAGCAGAGGCTCTGTATGAGCTCTGCTCCAAAGGCGGGCCAAGTCAGGAGGCCTGAGCCTGAGAGAGAGGAGAGGGAGCAGGACGGCTCCAGGAATGAGGAGTGAAGGGACCCTAGGGGTACGGGCCGTGCAGCAAGCCACCCGTACCAGGAGGTAGAGGGGTCAGGCTAGAACAGGGAACCGGGTCCTTCAACTAGTAGAGAAACAGCAAATGCTTAACTAGGAACCGGAGGCTGCAGCATTTCAAGTACTGCAGACCACAAGTCCACACCAGTACACTAAGAAGGTATCAGCACAGGACCCAGGGGACAGAACACACGTCGCCCGCCAAGGCCCGAGGGTACCGGATAGAAGTGGCGCTGGGTGTGAGGTGCAGGAAGAGGCCAGAGGAAGGTACACAGAACGGGGTCCTGATAAGTGCTCTGGAAATACCTGAGGGTGGACTGAACCCCTCACTGAGTACGCACAGCACGACGGGGGAAGATTGCTTGGTACCTGTAATCTGAACTACAACAACAGTGAGTAAAGACCCTGGGACTGCACTATCCTGTCTCTGTGTTCCTTGCGGCGCCAGCACTCATAGCACTAGAACGCCCTGCACAATCACCACCATCATTCAAGCACGCTGCCCTGAAGCTACACTCCTCCTGTGGGCAGTCACATCACCTTGCTGCACATACCACCAGCTTCAGCGGACTGCTCCGCAGTGGCGGTTACCAATGACCGCAATCCACAGGTGGCTTAATCGGACATTAACATTTGTACATATAGACTACCCCTTTGGTTTGACCGCCCTGGGTCACGGACCGGGTCACCACCACGGTGACTACAACCCCCAGCATCTACAAGGCCCGGCTCCGGGTATCCCCATGGCTCAGGGGGCGCGTCATCATGGCCAGGTATTTTTGACAAGGAAGGAAAAGTTTTCAAAGATGGTCAAGCAATACCTGGCCGACCAAACCAGCTTATTTGTTAATTCCTCTGCGACCTTCAGCTATTGGGTCTCAAAGCTGGACACCTGGCATGAGCTGTCCCTCTATGCCTTGGAGGTGTTGTGCTGCACTGCCGCTAGGGTCTTGTCTCAGCAGATTTTTAGTGCCAAAGGGGGGTCATAACGGACAGGCGCTTTCTCCTGCAACAGAAAGGCTGACTGATAACAATGAACAAAGCATGGATTATACCAGGCTTTTACACACCACCTGATGACAGCAGCATATAAAGTGTTTTTAATGTTCTATATTTGAATGAGGCCTGCCAGTTGTTGCCTTCTAGGGTCTATGGATGACCTTACTTATAATTTGTTCCTGCCTTTGTACTTGTGCAAAGCCTTTATGAATGTAGGAGTACCACAACTACACTTTGTTCACAATATTTGAATGAGGCACTACAGTTGGTGCCTTCAAGAGAGTATGGATAACCCTGCTTGTAATTTTTGGCAGGATTTGCACTTAGTGCATAGCCTTTATGAGTCTAGGAGTACCACTACATGACAATTTGAACAGAATGTGTATGAGACCCTCCTTTATGTCTAATACAGGGTGTATCCGAGTCGATAATTTTTGGCAGTTCGTGCTTCCTTCATAAATTACACTGAAGTTTACTATTTTTTCATAAAAAAAACAATTTTGGTTTACTTAAATTATAATTTTTTTAAAATGCTTTTTAAATTTTGCCTTATATACAAGTTATTATACAGGAAACATATTTCTTAACATTTTTTTTCATCTAAAATGCAATTTATCGTTGATTTGGAATGTTTTATTGTCAGTCCTTAAAGTGGAGTAAAAGTGTGAAACCATTGTTCTCAGCTGTGATCTGGGAGTCGGAGATGCTTCCAGGGGTCTTCCCCATGCTGTTCTCCTTCCATTCAGCACCTTTCTCATCCATTTGCACATTTTCTCTGCCCCCCAGACCTCCTTGTAGGGTCTGCCGGAAAAATGCTCAGATTTCTCATTGACTCCCATTATACTCGTTACTCGAAACGAGCACCCGAGCATTAGGAATTGTTTGGTCCGAGTAAGGAGCATTTTAGTTACTCGTGCATGCGTCCTGCAGTCACCGAGCACTGATCAGTGACACAAATCACTAATCGTCACTCGTGCTCGCTGTTTTCCAGTAATTTTTTTTCCTCTAATCCCCAACCTCCACCCTTCCTTTACACCACTTCCGTGCATGCGTCCTGCAGCCGCCGAGCCGCTGATCAGACGCGCATCACTAATTGGAACCAATGCTCACATTTGGCTAGGACTTTTTTCTTTCCTTTCTATTTTTTTTATCCTCTTTTTTCACCAGATCTGTGTATGCGTCCTACAGCCATTGAGCGCTGATCGGCATCCGATTATTTATTTTTTTTGTGTGTGATAAAACAATTAAAAAAAATGAGAGTAATTAATAGGACTAGAATAGGGACAGCAAAAATATACATGGTGTGGTAGCCTTTTTATACATGGTGTGGTAGGTCGACTTGCTCGGCCGCTTCCGGAAGTAGACTCAGGAACCAGGTTTTCTCTGCAGGCTTTATTATATGGCATAATGCTGTCACATCAGGTATTAGTGCAATACAGAGGGAAAAGGGAAAGGGAGCCCAGACACTAGGGAAAGGGGGAAGTGGAGACCTCCTAGTCTAGTCTAGCATCACTGTTTCTCAACTACCGCCCCTATATTGACTCTTCAGCAATCGCTGCACGCGTGCCTCGCCCTACTTTCCCTCATGTATGGCTACGGCTAGGGATGGAAAGAGATGAGCACTAGTCAACCGCCACTAAACACTGTAGACAACAAGGGAAGACAAAACGGGGAAATTGCTTAGCTTTAGATCAGTTCAAATATACACACGGCCTCAAGCTCCAGAAAGGACTAAGTGCTGCTCCTGATAAGCCTCACAAGTGGAAATGAATATAGCCGGCGACTCCCTCTCAGACACACCAGGTATATATATGACACGCCCCCTGGGCCGCGCGCGTGTGGGGAAACCCGGAACCGGACTCATTGCGGATGCTGGGGGTTGTAGTCTTCGTGCGGCGGGGACCCGGTCCCGTGGCTCAGGGTGGTCAACTCAAATGGCAGTCTATTTGTGTGGTTTTTATGATATTAAATGTCCGACTACGCCACCCGTGGATTGCGGTCAGGATGAACCGCCGCTGCAGGGCAGACCGCTGAGGCTGGTGTTGTAAGTGCAGCAGAGTGTAGTACAACTCCCCACGGGAGGAGTGTAGTCTCAGGGCAGTGTATGCGGAGGATGGGAGTGATGGTGCAGGAGTAGCAGTGACGACACAGAGTCAGTGATGCAGTCCAGGGTCTTTACTCACAGTTCTTATTATCCAGACCACTTCTGCAGGTAACGGCTGCCTACGTCGTACTGTGCTCACCAGCCTCTGCTCCCACCTCCTGCTCCCTCTTCTTCTCTCACTGAACTGTCTTCTCTTTTAGTGCTTGCTGGGCCTCACAGGCTAGGCCCGCCTCCGGAGCAGAGCTCCACAGAGGCCCTGCTCTGTCACTTCCTCTCTCAGACTGAACACTGATCTAAGATGGTGCCCACCTTTTATACCTCCCTCTAGGTGCACCCAGGAACTACCTCCTCCCTGCTCCTGCACTACAGGGTTCCCACTTCCTCGGTGTTCCCTCCCCCCACTCCAGCCAGGGACAGGGACTGTCGTGCTCTACTTGGAGCATATCGGTCGCCCTGCCCCCTGGAAATGTGGTGTAAAGCATGCAGGTGTCAGGGTCCTGATCCACACTGCATCCATACCTGAGAGTGAGATATCGCACATCTGGCTGAGATGCAATACCTCTGTAGCAACCGAGCCCTCGGGGTGCTACATATACACCCAGGCCAGAGAGCTAATTAGCAAGAGAGAGGTAGCCACTTGGTCCTAAAGACAGCTTCTTATCTACAATCTTATCTTATCTGTAATGCCAAACGTAGAGATCTCCTGCAACCCACTGCAGGGCGACTGTTTGTCACCTTTGACACACTTGCGATAGTAGCCCCCCCTCTACGAGTGGCCTCAGGACCGGGTTTCTCAGGAAAAGAGGTGTGGAATGAGCTAACCAATCTGGGAACGTTCACCTCTGACGCTGAAACTCACATCCTCTCCTCTGGACTATGGCCTTTTCAGTGCACCAAGTATTGTAAAGAACGACATTTGAGATGAGAATCTACAATCCTCAAAATCTGGAACTCCAGATTACCATCAACCAGTACTGGGGGCGGTGGTAGACTTGAGGGTTCAAGAGGTTCCACATACCTTTTGAGTAAGGATATGTGGAACACATTGTGGACCTTTAAGGGCCTGAGGAAGTTCAAGATGAAACGCTGCTGAGTTAATGACGGTGGTTATTTTATAGGGCTTATTAGCCTAGGTCCCAGCTTCCAAGAAGGAACTTTTAATCTTATATTCGTGGTAGACAACCACACAAAATCATTCACATTCAGGTCCAGACCTGGCAAGCTTTTTCTGTCGGCCATACGTTTATACCTGTTTCACATGGTCTTTAAGTTTCAAAGAACACCCTGCCATATGGAGGAGAGCAATGATGTAAACCGTTCCTCCTCAGAAACTCATGAAGCTCTTCCCCCACTGAAGGTACCAAACTGTGGATGATAACCATATGTACCGAAGAACGGTGACCTGCCAGTGGATTCTTGACGATGATTATTGATGGCAAATTCTGCTGGCGGTAAGTAGGATGTCCAATCCTCCTGATTTTCGGAAACGAAACACCTGAGGTATGTCTCCAAGTTCTGATTGACACGCTCGGTCTGACCATTCGACTGAGGGTAGAAGGCAGATGAAAAGGACTGCTGCACCCCCGGTCGAGAACAGAATGCCTTCCAGAACTTGGAAACAAACTGGGTCCCCTGATCAGACACCACATCAGAGAGAACCCCGTGAAGCTTCACAATATAATTTATGAACACCTGAGCAAGTGTCTTGGCATTGGGAAGTGCAGGTAATGCGACAAAGTGAACCATTTTACTGAACCTATCTACTACCACCAAAACCACTGTTTCACCTGCAGAAACCGGTAGGTCAGTAATAAAATGCATGGACAAGTGTGTCCATGACCTACTAGGGATAAGTAGCGGAAGAAGAGTACCAGACGGAGGGGTATACGAAACCTTAGAACGCGCGCAAATACTACAAGCAGCTAAGTGTTCAACTGGATCCCGATGCAACCCCAGCCACCAAAAACGATGAGAGAGGAGGTCCGCAGTTGCCTTACCACCTGGATGCTCAGCAAGCACAGAGTTATGATGTTCCTTGATTACTTTGCGGCGCAGGTCAGATGGTACAAATAACTTTCCTGAAGGGCAGAAGGCAGGGGCGTCCCCCTGAGCCTCCAACACCTCACCGTCCAGTTCAGGATAAAGAGCGAAAATGACTACCCCTTTCTGTAATATCAGGGCAGGGTTCTCATGGTCACCACCACCAGGGAAGCTCCGGGACAAAGCATCAGCCTTGACATTTTTGACCCCTGGACGAAGAGTGACAACAAAATTGAACCCAGGGTTGAGACATTTAGCTGACTGGAGATATGACGGGTTCTTATGGTCAGTAATAACAGTAATAGGATGGACAGCCTCCTCCAACTAATGTCGACATTACTTGAACGCCAATTTGATCGCCAAAAGTTCCCTATTACCCATGTCCTAATTTCTCTCTGCTGAAGACAATTTTTTAGAAAAGAAGGCGCATGGATGCCATTTACCAGGGGATGAACCCTGAGACAACACAGCCCCAACCCCAACATCAGAAGCATCAACCTCCACATTAAAGGGTTGAGAAACATCGGGTTGACTGAGTATACATGCAGTGGCAAAATGGTTCTTTAAGGAAGAAAAAGCCTGGAGGGAAGAATCAGGAAGAGGGTTTGGATCATGGATGGTAATTTGATGTAATTCCCGGAAATCTAAACAGGGACGTAGACCGCCATCTTTTTTCTTCACAAAGAAGAACCCTGCCGCCACTAGCGAAGATGAGGGTCTGATATATCCCTTCTCCAGACAAAGGAAAAAAAATTACAGCTTTTTTTTTTTTCTTTTCAAAACGTGCTCGGCCGGCTATAATGTCACGCCAGGAGTTAGTGCAACACAAAGGGAAAAGGGAAAGGAGGAAGTAGAGACCTCCTAGTATGGTCTAACGTCACCCTGTCTTAACTACCGTACCTATATTGCCTCTTCAGCAATCACCGTATGCGTGCCTCGCCCTACTTTCCCTGGCGTACGGCTACGGCTAGGGATGGAAGGAGATGAGAACTAGTCAACCTCCACTAAACACTATAGACAACAAGAGAAGACAAAACAGGGGAAAATTGCTTAGCTTTAGATGATTTCAAATATACACATGGCCTCAAGCTCCAGAAAGGATGAAGTGCTGCTCCTGATAAGCCTCACAAGTAGAAATGAATATAGCCGGCGACTCCCTCTCAGACACACCAGGTATATATACACCCAGGCCAGAGAGCTAATTAGCAAGAGAGAGGTAGCTACTTGGTCCTAAAGACAGCCTCTTATCTAAGAAGCTGTCTGCAATGCCAAACGTAGATGTCTCCTGCAACCCACTGTAGGGCGACTGTCTGTCACCTCTGACACACCCGTGACAAAAGCTCTGCAACTCCAGCAAAGATAAACACAGCCTTACTAGCAAAACAACATAACAAAAGATAAACAATAGCACAGTCCATATGTGTATGTGCCATTCACCCACACAGGTTATGTCCACCCTTCAGCTCTGTCCTGAGCTATGGCTGTCCAGCCTGGAGACCTTGCCTCTCCAAACACAACACAAAGAAAAAAAAACAGGACTGAACATTTAAAGCTTGCTCAGCCACACCCTGAGGAGGAGATATGGGGAATGACTTCCCTCCCATCTCTACATCATTCCCATAAAACCACACCCTTTAAAAGAGGTAACCCACAGCATATAACATGCTGGCAGAGATTCAGTAGGTCTCAGTTCACACAGGAGAGAATCCTGAGTGACGCATACCTCCCCTCGCATATAATACCAGTGACTCTGTCACATATTCCCCCCTCTGCCAAAAGCTGGGGGGCACCTTCAGTCACCCAGCAGGGAATTCTGGAGAGGGCAGTAGCATTAGCGTGTAACTTCCCAGGTCTATGCTCCATGTGAAAATTAAAGTCTTTGAGACCTAAGAACCACCTAGTTGCTCAGGCATTCTTACCCTTCTTTTCCCTCAACCATCTCAAAGGGGCATAGTCTGACACCAATTTAAACTTTTGGCCAAGTAGGTAATATCTTAGCGTGTGTATGGCTGATTTTATGGCTAAGCATTCTTTCTTCACAATGGCATAATTTTTCTCACAGGATGAGAGCTTCCGGCTCATATACAGGATGGGATGCTCTTCCCCATTTATCTCCTGTGACGGCACGGCTCCTAGGCCAACTTCTGAGTCATCTGTCTGTAGCACAAACTCTTTAGTAAAGTCTGGTGCAACCAGGACCGGCTGCTTACAGAGTGCCAGCTTCAGCTGTTGGAACGTCATCTCGGTTTCAACCGTCCATTTCGCCCTCATTGATTTTGTGCCTTTCAGAAGGTCCGTCAGTGGTGCGGCAATCATAGAAAAATTTGGGATAAACCGCCGGTAATATCCCACGATTCCAAGAAACGCTCTCACCTGCTTCTTGGAGAGCGGTTGCAGCCAGTTCTGAATTGCCTCGTTCTTATTGACCTGTGGCTTAATTTCGCCTCTCCCAACTACGTAGCTTAAGTACTTGGCCTCCTTTTTTTGTTATTTTCTGTAAAGTAGTTAAAAATTATATACATTTCTCTTCATGTTTTGAATTAGAAAACAGTGTGTAATGTTCCCAATGCTGGAAATAAAAACTAGTAGAAAGATTTTGTGCTTAACTCATGTTTTTGGACACACTGCTATTGTTTTGAACACTACTGTATTAAAACGAAATCTGTGTTCTAAAAGCCAAGTAGCGCTCCTTCCTATCCAACCCCTGCTGTGTGCTCAAACATTAGTGTACAACCACATATGGGGTATCACTGTGATCGGTAAAAATTGCATAACAGATTATGGGGTCCATTTTCTCCTATTACCACTTGTGTAAATTATAAATTTGGTGCTAAAACAGTATTTTAGTATAAAAAAATAATTTTTTGTTCTCACGTCTGGAAGTTATAAAGTTTTCTGAATCACCTGTAAGTTAAAAATACTCAATACATCCCTAGATAAATTCCTTGAGGGGACTAGTTTCCAAAATTGGGTCCCTTGTGGTGGCTTCTGCTGTTTTCGCATGTCAGGGGCTTTCCAAATGCGACATGGCCTTCACAATATATTCCAGACCAATAGCTCTCTTTCCTTTCCTAGTCCTGCCATGTGCCCAAATAGAAGTTTTTGATCATCGCGTTATTTTTTAACCTATTGTCCATTGTGAAAATAATCAATTTGGGGCTAAAACGTCATTTTTGTGAAATAAATGACAATTTTCAATATGACGACCTAATGTTAACAAATTATGTGTAGTACCTGTGGTTTACAAATGCTCACTATACATAACCCTGGATAAAATCCTTGAGGGGGGTAGTTTTCAAAATGGGGTAACTTGAGGGGGGATTTCCACTGCTTAGGCACATCAGGGGCTCTCCAAACGCGACATGACACCCGCAGACCATTCCATCAAAGTCTGCTTTCCAAAACGTCACTCCTTCCTTTCCGAACCCTGCCATGTGCCCAAACAATAGTTTTCCCCTACATATGGGATATCGGCGTACTCAGGAGCAATTGCACAACAAATTTTTGGGTCCATTTTCTCCCATTACCCTTGTGGGAAAAAAATTTGGGGCTAAAAGTATATTTTTGTGGTAAAAAATAGATTTTTTTTTATTTTCACGGCTCTGCGTTATAAACTTTTGTGAAGCACCTGGGCGTTCAAGGTGCTCACCAGGCATCTACATGCATTCCTTGAGAGGTCTAGTTTCCAAAATCGTGTCACTTGTAGGGGTTTTCACTGTTTAGGCACATATGGGGCTCTCCAAACGACATGGCGTCTGCTCTCGATTCCAGCTATTTTTGCATTCAAAAAGACATTATGCTCCTTCCCTTCCGAACCCTGCCGTGCGCCCAATCAGTAGTTTTATCCCACATATAGGGTATTGGCATACTCAGGACCAATTACACAACAATTTTTGGTGTCCATTTCTCCTGTTACCCTTGTGAAAATAAAAAAAATGGGGCTAAAGTAAAATTTTTGTGGAAAAAATGTTTATTTTTTCCTTGCCATTGCTTTAGTTCCTGTGAAGCACCTGAAAGGTTAATAAACTTCTTGAATGTGGTTTTGAGGAATTAAGGGGTGCAATTTTTAGAATAGTATCCCTTTTGGATATTTTGTGTCATATATGCCCCCCAAAGTCAATTCAAATGTGATGTGGTCCCTAAAAAAAATATTTAGTAAATTTTGTTGTAAAAATGAGAAATCACTGGTCAAATCTTGACCCTTATAACTTCCTAACAGAAAAAATGATGTTTCAAAGAGGACGCAGATGTATAGTAAGCATGTGGGAAATGTTATTTATTAACTATTTTGTGTGACATGACACTCTGATTTAAGGGCGTAAGAACTAAAAGGTTGAAAATTGTGAAATTTTAAAAATTTTCGCCAAATTTCCGATATTTTCACAAATAAATGAAAGTCATATTGAAAAATTGTTACCACTATTATGAAGTACAATATGTCATGAAAAAAACAGTCTCAAAATCAGTGGGATCCGTTGAAGCGTTAAAGAGTTATTACCACATAAATTGACATTGGTCAAACTTCAAAAATTTGGGCAGGTCATTAAGGTCAAAATTGGCTTGGTCACTAAGGAGTTAAGGAAGATTTGGCGGTATGAAACATGTTGTTGTTTTGCTTTAATAATAATAATAATCTTTATTCATATAGCGCCAACATATTCCTCAGCGCTTTACAATTCAGGTCCATATACAACAGTCATAAGTAACATAGCTAAAGATAATACAATAATTACAGCAAAACTAATGAGGACCCTGCTGGTAAGAGCTTACAATCTATAATGAGGTGGGGGGACACAAAGTACAGGGGCTTATTTACAATGATGGTCCGCCATCTTGAGGGGATGAGGGAGAGATAAAGGCTGCAGGAGCTGTCACCAGCCAGGATTTGTAGGGGTTTTGGGTGCGGTGGAGTGACTTATGTTTGGAGAAATAATGAATGGGCTATAAATATATAAAAGGACTTTGATTAAGGAGCGTGATAGGCCGCCCTAAACAGATGTGGTTTTAGGGAGCACCTATCTTCGAGGAGTTAAGACTAAATCAGGGCCGGCGTCAGCACCCGGCGCACCCGGGCAAATGCCGGGGCCCTGAGCAGGCAGAGGGGCCCACTGGCGGTCACGCACCCCGCTGGGCTATGGGCGGAGGAGAGCGGTGTCATCGCCCGCCCTTCTCCGCCGCTTGCTCAGGGCCCCGGCAGCTGGATACTTACCTCTCCCCGTGCCTCCGCAGATCCGCTGTCTTCCTGCTCTGCGCTCCCTGTGACGTCTCAGGTCAGAGGGCGCAGTGACACCTTTACACCGCGCCCTCCCCTGAGCCGTCACAGGGAGCGCTGAGCGGGAAGACGCCGACAACGCTGGAGTCCGGACCCGAGCAGCGGCAGCAGGTGAGAAGGGAGGTGAGTATTTGATTTTTTTTTTTTATGTATGGAGGCATGGGGCATTATAAAGAGGGGGGGGGGGGATTCCTGCATGGGGCATTATAAAGAGGAGGGGTGACAGCCTGCATGGGGCATTATAAAGAGGGGGGGGGATTCCTGCAGGGGGCATTATAAAGAGGAGTGGTGACAGCCTGCATGGGGCATTATAAGGTGGGGAACAGCCTGCATGGGGCATTATAAAGAGGGGGGGACATCCTGCATGGGGCATTATAAAGAGGAGGGGTGACAGCCTGCATGGGGCATTATAAGGTGGGGAACAGCCTGCATGGGGCATTATAAAGGGGGGGGCAGCCTGTATGGGGCATTATGTGGGGGGGTAACAGCCTGCATGGAGCATTAAAAGGGGGGGGGCTGTATGGGGCATTATGTGGGGGGGAACAGCCTGCATGGAGCATTATAAGGGGGGGCAACCTGTATGGGGCATTATGTGGGGGGTAACAGCCTGCATGCAGCATTATATGGGGGCCAGTATCCTGTATGGAGCGTTATAAGGGGACCGGTATCCTGTATGGAGCGTTATATGGGGGCCAGTATCCTGTATGGAGTTTTATAAGGGGACCAGTATCCTGTATGGAGCGTTATATGGGGGCCAGTATTCTGTATGGAGCCTTATATGGGGGCCAGTATTCCGTATGGAGCCTTATATGGAAGCCAGTATTCCGCATGGAGCCTTATATGGGGGCCAGTATTCCGCATGGAGCCTTATATGGGGGTCAGTATTCCGCATGGAGCCTTATATGGGGGCCAGTATTCCGCATGGAGCCTTATATGGGGGTCAGTATTCCGCATGGAGCCTTATATGGGGGTCAGTATTCCGCATGGAGCCTTATATGGGGGCCAGTATTCCGCATGGAGCCTTATATGGGGGTCAGTATTCCGCATGGAGCCTTATATGGGGGTCAGTATTCCGCATGGAGCCTTATATGGGGGCCAGTATTCCGTATGGGGCCTTATATGGGGGTCAGTATTCCGCATGGAGCCTTATATGGGGGTCAGTATTCCGCATGGAGCCTTATATGGGGGCCAGTATTCCGCCTGGAGCCTTATATGGGGGTCAGTATTCCGCATGGAGCCTTATATGGGGGTCAGTATTCCGCATGGAGCCTTATATGGGGGTCAGTATTCCGTATGGGGCCTTATATGGGGGCCAGTATTCTGTATGGGGCCTTATATGGGGGCCAGTATTCCGTATGGAGCCTTATATGGGGGCCACTATTCTGTGTGGAGCGATTCACCGGTTTCTGAGCTATTGTGGAATTTATAATAGATATCACTCATGTAATGTAAGAAGTGAAATCTTTGCATTGTACTAATATATATATATATATATTTCTCCGCCATGTCTCTGCATCATGAATCGTGGTATGTGTTAAAGGGGCCCACTGAGACTCTTTCGCCCGGGGCCCAGAAAAACCTGGAGCCGGCCCTGGACTAAATGAACAGGTCACCAGCCAATATCTGTACATATGTACAGATATTAAGTGCTGGGGGCAAAACTTAGATTAGTGACATGACTTGATAGTCTTGCTAAAAATTATCTGTTTTTAGTGAACACTTAAATCCATAGACAGTAGGAATGAACCTGATGCACTCCTGAGAACTGGTGCAGCACAGAAAAAGTCATGGACGTGAGAGTGGGAGGTCCTGATTATGGAGGATATTAGTCTTGGCTCATTGGAGTGTAGATATGGTAGTAGACTGACATATGGGAGGAGTTGTAGAACAGTGCAGCACTGTGGAGAGCTTTGTGGGAGAGTGCAATGACTGGTACTGTGGAGGCGCCGGTGTAGCTGCTGGACAGAAATATGAGCCTGGCTGCTGCATTCAGAATAATGACAAATGCAGTTAGTGTTAAGAAGCACAATTAGTGAGTTACAATTAGTTGTGAACTCAAGATGAAAAAAAATCAGAGCAACAGTAACAGCTTTTATTTTAATTTTTTTATTATTAATAATAGGATAGAAGGTTAAGACATGAACAAAACCATGAATATTATTAATAGATGAAATCATAGTCATGAACACAGCTGGGGTCAGATACCAGGTGATCAGTAAAAGCCAAGTCAGGCGAGTAGTATGAATACCGCGGAGCCTGATGATAGAGGCAAAACATATCCGGGTAAAGATGTTCCAGTGAGAAGGCCACAGGAAGCTGGTGAAGGTCCTTCTATACAGGTTCAGCAGTGATGGGGGATCTGCTGCATTTCTGGGCGCTAGATGCGGAGGTTTTCAGTCTTTTAGATGATGCTGGGGGAACAGTGACAACATGCACATATCCGAGCAGCCCTGGACAATCCACGCCGGCAGGATGATAAGATCCGGCGGAGGAGGGAACCTATGAGCAGAGAAATAAATATAATGTAAGTAATGGGACTCCGTATTACATGATACCACTGCGTGGACACTGCGGCCAAACGGCAGAGGAATCTTATCATACAGAGGTCAGGGATCATTGTTAGCCATCATACATGCGACAATCCCATCACTGACAGATGACATCTGCTCCACATGAATTATTCTCACTGACATCACACAACATAGAGCTGATTCTCACACTTACCTCGTCTCCTTCCTCTCTTTTCTTCATTTTCTGAGTTTTGTTCCTGTGTACTCAGATTTTTTTCAGATTTCCTTTCTTTCTGAGCTGGAAATTCTGATCAGAAAGTAAAAAAAACCCTCAGTAACAATATATTCTTATAGGATCTGCTTTGTATTTATAATGTAAGTAAAGGAGCTGATTCTCACACTTACCTCGTCTCTTTTGCCTCTTTTCTTTATTTTCTGAGTTTTGTTGCTCTCTAAGCAAATACAGCGAAGATTTTCTTTTCTCGAGAGCTGGAATTTCTGATCAGAAAGTAGAAAAAAAAAAACAGTAACAATATATTCTTATAAGATCTGCTTTGTGTCTATAATGTAAGTAAAGGGACGACTTATTACTTGATACTACTGTGCGGTCACTGTGGCTGAACGGCAGAGGAATCTTATTCATAAAGAGGTCAGGGATCATTGTCAGCCATCATATATGTGATGGTCCGTACTGGACATCTAGTGTCTCCCGGAAGTCTGTGTTACTGTTTTGGTTCAGCAGTCCGAACAAAGCTTGTTGAAAGGATGCAGCACAGCCAATCAACAAACTTTTCTGGTGTGGGCACTTCAGGCCCCATCACAGCCATGCCAAGTATTGGTATGCCTGTGATTGGCCGGCGCAGTATAAAGGGGACCCCATGTCATTTTTGGGGGTGCACCTCCCTTTAATAATCAGTGAAGGCTATGCAGACAGCCGTGAGCTGATATTAATAGCCTGGGAAGCTTCATGGACATTGGCCTCTTCCCAGAATAATAACACCAGACCCGAGCTGTCTGCTTTCCCTCATCTGGGCATTTTTTTATTTTATTTTTTTAATTATTATCTAAATACATGTACAGTAAGCTACACACACATACTGCACTAAATTATATATCTCACTGACAAATTTCTAACTATGCACAGGCACCGGCTGGTGAATACCGTATTTTTCGGACTATAAGACGCACCTAGGTTTTAGAAGAGTAAAATAGAAAAAAAATGTAAGCAAAAAATGTTGTCATGATGCCCTGTTAAGGGGGAGGGGGTCTGCTTCTGACAATGTGTAATGTACCCTACTTCCGTTAATATCCCCCATCCTGGTATATATGGCCCCCTCCTTCCTGTTATATGTGGCCCTCATCCCCATCCTGATATGCAATGGCACCCCAATCCACCATCCTGGTATGCATGGCTCCCCAATCCCCCATCCTGGTATGCATGGCCCCCTTATCCCTCTTCCTGGTATGTATGGCACCCTTCATCCTGTTATGTATGGCTCCCCCGCACACCCATCCAGGTATGTATGGCACCTTCATCCCTCTTCCTGGTATGTATGGTACCTTCATTCCTCTTGCATCCCTGTATGTATGGTCCCCCTCATCCTTCATCCCTGTATGTATGGACCCCCTCATCCCAGTATATATGGCCCCTTTCATCCCTGTATGTATGGCCCCCCTCATGCCACATCCCTGTATGTATGGCCCCCCTCATGCCTCACCCCTGTATGTATAGCCCCCCTCATCCTTGTATGCATTGCCTCCTCATCACTTATATGCATGGCCCCCTCATCCTTGTATGCATCGCCCCCCCTCATCCTTATATGCATGGCCCCCTTCATCCCTGTATGTATGGCCCCCTCATCCTGGTATGCTTGGCACCCCCTGTTCCCTGTCACGCTGCTCATAAAAAAAATAAACAATCATACTCACCTCCTCTCTCCTCCAGCGCTGTGTTCCCCGAACATCCACGGGTCTGCACATCCCTAATAACAACTGCTCCACATTAATTATTCTCACTGAATGACATCACACAACATGGAGCTGACTCTCACGCTTACCTCGTCTCTTTTCCCTCTTTTCTTCATTTTCTGAGATTTCTTGCTCTATACTCAGATATATTGAAGATTTTCTTTCCACGTCAGCTGGAATTTCTAATCAGAAAGTAAAAAAAAGCCCTCATTAACAATATATTCTTACAGGATCTGCTTTGTGTCCATAATGTAAGTAAAGGGACGACTTATTACTTGATACCACTGTGCGGTCACTGTGGCTGAACGGCAGAGGAATCTTATTCATAAAGAGGTCAGGGATCATTGTTAGCCATCATATATGTGACGGTCTGTACTGGACATCTAGTGTCTCCCGGAGGTCTGTGTTACTGTTCGGGTTCAACAGTCCGAACAAAGCTTGTTGAAAGGATGCAGCACAGCCAATCAACAAACTTTTCTGGTGTGGGCACTTCAGGCCCCATCACAGCCATGCCAAGTATTGGTATGCCTGTGATTGGCCGGCGCAGTATAAAGGGGACCCCACGTCATTTTTGGGGGTGCCCCCCCTTTTAATAATCAGTGAAGGCTATGCAGACAGCCGTGAGCTGATATTAATAGCCTGGGAAGCTTCATGGACATTGGCCTCTTCCCAGAATAATAACACCAGTCCCGAGCTGTCTGCTTTCCCTCATGTGGGCATTTTTTTATTTTATTTTTTAAATTATTATCTAAATACATGTACAGTAAGCTACACACACACACTGCACTAAATTATATATCTCACTGACAAATTTCTAACTATGCATAGGCACCGGCTGGTGAATACCGTATTTTTCGGACTATAAGACACACCTAAGTTTTAGAGGAGCAAAATAGAAAAAAAATGTAAGCAAAAAATGTTGTCATGATGCCCTGTTAAGCTGGAGGGGGTCTGCTGCTGACACTGTTATAGGGGTAATGTACCCCACTTCTGTTAATATCCCCCATCCTGGTATATATGGCCCCCTCCTTCCTGTTATATGTGGCCCTCATCCCCATCCTGATATGCAATGGCACCCTAATCCACCATTCTGGTATGCATGGCACCCCAATCCCCCATCCTGGTATGCATGGCCCCCTCATCCCTCTTCCTGGTATGTATGGCACCCTTCATCCTGTTATGTATGGCGCCCCCGCACACCAATCCTGGTATGTATGGCACCTTCAACCCTCTTCCTGGTATGTATGGTACCTTCATTCCTCTTCCTGGTATGTATGGCACTCTTCAGCCCTGTATGTATGGCCCCCCTCATACTTCATCCCTGTATGTATGGACCCCCTCATCCCGGTATGTATGGCCCCCCTTCATCCCTGTATGTATGGCCCCCCCTCATGCCTCATCCCTGTATGTATAGTCCCTCTCATCCTTGTATGCATTGCCCCCCTCATCACTTATATGCATGGCCCCCTCATCCTTGTATGCATCGCCCCCCTCATCCTTATATGCATGGCCCCCTTCATCCCTGTATGTATGGCCCCCTCATCCTGGTATGCTTGGCACCCCCTGATCCCTGTCACGCTGCTCATAAAAAAATAAACAATCATACTCACCTCCTCTCTCCTCCAGCGCTGTGTTCCCCTCTGTGGCGGAATATTCACTGCGTGCGTGGGGAGCAGTGACCACTCATTTTCCCTAATAGTTTGCACGTGGTAGCCGCAGCGCGGCTCCTGCTGCGCTCAGCTGTCTGTGTGCCCGCTATTAAAGTCCCATGAATATTCACCACATCCCGTTCGGGTTCGGGATCACGTTAGGGTAACATTCTTGAGCCTGATGGACCCGAACATCCACGGGTCTGCCCATCCCTAATAACAACTGCTCCACATGAATTATTCTCACTGAATGACATCACACAACATGGAGCTGACTTTCACACTTACCTCCTCTCTTTTCCCCCTTTTCTTCATTTTCTGAGATTTTTTGCTCTATACTCAGATATATCGAAGATTTTCTTTCGACGTCAGCTGGAGTTTCTAATCAGAAAGTAAAAAAAAGCCCTCATTAACAATATATTCTTACAGGATCTGCTTTGTATCTTTCCTGTATATAGTAGAATTGTTCTACTCCTGTCCCCTATACATCTGGTAATCTGGAAAAACTTTACAAAATTAGGCAAATAGAGATACAGTATGGGCCTATGGGCAACATAATTGGAATCCATGAAACATGTATAACATAGAAGACCACTAACAAAAATACCATATGAAAATATTTGAGCCTTGACATCAACATTCTCATTTTTTGTGCTGTAGACATGTACATACCTGACAATGGGGACGAGGGTGGCAAGCTGGTAATAGCATCATCTCTAATAGACACAGGAAAAGATTCTTTCTGCCTGTTTGGAAGAAAATAAACGTGTAAATTACAAGTAAATTCGGTATAGAAGGGGTTGTCTCACTAGATTAACATCAACAATAAGGCCTATTAGGATATATAAGAGTTATGGTAGGGAAGGTTTCCTACTCAAAACTACCTTCTATAAAGCAGAGCGAAAAACCACTACCAAGAATGGCTGGCATGTAGTACTACATCTCTCCTACAGTGTGGGCATCACTAAAAGTGCATGACTGGCTGCAATTATGGGCTGTCACCACCAGAGGTTTCTGAAGCTAAAAGCACAATGACTGCTAATCACGGGCGATGCATGCTGTATTTGTTGTTATGGTATTTATGTCCTATATTTGGGTTTGTGCATATACAGTGCCTACAAGTAGTATTCAACCCCCTGCAGATTTAGCTGGTTTGATAAGATGCAAATAAGTTAGAGCCTTCAAACTGCATTCGAGAGTAGGTTTTATGAACAGAAGCATAAATCTTACAAACCAAAAAGTTATGTTGCTCAGTTGAATTTTATTAAATTTTAAACATAAAAGTGTGGGTCAATTATTATTCAACCCCTATGTTTAATATTTTGTGGAATAACCCTTGCTTGCAATTACAGCTAATAATCGTCTTTTCTAAGACCTGATCAGGCCGGCACAGGTCTGTGGAGTTATCTTGGCCCACTCCTCCATGCAGATCTTCTCCAAGTTATCTAGGTTCTTTGGGTGTCTCATGTGGACTTTATTCTTGAGCTCCTTCCACAAGTTTTCAATTGGGTTAAGGTCAGGAGACTGACTAGGCCACTCCAACACCTTGACTTTTTCCCTCTTGAACCAGGCCTTGGTTTTCTTGGCTGTGTGCTTTGGGTCGTTGTCTTGTTGGAAGATGAAATTACGACCCATCTTAAGATCCTTGATGGAGGAGCGGAGGTTCTTGGCCAAAATCTCCAGGTAGGCCGTGCTATCCATCTTCCCATGGATGCGGACCAGATGGCCAGGCCCCTTGGCTGAGAAACAGCCCCACAGCAGGATGCTGCCACCACCATGCTTGACTGTAGGGATGGTATTCTTGGGGTCGTATGCAGTGCTATCCAGTCTCCAAACGTCACGTGTGTGGTTGGCACCAAAGATCTCGATCTTGGTCTCATCAGACCATAGAACCTTGAACCAGTCTGTCTCAGAGTCCTCCAAGTGATCATGAGCAAACTGTAGACGAGCCTTGACATGACGCTTTGAAAGTAAAGGTACCATACATGCTCGTCTGGAACGGAGACCATTGCGGTGGAGTACGTTACTTATGGTATTGACTGAAACCAATGTCCCCACTGCCATGAGATCTTCCTGGAGCTCCTTCCTTGTTGTCCTTGGGTTAGCCTTGACTCTTCGGACAAGCCTGGCCTCGGCACGGGAGGACACTTTCAAAGGCTGTCCTGGCCGTGGAAGGCTAACAGTAGTTCCATAAGCCTTCCACTTACGGATGATGCTCCCAACAGTGGAGACAGGTAGGCCCAACTCCTTGGAAAGGGTTTTGTACCCCTTGCCAGCCTTGTGACCCTCCACGATCTTGTCTCTGATGGCCTTGGAATGCTCCTTTGTCTTTCCCATGTTGACCATGTCTGAGTGCTGTTCACAAGTTTGGGGAGGGTCTTAAATAGTCAGAAAAGGCTGGCAAAAGAGATCTTTAATCCACACATGTGAAGCTCATTATTCTTGGTGCCTGAACTACTTCTTAATACTTTAGGGGGACCAAACAGAATTCTTGTGGTTTGAGGGGTTGAATAATAAATGACACTCTGAATTAACTTTTAAAGTTTTTTAAAAAAAAAATAAAAAAAAACAAAAACAAAATTTGCTGCAGTGCATTTCCCACTTCCAGGCTGATCTACAGTACAAATGTCACAATGCCAAGTTAATTCCGCATGTGTCAACCAGCTAAATCTGCAGGGGGTTGAATACTACTTGTAGGCACTGTATATTAGTATGAAGCTCCCAGTAATGACCTTAGAATCTACTCACATTTCTGAGATGCTTGTGCTGGATGCCGGGGTACACTCTGGAGGGGACTTGGGATCCTCATTGTTCATCCTCCTAGTAGCGGTGGTACAGAGCTAAATGTGGACAACAAGAAGATATTAAATACTTTTTTTTTACTTTTACAGGTCTTTTTTTACATATTTTAGATTAATTGTTCTCATACTTACTTTAGAAAGCTTTTCAGAAGAAGATGTAAAATTCTGGAAGTTAAAGCTCTCATTGTCCTCCTCATCCTCTGAGACGAGATGTTTGTTTATATCAGAGTGATCTACCAGAGATAAGTAATGAAGTATTATTAGAGATTGTTAGTTTAGCACAGTCACCATTTATCCGTAATATTAATGGGAGCCAATTGTCTCAAATTATGGTAGACGAGACAAATAGCTGCTTTGTCTAGATGACGTCTCCTTCTACTTACTGATAGGGGAGCTTATGTCTACGTCTGACAAAAGCTGAGGAACGTACTCAGGCTTCTGACTTAAAAGGTTGTCAAAGTCTACATCACTCAGGAATGGATGACCTTTGATCTCAAATGCTCCTGCTGTAGAAGACAAAACAAAAGTATTGCGGATATTGTCAGAGACTGCTCCATATCTGAACTGTTTAACTTAATCTGAACTAATGACATAACTGAGCAAACATGAAGGAAATATACTGAAAGTCATATTATGGCGAACTAAAAATGGATGAGCTGATAGAGAAGTGCTGAGTCTCATGGACTTGAGCGATATGTCCTTGGTGTAATAATTATCTGTTACCTGTCCCAAGTCTTTGTGCAGGAATTTTTCTGAGCAGTTTAGTGATGAGGTTCTGAGCAACAAAGGGAGGAACGGGATTACAATCCCAAATTACGCCTCCTGTTATATAGAAAAAGACAGAAAATGAAACCTCTTTATTGGACTGTACGACAAAGCAAAGGAAATAAGTAAACAAATGTAACCAATCAAAGCTATAATCGGATTATTCTACTTACCTGTGACAACATTTTCATAAATCTCAGTTGGGGAATTTCCATAAAATGGAACCAATCCCACAAGAAATTGATGTAGTATGATCCCCATTGACCACCAATCAACAGGTCTCCCATAGCCTTTTTTCAGGATGACCTCTGGGGCTACATAATATGGGGTGCCACAGACCTGGAAACCAATAGAAGAAAGAGATGAGATTGATGATGCCATTAATATGACAAGTTCTCACCATAAAAACACAATGACAGAAGATAAAATATCAGTGGAAAAGTTCTCTAGGAATGAAGAACGTAGAGAAGAAGCAATAGTGTGATGAGATTTGTAAAGAACAAGCTGGGTTTCTGTAAGTGATGCTGACCTCATGGTCCCGGAACTCTCTGGTGATGTCCTCTGTTAATTGCTTGTAGATGTTGGTTTTTGGTATCATGACACCAACTTTTGAAAGCCCAAAATCGGTAACTTTAATGTGTCCAGCAGATGTTATCAGGAGGCTGCGAAAAAAAAGATGATTTTAGCCTTACAGACTATATGATAATAAATAATAACTTTCCCTCCTTATTATACTACAGGGGCACTTACTTCTCCGGTTTCAGGTCTCTGTGCACCACACCACAGCTGTGCAAGTATTCCACAGCTACAACCACTTCTGCAAAGTACAAGCGGGTCAAGGGGACAGATAAATGACCCCTGGTGTTTAGAAGGGTCTGACAGTTTCCACCTATAGAAAAAAAGGAAATATGACAGGTGAGGGGTTTATAAATCAGATCCCTGTGACGAATAATGAGAAGTCAGCAGATATATTTGGCAGGAGAGAATATATACAGATGTAAAGGATAGTGCACATAATATTAGACAAAAGTAGTGGTAAAATGTGGTCCTTAACTAATTACATAAATACATGTCCCACTCAATATGAGTGGCCCCTCACACATAATTTGGACAACACAGAATGAGGATCCCCACACAGAATAAGGACTCCCACAGCACACCACTCAGTATGAGGACCCCACTCAGTTTAGGGGCATTCACAGTCAGCAACTCAATATAGGAGAATTCACAGTCTCCCATAGCCTCTCGCACAGTATTATGTCTCCCACAGCCCCCAATTCAGTATTATGGCCCTCACCAGTCCCCCACTCAGTATTATGCCCCCCACCAGCCCCATCACTCAGTATTATGGCACCTACCAGCCTCACTATTTCATATTATGGCCCTCACCAGCCATCTAATCAGTATCATGGCCCCCACCAGCCCCACCAATCAGTATTATGGGCCTCACCCGCCCTCCATTCAGTATCATGGCCGCCTCCAGCCCCACCACTTATACAAATCAGTATAGTTGTTCCCACGAGCCGCTTAACTCAATATTATGACTCCCAGCAGCCCCACCACTCAGTATTATGGCTGACACAAGCCTCACTACTCAGTATTATGGCCCCCATCAGCCCCATCACTCATTATTATGGACCTCACCAGCCCCACCACTCAGTATTATGGCCCTCACCAGCCATCTAATCAGTATCATGGCCCCCACCAGCCCCACCAATCAGTATTATGGGCCTCACCAGCCCTCCAATCAGTATCATGGCCTCCACGAGCCCCACCACTTAGTATTATGGCCCTAACCATCCATCCAATCAGTATAATGGCCCCACCACTCAGTATTATGGCCCCCTCCAGCCCCATTACTCAGTTTTATGGCACCCACCAACTCTCAGTATTATGGCCCTCACCAAGCCTCCAATCAGTATCATGCCCCCCCCCCCATCTTCCAAATCAGTATGATGGCCCCCATCAATGCTCCAATTAGTATGATTGGCTACCTTCAGCCCCCTATTCAGTATTATGGTCGCCACCACTCAGTATAATTGTCCCCACTAGCCCCCCAACTCATTATTATGGCTCCCTCCAGCCCCACCACTCAGTATTATGCCCCCCTGAAATCAGCATGATGACCCCCACCAGTGCCCCAAACAGTATGATTGGCTACTGCCAGACACCCATTTAGTATTATGGCCCCTACAAATACTAACATAAAAAGCACTACTCATCTCACCCCATTCCCCAGGCATTCTGGTCAGTGCAGTGTGAGTACTGAGTCGCCACACTACAGGCGTGATGCTATTGCGACTTTTCACCTTCAGTGCACAGAGTCTCAGACTCACCACAGGCTGAATGGTGGATCAGGGAGCTTTTGGCTTCTTGATCCACCATTCTGTTCAGCCATATTCGCATTCTGAGGATGTGGCTATGCTGAAATTTTGATGATAGGAACAGGGATGGGAAACAAAGCAAAGTGGCGCGGGACCCCTCCGACTCATGGGCACCATAGCACCCGTGCACACAGATCAATGAATTTCCAGGTATCTTGGTAATATATAACCTATAGTAAATTCTCTGAGGGGATGTAGCCAACCACTTGGACAAATCCTAATTATATGAGCGGTGATAAGATGTAAGCAGACATGGATTGAATATAATATAATGTACATGTCCTACCTTCTACATACTCCATAACCATACACAGGTGAGATTTAGTTGGAAAGGAGCAGAGCATGGAGACCACAAAGGGACAATCAGCGAATGTTAAGATGTCCCTCTCCAGAAAGGCCAATTCCACTTTTCTTGGAGTATCCAGGTTCTGCTTGGCCATTTTCTTCATTGCAAAGATCTGGTGTGAGTCTTTATGGTGCACTAAGTATACGGCCCTGGAGAAAAGGAGAATCTATGGGTTATAATGAATCCTTATTAATAGTCCATCTATAGAAGTCATTACATGATCTTCTGTACCAATTCTTGAAATCTGGCCGTCACTGGATATTCATTTCAAGAAATTAATAAAATAGCACTTAGATCAACTATGGGCGATCTGCACAATGCCATGTCTGTCTGAGGCCTCACCCATGTCGCATTAGAGACATGGGAGAGAATCTACCCAAATTCTTCTTGGCCAGATTCTCTATATTTGGTCAATAGATACGATTCTGCCCAAGTGACATTTAGTGCAAATTGAAATTCCTCCAATTGCTGTAAGAAGAAATTTGTTATGCTCCTCCCATACCCTATGGCATAATAAAAGGAGGGGATGGAAGTAGTTAAAAAATAATAAAACATGTTATACCCACCTATCCTTGGCTCTCACCTGTCCATCACTGCAGTCCTGCGTCCTCTGTGCCAGTCTCTGGATGTTCTGGCGCCCCCTTCTGGTGCTGAGGCCAGTGATTGGACTCACATTGTCATGGTGGAGGATGTGGGTGCAGATGTCATTGACGTCAGTATCGTGTCAATCCTCACGTGACCGTGTGCAGCCAATCTCTCTTATCAGCTCCATAATGGAGCCGCCCCGAAAAAAAACAAAGTCCGCTGAGGAGGAGAAGGAAGCCCTGGTGGAGGTGCAGCATAAGAACAGGTGAGGGGCTAGGACAGGGGAATGGAATCTATTATTTTAATCTCTTTCCTTAAGGGTATGTGTCCATATGAAGTATTTGGAGCAGAAAGTTTTCCACCAAATCTGCATCCCTAGACAGGAAAAACTATGCAAAAAAGAGGTGCGTTTTGTCCTGTTTTTACCTGCGTTTTTGTTGCAGATTTTTCCCCACTTATTATTATGTGTGAAATCTGCAGAAAAAATACTGAAAGAAATGACATGATGCAGATGTGCTGCAAATCTGCAAGGAAAAATAAGCATCGTGTGCATAAGATTTCAGGAATCTCCATCACTTTGCTGGCAACATGAAATTCCTCAGGTTTTGTGACAATTCTGAGCAGAAAAAACACAGCAAAAATGCAAAAAATTTGCAATGTGTGCACAGGCCCTTACAGTCTGATTTGTTATAGATCAGTTTGCTCAGCTGTATATAAATGACCTGAATAGTGAGAATTAGAACAGTGATGTGGACTCCGATCATTTCCCTATGATAACGCTGAATGGCAGAGCACAGAGGCAGAAGCATTGTCATAGGGAACCTGAGAAATATGGATTATACCAGCAGAAATCTCACCCAAAAGCTCCGCTGCCGATCAGTCTGGATGTTTGGAAGTCGCTCATATGCGGCTTTCTCGCCGGGATCAATGATTCGATCACACTCTATAAAAAAATAAGAAATGATTTTCAGATAAAAAAGCTGCAAGAAAAAAGCTCCGGATACAAAACCATCTTCCACCTCTGTTATGTCCCAGCTGATTTACACTGATTGTATGTAGGGGGCGATACAAGCAGGACGCCCCGCAGACATGGGGGTAATTTAAGGGGGATACTCCATACACCGGAATCATTGTACCAAGCAATGTGAACTGAGGTCTAAGATGGTAGACATGCAAGAAATAGGAGCATGTTCACACTAGCAAAAAGAAGCAAAACCTACAAAAGACAAAAATATATCTCATACCCTACCATCATTATATATAAATGTAAAGCAAAGTTGCATAATAAATATAGGGTACTTAGTGAACTATTTTTGATCAAAAAAAGTATACAAGCCGTCCCACCAGCGGCAAGGTGACCCTAAATTGGGACGGTACCTATACTGTCTATATTAAAAACCTTACTGTATATCAAAGTTGAAGTAATGCATATAAAAGGGTAGACAAATAGGACCGGGTCCCAACTCTTTTTTTGATCAAAAATAGTTCACTAAGTACCCTATATTTATTATGCAACTTTGCTTTACATTTATATATAATGATGGTAGGGTATGAGATATATTTTTGTCTTTTGTAGGTTTTGCTTCATTGTACAGTGCAGAATAATATGGGAGATCACAGAAGAGAACTGAAAAGGAATCTGTCAGCAAGTTGTTTTTTATATGTAATCTAAGAACTGCATGAAGTAAGGGCCGAAATCCTGATTCCGGCTATGTGTCACTTACTAGGGTCTGTGTCGTTGTTTTATTAAAATCAGTGTTTAATCAGCAAGAGATTATCACTACAGGACTAGTTGTCTTGTGCCATGTAGTCCTATTGCTCTGTGTAACCCTGCCCCCACCACTGATTAGCGGATTTCTGCCTATCCACAGCGTACTGTACAAGAAAGCTGCCAATCAGTGCTGTGGGCAGTTATACATAGCCCAGCATGCAGAGAAAGAGAGATTTTATCACAACTGCTGCACCCAGTAAGTGACATTGCTGGAATCAGGGTCCCTGACCCTACATCATGCTGCTCTCAGGTGAGTAGCAAAATCTGGTGACAGATTCCCTTTAGTATAAGTGCTATTATCTAACACAATAGTGTCATCTACATTTAGAATAGAGATGTCCCATGGTTATATGGGGATAATACTGGACGTGTCATTCACACCCCATGATCTGGTGATATACTGACATCTCCCTCTATGATACTTACAGCGGCAGGTTCTTGGATCTCTGGGATCTCACAGATTACACTGTCAGCATCCGCCAGCACAGTTGTATCTAAAATAGCGATAAAACAATGAAGAAATAAAATGTATTAGATGATATCAATCCTATATACACAATACAGCAATATAATGGAGAAATGGCAGGACGTATGTAAATGGGGCTATTACTAATTATATGGGGATTCTAAATATGAGAACGTACAGCACATCCATAGACAGATACATGTAATATAAATGATGGAGGAATCCCAAATCATCACATGAATGAGGAACTCATCACCCTCACTGTACATGTGAGTGATGGGAAGAGACAGTTCAAGCAGAGCAGCCATATGCAAGTTAGCCTGGAAGTGCACTGGGGGCATGTTACTGCACTCTGACTTTCACACCCCCCCAGTGAACTTCCATCCAGATTTATATTAGATTTTTCCTGACTAAGACATTGGATCCTGATCCCCCATCCTGGTATATGCTTCCCCATCCTGGTATATGCTCCCCCATCTTGGGCCCCCATTCTAGTATGTGCTCCCTTATCCTGGAATATGCTCCCCTATCCCGGTATATGCTCCCCAGTCCTGGTATATTGTCCCCCATTCTGGTATATTGTTCCTCATCTTGGTATATGGTCCCCCATCCTGGTATATGCTCCCCTACATCCTGGTCCCCTATACTGGTATATGCTCCCCCATCCTAATCCCCTATCCTGGTATATGCTCCCCTATCCTCGTCCCCCATCCTGGTATATGCTCCCCCCATCCTGGTATACGCTCCCTCATACTGGTCCCCTATCCTGGTATATGCTCCCCCATCCTGGTCCCCCATCCTGGTATATGCTCTCTCATCATGGTCCTCTATACTGGTATATGCTCCCCCATCCTGGTCCATGCTCCCTCATCCTGGTATATGCTTTCCCTCATCCTGGTATATGCTCCACAATTCTGGTCCCCTATAGTGGTATACGCTCCCCAATACTGTTCCTCTATCCTGATATATGCTCCCCAATCCTGGTCCCCTATCCTGGTCCATGCTCCCCCATCCTGGTTCCCTATCCTGGTATATGCTCCACCATCCTGGTCCTCTATCCTGGTATATGCTCCCCCATTCTGCTCCATGCTCCCCCATCCTGGTATATGCTCCCCCATCCTGGTCCTTGTTCCCCCATCCCAGTCCCCCATCCTGGAATATGCTCCCCCGTCCTGGTCCATGCTCCCCCATCCTGGTATACGCTCCCCAATCCTGGTCCCCCATCCTGATCCCCCATCCTGGTATATGCTCCCCCATCATGGTATATGCTACCCCCCATCCTGGTATATGCTCCCAAATCGTAGTCCCCTATTCTGGTATATGCTCCCCAATCCTGGTCCCCCATCCTGGGATATGCTCCCTCATCCTGATCCCCCATCCTGGTATATGCTCCTCCATCATGTTATATGTTCCTCCATCATGTTTTATGTTCCCCCCCAGCCGGGTATATGCTCCCCCATCCTGGTCCCCCATCCTGGTATATGCTTCCCCATCATGGTATATGCTCCCCCCAATCCTCTGGCACCAGTCTCCTCCTCCACCGGCCTTTCTGAAGATCAGGGTATGTCCCCACTGGAGATCGCAATACACGGTAAGCGCCTACGCATACCGCTTTATCAGTCACCACACTCCTCCTCCATCCTCATCCTCCTCCCTCCCTGTCTGGGATGTGTCTTTCTGTCTCTGTCACATCCCTGATTATATTATAGGTAGAAGGTCGGATGATCGGCTTACCTGTAATCAGATCACTGGTCAGTTCCGGCTGACTCGTATTAGGGTCAGGGATTATTTCCGGGTGTAGATTTTGCCCATCTTTGGTGTTGCCTTTTGCTGTTTCCTAATAATTATAATATATATATTTAATATGTGGAAGATTTCACCAAATCACGAAACACATAAATCAGGAAGCACTAAACCCACATTTACAGATGCAGCAATTGTAACTATACAAATAATGCGCCATCTTGATAATATTTCTCAGAAAGTTCTCTGATTTACGTGGATTAAGATAAATTTAGATTGAAAAATCAAACGTTCAGTGTAAACTTCGACTTTTCTGCACTGGGATACCCCAGAGCTGTGTTACCTGCATTCTTTATATCATGGGTACATCTTGTACTCCATTCCCTACAGTATTGGGTGGAATTGCTTTACACTGCAGTTCCTCTCCACAAGTCCATGTTAATATAGTGTAGAAGAGACTTGTGTGCACTATTATCGCCTATTATCTCAGCTTCAGCATTTACAAGCAGGAAGACTCTGATAATAGTGATAGACAGAAGCGGTAATACAGACTTCCCACCACTGAGCTGTGACTACATCAGCAGAATACAGACTGTGCTCACAGGCGAGGGAGCAGCACAGACTGGCGGCCATACATATGCTGAGCCTGCCAGGAGCTGACAGGAGGCCTGTAACATCTACCACCAGATCTGATATCTGACTGCTGATCTGGAGAAGATCAGAGAACAAGGACGTGTGATAGGGAAGATGAAGGCTCCTTACCAGGCGTTCCGATGAGCGGGCCCGACGTTCCAGTACAGACAGGACTTTTTCGGCGAGTTCTTTAATAAAAGCCAAATCGCCGTTTTGAAATCTTTTTTCAGCCTATAAAAAAGAAAAGAAATAAAAATGAAAATCCTGAGTGAGAAAGGGCACAATGGAGGCGGCCATTGTATGTGACATCTGCTCCTCTAAAGAAGTTTCTGTCCCGCTATTATTATCTATGATTATGGAGAAGATTTGTGCGGAGCGTCTGCCACTTACCTGCTGTAGTAAAGTCCTGATGTTCTGAGGTAAATCCGTCAGATAGTCTGACGTTAGATGACCTTGGTAGTGTTTGGTCAGGCAGTCATTTACTAGCTTTATCACCATCCGGTGAGTGAAGCTGAGGACGCCATCAGGTGGTAGAAGCGCAGTGTCTGGGTTATTATTGATAATAATCTCCCATAGTGCGTCTACCTGAAGATTATCCAAAAGTAATTCAGCCATAGCGAAAAACTGCAAATGCTATCAGTCACTATGAAGCCAAGAAAGGCACCCGTGACCCTGTGTACATTCTATAAGTAATGGCTGTGAGCTGTGATGTCATAATGGCCGACCATCACCAGTGATGTCATCATGGAATCTTGTCACAGAATGTTAAACTGGCGGCTCTGCACAAAAATATGCCACCTAGCAATACTGAAAGTGCAAACACCATAGAATGAATTACATCTCCATGTTATTATGGACGTTTTATTTTATTTCCAATTACAGCACAACCAGGATAAGGGGATGTTCACACGTTACATTTTCACAGCATTTTTTTCCACCCTGAAAACCTGAGTGGTAGGAGGAAAAACGCTGCATACAATACTCGCGTTTTTGCAGCTCTTTTAATGGTTTTTTTTCATTTTAATGGGTGAAAAGCGCTGCAAAACTGAAAGAATTGACAAGCTGCAGATTTAAAAAACACAGGAAAAAAAATGCAGCGTGTGATTGAGAGTTTAGAAATCTCATTCTCTAAGCTGGCTCTGTAAAATGCAGTGTTTTTTGTTCCTCAGAAGAAAAAAAAAGGCTGAAAAAAAACTGCCAACTGTGAACATACCTTAAAAATATACTCAGTTCTGTTATTGGAAACATTGTGTAGATTTATTTCTCATGTGTCTTTTTTTACCATAGAACATTTAACTCATTGGTTGCACATGACTATTAACAACTGTGACAACTATTGAGCAATTAAAGATAAGCGACTCAAGTTATAAATCATTGAGATCAGGGGTCGGCAATTCATTTTCCTGAGGGGCCACATAAGAAATTGTGACTGTTGTGGCTGAACTAATAGGCTGAGAATTAATTCTACTATGCTCACGCGCCATGCTCAAGCCCCCGGCCCGCATATTGTGCGGCTGTGACAGCTGACAAACATGCAGGAAATGTTTTCCATACACATGGCCTTAGCCATGTTGGTTATTGGCATTACTGTGATTGGCCGGCTGCATTGCGTCATCGGGTTTATAGAAGACCCTGTGAGGCGAAGCTTACCACACTGTCCTCTGGAAGCAGTTCAGAGAGAGTTGACCTAGAAAGGGAGAGCTTATATTATTCTACGTCCCACCCTAAATATTATAAAATTGTACCCTTTACTACCTTTCATGGTGTTTTTAACATTTTCTGACCTATTTAATAAGTAATGAATTTAAAAAAATGACGTGGCGTCCCCCCTATTTTTGATAACCAGCCAAGGTAAAGCAGACAGCTACAGGCTGATATTACTGATATTATCAGGCTGGGAAGGTCTATGGATATTGGCCTCTTCCCTGCCTAACAATACCAGCCCCAGCCGCCCATGTAATCCATGGCGATCCCACGACATCCACCGATTCTGTAGTACAGCCGATGGAGTCTCGTTCTGAGAACAAAGCCTCTTAGGTCACTCCCGGTCAAGCTGCGCTCTGCGAGACCCGGCGAGAGCAGTGATGACATCAGTAATGTTACTGAATATATATCTAAAATATTTACAGCGTCTATCTATCCATCTATATACAATATCTAAAATATATACAGTGTCTATCTACAATATCTACAGAATCTATCTATCATCTATTTATATATCAATCTCTCATGTCTATCTATCTATCTATGTGCTCCATGTGTGAATACATATGTGTGTGTATATATGTGCGTCACCTATGGTGTATGTACATTCATGGCCGAAAGTGTTGGCACCCTTGAAATTGTTCCAGATAATCAAGTACCGTATTTTTCGATTTATAAGACGCACTCCCCCCCCCCCCCATATTTGGGGGGAAAATAGGGGTGCGTCTTAGAAAGCAAAATCACCTTACCGGCTGCAGTGGAGCAGGTCCCGGAGATGCTGCGGGGTGCCAGAGATGCGGACAGTGTGCCGGAGATGCTGCAGGGTCAGGACAGGGTGTTCGGAGGTGGCTGCCGGCCCCATGCTGTCTGCCAAGTTCTGCGCTGGAGGTGTTCGGTGGTGAGGGGGATCCGCCGACATCTTGTGGCAGCCGGATGTTGGCGGAGCCCCCACACCTTCCATGCTGTCCTATGCGATGGACTCCGGGAAAATGGCCACCGGATTGAGATTTTTGCGCTGAGATCTCGTCTCCTGAGATCTTGGTGCCAAGATCTCAATCTGAGCATGCGCCGCCTCTGGCAGCCATTTTCCCGGAGTTCATTGCATAGGACAGCATGGAAGGTGTGGGGGCTCATCATTCTACTGTTTGGAAGGCCTACAAAGAAAAGAACACAGTACCCACAGTCAAATATGGTGGAGGTTCAAAGATGTTTTGGGGTTGTTTTGCTGCCTCTGGCACTGGGTGCCCTGACTGTGTGCAAGGCATCATGAAATGTGAAGGTACCAAAGGATGCAATGTAATGCTGTAGTGCTAAGATGTTAATGGTCATCAGGAATCCATATTGGTATCCTGTCTTTAAAGAACCCTTTAAGATATTTCACAGTAACAGTTCAGCTTGATAGCCTTGTACTTTCTGTAATTTTCTCAAACACCTGGACTGCATAGCTCCATTATCATTATTTAGTTTATAGTATCACCCAGTACCATATAGCTCCATTATCAATGTTTAGTGAGAGCGATGCATGTTTATATTCGTTAGCAATATTTGGTGAGAATATGCTGTGTTTATAGAATGGTAAGACATCTGGTACCAGGAGCATTTGGCATATTTCATCTCCGGTGATATATTTGATATATTTGTTGGTGTTAATTGACATCTGAATAGCTGGCCACTCAGAAGAAAGATACTATATTGAACAAATAGAACCTGTCAGAATTTGTGTAACATTTGGTTGCGCAAGCATTTGTTTTTGAACAAGATATAAGCTAGTGAAGTTTTCAGCTAAGACAGAAGCCTGTTGACCTGTGGACTAAAAGGGGACGCCCTGACGTCGCAGTGTGGATTCATCCCAGGACTTTTCTCTGTCTTCGCTGTTTTGCTTCTCACAGCTGATATTTTTCTGGACAGATGATGTATGTTGCTCCTGGTGAAGTTTTTCCTGTATAGTGTGCGCTGTAACTACTTTACCTTTGTGATTTATATTGTGATGCAAAAGTGTACGCAATATCACACCATTTCCTATTTTCTGTAATCATTTAATTATAATAAAAATTAATCACCTTCTTTAAAGCCGTATCCGAGCCCTTTAAATACTTGGCAAAACATTTGGTGTCAGAAGTGGGATACACAGAAGGCTTAAAATTTATATTTTAGCTAAATTCCGATAATCCGGAATTTTGAGACCAAATTCCAATAGTCCGGAAAAGTGTGCGTACACCCCAGCAAGCTGCTACTCTGCTGAACCAACTCCCAGATCCAGAAAAACAGCCGATGCCTTTCTATAGAAGCATGCTTCAAATCCAAAGGAATTACTCCGCCACATGGCAAGATCTCATTTCCCTGGCAAATCTTAAAGCAGGTGATGCATATTGGCCTGTTATGGACACTGCATTTAATGATGTCTCACTTGTCAGTGACACCACATGGGACTCTGATGTTCAGTTCTGCCAAAAACTTAAGCTCCGAGCTGTTAACGCGGCAACCGTACTAGAAAGTCCCATTGTGCCCAATCCACATACATTGTCAGAAATGCCATCAGATGCAAAACGTGTCATCGATCTGGCCAATGCTTTCTTCAGTGTACCACTGCATCCAGAAGATTGGTATCTGTTTGCCTTCACTTACAGAGGATCACAATACACCTGGACAGTCTTACCACAAGGAGCACAGAACTCACCAAGTCACCTCTCAGGCTCTTCTCCAGTGGTGTCAGCCCAAAGTTGTGTTTTTAGGCCACTGTCTCTCTCCAAACCTGAAACATCTAACGGGTGAAAGGAAACTTGCTATTGAGACCGTTCCTCTACCAAAAGGACCTAAGCAATTACAAGCTTTCTTAGGACTTATCACATATTGTCACCAATGGATTCCAGATGCCTCAAAGCTGATGCAACCGTTGTACGATGACCTCAAGACGTCAGCTTTTCCACTACGTCCCAAATCCGTGGAAGCCTTCTACGCTCTTAAACAGGTCATACAGTCTGCACCACCTCTTGGAATCCCCCTGTGCGTGATACTGGAGCCTCAAGCAGAAGGCGGAGTCCTGGCCTGAGGACCGCCAACATCTTGGACACGAGGAGACGCATCACTGGAGCCTGTCTCCGCTCTTGCTGCACTCCCCTGACAGTAATCTCTACTAGCCAGGGGTAAGTGCTTCGGACCGGCACCCCCTGATCACCTGTAAAAGAGACACTCACCTCGCCCTCGTCCTCCTTAGGGGTCCGGAGACATCAGGGTTGCCTGCGTGCAGTGCACCACGTCCTCTGTGGAGTCCTGCAGAGCGGGTCGTCGGGACTTTCCCTTCAACGGTGTGTAGTGCGGGGCTGGGAGGCTGCTAGTCCCGGGCAACGGAGACTTTTGAGGCTACTCTTGCGCTTTGAATTTGGCCCAAACAGAGCATCAATACCTTGATAATTCTCCTTTATACTCTGTTCACTACAGGGTCATTTTTTACATCAGTGGAGTAATATGGGAGTTTGTTAAACTCCAAATATCCGTCCTCCATTGCTAATTACATCAAAACTCCATCCAGTGGACATTTGAATTATAACAATCATTTTTTTTTATCATTTACTTCAAACGCCATCTTGAGGCCCACAGGAATATTGCAGTCTCAATTTTTTACAACTATTGTCCACTCACTACTCCTATGATACAACCCAACTCTCCATGGTCATCTAATAACCAGACTTGACCTCACATATTCAGTTTATTACTGGACAATAGATAACCTGCTCTGGCGATCCCTCCATTTCTTATCATGAAGTAACTACTGTCTACAAACCATGATTCTGTGAGTCTTCCGGTTCAGGCGCTGACCATGTGATCTCTGATTATCTATCTGCTCATGTTCTCCCCCCCGTACATCGCCTCCAAGCTCCTGATTTTCGACCCCGCAGCTCAGAATTTTTTTGAAATTTTCACACAGCTGAAGGTCGTCTTTGAACAATATCTTTGGCCTATATGGACCACTACCTTCTCCGTAGCAGGCAAAAACTATCTTCCTTTTCCAATCACTCTGACTTCTCCAATCTTCATAATATGGCTCCTACTCTAGACCAAGAGGAACAGCCCGCCCAATCTGAAGACGGAGGGGATCTACGTCAACCCCCTAAAACGCCCCGCAATTCTACTTCTAGGAACGGGGAATCACAAATGGACCCTTCGGAACTAGCGGCTGAGGTCACTGCTAGGCTACTTCCTGAAATCAAAACCTTAATTCAATCCACACTAAATACTGCTCTGATGGATCTTCAGGCCAGACAGGAAGAACAAGCCGAACAGCTCACTGAGTTAGAATCACGAGTATCGAACATTGAAGATGATTCAAATGAGGACCATTCCAAAATAATGGCTATTGTTCATGAAAACACAATACTGAGAAACCGTATAGATGACCTTGAGAACCGCTCTCGCAGAAGCAACCTGCGTTTGGGGGGTCTACCTGAATCGTATCTTCAGAACACTCTGAAACCCCTATGCGAGAACGAAGTCCCAAAAGCCCTAAAACTATCTGAAGGTAAAAAGGTGGAAAGGGTCCACAGAATTGGTCCTCCACCCTCTGTCTCTGGAGCTTACAATACAACCAGGCCAAGACAGGTCATTATGAAATTTTTGAATTTCAATGATAAAGCTGACATTATCCGAGCATCAACCACCCATTGATCATTCAAGGCCATAAAATCTTGCTTTTTACTCCATTGAAGTAACCAGGAAAAGGAAGTCCTTCAGCTCTATATGCACCAGACTGCACAAAGAAAAAATTTGCTTTCAACTCCGCTACCCGGCTACTCTACGCCTGAAAGACACAGATGGCTCTTTCCGGGAATTTATCTCACCTGATAAGGCAGAATCTTTTGTCAGCAGTCTCCTAGGCCCAGGGGCCAGCCCTGAACAGACCTACCAGGCGATAACTCCCTCTAGCTCACTGTCCCCTAAGAGACCCACAAAACGAGGAGACAAAGGAGACCAGAGTTATAACAATCGTTGATTTAATGAGTTTCTCCTTTTATACACCTGGAGGCTCTGGAGTAAAAGTCTTTTATGGAGGCACCATTTCCGCTTGGAAAGCGTTTAGAAAGAAATATGGCCTTTCTTTCAGAATTTCTAAGCACCTGCCGCTATGGCGGAACCCGGAATTTCCACAGGGCAGTGAAAATAAATTATTTTTTAAATGGCAGCAAGCAGGTATAAATAACATATCTCACGTTATCCACCCAACCGATCAGAGATGGTTGACGTACCCAGAATGTATGGATAGGTATGATCTACCTCTTCAGCAGGGCTTTCAATTTGAACAAATTAGACTATCCATTATGTCAAACTTAAGGGATGTTACCTTCGAGACCTTTCAAAACGAATTAGATGTAATTTTATCATCCCAACAGGCACTCCCTCAATATCTAGTCTTTACTCGGCCATGAAATCCAATTTATTAAAGATACACCCTGACATTTTCTTTAAATAATGGAAGCAACAACTTGATGACGTTGAAATTCCCACTATGCCCAGCTGAGTTTGAGACCCCTGGGCTAGACCCTATCATTCCCCCCATAGCAGAGCTAATAATCCAAATGAAACATTTTATGGGAGTAGAGCAGCTAGATGCCCTTAGTAACAAAGAACAACAAGCCGGCAAGTTTCTATCAAAATGGAAGCAGTTTATTAGAACATGTTGCTCTCTGACTGAAAAGAATAAAATTGTCAAACCATTTACTTCTACAGAATGGTATATACTAGAGGATTTACACAACAACCTAGGACTTTTACGCGTTAACTAAAACATGGGAGATAATTGACACAAATCACCGATATTTACTTAATTCTTTTGGTTGAAGATGACTGTATTTTGCAAGACTTAATCTTTGTATCTTTCTTTAGTTGATTATTTGGTAAGCCAGCTAACCTGAACTTATCGGGTATTCAGTGTGCCTGATCTATGGACAGGCTCCTTATTATTCTGCATTCTGCCTTTGTTTCATATGTCTTTATATGTTTTTGCTTTTCTGAAAAAAACAAATAAAAATGATGTTTAAAAAAAAGAAACAGGAAGATTCCATCCGGGATATGCCGTGGTTACACATGACCAGGATTCATTTAGAAAAGAGAAAGCAGCGGTGGACGTGTCTCAAGACACTGAAGAAGGGCCTCTAAGCTCTCTTATGAAGTTTTATCCATTTACATCAAGACAAGACACCGGATGATGAAAAGAAGTCGTGGCAAGAAGCAGGAGCTTAAAGGATGAAGATGGAGTCTGGAGGAAGAACAAAAAGATCTGTCTACCTCGTAATTTGTACCCCTCGGTGACAGAATGGGCACCGGGTATCACCCATAGAGGCAAGAATCAGATGAATGACTTGATTTGGAAGACTTATATGGCACATGGGATTTCTACTGTCACCCAAAAATATTGCAAGTCCTGCTTTGTGTGTGAAACATGCAATCCAGCACCGCCTCAGAAAGTAACTCAGAAACATTTGGCTAAACCACTCTATCCCTTTCAAAGAATTCAAATCGATCATATTCAAATGACAAAAGTAGGGAAGTACGAGTATGTACTGGTAGTGACTGACATGTTCTCGGATGGCCTGAAGCCTATCCAGTAACCAATATTACTGCCAGAGTGACTGTTAAGAGACTGATGACTGAGGTAGTGTGCAGATATGGAATCCCAGAGGTAATTGAGAGGGACCAAGGACCCGCATTCATTGCAGCACTGACTAAGGAACTATGGACATTGGTAGGGGCCGATTTGGGTTTACATACTCCGTATCACCCCCAGAGCTGTGGTAAAGTAGAAAGGCTAAATTGCACCTTGTAAAACAAAATACTGAAAGCCAGTCAGGAGGTCAAAACTTCCTTGGACAGACATTTTGCCCATTGCCTTATATTCAGTCAGAAACACTCCGAGGGGTCCCGCTAAACTCACACCATATGAGATTCTTTTTGGGGGGCCTCCAAGGTTGGGTCAATATTTTCCACAATAGCTAGCCTTAGGAAGTGATACTCTCGTAAATTATGTCATTGCTCTTACTAAAGAATTGTCAGTAACACATGCACGAGTTTTGTCATCCATAACAGATCCAGATTTAAGTAAAGGTACTCACACTTTCCAACCTGGTGACTACGTGCTGGTAAAGAAGTTCACCAGAAATACATCCCTAGAGTTGAGATTTGAGGGTCCATACCAAATGCTCCTGACCACTCCTACTTCAGTCAAACTTGAAGGAAGACCGACGTGGATACACGCCTCCCACTGCAAGAAGTTCGTGCCTCCATCAGAACCTTCTACAAAATGTTACATATCCTCTATTTTGTGTGTTGTGCCATTCTATACTCATTTCTAGGAGGACAACAGATTGCAATCACCCAAGCAAGGGGGGTGATCACGCACTGATGGGTGAGGGAACCACAGTATGGACAAAAGGTTAATAAAGTATTTAGGGGGGACTGTTGAGGAGAGCCATAGGATCAAATACTTAATTAACCTTAAGACATAGGAGAATACATATTGGTGGTGATGGACCATTTTACTCGATTTGCCCAATCATATGCCACCGCCAATAAAGCTGATTGAACAGCGGCAGAGAAGATATTCAATGATTTTGCTTTGAGGTTTGGGTTCCCTACGAGGTTACACCACGACCAAGGAAGAGAATTTGAGAACCAGCTCTTTCCCAAGCTAGGAAAGTACTGTAGAATTCAGAGATCCCACACAACGTCCTATCACCCAGAGGGTAATGGACAAGTGGAAAGTTTTAACCAGACATTATTGTCGATGTTGCGCACTTTAACAGCTGACGAGAAGAAAGACTGCAAGAGTTCTCTGTCAAAAGTGGTACATGCCTATAACTGTACAAAGAGCGATGCAACGGGTTACTCAAACAATCGCTAAGACTGCCAATCGACATCATGTTCGATACTCCGGTGTAAGAGACTTACAGAACATATCCGGAGTACGTTCGGAAATGGAAGGAATGGATGGCAGAGGCATACAACATAGCATCTAAAGTGGTTACGCAAGGACAGAGCAAGAGTAAGGAGTACTATGATCAAAAATGTTATGGAGCAGAAATGGCACCGGGAAGCCGGGTGCTAGTCAAAAACGTAGGTGAGAAAGGTGGTCCAGGAAAACTTTGTTCGTACTGGGAGGACAAGGTGTATGTGGTCGTAAAGAGGAAAGCTGATGACATTCCAGTGTATGAAATCTGATTGGAAAGAGGGGACAAGAAAACCAGAATAGTCCATCGGAATTTATTACAACCCTGTGATTATCTCCCACCACAACAAAACTTTCCAGAAGCAGACCGACATCGACCGAGATCAACTAAGGGACCACCACAGACTGAAACTCCAGAGGTGGATAGTGACCTTGAAAGTTCCGATGAGGAAGAGCACACCATTGTATTTCTCGAACCGGCAAGGAGAGGGACGTACCATCCTCAAGAGAGTGAACTAAGTCCTGAGGCTCCAAAGTTTGTACCAAGGAGTACAGATGAAGTCCAATTCAGATCTGATGATCGAATACTGATCACTGAAGAGATTGATCGACATTCAGGAGGAGCGGAATTACCAGACCGTGTGGAAACAGGCGACTCAGGAGAAGTACAGAAAGTTACAGAGGCAGATCCAAGAGCATCTGAGGAAGCACGGGAAATGAGTGCGGTGGAAGAAACTCCTGTTACCGAAGAACCCGTGGTATCTGAGGAACAACCCACCAGAAGGATTTCGACTCGAGAAGTAAGGAGGCCCGTGATGCTGACGTATGAGACAATTGGAGAACCAAGTCAAGTGCCAAGGACTGTCGACTGGAAACAGGTATCTCTCCCTGCGGACCAGGTAAGCCCACTTGAGTGGTGTTCACCTCCGAGAGACAGTATGGGCAATGTTACCTGGTGGAAAGACTTGTTTTGGCCTAGTGAGAGAGCTGGTTGAAGACGTACGAAAAGCTCCAGCGGTAGAGATGCTGATTGTTTTAAATGTGTTGTTTATTTCTTACAGGAGTCCTACAAGAAAAAGGTTGCAAGAATAGGTTATTATCAATGTTTATAAATGTTATACCAATTTGATAATGACAAATTTATATATATAGTAACTAAGCCGGCGGCCGCGACCAATCAGCGAACCGTATTAGTGAGGAACGGGGACCGGGGAGCGGCGCCGCCGGTCGGGATACTTCTGATGCGAGCAGGCCCGTACCCTGGGGTCACTCTTAAAAGCAAGGAAAAATGGGGGAAAGTTATATGGGAAAGGGGAAATTGTTTGTGACACCACCCATGGTGTCTGGTGAAGATCACCAGCGCTGCTACAGTCCTCTGAGGCTGGTGATTAGGCAGCTTAGTTGGTGCGGCTCCCCACAGGTGGAGCAGGGTCTCAGGGCAGCGTAGTAGAAGGGATGCAGGACAGAGGGGACCCAGCCGGGTCAGAGGAAGAATAGGCACACTCACAACAGTTCACTTCAGTACCTTTACTGGTGGTGTTTCAGGCACGATCCAGGGCACTGTAGGGTGAAGGGTGCATATCGGGACTCTCCCCAGTGAGCGGGTGTGGAGCCTCCTGCTTCTTGCCTTTTCCTGGTAAGTTTATGACCTGCCTGGAGCTATGCCTAACTTGGTCTCTGTCTTGCAGCGGCTGACCTGGTGGTAGGGCCTTCCGTTGGAGATCACACTCCCCGGTCTCTTGGGCCTCCCTCACTCCTGACCCTGGTATAACGGTCAGCTTTTGGTGTTTCTGGGACATATAGTTCACCAGGGGTTCCGGTAGTTTCTGCTGGTCCTTAGGGATCCCTGCAGACGCGGACCCGGAGTCCGGTAAATGCTTGTGGGGTGAGCTGGTTAAGCTTCTCTGCCCCCTATGTAGCTCACTTACTCCACTTGCCTTCGGCCGCGCTCGGGGCCCTCACAAGGCTTCACACTGGCAGTAGGCCTCGCTACTCTTCACCACTCTTACGGCGTCGGCACGCCCTGGGCTCACTAACTGAGCTCACTGAGTCTGGGCTGGCCTGACTTTCTCACAGACTAACACTATCTGTGGACTCCAGACTTAGACTGCACTGCCTAGCTCCACCTTCCCTATTTATATTTCTAACAGGCTCCCTCTGGTTGTCTGAGGTGGAAGGTAGAGGTGTGTGAATGCTATGAGGGCCTCTTGTGGAGGAATCCGTCCATGCACCCCTCTGGGATCTGTGGCACCAATGCGTAGCAGGGCGCCACATTCCCCCCTAGCAAAGCTCAGTACTCCCGGACTGAAGTACTTTTTTAACAACAATAACAATAACTCTTCACTTTATGGGAGGCACTTTGCTTAAATGTTACATATAAAACATTATAAATAATAAATAGATATTTACATTTCAATAAGCAACCCCAGAATTCAAGTCTCTTCCGGTGAGGTTCCCCGACAGGATGTCCATCTCACAGGTTAGAGTACTTGGTAGCTTGAGGGACCTGTCCAAAGCAAACCCTCCATGTAGGCCCTGGGGTGGTTGCAGGGCATGGTGATCCTGAGTTGGACCTCCGATTGTGCCACACCAGACAGGTTTTTGTTCTGATGTCACCTAAAGGGGCACTCCAGGGAGTGCAATTATTTACAAGAAGCAGTTTTGGGGCTGCACATAGTCCTCAGCCACAGAGTTCTTTATGTACCCTTACGGTTAACTAGAGGCAATCAGGGGAAAGTGTCCATTTCACTTAGATTGTCCATTGCAAGCATAACACAAATTAATAAATACATATACATGAAAATACACAATATAATACCCCAGGGGCAACTATTTACACTGTCAGAGTTTCCTTCTTACTCTCTGTATCTGACAGGGGTCTGACCTCGTGTGCTACGTGTTGACCTACGTGGTACTGGGATGCGTGAGGCAATAGTATTTGCACTACCTCCCATTCTGTCAGTTCTAAGTGTTGGGGAACTGCAGGGTTGCCTAGACCTCTCTACAGGACTGGCAAGTATACCATTGGCTGGGCCTTCTTGCTCTGCTCCAACCAGGGATCCTTCTTCCGGGGATTCTTCTTGAGCAGGTGTGACGCCTCAAAGCCTCCTGTTAGCCCCTTACCCTGGGAGATGGGGGACTCGGAGTCGGGTCCTGTGATGGAGAGATGGAGTGCAGCCGTGGCCCGGACCTGCTCCGTGCCCAGGGCCGTCACATTAAAAAGGATGGTATGGGCTTATCCGGGTTGAGTGGCTGGTTACGACTACGCCACCTGTGGCACCTGGTGAAGGTCACCAGCGCCGCTGCAGTCCGCTGAGGCATGGTGTTATGGCGGCCGTCGTTGTTACTACTCCCCACAGGCGTAGCAAGGCCTCAGGGCAGAGGGACAGGATGACGGGGGTAGTAGTAGAGGAGACCTGGTGCTCCGTAATGCGGTGTAGCGCAGAATAAAGAGTCCGGAGGCCATAGGGGTGAACTTCCAAGGCTTTACTCACGAAAGAGATGGCAGTAGGAAGGCGACTCCCTGCTCCTCACGGGGGATTTGCGGTCACCAGAGACGAAGGGGGTCCAACAACCTCTGAGTAAGTCCAGTGTTAAATCAGGACCCCGCACCAGAGTGTTCCTAGACTTCAGACCGGGTCCTTTCCTGTCTGTGTGTGTGTGGATAGGCCGGGACTAGAGTTGAGCCACCCCCGTAGTGTTCGAGTTCGGTTCGTCGAACACCCGTATGTTCGCCGAACTGTTCGTCGAACTGGTCGTCGAACACCGTCGAACACCGTTAAAACCAATGGCAGGCAAGCAAAAACACATAGAAACACATAGAAAACACCTTCAAAGGAGTCCAAAACCTGACAAACTGCTCAGAAGACACAACTAACACATGGAAAAGTGACAAGTACATATAGTCATGCGAAAAGAAAAGAGGTGGAGGAGTAAAAGGAGGGGGAGACACAGATATAGGCATGTCATGCCCTTCTAAAACCAAAAAAGTGCGAAGCTGACACGGCCAGTCCGTTCCTGCCCGTGCGACGTCTGTGTCGCTGGGTTTGTGCCAGAGCTGCGGTGGACCCTGACGGCCAGCCCCCCTCTCCCAATACTGGTGCCTGTCCGCTGGTGGGTCGAGCGAGCCCCCCTGGGGTGGAGGCAGGTCTAAGCTTTTTAATTTAAATTGTCTCTGTAATTTGAATGAGTACACTTTAAATCCTTTTACAAGGATCTATTGGAGGGCAAGTCTGATGCCAGCAGCCGCGGGAATTCCAGCTCCAGTAGCCTCCACTAAAGCTGCTGCAGTTAAAAAGCTTTAATAAGGATCGAGCTTCGCCAGTCCCAGCCCCTGTGCCTTGGGGTGCCTCCCCGATGCTCTTCACTGAGTGTCCCGGGGGCCCGAAGCATTTCCTTTGAAAAAATTAAGTGTCCAAACTACAGGTGGTGTAGCTTGCTTAACAGCTGGGATAATCCGCTGACTAGCAGACACTGCTACTAGGCCCAAAGTATTTCCTGTGCTAGATGCAGTTAAAAATTTGTAATTAGATCTACAGGCGGTGGCTACTCTGCTGACTAGCAGACACTGCTACTACCCCCAAAGTATTGCCTGGGCTAGATGCAGTTAAAAATTTGTAATTAGATACTCTCGTTGGATGCTGAGAAAGCATTCCATAGAGTCTCCTGGCACGCCATATATTATTCTCTTAAAAAGCTTGGGGTAGGGGTCTAGGGGACCCTTTTATAGCCAAAATCATGGCCCTATATCGCAATCCGTCAGCTAGGCTGAAGATAAAAGGAACATTTTCATCACCTTTCATAATCACCAATGGGACAAGGCAGGGATGTCCTCTGTCCCCTCTCTTGTACATCCTAGTGATGGAGCACCTGCTCTCATCAATTCGTGAAAACCCCAATATTAGGTGGATTGAGGTGGGAGGCACCGAGTACAAGTGCTCTGCATTTGCTGATGATGTCCTAGTATATATCACTCAATCACATATATCCATCTGTAGCATCGGCCTCTCTGCCCCGTACTAGGCAGAGACGCCGTCCCTCTCACCTCCCCGCTCCAGGCGCGGCGTCCTCCAGCGCTTCTCTCCCCGCTGCTTCCGGCACGCGCTCCTTCCCCGGCAGTGTGCTTAGGGCGCGCGCACGCGCGCTCCCCCTCTCTTAAAGGGACCGCGCGCCGTCCTAAGGAGTCCCCGGCCAATTGCCGGAGGACCTCCCATATATAAGGCACCTCCTCCAAAATGGAGGTGCCCGAGCAATGTTGTTGCAAAGCCTTCACTCTGCTTCAGCCCTCAGGTCCCGTTACCAGTTACCTGCCAGTCACCTGCCAGATTCCTGCTTGTTACCTGCCAGTCACCTGCCAGATTCCTGCTTGTTACCTGTCAGTCACCTGCCAGATTCCTGCTTGATACCTGCCTGATATCCGCTTACCTGCTTGCAAGCCTGCGGTCCGACGGTCTGCCTTCCGACACCTGTCAGTCTGTCTATGGACCAGCCTGCCCGCTCACCTGGGAGCGCTCACCTACTACCTGTCTGCTAGCCTACCTGGAGGCTCCGCCGTCACGTGCTGTGACCACCTGCCTGTCCAGAGACTCTTGCCCGCTCACCTGGGAGCGCTCATCTGCTACCTGCCTGCTAGCCTACCTGGAGGCTCCGCCGTCACGTGCTGTGACCACCTGCCTGTCCAGAGACTCTTGCCCGCTCACCTGGGAGCTTCCACCTGCTACCTGCCTGCTAGCCTACCTGGAGGCTCTGCCGTCACTTGCCGTGACCACCCGCCTGTCTAGAGACTGTCCCCGTCACTTGCCGTGACCTCCTGCCCTTCTATCCAGAGACTGTCCCCGTCACTAGCCGTGACTACTTGCCCGCCTTCCCTGGGAGCCACCAACTTCCTTACAAGGACTGCCCCCTTGTATAGTTGCTCAGAGGTTCCACTTCCCAGACCCGTTACACCATCCCTGCTGTTATGGCTGAAATAGATCACTTTGTTACATGGTCAAATTTTAAAATCAATGCAGCGAAGTCTGAGGCCCTTGATGTCTACCTCCCCAAATCCATACAGGATTCCATCCAGTCCAACTTTCCTTTTGCCTGGCCTTCACAGGGTATCAAATACTTAGGAATTCGTATTCATACAGACCTCTCCCATCTATTTTATCTTAATTTTGGGCCCTTTATTGAACAACTCCATAAAGATCTTACTTCTTGGATGGTGAAGGATTTTTTCTGGTTCGGCAGAATAAGTATACTAAAAATGAACGTCCTACCTAAACTTTTAAACCTCTTCCAAACCATTCTCGTGGTGATTCCCTCAAATTTTTGGAAAAGACTGCGGAGTAGCTTTTAGTCTCCCCAGGATGACACAGGTGGGGCAGATGGTGGTTGTCCCGGCCCGCTAGGCCGCATTGTAGCACAGTGAGCTTCGCACTGCAACTTATGCTTCATATCCATGTGACGGTTCATGCATGAAGTACTCAAACTATGGATTTTTTGGCCTCTACTTAGCTTTTGGTGACAAATGTTACAGATAACACGAGTTGGGTCATCCTTAGCGATCTGAAAAAATGCACAGGCTATGCAAGGTTTAGAGCCCATGCGACTCTGCTACTAGCAATACTATCAAATGATTGGCTGGGTTAGATGCAGAGCGTCTGGGTTTGGTTGGGGGTCCCCACAGTCAGCCTAGGCTAGATTCAGTTAAAAATTCTCATTAGATACACAGGCGGTGCAGCTTGCTTCGCAGCTGGGCTAATACACCCAAAGTATTGGTAGACTCTATACTAAATAAGCAAGGATTCACTGACTGTGGTGGCCCCTCCATGGGCCATGGCGATTGATGGAGATTTGGTGGATGGTTATAGGAGAAAGCTCCTTAATAGAGAAAGTAGGTGGATTTATACTTTAAATACACGTGTACCAGCGGGTTTAAACATCAGACATGATTTGATGTATCATTATGAGTGATCATTTATAGATTATCATTATATATATGTTCCTTTTTTCTTCTTTTCTTTTTGATTATTTACATTTATATGCATTATTTCTATGCTATACGATTTTAACATGGTACGTGTGTTTAAATTTCTGATTAACTCAGCCTTGAACAGGTGCATAGCAGGACATGACATATAAATACCACTTCCTTGCTGTTTTTTTTGCTATGCAATGATTAAGTACTCGTATATATATTGTGCAGAAAGTAGGGTGAAAGTCCGCCCAGGCGGGAGGAAATTGGAGTTTCATAACACATATTTGAACTGGAGAGGTATTAGAGGCCTGCAATGGCCACAGATACTAATGGAGGTAATCAAGGTAGGGAGAGAGGCAAGAGGTCCGGTCATCTTAGTTATACGGGCCGGGTGAAACGACATAGCTTATCACAAGAGCGCATAACTAATGGCAATAATGAAAGTAGACACTGAGTGCTTCAGAGAATTTTTCACAAAACTAACTATAGTATGGTCAGAGATTGTGCCGAGAACGGTATGGCATGGTGCGTGAGACATCACGTCCATCGAATGGACAAGGCAGGTAATAAATATTCGGATGGTAAAATTTATAAGAGACAGAGGCTGTGTAGTGATACGACACCGACAACTGGAAGGAGATAACGCAGGTCTCATACGGCCCGACGGTGTTCACTTAATGGATATTGGACTGGACATATTCTTGTCAGGACTCCAGGACGGAGTGGAGCAAGCGTTAAGAGTGATGGTTGGGGGTCAGAGTCCTGCATACGAGTAAGCAGGCTCCTCCGTGGCCTGGAAATAGAAAGGACATGTTGGAGAGTTACACTTGTTGGCCAACTTGCCGTTGTGGAGACTAGAGACACAGGGCATGCTGCAACAAGCTGAATTATTTTAGAAATAAAATGCATTTCTAATGGAATGAGTATAAACAGTTAATAAAGCTGTGACCGATCCTCACCCATCCAGTTGTAAGAGTTACATGATTGTATTGTCAATGAAAGGGGGGCGTTAGGGGGTTGAGCGTCTGGGTTTGGTTAGGGGTCCCCACAGTCTGCCTAGGCTAGATGCATTTAAAAATCATTATTAAATACACAGGCGGTGCAGCTTGCTTCGCAGCTGGGTTACTACGCTGACTAGCAGACACTGAAGCTTTGGAGAAGACCTCTGAGTAAACAGCACTTCAGACTCAACCATCTGTGTTACCCCAAGCCATAGTGTATGTATTTTCATACGGTTAAAAGGGGGGGGGGACCCAACCCATCTCTAATTGACGATGGCAACGTCACGTAAAACAAAGCAAGGGGACTCCAAAAAGAGTCTCCATTTTTTCCAAAAATTTGTGGCACAGACACCACTTAAGTGGCATCAATTGCCCCAGAGTTGCTTAAAATGGTTGGTTAGAATGAATACCACATACTGCTACTATGCCCAAAATTATTTTCCAGACAAGATGCAGCTAAAAATTATTAGTAATTTGCAAGCTGGTGGAGCTTAGTATAGATGGCATAATAGAATGAGTACCGCACACTGCTACAGGCCCAAAATTATTTTCCAGTCAAGATGCAGCTAAAAATTATTAGTAATTTGCAAGCTGGTGGAGCTTAGTATAGATGGCATAATAGAATGAGTACCGCACACTGCTACAGGCCCAAAATTATTTTCCAGACAAGATGCAGCTAAAAATTATTAGTAATTTGAAAGCTTAAAACGGTTGGTGAGGTGATTTTACGAAATCCTCAAGCTTTTACTCTCCCCAGGATGACACAGGGGTAGAAAAGTCCTTGCGGATCCATGATTTGTTCATCTTTATGAACGTGAGTCAGTCTACATTCTCAGTAGACAGCCGCGTGCGCTTATCTGTCAGCACACCACCAGCAGCGCTGAACACACGTTCAGAGAGAATGCTGGCTGCGGGGCATGACAAGATCTCCAAGGCGTAAGTGGCGAGCTCCGGCCATTTTTTCAGATTGGAAGCCCAAAAAGAGCAAGGGTCCAGTGACACATTCATGGCTTCGATGTTTACTTGGAGATACTCCTGTACCATCCTCTCTAGGCGTTGACTATGTGTCAGACTTCTTGTCTCCTGTGGCCTTGCAAATGATGGGCTAAAAAAGCTGTGAAATGATTCCGCAAAATTGCTGTTACCAGCAGATACTGTGTTTCTGTTACGGTTTGAGTGGTGAAAACTCGACAGTCCCACGGTTGGCAAGTTAGAACTGTGAGATTCACTACATGCACCACTGGTGTTTTGTGGAAAAGCACACGTAAGATTCTGCAACAGTCTCTGCTGATACTCCTGCATGCGTGAATCCCTTTCTATGGCAGGAATTATTTCGGCAAATTTACTTTTGTACCGGGGATCTAAGAGTGTGGCAACCCAGTAGTCAGGATTATTTCGAATAGTGCAGCAAGAAGGCACTCATGTGTCTTGCGCATCCAGGAGCACCAAGTCCCTGTTGTTTTGGTGGTGAGGTAACAATCATGCTTCCTTCCTCTGCCCTCTCCCCCCAACCTCGCACAACAGAAATGTGATCAAGGTCTCCCTCATCTGATGAGTCTTGCAGAGGTTAGCCCTTCCGCATACAACTCCTCCTCCTCTACTTCCTCCACCTCCTCTTGTCGCACCACCTGACTCCGAGTTCTGTTTAACATGTGCTCCAGCATGTAAATCACCGGAATAGTCATGCTGATAATGGCATCGTTAGTACTAAACATCTTCGTCGCCATTTCAAAACTGTGCAGAAGGGTGCATAGGTCCCTGATCTGAGACCACTCCTCCAGCGTGATTTGCCCCACCGCTGGATCCCGTTGGCCCAGGCTATACGTCAGAACGTATTGCACCAGGGCTTGTCGGTGCTGCCACAGTCGCTGCAACATGTGCAGAGTTGAATTCCACCGGGTAGGCACATCGCATTTTAGCCAGTGAAGTGGCAGGCCCAACGACTTCTGTAGAGATGTAAGTCGCTGAGTTGCGGGATGCGAACGGCGGAAGTGAGCACACAGCGACCGTGCCCTCTGCAGAAGGCCATCTAGTCCGGGATAGTGGCCTAAAAATTGCTGGACAACCAGGTTCAACACGTGAGCCATACAAGGCACGTGTGTGACATTGCCCCGGCGAAGGGCCGCACCCAGGTTTGCAGCATTGTCGCACACGGCCTTCCCTGGTTTCAGGTCCAGTGGAGACAACCATTCATGAAACTGGTTCTCCAGAGCTGACCATAACTCCTGAGTTGTATGACTCACATTTCCCAGACATTTCAAAGTAAAAACCGCCTGATGACGTTGAGCCCTACTTCCAGCATAGTAAGGAGGTGGGCAGGATCCCTTTTGCGCAGTTAGAAAGCGTGTGGCATGAATAGACAGGCTTTGGGAGAAGGTGGAGGACCGAGAGGAGGTTGAGGAGGCAGAAGCAGTGGAGGAACTTCGAGATAAAGAGGATTGACGCACAACTCGTGGGGACGGCAAGACTTGGACAGCAGCCCCTTGTCCTGCTGTCACCATAGTTATCCAGTGCCCAGTCAGCGACATATAACGCCCCTGTCCATGCCTACTCATTCAAGTGTCTGTGGTGAAATGCACCCTGTCACACACACAGTTTCTCAAAGAAGCGGTGATGTTGTGTGCGACATGCTGGTGGAGCGCAGGCACACCTTTCTTTGAGAAATTGTGCAGACTGGGCATCTGGTACTGGGGCACTGCGACGGACATAAGGTCTCGAAAATCCTCTGTGTTCACCAGGCGGAGAGGCAGCATTTCTGTAGCCAAGATCTTGCAGATGGTGAAATTCAACCTCTTAGCTTTCTCATGGCTAGGAGGAAATGGTCTTTTACTTGTCCACATCTGAGGGACCGAGGGCTGGCTGTTGTGCTTAGACGGGGTTGAGAAGGGTGTCCCCGGCAAACTGCCGTTCTGTGAGGAAGATGCAGGCAGACATGTTAGGTTGCCTTGATCCAAAGGTGGTGCTATCGATGTCAGACAGCGCTCAACACCAGCTGGTGTTACCACCTCCAAAGAAAATGATGACCTACCAATCACGCTGGCTGTTGCGGGTAAAGAGGTGGCAGGTCTGCATCCCAAAACAGGTGTGACTGCTGTCCCCCCAGTCACAGAGGATAAAGAGGCCGCGGATGCACAAGATGGGGCAGACGGTCAGGGCCGGCTCCAGGTTTTTCTGGGCCCCGGGCGAAAGAGTCTCAGTGAGCCCCTTTAATACATACCACGATTCATGATGCACAGATACCACAGAGAAATATATATATATATACAGTACAGACCAAAAGTTTAGACACACCTTCTCATTTAAAGATTTTTCTGTATTTTCATGACTATGAAAATTGTACATTCACACTGAAGGCATCAAAACTATGAATTAACACATGTGGAATTATATACTTAACAAAAAAGTTGGAAACAACTGAAAATATGTCTTATATTCTAGGTTCTTCAAAGTAGCCACCTTTTGCTTTGATGACTGCTTTGCACACTCTTGCCATTCTCTTGATGAGCTTCAAGAGGTAGTCACCGGAAATGGTTTTCACTTCACAGGTGTGCCCTGTCAGGTTTAATAAGTGGGATTTCTTGCCTTATAAATGGGGTTGGGACCATCAGTTGTGTTGTGCAGAAGTCTGGTGGATACACAGCTGATAGTCCTACTGAATAGACTGTTAGAATTTGTATTATGGCAAGAAAAAAGCAGCAAAGTAAAGAAAAACGAGTGGCAATCATTACTTTAAGTAATGAAGGTCAGTCAGTCCGAAAAATTGGGCAAACTTTGAAAGTGTCCCCAAGTGCAGTTGCAAAAACCATCAAGCGCTACAAAGAAGCTGGCTCACATGAGGACCGCCCCAGGAAAGAAAGACCGAGAATCACCCCTGCTTCTGAGGATAAGTTTATTAGAGCCACCAGCCTCAGAAATCGCAGGTTAACAGCAGCTCAGATTAGAGACCAGGTCAATGCCACACAGAGTTCTAGCAGCAGACACATCTCTACAACAACTGTTAAGAGGAGACTTTGTGCAGCAGGCCTTCATGGTAAAATAGCTGCTAGGAAACCACTTCTAAGGACAGGCAACAAGCAGAAGAGACTTGATTGGGCTAAAGAACACAAGGAAAAGACATTAGACCAGTGGAAATCTGTGCTTTGGTCTGATGAGTCCAAATTTGAGATCTTTGTTTCCAACCACCGTGTCTTTGTGCGACGTAGAAAAGGTGAACGGATGGACTCTACATGCATTTTTCCCACCGTGAAGCATGGAGGAGGAGGTGTGATGGTGTGGGGGTGCTTTGCTGGTGACACCATTGGGGATTTATTCAAAATTTAAGGCATAATGAACCAGCATGGCTACCACAGCATCTTGCAGCGGCATGCTATTCCATCCGGTTTGCGTTTAGTTGGACCATCATTTATTTTTCAACAGGACAATGACCCCAAACACACCTCCAGGCTGTGTAAGGGCTATTTGACCAAGATGGAGAGTGATGGGGTTCTACGCCAGATGACCTGACCACCAGTCACCAGACCTGAACCCAATCGAGATGGTTTGGGGTGAGCTGGACGGCAGAGTGAAGGCAAAAGGGCCAACAAGTGCTAAGCATCTCTGGGAACTCCTTCAAGATTGTTGGAGGACCATTTCCGGTGACTACCTCTTGAAGCTCATCAAGAGAATGGCAAGAGTGTGCAAAGCAGTCATCAAAGCAAAATGTGGCTACTTAGAAGAACCTAGAATAAAAGACATATTTTCAGTTGTTTCACACTTTATTGTTAAGTATATAAATCCACATGTGTTAATTCATAGTTTTGATGCCTTCAGTGTGAATGTACAATTTTCATAGTCATGAAAATTCAGAAAAATCTTTAAATGAGAAGGTGTGTCCAAACTTTTGGTCTGTACTGTATATAAATATATATATATATATAGTACAATGCAAAGATTTCACTTCTTACATTACATGAGCGATATCAATGTAAATTCCACAATACCTCAGAAACCAGCGAATCGCTCCACACAGAATACTGGCCCCCATATAAGGCCCCATACGGAATACTGGCCCCCATATAAGTCCCCATACAGCATACTGGCCCCCATATAAGGCCCCATACAGAATAGTGGCCCCCATATAAGGCCCCATACGGAATACTGGCCCCCATATAAGGCCCCATACAGAATACTGGCCCCCATATAAGGCTCCATACGGAATACTTGGCCCCCATATAAGGCTCCATACAGAATACTGGCCTTCATATAAGGCTCCATACGGAATACTGGCCCCCATATAAGGCTCCATGCAGAATACTGGCCCCCATATAACGCTCCATACAGAATACTGGCCCCCATAAAGCGCTCCATACAGGATACTGGTCCCCTTAGAAAGCTCCATACAGGATACTGGCCCCCATATAACGCTCCATACAGGATACTGGCCCCCATATAATGCTGCATGCAGGCTGTTACCCCCCACATAATGCCCCATACAGGCTGTCCCCCCCTTATAATGCTCCATGCAGGCTGTTCCCCCCACATAATGCACTATGCAGGCTGCCCCCCCTTATAATGCCCCATGCAGGCTGTTCCCCACCTTATAATGCCCCATGCAAGCTGTCACCCCTCCTCTTTATAATGTCCCATGCAGGATGTACCCCCCCTCTTTATAAGGCCCCATGCAAGATGTCACACCCCCTCTTTATAATGCCCCATGCAAGATGTCACCCCCTCTCTTTATAATGCCCTATGCAGGATGTCACCCCCCTCTCTTTATAATGTCCCATGCAGGATGTCACCCCCCCTCTTTATAATGCCCCTTGCAGGATGTCACCCCCTCTCTTTATAATGCCCCATGCAGGATGTCACCCCCTCTCTTTATAATGCCCCATGCAGGATGTCACCCCCTCTATTTATAATGCCCCATGCAGGCTGTCACCCCCTCTCTCTATAATGCCCCATGCAGGATGTCACCCCCTCTATTTATAATGCCCCATGCAGGATGTCACCCCCTCTATTTATAATGCCCCATGCAGGCTGTCACCCCCTCTCTCTATAATGCCCCATGCAGGATGTCACCCCCCTCTCTTTATAATGCCCCATGCAAGATGTCACCCCCTCTCTTTATAATGCCCCATGCAGGAAGTCACCCCCCCCTCTCTATATAATGCCTCACGCAGGATGTCACCCCCTCCCTCTCTTTATAATGCCCCATGCAGGATGTAACCCCCCTCTCTTTATAATGCCCCATGCAGGATGTCACCCCCTCCCTCTCTTTATAATGCCCCATGCAAGATGTCATCCCCCCATATTATGCCCCATGCCTCCATACATTAAAAAAAAAATAAAATCAAATACTCACCTCCCTCCTCCTCACCTGCTGCCGCTGCTTGGGTCCGGACTCCAGCGTTGCCGGCGTCGTCCCGCTCTGCGCTCCCTGTGACGGCTCAGGGGAGCGCGCGGTGGAAAGACGTCACCGCGCCCTCTGACCTGAGACGTCACAGGGAGCGCAGAGCAGGAAGACAGCGGATCTGCGGAGGCACGGGGAGAGGTAAGTATCCGGCTGCCGGGGCCCTGAGCAAGCGTCGGAGAATGGCGGGCGCTGACATCGCTCTCCTCCGCCCATAGCCCAGCAGGGTGCGTGACCGCCAGTGGGCCCCCCTGCCTGCTCAGGGCCCCGGCACTTGCCCGGGTGCGCCGGGTGTTGACGCCGGCCCTGCAGACGGTGGTTGGCCTGGCCCGCTAGGCCGCATTGTAGCACAGTGAGCTTCCCACTGCAACTTATGCTTCATATCCATGTGACGGTTCACGCATGAAGTACTCAAACTATGGATTTTTTGGCCTCTACTTAGCTTTTGGTGACAAATGTTACAGATAACATGAGTTGGGTCATCCTTATCGATCTGAAAAAATGCCCAGGCTATGCAAGGCTTAGCACCCATGCGACCTGAAGAGCAACCACGACTTGTGGTCAGTGTTAGAACTCTCCTGTTAGGTTTTTTTTAGTTTGCTGGTCACATGACCATTTTTGCCTATTTAATCCGGCTCCGCCCTCCTGGTCTTGCTGGACTTCATTGTATTTACTACTCTTGAGCTAGCTTGGTGCTCAGTTGCCGTCCTCTGTTAGTTTTGCTAGGTCTTCTGACCTCTATGCTTTTTGTTGTGTGTTTGTCTTTGACTGCTACTATTTCTGCTAGGAGGTGTCCATCTTTCTCCCAGTCCCTAGTTCTTGTAGGGATCCCTCCCTCACATCTATAGGTCTTCGTTCAGACTAGCCAAGGACTTTAGCGGGTCTGATCGCAGGATCAGGTTCCCCGTTACATCGTAGGGATCTAGCTTAGTTCTATTGTAGGGACAGATCTCCTGTCTTTCCTTAGTGCTTGTAGCAGATCATAACAATAGTTTATCCTTCAATGTTTGCAATGTTTGCAAGTCAACATTGGGGGATGAACCGTGGATGCTCCAGTAATGAGAATTAGTAACACCACCCCTTTCTCTTGACCTTTGGATGAAGTCTTGAAGAAGAACAGTTGTGAACTACATGAAGGAGTCTTTTTACAAAACCACTGCCAGGAACACTCTATGGGACAGCACTACAGAACACCATGAATCCATTAAGAAGGACACAGATTTGGTTTCTACAGGATGCCAGCTTAAGGGACCACAGCCCTGGCTGGAGGACTACAGATCTGCTCCATTGACTACCACAGAACCCATGGATACATCTGGGAAAACCAGGTTGGGACCCACCAGTCACCTGGTCCCATGGAGATGTTTGGAGAAACCAGGTTGGGACCTTCTGGTCACCTGGTCCCATGGAGAAATTTGGAGTAGCCAGGTTGGGACACTCCGGCCACCTGGAACTTGTGAATATGCTCAGAAAAAGCCAAGTCGGGACCTTCCGGTCACCTAGTTCCATGGATATGTTGGGAGAAGCCAGGTTGGAACCCTCTGGTCTCCTGGCCACGTACCTCAATGGACTGTCAGCTTTCTAAGCTTGTTGTTACCTCCTCTTTGTGGGTGCTCACCAAAAGTGGGGTGCCTTTGGTGGGGGTAGTCAGCCCCAGAAGCCCCTCGGATTGGCAGCTGCTTTAACCCCGGCGAGTCAGCGGAAGGGTGAGACTCTGTAATTTGCACCATAATAGGTATTTGCTGGGACTGTTCGATATGTTTATTGTGTGTTTGGTGGTTTAATAAAATATTACCTCACTGTTTTACAATCATCCTGTGTTGTTGTTTATGTATCTTCTATCAGTTATGGATTATAATGAGTGCGATCCGCTCCACCATGAGGGGCCCGATCCTCCCGGGGGCCCACGTTCAAAGATCCCAGCACAGCTCAGGACGGATTCTTGTAGTGCTGATGTTTGATAAATAGGATATTACAGCGCTCATAGAAAATAAATGTCTGACCTCTTCTTTCTGATGGGCATTTCAGAGTGAGGAGCTGCGCTCTGGACTCACCGCTGCACTCCCCATGCCATTGCGGTGGCCATCTTAATATCGATCTGTGCGGAGGAGACTGGGGAGTCAGACGGGGGTGTCAAATGTATGGACCCTTTTAACCGCAGGATGGAGGGTCACTGTGAATATTAATTCATGAACCACTGTGCATAGCAAAGCAATAAAATAAAAATACCAATCTCCTCCTGACTCTTTAATGCGGCTTCCAATTGCTGCTTTCCCTTTTTTCACTTGAGCTCATGTTGAAGGACGCAGGCGGCGCAGCAATAATATCATCATCCCACCTGCGTCACACAGCCGGCGCCGGGCAGTGAGCTGAGGATGGATTCCTGCAGCAGCGCTGCTATATCCACTGCGGCGCAAGGGGGTGGTATGCCCTCAATGTCCAGAGGGTGGAGGAAGAGTACTACCATGAGCACTACTGCTCAGAGGACCCGGACAGGTCTGAAGAACATTTTGAGGAGGAAGAAGGTGCGCAAGGAGGACACCGCTACTAAGGAGCGGCAGCGTACAATGTATATAGTTACCCGTCGGGGTAAAGTGACTGTTACCTAGAGTTACCCGTTATCGAGTCAGTTAAAGCCGGCTGAGGACAGGGAGCAGCCACTTTTTATGAACTATCCGGCCGAGGACTGGGAGCGGTCAATTCTGTAAATAGTTTCACTTCCTAAAGTGCCCCCTACTGGTTTTATAAGAGACTACAACAACAACTGACATCAGAACAAAAACCCGTTAGAGGTGGCCGAAGACGAGGTCCAGCAGCTGGATCAGCTACGCCGTGCAGCCACCCCAAGGCCTTCGTTGAGGGTTTACGAACGGGTCCCTCATGTTTGAGTTTACAAGTTTGTATTTTATAGAAAGATGGACACCTGGTTGCAAAGCGCACTGTGACCAGTTAACAAAAGTTTTACATGAAGAATGTTTATAAGAAAAATGTTTTATATGTGACAGATGTGGTTATAAAAGTGAAAAGAGTTTTATAATGTTTTATATATGAGAAGAAAAGTCTTATAATATTGCTGAAAGAGAAAATGTGCCAATAACGTTAAAAGAGAAAAATTGCCTCCCATAAAGGGATGAGTAATAATGGTTTATAATTTTATATATGGATGCATTCTAAAACCTTGCATGTTTTTGAACTGTCTTTAGCTCTGATCCAGCCCGAGGACGTGCTGTGGTTTACCACTGGGGAATGTAGCGCCCCCAGGGTTCGGTTGCTACAGGGGTATTGCACCTCATCCAGAGGTGTGATATTCCACTCCCAGGTAAGGATGGAGTGTGGACCAGGGCTCAGTTAGCTGCACACACACACCCCATTTCCGGGGGACAGCTCGACGGTGCTCCCAGCTGCGGGCACAACTGACCATGTCCCTGGCTGGAGTGGGGAGGGGGGAAGAGAACCCAGTGGTGTAGGAGAAGAAAGGGGGCGGTTTCTGGAGCATAGGAAGGAGCTCATGGGGTGCAGGTCACCTGAGCTCAGGCACAGAGAAGTAGATAAAAGGTGGGAGCCATCATAGAGGGTTGAGAGAAGTGGTTGAGTCAGAGCAGAAGGGAGAGAGAGCTGACAGGGAGCAGCGGCTCAGCCTGAGCTCAGCTCCACAAGGCAGGCCTAGAGAGAAGGCCGGGGCCAGAGAGGAGAAGAGAAGAAGGAGAAAGAAGGAAGGAGAAGAGACAGAGGAGTGGAAGGGGTCCAGAAACAAGAAGGCAGAAGGAACCCTAAGAGTGCAGAAAAGTCAGCAACCGTTGCATACCCCATTATACCGGGTGGAAGGGTCAGGCAGTGGAAAGGTACCGGATCCCTAAGTTGGTGGAGGCGAATCTACCCTCAGCCAAGAACTGGAGGTTGTGACCATTTATTGGTGTGACCCCCCGCTAAACCTGCTAGGAGGGTACCATATAGGATAGCGGGAAGTGAAGGCCAACGCTTACCCGACACGGTCCGCGGTAGCCGGACAGAAGTCAGGACACTGGTGGGGCACGAGAGGCCATAGAAAGGACAGAAGGGGGTCCTGTGCCATAATCCTGAATTGCCTGGGGGTTGACCGAGCTTCTCACCTGGTGGACGCAGCACGGCTCGGGCAGTCCTTGCTGACAGAAGTGACTTGGATAACAACTGTGAGTAAAAGACCCTGGACTGCATCATTGGACTCCCCCAGCATCCACTTACACTGCCCTGAGGCTACACTCTTCCCGTGGGGAGTTATCCTACCCCTGTGCTGCACACTAACAACAGCCTCAGCGGTCTGCCTCGCAGCGGCGGTTATCTCTGACCGCAATCCACGTGTGGCGTAGTCGGACATTCACAAATCTACAAATAGATTGCCACAGCATTTGGTCTGACCACCCTGAGCCACGGGACCGGGTTGCCACTACTACCCCCATCAGCACCGTACACTAGAAGGCCCGGTTCCGGGTACCCCACGGCCCAGGGGGCGAGTCACTTATGCATCACTATTGCCCACAGACACTCATTATTGTACTGCTCTCCAGCCCTTCAGTGAAAAAAATCTCTTCTGTAATAACAACATTTTTCATATTTTGACTCAACCGTCCAGAGCACATCCTGCCAATTTTCTGCACCCTGGTTCCTCTGTTTTAATGCATAGTTGAGTCACTTGGTCTTGTTTTGATGTGGAAGATATGGCTTTTTCGCCACAATTCTGCTATGTAGACCACTTCTGGCCAGTCTTCTCTGAACAGTAGATGAGTGAAGCTGAGTCCCACTGGTTGCTGCCAGATCTGAGCTGATGGCACTGCTGGACATCTTCCGCTTTTGAAGGAAAGTAACCATAATGTGTCATACATCTGCTGCATTAAGTTTCCTTGGCCGACCACTGCATCTACTGACCTCAACGTTGCACATTTTCTTGTGCTTCTTCATAAGTGCTTGAATGACACATCTTGAACCCTCAATCTGCTTTGAAATATGAAATATGTGCCTTAGAGACCTTGCTGATGTAGTATAACTTCCTTGTGTATTCTTGCTCAGTCTTGCCATGGTGTATGACCAGACACCTGACTGTATTATTACAAAATCCCTGACTTTGCGCTGGTGTACCTAGAGGAATTGATGCTGTTTTAAAGTGAAAAGTTGGTCACACCAAATATTGATTGGATCTAGATTTTTCGTTTGTTCATTCACTTGTATTTTGTTAATTGATTAAATAAATCATTAACATTTCTATTTTTGAAGCGTTCTTACTTTGCAGCATTTTTTCTACACCTTTCTAAAAATTATTTTTATGTGATTGTGTCTTTTATTTGCTCATTAATAATCTGATATATCTTTTGGTATTTTGTGTATAGTTGTTTTTTTTTACTGTTGGGGTAAATTGTAGGATATTGATTTCAGAGTGGTTTCCTGATCCTTTGATTGTAGGAATGAGTGGTATATATGTGCTAATAAATTAGGACAAAAGGTAGGAAATTTAGGAAAAAACTGAACATCTCAGCAGTAATAACATGCTGATTGTGATGTCATGAAGATGACTTGAATTTCCACCAATCAGAGATCAGCATGTTTCAGGTAACCCAGATAGAACAGTCCATGAAACATGAGTCACGGCCACTGTGAGGTCATAATGCTGATTATAATTTCCACCAGTCAGAAAATAGAACCGCCCAGAAGAACCACCCAGGAGGTATGAGTCATCGCCACTGTGAGGTCATAATGCTGACCAATCACAGAGCAGCCACACCCAGATTTTCCACCAATCTGAGAGCAGCCACACCCAGATTTTCCACCAATCAGAGATCAGCAGTGGGTATAAATAGCCGCTGCCGCCTGCCCGGCTTAGCCTTGCACTGGTTGGGTCTCTCTTTTTTTCTCTCTCTTGGTATCTCCCGGTATCTCTACCTCCCCTCTGTCTTCTCTCTTCTCTCTCTCTCTCTCTTTGATCCAACGGCCCTCTTAAGGGCTACCCCAAATGTGTAAAAGATAGAACCAATATTTGTGTTGTTTGTCCGTTATATGAGCCTGTGATTAACCCCTTCCCACTCTTTGCCATATATATATATTATATACATAGTATGTGCAGGTGGGCCTTAAAGGGAATTTCCAGGACAAACATATTGATGGCCTATCCCCTGGCTAGCTCATTAATATCAGATTTGTGGAGGTCCGGCACGTGGCACCTCCACTACTCAGTTGTTTGAAACTCTGGCAGAGGTCAGATGTAAACATTGTTGAGGAGCTGAACATCACAGCTCTGGTCACTGTGTAGTGGCTGCTACCTGGTGCTGCAGATCAGCTCCTATTCCATGAATATTAGCTGACTTGCAGGACCCACAGTACAGTGAATGGAGCAGTGATGTTAAGATCTTCAAACTATTTACATCTGAGTGTTGCAAACAACTGATGAGAAGAGCCAGTACCGCGTGTCGGAGCCCACCGATCTGATATTGATAACACATCCCCAGGATGGCAGCTCAGTAGATACCATACCAGGATGGGGACATTATACCAGAATGGGGTCACTATACTAGTATGGGGACATTTTACCAAGATGAAGGACGCTACAGTTAGGTCCATATATATTTGGACAGAGACAACATTTTTCTAATTTTGGTTCTAGACATTACCACAATGAATTTTAAACAAAACAATTCAGATGCAGTTGAAGTTCAGACTTTCAGCTTTCATATGAGGGTATCCACATTAAAATTGGATGAAGGGTTTAGGAGTTTCAGCTCCTTAACATGTGCCACCCTGTTTTTAAAGGGACCAAAAGTAATTGGACAATTGACTTCAAGGCTATTTCATGGACAGTTGTGGGCAATCCCTTCTTTATGTCATTCTCAATTAAGCAGATAAAAGGCCTGGAGTTGATTTGAGGTGTGGTGCTTGCATTTGGAAGGTTTTGCTGTGAATTAAACATGCGGTCAAAGGAGCTCTCCATGCAGGTGAAACAAGCCATCCTTAAGCTGCAAAAACAGAAAAAACCCATCCGAGAAATTGCTACAATATTAGGAGTGGCAAAATCTACAGTTTGGTACATCCTGAGAAAGAAAGAAAGCACTGGTGAACTCATCAATGCAAAAAGACCAGGGCGCCCACGGAAGACAACAGTGGTGGATGATCGCAGAATAATCTCCATGGTGAAGAGAAGCCCCTTCACAACAGCCAACCAAGTGAACAACACTCTCCAGGAGGTAGGCGTATCAATATCCAAATTTACCATAAAGAGAAGACTGCAAGAAAGTAAATACAGAGGGTTCACTGCACGGTGCAAGCCACTCATAAGAATCAAGAATAAAAAGGCTAGACTGGACTTTGCTAAAAAACATCTAAAAACGCCAGCACAGTTCTGGAAGAACATTTTTTGGACAGATGAAACCAAGATCAACCTCTACCAGAATGATGGAAAGAGAAAAGTATGGCGAAGGCGTGGTACAGCTCATGATCCAAAGCATACCACATCATCTGTAAAACACGGCGGAGGCAGTGTGATTGCTTGGGCATGCATGGCTGCCAGTGGCACTGGGTCACTAGTGTTTATTGATGATGTGACACAGGACAGAAGCAGCCGAATGAATTCTGATGTATTCAGAGCCATACTGTGTGCTCAGATCCAGCCAAATGCAGCCAAACTGAGGGGTCGTCGTTTCTTACTAGAGATGGACAATGACCCAAAACATAAAGCCAAAGCAACCCAGGAGTTTATTAAAGCAAAGAAGTGGAATATTCTTGAATGGCCAAGTCAGTCACCTGATCTCAACCCAATTGAGCATGCATTTCACTTGTTAAAGACTAAACTTCAGACAGAAAGGCCCACAAATAAACAGCAACTGAAAACCACCGCAGTGAAGGCCTGGCAGAGCACCAAAAAGGAGGAAACACAGCGTCTGGTGATGTCCATGAGTTCAAGACTTCAGGCAGTCATTGCTAACAAAGGGTTTTCAACCAAGTACTAGAAATGAACATTTTATTTACAATTATTTAATCGGTCCAATTACTTTTGGTCCCTTTAAAAACAGGGTGGCACATGTAAAGGAGCTGAGACTCCTAAACCCTTCATCCAATTTTAATGTGGATACCCTCAAATGAAAGCTGAAAGTCTGAACTTCAACTGCATCTGAATTGTTTTGTTTAAAATTCATTGTGGTAATGTCTAGAACCAAAATTAGAAAAATGTTGTCTCTGTCTAAATATATATGGCCTAACTGTATATCAAAATGGGGACAATATATCAGAATGGGGACAATATACCAGGAAGGGGGACATTAAATCAGAATGGGGACATTATATCAGAAAGGGGAAATTATACCAGAATTGGGGACATTATACCAGAATAAGGGACACTATACCAGAATGGGGTACACCATACCCGGATGGGTGACACTATATCAGAATGGGGACATTGTATCACAATGATGATGTTATACCAGGATGGGGGACATTATATCACAATGATGATATTATACCAGTATGGGGGATATTATAGCAGCATGGGGGACATTATGCCAGAACTGGAGATACTATACCAGGATCTGGGGCATTATACCAGCTTTGGGGACATTATAGCAGAATTGGGAGCATTACACCAGCATGGGGGATATTATACCAGGTTAGAGACATTATGCCAAAATGGGGACATTATATCAAAATGGGGACACTATACCAGGATGGGGACATTAAACCAGAATGAAGGAAATGATGCCAGAATGGGGACATTACCAGACAGGGGCACAGGTGGGGGAAATGTTATAGCATAAGGCCCAGCATGTGGGAGATTATTACAATGAGGAGCCAGGATGGGGGACATTACTACATAGGGAGAGAACACATATACTGTATCTTTATAGGATCCAGAACGCTACAAGGGCCCATACATCTGACCAGCATGCAAGTGGGGGCCTATCAGACTCTAGTTACTCCACTGGGTGGGACCAGATCATTTCCAGGACTCCTTGTTCTTTACATTGAAGATAATTCTTAATGACATTGGCTGTACATTTGGGGTTGTTGTTCTGCTGAAGAAAACATTTGGATCCAATCAGACACCTCCCTGATGATATTGCATGATGGATAAGTATCTGCCTCTATATCTCAGCATTGAGGGAACCAATAATTCTGACCCAATTTCCACCTCCATTTGCTGAAATGCAGCCCCAAACTTACAGGACCCTCCACCGTGCTTATGCATCACTATTGCCCACAGACACTCATTATTGTACTGCTCTCCAGCCCTCCAGTGAACAAAATCTCTTCTGTAATAAAAACATTTTTCATATTTTGACTCAACTGTCAAGAGCACATCCTGCCAATTTTCTACACCCTGGTTCCTCTGTTTTAATGCATAGTTGAGTCACTTGGCCTTGTTTTGATGTGGAAGATATGGCTTTTGCGCCACAATTTTGCTATGAAGACCACTTCTGGCCAGTCTTCTCTGAACAGCAGATGAGTGAAGCTGAGTCCCACTGGTTGCTGCCAGTTCTGAGCTGATGGCACTGCTGGACATCTTCCGCTTTTGAAGGAAAGTAACCATAATGTGTCATACATCTGCTGCACTAAGTTTCCTTGGCCGACCACTGCATCTACTGACCTCAACGTTGCACATTTTCTTGTGCTTCTTCATAAGTGCTTGAATGACACATCTTGAACCCTCAATCTGCTTTGAAATTTGTGCCTTAGAGACCTTGCTGATGTAGTATAACTTCCTTGTGTATTCTTGCTCAGTCTTGCCATGGTGTATGACCAGACACCTGACTGTATTATTACAAAATCCCTGACTTTGCGCAGGTGTACCTAGAAGAATTGATGCTGCTTTAAAGTGAAAATTTGGTCACACCAAATATTGATTGGATCTAGATTTTTCGTTTGTTCATTCACTTGTATTTTGATAATTGATTAAATAAATCATTAACATTTCTATTTTTGAAGCGTTCTTACTTTACAGCATTTTTTCTACACCTTTCTAAAAATTATTTTTATGTGATTGTGTCTTTTATTTGCTTATTAATAATCTGATATATCTTTTGGTATTTTGTGTATAGTTGTTTTTTTTTGCTGTTGGGGTAAATTGTAGGATATTGATTTCAGAGTGGTTTCCTGATCCTTTGATTGTAGGAATGAGTGGTATATATGTGCTAATAAATTAGGACAAAACGTAGGAAATTTAGGAAGAAACTGAACATCTCAGCAGTAATAACATGCTGATTGTGATGTCATGAAGATGGCTTGAATTTCCACCAATCAAAGATCAGCATGTTTCAGGTCACCCATATAGAACAGTCCATGAAACATGAGTCACGGCCACTGTGAGGTCATAATGCTGATTAGAATTTCCACCAGTCAGAAAACAGAACCGCCCAGAAGAACCACCCAGGAGGTATGAGTCATCGCCACTGTGCGGTCATAATGCTGACCAATCACAGAGCAGCCACACACAGATTTTCCACCAATCAGAGAGCAGCCACACCCAGATTTTCCACCAATCAGAGATCAGCAGTGGGTATAAATAGCCGCTGCCGCCTGCCCGGCTTAGCCTTCCACCGGTTGGGTCTCTCTTTTTTTCTTTCTCTTGGTATCTCCCGGTATCTCTCCATTCCCCTCTCTCTCTCTCTCTCTCTCTCTTTGACCCAACGGCCATCTTAAGGGCTACCCCAAATGTGTAAAAGATAGAACCAATATTTGTGTTGTTTGTCCGTTTTATGAGCCTGTGATTAACCCCTTCCCACTCTTTGCCATCTATATATATTATATACATAGTATGTGCAGGTGGGCCTTAAAGGGAATTTCCAGGACAAACATATTGATGGCCTATCCCCTGGTTAGCTCATTAATATCAGATTTGTGGGGGTCCGGCGCGTGGCACCTCCACTACTCAGTTGTTTGAAACTCTGGCAGAGGTCAGATGTAAACATTGTTGAGGAGCTGAACATCACAGCTCTGGTCACTGTGTAGTGGCTGCTACCTGGTGCTGAAGATCAGCTCCTATTACATGAAAATTAGCTGACTTGCAGGACCCACAGTACAGTGAATGGAGCAGTGATTTTCAGATCTTCAAACTATTTACATCTGAGCGTTACAAACATCTCATGGGTGGAGCCAGTGCCGCTTGTCGGAGCCCATCGATCTGATATTGATAACCCATCCCCAGGATGGCAGCTCAGTAGATACCATACCAGGATGGGGGACATTATGCCAGAATGGGTACATTATACCAGAATGGGGACATTATATCAGAATTAGGTCATTATGCCAGAATGTGAGACACTGTAACAGAATGGAGTGCATTGTACCAGGATGGGGGACATTAAACCAGGGTGAGGGACATTAAACCAGTATGATGGTCATTAAACCAGGATGGGGGGCATTATACCAGGATGGGGACATTATACCAGAATGGGGACACTATACTAGTATGGGGACATTTTACCAAGATGAAGGACACTATATCAGAATGGGGACAATATATCAGAATGGGGATGATATACCAGGAAGGGGGACATTAAATCAGAATGGGGACATTATATCAGAATTGGGGAAATTATACCAGAATAAGGGACACTATACCAGAATGGGGTACACCATAACCGGATGGGTGACACTATATTAGAATGGGGACATTATATCACAATGATGATGTTATACCAGGATGGGGGACATTATATCACAATGATGATATTATACCAGTATGGGGGATATTATAGCAGCATGGGGGAAATTATGCCAGAACTGGAGATACTATACCAGGATGTGGGGCATGTTACCAGCTTTGGGGACATTATAGCAGAATTGGGAGCATTACACCAGCATGGGAGATATTATACCAGGTTAGAGACATTATACCAAAATGGGAACATTATATCAGAATGGGGACACTATACCAGGATGGGGACATTAAACCAGAATGATGGAAATGATGCCAGAATGGGGACATTACCAGACAGGGGCACAGGTGGGGGAAAATGTTATAGCATAAGGCCCAGCATGTGGGAGATTATTACAAGAAGGAGCCAGGATGGGGGACATTACTACATAGGGAGAGAACACATATATCTTTATAGGATCCAGAACGCTACAAGGGCCCATACATCTGACCAACATGCAAGTGGGGGCCTATCAGACTCTAGTTATTCCACTGGGTGGGACCAGATCATTTCCAGGACTCCTTGTTCTTTACATTGAAGATAATTCTTAATGACATTGGCTGTACGTTTGGGGTTGTTGTTCTGCTGAAGAAAACATTTGGATCCAATCAGACACCTCCCTGATGATATTGCATGATGGATAAGTATCTGCCTCTATATCTCAGCATTGAGGGAACCAATAATTCTGACCCAATTTCCACCTCCATTTGCTGAAATGCAGCCCCAAACTTACAGGACCCTCCACCGTGCTTATGCATCACTATTGCCCACAGACACTCATTATTGTACTGCTCTCCAGCCCTCCAGTGAACAAAATCTCTTCTGAAATAACAACATTTTTCATATTTTGACTCAACCGTCAAGAGCACATCCTGCCAATTTTATACACCCTGGTTCCTCTGTTTTAATGTATACTTGAGTCACTTGGCCTTGTTTTGATGTGGAAGATATGGCTTTTGCGTCACAATTCTGCTATGAAGACCACTTCTGGCCAGTCTTCTCTGAACAGTAGATGAGTGAAGCTGAGTCCCACTGGTTGCTGCCAGTTCTGAGCTGATGGCACTGCTGGACATCTTCCGCTTTTGAAGGAAAGTAACCATAATGTGTCATACATCTGCTGCACTAAGTTTCCTTGGCCGACCACTGCATCTACTGACCTCAACGTTGCACATTTTCTTGTGCTTTTTCATAAGTGCTTGAATGACACATCTTGAACCCTCAATCTGCTTTGAAATTTGTGCCTTAGAGACCTTGGTGATGTAGTATAACTTCCTTGTGTATTCTTGCTCAGTCTTGCCATGGTGTATGACTAGACACCTGACTGTATTATTACATGTAACTCCTGCACATGGAACTGTCAGATCAGCTACTGGTATACTGGGACTTACAGACACTAAGAAGAGCTTTGCAGCTGCTGTTAAACAGGGACCTACAGACATTAATCGTTGTTCCCCTGAGCTGCAGTGGATTACAATTCCCAGGGACCTTTGTTTCAGTCAGATGACACAGCCTGGAAGGATAGAAGGAGAGAGAGTGGATTGGAGGAGGAGGGACTTGGGGGAGGGAGCTGGGCAGGAAGTGAAAGTAAAAGTTCAGAGGAAAGAGAGCGTGGCAGCTTGCTGTGAAAGACGGAGCGCTGTGGATTTGTATTCCTCTACGCTGCAGAGTGTTGCCGTCCCCTCTGATATACTTGCGCTACTGGAGAGAGCGCGGCCTTGTCACCCTGTGAAGCAAGTGACATCAAGCACTCGGAGAGTTCTGCCGGCACTCCCACCATATAAATGGCTGAATCCTGCCACCCCCAGCTGGTGTCCAGTGAAACTTACGACCGTTTGAGACGTACCGTGAGTGCCCTTCTGAGACTTGTGATTCTACCAGCGCTATTTACAGTGAGTACACTACAACCCAGACTATTGACATTAATATTCATCTAAGTGCACCAACGGTTAGAATTAGCGTGCCAACATCCGCGGCAACTGGGCCCCAACGTTTGGACTGAGTTAATACAAAAAAGGGAAAACCTGCTACGTTATATTTGCAGGGTCGGGGTAGAATTAGATTGTGATATGTATATGACTTTTACAGAGCACCGTTACTTGTATTGTATGTTATTTCTTTAAATCCAACTCATTTCTGCTGCATAGCAATAAACCTGTTAAACAGTTTTACTCCTGTTCCAGGTGCGTGTGTACTGAGCTGTGGCAGGGGCTTCCCGAATCAGTCCCTGGCAGAAGATAACAGTCCTTCTGCAGTCCCAGTGAGAGCTCCAATCAAGATTCGGGTGGAGGCACTGCGCCCTAGAGAGGTGAGACCCCCCATAACACCCAGCGTACCGTGGTAGCCCTAAAGGGGTGTTACAGTGGAGTCACTGCTGAGATCCAGAACTAACACAGGAGTATTTACTATGGAGACTTTAACAGAGCAAGAAGTGTATTTGTGGTGTGAAGAGATGGATGTTACAGCTAAACAAAGCTTTGCAGTGAGTGGTGAGCTCTGTGATGCGTCTGATGAAGAGATACTGAAATTAGTTAACCGACTCACTGAACTTGCCCTCCCTAAAGTGGTTGACCGCAGGAAGGAAAAGGGGGGACAGTTACCCACAGCCCTGATCTCAACCGGGCAGATCTTGAGGAAAGAATACTTCCCATCCATGATAGCCGTGTCCCCCGAGTATGGTCGACAATGGAAGATCACTTGGCCTACTGAGTCCGAAGTTGAGACCCGGCAACAGAAATCAACCACTCAGCCTAGAAAGACTATGTCCGCCCTCTACTCCACTTAAAGTCAATCCTGAAGAGACAGCGGCCCCTGCTGATTTGCTTATGACAGCTATGGAAAATTTAGTCAGGCAGTTTGCAAAGATTCAGCCAGAAGGGAACTACCATCGTTTAAGAACTTTCTCGGGTGCCCTCCCCACCCCTGCTGGAGAATAAGGATATGATACTTGGAGGGATGTCACTTTACTGTGCTTAGAAGAGTGGCAGTGCACTGATGCCATAAAGAAGCAGAGACTAGTAGAAAGTTTGAAGGGTACTGCTATGGAAGTGGTGCAGGCTGCTTGGCGGAGCAAGCCACTAGCAGCATATCAAGATTATATGAGTGCGTTAGAAGATGCTTTTGGATCCCCTGAAGATGCTACTGATCTACTCTATAAACTCCGTACCACCTACCAACAACCAGATGAGAAGATGTCCGACTATCTATACCGACTTGATAAGCTGGTTCATAGAATAGTATCTAAAGGTGGAGTCAGCCCTAAAGAAGTTGATCAGTGTCGTCTGGACCAAGTTCTCAGAGGAGCTCTCACTCATGATCCAATTGCCCAGTGGATGAGGTCTTGTGATAGGGAGAAGATTCCTGGTTCTTTTCATGAGTTCTTTTCAAGGAAGTTCGCAAGGAGGAGGTTATTTTTGCCTCAAGAGAGAAGACATCCCCTCGGGTGACTACTGTTGCCCTGAAGCCAGCAGCCGACTGCCAAGAGACAGAACTGTTGAAAGTCATCGAGAAACAGGGGGAGCAGATTACACAATTGTTAAGTGCCCAGGCCAAGACAATACAGCGGCTACAAAATGCTGCGGAGGTAGCCGAGAAGCAAACCCTGGCTTCAGGAAGAGAGAATGATGACCTCTGTAGAGTGGAGAGTGGGAAACCAGAAGGGTGCTTTGTCTGTGGGAGTCCAGGCCATATAGCTCGTCAGTGTCCGAAGAGGTGGAGCTCAAATAACTCTTCACATCTTCCCCATAACCCTCAGAGGCTGTCGGGAAACGGGAAAGGGGGCCAGTAGAGTCCCATACTGAGCCCCCATCAGCAACTAAGACCTACTCTACCTCCCCATCAAATAGTGACTCATCGAAAACACTGCCTGAAGGGTTAGTGGGACCAGCCCCACATGTCCCCACATGTATCAATGGTCAACCTTGTTCAGTGTTGCTGGTTAGCGGATCTCAAGTGTCCATCATCTTCGAAGGATGGTATAAGAGATATTTATCCAATGTGCCTCTGAAACCGTTGTCTGGACTCGTGGTGTGGGGACTGAGTGAGCACAGTTACCCCTACCGAGGATACGTGTCTGTGACACTACGATTCCCAAAGACTGTTGTTGGAGTGGATAAAGAGATACCCATCATAGCGCTAATCTGCTCGGAGGCAGAGGCAGATGAGAGACCAACACCTGTTATAGTGGGGAAAAATGCCAACATCTTCCGTATGTTAGCTCAGTGGTGTCGTGAAGTTGGGGGAGAAAATTACTCGCAGACCCTATCCATCCACCCAGTCTGTCTGGAAGCCTATGTGAGGATGGAGGAGGAGAAGAGGGAACTGCAGCCTGAAAGCTTTGACCCTTGTTTTGAAGGAAGTGAGCTGAAAAGAGAACAGAGGGGGTTGGTCATCGATGGCATGATGATGCGGGGGGCAGCTTTCTCTTTAGGCAAATGGGACATGGGCCTCACCCAAGGAGTAGAGCATCGCATTCGGTTGAAGGATCAAACGCCTTTCAGAGAGAGATCCCGAAGATTGGCCCCTGCGGATATTGAAGATGTCAGGCAGCATCTACGCGGTATGTTAGACACAGGAGTCATCACAGAGTCTAATAGCCCCTATGCTTCCCCCATCGTGATAGCTCAAAAAAAAAATGGAGCTATTCGAATGTGTGTGGATTATCGTATATTGAACAAACGTACGGTCCCTGACCAGTACACTGTGCCCCGAATAGATGAAGCTTTGGATTGCTTGCAAGGGAGCCAATGGTTTTCTGTGTTAGATCTCCGGAGTGGCTACTATCAGATACCCATGTCAAAAGAAGATCAGGAGAAGACCGCTTTTATCTGCCCCATTGGGTTCTTCGAGTTTCAGAGACTACCTCAAGGATTGACAGGTGCTCCAGCCACTTTTCAGAGATGTATGGACAAAGTAGTGGGGGACATGCACTTACGTGAGGTCTTGGTTTATCCAGATGATCTTATTGTTTTTGGGAAGACTCTGGAAGAACACAACCAGCGGTTGTTCAAGGTGCTGGACAGGCTGAAGGAGGCTGGGTTGAAGTTGTCCCTTGACAAGTACCGGATTTGCCAGACGACTGTGAAATATGTGGGGCACATAGTCAGCAAAGAAGGAATTTCCACCGACCCCGCCAAAGTGGAGGATGTGGTAAACTGGCCTAAGCCCACCAAGCTGAGGGAGCTTAGGTGTTATGATCTGCAACATCAACTAGGGAAAGAAGGGGAGAGCTGTCCCTACAGTAAGACTAAGCTGAGTCCCTACGTTGTAGCGGGCGACCTGTTCCTTGTGAACAGACCCGCCTTCGTCCTCGGCTAGTCTGAATGGAGACCTATAGAGAAAGGGAGGGGTCCCTAAAAGAACTAAGGACTGGGACAAAAATGGGACACCTCCTAACAAGTTGTTGCAGAGCAAAAGATAAACTGACAAAAGTACTAGAGGTCCAGAGGACCAAGCAAACTAGTGATAGATAGGCACCAAAAGCACCTGACTAGAGAGACAGTCAAAACAACACTGGAGTCCAGCAAGGCCAGAAGGGCGGAGCTGGAATATATAGGAAGATGGTCACGTGACCGCAAAACACAAGATAGAAACAAAACAAGCAGGAGGGTTCTAACAGTACCCCCTCTTTTATGAGGATCCTCCAGATCCTACAGGCCCAGGCCTATCCGGAAATCTCCTGTGGAAAGCTCTGACAAGTCTAGGGGCAGAGACATCATCCGCCTTAACCCAGGAGTTATCCTCGGGACCGAAACCTTTCCAAGCGACGAGATACTGCAATCTCCCTCTATGCTCTCTGGAATTCAGGATACGAGAAATTTCATATTCGCCGTCTTCCACCACCGGAGGAACTGTGACAGTGGCCTCCCTATCCGATACATCAGCCTTTTTTAACAAGGAAACATGAAACACAGGATTAATCTTCCAGGAGGAGGGAACCTCCAACCTAACAGCAGACTGGTTAACCACCTGAAGCACCTTAAATGGCCCCACAAACTTTGGACCCAATTTTTTAGAGGGAATCCTCAACCGCAGATTCTTTGAGGACAACCAAACCATGTCACCCACAGTAAACAAAACCTCTTTACGTTTCCTGATAAAATACTTCTTGGACTTTCTATTAGCCTCTTGAATGTTACAACGTACATTAGTCCAAACTCTCTCCAAATCACCGGAAAAATTCTCCTCCTCCGGCACCGCCGACCCCAATTTGGAGAACGAACCAAAAGACGGATGTCTCCCAGTACAACAAAAAAAAGGAGAACACCCAGCACAGGAGGATGTATGGTTGTTAAGAGCAAATTCTGTGAGTGGCAGAAACTCAGACCACCCCTTGTCTGCCACAAAACAACGCAAAAACTGTTCAACATCCTGGTTCTTTCTTTCAGTCTGTCCATTAGACTCAGGATGATAACCAGACGAAAATGACAAATGGACTCCCAACCTGTCACAAAAAGCACGCCATAAGCGAGCCACAAACTGAGGTCCCCTATCAGAAACAATGTCGGTGGGAACGCCATGGAGCCTGACAATTTCCTTAACAAACGCCTTAGCGAGTGTCTTAGCGCAGGGTAGCTTAATGAATGGAACCAAATGACACATCTTGCTAAAATGGTCCACGACCACCCAGATGACAGTGAAACCCTCGGACACAGGAAGGTCAGTAATAAAATCCATTGCCAAATGCTTCCAAGGCGCACTAGGAACCTCCAGAGGTCAAAGCAACCCCGCAGCAGGGGTATGTGGAGCCTTTGACCTAGCACACACCGTACATTAACGCACCCACTTGATGACTTCCTTCTGCCACCCAGGCCACCAAAAACTGTGACTTATAAGTCTCTTAGTTTCAGAAATTCCTGGATGACCTGCCAACCGAGACTCATGATACTCCACAAACAAAACTCTCCTAGAGGTTCTAGGCACAAACAACCTCCCATGAGGAGTGTTAGATGGGGCATCCTCTTGGGCTTTCAGAATCCCTTCTTCCAAAACGGAGTCCAATGCTGCTATCACAACTCCTTCCTGTAAAATGCTCTCCTCCTCCTCGGTACCAACCATGGGAGAAAGGCTGCGAGATAAAGCATCGGCTTTAACATTCTTAGTACCAGGGATATAGGTAACAGAAAAATTAAACCGAGAAAAAAAAGTGCCCACCTAGCTTGACGGGCATTCAAGCGTTTGGCAGCATCCAGATAGATCAAATTCTTATGATCTGTGAAAACCTGAACAGGAAATTTAGCACCTTCCAAGAAATGACGCCAATGTTCAAACGCAAGTTTAATAGCCAGCAATTCCCGATTACCAACATCGTAATTAAATTTGGTTTCTGAAATTTTTTTTTAAAAAAAAGCATAGGGATGTACTCCATCCTTGTTCTCCTGAGACAAAACTGCACCGACCCCCACCTCGACCAAGCATCAACCTCGACCAAAAAAGGCTTGGTCTCATCAGGCTGCATAAGGATAAGTGCAGAACTGAACCTCTCCTTGAGATACACAAAAGCTTCAATGGCCTCAGTAGTCCACTGGACCGTATTCACACCTTTCCTGGTGAGATCGGTAAGCGGCTTAACAATTATAGAAAAATTCTTAATGAATTTCCTGTAATAATTGGCGAAACCCAAAAATCTCTGTATCCATTTCAAACCAATAGGCCTAGGTCATTCCTGCACAGCCTGAACTTTCACCGGGTCCATCTCAAAGCCCTCGCTGGAGATAATGTAGCCCAAAAAACTAATTCTCTGCACAGCGAACTCACATTTCTCCAGCTTAGCAAAAAGTGAATTATCACTCAATAACTGCAACACCTCACGTACGCTCTGCCAATGAGACTCCAGATCTGGTGAATAAATCAGAATGTCATCCAAATACACAACCACATTCTTGGCAATCAAAGGTCTCCAGGATATCATTAATAAGGTTCTGAAAAAACGCGGGTGCATTGGTAAGACCAAAGGGCATCACCAGATTCTCAAAATGACCTACCATAGTGTTAAAAGCAGTTTTCCATTCATCACCCTCCTTCATTCGTAACAAATTGTATGACCCCCGGAGATCAATTTTAGAGAAACACTTGGCCCCCACTAACTGGTTAAACAAGTCATGAATTAATAGCAATGGGTAGGAATTGCGTACGGTAATCTTATTAATTTCACGAAAGTCCAGACATGGACGTAAACCACCGTCTTTTTTTTTTAACAAAGAAAAATCCAACGGCCACAGGCGACTTAGAAGGTCTAATGTGACCAGCAGCCAAGCTCGTCTGTATGTATTCCTCCAAGGCCTTTCTTTCAGGGATAGTCAGATTAAATAAGCGACTCTTGGGAAGAGTAGCTCCAGGAACAAACTCAATGGTGCAATCAGTCCCTATGAGGAGGTAAAACTTGCGACTCCTCCTCTGAAAAAACCTTCCAAAAATCCTGAATAGGTACAGGTAATTCCCCTTTTTCCACAGCCGCAATGCGACCATTACAACATTTATCATAGCACTTAGGACTCCAAGACTTAATCTCATTAGTAGACCATTCCAGTAAAGGATTGTGCAGTTTTAACCAAGGCAAACCTAAAACGACTGGAGAGGGTAAATTATTTAATACCACCAAATCCAAATTTTCTTGGTGAATGCCATTGATAGTGAGGGGAATTGCAGCAACCTTGTGAGTAATACATTTCAAAGGAGTGTTATTGACGCACCCCCTGGGCCGCGTGTGTGTGGGGATACCCGGAATCGGACCCGTTGCGGATGCTGGGGGTTGTAGTCCCCGTGTGGTGGGGACCCGGTCCCGTGGCTCAGGGTGGTCAACCCAAATGGCAGTCTATTTATAGGGTTTTGTGGTATTAAATGTCCGACTACGCCACCCGTGGATTGCGGTCAGAGTGAACCGCCGCTGCAGGGCAGACCGCTGAGGCTGGTGTTGTGGGTGCAGCATGTAGCGCCGGCGTCCCTGCCCTCTGCTAGGCAGGGACGCTGTTCCCCTCACCTCCCTGCTCCGTGCCCGGCGTCCTCCTCCCGCTCTGCTGGCAGCGCGCGCTCCTTCCCGGCCACTGTGCTTAGGGCGCGCGCGCTCTCCCTTCCTCTTAAAGGGGCCGCGCACGCCGTCCTAAGGAGTCCCCGGCCAATGGCCGGAGGACTTCACCATATATAAGGCACCTCCTCCAAAATGGAGGTGCCCGAGCAATGTTGTTGCACTGTTCTACTCTGCTTCAGCCCTCAGGTCCCGTTGCCAGTTACCTGCCAGTTACCTGCCTGATTCCTGCCAGAGTCCTGCCAGTTTGCTGTCTGTTTCCTGCCTGTTATTCCTGCTACCTGCTTGCTAGCCTGAGGTCCGACGGTCTGCCTTACAACTCCTGTCAGTCTGTCTAAGGACCAGCCTGCCCGCTCACCTGGGAGCGCACATCAGCTACCTGCCTGCTTGCTAGCCTGAGGTCCGACGGTCTGCCTTTCTACTCCTGTCAGTCTGTCTATGGACCAGCTTGCCTGCTCACCTGGGAGCGCTCCTCCGCTACCTGCCTGCTTGCCTGCCCGGAGGCTCCGCCGTCACGTGCTGTGACCACCAGCTATTCCAGAGACTCTTGCCCGCTCACCTGGGAGCGCTTCTCCGCTACCTGCCTGCTTGCCTGCCCGGAGGCTCCGCCGTCACGTGCTGTGACCACCAGCTATTCCAGAGACTCTTGCCCGCTCACCTGGGAGCGCTTCTCCGCTACCTGCCTGCTTGCCTACCTGGAGGCTTCGCCGTCACGTGCTGTGACCACCTGCTATTCCAGAGACTCTCGCTTGCTCACCTGGGAGCACACATCCTCCATCTGCCTTGCTAGCCTACCTGGAGGTTCAGCCATCACAGGTCGTACCTACCCTTTACCTAGAGACTGCCCCGGTCACTTGCCGTGACCTCCAGCCCGTTCACCCAGAGACTGCCCCGGTCACTTGCCGTGACCTCCAGCCCGTTCACCCAGAGACTGCCCCGGTCACTTGCCGTGACCTCCAGCCCGTTCATCCAGAGACTGTCCCGGTCACTTGCCGTGACCTCCTGCCCGTACACCCAGAGACTGTCCCGGTCACCTGCTGTGACTGCCTGCCTGGTCGCCACCCGCTCCCTTACAAGGACCGCTCCCTTGTATAGTAGCTCAGAGGTTCCGCCTCCCAGACCCGTTACAGTTTGCTCGGGCCATGGAACCCGGTGGCACCCAAGCTCCCTCGCTCTCGGACCTCTGTCATGAACTGTCCCGTCAGAGGTCCCAACAGGAGTCCATCCTGGGTCACCTGCGGAATGTCAATTCTCGCCTGGATACTCTGACTGCTCCACCAGTAACCACCGCCAGTGCCATGACTCGCAACCCGGCAGCTCCGCTGCCCACCAATACCATGGTATCCTACCCCGGACGCCGGCTTTCTGCACCTCCTCGCTTCGGAGGCGACTCCACCCAGGCTCGGGGCTTCATAAATCAGTGCACCCTGCACTTTGAACTATTGTCCCACCAGTTTAACTCCGACCGGGCCAAAATTGCCTTCATCATGTCCCATCTCACCGGGGAGGCCCTGGCCTGGCTAAATCCTCTATGGGAGAGAGGAGACCCCCTGGTGTCCGACTTGCCTGCCTTCCTCACGGCTTTCCGGAAAGTCTTCGACGAACCCGGACGGAAGACCTCATCCGCATCATCTCTGCTACGCCTCCGTCAGGGAAGTCTCACCGTGGGCCAATATGCCATACGGTTCCATACCCTTGCCTCGGAGCTGGCCTGGGATAACGACGCTCTGGTATCCGTCTTCTGGGAGGGTCTGTCCGGCCGTATTAAAGATGAACTTGCCGGTCAGGACATTCCTACCACTCTCGATGACCTAATAACTCTTGCCACCCGGATTGACCTACGGTTCCAGGAGCGTGCCAAAGAGGTCACCCGTGAGAGGAGGTTTCCACGTCTAGCTCCTACCTTTCAGAAACCCGTCACTCCCTCCGTCTCTCCCCAGGTACACTCTCCTGAGTCTATGCAGGTCGACCAGACCAAGATGGTCAAAACCCGTCAGGATTTACGCCATGCCGAGGGGAGCTGCTTCTACTGTGGCAGTAAGGAGCACCGGATCCGTGCCTGCCCAGAGAGGTCGGGAAACGCCTGTGTCTAGGTTCGCTCAGAGAGGTCGACCTAGACAAGAATAAATCCTCTCCATCTCTGCTGCTGTCAGTTTCAATCGTCTGCGGGGAGAACCGTTATTTCGAACTAGCCCAACTGGACTCTGGAGCAGCCGGGAATCTTATTTCACAGTCCCTGGTAGAGAAATACCGCATCCCCACCAAACCTCTGGCTGTACCCTTGTCTGTTGCTGCCGTGGATGGGGGTCTCTTACCACGCCCCATCCAACTCATCACCGAATCCATTACTCTACAGGTGGGAATGCTGCATTCTGAGAGTATCTCCTTTCATGTTCTGCCTGGACTCTCTCACGCCCTATTGCTAGGTCTACCTTGGCTCCAGAGACATGCACCCGTGCTTGACTGGCAGACCGGAGAAGTCCTTCGCTGGGGACAGGACTGCCATAAGACCTGTCTGGTTCCCGTCCATCCCGTCCGTCCTTCTGCTACCCCAGCTAATCTACCTGGACTTCTGATTCCTTATTGGTCTTATGCTGATGTCTTTAATAAAAAGGAAGCAGAGACACTATCCCCTCATAGACCATACGACTGCCCTATCGACCTGTTACCCGGTACTACTCCTCCCCGTGGGCGTATTTATCCATTATCCGCTGCTGAGACCCGGTCGATGTCCGAATATATTGAGGAGAATCTGGCCAGGGGATTCATCCGGAAATCTACCTCCCCGGCGGGAGCAGGCTTCTTCTTCGTAAAAAAGAAGGACGGCTCTCTCCGTCCCTGTATAGACTATAGAGGCCTTAACCAAATCACGGTGAAGAATAAGTACCCCCTTCCGCTCATTCCGGAGTTATTTGATCGTCTGAGAGGGGCTAGAATCTTCACCAAACTGGACCTCCGTGGGGCGTACAACCTGGTTCGTATCCGTCAGGGGGATGAATGGAAGACGGCATTCAACACCCGGGACGGCCACTATGAATATCTGGTAATGCCCTTTGGTCTCTGTAACGCTCCTGCCGTCTTTCAAGAGTTGGTCAATGACATCTTCCGGGACCTTCTCTACTCCTGCGTAGTGGTGTACCTGGACGACATCTTGGTCTTCTCTCCGGATCTCCAGACTCACCGGAGGGACGTTCGTCAGGTCCTGCTCAGGCAGAATCACCTCTTCGCTAAATACGAGAAGTGCCTCTTTGAGCAGACCTCGCTTCCGTTTTTGGGCTACATTATTTCTCAGACCGGACTACGAATGGATCCAGAGAAACTGTCTGCCATCGAGAAATGGCCTCGACCGGAGGGGTTGAAGGCCATTCAGCGGTTCCTGGGCTTCGCCAACTACTACCGCCTCTTCATACCACACTTCTCTTCCCGGACTGCCCCAATTTCCGCGCTCACCCGTAAGGGTACTAATCCCAAAGAGTGCCCGCCCGAAGCAGAGGAGGCCTTTCTTTCCTTAAAACAGGCCTTCTCTTCCGCCCCGGTGCTGCATCGCCCGGTCGGCAAGAAGCAGTTCTTCCTGGAAGTTGACGCCTCCTCCTCTGGAGCCGGAGCGGTACTTACTCAAAAATCATCTTCCGGGAGGATGGTAACTTGCGGCTTCTTCTCTAAACTCTTCTCCTCCTCAGAGCGCAATTATTCCATAAGAGACCGAGAGTTATTGGCCATCAAACTGGCATTGGAGGAGTGGCGTTACCTGCTCGAGGGGGCTCTTCACCCGGTAATAATTTACACTGACCACAAGAACTTGGCTTATCTCCAGCATGCCCAGAGACTTAACCCGCGCCAAGCCCGGTGGTCCTTGTTTTTTGCTTGCTTTGATTTTGTTCTTCATTTTCGCCCGGCTGACAAAAACGTCAAGGCGGACGCCTTGTCTCGATCCTTTCTGGTGTCTGATCTCGAGGAAGATCCGAAACACATCATCGATCCCGCCAGAGTAATGCAGGTGGCTCCCGTGAGTCTAAATCGTCTCCCTCCTGGAAAGACGTTCGTATCAGTACCTGATCGGGAGAAGATCCTTCACTGGGGTCACTCGTCTAAACTGGCTGGCCATGCCGGTCAGAAAAAGACCCTCCAGCTTATTACCCGGCACTACTGGTGGCCTACCCTGCACAAGGACGTAATAGACTTTGTTTCTGCCTGTGTGTCCTGCGCCCGCAACAAGGTTCCGAGACATCTGCCAGCCGGTCGCCTCCTTCCGCTCCCAGTACCTGCTGCCCCCTGGCAGCATATAGCAATGGACTTTATAACAGACCTCCCAGTCTCTGCCGGTTGTACGGTCATTTGGGTGGTCGCTGACCGCTTCTCCAAGATGGCTCATTTCGTTCCCCTGCCAGGCCTCCCGTCTGCACCCGAGCTAGCTAAAGACTTTATTCGTCACATCTTCCGTCTTCATGGCCTGCCCCTCCACATCGTGTCGGATCGTGGGGTACAGTTCACCTCACGCTTCTGGAGAGCCACTTGTAAACTGCTAGACGTCACCCTGGACTTCTCTTCCGCTTACCACCCACAGTCCAATGGTCAAGTGGAGCGGATCAATCAGAACCTGACCAGTTACCTCCGGCACTTCGTTAATGCCCATCATTCAGACTGGGTGGATCTCCTACCATGGGCCGAGTTCTCTTATAACAATCACGAGAGCGAATCCTCCTCCAAATCCCCGTTTTTTGTAGTCTTCGGTCAGCATCCTCGGATTCCTTTTCCTGTCTCCACCTCTGTGGACAACCCGGCTGCGGAATCTCTCGTTGGCAAATTTTCCTCCATTTGGGAGAGTACCCGATCCGCACTCCTTCAGTCGTCCGAACGGATGAAAAGACACGCTGACAAAAAACGCCTGGATCCTCCACAATTTCGTCCCGGAGATAAAGTCTGGCTCTCATCTAAATATGTCCGACTCAAGATACCTTCTTACAAGTTAGGGCCTCGGTTCATCGGCCCCCTGGAGGTCATCAGTCAGATCAACCCGGTGGCCTATAAATTGAAACTCCCGGCCAACTTACGGATCCCTAACTCCTTCCATGTATCTCTCCTCAAACCTGTGGTACTTAACTCTTTTTCCAAGTCTACAGGTACGCCTCCTGCTCCGGTTTCTGCTGAGGACTAGTTTGAGGTAGAGAACATTCTTGCCACCAAAAGGGTAAGAGGAAAGACCTTTTTTCTAGTAGATTGGAAGGGGTTTGGTCCTGAGGAGAGAACGTGGGAGCCCCGGGAGAACATCCATGCCCCTCTTATCCTTGCTAAATTTCTGTCTGGCCTAAAAAAGGGGGGGCCTAAAGGGGGGGGTACTGTAGCGCCGGCGTCCCTGCCCTCTGCTAGGCAGGGACGCTGTTCCCCTCACCTCCCTGCTCCGTGCCCGGCGTCCTCCTCCCGCTCTGCTGGCAGCGCGCACTCCTTCCCGGCCACTGTGCTTAGGGCGCGCGCGCGCGCTCTCCCTTCCTCTTAAAGGGGCCGCGCGCGCCGTCCTAAGGAGTCCCCGGCCAATGGCCGGAGGACTTCACCATATATAAGGCACCTCCTCCAAAATGGAGGTGCCCGAGCAATGTTGTTGCACTGTTCTACTCTGCTTCAGCCCTCAGGTCCCGTTGCCAGTTACCTGCCAGTTACCTGCCTGATTCCTGCCAGAGTCCTGCCAGTTTGCTATCTGTTTCCTGCCTGTTATTCCTGCTACCTGCTTGCTAGCCTGAGGTCCGACGGTCTGCCTTACAACTCCTGTCAGTCTGTCTAAGGACCAGCCTGCCCGCTCACCTGGGAGCGCACATCAGCTACCTGCCTGCTTGCTAGCCTGAGGTCCGACGGTCTGCCTTTCTACTCCTGTCAGTCTGTCTATGGACCAGCTTGCCCGCTCACCTGGGAGCGCTCCTCCGCTACCTGCCTGCTTGCCTGCCCGGAGGCTCCGCCGTCACGTGCTGTGACCACCAGCTATTCCAGAGACTCTTGCCCGCTCACCTGGGAGCGCTTCTCCGCTACCTGCCTGCTTGCCTGCCCGGAGGCTCCGCCGTCACGTGCTGTGACCACCAGCTATTCCAGAGACTCTTGCCCGCTCACCTGGGAGCGCTTCTCCGCTACCTGCCTGCTTGCCTACCTGGAGGCTTCGCCGTCACGTGCTGTGACCACCTGCTATTCCAGAGACTCTCGCTTGCTCACCTGGGAGCACACATCCTCCATCTGCCTTGCTAGCCTACCTGGAGGTTCAGCCATCACAGGTCGTACCTACCCTTTACCTAGAGACTGCCCCGGTCACTTGCCGTGACCTCCAGCCCGTTCACCCAGAGACTGCCCCGGTCACTTGCCGTGACCTCCAGCCCGTTCACCCAGAGACTGCCCCGGTCACTTGCCGTGACCTCCAGCCCGTTCATCCAGAGACTGTCCCGGTCACTTGCCGTGACCTCCTGCCCGTACACCCAGAGACTGTCCCGGTCACCTGCTGTGACTGCCTGCCTGGTCGCCACCCACTCCCTTACAAGGACCGCCCCCTTGTATAGTAGCTCAGAGGTTCCGCCTCCCAGACCCGTTACACAGCAGAGGATAGTATAACACCCCACGGGAGGAGTATAGCCTCAGGGCAGCAAGTGTGGATGTTGGGGGTGATGGTGCGCTACTTTCGGGGACTGGTCTCCCCCTTTGGCCTGACCTTTCTACGCAGGTAGATTCGGGCGTGCGGTGGCGACTCGCCGGTCCACACCCCTGGGGTCCCTTCGTTCCTTGTTCCTGGAGCCTCCTCCGCTCCTCTTCCTTCCTTCAGGCTCTGGCCTCTCTCTTAGGTCTGCCTGCGGAGCAGAGCCCATGCAGAGCCTCTGCTCCCACCTCCTGCTCCCTCTTCTTCTCTATCTGAACTGAACACTGATCTAAGATGGTGCCCACCTTTTATACCTCCCTCTAGGTGCACCCAGGAACTGCCCTCTCCCTCCTATGCACTACAGGGTTCCCCCTTCCTCTGTGTTCCCTCCCCCCACTCCAGCCAGGTACAGGGACTGTCGTGCTCTACTTGGAGCATATCGGTCGCGCTGCCCCCCGGAAATGTGGTGTAATGCATGCAGGTGTCGGGGTCCTGATCCACACTCCATCCTTACCTGGAAGTGAGATATCGCACATCTGGTTGAGATGCAATACCTCTGTAGCGACCGAACCTTCAGGGCGCTACATTCCCCCCTGGTAAATCACAGCACGTCCACGTGCTGGAACAGAGTAAAAGACAGTGAAAATTAGGACATGCAAAGAAATTTTTTTTTTTTTAACTGTCAACTGCATATCACTTCCCTTTATGGGAAACATTTATCTCTTTAACATTATAAGTGCACTTTTAATATCACGGGAACTCTTTTATCAAACATCATATAAAGCATCATATAAAGCATTTCGGTATATAAAACTTTTCATATAAAACATTTTCAAGTGGACTCTCTTGTACTAGCCGTGGTGCAACTTGCGACCAGGTGTCCATTTTTCAATAAGGTGCAAACTTGCAAACAGGTAACAGATGAACATGAGGGACCTGTCCCAAACCCTCAACGTAAGCCCTGGGGTGGCTGCAGGGCGTAGCTGATCCAGATGCTGGACCTCATCTTTAGCCACCTCTAACGGGTTTTTGTTCTGAGGTTAGTTGTTGTAGTTCCTTATAAAACCAGTAGGGGGCACTTTAAGAAGTGCAATTATTTACAAAGTTGACAGCTCCCAGTCCTTGACCGGCTTACTCACAGACCCTTTTCGGGTAACTTTAATAAACACACAAACTTTTGCAACAACCCTTAACCGGGTAAACTTTTCTGTAATCCGGAAAACTTCTCATGCTCCAGAAGACGGCATGTCCTTTAACTTTTTCACCCAGGCGGGTAACTATTCACAATAGGTTGTCGCCCATCAGTAGCGATGTCCTTGTTGACTCTCCTCGTCTTCGCCATACTCTTCAGACCCATCCGGGTCCTCTGGGTAGTAGTGCTCACGGTAGTGCTCTTCCTCCACCCTCTGGACATTGAGGGCATACCACCCTTTCAGGCCTTGATGTCGGGTGTATATTACCCGATCTCCCAGGAACAGCTCCCGTTTCCGGTGACTCACTGGCAGGTGACCCTCCACATCCCTCCTGTCAACATAGAGGTCTATGGCTGTGGTAGAGTCCCGGATAAACCCCCACCCTTTCTCTTGGTGGAACTTTACCATGGTCCCAGCAATTTTAGGACCGCGTGCAGCTTGGGGGTTTCGGCGGGCTCGTGTCTTCTCCTCTGCGCTCCGGGCCTGCAGCTGCTCCCTCTAATGGCGCCGTGCCCGCTCTTCTTTTTCAAGCTGCCTAATTTCCCACTCACAGAACTCCTGCCTGTGAGCTGCGGCCGCCCGCGTCTCCTGCGCAAACCCCATCAGATCCTCCCCGGTCTGGTCCCACTCGATCTGGACCTCTTCCTCCGGGAGCTGGGGGATGGCGACTGGCTGTGGCACGGGCAGGAGCGGAGCAATGGGGCCTCGGCCTCTGCGGACAGGCTCCCTCGCTGACTAGGATGAACCCATCCCTTTGGCACAGAGACCGGCTCTCCATCGGGTCCGGCGAGCTAGCTGTACAGGTCGGTCCCTAGGGGTGGTGGCTTCGGGACCTGGGGTGCACACGGTTCGGAGGCTCCTGGGGAGGTCAGGCCTTGTGACCGTGCCTGGAGCTGGCCGCTTTCGACCACACCCAGGGTCAGGGGGCACGGCCTGGGGCTTGATCCAGCGACGGGGCTCACAGCTTGGGGCCTGCATGCCGGCGGCGGGAGCGGGGGAGGCGCAGCAACACCCGGGACGTCTGGCTCCGTGACAGGGTCCAGAGGCAGGTTGTTGGCATCAGGGCTGGTGGCAGGGGTGTCCCCCTTACCTGCTTCCAGGGCTGCGCTGCTCTCAGCTTCCGGCCTCCGCTCCTCGTCCTCAGGGGCTGGTTCGCTGGCCGGTGCTGGCGGCGTCCTGTGCTTTTGGGCCGCGACCCGCCGGGCCATCTCCTCTCTCCAATTATTACAGCTTCTCGCTGCACCTGGACCATCCTCCGGTCCAAATCCTCCAACGCCGTTCGGAGGAACTCCGGGTCTTCTCCAGGGAGCTGCGCCATCAGCTCCCTGAGGCTGTACGGGGCCGCGATGGCCTGCAGCAAGCCACCCGTCAGGGTTCTGGTGTCCGTGCTGCTCACCATCTCCGGGTGTGGTCTGCTGAGACTGATCCAAACCACACCCTGCCCCCCGGTTTTCTTCTCGTTCCGCCCCTGTTGGGGGTGGTCCTGGGGCAATCTTCTGACAATCACTCTCAGGGGCAGCCCCCCACGTTGATGGACATCTCTGCAGCCGCACTCATGGCTGTTGGGGGTGGGCTCCGTCTTTGGCGCCATTCTGGGACCTGGCCCACGATGGGAGGTGGCTTCTTGTTACCTTTTGGCGCGCACATTATGGCGTCCGTTCTGCTGGGGCGGGCGCCATATTTAATACAGTGAAACAGTCTCTTTTCAGGCACGCAATACCAGTTGGTGGCGGGCACGAAATCCTGCCGACTACGCCAAAAGTTGACGCGCCCCCTGGGCCGCGTGTGCATGGGGATACCAGGAACCGGACCCGTTGCGGATGCTGGGGGTTGTAGTCCTCGTGTGGTGGGGACCCGGTCCCGTGGCTCAGGGTGGTCAACCCAAATGGCAGTCTATTTATAGGGTTTTGTGGTATTAAATGTCCGACTACGCCACCCGTGGATTGCGGTCAGAGTGAACCGCCGCTGCAGGGCAGACCGCTGAGGCTGGTGTTGTGGGTGCAGCAGAGGATAGTATAACTCCCCACGGGAGGAGTATAGCCTCAGGGCAGCAAGTGTGGATGTTGGGGGTGATGGTGCGCGGGAGCAGCAGTAACGACACAGAGTCCTGTAATGCAGTCCAAGGTATTTACTCACAGTTCTTTATCCACGTTACTACAGCTGGTCATAATGTCCCACGTCGCACTGTGTTCACCAGGTGAGGGGCTCGGCCTACTCCCAGATAACTTTGGAGCATTTCACAGGACCCCCTTTTTGTGTCCTTTCTCTGGCCTGTCATACCCCGCCAGTGACCTCGTTTCTGTCCGGCTGCCTTGGGCCTTCTCTGGTAAACCTTGGTGCCAGTTTCCCTGACCCTATGTGGTGCCTTCCTAGCGGGTGTAGCGACGGGCTGCGCCACATGAAATGTCACAGCCTCCGGTTTCTAGCTGAGGGTAGTTCCCCGCCTCCACTAGTTTCGGGGACCGGTCTCCCCCTTTGGCCTGACCCTTCTACGCAGGTAGATTCGGGCGTGCGGTGGCGATTCGCCTGTCCACACCCCTGGGATCCCTTCGTTCCTTGTTCCTGGAGCCTCCTCCGCTCCTCTTCCTTCCCTCTCCTTCCTTCAGGCTCCGGCCTCTCTCTTAGGCCTGCCTGCGGAGCAGAGCCCATGCAGAGCCTCTGCTCCCACCTCCTGCTCCCTCTTCTTCTCTGTCTGAACTGAACACTGATCTAAGATGGTGCCCACCTTTTATACCTCCCTCTAGGTGCACCCAGGAACTGCCCTCTCCCTCCTATGCACTACAGGGTTCCCCCTTCCTCGGTGTTCCCTCCCCCCACTCCAGCCAGGGACAGGGACTGTCGTGCTCTACTTGGAGCATATCGGTCGCCCTGCCCCCCGGAAATGTGGTGTAATGCATGCAGGTGTCGGGGTCCTGATCCACACTCCATCCTTACCTGGAAGTGAGATATTGCACATCTGGTTGAGATGCAATACCTCTGTAGCGACCGAACCCTCAGGGCGCTACATTATCAAGTGCAATCACAGAAATAGGTGATGACAAAGGTTTGGATTCCAATTTAAGTTTTTCCAAAAAACCCTTATCAATCACATTAAGTGTTGAACCACAATTCACAAATACCTGAAATTCAATCAAATCTTCCTGCAATGAGGTACTCCCTGAAAGAAATACTCCCTTAGAGCTTAAAGAAGCAATATGGGCGTAACTGGCCTTTTTTTTTTTCTTTACTTAAATGAAGCTCACAGTTCTTAATCAAATGGTCAGATTTACCACAATAAAAACACAATCCCTTTCCTGAGAGCGGAGTGACATCTCCCCAACCTCCATCGGTTCTCCGCCGCCCGAGCAGACCCTCTAGGGACTAGGAGCTGCCATTGCAGGAATTTTTTCATCATTAACCCTGGCACGCAGTCTCCTGTCCACACGTATAGCTAATTGCATGGCTTCATGCAAGGTTTCAGGTGCAGGAAATGCAATCAGCAGATCCTTAACCCTTTCACTTAGACCAGCAAGAAAAAAACATTTTAACGCCGAATCATTCAATTTCACTTCTGAGGACCACCTTCTGAAGTGTGTACAATAATTTTCAATATCACCTGACCCCTGATTCAAACGCCTCAGTTCTGTCTCAGCAGATGAGACTCGGTCAGGATCGTCATACAATAGCCCCATAGCAGAAAAAAAATCCTCCACTGACCTAAAAAAAGGATCATTAGGTTGGAGAGAAAAGACCCACCCCTGTGGTTCCTTGCGCAAAAGTGACATGATAAACCCAATGCGCTGTGATTCATTCCCAGAGGACTTTGGTCTCAAACGAAAATATAATAAACAAGCATTTTTAAAGGAAAAAAAATCTTCCTGTTTACCATAAAAAATATCAGGGAGTCCTACCTTCGGTTCCACAAAATGTGCTCTAGGACAGCTACTCACGTGTTGCCGGAGCTCGGACGCCTCCAGAGACCATCCCTGCAGGCGTTGAGCCAAATCTTGAGCAGAAACCATCCTGATCCCCGGATTTTTTTCCCAAAGTTTTTTTTTTGTTTGGGCTGGACTTACTGTTATGATCTGCAACATAAACTAGGGAAAGAAGGGGAGAGCTGTCCCTACAGTTAGACAAAGCTGAGTCCCTACGTTGTAGCGGGCGACCTGTTCCTTGTGAACAGACCCGCCTTCGTCCTCGGCTTGTCTGAACGGAGACCTATAGAGAAAGGGAGGGGTCCCTAAAAGAACTAAGGACTGGGACAAAAATGGGACACCTCCTAACAGAAATTGTTGCAGAACAAAAGATAAACTGACAAAAGTACTAGAGGTCCAGAGGACCAAGCAAACTAGAGATAGATAGGCACCAAAAGCACCTGGCTAGAGAGACAGTCAAAACAACACTGGAGTCCAGCAAGGCCAGAAGGGCGGAGCTGGAATATATAGGAGGATGGTCACGTGACCGCAAAACACAAGATAGAAACAAAAACAAACAGGAGGGTTCTAACATTAGGTCCTTTTTAGGATTTTGTGGATACTACCGAAGATTTGTACCCCAGTACTCTCGGATTGCGAAGCCGTTAACTGCCCTTACCAAGGGGTATCCCCCTTCCGGCAGGACAGCCCACTCCTCAAGGTCAGGAAAGAGGGTCTACTTCTGAGTTAATGAACTTTTTGGGAAAAGATGGACACCTTTATGCGACGAGGCATTCGAGAAACTGAAGTCATGTTTGACCCAAACTCCAGTGTTGGCCTATGCAGACCCCAGTAAACCATATGTGTTACATGTAGATGCTTCTCTCGACGGACTAGGAGGGATTATCTATCAGGACCATGATGGCTGTCTACGTCCCGTTTACTACATTAGTCGAGGATTGACTCCCAGTGAACGCAACTACCCAGCTCACAAATTGGAGTTTCTGGCTTTGAAATGGGCTGTAGTGGACACGCTGCATGACTACCTCTATGGGGTACACTTCGTGGTTCATACCGACAACAATCCATTAACCTACGTGAGAACCACCGCAAAACTGGATGCCACGGGGTACCCGTGGCTTGCCGCACTCTCTTTGTATGATTTCAGCTTAAAGTATCGACCGGGGATCAATAACATTGATGCAGACACACTCTCTTGCCTGCCTAGGGAACCTTTAAATGAGGAAGAAGAAGGAGGATGGATAGAGGTCCCTGCCCCTGAGGTGAAGACTCTGTGTCAAAGACATCAAACTAATGCCCTCCCTATGCAGTGTGTAACGGGTCTGGGAGGCGGAACCTCTGAGCAACTATACAAGGGGGCGGTCCTTGTAAGGAAGCGGGTGGCTCCCAGGAAAGACGGGCAGGTTATCACGGCAAGTGACAGGGACAGTCTCTGGGTAGAAGGGCAGGTAGTCACGGCAAGTGACAGGGACAGTCTCTGGGTAGAAGGGCAGGTAGTCACGGCAAGTGACAGGGACAGTCTCTGGGTAGAAGGGCAGGTAGTCACAGCAAGTGACAGGGACAGTCTCTGGGTAGAAGGACGGGTACTCACGGCAAGTGACAGGGACAGTCTCTGGACAGGCAGGTGGTCACGGCAAGTGACGGCGGAGCCTCCAGGTAGGCTAGCAGGCAGGTAGCAGATGAGCGCTCCCAGGTGAGCAGACAAGAGTCTCTGGACAGGCAGGTGGTCACGGCAAGTGACGGCGGAGCCTCCAGGTAGGCTAGCAGGCAGGTAGCAGATGAGCGCTCCCAGGTGAGCGGGCAGGCTGGTCCATAGACAGACTGACAGGTGTCGGAAGGCAGACCGTCGGACCGCAGGCTTGCAAGCAGGTAAATGGATATCTGGCAGGTATCAAGCAGGAATCTGGCAGGTGACTGGCAGGTAACAGGCAGAAATCTGGCAGGTGACTGGCAGGTAACTGGAAACAGAACCTGAGGGCTGAAGCAGAGTGAAGGCTTTGCAACAACATTGCTCGGGCACCTCCATTTTGGAGGAGGTGCCTTATATATGGTGAAGTCCTCCGGCCATTGGCCGGGGACTCCTTAGGACGGCGCGCGCGGCCCCCTTAAGAGAGGGGGAGAGCGCGCGCGCCCTAAGCACCGGGACCGGGAAGCAGCGCGCGCTGCCAGCAGAGCGGGAGGAAGACGCCGGGCACAGAGCGGAGAGGTGAGGGGAACAGCGTCCCTGCCTAGCAGGAGGCAGGGACGCCGACGCTACACAGTGCTGTGCTAAATTCTTAGGAGTATCCAATGAAGCGCTCCCGTTGTTGTACTGCCGAGTGACAAATATGAATTCAGACTCTCTCCCTCAACTGACTCTTAATCAAGTCAGAAAGGCGCAGCAGGAGGATCGATCAGTGGGGGTAGTCCGATGGTGGGTTAAGAGGGGCTGGAGGCCTGAAAAGAATGCATTAAGAACAGAGGAGTCTGTCCTGCTGACTCGGCAGCTAGAGTCTCTAGTAGTAAGAAATAGACTACTATACTATAAAGTGCCAGAAGGGAGGAGTCCGCAGACAGCTGGTGTTACCCACCCGATTTCGGAGGATGGTCATGAAGTCCCTGCATGATGACCATGGACATCTTGGCATCGAGAAGACCACGAGTCTTGTGGCCGACCGATTTTACTGGCCTCGCATGGAAGTGGATATTGAAGAATACTGCAAATCATGCTCCCGGGTGTGTGTTGAGAAAAACCTAGCCTTTGAGAACAGCCCCCCTTGTGAACATTACCAGTGATGGCCCACTTGAGCTAGTGTGCATTGATTTCCTCTCCATCGAGCCTGATGAAAGCAATGTCAGTAATGTGTTAGTGGTCACTGACCATTTCACCCGATATGCCCAAGCCTACCCCACTAAAGATCAAAGGGCAATTACTGTGGCAAAAACACTATGGGAGAAGTTCTTCGTACATTACGGGCTGCCTGCCCGCATCCATACAGATCAAGGAAGAGATTTCGAAAGTAGACTAATCAAGGAGCTATGCGCTCTCTGTGGGATCAAGAAATCCAGAACCACACCATATCACCCCCAAGGGGACCCTCAACCTGAGAGATTCAATCGTACCCTTCTGAACATGTTAGGCACTTTGGATCCCAGGAAGAAGGGACACTGGAGCAGGAATGTGAGCCAGTTGGTTCATGCCTACAATTGCACCACGAATGAGTCAACTGGATACTCTCCTTATTTCCTCATGTTTGGAAGAAAAGCCCGACTGCCAGTGGATATTAGTTTTCGGACATCCATTGACCGTTCTAATGGGAAGACCTACTTAAAATATGTGTCCCAGCTAAAAGAAGATTTGACAAAAGCTTACAGATTGGCAGAGCAGGCCTCTGGTCGGTCAGGGAAGCGCAATAAGACTCGCTATGACTGTAGGGTTCGAGAACAAGTTTTACTGCCTGGAGATAGAGTCCTTATCCAACTTCTGGGCCTTCCTGGGAAGCACAAGCTTGCTGATCGGTGGTGTCCTGACCCTTATGTGGTGATGGAGAAGTTGCCCGGTGTCCCGGCCTACAGAGTGAAGCCCGAGAAAGGGGGCGGAGCTGTCAAAACCTATCATTGACACCATCTGTTGCCTGTGGGAAAAAACATCCCTTTACCCCCATTGCCAGCTCAAGGAATTCATACAACCCTTCCGTGCAATAGGAGAAGTCGTAGGTGTCACAAACCACCCCAGCCTGGGGTTGCCTCAGGAGGAAATGACAGCGAGTCTGGGGATGAATGGGGACCCGACGGTCAATGGAGCTACAGGTGGACAGAGGACCCATGCCCCATGGGCGCGGACCCTGTAAACCAGACTTCTGAAGTAGAAACAAAGAAAAGGGATATTTGTCAGGAGGCGAGTGCACCCTGCCCACAATTGGGGGAAAGTTCAGAAGATGGACATTTATTGAATGAAGAGATCCACCTGGAGGAGCCCGTTCTTGAGAGACAAGAGTCGGGGGCTGAGGAGGGGACCCCCTCAGTACACACTCGTCCCAAACGGGACACTAGGCCACCCATGATGCTGACCTATGATAGAATGGGACATACCACTGAGGTCCCCAGGCTGATACACCCTAATTCAAATTCTGCTTGGCCTTATTTCCCAGTATCTCCCATGTGTCCAGGTGGTGGTTGGTGTGCATGTAAATTTGGTGTTAGTCAGGATGCCTTAACCCCCATTCATGTTTCAGGTGGTGAGTCCTCATGTCCTGATGGGACACTTTCAATGACTCACCAGGGGGAGAATGTAACACTTGCACATGGAACTGTCAGATCAGCTACTGGTATACTGGGACTTACAGACACTAAGAAGAGCTTTGCAGCTGCTGTTAAACAGGGATCTACAGACATTAATCGTTTTTCCCCTGAGCTGCAGTGGACTACAATTCCCAGGGACCCTTGTTTCAGTCAAATGACACAGCCTGGAAGGATCGAAGGAGAGAGAGTGGATTGGAGGAGGAGGGACTTGGGGGAGGGAGCTGGGCAGGAAGTGAAAGTAAAAGTTCAGAGGAAAGAGAGCGTGGCAGCTTGCTGTGAAAGACGGAGCGCTGTGGATTTGTATTCCTCTACGCTGCAGAGTGTTGCCGTCCCCTCTGATATACCTGCGCTACTGGAGAGAGCGCGGCCTTGTCACCCTGTGAAGCAAGTGACATCAAGCACTCGGAGAGTTCTGCCGGCACTCCCACCATATAAATGACTGAATCCTGCCACCCCCAGCTGGTGTCCAGCGAAACTTACGACCGTTTGAGACGTACCGTGAGTGCCCTTCTGAGACTTGTGGTTCTACCAGCGCTATTTACAGTGAGTACACTACAACCCAGACTATTGACATTAATATTCATCTAAATGCACCAACGGTTATAATTTGCGTGCCAACATCCGCGGCAACTGGGCCCCAACGTTTGGACTGAGTTAATACAAAAAAGGGAAAACCTGCTACGTTATATATTTGCGGGGTCGGGGTAGAATTAGATTGTGATATGTATATGACTTTTACAGAGCACCGTTACTTGTATTGTATGTTATTTCTTTAAATCCACCTCATTTCTGCTGCATAGCAATAAACCTGTTAAACAGTTTTACTCCTGTTCTGTGTGTGTGTGTACTGAGCTGTGGCAGGGGCTTCCCGAATCAGTCCCTGGCAGAAGATAACAGTCCTTCTGCAGTCCCAGTGAGAGCTCCAATCAAGATTCGGGTGGAGGCACTGCGCCCTAGAGAGGTGAGACCCCCCATAACACCCAGCGTACCGTGGTAGCCCTAAAGGGGTGTTACAGTGAAGGCAGGGGTGGATTAAGAGTAGCAAGGGCCCTGGGCAGTTTAGAAGGCGCGGGCCCCCCCCCCTGATTTATCACGTGACATGTCACATGATCCCCTGTGATAGATCATGTGATAGTTCACGGAAAATTAATTTGGCACAATATTAATTGTGCTGCCTCATCTGAGAGCAGCACAATATTGGGACAGATACCCTGATTCCAGCGATGTGTCACTTTTTCAGCTGCTTGTTGTCATTTTGAGAAAATCACCGTTTTATCTGCTGCAGATCTAGCAGCTCTCTGAATGCTGCGCTCTGTATAGCCCCACCCACACCACTGATTGGCAGCTTTCTGCCCATGCTCAGTGTACACAGAAATCTACTGATCAGTGATGGGGGTGGGGTCCTACAGAACTTACTAGTCATCTAGTGATAATTACCTTCTGACAAATCAATGATTTTATCAAAACAACACTAAGCAGCCCAGTAAGTGACACATTACTGGAATCAGTGCCTCTAACCCTACATTATGCTGCTCTCAGATTAGGTGGCAAAAACCTGATGACAGATTCCCTTTAAAGCAGCTGTAAACACAAAAAAGTTTGTATTAAAAAAATACAAGCCATTTGTGAAATTAACTTTTTTTCATTGTTAATTCACATTAGACTGTATCTTCAACACTTTTGTCAGCAGGTCTTATTACAGACTCTGAATAGGGCAGCTCTCTCCCTCTCCCTCAGCAGAAAGTCACAGCATGGTTAAAAAACGGGATCTTTTATGATTTTCTCATAATAAATAAAAAAGGACATGCAAGTCCTCCAAACTATTTTCCATTTCTCTATAGGGGAGGTCCTAAATCTTTCTTGTTCTTTAGTTGATCACATGTCAAAAAGGCAAAGCATTTACTATGAACTCGCCTAAAAAAATATACACTTGGAGAGTAATATCATCATCTGCATGTAAATATTCCTTGACTCTAAGGGCTCGCTCACACTGTCGTATAACACGGCCGAATGCTATGTGATGTTTTATCGGATAAGACTCAGCCCTATGTTATACTATGGGACAGTGCAGATCTGCGATTATCGGCATGAGAAAATAATCTCATTCGATATTCGGACCATGTGCACCCATACAAGTCTATGGGTGCACGTAAAACATTAGACTGCACTCGGATGTCATCCAAGTGCAGTCCGATAAACACTCACAGAGACTATGGAGAAGATGGAGAAATTAAGTTCTCCATCTTCTCCATATCTGTGCTGCGAGAGAATCGGATCACACTCAGTTGAAGCTCTGACAGAGTTTGAGCCGAGTGTCATTAGCATAATTGGCCATATTCTCTTGCATGAGAGAATATATGGCTTAGTGAGTGGACCCTAAAACTGAATAGTAGTGACGTACAGGCACCTCACAAGCGGGATCCATGTAGCTCTCAGATGTCATGTAGGTAGGGCTTCATTCCATGGGGTAGGGCTTAATTTCAAGGTATATAAAAAAAATGGACTTCAAATAAAAATTAAATGAACACAAAAAGCACTAATTGAATTATTTTTTTCTTATTTATATTTGCAGCCCCTTTAAAAACCCTTTGAGGACCAAGGCACATATATGTCCCATAGTTTTAAACTGGAAAAAAATTTGATTGAATAAAATTTAAGGTCCTCGAAGGTTTAAGTAGGTCATAAATTCATATGAATACTTGCTCATACAATTGCACATGCCATAAGATGAAGAAGAACAGAATCAAAAATATGACATTAAGTGGAGCACTTACAGGTATTCAAGGTGAAAGAGACCAGCAAAGGCATCGTCTCGAATGACAGTAAATGAGATAGAATTCAGCAAGCTGAAAATGAAGACAGCAGGTTAGAAGCGAACCAGACTTTATGGTGCTCAGAATTAGTCAAGCAGAATTTATTGACTGCTCTTGCAAAGCACTGAGACTCCCGCTGTGTATAGATGGCGCCGTGCGGCCTCCCGCTGTGTATAGATGGCTACGTGCGGCCTCCTGCTGAGTATACATTTATAGATGGCTATGTGCGGCCTCCTGCTGAGTATAGATGTCGCACGGCGCTCCCCCCAGAGACAGCAGGAGGCCGCACAGTGCCATGTATACTCAGCGGCAGGCCGCACGTAGCCATCTATACACAGCAGGAGGCCGCACAGCGACATCTATACTCAGCGGGGGGCCGCACGTAGCCATCTATACACAGCGGGGGGCGCACGTAGCCATCTATACACAGCGGGGGGGCGCACTTCACCGTCTATACACAGCGGGTGGGCCGCACGTAGCCATCTATACACAGCGGGGGGCCGCACGTAGCCATCTATACACAGCGGGGGGCCACACGGCGCCCCCCCCAGAGACATCAGGAGGCCGCACGGCGCCAACTATACTCAGCAGGAGGCCGCATGCAGTCATGCACACACACAAACATATACAGACACGCATAAACACATTTGAAACACAAAAATACATACAAACAGACATCACACAATGACATCTGCCCACACACACACACACACACACACACACACACACACACACACACACACACACACATACAGACATCACACACACACCTGCCCACACACACACATGCGCACACACACACATGCGCACACACACACACCTGCCCCCCACACACACACACCTGCCCCCCACACACACACCTGCCCACACACACATCTGTGTGTGTGTATGTATAGTGTGTGTGTATGTGCGTATGTATAGTGTGTGTGTGTATAATTTGTGTGTGTGTATTTTTTTTTAAGTTAAAAACAAGTAAAATGCATGTGGCATCAATATCAAGACTCCAGATATAAGGGCCTATTCACACTGAATTTTGCAATGCATTCATCTCCTCTTTCCAGGCTTCTATCTAAATCCCTGAAAAATGGCATTCAGATGTGCCTTGACATAGCCATTGATTTGAACAAAGGCAAACCGAGGCTAAAGTCTGAATCTTTAGGCTCCATTTGCTCTGCTTTCAGATGTCTCATTTCAGACAGCACAATCCTGAATTTCAGGGATTCAGTTGTAAGCCTTGTGTAAAGACCTGAATGCAGCGCTGAATGTAGTGTGAATAGGTCCTTACATCCTACACCACCTCAGGGGATTGTTGTTATGGAGTATTGCCCCTGGGTGGCCGCAGTTATGACCACCACCAGGGCTCGTGGTCACCCACCCTAGCTTTGGTATTCTGGGGAGATGGTATAATGAATATCTGAGAACAGCCCTAGAGAAGCAAGAACATTGGACAACCAAGAGGTGGTGGCCTCAAGTCAGGGGTAGTGTTCAACAGGGCAAGACTTTCTAACCTGCCCACACACACACACACACATCTGCCCACACACACACACACCTGCCCACACACACATACACCTGCCCACACAGACACACACACACACACACACCTGCCCACACACACACCTGCCCACACACACACACCTGCCCACACACACACCTGCCCACACACATCTGCCCACACACACACACACACATCTGCCCACACACACACATCTGCCCACACACATCTGCCCACACACACACACACACACATCTGCCCACACACACACACACACACATCTGTCCACACACACACACACATCTGCCCACACACACACACACATCTGCCCACACACACACCTGCCCACACAGACACACACACACCTGCCCACACACACACACCTGCCCACACACACACACACCTGCCCACACACACACACACACCTGCCCACACACACACACCTGCCCACACATACCTGCCCACACACACACACCTGCCCACACACACACCTGCCCCCACACACACACCTGCCCACACAGACACACACACACACCTGCCCACACAGACACACACACCTGCCCACACAGACACACACACACACCTGCCCACACAGACACACACACACACCTGCCCACACAGACACACACACACACCTGCCCACACAGACACACACACACCTGCCCACACACACACACACACACACCTGCCCACACACACACACACACCTGCCCACACACACACACCTGCCCACACACACACATCTGCCCACACACACACATCTGCCCACACACACACCTGCCCACACACACACCTGCCCACACACACACCTGCCCACACACTCACACACCTGCCCACACACACACACCTGCCCACACACACCTGCCCACACACACACCTGCCAACACACACACCTGCCCACACACACACACCTGCCCACACAGACACACACACACACACCTGCCCACACAGACACACACACACACCTGCCCACACAGACACACACACACCTGCCCACACACACACACACCTGCCCACACACACACACACACACCTGCCCACACCCACACATCTGCCCACACACACACACCTGCCCACACACACACACACACCTGCCCACACACACACCTGCCCACACACACACACACCTGCCCACACACACACACACCTGCCCACACACACCTGCCCACACAGACACACACACACCTGCCCACACAGACACACACACCTGCCTACACAGACACACACACACACACATCTGCCCACACACACACACACACACACACCTGCCCACACCCACACATCTGCCCACACACACACACCTGCCCACACACACACCTGCCCACACACACACACACCTGCCCACACACACACACCTGCCCACACAGACACACACACACACACCTGCCCACACAGACACACACACCTGCCTACACAGACACACACACACACATCTGCCCACACACACACACACACACACACACTCACACTCACACTCACCATCCCCCAGCTCCATTCCTCCTGCCTGCTCTCTCTCTTCTCCGGTGCAGCACTGCAGGCCGGGCGCGCACTGCGTGACGTCAGAGCTAGGAGATAAGGCCGCGCACAGGGCCATGTCTCCTAGCAGTGACGCGGCCGGGCCAGCACAGGGAAGTTAACTGCTGCAGTGCTGGCCCGGCCGATGAAGAAGTAGCGGCGGCCGCTGCTGGGGGAGCGGTCCGGGGCCCCCCCTCCCGCCACTGCTACCGGTATGTGCCGCGGCGGCCCGCACATATAAAGAGGGCAATCCGGCATTAGACACCGCGCCCGGAGCCGCGGGCCCCCTGCAGGCTCGGGGCCCCGGGCGGTCGCCCGGATTGCCCTCATTATAATCCGCCTATGAGTGGAGGCACTGCTGAGATCCAGAACTAACACAGGAGTATTAGGAATACCAGGATGGGGACATTATACCAGAATGAAGGAAATGATTCCAGAATGGGGACATTACCAGACAGGGGCACAGGTGGGGGAAAATGTTATAGCATAAGGCCCAGCATGTGGGAGATTATTACAAGAAGGAGCCAGGATGGGGACATTACTACATAGGGAGAGAACACATATACTGTATCTTTATAGGATCCAGAACGCTACAAGGGCCCATACATCTGACCAACATGCAGGTGGGGGCCTATCAGACTCTAGTTACTCCACTGGGTGGGACAAGATCATTTCCAGGACTCCTTGTTCTTTACATTGAAGATAATTCTTAATGACATTGGCTGTACGTTTGGGGTTGTTGTTCTGCTGAAGAAAACATTTGGATCCAATCAGACACCTCCCTGATGATACTGCATGATGGATAAGTATCTGCCTCTATATCTCAGCATTGAGGGAACCAATAATTCTGACCCAATTTCCACCTCCATTTGCTGAAATGCAGCCCCAAACTTACAGGACCCTCCACAGTGCTTATGCATCACTATTGCCCACAGACACTCATTATTGTACTGCTCTCCAGCCCTTCAGTGAAAAAAATCTCATCTGTAATAACAACATTTTTCATATTTTAACTCAACCGTCCAGAGCACATCCTGCCAATTTTCTGCACCCTGGTTCCTCTGTTTTAATGCATAGTTGAGTCACTTGGCCTTGTTTTGATGTGGAAGATATGGCTTTTTCGCCACAATTCTGCTATGAAGACCACTTCTGGCCAGTCTACTCTGAACAGTAGATGAGTGAAGCTGAGTCCCACTGGTTGCTGCCAGTTCTGAGCTGATGGCACTGCTGGACATCTTCCGCTTTTGAAGGAAAGTAACCATAATGTGTCATACATCTGCTGCACTAAGTTTCCTTGGCCGACCACTGCATCTACTGACCTCAACGTTGCACATTTTCTTGTGCTTCTTCATAAGTGCTTGAATGACAACATCTTGAACCCTCAATCTGCTTTGAAATTTGTGCCTTAGAGACCTTGCTGATGTAGTATATCTTCCTTGTGTATTCTTGCTCAGTCTTGCCATGGTGTATGACCAGACACCTGACTGTATTATTACAAAATCCCTGACTTTGCGCAGGTGTACCTAGAAGAATTGATGCTGTTTTAAAGTGAAAAGTTGGTCACACCAAATATTGATTGGATCTAGATTTTTCGTTTGTTCATTCATTTGTATTTTGTTAATTGATTAAATAAATCATTAACATTTCTATTTTTGAAGCGTTCTTACTTTACAGCATTTTTTCTACACCTTTCTAAAAATTATGTTTACGTGATTGTGTCTTTTATTTGCTCATTAATAATCTGATATATCTTTTGGTATTTTGTGTATAGTTGTTTTTTTGCTGTTGGGGTAAATTGTAGGATATTGATTTCAGAGTGGTTTCCTGATCCTTTGATTGTAGGAATGAGTGGTATATATGTGCTAATAAATTAGGACAAAACGTAGGAAATTTAGGAAAAAACTGAACATCTCAGCAGTAATAACATGCTGATTGTGATGTCATGAAGATGACTTGAATTTCCACCAATCAGAGATCAGCATGTTTCAGGTAACCCAGATAGAACAGTCCATGAAACATGAGTCACGGCCACTGTGAGGTCATAATGCTGATTAGAATTTCCACCAGTCAGAAAACAGAACCGCCCAGAAGAACCACCCAGGAGGTATGTGTCATCGACACTGTGAGGTCATAATGCTGACCAATCACAGAGCAGCCACACCCAGATTTTCCACCTATCAGAGATCAGCAGTGGGTATAAATAGCTGCTGCCGCCTGCCCGGCTTAGCCTTGCACTGGTTGGGTCTCTCTTTTTTTCTCTCTCTTGGTATCTCCCGGTATCTCTACCTCCCCTCTCTCTTCTCTCTTCTCTCTCTCTCTTTGACCCAAAGGCCCTCTTAAGGGCTACCCCAAATGTGTAAAAGATAGAACCAATATTTGTGTTGTTTGTCCGTTTTATGAGCCTGTGATTAACCCCTTCCCACTCTTTGCCATATATATATATTATATACATAGTATGTGCAGGTGGGCCTTAAAGGGAATTTCCAGGACAAACATATTGATGGCCTATCCCCTGGTTAGCTCATTAATATCAGATTTGTGGGGGTCCGGCACGTGGCACCTCCACTACTCAGTTGTTTGAAACTCTGGCAGAGGTCAGATGTAAACATTGTTGAACAGCTAAACATCACAGCTCTGGTCACTGTGTAGTGGCTGCTACCTGGTGCTGCAGATCAGCTCCTATTACATGAATATTAGCTGACTTGCAGGACCCACAGTACAGTGAATGGAGCAGTGATGTTCAGATCTTCAAACTATTTACATCTGAGCATTGCAAACAACTGATGGGTAGAGCCAGTACCACGTGTCGGAGCCCACCGATCTGATATTGATAACCCATCCCCAGGATGGCAGCTCAGTAGATACCATACCAGGATGGGGGACATTATGCCAGAATGTGTACATTATATTAGAATTAGGTCATTATGCCAGAATGTGAGACACTGTAACAGAATGGAGTGCATTGTACCAGGATGGGGGACATTCAACCAGGGCGAGGGACATTAAACCTGTATGATGGTCATTAAGCCAGGATAGGGGGGGGCATTATACCAGGATGGGGACATTATACCAGAATGGGGACACTATACTAGTATGGGGACATTTTACCAAGATGAAGAACACTATCAGAATGGGGACAATATATCTGAATGGGGACAATATACCAGGAAGGGGGACATTAAATGAGAATGGGGACATTATATCAGAATGGGGAAATTATACCAGAATTGGGGACATTATACCAGAATAAGGGACACTATACCAGAATGGGGTATACCATACCCAGATGGGTGACAGTATATCAGAATGGGGACATTATATCACAATGATGATGTTATACCAGGATGGGGGACATTATATCACAATGATGATATTATACCAATATGGGGGATATTATAGCAGCATGGGGGACATTATGCCAGAACTGGAGATACTATACCAGGATGTGGGGCATTATACCAGATTGGGGACATTATAGCAGAATTGGGAGCATTACACCAGCATGGGGGATATTATACCAGGTTAGAGACATTATACCAAAATGGGGACATTATATCAGAATGGGGAAACTATACCAGGATGGGGACATTAAACCAGAATGAAGGAAATTATGCCAGAATGGGGACATTACCAGACAGGGGCACAGGTGGGGGAAAATGTTACAGCATAAGGCCCAGCATGTGGGAGATTATTACAAGAAGGAGCCAGGATGGGGGACATTACTACATAGGGATAGAACACATATATCTTTATAGGATCCAGAACGCTACAAGGGCCCATACATCTGAGCAACATGCAGGTGGGGGCCTATCAGACTCTAGTTACTCCACTGGGTGGGACCAGATCATTTCCAGGACTCCATGTTCTTTACATTGAAGATAATTCTTAATGACATTGGCTGTACGTTTGGGGTTGTTGTTCTGCTGAAGAAAACATTTGGATCCAATCAGACACCTCCCTGATGATATTGCATGATGGATAAGTATCTGCCTCTATATCTCAGCATTGAGGGAACAAATAATTCTGACCCAATTTCCACCTCCATTTGCTGAAATGCAGCCCCAAACTTACAAGACCCTCCACCGTACTTATGCATCACTATTGCCCACAGACACTCATTATTGTACTGCTCTCCAGCCCTTCAGTGAACAAAATCTCTTCTGTAATAACAACATTTTTCATATTTTGACTCAACAGTCCAGAGCACATCCTGCCAATTTTCTACACCCTGGTTCCTCTGTTTTAATGCATAGTTGAGTCACTTGGCCTTGTTTTGATGTGGAAGATATGGCTTTTTCACCACAATTCTGCTATGAAGACCACTTCTGGCCAGTCTTCTCTGAACAGTAGATGAGTGAAGCTGAGTCCCACTGGTTGCTGCCAGTTCTGAGCTGATGGCACTGCTGGACGTCTTCCGCTTTTGAAGGAAAGTAACCATAATGTGTGTTATGCACACGCCCGGACTGACTGGCGTGTGCGGGTGTTGTGGTTCCACTGGACCATGAACCGGAGAGTGCCTGGAGGGGCGTGACTAAGTATCTGGCCGATCCGACCAAGATGGCACGACGGCATACGACGCCAGTGCACCAGGGAGATACCGGGCAGAGGGACCAGGTGCTACTCCAGGTCAAACTCCGGACACGGGGGTTGACCCACACAGGGATTACTGGAACAGGCTGGTTAGGCTGGCGCACAGACTGGAGGGTATAGGCAGGCACGACTGGTATGCAGGCAGGCGGGTACAGGCAAGCACAGCTAGAGTGCAGACAGGGAGGCACTAGCAGGTAGGAACACAGGCGGGATAGGACCCAGTACACACTGGGACTCAGGAACAGGCAGGTTAGGCTGGCACAGACTGGTGGATGTAAGCAAACATGGCAGCTATGCAGATGGGTGGATACAGGCGAGTATGCAGGCAGGGAGGTACTGGCCGAAAGGACGGGCTGGAGCACAGAAAGGTTAAGACCCAGTACAGACTGGGTCACAGAACCGCAGATGCGGTAGACAACCACAGCAGAGAGGGAACGCCCGAAGCGGTGGGCAAGAACAGAGCAGGACGGGGCTGCAGGAGCAGCGAGCACAAGCAGGGCAGGACAGGACTGCCGGAGCAGCGGGCAGAAGCAGGGCAGGACAGGACTGCCGGAGCAGCGGGCAGAAGCAGGGCAGGACAGGACTGCCGGAGCAGCGGGCAGAAGCAGGACAGGACAGGACTGCCGGAGCAGCGGGCAGAAGCAGGGCAGGACAGGACTGCCGGAGCAGCGGGCAGAAGCAGGGCAGGACAGGACTGCCGGAGCAGCGGGCAGAAGCAGGGCAGGACAGGACTGCCGGAGCAGCGGGCAGAAGCAGGGCAGGACAGGACTGCCGGAGCAGCGGGCAGAAGCAGGGCAGGACAGGACTGCCGGAGCAGTGAGCAAAAGGGTCAGAGCGGAGCAAGGCTGCCGGAGCAGTGAGCAAAAGGGTCAGAGCGGAGCAAGGCTGCGGAGCAGTGAGCAAGGAGTCAGAGCAGGCTAGAACCGCCGGAGCGGTAAGCAAAGGAGTCAGAGCAGACTAGAACCGCCGGAGCGGTGAGCAAAGGAGTCAGAGCAGGCTAGAACCGCCGGAGCGGTGAGCAAAGGAGTCAGAGCAGGCTAGAACCACCGGAGCGGTGAGCAAAGGAGTCAGAGCAGGCTAGGCTGAGTAGGGGGGACAGGGTTCTGTTCACACGGAACAGACAGGAAGGGAAAGGCAGAGCCAGACACCCACAGGGTACTAGCAGAGAAGTAGCGAGTGGACCACAAACTCACAAACGGGAGTACAGAGACAACAAGCAGGAGTTAGGTACGAGTTCAGACTCTGCAGAAAAAGGAAGGGAACGGACATAGAGGCAAAACAGGTAAAGGATAGGAGAGAGTTCAGACTGGAACTGAGTGTACGGAGGAGACCGACACTGCAGCGGAATACAGGAGCGGGTCTGGGAATACGGCCCCCAGAGAGGCAGGACGAACAGGCAAGGAGCGTGTTCAGACAGGACAGACAAGATACAGGAGCGGGTCTAGGTAATCGGCCCCTAGAAGGCAGGAGGAACAGGCTAGGAGCGTGTTCAGACAGGTCAGACAAGATACAGGAACGGGTCTAGGTAATCGGCCCCTAGAAGGCAGGAGGAACAGGCTAGGAGCGTGTTCAGACAGGCCTGGAAATACAGCCTCCAGGATAGGCAGACAAGAGAACACAGAACGGGACCTGGCACCTTCAGAGTGCAAGCACACACTGAATGAAACACTATGCTCAGGCAGGGATTGATTGGAGCAGCTGAGCTATATACCAGATGACCGACAGCAATAGGCTGAGGACACACAAGGGGTGTGACCCACAGCAAGTACAAAAAGCAGGAAGTGATCGGGCGCCGCCCTTAAGCAGCAGAAACAGACACAAACAGACAGCATGGAGGGAAGCCAGAGAGACATTCTGGATTGGAGATCAAGTGCGCGCTCTTGCACAGTGGGAGATGGACCACCATGCAAGGACGCCGCCAGGTATGTTACAGTACCCCCCCCCCTTACGCCCCCTCTTCTTCAGGCCTGCCAGAATCTTCCGCAGGGAATTCGAGGACCAGTCGTTCACTTCAAGGAGATCACTTCCACTGTCCACAGGAAAAACTGATCTCATCTGGTTAGCTAGGATGCTACCTCCTATCCAGCCATCCTCAGCAACAGACGAAACGGGTGGAGTACCAGGAACAGCACACAAGGAAGTCTCTCTCCACATATTTTCAGGTGGCACCCCAGAGGGTACAGGAGACAACTGGAAGTCCTTCACCGGGTTGGAGGGGGACAGAGACTTGGGGGTAATCTCTGCTTCGAGGTACATCTTGTCAAGCTCACAGGAAGAAATAGACGGGTTATCAGGTACATAATGAGGAAAAGTCACTGTCTCTTTGTTATCTGGTGGTACCCCGGAGGATTCAGGAAACAACTGGAGGTCCTCCGCCGGGTCAGAAGAGTGCAGAGGCTCAGAGAAAACATCTGCTTCAGAGTACACTAGGTCGGACTCACTGGACGAAGCAGGCGAGGTATCGGGTACCGAGTATAGGTAAGTCTCTGTCCATTCACCACCAGGTGGCACCCCGAAGGGTTCTGGAGACAACTGGCGGTCCTCCGCCTGGTCGGAGGGGTGTAGAGACTCGGGAGTAACCTCTGCTTCGGAGTACACTAGGTTGGACTCACTGAACGAAGCGAGCGAGGTATCAGGTACAGAGTATAGGAGAGTCTCTGTCCTTTCGCTACCAGGTAGCACCCCGAAGGGTTCTGGAGACAACTGGAGGTCCTCCGCCTGGTCGGAGGGGTGTAGAGACTCGGGGGTAACTACCAATTTGGGGTACCGATTGTCAGGCTCACAGGACGAAGCGGACAAAGTATCGAGTACCGAGTGTAGAGAAGTCTCTCTCCATTTGTCATCGAGTGGTATCCCGGAGGATTCAGGAGGCAACAGGGGGTCCTCCGCCAGGTAGTAGAGGTGCACAGACTCAGAGGTAACCACAGCTTTGGAGCATCCTTGGACATGCACACCGGTTAAAGTGGGTGAAGCATCTGATGCCGGGTGCAGGAAGTTCTCCTGTGTGGAGTCTGGATGGGCAGAAGTCTCTTCGGGCAGGAGAACCGGAGCACTACCCACGCACATTACCCGTTGGGGCTTCTCCGGGATACAGGGAGATGAAGCTTCAGTAGGGACTTCAAGGTTGGGGTCAGGAGGTCTCAGGGAGGACAGACCCTGGCGTGACGGCTTGCCTCTACGTCTAGCACGTCTGGACTGCCTCTTGAGGTTGGGAGATGTATTCCGGAAAGCGTAGTCACCCTGTGAAGATTCTGGGTGGACAGTAGTCTCATTGGGCTGGAGGACTATTGCGCTACCCACACACATTACCCATCGGGGCTGCTCCGGGATATTGGGAGATGAAGCTTCAGCAGGAGCCTCCGGGTTAGGATCATCGAAGACCATTAGAAAGGCCACCAGGAAGGCCATTAGGTCCAGGAGGATCGGATCCTGTGTTTCATATAGGGGGTTGATCCATTCCAAGGCATCACCCGCCAGGTAAGACATAATGAATGCCACCTTAACCCGATCGGTGGGAAAACATAGAGGGTAGAACTTGAAGTGTAGCATGCATTGCTCCACAAATGCACGACTTTGTCTTGGATCCCCATAGTAACGTGGCGGATCCGCAGGAACGAGAGCAGATAGATCCATCTGGACGGGTGCGTAATTCGCCTGGAACTCAGCTGAGAAAAAAAATAAATAAATTTTATTTATTTATTTTTAATGCATGTATTCGCTGGAAAACTTCTCAGAGAGCGAAGGCCGTGGGGCTCAACGGGAACCATGGCCTGAGCATGCTGTTATGCACACGCCCGGACTGACTGGCGTGTGCGGGTGTTGTGGCTCCACTGGACCATGAACCGGAGAGTGCCTGGAGGGGCGTGACTAAGTATCTGGCCGATCCGACCAAGATGGCACGACGGCATACGACGCCAGTGCACCAGGGAGAAACCGGGCAGAGGGACCAGGTGCTACTCCAGGTCAAACTCCGGACACGGGGGTTGACCCACACATGGATTACTGGAACAGGCTGGTTAGGCTGGCGCACAGACTGGAGGGTATAGGCAGGCACGACTGGTATGCAGGCAGGCGGGTAAAGGCAAGCGCAGCTAGAGTGCAGACAGGGAGGCACTAGCAGGTAGGAACACAGGCGGGATAGGACCCAGTACACACTGGGACTCAGGAACAATACAGGCAGAGGGGTACAGGCAAGCACAGCTAGAGTGCAGACAGGGAGGCACTAGCAGGTAGGAACACAGGCGGGATAGGACCCAGTACACACTGGGACTCAGGAACAGGCAGGTTAGGCTGGCACAGACTGGTGGATGTAAGCAAACACGGCAGGTATGCAGATGGGTGGATACAGGCGAGTATGCAGGCAGGGAGGTACTGGCCGAAAGGACTGGCTGGAGCACAGAAAGGTTAAGACCCAGTACAGACTGGGTCACAGAACCGCAGATGCGGTAGACAACCACAGCAGAGAGGGAACGCCCGAAGCGGTGGGCAAGAACAGAGCAGGACGGGGCTGCAGGAGCAGCGGGCAGAAGCAGGGCAGGACAGGACTGCCGGAGCAGCGGGCAGAAGCAGGGCAGGACAGGACTGCCGGAGCAGCGGGCAGAAGCAGGGCAGGACAGGACTGCCGGAGCAGCGGGCAGAAGCAGGGCAGGACAGGACTGCCGGAGCAGCGGGCAGAAGCAGGGCAGGACAGGACTGCCGGAGCAGCGGGCAGAAGCAGGGCAGGACAGGACTGCCGAAGCAGCGGGCAGAAGCAGGGCAGGACAGGACTGCCGGAGCAGCGGGCAGAAGCAGGGCAGGACAGGACTGCCGGAGCAGCAGGCAGAAGCAGGGCAGGACAGGACTGCCGGAGCAGCGGGCAGAAGCAGGACAGGACTGCCGGAGCAGCGGGCAGAAGCAGGGCAGGAAAGGACTGCCGGAGCAGTGAGCAAAGGGGTCAGAGCGGAGCAAGGCTGCCGGAGCAGTGAGCAAAAGGGTCAGCGGAGCAAAGCTGCGGAGCAGTGAGCAAGGAGTCAGAGCAGGCTAGAACCGCCGGAGCGGTAAGCAAAGGAGTCAGAGCAGACTAGAACCGCCGGAGCGGTGAGCAAAGGAGTCAGAGCAGGCTAGAACCGCCGGAGCGGTGAGCAAAGGAGTCAGAGCAGGCTAGAACCACCGGAGCGGTGAGCAAAGGAGTCAGAGCAGGCTAGGCTGAGTAGGGGGGACAGGGCTCTGTTCACACGGAACAGACAGGAAGGGAAAGGCAGAGCCAGACACCCACAGGGTACTAGCAGAGAAGTAGCGAGTGGACCACAAACTCACAAACGGGAGTACAGAGACAACAAGCAGGAGTTAGGTACGAGTTCAGACTCTGCAGAAAAAGGAAGGGAACGGACATAGAGGCAAAACAGGTAAAGGATAGGAGAGAGTTCAGACTGGAACTGAGTGTACGGAGGAGACCGACACTGCAGCGGAATACAGGAGCGGGTCTGGGAATACGGCCCCCAGAGAGGCAGGACGAACAGGCAAGGAGCGTGTTCAGACAGGACAGACAAGATACAGGAGCGGGTCTAGGTAATCGGCCCCTAGAAGGCAGGAGGAACAGGCTAGGAGCGTGTTCAGACAGGACAGACAAGATACAGGAGCAGGTCTAGGTAATCGGCCCCTGGAAGGCAGGAGGAACAGGCTAGGAGCGTGTTCAGACAGGCCTGGAAATACAGCCTCCAGGATAGGCAGACAAGAGAACACAGAACGGGACCTGGCACCTTCAGCGTGCAAGCACACACTGAATGAAACACTATGCTCAGGCAGGAATAGATGGGAGCAACTGAGCTATATACCAGGTGACAGACAGCAATAGGCTGAGGACGCACAAGGGGTGTGACCCACAGCAGGTACAAAAAGCAGGAAGTGATCGGGCGCCGCCCTTAAGCAGCAGAAACAGACACAAACAGACAGCATGGAGGGAAGCCAGAGAGACATTCTGGATTGGAGATCAAGTGCGCGCTCTTGCACAGTGGGAGATGGACCACCATGCAAGGACGCCGCCAGGTATGTTACAATGTGTCATACATCTGCTGCACTAAGTTTCCTTGGTCAACCACTACATCTACTGACCTCAACGTTGCACATTTTCTTGTGCTTCTTCATAAGTGCTTGAATGACACATCTTGAACCCTCAATCTGCTTTGAAATTTGTGCCTTAGAGACCTTGCTGATGTAGTATAACTTCCTTGTGTATTCTTGCTCAGTCTTGCCATGGTGTATGACCAGACACCTGACTGTATTATTACAAAATCCCTGACTTTGCGCAGGTGTACCTAGAAGAATTGATGCTGTTTTAAAGTGAAAAGTTGGTCACACCAAATATTGATTGGATCTAGATTTTTCGTTTGTTCATTCACTTGTATTTTGTTAATTGATTAAATAAATCATTAACATTTCTATTTTTGAAGCGTTCTTACTTTACAGCATTTTTTCTACACCTTTCTAAAAATTATTTTTATGTGATTGTGTCTTTTATTTGCTCATTAATAATCTGATATATCTTTTGGTATTTTGTGTATAGTTGTTTTTTTGCTGTTGGGGTAAATTGTAGGATATTGATTTCAGAGTGGTTTCCTGATCCTTTGATTGTAGGAATGAGTGGTATATATGTGCTAATAAATTAGGACAAAACGTAGGAGATTTAGGAAAAAACTGAACATCTCAGCAGTAATAACATGCTGATTGTGATGTCATGAAGATGACTTGAATTTCCACCAATCAGAGATCAGCATGTTTCAGGTCACCCAGATAGAACAGTCCATGAAACATGAGTCACGGCCACTGTGAGGTCATAATGCTGATCAGAATTTCCACCAGTCAGAAAACAGAACCGCCCAGAAGAACCACCCAGGAGGTATGAGTCATCGCCACTGTGAGGTCATAATGCTGACCAATCACAGAGCAGCCACACCCAGATTTTCCACCAATCGGAGATCAGCAGTGGGTATAAATAGCCACTGCCGGCTGCCCGGCTTAGCCTTGCACTGGTTGTATCTCTCTTTTTTCTCTCTCTTGGTATCTCCCGGTATCTCTACCTCCCCTCTCTCTTCTCTCTTCTCTCTCTCTATCTCCTTGACCCAATAGCCCTCTTAAGGGCTACCCCCAAATGTGTAAAAGATAGAACTAATATTTGTGTTGTTTGTCCGTTTTATGAGCCTGTGATTAACCCCTTCCCACGCTTTGCCATATATATATATTATATACATAGTATGTGCAGGTGTGCCTTAAAGGGAATTTCCAGGGCAAACATATTGATGGCCTATCCCCTGGTTAGCTCATTAATATCTGATTTGTGGGGGTCCGGCACGGGGCACCTCCACTACTCAGTTGTTTGAAACTCTGGCAGAGGTCAGATGTAAACATTGTTGAGGAGCTGAACATCACAGCTCTGGTCACTGTGTAGTGGCTGCTACCTGGTGCTGCAGATCAGCTCCTATTACATGAATATTAGCTGACTTGCAGGACCCACAGTACAGTGAATGGAGCAGTGATGTTCAGATCTTCAAACTATTTACATCTGAGCGTTGCAAACAACTGATGGATAGAGCCAGTACCGCGTGTCGGGGCCCACCGATCTGATATTGATAACACATCCCCAGGATGGCAGCTCAGTAGATACCATACCAGGATGGGGGACATTATGCCAGAATGGGTACATTATACCAGAATGGGGACATTATATCAGAATTAGGTCATTATGCCAGAATGTGAGACACTGTAACAGAATGGAGTGCATTGTACCAGGATGGGGGACATTAAACCAGGGCGAGGGACATTAAACCAGTATGATGGTCATTAAACCAGGATGGGGGGCATTATACCAGAATGGGGACATTATACCAGAATGGGGACATTATACTAGTATGGGGACATTTTACCAAGATGAATACACTATATCAGAATGGGGACAATATATCAGAATGGGGACAATATACCAGGAAGGGGGACATTAAATCAGAATGGGGACATTATATCAGAATGGGGAAATTATACCAGAATTGGGGACATTATGCCAGAATAAGGCACACTATACCAGAATGGTGTACACCATACCCGGATGGGTGGCACTATATAAGAATGGAGACATCATATCACAATGATGATGTAATTAGACATGAGCGTTGTTCGACTCGAACTGTTCGCCAATTTCAAATTCGAGCTGTTTTGGGCGGTGTTCGAGCCGTTCGGCGAACACGAACGATTTGAAAAAAATTCGGCTGTTCGAGGTTATGTTCGATAACTGTTCGTGCACCAAAATCATAACTGGATTTTTTCTCAGTAATGATGAAAATTAATGTTAATACGCAGTTTGAGTGTACAGCGGGGTGGGGGGAGGGGCAGGGGATGGATCTCTGCAGGAACAATGAAGATCTCCATTTTTTTTTCTCTTTCCCGCATTTACAGTGGGGAGGTGCAATCTGTCAGCCTATTAGCAGCGCACACACGGAGCGAAGTGCTTTTTTTCACACAAGGAAGGGCATGTGTCATTGGCAGTGTATGTCACATGTCCTTGCCCTATAAGACCCAGCCATTTTCCCCGTCGCCACCATTTTCTCACTGCTGCAGCTGCGTGTTAGACGGCACCGCTGTTGCTGTGTGCGCTATACCTTGTTAATTTCAAGCCAATTTTCGCACAAATCTCCAGATAGCTTGGGAGTAGGGAAGAGTTGTGATTGCAGTCCTTTTAAGGACTAGGTTACAGCATTTCCTACGACTTTTATCAGGCAGGTCTGTGCTCTTAAATAGATAGGTTGGGAGTAAAGACTAATTGTAATTGCAGTCCTTTTCAGGACTAAGTTACATCAGTTTTTGCCAGGCAGGACTGTGCCAGTACTGTGCAAGTTTTTTTCACAGCATTTGGCTAAATCTAGCAAAGCAAATCCTTTTTGGCCTATTGCAGAGTGTGTTAGTCAGTGGAGTAGCCTATCTGTGTTGCAAGCTACACCACCTGTGTATAGAATACCAATTTTTTTACTGCACCTAGTGAAGTAAAACCTTTTGGGCATAGCATCATTCTATTAGTCCATCTATACTAACCTCCACCAGGTTGCAAATTAAAAATAATTTTTATCTGCATCTAGCTCTGAAAAAATATTTGGGCTTCTAGCAGTGTGTGGGACTTGTTCTATTAGTCCATCTATACTGACCTCCATCAGGTTGCAAATTGAATATAATTTTTTTCTGCATCTAACCCAGCCAATACTTTTGGCCTAATATCACAGTTTGGCCACTCAGCTCTGCTCGGTTCCCATCCATTGTTTTTTTGTGCAAACAACTCCAGAGTTGTGAATTAGTTAACCACCAAAATGAGTGGAAAAAGGCCTGCTGCTGGTGGAAAGGGGAATAGGCATGTTGGGAAGGGGAAAAAGGTTGTGTCCGTGGGGTAGGTAGGTGTTAAAGCAACAGTAACATCTGCAGAAGAAAGACCATCTTCCAGCCAAACTAAAATGTCTACTTCTTTTAGCGGACAATGTGATAAGATCCCTTTCTTACGGCCACGCCAATTGCTACAAATTCCAGATGAGGCACAAAAACAGCAGGTGCTTCAACGGATATCAAGTGCTCCTTTAAGTGGGCTCTCCTCCACCTCAACTTCAACATCACAAATACTCCAGTCCTCAGAGGTGTCACCCCAATCGCACTTGCTTCCTCACAGCTCCCAAATCTCCAGCTGCCCGTCTGAGTATGAGGTAGAACAGATGGTTGAGTCTGCAGAGCTGTTTACTCATACTATAGCCTGGGAATCAGAGGTCGGCTCCAGAGCTTCTGTGAATCCAGACGAGGAAATGATCTATGCCCAGAATCTTTATGAGTCGGATCCAGGACCAGACGCAGAAGGTTCTGACCATAATGTAGACCCTCATTCCCAAACTGTAACTCCTGTTGGTGGAGACAATGAGGAAGACGATGATGAGACTCAAATACCTGATTGGAGCGACAACTTTAGTTTTTTGTCAGGGCAGGAACAGGTTGGCTCTGAGGATGACGGGTGTGATAACACACAGGGTGATGATGATGAGGTTGGAAATCCCACTTACTGTCAACCCACAGTCAGCCAAGAGATGAGGTCAGCAGAGGAGGTGGAGGAGGATGCTAGTGACGACGAGGTCAGGTTGCGCCTTCCTGGACAGAGACGTAGTACTGGAAGCACGTCAACAACTGCATCCTCAAACACAACTCTGCCTCTCACCACAAGTCGTGGTGGCTCTTCAGGTCGCATGGGTGCTAAGCCTTGCATAGCCTGGGTATTTTTTCAGATCGATAAAGATGACCCAACTCGTGTTATCTGTAACGTTTGTCAGCAAAAGCTGAGTAGAGGCCAAAAAATACATAGTTTTGAGTACTTCATGCATGAACCGGCACATGGACATGAAGCATAAGTTGCTGTGGGAAGCTCACTGTGCTACAATGCGGCCTAGCCGGCCGGGCCAACCACCGTCTACCACATCTTGTGCATCCGCGGCCTCTTCATCCTCTGTGACTGGGGGGACAGCAGTCACACCTGTTTTGGGACGCAGACCTGCCACCTCTTTACCCGCAACAGCCAGCGTGATTGACAGGTCATCATTTTCTTTGGAGGTGGTAACACCAGCTGGTGTTGAGCGCTGTCCGACATCGATAGCACCACCTTTGGATCAAGGCAACCTAACATGTCCGCCTGCATCTTCCTCACAGACCGGCAGTTTGCCGGGGACACCCTTATCAACCCCGTCTAAGCACAATAGCCAGCCCTCGGTCCCTCAGATGTGGACAAGTAAAAGACCATTTCATCCTAGCCATGAGAAAGCTAAGAGGTTGAATTTCAACATCTGCAAGCTCTTGGCTACAGAAATGCTGCCTTTCCGCCTGGTGGACACAGAGGATTTTCGAGACCTTATGTCCGTCGCAGTGCCCCAGTACCAGATGCCCAGTCGGCACTACTTCTCAAAGAAAGGTGTGCCTGCGCTCCACCAGCATGTCGCACACAACATCACCGCTTATTTGAGAAACTCTGTGTGTGACAGGGTGCATTTCACCACAGACACTTGGACGAGTAGGCATGGACAGGGGCGTTATATGTCGCTGACTGGGCACTGGGTAACTATGGTGACAGCAGGACAAGGGGCTGCTGTCCAAGTCTTGCCGTCCCCACGAGTTGTGCGTCAATCCTCTTTATGTCATTTTTCCTCCACTGCTTCTGCCTCCTCAACCTCCTCTCGGTCCTCCACCTGCACCCAAAGCCTGTCTGGTCATGCCACAAGCTTTCTAACTGCGCAAAAGGGATCCTGCACACCTCCTTACTATGCTGGCAGTAGGGCTCAACGTCATCAGGTGGTTTTTACTTTGAAATGTCTGGGAAATGTGAGTCACACAACTGAGGAGTTGTGGTCAGCTCTGGAGAACCAATTTCATGAATGGTTGTCTCCACTGAACCTGAAACCAGGGAAGGCCGTGTGCGACAATGCTGCAAACCTGGGTGCGGCCCTTCGCCGGGGCAATGTCACACACGTGCCTTATATGGCTCACGTGTTGAACCTGGTTGTCCAGCAATTTTTAGCCCACTATCCAGGACTAGATGGCCTTCTGCAGAGGGCACGGTTGCTGTGTGCTCACTTCCGCCGTTCGCATCCCGCAGCTCAGCGACTTACATCTCTACAGAAGTCGTTGGGCCTGCCACTTCACCGGCTAAAATGCGATGTGCCTACCTGGTGGAATTCAACTCTGCACATGTTGCAGCGACTGTGGCAGCACCGACAAGCCCTGGTGCAATACGTTCTGACCTATAGCCTGGGCCAACGAGATCCAGAGGTGGGGCAAATCACGCTGGAGGAGTGGTCTCAGATCTGGGACCTATGCACCCTTCTGCACAGTTTTGAAATGGCGACGAAGATGTTTAGTGCTGACGATGCCATTATCAGCATGACTATTCCGGTGATTTACATGCTGGAGCACATGTTAAACAGAATTCGGAGTCAGGTGGTGGCACAAGAGGAGGTGGAGGAAGTATAGGAGGAGGAGTTGTATGCGGAAGGGCTAACATCTGCAAGGTCCAGACGGTCGGCAGCACCAAGGCGGCAGGCATGTGAGGGTGGGGGAGATGGTTTTACCAGGGCGCATGGTAGCAGCCAAACTAGTGAGGAAGGTGCAGGAGCCCAGGAAGAAGTGGAGGACGAACTGATGGAAGACTCATCAGATGAGGGAGACCTTGATCACATTTCTGTTGTGCGAGGTTGGGGGGAGAGGACAGAGGAATGAAGCATGATTGTTACCTCGCCACCAACACAACAGGGACTTGGTGCTCCTGGATGCGCAACACACATGAGTGCCTTCTTGCTGCACTACCTGCAACATGACCCTCGAATTGTGAGAATTAGAAATAATCCTGACTACTGGGTTGCCACACTGTTAGATCCCCGGTACAAAAGTAAATTTGCAGAAATTATTCCTGCCATAGAAAGGGATGCACACATGCAGGAGTATCAGCAGAGACTGTTGCAGAATCTTACATGTGCTTTTCCACAAAACACCAGTGGTGCACGTAGTGAATCTCACAGTTCCAACTTGCCAACCGTGGGACCGTCGAGTGTTCAGCACTCAAACCGTAACAGAAACACAGTATCTGCTGGTAACATCAATTTTGCAGAATCATTTCACCACTTTTTTAGCCCATCCTTTGCAAGGCCACAGGAGACAAGAAGTCTGACACATAGTCAACGCCTAGAGACGATGGTACAGGAGTATCTCCAAGTAAACATTGAAGCCATGACTGTGTCACTGGACCCTTGCTCTTTTTGGGCTTCCAATCTGGATAAATGGCCGGAGCTCACCACTTACGCCTTGGAGATCTTGTCATGCCCCGCAGCCAGCGTTCTGTCTGAACGTGTGTTCAGCGCTGCTGGTGGTGTGCTGACAGATAAGCGCACGCGGCTCTCCACTGATAATGTAGACAGACTCATGTTCATAAAGATGAACAAATCATGGATCCGAAACGACTTTTCTACCCCTGTGTCATCCTGGGGAGAGTAAAAGCTTGATGATTGGTTAAAATCACCTCACCGACCGTTTTAAGCTTTCAAATTACTAATCATGTTTATCTGTATCTTGGCTGGAAAATAATTTGGGCTTTGTAGCAGTGTGCAGCACTGATTCTATTAGGCCATCTATACTAAGCTCCACCAGATTTAAAATTAATAATAATTTTTAGCTGCATCTAGCCCGGAAAATAATTTTGGGGCGCCTAGATGCGCAAGACACATGAGTGCCTTCTTGCTGCACTACCTGCAACATGACCCTCAGATTGTCAGAATTCGAAGTAATCATGACTACTGGGTTGCCACACTCTTAGATCCCCCACACTCTTCGATCAACCTTTTGATTTTAATAAAGAACAAAAAAATGGTCATTTTTGAAATTATAAGCATTAGCAGGTTATTAGAAACTGAAATCAAACAGTTTTCAACTCAAAACTTTATTCTAGGTGATGTTACATTTGCACATAGGACCCCTTGTTCGAAAGGAGCTTCTGAACTCTCTCGTCCATTGAATTTGTCAGGTTTTGGATGGTTTCTGCTTCAATTGTTTTGCATGAGGACAGAATACCCTCCCAGAGCTGTTGCTTAGATGTGAACTGCCTCCCGCCATCATAGACACTCCTTTTGATGATGCTCCAGAGGTTCTGAATGAGGTAGAGGTCAGGGGAGCATGGGGGTCACACCATAAGTTTGTCCTCTTTTATGCCCATATCAGCCAGAGATGCAGATGTGTTATGTGCAGCATGAGACGGTGCATTATCATGCATGAAAATGATCTTGCTGTGGAATACACGGTTCTTCTTCTTGAACCATGGCAGGAAGTGCTGTTTGAGAAACTCATTATGGAGTTCATCTTGACAATCTCTCTCACCATGATTCCAGCCCAAAACATTACTCCACCTCCACCTTGTTGGCGCTGTAGCCGTGTTTGCGTGGGGTGTCCATCAACCAGCCATCCTCCACTCCATCCATCTGGACCATCGAGCGTTGCACGGCACTCATCCGTGAACAAAACAGTTTTGAAGTCAGTCTTCATGTATTGTTTGGCCAACTGGAGCCGTTTCTGCTTGTGTGCAGTGGATAGAGGAGGTCGACAGGATGGCTTACGCACAGTTGCAAACCTCTGAAGGACCCTGCATCTTGTTGTTATGGGGACGTTGGAGGCACCACTAGCTTCAAAAACTTGTCTGCTGCTATGACAAGGCTTTTTTTGCCGCTGCTCTTTTAACCTGACTTAATTGCCTGTAGGAAAGAGTCCTCAATTTGCCCTTTTCAGCACGCACACGTGTGTACTGTGAATCAGCTACATACTTCCTGATTGCCAAGACACTTCATCCTGATCATCGCACAATGTTGATTGTAGTCATGCCTTGACCTAAACACTCCACAATTTGTTGCTTCTCAGCAGCCAACACATCCTTTTTCTTTCCCATTTTGGCAGAAAATGTAGGCTGCTTAATAATGTGGGACAGCCTTCTTAAATAGTCTTGCCTTTCATTGGACACAGCTGCCAAACTAATTAGCACAGGTGTCTGCAATTGCTTACAGTGATATAAAGAGCCCTGACACACATCACCATCAATGAGTTTAACTGACAAACAAACAAATTCTTCCCTTATCACTCCTAAACACTTTTTGCATAATAATTTGGAACACAGTGTACATGTGCTTTTCCAAAAAACACCAGTGGTTCACGTAGTGAATCTTACAGTTCTAACTTGCCAACCGTGGTCTGTATGGAGTTGTTCAATAAAGGGCCCAAAATTAAGATAACATAGACGGGAGAGGTTTCTATGAATAGGAATTCCTAAGTATTTGATACCCTGTGAGGGGCAGGCAAAGGGAAAGTTGGACTGGATGGAATCCTGTATGGATTTGGGGAGGCAGAGATCGAGGGCCTCAGACTTCGCTGCATTGATTTTAAAATTTGACCATGTAACAAAGGGATCTATTTCAGCCATAACAGCAGGGATGGATATATGTGATTGAGTGATATATACTAGGACATCATCAGCGAATAGAGAGCACTTGTACTCGGTGCCTCCCACCTCAATCCACCTAATATTGGGGTTATGGCGAATTGATGAGAGCAGGTGCTCCGTCACTAGGATGTATAAGAGAGGGGACAGAGGACATCCCTGCCTTGTCCCATTGGTGATTATGAAAGGTGATGAAAATGTTCTGACGTGCCCCCTGGGCCTTGGGACACCCGGAGCCGGACCCATTTTGGTGGATGCTGGTGGTTGTAGTCTCCGTGGCGGCGACCCGGTTCCGTGGCTCAGGGCGGTCAAACCAGTGGCGGAACTATTTATGTGGTTTTGATGTTTAAATGTCTGACTACGCCACCCGTGGATTGCGGTCAGAGTGAACCGCCGCTGCAGGGCAGACCGCTGAGGCTGGTGTTGTGGGTGCAGCAGAGCGTAGTATAACTCCCCACGGGAGGAGTATAGCCTCAGGGCAGTGTATGCGGAGGATGGGGGTGATGGTGCAGGGCGGCAGCAGTAACGACACGGAGTCAGTGATGCAGTCCAGGGCCTTTACTCACAGTTCTTATTATCCAGACCACTTCTGCAGGTAACGGCTGCCCACGTCGTACTGTGCTCACCAGGGGAGCGGCTCAGACAACTCCCAGATAACTTTGGAGCGCTTCACAGGACCCCCTTTGTATGTCCTTTGTCTGGCCTTTCTTACCAACGCTTCTGTCCGGCTGCCTCGGGCCTCCTCTTGGTAAACTTGGCGCCAGTTTCCCTGACCCTATGTGGTGCCTTCCTAGCGGGTGTAGCGAGGGGCTGCGCCACATAAAATGTCACAGCCTCCGGTTTCTAGCTGAGGGTCGTTTCCCACCTCCATTAGTTTCGGGGACCGGTCTCCCCCTTTGGCCTGACCCCTCCACGCAGGTGGATTCTGGCGTGCGGTGGCGACTCGCCCGTCCGCACCCCTGGGATCCCTTCATTCCTCGTTCCTGGAGCCTTCTCCGCTCCTCTTCCTTCTTTCTCCCTCTTCCAGGCCTTTGCCTCTGTTACTAGGCCCGCCTCCGGAGCAGAGCTCATGCAGAGCCCCTGCTCCCTGTCACTTATGCTCAGACTTCTCTGCACTGAACTAAGATGGTGCCCACCTTTTATACTCCCTTCTCAATGCACCCAGGAACTGCTTCCTCCCTGCTCCTGCACTACAGGGTTCCCCTTCCTCAGTGTTTCCTCCCCCCACTCCAGCCAGGGACAGGGACTGTCGTGCCCATCTCAGGGGCATATTGGTCGCCCTGCCCCACGGCAATGTGGTGTAATGCATGCAGGTGTCGGGGTCCTGATCCACACTCCATCCTTACCTGAGAGTGAGATATCACACCTCTGGGTGAGATGCAATACCTCTGTAGCAACCGAGCCCTCGGGGTTCTACAGTTCCATTAATCTTCAGCGTAGGTGACGTATTGCGATACAGGGCCGTGATTTTGGCTATAAAAGGGTCCCCTAGACCCCTACCTCAAGCTTTTTAAGAGAATAATATATGGCGTGCCAGGAGACTCTATGGAATGCTTTCTCAGCATCCAACGAGAGTATCTAATTACAAATTTTTAACTGCATCTAGCCCAGGAAATACTTTGTGCCTAGTAGCAGTGTCTGCTAGTCAGTGGATTATCCCAGCTGTTAAGCAAGCTACACCACCTGTAGTTTGGACACTTAATTTTTTCAAAGGAAATGCTTCGGGACCCCAGGATACTCAGTGAAGAGCATCAGGAGGCACCCCAAGGCATAGGGGCTGGGACTGGCTGTAGGACGCCTTGCGGTGGACCGCCGAGCTCGATCCTTATAAAAGCTTTTTAACTGCAGCAGCTTTAGTGGACGCTACTGGAGCTGGAATTACGCGGCTGCTGGCATGAGACTTGCCCTCCAATAGATCCTTGTAAAAGGATTTAAAGTGTATTCATTCAAATTAGAGAGACAATTTAAATTAAAAAGCTTAGACCTGCCTCCACCACAGGGGGGCTCGCTCGACCCACCAGCGGACAGGCACCAGTATTGGGAGAGGGGGGCTGGCCGTGAGGGTCCACTGCGTCTCTGGCACAAACCCGGCGACACGGAGGTGGCACGGGCAGGAATGGACTGGCCGTGTTGGCTTCTCACCTTTTGGATTTTAGAAGGGCATGACATGCCTATATCTGTGTCTCCCCCTCCTTTTACTCCTCCACCTCTTTTCTTTTCGCATGACTATATGTACTTGTCACTTTTCCATGTATTAGTTGTGTCTTCTGAGCAGTTTGTCAGCTTTTGGACACCTTTGAAGGTGTTTTCTATGTGTTTCTATGTGTTTTTGTTTGCCTGCCATTGGTTTTAATGGTGTTCGAAGGTGTTCGACGAACAGTTCGACGAACACAAGGGTGTTCGACGAACCGAACCGAACTCGAACACTACGGGGGTGGCTCAACACTAGATGTTATACCAGGATGGAGGACATTATATCACAATGATGATATTATACCAGTATGGGGGATATTATAGCAGCATGGGGGACATTATGCCAGAACTGGAGATACTGTAACGACCGGAACGCCGGTCAAATGTGTATAAGGAACACGGCGCTGCTATGAATGACTCCGACCTTTGTACAGTGGCAAATAACTTTCTTTTTCCTGGTCGCAAAAATGACAGGGTTAAACAATTCTACAAAATATGGGCCACAGCAGCCACTAACACAAAATACAAGTTATGCAGCCCGAGAGAGCCACATGCCAATCTCGCGGGGATGAGCCAATCTACCCCTGGGCTATGCCGCTCCCACTCTTATTCAGTACAGGGCCTACCCAGGACGTTACCGCGGACGTGGCACGTGGTCCTCCCAGGAATATAACCTTACACCCCCCTCCCACACTAATACAATGAGATCTGGGTACCCTTGTCTTCCCCTTAGAGAACACTCATATATATTTTACCAATGCGTTACCTATACAGTGTACAGTTTCTCTTCTTACAAGAGCAAAGAGAAATCTCTCAGACTTAATGCATATGCAAACAGTTAACAAACTAAACCTTTAACTAGACTCTGATCTCCGGCCACAGGGTTTGATCAGCTTCTCCTTCTCATCAAGCTCTCCAGCACATCCAGGTGTCAGCAGGAATTAGAATCAATGTCAGTCTCAAAGTGTAGTTCACAACAGGGCTCCTTTGTAGTATCCATGTGCACAGTCTTAGTATACCAGATCCTTCACAATCTCTGGATCAAGCCTGCTCAGTCCATCAGCAGTGATATACACCAGGCAGTTCTCAGCACTACTGGAATCACTAACTAGCTTTCCCTAACTGACTACACAGTTGGTGACCGGTCACATATCTCAGTTACTCACAGGGCACAGCTTCTCCTTGGACACACAGTATGGCCCCAGTCTGTATAAGCTCTCCAACAACAAAACAGCATTCAGACGCCTGTCGCCTTCTTTCTGGACTTCCTGGATCAGTGTTTTCCCGGGCTTTTTCTTTACATGTTTCTTGCTGACCCCTAATGGCCGGACTAAGTCATTGCAGGAGAAATTTACACTGTCATAAAAAATGAGCTCATTACCAGAAAGACATGTCAACATGTTACACTACTATACCAAGATGTGGGGCATTATACCAGCTTTTGGGACATTATAGCAGAATTGGGAGCATTACACCAGCATGGGGGATATTATACCAGGTTAGAGACATTATACCAAAATGGGGACATTATATCAGAATGGGAACACTATACCAGGATGGGGACATTAAACTAGAATGAAGGAAATTATGCCAGAATGGGGACATTACCAGACAGGGGCACAGGTGGGGGAAAATGTTATAGCATAAGGTCCAGCATGTGGGAGATTATTACAAAAAGGAGCCAGGATGGGAAACATTACTACATAGGGAGAGAACACATATATCTTTATAGGATCCAGAATGCTACAAGGGCCCATACATCTGACCAACATGCAGGTGGGGGCCTATTAGACTCTAGTTACTCCACTGGGTGGGACCAGATCATTTCCAGGACTCCTTGTTCTTTACATTGAAGATAATTCTTAATGACATTGGCTGTACGTTTGGGGTTGTTGTTCTGCTGAAGAAAACATTTGGATCCAATCAGACACCTCCCTGATGATATTGCATGATGGATAAGTATCTGCCTCTATATCTCAGCATTGAGGGAACCAATAATTCTGACCCAATTTCCACCTCCATTTGCTGAAATGCAGCCCCAAACTTACAGGACCCTCCACTGTGCTTATGCATCACTATTGCCCACAGACACTCATTATTGTACTGCTCTCCAGCCCTTCAGTGAACAAAATCTCTTCTGTAATAACAACATTTTTCATATTTTGACTCAACCGTCCAGAGCAAATCCTGCCAATTTTCTACAACCTGGTTCCTCTGTTTTAATGCATAGTTGAGTCACTTGGCCTTGTTTTTATGTGGAAGATATGGCTTTTGCGCCACAATACTGCTATGAAGACCACTTCTGGCCAGTCTTCTCTGAACAGTAGATGAGTGAAGCTGAGTCCCACTGGTTGCTGCCTGTTCTGAGCTGATGGCACTGCTGGACATCTTCCGCTTTTGAAGGAAAGTAACCATAATGTGTCATACATCTGCTGCACTAAGTTTCCTTGGCCGACCACTGCATCTACTGACCTCAACGTTGCACATTTTCTTGTGCTTCTTCATAAGTGCTTGAATGACACATCTTGAACCCTCAATCTGCTTTGAAATTTGTGCCTTAGAGACCTTGCTGATGTAGTATAACTTCCTTGTGTATTCTTGCTCAGTCTTGCCATGGTGTATGACCAGACACCTGACTGTATTATTACAAAATCCCTGACTTTGCGCAGGTGTACCTAGAAGAATTGATGCTGCTTTAAAGTGAAAAGTTCGTCACACCAAATATTGATTGGATCTAGATTTTTCGTTTGTTCATTCACTTGTATTTTGTTAATTGATTAAATAAATCATTAACATTTCTATTTTTGAAGCGTTCTTACTTTACAGCATTTTTTCTACACCTTTCTAAAAATTATTTTTATGTGATTGTGTCTTTTATTTGATCATTAATAATCTGATATATCTTTTGGTATTTTGTGTATAGTTGTTTTTTTGCTGTTGGGGTAAATTGTAGGATATTGATTTCAGAGGGGTTTCCTGATCCTTTGATTGTAGGAATGAGTGGTATATATGTGCTAATAAATTAGGTCAAAATGTAGGAAATTTAGGAAAAAACTGAACATCTCAGCAGTAATAACATGCTGATTGTGATGTCATGAAGATGACTTGAATTTCCACCAATCAGAGATCAGCATGTTTCAGGTCACCCAGATAGAACAGTCCATGAAACATGAGTCACGGCCACTGTGAGGTCATAATGCTGATTAGAATTTCCACCAGTCAGAAAACAGAACCGCCCAGAAGAACCACCCAGGAGGTATGAGTCATCGCCACTGTGAGGTCATAATGCTGACCAATCACAGAGCAGCCACACCCAGATTTTCCACCAATCAGAGAGCAGCCACACCCAGATTTTCCACCAATCAGAGATCAGCAGTGGGTATAAATAGCCGCTGCCGCCTGCCCGGCTTAGCCTTGCACTGGTTGGGTCTCTCTTTTTTTCTCTCTCTTGCTATCTCCCAGTATCTCTCCCTCCCCTCTCTCTTCTCTCTCTCTCTCTCTCTCTTTGACCCAACGGCCCTCTTAAGGGCTACCCCAAATGTGTAAACGATAGAACCAATATTTGTTTTGTTTGTTTGTTTTATGAGCCTGTGATTAACCCCTTCCCACTCTTTGCCATATATATATATATATATATATATATATATATATATATATACAGTACAGACCAAAAGTTTGGACACACCTTCTCATTTAAAGATTTTTCTGTATTTTCTTGACTATGAAAATTGTACATTCACACTGAAGGCATCAAAACTATGAATTAACACATGTGGAATTATATACTTAACCGAAAAGTGTGAAACAACTGAAAATATGTCTTATATTCCAGGTTCTTCAAAGTAGCCACCTTTTGCTTTGATGACTGCTTTGCACGCTCTCGGCATTCTCTTGATGGAAACTCCATTAATGGATTGTCTGGGATTAATAACACGAGCCCCTTCTTTAAGAAATAAAAGTCCCTAACCGGTCACAGGATAAATGTGGGATTTCAGGTCACCCATTTACTGCAATGTAGCTGGCAATGCCACCCAGCGGATCTAAGCAAGTCCCGGGGCCACAACAATATACAGCCAGTGCCCGAGTATAGGATGGAAGATTAAAAAAAAATCTTCAAAAATGTATTTAGTATGAGGCATACATCAAAAATACATGCAATGCTTTTCCTGACAACACTGAGTTTTATAATGTGGAAAAAAATGTTTAAAAAAACACCATGTGAACACACCCCTAGCTGCATTGTGACTGTATATATACATATATAAGCTGCACCTCCCCCACCATGTAAGCATTCTCAGTGTGTACTGACCAAAGCTGTCCACCAGGTGGCATCAGCAGGAAATTACAGCGATGAGACAAGCACTGCATGACAGCCCCGCCCCAATCTGCCCTATACCAGACATGCCCCCTACAAACGCCCCGCCTCCGCTGCCATGACAACCGAATTATTTAATGTCAGGAAGAGAGACCTTATATGAGCAGAGAAGAAGTGGCCGGAGCGCGGGGTCCGCACAGGTGACCGCCCCCTATAACACAGTGTATGTACTGCACGTCAGCTCTATGGCAGACTGTCACCTGTGCTGAATCCAGTACGTGTTACACTTATATCTGTACAGAGACAGAGAGGACGCAGCGCGGCCCTGTAGCCAGATATATATATATATATGTGCGTGTGTATATATACATTATATATATGTGTGTGTGTGTATATACAGTATATATATGTGTGTGTGTGTATATATACAGTATATATATATGTGTGTGTATATATACAGTATATATATATATATATGTGTGTGTGTATGTATACAGTATATATATATGTGTGTGTGTGTGTATATACAGTATATATATGTGTGTGTATATATACAGTATATATATATGTGTGTGTATGTATACAGTATATATATGTGTGTGTGTGTATATATACAGTATATATATATGTGTGTGTATATATACAGTATATATATATGTGTGTGTGTGTATATATACAGTATATATATATGTGTGTGTGTGTATATACAGTATATATATGTGTGTGTATATATACAGTATATATATATGTGTGTGTGTATGTATACAGTATATATATGTGTGTGTGTATATATACAGTATATATATGTGTGTGTGTGTATATATATGTGTGTGTATATGCTGTATTACTGTATATATGTGTGTGTGTGTATATATACAGTATATATATGTGTGTGTGTGTATATATATGTGTGTGTATATGCTGTATTACTGTATATATGTGTGTGTGTGTATATATACAATATATATATGTGTGTGTATATGCTGTATTACTGTATATATGTGTGTATATATACAGTATATATATGTGTGTGTGTGTATATATACAGTATATATATATGTGTGTGTATATATACAGTATATATGTGTTTGTGTACAGTACAGACCAAAAGTTTGGACACACCTTCTCATTTAAAGATTTTTCTGTATTTTCATGACTATGAAAATTGTACATTCACACTGAAGGCATCAAAACTATGAATTAACATATGTGGAATTATATACTTAACAAAAAAGTGTGAAACAACTGAAAATATGTCTTATATTCTAGGTTCTTCAAAGTAGCCACCTTTTGCTTTGATGACTGCTTTGCACACTCTTGGCATTCTCTTGATGAGCTTCAAGAGGTAGTCACCGGAAATGGTTTTCACTTCACAGGTGTGCCCTGTCAGGTTTAATAAGTGGGATTTCTTGCCTTATAAATGGGGTTGGGACCATCAGTTGTGTTATGCAGAAGTCTGGTGGATACACAGCTGATAGTCCTACTGAATAGACTGTTAGAATTTGTATTATGGCAAGAAAAATGCAGCTAAGTAAAGAAAAACGAGTGGCCATCATTACTTTAAGAAATGAAGGTCAGTCAGTCCGAAAAATTGGGAAAACTTTGAAAGTGTCCCCAAGTGCAGTTGCAAAAACCATCAAGTGCTACAAAGAAACTGGCTCTCATGAGGACCGCCCCAGGAAAGGAAGACCAAGAGTCACCTCAGCTTCTGAGGATAAGTTTATCCGAGTTACCAGGCTCAGAAATCGCAGGTTAACAGCAGCTCAGATTAGAGACCCGGTCAATGCCACACAGAGTTCTAGCAGCAGACACATCTCTACAACAACTGTTAAGAGGAGACTTTGTGCAGCAGGCCTTCATGGTAAAAATAGCTGCTAGGAAACCACTGCTAAGGACAGGCAACAAGCAGAAGAGACTTGTTTGGGAACACAAGGAATGGACATTAGACCAGTGGAAATCTGTGCTTTGGTCTGATGAGTCCAAATTTGAGATCTTTGGTTCCAACCACCGTGTCTTTGTGCGGCGCAGAAAAGGTGAACGGATGGACTCTACATATCTGGTTCCCACCGTGAAGCATGGAGGAGGAAGTGTGATGGTGTGGGGGTGCTTTGCTGGTGACACTGTTGGGGATTTATTCAAAATTGAAGGCATACTGAACCAGCATGGCTACCACAGCATCTTGCAGTGGCATGCTATTCCATCCGGTTTGCGTTTAGTTGGACCATCATTTATTTTTCAACAGGACAATGACCCCAAACACACCTCCAGGCTGTGTAAGGGCTATTTGACCAAGAAGGAGAGTGATGGGGTGCTACGCCAGATGACCTGGCCTCCACAGTCACCAAACCTGAACCCAATCGAGATGGTTTGGGGTGAGCTGGACCGCAGAGTGAAGGCAAAAGGGCTAACAAGTGCTAAGCATCTCTGGGAACTCCTTCAAGATTGTTGGAAGACCATTTCCGGTGACTACCTATTGAAGCTCATCAAGAGAATGCCAAGAGTGTGCAAAGCAGTCATCAAAGCAAAAGGTGGCTACTTTGAAGAACCTAGAATATAAGACATATTTTCAGTTGTTTCACACTTTTTTGTTAAGTATATAATTCCACATGTGTTAATTCATAGTTTTGATGCCTTCAGTGTGAATGTACAATTTTCAAAGTCATGAGAATACAGAAAAATCTTTAAATGAGAAGGTGTGTCCAAACTTTTGGTCTGTACTGTATATATACAGTATATATATGTGTGTGTGTATACAGTATATATGTGTGTGTGTATATATACAGTATATATATGTGTGTTTGTGTATATATACAGGATATATATGTGTGTGTATATACAGTATATATATGTGTATGTATATGCTGTATTACTGTGTGTGTGTGTGTATATATACAGTATATATGTGTGTGTATATACAGTATATATATATATGTGTATGTATATGCTGTATTACTGTATATATGTGTGTATGTGTATATATACAGTATATATATGTGTGTGTATATGCTGTATTACTATATATATGTACTAGGTATTGAACCCATTCTGCGCTCGGGTGGCGAGCATTTTTATTGGTATATGGTTTCCCATCCTGGTATTTGTGCTGCCCCCATCCTATTGTGGCATGCATGGCACCCCTCGCCCCATAATCCTGGTATGCATGGTCCCTTCACCCCCCCCAATCCTGGTATGCATGGCACCCCTCATTCCCCAATCCTGGTATACATGGCACCCCTCATTCCCCAATCCTGGTATGCATGGTCCCCTCACCCCCAATCCTGGTATGCATGGCACCCCTCATTCCCCAATCCTGGTATACATGGCACCCCTCATTCCCCAATCCTGGTATGCATGGTCCCCTCACCCCCAATCCTGGTATGCATGGCACCCCTCATTCCCCAATCCTGGTATGCATGGCACCCCTCACCCCCAATCCTGGTATGCATGGTCCCCTTACCCCCCAATTCTGGTATACATGGCACCCCTCACCCCCAGTCCTGGTATGCATGGTCCCCAAACCCCACAATTCTGGTATACATGGTACCCCTCACCCCCAATACTGGTATGCATGGCACCTCTCACCCCCAATCCTAGTATGCATGGCACCCCTCATCCCCAATCCTGTTATGCATGGTCCCCTCACCCCCAATCCTGTAATGCATGGTCCCCTTAACCCCCAATCCTGGTATGCGTGATACCCCTCACCCCCCAATCCTGGTATGTGTGGCACCCCTCACCCCCCAATCCTGGTATGTGTGGCACCCCTCACTGCCCAATCCTGGCATGCGTGATACCCCTCACCCCCCAATTCTGGTATGCGTGGTACCCCTCACTCCCCAATCCTGGTATGCGTGGTACCCCTCACCCCCAATCCTGGTATGTGTGGTACCCCTCACCCCCAATCCTGGTATGTGTGGTACCCCTCACCCCCAATCCTGGTATGTGTGGTACCCCTCACCCCCAATCCTTGTATGTGTGGTACCCCTCACCCCCCAGTCCTGGTATGTGTGGTACCCCTCACCCCCAATCCTGGTATGTGTGGTACCCCTCACCCCCCCAATCCTAATATATGCATGGTCCCCTCACCCCACAATCCTGTTATGTGCGGCCCCCTCATCCCTTACACACTACACACATACAAAAAAAATAAACAGTTATACTCACCTTTCTTCTCTGTACTCCAGCGCTGCTGCGTCCTGTTCTGCCGGAGGCCGGGGGAGGAGTGCGGCGCCGGAGCACCGCGCTGTCCGGCGCCATTTTGCTGAAGACACACTGCAAATGTGTCTTCAGTAAAATGGCGCCGGATAGCGCAATGAGCACGCGCTGGTCCGACGCCTTCATTCCGCCCCCGGTCTCCAGCGAAGAGAGGCGCCGAGGCAACGCTCCTCCCGGTCAGGTAAGTATGTAAGTATGGCGCCGGAAATCGCAGTATGCGTTCAGTGTCTACGCATCCCGCGATCTACGGCGCCATACACCTCCTCTTACCTGTAACGGCTGGATGCCTGCTTCTCTCTGGAGCCAGACTGCGCGTCACGCATGCGCAGTCTATCGAGGCTTCAGACAGAGACACGCGTCCCCGGTTATATTATAGATATGTGTGTGTATCTATGTATACTGTATATATGTGTATATATATGTATACTGTATGTGTGTATATATATGTATACTGTTTGTGGGTGTGTATATATTTATACTGTATGTGTGTGTATATATGTATACTGTATATGTGTATATATGTATACTGTATATGTGTGTGTATATATGTATACTGTATATGTGTGTATATATGTATACTGTATATGTGTGTATATATATGTATACTGTATATGTGTGTATATATGTATACTGTATATGTGTGTATATATATGTATACTGTATATGTGTGTATATATATGTATACTGTATATGTGTATATATATGTGACTCGCCCCCTGGGCCATGTTGTGTAGCGTTGCGCACGCGGGGAATACCCGGAGCCGGATCCGATAGGGGTAGTAGTCCTCGTGGCGGTGACCCGGTCCATGCCCAGGGTGTCAAACTAAGTGGCAGTTATTGGTATGATGGTATTAGTGTCCGACTACGCCACCCGTTGAATGCGGCTATGAAGCCGCCGCTGCAGGGCAGTCCGCTGAGGCCGGTGGTACGGATGTGCAGCGTGGATGGTATAACCCCCAACGGGAGGGGTATGGCCTCAGGGCAGAGGATGAGAATGATGTTGGGAGAGATGGTGTGTATGTCCCAGCACTGATGGTACCGGTGCGACAAGGAATCACTGAGACTTGCAATTGCAGTTTTCACAGCTTTACTCACAGTTCTTTATCAGGTCCCTTGTGAACAGTTAGGACCACCCGAGCCGTGCTGCGTCCACCAGGTGCGGGACTCGGCCAACTCCCAGGCAGTTCCAGAGCGTGGTCCTGAGCTCCCCTCTCTTCCTTCCTACTGGCCGTCCCCACCAGGGATCCACCTTTGTCCAGCTCCCTCGGGCCTTCTAGTGGTGAAACCTTTCCCGGTTTCCCTGACCCTATATGGTATGCCTTCCTGGTAGATATGGCGAGGGGTCGCGCCAAAACTTGTCCACGACCTCCGGTTCCTGGCTAAGGATAATTGGCCTCTACCAGTTTGGGATCCGGCACCCTGTTCTGCCAACCCTTCACCCGTTATTCCGTGGGATCTTAGGGTTCCCTCTTTTCCTGCGTCTCTGGGCCTTTCCTGGTGTTTCTGTTCCTTCTTCCTCTTACTTCTCTCTCTCTCTCTGCTTCAGGCCTCCACTCCAGGCCTGGCTCTGGAGCTGGGCCCAGACTGAGCCACAGCTCCCTGTCAGCCCTCTCTGGCTGAGCTCCTCTCTGAACAGACAGACCCTGATCTAAGATGGTGCCCACCTTATATACTCCCTCTGACACCCGAGCCCAGGTGACCAGCACCCAATGGGCTCCTACCTATGCCCAGAGTCCCTCCCCTGCCTGCTCCTACACCACTGGGATGTTCCCCCCCCCCCACTCCAGCCAGGGACAGAAGCTGTCGTACCTGCACATCTATCTGGTGGGAGTACCGTTGATCTGTCCCCCGGAAATGGGGTGAGTGTAGTGCATGCAGCTAACTGAGCCCAGTTCCACACTCCATCCTTACCCGGGAGTGGAATACCACACCTCTGGTCTGAGGTGCAATATCCCTGTAGCAGCCGAGTCCTCGGGGTGCTACATTCCCCCCTGGTAAACCACAGCACGTCCTCGGGCTGGAATAGAGCAAAAGCAAATTAAAACATACAAAAATTTTTAAAGTGTACACTCACATGTAAGACATATCAACTTTCAATCATCCCTTTATGGGAGGTACTTTTCTCTTTTAACGTTACAGGTATAAAACATTACGGAAACATTATCAGACTTTCTTCACATACTTATAAAATACCATTAACTCTTTTAGCATCATATAAAACTTTTTCATATAAAACATTCTTGACCAACACGTTCTTGATCTCTGGCCACCGTGCAACTTGTGACCAGGTAAAGTGCAACAGTCACTAGTTCCAAAGTAGAAAAGCAGTTCTTCTATAAAACCAGTAGGGGCGCTTTAAGAAGCGCAACTATTTACAGGGTGGCCGCTCTCAGTCCTCGGCCAGTGGGAATAGGGGAATGGCTGCTCACAGTCCTCAGCCTGGTACGGGATTAGGGGCACACAGGTAACAGTTCACATAATCACCAATTTTACGACAGTTCTTGTACCCCGACGGGTAACTATATACAGCTCTTTGTTCATGCTACTTCCCTTCAGTAGCTATGTCCTCTCCGTGCTCCCTCCTGAGGGTAATCTTCAGACCCGTCCGGGTCCTCTTGGCTTTCCTCATACTGCAACTCCTCCTCAGTTAGCCGGTGTACGTGAAGGGCGTACGGTCCCTTGGCACACTGATGCCGGGTGAAGGTGACCTCGTCACCTGAGTAGAGGTCGCGTCCTCGGTGTCCTTCTGGAAGGTGGCTCTCGACATCCCTGCGGGTGACAAAGACGTCGCCGGGGGTTCGGTGGTCCCGGATAAAGCCCCAGCCATTCTCTAGCTGGAATTTTATTACGGTCCCGGTGGCGCGGGGACCGTGGGCTGCACGGGGGTTTCGTCGGGCCCGGCGTTTCTGCTCCGTGCTTTGGACCTGCAGCTGTTCCTCGCGGATCCGCCTCTCTCGCCGTTCTCTCCCAAAGACCTCTAGCTGTTGATGGCAGCACTCCTCACGCCGGGCTGCGGCCGCCCGGGTCTCCTTGGTGAACCCCATGAGGTCCTCACCGGTCGGATCCCATGCAAATTGGGCGTCCTCCAACGGGAGCGGGACAATTTTGACGGGCGCCGGAGCCGGGATCAGAGGCTCGCACAGGGGCCATTCCTTCCGGAGTCGGGGGTTGACGTACTCCGGTGGCCACACGAAGGGCAGCCCGTCCGGGCTGGTATGTTGTGCAAACAGATCTGTGCCCAGGGGTGGCACTGTGGAGGTTGAGGGCGCCGTAGGGGCGGCAGCGCCCGGGGGTATTCGGCCTTGCGTCCAGGCCGGAGGCATCCTACCTGGGTCCAAGTATGGCAACTCCCGGGGGGAGGGCGCTGTGGGGGCCGCGGCGCCTGGAGGTACTCGGCCTTGCGACCAGGCCGATGGCACTGTGGAGGTAGAGGACGCCGTGGAGACTGCGGCGCCCGGAGGCACTCGGCCTTGCGACCAGGCCGGGGGCACCTCCTGTTTTGCCGCGCTCCGGGTCAGGGGGCGTGGCGCGGAAGGGGGCGTGACCGTGGCTCCAGCCGCTTGAGGCCTAGTTGGGAGCAGTGGCGGTGCGGCAACGGGCGCGGTGAGTGGGACTTCGGGCTCTGCGACGGGGAGCTGGGGCAGGCTTTCGGCTACTGGGCTCGGGGTGGTGACGTCCCCATTACCTGCTTCCATCCCTGCGGCTCCCTCCGCGGCGTCGTCTCCGGCCTTCGTCCCTCCTGCACCATCCTCAGGGGCAGACATGCTCCACGTTGCGGGTGGCGTCCTCTGCTGGCGGGTTCCAGCCTGCTGGGCCATCTCCCTTCTCCATTCGGCCAATGCTTCCTGCTGTACTCGGGCCATCTTCCGGGCCAAGGCCTCCAGCGCGGTCTGTGCACGCTCCCGATCTCTGGGGAGCCGTGCCAGGATCTCCACCAGGCCTTCTGGGGTGGCGGCCTGCAGCAGGCCCCGAACCACGGGGTCGGTACCGCTTGTCTCTTCCTCCATCCCCGGGTGCGATCTGTCCAGACTCCTCCAGGCCGCACCCATCTTCTCAACTTTGTTCTCTATCCGCCCCCATGGGGAGTGGTCCCGGGGCAACTTGGTGACTGTCAGTTTCAGGGGCAGCCCCCCCACGCTGATGGACATTTCTATCATTGCAGTCTCTGCTGGTGGGGGCGGTTCCCGCTTTTGGCGCCCTTCTGGGACCACGCCCACGATGGGAGGTGGTCTCTTGCCACCCTCTGGCACGCCCACAATGGCGTCCGCTCTGCCAGGGCGGGAAACTGTCCAAGATGGCGGGAATCGTCCACTGATGGCGGGAAACTCCGCAGATGGCGGGCAAAGGCTGCAGATGGCGGGCAAACGGCGGGAAACGACTCCGGATGGCGTCTGATGGCGGGAACCCTCTGGAATTGGCGGGAGACTCCTTTTTGAGGTAAATGTGAACTTTTCTTCAGGCACGCAGTACCCGGTGGTTGCGGGCACGTAATCCTGCCGACTACGCCAAAGTTGACTCGCCCCCTGGGCCATGTTGTGTAGCGTTGCGCACGCGGGGAATACCCGGAGCCGGATCCGATAGGGGTAGTAGTCCTCGTGGCGGTGACCCGGTCCGTGCCCAGGGTGTCAAACTAAGTGGCAGTTATTGGTATGATGGTATTAGTGTCCGACTACGCCACCCGTTGAATGCGGCTATGAAGCCGCCGCTGCAGGGCAGTCCGCTGAGGCCGGTGGTACGGATGTGCAGCGTGGATGGTATAACCCCCAACGGGAGGGGTATGGCCTCAGGGCAGAGGATGAGAATGATGTTGGGAGAGATGGTGTGTATGTCCCAGCACTGATGGTACCGGTGCGACAAGGAATCACTGAGACTTGAAATTGCAGTTTTCACAGCTTTACTCACAGTTCTTTATCAGGTCCCTTGTGCACAGTTAGGACCACCCGAGCCGTGCTGCGTCCACCAGGTGCGGGACTCGGCCAACTCCCAGGCAGTTCCAGAGCGTGGTCCTGAGCTCCCCTCTCTTCCTTCCTACTGGCCGTCCCCACCAGGGATCCACCTTTGTCCAGCTCCCTCGGGCCTTCTAGTGGTGAAACCTTTCCCGGTTTCCCTGACCCTATATGGTATGCCTTCCTGGTAGATATGGCGAGGGGTCGCGCCAAAACTTGTCCACGACCTCCGGTTCCTGGCTAAGGATAATTGGCCTCCACCAGTTTGGGATCCGGCACCCTGTTCTGCCAACCCTTCACCCGTTATTCCGTGGGATCTTAGGGTTCCCTCTTTTCCTGCGTCTCTGGGCCTTTCCTGGTGTTTCTGTTCCTTCTTCCTCTTACTTCTCTCTCTCTCTCTCTACCTTAGGTCTCCACTCTAGGCCTGGCTCTGGAGCTGGGCCCAGACTGAGCCACAGCTCCCTGTCAGCCCTCTCTGGCTGAGCTCCTCTCTGAACAGACAGACCCTGATCTAAGATGGTGCCCACCTTATATACTCCCTCTGACACCCGAGCCCAGGTGACCAGCACCCAATGGGCTCCTACCTATGCCCAGAGTCCCTCCCCTGTCTGCTCCTACACCACTGGGATGTTCCCCCCCCCCCCACTCCAGCCAGGGACAAAAGCTGTCGTACCTGCACATCTATCTGGTGGGAGTACCGTTGATCTGTCCCCCGGAAATGGGGTGAGTGTAGTGCATGCAGCTAACTGAGCCCAGTTCCACACTCCATCCTTACCCGGGAGTGGAATACCACACCTCTGGTCTGAGGTGCAATACCCCTGTAGCAGCCGAGTCCTCGGGGTGCTACATATGTATACTGTATATATGTGTATATATATGTGTATGGGTGTGTATATATTTATACTGTATATGTGTATATATATGTATACTGTATATGTGTGTGTATATATGTATACTGTATATGTATGTGTATATATATGTATACTGTATGTGGGTGTGTATATATATATGTATACTGTATATGTGTGTGTATATATATATGTATACTGTATATGTGTGTGTATATATATGTATACTGTATATATGGGTGTGTATATATGTATACTGTATATGGGTGTGTATATATGTATACTGTATGTGTGTGTATATATATGTATACTGTATATATATATATATATATATGTATACTGTATATGTGTGTATATATATATGTATACTGTATATATATATATATATATATGTATACTGTATATGTGTGTATATATGTATACTGTATATGTGTGTGTGTATATATATATATGTATACTGTATATATGTGTATATATATATGTATACTGTATATGGGTGTGTATATATATGTATACTGTATATGTGTGTATATGTATGTATACTGTATGTGTGTATATATATGTATACTGTATATGTGTGTATATATATGTATACTGTATATATGTATATATATATGTATACTGTATATGGGTGTGTGTATATATATGTATACTGTGTATGTGTGTATATGTATGTATACTGTATGTGTGTATATATATGTATACTGTATATGTGTATATATGTATACTGTATATGTGTGTATATGTATACTGTATATGTGTGTGTATATATATGTATACTGTATATATGTGTATATATATGTATACTGTATGTGTGTGTGTATATATATATATGTATACTGTATATGTGTATATATGTATACTGTATATATGTGTATATATATGTATACTGTATGTGTGTGTATATATATGTATACTGTATAAGTGTGTATATATGTATACTGTATATATGTGTGTATATATATGTATACTGTATACGTGTGTATATATATGTATATTGTATATGTGTGTATATATATGTATACTGTATATGTGTGTGTATATATATGTATACTGTATATGGGTGTATATTTGTATACTGTATATATGTGTATATATGTATACTGTATATATGTGTATATATATGTATACTGTATATGTGTGTATATATGTATACTGTATATGTGTGTGTATATATATGTATACTGTATATGTGTGTGTATATATATGTATACTGTATAAGTGTGTATATATGTATACTGTATATATGTGTGTATATATGTATACTGTATATGTGTGTATATATATGTATACTGTATATGTGTGTATATATGTATACTGAATGTGTGTATATATATGTATACTGTATGTGTGTGTATATATATGTATACTGTATGTGTGTATATATATATGTATACTGTATATGTGTGTGTATATATTTATACTGTATATGTGTGTGTATATATATGTATACTGTATAAGTGTATATATGTATACTGTATATATGTGTATATATATATGTATACTGTATATGTGTGTGTATATATATGTATACTGTATATGTGTGTGTATATATATGTATACTGTATAAGTGTGTATATATGTATACTGTATATATGTGTGTATATATGTATACTGTATATGTGTGTATATATATGTATACTGTATATGTGTGTGTATATATGTATACTGTATATGGGTGTGTATATATATGTATACTGTATATGTGTGTATATATACAGTACAGACCAAAAGTTTGGACACACCTTCTCATTTAAAGATTTTTCTGTATTTTCTTGACTATGAAAATTGTACATTCACATTGAAGGCATCAAAACTATGAATTAACACATGTGGAATTATATACTTAAAAAAAAAGTGTGAAACAACTGAAAATATGTCTTATATTTTAGGTTCTTCAAAGTAGCCACCTTTTTCTTTGATGACTGCTTTGCACACTCTTGGCATTCTCTTGATGAGCTTCAAGAGGTAGTCAACAGAAATGGCCTTCCAACAATCTTGAAGGAGTTCCCAGAGATGCTTAGCACTTGTTGGTCCTTTTGCCTTCACTCTGTGGTCCAGCTCACCCCAAACCATCTCGATTGGGTTCAGGTCTGGTGACTGTGGAGTCAAGGTCATCTGGCGTAGCACCCCATCACTCTCCTTCTTGGTCAAATAGCCCTTACACAGACTGGAGGTGTGTTAGGGGTCATTGTCCTGTTGAAAAATAAATGATGGTCCAACTAAATGCAAACCGGATGGAATAGCATGCTGCTGCAAGATGCTGTGGTAGCCATGCTGGTTCAGTATGCCTTCAATTTTGAATAAATCCCCAACAGTGTCACCAGCAAAGCACCCCCACACCATCACACCTCCTCCTCCATGCTTCACGGTGGGAACCAGGCATGTAGAGTCCATCCGTTCACCTTTTCTGCGTCGCACAAAGACACGGTGGCTGGAACCAAAGATCTCAAATTTGGACTCATCAGACCAAAGCACAGATTTCCACTGTTCTAATGTCCATTCCTTGCGTTCTTTAGCCCAAACAAGTCTCTTCTGCTTGTTGCCTGTCCTTAGCAGTGGTTTCCAAGCAGCTATTTTACCATGAAGGCCTGTTGCACAAAGTCTCCTCTTAACAGTTGTTGTAGAGATGTGTCTGCTGCTAGAACTCTGTGTAGCATTGACCTGGTCTCTAATCTGAGCTGCTGTTAACCTGCGATTTCTGAGGCTGGTGACTCTGATAAACTTATCCTCAGAAGCAGAGGTGACTCTTTGTCTTCCTTTCCTGGGGCGGTCCTCATGTGAGCCAGTTTCTTTGTAGCACTTGATGGTTTTTGCAACTGCACTTGGGGACACTTTCAAAGTTTGCCCAATTTTTCGGACTGACTGACCTTCATTTCTTAATGTAATGATGGCCACTCGTTTTTCTTTACTTAGCTGCTTTTTTCTTGCCATAATACAAATTCTAACAGTCTATTCAGTAGGACTATCAGCTGTGTATCCACCAGACTTCTGCACAACACAACTGATGGTCCCAACCCCATTTATAAGGCAAGAAATCCCACTTATTAAACCTGACAGGGCACACCTGTGAAGTGAAAACCATTTCCGATGACTACCTCTTGAAGCTCATCAAGAGAATGCCAAGAGTGTGCAAAGCAGTCATCAAAGCAAAAGGTGGCTACTTTGAAGAACCTAGAATATAAGACATATTTTCAGTTGTTTCACACTTTTTTGTTAAGTATATAATTCCACATGTGTTAAATCATAGTTTTGATGCCTTCAGTGAGAATGTACAATTTTCAAAGTCATGAAAGTACAGAAAAATCTTTAAATGAGGTGTGTCCAAACTTTTGGTCTGTACTGTATGTATACTGTATATATGTGTATATATATGAATACTGTATATGGGTGTGTATATATTTATGCTATATGTGTGTATATATATGTATACTGTATATATGTGTATATATATGAATACTGTATATGGGTGTGTATATATTTATACTGTATGTGTGTGTATATATGTATACTGTATATGTGTGTATATATGTATACTGTATATGTGTGTATATATATGTATACTGTATATGTGTGTATATATGTATACTGTATATGTGTGTATATATATGTATACTGTATGTGTGTGTATATATGTATACTGTATATGTGTGTATATATATGTATATTGTATATGTGTGTGTGTATATATATCTATACTGTATATGTGTGTATATATGTATACTGTATATGTGTGTATATATATGTATACTGTATGTGTGTGTATATATGTATACTGTATATGTGTGTATATATATGTATACTGTATAAATGTGTATATATATGTATACTGTATATGTGTGTGTATATATGTATACTGTATATGTGTGTATATATATGTACACTGTATATATATATATGTATACTGTATATGTGTGTGTATATATATGTATACTGTATATGGGTGTGTGTATATATATACTGTATAAGTGTGTATATATATATATGTATACTGTATATGTGTGTATATATGTATACTGTATATGTGTGTGTATATATATGTATACTGTATATGGGTGTGTATATATATATACTGTATAAGTGTGTATATATATATATGTATACTGTATATGTGTGTATATATGTATACTGTATATGGGTGTGTATATATATGTATACTGTATATGGGTGTGTATATATATGTATACTGTATATGTGTGTATATATATGTATACTGTATATATGTGTATATATATGAATACTGTATATGGGTGTGTATATATTTATGCTATATGTGTGTATATATATGTATACTGTATATATGTGTATATATATGTATACTGTATATGGGTGTGTATATATATGTATACTGTATATGTGTGTGTATATATATGTATACTGTATATGGGTGTGTATATATATGTATACTGTATATGTGTGTGTATATATATGTATGCTGTATATGTGTGTATATATATGTATACTGTATATGTGTGTATATATATGTATACTGTATATGTGTGTGTATATATATGTATACTGTATGTGTGTGTATATATATGTATACTGTATATGGGTGTGTATATATATGTATACTGTATGTGTGTGTATATATATGTATACTGTATATGTGTGTGTATATATATGTATACTGTATGTGTGTATATATATGTATACTGTATATGGGTGTGTATATATGTATACTGTATATATGTGTATATATATGAATACTGTATATGGGTGTGTATATATTTATGCTGTATGTGTGTATATATATGTATACTGTATATATGTGTGTATATATATGTATACTGTATATGTGTGTGTATATAGATATGTATACTGTATATGTATGTATATATATGTATACTGTATATGTGTGTGTGTATATATATGTATACTGTATATGTGTGTGTATATAGATATGTATACTGTATATGTATGTATATATATGTATACTGTATATGTGTGTGTATATATATGTATACTGTATATAAGTGTATATATATATGTATACTGTATATGTGTGTGTATATATATGTATACTGTATATAAGTGTATATATATGTATACGGTATATGTGTGTGTGTATATATATGTATACTGTATATGTGTGTGTGTATATACAGTGCAGACCAAAAGTTTGGACACACCTTCTCATTTAAAGATTTTTCTGTATTTTATTGACTATGAATATTGTACATTCACACTGAAGGCATCAAAACTATGAATTAACACATGTGGAATTATACACTTAACAAAAAAGTGTGAAACAACAGAAAATATGTCTTATATTCTAGGTTCTTCAAAGTAGCCACCTTTTGCTTTGATGTCTGCTTTGCACACTCTTGGCATTCTCTTGATGAGCTTCAAGAGGTAGTCACCAGAAATGGTCTTCCAACAATCTTGAAGGAGTTCCCAGAGATGCTTAGCTCTTGTTGGCCCTTTTGCCTTCACTCTGCGGTTCAGCTCACCCCAAACCATCTTGATTGGGTTCAGGTCTGGTGACTGTGGAGGCCAGGTCATCTGGCGTAGCACCCCATCACTCTTCTCCTTGGTCAAATAGCCCTTACACAGCCTGGAGGTGTGTTTGGGGTCATTGTCCTTTTGAAAAATAAATGATGGTCCAACTAAACGCAAACCGGATGGAATAGCATGCCACTGCAAGATGCTGTGGTAGCCATGCTGGTTCAGTATGCCTTCAATTTTGAATAAATCCCCAACAGTGTCACCAGCAAAGCACCCCCACACCATCACACTTCCTCCTCCATGCTTCACGGTGGGAACCAGGCATGTGGAGTCCATCCGTTCACCTTTTCTGCGTTGCACAAAGACACGGTGGTTGGAACCAAAGATCTCAAATTTGGACTCATCAGACCAAAGCACAGATTTCCACTGGTCTAATGTCCATTCCTTGTGTTCTTTAGCCCAAACAAGTCTCTTCTGCTTGTTGTCTGTCCTCAACAGTGGTTTCCTAGCAGCTATTTTACTATGAAGGCCTGCTGCACAAAGTCTCCTCTTAACAGTTGTTGTAGAGATGTGTCTGCTGCTAGAACTCTGTGTGGCATTGACCTGGTCTCTAATCTGAGCTGCTGTTAACCTGCGATTTCTGTGGCTGGTGACTCGGATAAACTTATCCTCAGAAGCAGAGGAGACTCTTGGTCTTCCTTTCCTGGGGCGGTTCTCATGTGAGCCAGTTTCTTTATAGCGCTTGATGGTTTTTGCAACTGCACTTGGGGACACTTTCAAAGTTTTCCCAATTTTTCAGACTGACTGACCTTCATTTCTTAAAGTAATGATGGCCACTCGTTTTTCTTTACTTAGCTGCTTTTTTCTTGCCATAATACTAATTCTAACAGTCTATTCAGTAGGACTATCAGCTGTGTATCCACCAGACTTCTACACAACACAACTGATGGTCCCTACCCCATTTATAAGGCAAGAAATCCCACTTATTAAACCTGACAGGGCACACCTGTGAAGTGAAAACCATTTCCGGTGACTACCTCTTGAAGCTCATCAAGAGAATGCCAAGAGTGTGCAAAGCAGTCATCAAAGCAAAAGGTGGCTACTTTGAAGAACCTGGAATATAAGACATATTTTCAGTTGTTTCACACTTTTCGGTTAAGTATATAATTCCACATGTGTTTAATTAATAGTTTTGATGCCTTCAGTGTGAATGTACAATTTTCATAGTCATGAAAATACAGAAAAATCTTTAAATGAGAAGGTGTGTCCAAACTTTTGGTCTGTACTGTATATGTATACTGTATATGTGTGTGTATATATATGTATACTGTGTATGTGTGTGTATATATATGTATACTGTATATGTGTGTATATATATATGTATACTGTATATATGTGTGTATATATGTATACTGTATATATGTGTGTATATATGTATACTGTATGTGTGTATATATATGTATATTGTATGTGTGTGTGTATATATATGTATACTGTATGTGTGTATATATATGTATACTGTATGTGGGTGTATATATATGCATACTGTATATGTGTGTGTATCTGTATACTGTATGTGTGTATATATATGTATACTGTATATGTGTGTGTATATATATGTATACTGTATATGACGCGCCCTGGGCCTATGTGATGTAGCGTTGCGCACGCAGGGACTACCCGGAGCCGGATCTGATATGGGTAGTAGTCTCGTGGCGGTGACCCGGTCCGTGCCCAGAGAGTCAGACTAAGTGGCGGTATATTAGCAGTAGATGTAGAACGACTACGCCACCCGTTGAATGCAGCTATGGAGCTGCCGCTGCAGGGCAAACCGCTGAGGCCAGTGGGAGGATGGTGCAGCGTGGATGGTATAACCCCCAACGGGAGGGGTATGGCCTCAGGGCAGCCGACGTGGATGATGGGGGTAGCAGGAATCACTCAGAGACGATACGGTGTAGTTCAGGGTCTTTACTGGTGACAAAGATAGACCCTCCCGGAGTACTGGCTAGCGGTCGGGGCCTGGTCAGTCCTTGAGCAGATGGGATCCCCCTTGGCCAGGCGGAGTTGTAGGCCTCCCCAACTAATTGTACTCTTCTGGCTACCTTGCTAGAGGCGGGTAAAGGTAGCCCACGTCCCTGAGTGTACCGTGTGGTGCTCACCTGTATGGTCGGTGACTCGGGGCCTTCTAGTAGCTTCCGCTCCACGACGGCGGTGCTGGTCCCAAACGTGTGACCGAGCCTTCGGGTTTCTGGGCCAGAGGACCTGAAATCCCCTGCCGGTCGGTTTCTGCTGCTGGGTAGGAGTTAGTCCCCACAGCCTCGGAATCCGGGTCCGGTAAGAAATCTTCAATCAGGGCGAGCTCTACAGCTTCCAGCCCTGATCTTCTCTTAGCACGACTCCCACAGAGCTCCTGATCTTTCTTTCCTATCACTGCTTCTCTTCTTCTCTCTACTCTTCTTTTCTCTTCTCACCCTGCCTCAGCCCCAGTTTTATATAGGGGAAGTTCTTCCCCTCCCAGGACTGGGCAGGAGGTGTGGCATGCATAGGATTCCTGACCAAGAGACCTCCCACCTGCTCTCAGACATAACATTGCTATTACTGTGGAGACCAGACCCCTGGGGTGCCACATTCCCCCCTAGTGAAATTTAGTACTCCGGGACTAAACATATTTTTGTAACATAACAAATTACAAACAGAAACAACGCAATAAAGAAAAACATTAGGATGGTCACGGCGTGTCCGCAACCGGGTGCAGTTTTTCAAGAAAACAAGGGTGTCCATTTCACCAAAAACAGGGAGACGTAACCAGGTAGGGGTCTGTCCTGCCCCGAGTCCTTAACAGTCTTTCAGTCCATCCTAGGTTACGCTCCAACTATATACACAAAGGATTCCCGGTAAATCCACCAAAGACTCCTATAAATAACGCCGGAGAGTTCCACTTGTTGCCGTCGCATCAGTGCCCGGATCTCTTTCTGGAGCACTCGCTGCTCGCCGGAGCTGGCGTTCTTGGCAACCTGCTGTAAAATGAAAATCACCTCTGCAAGACAATTTTCAATCACATTAGTTCCTAGAGTTATCTTTGGGTGACTCTCGCGCTTGTCAATGTCTACAATGATCAGTCCCTGTGCTGCAAGTTCGACTCTACCGATTTTCTTTAAATCCGATCTGTGGCACGGGCTGACCATTGCTGGCGATGATACTCAAGTCGTCGTCAGGGTAGCGGGTTATATCCGAGTCATTCCAGTACTGCTTGAAGAGCACGTACGGGATGGTGGTGACCTGTGACCCAGTGTCCAGTAGGGCACTCATAGGAATGCCATCCAGTACCACAGGCAAGACTGGACGTCCTCCCACATATTTGTCACGCCAGTTTGATGGGCCTGATGATCTTTTTCCTAGGGGTTGGCCCTCTACCCTAGGTTGTGCCAGTTTAAAGGACAGTACCTTGCCATATGTCCGGGTTGATTGCAGCGGCGGCAGATGGGTTGTCCGTCCTCGTTGTATCGGTCGCTGGGTCTTCCTCTGGCCGGTGGGGTCCTCCTTGGTCGGCGCCATGGGATGTCCTCCGGTCCGGATGCCAGCTGGATCTTCCCTGGAGTAGAAACCTGTAAAGACTGCACAGTTCGGGTTAGCGCAGCAACGCTTTTAGCTAGCTCTTGGACCTGATGGTGCAGGTCGGGAGCCGGGTCATTGTTCAAAGCCTGCGCATCAGCTCCCACAGGCCCTGCCGACAAGGGCGCCGCCTCTTGGTTGTAAGTGGTAGTGGGGCGTCTGTGGGTCACAACGCCACCTGGTGCCGGTTCTCGGAGCACCCGGATGGCTCTGTCCTTGAACTGTGCAAATCCCAGATGAGGGTCCTGTAAGGCCATTGCCTGCAACTGGGTTCGGTGGGCATTACAATATAAACCCTCTATAAATTGTTCAGTCAACAGCCGGTCCTCGTCTCCCACGCCGTCAGGGTCGGTCTGCTTAATGGCTCTCAGGGCCTCTTGTAGGTTTAGTGCATAGTCCCTTATACTCTCTTGTGCTCGCTGCTTGCACCCGTAGAATCTAAGCTTGATCTCTGCTGAGGTGCGGGTATCAAAGGTGTCCTTCAGCCGGGTTAGTATCCCTGCGACAGTCCTCCTCCCAGGTGGCCAGGACTTTACCTCCCTTTGGGCTGCCCCAGTTAATTGGGCCACCAGGATGCTCACTTTTTGCTCTTCTGTGAGGGGGTACACCTGGAAGAGGCTATCCAGCTTTTCTCTAAAGTCATGCAGAGTATGTGACCCCCCTGAGTACTGGGGTAGCCAGGCCGCTCCCGGGATATAGGGCATGGTGAAAGGCATGACTGCAGCAGCGGTGGCGCTGGCGGGGGTTGAGGCAGTGAAGCTCTCCTCCGTATCCGACATCTTCCTCCCCCCTAGTGGACCGTGGCCTACCTTGCGATGATCCTCTTCCGTAGGCCGCGGCTCCGCAGTGGATCGTCAGGGTTGAGGACCTTCCGTCGCGCTCCTGTGACGTCGGCGTCTGCTGGGCTCCTTCCAGGACCTTACGCAACGTCCGGACGTGAGGCGGGGCTTCAGTTCTCGCGCGCTTTCGGAGTCCACGCCCCTCTTCTTCCCGCGCGGCGTCTTCAAGATGGCGTCCAACGGCGGGAAAACTCCACGGATGGCGGGAAGAAGGCAGAAGATGGCGCCGGATGGCGGGAAAACTTCGCGGATGGCGGGAAGAAGGTAGAAGATGGCGCCGGATGGTGGGAATCTTCACCACTGGTAAGTTTGAACAGTCTTTTTCAGGCACGCAGTACCCGGTGGTTGCGGGCACGAAATCCTGCCGACTACGCCAAAAGTTGACGCGCCCTGGGCCTATGTGATGTAGCGTTGCGCACGCAGGGACTACCCGGAGCCGGATCTGATAGGGGTAGTAGTCTCGTGGCGGTGACCCGGTCCGTGCCCAGAGAGTCAGACTAAGTGGCGGTATATTAGCAGTAGATGTAGAACGACTACGCCACCCGTTGAATGCAGCTATGGAGCTGCCGCTGCAGGGCAAACCGCTGAGGCCGGTGGGAGGATGGTGCAGCGTGGATGGTATAACCCCCAACGGGAGGGGTATGGCCTCAGGGCAGCCGACGTGGATGATGGGGGTAGCAGGAATCACTCAGAGACGATACGGTGTAGTTCAGGGTCTTTACTGGTGACAAAGATAGACCCTCCCGGAGTACTGGCTAGCGGTCGGGGCCTGGTCAGTCCTTGAGCAGATGGGATCCCCCTTGGCCAGGCGGAGTTGTAGGCCTCCCCAACTAATTGTACTCTTCTGGCTACCTTGATAGAGGCGGGTAAAGGTAGCCCACGTCCCTGAGTGTACCGTGTGGTGCTCACCCGTATGGCCGGTGACTCGGGGCCTTCTAGTAGCTTCCGCTCCACGACGGCGGTGCTGGTCCCAAACGTGTGACCGAGCCTTCGGGTTTCTGGGCCAGAGGACCTGAAATCCCCTGCCGGTCGGTTTCTGCTGCTGGGTAGGAGTTAGTCCCCACAGCCTCGGACTCCGGGTCCGGTAAGAAATCTTCAATCAGGGCGAGCTCTACAGCTTCCAGCCCTGATCTCCTCTTAGCACGACTCCCACAGAGCTCCTGATCTTTCTTTCCTATCACTGCTTCTCTTCTTCTCTCTACTCTTCTTTTCTCTTCTCACCCTGCCTCAGCCCCAGCTTTATATAGGGGAAGTTCTTCCCCTCCCAGGACTGGGCAGGAGGTGTGGCATGCATAGGATTCCTGACCAAGAGACCTCCCACCTGCTCTCAGACATAACATTGCTATTACTGTGGAGACCAGACCCCTGGGGTGCCACATATATATGTGTACATATATGTATACTGTATATGTGTGTGTATATGTATACTGTATATGTGTGTATATATATATGTATACTGTATATGTGTGTGTATATATATGTATACTGTATATGTGTGTGTATATATGTATACTGTATATGTGTGTATATATGTATACTGTATATGTGTATATATATATGTATACTGTATATGTGTGTATATATATGTATACTGTATATGTGTGTGTATATTTCTGTATACTGTATATGTGTATATATTTATGCTGTATATATGTGTGTATATATGTATACTGTATGTGTGTATATATATGTATACTGTATATGTGTGTATATATATGTATACTGTATATGTGTGTGTATATGTATACTGTATATGTGTGTATATATGTATACTGTATATGTGTGTATATATATCTATACTGTATATGTGTGTATATATATGTATAGTGTATATGTGTGTGTATATTTCTGTATACTGTATATGTGTATATATTTATGCTGTATATATGTGTGTGTATATATATGTATACTGTATATGGGTGTGTATATATGTATACTGTATGTGTGTATATATATGTATACTGTATATGTGTGTGTATATGTATACTGTATATGTGTATATATATATATGTATACTGTATATGTGTGTGTATATATATGTATACTGTATGTGTGTATATATATGTATACTGTATATGTGTGTATATATGTATACTGTATATGTGTGTATATATGTATACCGTATATGTGTATATATGTATACTGTATATGTGTGTATATATCTATACTGTATATGTGTGTATATATGTATACTGTATATATGTGTGTATATATATGTATACTGTATATATGTGTATATATGTATACTGTATATGTGTGTATATATATGTATACTGTATGTGTGTATATATATGTATACTGTATATGTGTGTATATATATGTATACTGTATATGTGTATATATATGTATACTGTAAATGGGTGTGTATATATTTATGCTGTATGTGTGTATATATATGTATACTGTGTGTGTATATATATGTATACTGTATATGTGTATATATATGTATACTGTATATGTGTGTATATATGTATACTGTATATATATGTATACTGTATATGTGTGTGTATATATGTATACTGTATGTGTGTATATATATTTATACTGTATATAAGTGTATATATATGTATACTGTATATGTGTGTGTATATATATGTATACTGTATATGTGTATATATATGTATACTGTATATGTGTGTGTATATATGTATACTGTATATATGTGTGTATATATGTATACTGTATATATGTGTATATATATGTATATGGGTGTGTATATATTTATACTGTATGTGTGTGTATATATATGTATACTGTATATGTGTATATATATGTATACTGTATATGGGTGTATATATATATGTATAGTGTATATGTGTGTGTGTATATATGTATACTGTATATATGTGTATATATATATATTTATACTGTATATGTGTATAGATGTATACTGTATATGTGTGTGTATATATATGTATACTGTATATGTGTATATATGTATACTGTATATGTGTGTGTATATATGTATACTGTATATGTGTATATATATATGTATACTGTATATGTATGTATATATATGTATACTGTATATGTGTGTATATATATATGTATACTGTATGTGTGTATATACATGTATACTGTATATGTGTGTATAGATATGTATACTGTATATGTGTGTGTATATATATGTATACTGTATATGTGTGTGTATATATATATATGTATACTGTATATGTGTGTGTATATATATGTATAGTGTATATGTGTGTATATATGTATACTGTATATGTGTGTGTATATATGTATACTGTATATGTGTGTATATATATGTATACTGTATATGTGTGTGTATATATATGTATACTGTATATGTGTGTATATATATGTATACTGTATATGTGTGTGTATATATGTATACTGTATGTGTATATATATATATATGTATACTGTATGTGTGTGTATATATATGTATACTGTATATGTGTATATATGTATACTGTATATGGGTGTGTATATATATGTATACTGTATGTGTGTGTGTATATATATGTATACTGTATATGGGTGTGTATATATTTATACTGTATATGTGTATATATGTATACTGTATATGTGTGTGTATATATATGTATACTGTATATGTGTGAGTATATATATATGTATACTGTATATGTTACATAGTTACATAGTTAGTAAAGCCGAATAAAGACTTGCGTCCATCAAGTTCGACCTGTTAGTTCTGTAATTGCTAAAGTTGATCCAGAGGAGGGCAAAAACCCCAAATGATGTGTGTGTGTGTGTGTGTATGTGTATATATATGTATACTGTATGTGTATATATATGTATACTGTATATGTGTGTATATATATGTATACTGTATATGTGTATATATGTATACTGTATATGTGTGTATATATATGTATACTGTATATGTGCGTGTATATATGTATAGTGTATATGTGTGTGTATATACAGTACAGACCAAAAGTTTGGACACACCTTCTCATTTAAAGATTTTTCTGTATTTTCATGACTTTGAAAATTGGACATTCACACTGAAGGCATCAAAACTATGAATTAACACATGTGGAATTATATACTTAACAAAAAAGTGTGAAACAACTGAAAATATGTCTTATATTCTAGGTTCTTCAAAGTAGCCACCTTTTGCTTTGATGACTGCTTTGCACACTCTTGGCATTCTCTTGATGAGCTTCAAGAGGTAGTCACCAGAAATGGTCTTCCAACAATCTCTGCGGTCCAGCTCAACCCAAACCATCTCGATTGGGTTCAGGTCTGGTGACTGTGGAGGCCAGGTCATCTGGCGTAGCACCCCATCACTCTCATTCTTGGTCAAAAAGCCCTTACACAGCCTGGAGGTGTGCTTGGGGTCATTGTCCAGTTGAAAAATAAATGAAGGTCCAACTAAACGCAAACCGGAAGGAATGGAATGCCGCTGCAAGATGCTGTGGTAGCCATGCTGGTTCAGTATGCCTTCAATTTTGAATAAATCCCCAACAGTGTCACCAGCAAAGCACCCCCACACCATGACATCTCCTCCTCCATGCTTCATGGTGGGAACCAGGCATGTAGAGTCCATCCGTTCACCTTTTCTGCGTCGCACAAAGACACGGTGGTTGGAACCAAGGATCTCAAATTTGGACTCATCATACCAAAGCACAGATTTCCACTGGTCTTATGTCCATTCCTTGTGTTCTTTAGCCCAAACAAGTCTCTTCTGCTTGTTGCCTGTCCTTAGCATTGGTTTCCTAGCAGCTATTTTACCATGAAGGCCAGCTGCACAAAGTCTCCTGTTAACATTTGTTGTAGAGATGTGTCTGTTGCTAGAACTCTGTGTGGCATTGACCTGGTCTCTAATCTGAGCTGCTGTTAACCTGCGATTTCTGAGGCTGGTGACTCGGATAAACTTATCCTCAGAAGCAGAGGTGACTCTTGGTCTTCCTTTCCTGGGGCGTTCCTCATGTGAGCCAGATTCCTTGTAGCGCTTGATGGTTTTTGCAACTGCACTTGAGGACACATTCAATGTTTACCCAATTTTTCTGACTGACTGACCTTCATTTCTTTAAGTAATGATGGCCACTCTTTTTTCTTTACTTAGCTGCTTTTTTCTTGCCATAATACAAATTCTAACAGTCTATTCAGTAGGACTATCAGCTGTGTATCCACCTGACTTGTGCACAACACAACTGATGGTCCCAACCCCATTTATAAGGCAAGAAATCCCGCTTATTAAACCTGACAGGGCACACCTGTGAAGTGAAAACCATTTCCGGTGACTACCTCTTGAAGCTCATCAAGAGAATGCCAAGAGTGTGCAAAGCAGTCATCAAAGCAAAAGGTGGCTACTTTGAAGAACCTAGAATATAAGACATATTTTCAGTTGTTTCACACTTTTCTGTTAAGTATATAATTCCACATGTGTTAATTCGTAGTTTTGATGCCTTCAGTGTGAATGTACAATTTTCAAAGTCCTGAAAATACAGAAAAATCTTTAAATGAGAAGGTGTGTCCAAACTTTTGGTCTGTACTGTATGTATACTGTATATGTGTGTATATATATGTATACTGTATATGTGTGTGTATATATATGTATACTGTATATGTGTATATATGTATACTGTATATGTGTGTATATATATGTATACTGTATATGTGTGTATATATGTATAGTGTATATGTGTGTGTGTATATATGTATACTGTATATGTGTGTATATATATGTATACTGTATATGTGTGTGTATATATATGTATACTGTATATATGTGTATATATGTATACTGTATATGTGTGTGTATATATATATGTATACTGTATATGTGTATATATATATGTATACTGTATGTGTGTGTATATATTTATACTGTATGTGTGTATATATATATGTATACTGTATGTGTGTGTGTATATGTATACTGTATAAGTGTGTATATATGTATACTGTATATATGTGTGTATATATGTATACTGTATATGGATGTGTATATATATGTATACTGTATGTGTGTGTATATATGTATACTGTATAAGTGTATATATATGTATACTGTATATGTGTGTGTATATATATGTATACTGTATGTGTGTATATGTATGTATACTGTATATGGGTGTGTATATATATGTATACTGTATGTGTGTATATGTATGTATACTGTATATGGGTGTGTATATATATGTATACTGTATGTGTGTATATGTATGTATACTGTATATGGGTGTGTATATATATGTATACTGTATGTGTGTGTATATATGTATACTGTATAAGTGTGTATATATGTATACTGTATATATGTGTGTATATATGTATACTGTATATGGATGTGTATATATATGTATACTGTATGTGTGTGTATATATGTATACTGTATAAGTGTATATATATGTATACTGTATATGTGTGTGTATATATATGTATACTGTATGTGTGTATATGTATGTATACTGTATATGGGTGTGTATATATATGTATACTGTATATGTGTGTGTGTATATATATGTATACTGTATATGTGTGTGTATATATATGTATACTGTATGTGTGTATATGTATGTATACTGTATATGGGTGTGTATATATTTATACTGTATGTGTGTGTATATATGTATACTGTATATGGGTGTGTATATATATGTATACTGTATGGGTGTGTATATATGTATACTGTATATGTGTGTGTATATATATGTATACTGTATATGTGTGTATATTTATGTATACTGTATATATGTGTGTATATATATGTATACTGTATATATGTGTATATATATATGTATACTGTATTTGTGTGTGTATATATAGTACAGACCAAAAGTTTGGACACACCTCATTTAACGATTTTTCTGTATTTTCATGACTATGAAAATTGTACATTCACACTGAAGGCATCAAAACTATGAATTAACACATGTGGAATTATATACTTAACAAAAAAGTGTGAAACAACTGAAAATATGTCTTATATTCTAGGTTCTTCAAAGTAGCCACCTTTTGCTTTGATGACTGCTTTGCACACTCTTGGCATTCTCTTGATGAGCTTCAAGAGGTAGTCACCGGAAATGGTTTTCACTTCACAGGTGTGCCCTGTCAGGTTTAATAAGTGGGATTTCTTGCCTTATAAATGGGGTTGGGACCATCAGTTGAGTTGTGCAGAAGTCTGGTGGATACACAGCTGATAGTCCTACTGAATAGACTGTTAGAATTTGTATTATGGCAAGATAGAAGCAGCTAAGTGTAGAAAAACGAGTGGCCATCATTACTTTAAGAAATGAAGGTCAGTCAGTGCAAAAAATTGGGCAAATTTTGAAAGTGTCCCCAAGTGCAGTTGCAAAAACCATCAAGCGCTACAAAGAAACTGGCTCACATGAGGACCGCCCCAGGAAAGGAAGACCAAGAGTCACCTCTGCTTCTGAGGATAAGTTTATCCGAGTCACCAGCCTCAGAAATCGCAAGTTAACAGCAGCTCAGATTAGAGACCAGGTCAATGCCACACAGAGTTCTAGCAGCAGACACATCTCTACAACAACTGTTAAGAGGAGACTTTGTGCAGCAGGCCTTCATGGTAATATAGCTGCTAGGAAACCACTGCTAAGGACAGGCAACAAGCAGAAGAGACTGTTTGGGCTAAAGAACACAAGGAATGGACAGTAGACCAGTGGAAATCTGTGCTTTGGTCCAAATTTGAGATCTTTGGTTCCAACCACCATGTCTTTGTGCGACGCAGAAAAGGTGTATGGATGGACTCTACATGCCTGGTTCCCACCGTGAAGCATGGAGGAGGAGGTGTGATGGTGTGGGGGTGCTTTGCTGGTGACACTGTTGGGGATTTATTCAAAATTGAAGGCATACTGAACCAGCATGGCTACCACAGCATCTTGCAGCGGCATGCTATTCCATCCGGTTTGCGTTTAGTTGGACCATCATTTATTTTTCAACAGGACAATGACCCCAAACACACCTCCAGGCTGTGTAAGGGCTATTTGACCAAGAAGGAGAGTGATGGGGTGCTACGCCAGATGACCTGGCCTCTACAGTCACCAGACCTGAACCCAATCGAGATGGTTTGGGGTGAGCTGGACCGCAGAGTGAAGGCAAAAGGGCCAACAAGTGCTAAGCATCTCTGGGAACTCCTTCAAGATTGTTAGAAGACCATTTCCGGTGACTACCTCTTGAAGCTCATCAAGAGAATGCCAAGAGTATGCAAAGCAGTCATCAAAGCAAAAGGTGGCTACTTTGAAGAACCTAGAATATAAGACATATTTTCAGTTGTTTCACACTTTTTTGTTAAGTATATAATTCCACATGTGTTAATTCATAGTTTTGATGCCTTCAGTGTGAATGTACAATTTTCAAAGTCATGAAAATACAGAAAAATCTTTAAATGAGAAGGTGTGTCCAAACTTTTGGTCTGTACTGTATATGTATACTGTATATGTGTATATATGTATACTGTATATGTGTGTATATATATGTATACTGTATATATGTGTGTATATATATATGTATACTGTATATATGTGTATATATATATGTATACTATATTTGTGTGTGTATATATATGTATACTGTATATATGTGTATATATATGTATACTGTATATGTGTGTGTATATATGTATACTGTATATGTGTGTATGTATGTATACTGTATATGTGTGTGTATATATGTGTACTGTATATGTGTGTGTATATATGTATACTGTATATGTGTGTGTATATATGTATACTGTATGGGTGTGTATATATGTATACTGTATATGTGTGTGTATATATATGTATACTGTATATATGTGTATATATATGTATACTGTATATGTGTGTATATATGTATACTGTATATGTGTGTGTATATATATGTATACTGTATATGTGTATATATATGTATACTGTATATGGGTGTGTATATATTTATACTGTATGTGTGTGTATATATATGTATATTGTATATGTGTATATATGTATACCGTATATGGGTGTGTATATATTCATACTGTATATGTGTATATATGTATACTGTATATGTGTGTGTATATATATGTATACTGTATATGGGTGTGTATATATATGTATACTGTATATGTGTGTGTGTATATATGTATACTGTATGTGTGTGTATATATGTATACTGTATATGTGTGTGTATATATATGTATACTGTATATGTGTGTATATATATATGTATACTGTATGTGTGTATATATATGTATACTGTATATGTGTGTGTATATATATGTATACTGTATATGTGTGTGTATATATGTATACTGTATATATGTGTATATATATGTATATGGGTGTGTATATATTTATACTGTATATATGTGTATATATATATCTATACTGTATATGTGTGTGTGTATATATGTATACTGTATATATGTGTATATATATATGTATACTGTATATGGGTGTGTATATATTTATACTGTATGTGTGTATATATATATGTATACTGTATGTATATATATATATGTATACTGCATATGGGTGTGTATATATTTATACTGTATGTGTGTATATATATGTATACTGTATATGTGTATATATATGTATACTGTATATGTGTGTGTATATATATGTATACTGTATGTGGGTGTGTATATATATGTATACTGTATATGTGTGTATATATATGTATACTGTATATGTGTGTGTATATATGTATACTGTATATGTGTGTGTATATATATGTATACTGTATATGTGTGTATATATATGTATACTGTATATATGTGTGTATATATATGTATACTGTATATATGTGTGTATATATATGTATACTGTATGTGTGTATATATATATATGTATACTGTATATGGGTGTATATATATGTATACTGTATATGTGTGTGTATATATATATATGTATACTGTATATGGGTGTATATATATGTATACTGTATATGTGTGTATATATGTATACTGTATATATGTGTATATATATGTATACTGTATATGGGTGTGTATATATATGTATACTGTATATGTGTGTGTATATATGTATACTGTATATATGTGTGTATATATATGTATACTGTATATATGTGTGTATATATATGTATACTGTATGTGTGTATATATATATATATGTATACTGTATATGGGTGTATATATATGTATACTGTATATGTGTGTATATATGTATACTGTATATGTGTGTGTATATATATGTATACTGTATATGTGTGTGTATATATATGTATACTGTATATATGTGTATATATATATATATGTATACTGTATATATGTGTGTATATACAGTACAGACCAAAAGTTTGGACACACCTTCTCATTTAATGATTTTTCTGTATTTTCATGACTATGAAAATTGTACATTCACACTGAAGGCATCAAAACTATGAATTAACACATGTGGAATTATATACTTAACAAAAAAGTGAGAAACAACTGAAAATATGTTTTATATTCTAGGTTCTTCAAAGTAGCCACCTTTTGCTTTGATGACTGCTTTGCACACTCTTGGCATTCTCTTGATGAGCTTCAAGAGGTAGTCACCAGAAATGGTTTTCACTTCACAGGTGTGCCCTGTCCGTTTTAATAAGTGGGATTTCTTGCCTTATAAGTGGGGTTGGGACCATCATTTATGTTGTGCTGAAGTCAGGTGAATACACAGCTGATAGTCCTACTGAATAGACTGTTAGAATTTGAATTATGGCAAGAGAAAAACAACTAAGTAAAGAAAAATGAGTGGCCATCATTACTTTAAGAAATGAAGGTCAGTCAGACCGAAAAATTGGGAAAACTTTGAAAGTGTCCCCAAGTGCAGTTGCAAAAACCATCAAGCGCTACAAAGAAACTGGCTCACATGAGGACCGCCCCACGAAAGGTAGACCAAGAGTCACCTCTGCTTCTGAGGATAAGTTTATCTGAGTCACCAGCCTCAGAAATCGCAGGTTAACAGCAACTCAGATTAGAGACCAGGTCAATGCCACACAGAGTTCTATCAGCAGACACATCTCTACAACAACTGTTAAGAGGAGACTTTGTGCAGCAGGCCTTCATGGTAAAATAGCTTCTAGGAAACCACTGCCAAGGACAGGCAACAAGCAGAAGAGACTTGTTTGGGCTAAAGAACACAAGGAATGGACATTAGACCAGTGGAAATCTGTGCTTTGGTCTGATGAGTCCAAATTTGAGATCTTTGATTCCAACCACCGTGTCTTTGTGCGACGCAGAAAAGTTGAACGAATGGACTCTACATGCTTGGTTCCACCATGAAGCATGGAGGAGGAGGTGTGATGGTGTGGGGGTGCTTTGCTGGTGACACTGTTGGGGATTTATTCAAAATTGAAAGCATGCTGAACCAGCATGGCTACCACAGCATCTTGCAGCGGCATGCTATTCCATCCGGTTTGCATTTAGTTGGACCATCATTTATTTTTCATCAGGACAATGACCCCCAAACACACCTTCAGGCTGTGTAAGGGCTTTTTGACCAAGAAGGAGAGTGATGGGGTGCTACGCCAGATGACCTGGTCTCCACAGTCACCAGACCCGAACCTTGGGGGTGAGCTGGACCAAAGAGTGAAGGCAAAAGGGCCAACAAGTGCTAAGCATCTCTGGGAACTCCTTCAAGATTGTTGGAAGACCATTTCTGGTGACTACCTCTTGAAGCTCACCAAGAGAATGCCAAGAGTGTGCAAAGCAGTCATCAAAGCAAAATGTGGCTACTATGAAGAACCTAGAATATAAGACATATTTTCAGTTGTTTCACACTTTTTTGTTAAGTATATAATTCCACATGTGTTAATTCATAGTTTTGATGCCTTCAGTGTGAATGTACAATATTCATAGTCATGAAAATACAGAAAAATCTTAAAATGAGAAGGTGTGTCCAAACTTTTGGTCTGTACTGTATATGTATACTGTATATGGGTGTGTATATATGTATACTGTATATGGGTGTGTATATATTTATACTGTATGTGTGTGTATATATATGTATACTGTATATGTGTATATATGTATACCGTATATGGGTGTGTATATATTTATACTGTATGTGTGTATATATAGTATATGTATACTGTATGTATGTGTATATATATGTATACTGTATATGGGTGTGTATATATTTATACTGTATATGTGTATATATGTATACTGTATATGTGTGTGTATATACTGTATATGTGTGTATATATATGTATACTGTATATATGTGTGTATATATATGTATACTGTATATGTGTGTGTATATATATGTATACTGTATATGTGTGTGTATATATATGTATGCTGTATGTGTGTATATATATGTATACTGTATATATGTGTATATATATATGTATACTGTATATGGGTGTATATATATGTATACTGTATAAGTGTATATGTATAGTGTATATGTGTATATATGTATTCTTTATATATGTGTATATATATGTTTGCTGTATATGTGTGTATATATATATGTATACTGTATGTGTGTATATATATGTATACTGTATATGGGTGTGTATATACAGTACAGACCAAAGTTTGGACACACCTTCTCATTTAAAGATTTTTCTTTATTTTCATGACTATGAAAATTGTACATTCACACTGAAGGCATCAAAACTATGAATTAACACATGTGGAATTATATACTTAGCAAAAAAGTGTGAAACAACTGAAAATATCTCTTATATTCTAGGTTCTACAAAGTAGCCACCTTTTGCTTTGATGACTGCTTTGCACACTCTTGGCATTCTTTTGATGAGCTTCAAGAGGTAGTCACCAGAAATGGTTTTCACTTCACAGGTGTGCCCTGTCAGGTTTAATAAGTGGGATTTCTTGCCTTATAAATGGGGTTGGGACCATTAGTTGTGTTGTGCAGAAGTCAGGTGGATACACAGCTGATAGTCCTACTGAATAGACTGTTAGAATTTGTATTATGGCAAGAAAAAAAGCAGCTAAGTAAAGAAAAACGAGTGGCCATCATTACTTTAAGAAATGAAGGTCAGTCAGTCCGAAAAATTGGGAAAACTTTGAAAGTGTCCCCAAGTGCAGTTGCAAAAACCATCAAGCGCTACAAAGAAACTGGCTCACATGAGGACCGCCCCAGGAAAGGAAGACCAAGAGTCACCTCTGCTTCTGAGGATAAGTTTATCCGAGTCACCAGCCTCAGAAATCGCAGGTTAACAGCAGCTCAGATTAGAGACCAGGTCAATGCCACACAGAGTTCTAGCAGAGACACATCTCTACAACAACTGTTAAGAGGAGACTGTGCAGCAGGCCTTCATGGTAAAATAGCTGCTAGGAAACCACTGCTAAGGACAGGCAACAAGCAGAAGAGACTTGTTTGGTCTAAAGAACACAAGGAATGGACATTAGACCAGTGAAAATCTGTGCTTTGGTCTGATGAGTCCAAATTTGAGATCTTTGGTTCTAGCCACCGTGTCTTTGTGCGACGCAGAAAAGGTGAACGGATGGACTCTACATGCCTGGTTCCCACCGTGAAGCATGGAGGAGGAAGTGTGATGGTGTGGGGGTGCTTTGCTGGTGACACTGTTAAGGATTTATTCAAAATTGAAGGCATACTGAACCAGCATGGCTACCACAGCATCTTGCAGCGGCATGCTATTCCATCCGGTCTGCGTTTAGTTGGACCATCATTTATTTTTCAACAGGACAATGACCCCAAACACACTTCCAGGCTGTGTAAGGGCTATTTAACCAAGAGGAAGAGTGATGGGGTGCTACGCCAGATGACCTGGCCTCCACAGTCACCAGACCTGAACCCAATCGAGATGGTTTGGGGTGAGCTGGACCGCAGAGTGAAGGCAAAAGGGCCAACAAGTGCTAAGCATCTCTGGGAACTCCTTCAAGATTGTTGGAAGACCATTTCCGGTGACTACCTCTTGAAGCTCATCAAGAGAATGCCAAGAGTGTGCAAAGCAGTCATCAAAGCTAAAGGTGGCTACTTTGAAGAACATAGAATATAATACATGTTTTTAGTTGTTCACACTTTTTTGTTAAGTATATAATTCCACATGTGTTAATTCATAGTTTTGATGCCTTCAGTGTGAATGTACAATTTTCATAGTCATGAAAATACAGAAAAATCTTTAAACGAGAAGGTGTGTCCAAACTTTTGGTCTGTACTGTATATGTATACTGTATGTGGGTGTGTATATATGTATACTGTATGTGTGTGTATATATATGTATACTGTATAAGTGTATATATATATATATGTATACTGTATATGTGTGTATATATATGTATACTGTATAAGTGTATATATATGTATACTGTATATGTGTGTGTATATATATGTATACTGTATATGTGTGTATATATGTATACTGTATATATGTGTATATATATATGTATATGGGTGTGTATATATTTATACTGTATGTGTGTATATATATGTATACTGTATATGTGTGTATATATATATGTATACTGTATATGTGTGTATATATATGTATACTGTATATGTGTGTATATATATATGTATACTGTATATGTGTGTATATATATGTATACTGTATAAGTGTATATATATATGTATACTGTATATGTGTGTATATATATATATGTATACTGTATATGTGTGTATATATGTATACTGTATATGTGTGTGTATATATGTATACTGTATATGTGTGTATATATATATATATACTGTATATATGTGTATATATATATGTATACTGTATATGTGTGTGTATATGTATACTGTATATGTGTGTGTATATATGTATACTGTATATGTGTGTATATATATATATACTGTATATATGTGTATATATATATGTATACTGTATATGTGTGTGTATATACAGTACAGACCAAAAGTTTGGACACACCTTCTCATTTAAAGATTTTTCTGTATTTTCATGACTATGAAAATTGTACATTCACACTGAAGGCATCAAAACTATGAATTAACACATGTGGAATTATATACTTAACAAAAAAGTGTGAAACAACTGAAAATATGTCTTATATTCTAGGTTCTTCAAAGTAGCCACCTTTTGCTTTGATGACTGCTTTGAACACTCTTGGCATTCCCTTGATGAGCTTCAAGAGGTAGTCACCGGAAATGGTCTTCCAACAATCTTGAAGGAGTTCCCAGAGATGCTTAGCACTTTTTTTCCCTTTTACCTTCACTCTGCGGTCCAGCTCACCCCAAACCATCTCGATTGGGTTCAGGTCTGGTGACTGTGGAGGCCAGGTCATCTGGCGTAGCACCCCATCACTCTCCACCTTGGTCAAATAGCCTTTACACAGCCTGGAGGTGTGTTTGGGGTCATTGTCCTGTTGAAAAATGAATGATGGTTCAACTAAAAGCAAACCGGATGGAATAGCATGCCGCTGCAAGATGCTGTGGTAGCCATGCTGGTTCAGTATGCCTTCAATTTTGAATAAATCCCCAACAGTGTCACCAGCAAAGCACCCCCACACCATCACACCTCCTCCTCCATGCTTCACGGTGGGAACCAGGCATGTAGAGTCCATCCGATCACCTTTTCTGCGTCGCACAAAGACATGGTGGTTGGAACCAAAGATCTCAAATTTGGACTCATCAGACCAAAGCATAGATTTCCACTGGTCTAATGTCCATTCCTTGCGTTCTTTAGCCCAAACAAGTCTCTTCTGCTTGTTGCCTGTCCTTAGCAGTGGTTTCCTAGCAGCTATTTTACCATGAAGTCCTGTTGCACAAAGTCTCCTCTTAACAGTTGTTGTAGAGATGTGTCTGCTGCTAGAACTCTGTGTGGCATTGACCTGGTCTCTAATCTGAGCTGCTGTTAACCTGCGATTTCTGAGGCTGGTGACTTGGATAAATTTATCCTCAGAAGCAGAGGTGACTCTTGGTCTTCCTTTCCTGGGGCGGTCCTCATGTGAGCCAGTTTCTTTGTAGCGCTTGATGGTTTTTGCAACTGCACTTAGGGACACTTTCAAAGTTTTCCCAATTTTTCGGACTGACTGACCTTCATTTCTTAAAGTAATGATGGCCACTCGTTTTTCTTTACTTAGCTGCTTTTTTCTTGCCATAATACAACTTCTAACAGTCTATTCAGTAGGACTATCAGTTGTGTATCCACCGGACTTCTGCACAACACAACTGATGATCCCAACCCCATTTATAAGGCAAGAAATCCCACTTATGAAAGTTGACAGGGCACACCTGTGAAGTGAAAACCATTTTCGGTGACTACCTCTTGAAGCTCATCAAGAGAATGCCAAGAGTGTGCAAAGCAGTCATCAAAGCAAAAGGTTGCTACTTTGAAGAACCTAGAATATAAGACATATTTTCAGTTGTTTCACACTTTTTTGTTAAGTATATAATTCCACATGTGTTAATTCATAGTTTTGATGCCTTCAGTGTGAATGTACAATTTTCATAGTTATGAAAATACAGAAAAATCTTTAAATGACAAGGTGTGTCCAAACTTTTGGTCTGTACTGTATATGTATACTGTATATGTGTGTGTATATATATGTATACTGTATGTGTATATATATATGTATACTGTATATGTGTGTGTATATATGTATATTGTATATGTGTGTATATATGTATACTGTATATGTGTGTATATATATGTATACTGTATAAGTGTATATATATATATGTATACTGTATATGTGTGTATATATATGTATACTGTATATGGGTGTGTATATATTTATACTGTATAAGTGTGTATATATATGTATACTGTATATGTGTGTATATATATGTGACTCGCCCCCTGGGCCGTGGGGCACTCGGATCCGGGCAATAGGGGGAACGATGGGAGTAGTAGTGGCAACCCGGTTCCGTGGCTCAGGGTGGTCAGGCCAGTGGTAGTCCGTTATGTGTTGTTGATAGAGATGAGCGGTGTTCGACTAGAACTGTTCGCCAATCTCAAATTCGAGCTGTTTTGGGCGGTGTTCGAGTTGTTCGACGAACCCGAACGATTTGCAAAAATTCGGCTGTTCGAGGTTATGTTCGATAACTGTTCGTGCACCAAAAGCGTGTCCTGCATGTCTGGTGCTATTTAGAGCACCAATCATGCAGGGATTGTCTGCCACTCACTGTAATGCCACAGCCATGGTGGTTGTGGCATTACAGTGATTGCCCAAATCGATGGGAACAGTGCCAACAGTGAAACATGAAAAGCCGGCAATTCAGCAGCGGCATACACCGGTACCCGACAATTTAGAACCGAAAGAATAGAGCTTCACACATAGATTAGATAGATATAAACATGTCAGCCACATATATACGAAGTACAGTGAAAGTGCTGCTTACTGTACTTGTCATTTAGTGTAAAGGATTTATCCAAAAATATAATAGTGTTTTCATGCACCGTCTCTTTAAAAAAGCCGGCCGGCAATTCAGCATCTGTACCCGACAATTTAGAATAGAAGGAATAGAGAATCACACATAGATTAGATAGATAGAAACATGTCAGTCACACATATAAGAAGCACAGTGACAGTGTTGCTTACTGTACTTGTCATTTAGTGTAAAGGATTTATCAAAAAAAATAATAGTGTTTTCATGCACCGTCTCTTTAAAAAAGCCGGCCGGCAATTCAGCATCTGTACCCGACAATTTAGAATAGAAGGAATAGAGAATCACACATAGATTAGATAGATAGAAACATGTCAGCCACATATATACGAAGTACAGTGAAAGTGCTGCTTACTGTACTTGTCATTTAGCGTAAAGGATTTATTAAAAAATATAATAGTGTTTTCGTGCACCGTCTCTTTAAAAAAGCCGGCCGGCAATTCAGCAGCGGTACCCGACAATTTATAACAGACAGAATAGAGCTTCAAACATAGATTAGATAGATAGAAACATGTCAGTCACATATATATGAAGTACTGTGACAGTGTTGCTTACTGTACTTGTCATTTACTGCAAAGGATTTATTAAAAAAAATAATAGTGTTTTCATGCACCGTCTCTTTAAAAAAGCCGGCCGGCAATTCAGCATCTGTACCCGACAATTTATAACAGACAGAATAGAGCTTCACACATAGATTAGATAGATAGAAACATGTCAGTCACATATATAATAAGTACAGTGACAGTGTTGGTTACTGTACTTGTCATTTAGTATTAAAATAAAGGATTTATTATTAAAAAAAATTGGCGTGGGGTTCCCCGTAATTTTAGTCTCTAGCGGAGGTTAAGCAGACAGCTGGGGCAGATGTTTGAAGCCTGGGAAGGGGGTAATACCCACGGAGCTTCCCAGACTACTAATATCAGCCCCCAGCTGAATACCTAGCCTTTATTAGCTATTAAAATGGGGGACCCCCCAAAAAAATGACGTGGGGTCCCCCCTAATTTAATAGCTAGCAAAGGCTAGGCAGACAGCTGGGGGTTGATATTAATAGCCCAGGAAGGGAACCATGAATATTGGCCCCCTCCCAGGCTAGAAACACCAGCCGTCAGCCGCCCCAGAAATGGCGCATCCATAGGATGCGCCAATTCTGGCACTTAGCCTCGCTCTTCCACGCTGCCCTGGTGCGGTGGCAGTGGGGTAATAGGGTTGGGGTTGATGTCAGCTTATAATGCCAGCTGACATCAAGCCCAGGTTAGTAATGGAGAGGCGTCTATAAGACACCCCCATTACTAACCCCATAGTCAAAGTTAAAAGAAAACACAAACACCCAGAATAAAGTCCTTTAATTGAAATAAAGACACATTCCTTTATTGTTCTAAATTAAACCATACTTACCGTCACGCCCATTCCAGCTGCTGAAGCCAACGATCTCCTGCAATAAAAGAAAAATAATAAAGCAACCTCATCCTTACCTTTCCATGGTTCCCAGGACAGCTTCAGCTCTGCTACATCGAGATAACAGGCTGGACCGCAGCAGAACGCTGCCATCCAGCCTGTCATCCCGCAGACACTGAGAAGCGCAGGCATGCTTGCGCTCTGCAGTGTCTGGCTGTGACGGCATAAAGATGAGACGAGTTCATGTCCAATGAACTCAGCGCACCTCAAGCACGTCACTGACAGCGTGGGAGAATTCTCCTGCACTCAGCACTTCAGCGTGAGAATTCTCCCACGCTGTCAGTGACGTGCATGAGGTCAGCTGAGTTCATTGGACATGAATGAGCTCACCTCATGCATGTCACTGACAGCGTGGGAGAATTCTCACGCTGTAGCGCTGAGTGCAGGAGAATTTTCCCACGCTGTCAGTGACGTGCATGAGGTGAGCTGAGATCATTGGACATGAATGAGCTCACCTCATGCACGTCACTGACAGCGTGGGAAAATTCTCCTGCACTCAGCGCTTCAGCGTGAGAATTTTCCCACGCTGTCAGTGACGTGCATGAGGTGAGCTCATTCATGTCCAATGAACTCAGCTGACCTCATGTACGTCACTGACAGCGTGGGAGAATTTTCACGCTGAAGTGCTGAGTGCAGGAGAATTCTCCCACGCTGTCAGTGACGTGCATGAGGTGCGCCGAGTTCATTGGACATGAGCTTGTCTCATCTTTATGCCGTCACAGCGAGACACTGAGGAGCGCAAGCATGCCTGCGCTTCTGAGTGTCCGCGGGATGACAGGCTGGATGGCAGCGTTCTGCTGCGGTCCAGCCTGTCATCTCGATGTAGCAGAGCTGAAGCTGTCGTGGGAACCATGGAAAGGTAAGGATGAGGTTGCTTTATTATTTTACTTTTATTGCAGAAGACATTGGCTTCAGCTGGAATGGGCGTGATGGTAAGTATGGTTTAATTTAGAACAATAAAGAATTGTGTGTTTATTTCAATTAAAGGACTTTATTCTGGGTGTTGTGTTTTTTTAAATACTTTACTAGAAATTCATGGTGGTCATGTCTAATATTGGCGTGACCCCATGAATTTCGGGCTTAGGGCCAGCTGATAATGCCAAGCTGGCCTTAACCCCTTTATTACCCAGTGAGCCACCGCACCAGGGCCCTGGATGAGTTGGGTACAGCGCCAGAAGATGACGCTTCTATGAACGCGCCATTTTCCGGGGCGGCTGCGGACTGCAATATGCAGCGGGTGGGGTCCAGAAAGCTTGGGCCTCCCTGCGCTGCAGATTCCAGCCCCCAGCTGCCTAGTTGTACCTGGCTGGGCACAAAAATAAGGCGAAGCCCCACGCATTTTTTTTTAAATTATTTCATGAAATTCATGGAATAATTAAGAAAAAAAGGGCTTCCCTATATTGTTGTGTCCAACCAGGTACAAATAGGCAGCTGGTGGTTGGGGGCAGCCCGTCCCTGCCTGCTGTACCTGGCTGGACACAAATATAGTGCGAAGCCCCACGTCAATTTTTTTTTAATTATTTCATGAAATAATTTTTTTAAAAAAGGGCTTCCCTATATTGTTGTGTCTGGCCAGGTACAAATAGGCAGCTGGTGGTTGGGGGCAGCCCGTTCCTGCCTGCTGTACCTGACTGGACACAAATATAGGGCGAAGCCCCACGTCAATTTTTTTTAAATTATTTCAGGAAATTCATGAAATAATGAAAAAAAAATTGATGTGGGGCTTCGCCCTATATTTGTGTCCAGTCAGGTACAGCAGGCAGGAACGGGCTGCTCCCAACCACCAGCTGCCTATTTGTACCTGGCCGGACACAACAATATAGGGAAGCCCTTTTTTTCTTAATTATTCCATGAATTTCATGAATTTAAAAAAAAAATACGTGGAGCTTCGCCCTATTTTTGTGTCCAGCCAGGTACAACTAGGCAGCTGGGGGCTGGAATCTGCAGCGCAGGGAGGCCCAAGCTTTCTGGGCCCCACCCGCTGCAAATTGCAGTCCGCAGCCGCCCCGGAAAATGGCGCGTTCATAGAAGCGCCATCTTCTGGCGCTGTACCCAACTCATCCAGGGCCCTGGTGCGGTGGCTCACTGGGTAATAAAGGGGTTAAGGCCAGCTTGGCATTATCAGCTGGCCCTAAGCCCGAAATTCATGGGGTCACGCCAATATTAGACATGACCACCATGAATTTCTAGTAAAGTATTTAAAAAAAACACAAACACCCAGAAAAAAGTCCTTTAATTGAAATAAACACACAATTCTTTATTGTTCTAAATTAAACCATACTTACCACCACGCCCATTCCAGCTGAAGCCAATGATCTCCTGCAATAAAAGTAAAATAATAAAGCAACATCATCCTTACCTTTCCATGGCTCCCACGACAGCTTCAGCTCTGCTACATCGAGATGACAGGCTGGACCGCAGCAGAACGCTGCCATCCAGCCTATCATCCCGCAGACACTGATAAGCGCAGGCATACTTCCACTCCTCAGTGTCTGACTGTGACGGCATCCAGATGAGCCGAGGTCATGTCCAATGAACTCGGCTCACCTCATGCACGTCACTGACAGCGTGGGAAAATTCTCACGCTGAAGCGCTGAGTGCAGGAGAATTTTCCCACGCTGTCAGTGACGTACATGAGGTGAGCCGAGTTCATTGTCGGCTCATCTGGATGCCGTCACAGTCAGACACTGAGGAGCGCAAGCATGCCTGCGCTTCTCAGTGTGTGCGGCATGGCAAGCTGGATGGCAGCGTTCTGCTGCGGTCCAGCCTGTCATCTCGATGTAGCAGAGCTGGAGCTGTCCTGGGAACCATGGAAAGGTAAGGATGAGGTTGCTTTATTATTTTACTTTTATTGCAGGAGATCGTTGGCTTCAGCTGGAATGGGCGTGATGGTAAGTATGGTTTAATTTAGAACAATAAAGAATTGTGTCTTTATTTCAATTAAAGGACTTTATTCTGGGTGTTTGTGTTTTTTTTTTAACTTTGACTATGGGGTTAGTAATGGGGGTGTCTTATAGACGCCTCTCCATTACTAACCTGGGCTTGATGTCAGCTGGCATTATAAGCTGACATCAACCCCAACCCTATTACCCCCTGCCACCGCACCTGGGCAGCGTGGAAGAGCGAGGCTAAGTGCCAGAATTGGCGCATCCTATGGATGCGCCATTTCTGGGGTGGCTGAGGGCTGGTGTTTCTAGCCTGGGAGGGGGCCAATATTCATGGCTCCCTTCCTGGGCTATTAATATCAGCCCACAGCTGTCTGCCTAGCCTTTGCTAGCTATTAAATTAGGGGGGACCCCACGTCATTTTTTGGGGGGGATCCTCCATTTTAATAGCTAGTAAAGGCTAGGTATTCAGCTGGGGGCTGATATTAGTAGCCTGGGAAGCTCCGTGGGTATTACCCCCTTCCCAGGCTTCAAACATCTGCCCCAGCTGTCTGCTTAACCTCCGCTAGAGACTAAAATTACGGGGAACCCCACGCCAATTTTTTTTAATAATAAATCCTTTATTTTAATACTAAATGACAAGTACAGTAACCAACACTGTCACTGTACTTATTATATATGTGACTGACATGTTTCTATCTATCTAATCTATGTGTGAAGCTCTATTCTGTCTGTTATAAATTGTCGGGTACAGATGCTGAATTGCCTGCCGGCTTTTTTAAAGAGACGGTGCATGAAAACACTATTATTTTTTTTAATAAATCCTTTGCAGTAAATGACAAGTACAGTAAGCAACACTGTCACTGTACTTCATATATATGTGACTGACATATTTCTATCTATCTAATCTATGTGTGAAGCTCTATTCTGTCTGTTATAAATTGTCGGGTACCGCTGCTGAATTGCCGGCCGGCTTTTTTAAAGAGACGGTGCACGAAAACACTATTATATTTTTTAATAAATCCTTTACACTAAATGACAAGTACAGTAAGCAACACTGTCACTGTACTTCATATATATGTGACTGACATGTTTCTATCTATCTAATCTATGTGTGAAGCTCTATTCTGTCTGTTATAAATTGTCGGGTACAGATGCTGAATTGCCAGCCGGCTTTTTTAAAGAGACGGTGCATGAAAACACTATTATTTTTTTAAATAAATTCTTTGCAGTAAATGACAAGTACAGTAAGCAACACTGTCACAGTACTTCATATATATGTGACTGACATGTTTCTATCTATCTAATCTATGTGTGAAGCTCTATTCTGTCTGTTATAAATTGTCGGGTACCGCTGCTGAATTGCCGGCCGGCTTTTTTAAAGAGACGGTGCACGAAAACACTATTATATTTTTTAATAAATCCTTTACACTAAATGACAAGTACAGTAAGCAACACTGTCACTGTACTTCATATATATGTGACTGACATGTTTCTATCTATCTAATCTATGTGTGATGCTCTATTCCTTCATGTCTAAATTGTCGGGTACCGGTGTATGCCGCTGCTGAATTGCCGGCCGGCTTTTTTAAAGAAAGCGTCTTCTGAGCAGTTTGTCAGCTTTTGGACACCTTTGAAGGTGTTTTCTATGTGTTCCTATGTGTTTTTGTTTGCCTGCCATTGGTTTTAACGGTGTTCGACGGTGTTCTAAGGTGTTCGACGAACAGTTCGACGAACAGTTCCTCGAACATCCCGGTGTTCGACGAACCGAACCGAACCCGAACACTACGGGGGTGGCTCAACACTAGTTGTTGATTATGTCCGACTACGCCACCCGTGGATTTGCGGTCATTAGGAACCGCCGCTGCAAGGCAGACCGCTGGGGCTGATGATGTATGCAGCTGGGATGGTGTGACTCCCCACGGGAAGAGTGCGGCCCCAGGGCAGTGTAGTGGATGGTGGGCGTGATGGTAGTGAGAGTCCCAGTGCTGATAGTGCTGGAGGAGCAAGGAGCACACAGACAACAGGTTGCAGTCCAGGGTCTTTACTAGAACAGGTAAATTGACCCACAAACAGTCCCAGCTATGAGCGGACCTGGATGTCTGAGAGCAACGGGGAAATTGGCCCTAGTCAGGGTGAGGGTGTAGGCCTACCGTGCTTTCTGCGCTCCTTCTGACTATCTCCTCTTTATAGGATAACAGCCCACGCTTCCGAGCTTTCCGTGTATCCTCGCCTGTTTGGCCTGCGACGTGGGTTCCTTTCTGCTCCCAGCCTTGTACGGCTTTACTGGTCCCTTCGGTTGTGGCAGGGCCTCCAGGCTTCTTAGGCCAAGGAATATACAGTCCCTTGCGGACTGGTTATCTGCTGGAGAATGTGGAATCCTTCCAGCCTCCGACACCAAAGTCTGGTAAAGTAAGTCTTTTATCTGCCAAGACAGGCTGTCTTCGCCTCTTGTCTCTGGCTTGTGGCTCTCCTCCTGCCACACTTCCTCTTAGGTGCAATACAACTTTCTGTCCCTGCTCTGCTCTGGGACAAGTCTCAGTCCTGAGACAGGCCTTCAAGTTCTCTCTAACCCTGCCCCCAGTACCAGCTTTTATAGGGGCAGCCAGCTCCCCCTACTGGCCTGAGACAGGAGGCATTGCATGCTAATGTTCCCCTGACTAGAGAACCTCCCCCTTGCTCTCAGACACAGCTTTAATTACACTTGTGGCATCCAGGCCAGGGTGACACATTCCCCCCTAGTGAAATTTAGTACTCCGGGACTAAACAATAAACAAGGATAATATACATGACTATAAAACATTAATAGACAAACGACGCACAGATTGAGTTCTTAAGGTCACAGTGTGGCCTGTGACCGGGTGTCCATATCACCAATACAACGGGGAGCCTTAACCAGGTGGGGGTTTGTCCTACCCCAAGTCCTTCACAGTCTTAGTTCATTCCTGGGTTAGGCTCCGAACGCAGTCCATACAAGGTCCCGGTTATAAAAAGTCCATAACCATTGAGTCCTTACGGTAGCTGCAAGAAACTGAAACACAGAATTACCAAACATGCATGTAACTTGGCAAACAATTCAACATTTGGCAACAGGGTTATTTACAATTTCAGCGCGCTCTATATTTTCCAGCGAGCGGATATCTGCCCCTTTGTGCTCCTGGTTGATCTACGTAGCTCACTGTCTGGTGGTGGACTGACTTGGCTTTCCCCACTAGCGTTAGGGGCGCAGCTACCAGCTGGGTGTACAGGTAGGGCAGGCAGCTGTCTGCGGGTCCTTTGGCTTACCGCAGGCATGGCAGGCTCACTGTCAGCAGAGGGTTGACTCTCCTGGGCTGCTGGTACAGGCTCTTCTGCCTCTGGAACTGCTTGCTCCTCTTCACCTTCCGGCTCTGGTGTTGGTTGTTGCTGTGCCGGTTGCAGGAAATGCAGGACGGGTAGCACTATAGCATCATTTATTCGAGTCCGGGACTGAGGGAACTCTCCGAGAACGGTGCTGATCATTTCTTCCTTGTCCTCTGCGGGTTCAAGGTCACTGTGATCCTCTTCTGCACTACGGAGTTGCTCGGGGCATCTTTTGAGGTGGTCTCTGGAGACGACACTAGTGGTTTCTCCTCCGTCCTTGGTGATCACGCACACCTTCGGGTTGTCGTGATCAGACTGCAGTACAGTGTAGGGTTCCCTTTCCCACTGGTCGTCCAACTTATGTAGCCTTCTCTTCCGCTTCAGGACCTGCTCACCAGGTTCTAGGGGACCAGCAGGGGCGTGTTGGTTGAAGAGTCTTTCTTGCCTTTCTCTCACCTGGGCCAGGCTCTTCTCCACACTCTCCTGTACCTTCTTGTACTGCAGTTGCCTTTCCGTATCCCAGTCCACATCCGGGGAGGTGTCCTCAGGTGTTAGGACTCCCATCTCCAGGTCTATGGGCAGCTTACCTGGTCTGGCTCGCATCAGGTAAGCCGGGGTGCAGTTTGTAGCATTCACCGGGATATGATTGTATAAGTCTATCAGATCCGCCAGTTTTTCTGGCCACAGGCTGCGTTCCTCCAGGGGCAACGTCTTTAGGAGATCAATGACTATATCGTTCATCTTCTCACACATCCCGTTGGTTTGGGGGTGGTAAGGCGTTGTACGAATCTTCTTACAGCCATAGAGGTTGCAGAATTCCTGGAAGATTTCAGCCTCGAACGCTGGACCCTGGTCTGTCAGGACCTGTTCTGGATACCCGTGTGGGCGGCAGAAATATTGCTGGAAGGCTCTGGCCGCTGTTTGGGCTGTCAAGTCCTTTACCGGGACCACCACTAGAAAACGGGAATAGTGGTCCACGATTGTCAGGGCATAGATGTATCCAGACCGGCTTGGAGCCAATTTGACGTGGTCCAGAGCTACCAGCTCAAGAGGCTGCGTGGTGACGATGGGCCTCAAGGGTGTCTTCTGGCTGGTGCGGTCCTTCCTCCTCAGGTGACAAGGGCCACAGTCTCTGCACCACTTTTCTACAGCTCCTCTCATGCCGACCCAAAAGAATCTTCCTCTTAGCAGGAACTCCAGTTTCTTCCAACCGAAGTGTCCCGCTCTGTCATGGTAAGCCCCCAGGACCATAGCTTCATCCCGCCTTGGGACCACGACTTGCCAGGTCAGCTCGTGCGTCCGGTGGTTGACAATCCTTCTGCACAACTTGCCTTCGTAGAGGAACAGCTTGCTCTTCTCCTTCCACAGCTGCTTGGCTTCCTCTGGAGCATCCGGATCCATGCGGACGTCTTCCTGGGTCAGCAGATCTTTCACCAGGCGGATGGCAGGGTCACTATCTTGGGTCTCGGCCCAGCTGTGGTGAGGTAGGGGATTGATCATCACGGTTGTTAGATCCTCCTCCTTCACGCGGTGGGAGTATTGAGCAGCTCCATACCGGTGAAACGCGGGGAGTTCTACCTCCTCCAGCTCTTCTGGGTCTTCGTCACCTTCAGGTAAGTGAGGCATCCTCGATAGGGCGTCAGCATTGGCATTGGTTTTGGCGGGCCGGTACTTGATCACGAAGTCATAGTTGGAGAGACGGGCCATCCACCGCTGTTCTAGGGCACCCAGTCTTGCATTGTCCAGGTGTGTCAACGGGTTGTTGTCCGTGTACACGGTGAACTTTGCGGAGGCCAGGTAATGCTTGAAGCGTTCCGTCACGGCCCACACCACTGCCAAGAATTCTAGCTTGAAGGAGCTGTAATTCTCCGGTTTCCTCTCGGTGGGCCTCAGCTTCCGGCTGGCGTACGCGATCACCCGTTCTCTGCCCTGTTAGTTTTGGGACAGTACGGCTCCCAGTCCCACATTACTGGCGTCTGTGTGGAGAATGAAAGGCTGGCCATAATCAGGGTAGGCCAGGATCTCATCCCCCGTGAGGGCCATCTTTAGCTGGCGGAAGGACTCCTCTTCAGGTTTATCCCACTTGAAGGGTGGCTTTTGACTTCTGGACTTAGACTGTCCAATCAGGAGGTCCTGCAAAGGAGCTGCCATCTTAGTGAACCCGGGGATGAACCTTCGGTAGTAGCCTACCAACTCGAGAAACTGTCTCACCTCTTTGATGTTTGAGGGGCTTGGCCAGCTCTTAATTGCCGTGACCTTTTCAGGGTCGGGGGCTACTCCTTCTGCACTTACCACGTGCCCTAGGTACTGGACATTTGGTTTCAGCAGGTGACACTTCGATGGTTTCACCTTCAGGCCATAGCCTGCCAGGGCTTCGAACACCTCGGCCAGGTGCTTCAGATGGTCCTCGTAGGTCTTCGAATAGACGATCACATCGTCCAGGTAAAGGAGGACCGTCTCGAAGTTTCGGTGCCCTAGACAGCATTCCATCAGCCGCTGGAAGGTCCCTGGTGCGTTGCAGAGCCCGAAGGGCATACAGTTGAACTCACTCAGTCCCATCGGGGTGGTGAAGGCGGTCTTCTCCTTGTCAGCCTCTGCCACAGGAACCTGCCAGTACCCGCTAGTAAGGTCCAAAGTAGAAAAGAAGTTAGCAGATTTTAGTGCGGCTAAAGACTCCTCTATTCTAGGCAGCGGATATGCGTCTTTGTGGGTGATACGGTTGATTTGTCTATAGTCCACCCACATTCTCATGGTGCCATCTTTCTTTTTCACCAGAACCAAGGGGGCTGCCCAGGGGCTACAGCTATCTCTAATGACCCCAGCTTCCTTCATTTCTCTTAGCATGCCCTTTGCGTTCTGATAATGTGCAGGGGGTACAGGTCTGTGTCTTTCTTTTATCGGTGGGTGGCTCCCTGTGGGGATGTGGTGTTCTATCCCTTTTACTCTGCCGAAGTCTAGCGGGTGCTTACTAAAGACTCTCTCGTACTCCTGTACCACACGGTAGACTCCTTGTTTTTGGTGCAGGGGAGTGGAGTCAGCACCCACGTGGAGTTTCTGGCACCAGTCCTCCTTTTGTTTCTGGGAGTCATTACCCTCCGCCTGAGGAGATGGAGGCAAGGGTTCCACAGCCCTGATAGCTTTGTGTTCGACAACAAACAGTTTGGCGAGTGTAGCGTACCTGGGTAAGTGTACCACTCTCTCCCCAATGTTGAGAATGCGAACGGGCACCCTCCCATGACGGACATCAACCACCCCCCGGGCTGTCAAAATGGTGGGCCTGCTGTCTGAGTACACGGGTTCTACCATGGCTTGGTAGTCTCTGCCTCTCAACCCGATTGCAGTCCGACACCAGATCATCATTTCACTTTTGGGAGGCATGGAAATGGGGAATGGGTCACTCATTCTTACGCTACCGATCTCACCACCAGACAGTTCTACCTGCTGCCGTCTCATCAGGGCTTTTATCTCCTTGTTGAGGACTCTATGTTGGCTGGAACTAGCATTCACCGCCACCTGTTGTAGAATTACAATTACCTCTGAAAGACAATTTTCAATTACGTTAGTACCCACAGTTATTTTAGGGTGACTTTCACGTCGGTCAATGTCCACAATAATTACTACCTGTGCCGGTAGTTCAACTTTACCAATTTTAATGGTCATCTCCTTGAACGCCATCTGCGGCACGGGTAAGCCATTACTGGCGATGATGCTCAAGTTACTGTCTGGATACCGTGTGATATCAGCATCAGTCCAATACTGCTTAAAAAGTACATAAGGGATAGTGGTTACTTGCGACCCAGTATCCAGCAAGGCTCTCATGGGGATACCGTCCAGCACCACGGGTAAAACCGGGCGCCCCCCAACGTACTTATCACGCCAATTATAAGGGCCTGGTGATTTTATGCCTGGGGGTTGGCCCTCTGCCCCAGGTTGGACCCGTTTAAATTACAGTTCCTGGAAATGTGTCCGGGCTGGTTGCATCAACGGCAAATGGGCTGTCCATCCTCTGCGTAGCGGTCTGTGGGCCTCCCTCGGAACGACGGGATCCTCCTCTGTCGACGCCACGGGACATCCTCCGGACTTGAAGCCAGCTCTATGGGTCTTGACGGGTCCACTTGCAACGCCTGGACGGTCCTGGTCAACGCCGCGACGCTCCTGGTCAGCTCCTGGACTTGGTGGTGCAGGTCTTTCAACGGGGCTTGGTTCAGGGCCTGTGCATCAGCCCCCACGGGGTCCATGGAGGAGGGCGCCGCCTCCTGGTGGTAGGTGAGAGCAGGGCGCCGGGGGTTTATAGCGCCACTGGTTGCAGATTCACGGAGCACCCTTATGGCCCTGTCCTTAAATTGGGCAAAGGTCAGGTCGGGGTTCTGAAAGAACATGAGGCGCAGCTGGGCCCTGTGAGCGCTGGACAGCAGATCTTCTATGAACTGTTCTGTTAGCAGCTTATCCGTTTCCTGCACACTGCCAGGGTCAGTTTGTTGAATAGCCCTCAAGGCTTCCTGCAGATTTAGGGCATAGTCTCTGATGCTGTCCTGTGCCCGCTGCTTACATCCATAGAACCTCATTTTAATCTCAGCAGAGGTACGTGTGTCAAAGGTACCCTGCAGCCGGGCCAGAATACCCTTCACAGTCCTTTTCTCCTCAGTGGGCCATGATTTTACCTCCCTTTGGGCTGCGCCAGTTAACTGCCCTGTTAGTATGCTGACCTTCTGTTCCTCTGTCAGGGGGTAGACTTGGAACAAACTGTACAGCCTTTCCTTAAAGTCAGTTAGGGCATGGGGCTCCCTTGAGTACTTGGGCAGCCAGGCCGCTCCAGGGATGTAGGGCAGGGAAAAGGGCATCACCGCTGCTGCAGCCGCGTTGGTGGTAGTGGGTGTAGCGCCGGCGTCCCTGCCCTCTGCTAGGCAGGGACGCTGTTCCCCTCACCTCTCTGCTCCGTGCCCGGCGTCCTCCTCCCGCTCTGCTGGCAGCGCTCGCTCCTTCCCAGCCACTGTGCTTAGGGCACGCGCGCGCTCTCCCTCCCTCTTAAAGGGGCCGCGCGCGCCGTCCTAAGGAGTCCCCGGCCAATGGCCGGAGGACTTCACCATATATAAGGCACCTCCTCCAAAATGGAGGTGCCCGAGCAATGTTGTTGCACTGTTCACTACTCTGCTTCAGCCCTCAGGTCCCGTTGCCAGTTACCTGCCAGATACCTGCCAGATTCCTGCCAGCTTGCTGTCTTATTCCTGCCTGATTATCTGCTACCTGCCTGCTAGTCTGAGGTCCGACGGTCTGCCTTACTACTCCTGTCAGTCTGTCTAAGGACCAGCCTGTCCGCTCACCTGGGAGCGCACTTCAGCCACCTGCCTGCTTGCCTGAGGTCCGACGGTCTGCCTTCCAACTCCTGTCAGTCTGTCTATGGACCAGCTTGCCTGCTCACCTGGGAGCACACATCTGCTACCTGCCTGCTAGCCTACCTGGAGGCTCCGCCGTCACGTGCTGTGACCACCTGCCTGTCCAGTGACTCCTGCCCGCTCACCTGGGAGCGCTCATCTGCTGCTTGTCTGTTAGCCTACCTGGAGGCTCTGCCGTCACGTGCTGTGACCACCCGCCTGTCCAGAGACTTCTGCCCGCTCACCTGGGAGCGCTCATCTGCCGCCTGTCTGTTGGTCTTCCTGGAGGCTCCGCCGTCACATGCTGTGACCACCCGTTCATCCAGAGACTCTCGCCTGCTCACCTGGGAGCTCACGTCTATCATCAGCCGCCACAGGTCGTACCAACCCTTTACCCAGAGACTGCCCCGGTCACTTGCCGTGACCATCTGCCCGTTCATCCAGAGACTGCCCCGGTCACTTGCCGTGACCATCTGCCCGTTCATTCAGAGACTGCCCCGGTCACTTGCCGTGACCATCTGCCCGTTCATTCAGAGACTGCCCCGGTCACTTGCCGTGACCATCTGCCCGTTCATCCAGAGACTGCCCCGGTCACTTGCCGTGACCTCCAGCCCGTTCACTCAGAGACTGTCCCGGTCACCTGCTGTTAGAACCTTGCTGTTAGGTTTTTTTTCCTTTGCTGGTCACATGACCTTGTTGGCCTATTTAATCCTGCTCCGCCCTTCTGGCTTTGCTGGACTTCATTGTATATCTACTTTCTAGCTAGCCTGTGCTCTGTATCTATCTCTGTTAGTTTGCTTGGTCTACGGACCTCTATGTTCTATCTATTTTGTTTGTTCGTCTGTCTGCTACTATTTCTGTTAGGAGGTGTCCCATATTCCTCCCAGTCCTTAGTACTTGTAGGGATTCCCTCCTCACATCTATAGGTCTCCGTACAGACTAGATTAGGACTTTAGCAGGTCTGATCGCAGGATCAGGTTCCCTGTTACATCGTAGGGATTCAGCTGAGTCTTATAGTAGGGACAGATCTCCTCTCTTTCCTTAGCTTTGGTAGCAGAACATAACAGTAAGTCCAGCCTGCAAATTCTCTAAGGAAAGATTTTTTTTTTTTTTTTTTTTTTTTGTTCCATCATGGTGTCGGTTCAGGATTTGGCTAAACACCTGCAGGGACTCTCTCTGGAAGTGGCCGAGCTCCGTCAGCACGTGAGTAACTGTCCTGGAGCATATTTCTTGGAGCCTAAGGTATGTTTGCTGGATTTATTTTTTGGTGAACATCGAGAATTTTTTTCATTTAAAAATGCTTGCTTATTGTATTTTCGTTTGAGACCCAAGTCCTCTGGGGATGAATCCCAGCGCGTAGGGTTCATAATGTCACTTTTGCGCAAAGAGCCTCAGGAGTGGGCCTTTTCTTTGCAACCTAGTGATACATGCTTCAGATCAGTGGATAGTTTTTTTTCTGCTTTAGGACTATTATATGATGATCCTGACCGTGTGGCATCAGCTGAGACTGAGTTGAGACGTTTAAAACAAGGATCAGGTAATGTCGAAAAATATTGTACTCATTTTCGTCGTTGGTCCACTCAAACAGGGTGGAACGATTCTGCTCTGAAAAGTCTATTTCTTGCTGGGCTCAGTGAAAGGGTTAAAGACCTGCTAATTGCTTATCCTACACCTGAGGATTTGCAACAGGCTATGCAATTAGCTATACGGGTGGATAGAAGACTGCGTGCTAGGGTTAATGAGAGCAAATCCTCTGCTATGTCAGTTTCTGGTTATGATAATGTGTGTACTAACAGTGGTGAACCGATGGAGATTGGATCGGTGGCACCTCGCTCTCAAGAAAAAGACCGTCGTTTTTCAGAAGGCTTGTGTTTCTATTGCGGAAAATCTGGTCATTTGATTAAAGGCTGTGAGCTTCGTATGAAGAAAGGAAAAAAAAATGGTCAGTCACGCCCGTATTGCCTGTTTAAATTCCAAGGGTATATTTTTAGCTGCTTCCACAATTGCTCAGGAAAAATTAATGGAATTTCGGGTGTTTGTTGATTGCGGGTCTACACTGAATGTAATTGATGGGGGATTCGTGGAAAAACTCAATTTAAAACCTGAACCTTTATCATCCCCCATTGCTGTGGTTTCTGTGGATGGCTCCCCTTTGAAGAATATTACTCTTAAGGTCAGTGAATTTCCTCTCACTATTAATGGTGTTCACCATGAGAAATTGGATTTGGTAGTGTTGAATAACTTGCCTTCTCCAGTAATATTGGGATTGCCCTGGTTAAAATTTCACAATCCTGTACTGGATTGGTCTACCAGTGAAATTAAATCCTGGAGCCATAAATGTTATGACAAGTGTTGTAACGGGCGTATTGCAGCTTTGGATAGGGGAGAATTGCCTGTTCCTATTCAGGATTTTTGGAGAGTTTTTTCTGAGAAGGAATCGCAGGTTTTGCCTCCCCATAGAGACTATGATTGTTCTATTGAATTTGTCCCTGGAGCGACTCTTCCTAAAAGTCGTTTATTTAACCTTACCATTCCTGAGAGGAAGGCTTTGGAGGAATACATACAGACAAGTTTGGCCGCCGGTCACATTAGGCCCTCTAAGTCTCCTGTGGCGGTTGGATTTTTTTTTGTAAAAAAAAAGGACGGCGGTTTACGTCCTTGTCTGGATTTTCGTGAGATTAACAAAATTACGGTACGCAATCCTTACCCACTGCCATTGATTCCTGATCTGTTTAACCAGTTATTGGGGGCCAAGTGGTTCTCTAAAATTGACCTTAAGGGGGCATACAATCTGTTGCGCATGAAGGAGGGTGATGAATGGAAGACTGCTTTTAACACTCCTGTGGGTCATTTTGAGAATCTGGTTATGCCTTTTGGTCTTACTAATGCTCCTGCATTTTTTCAGAATCTGATTAATGACATCCTTAGACCTTTGATCGGTAAAAATGTGGTTGTGTATTTGGATGACATTTTGATTTATTCGCCAGATCTGGAGTCTCATTGGCGGAGCGTGCGTGAGGTATTACAGTTATTAATGGACAATTCGCTTTTTGCTAAGCTGGAGAAATGTGAGTTCGCTGTACAGAGAATTAGTTTTTTGGGCTACATTATCTCCAGCAAAGGTTTTGAGATGGATCCGGTTAAGGTTCAGGCTGTGCAGGAATGGCCTAGGCCTATTGGTTTGAAATCGATACAGAGGTTTTTGGGTTTCGCCAATTACTACAGAAAATTCATAAAAAATTTTTCTAGTATTGTCAAACCTCTGACTGATCTCACCAGGAAAGGTGCTGATGCGGTTCAGTCGTCTTCTGAGGCCATTGAAGCTTTTGTGTATCTCAAGGAGAGGTTCACCTCTGCTCCCATCCTTATGCAGCCTGATGTTACTAGGCCGTTTTTGGTTGAGGTTGATGCTTCCTCTGTGGGGGTTGGCGCAGTATTGTCTCAGGATAACGGGGATGGATTACATCCCTGTGCCTTTTTTTCAAAAATTTTTTCGGAGACTGAACTGAATTACGATATTGGTAATCGGGAATTATTGGCTATTAAACTCGCATTTGAACACTGGCGCCACTTCTTGGAAGGTGCGGAATTTCCCGTTCAGGTTCTTACGGATCATAAAAATCTGATATATCTTGATGCTGCCAAGCGCCTGAATGCCCGTCAGGCTAGGTGGGCACTGTTTTTCTCGCGGTTTAATTTCTCCGTTACTTACATCCCTGGTACTAAGAATGTTAAGGCGGATGCCTTGTCTCGCAGTTTTTCTCCCATAGTCGGTGCTGAGAAAGAGGAAAACATTTTACAAGAAGGTGTTGTGATAGCTGCTTTAGACTCCGTTTTGGAAGATGAGATTCTTAAAGCTCAGGAGAATGCCCCATCTAACACTCCTCATGGGAGGTTGTTTGTGCCTGGGACCTTTAGGAGAGATTTGTTTGTTGAGTGTCACGAATCTCGGTTGGCAGGTCATCCCGGAATCTCTGAGACCAAGAGACTGGTGGGTCGCAGTTTTTGGTGGCCTGGATGGCAGAAGGAAGTCATTAAGTGGGTGCGCCAATGTACTATATGTGCTAGATCTAAGTCCTCACATACTCCTGCTGCGGGGTTGCTTTGTCCTTTCGAGGTCCCCAGTGCTCCTTGGACACATTTGGCTATGGACTTTATAACTGACCTTCCCTCCTCTGAGGGTTTTACTGTCATCTGGGTGGTCGTGGACCGTTTTAGCAAGATGTGTCACTTGGTTCCCTTCGTCAAACTGCCCTGCGCTAAAACTCTCGCTAAGGCCTTTGTCAAGGAAATTGTCAGACTTCATGGCGTTCCTACTGACATTGTTTCTGATAGGGGTCCTCAGTTCGTGGCTCGTTTTTGGCGTGCCTTTTGTGACAGGTTGGGAATTCATTTGTCGTTTTCGTCCGGATATCATCCTGAATCTAATGGCCAGACAGAAAGGAAAAACCAGGATGTTGAGCAGTTCTTGCGTTGTTTTGTGGCAGACAATCAAGAGGGGTGGTCTGAGTTTCTGCCACTTGCCGAATTTGCTCTGAACAATCATACATCTTCTTCTGCTGGTTGTTCGCCTTTTTTTTGTTGTTCTGGGAGACATCCGTCGTTTGGGTCGTTCTCCAAGTTGGGATCTGCCGTGCCTGAGGAGGAGAATTTTTCCGGTAATTTGGAAAGAGTTTGGACGGATGTGCGTGGTAATCTTCAGGAGGCCAACAGAAAATCTAAAGACTACTTTGATAGGAAACGACAGGAGGTTTTGTTCGCTGTTGGTGACATGGTTTGGTTGTCCTCTAGGAATCTGCGGTTGAGGATTCCTTCTAAGAAATTGGGTCCCAAGTTTGTAGGGCCCTTTAAGGTGCTTCAGGTTGTCAACCAATCTGCTGTTAGGTTGGAGGTTCCTACCTCCTGGAGAATTAATCCGGTCTTTCATGTCTCTCTGTTAAAAAAAGCTGTTGTGTCGGATGGTGACGCCTCTGCCTCTGTTCCTCCGGTGGTGGAGGACGGGGAATATGAAATTTCTCGCATCCTTGACTCTAGACGGTATAGAGGTAGTTTGCAGTATCTTGTGGCCTGGAAAGGTTTCGGACCCGAGGATAACTCTTGGGTGAGGTCAGATGATGTTTCCGCGTCCAGACTTATCAGAGCGTTTCACAGGAGATTTCCTGATAAGCCTGGTCCTAGGGGATCCGGAGGATCCTCTTAGAAGGGGGGGTACTGTTAGAACCTTGCTGTTAGGTTTTTTTTCCTTTGCTGGTCACATGACCTTGTTGGCCTATTTAATCCTGCTCCGCCCTTCTGGCTTTGCTGGACTTCATTGTATATCTACTTTCTAGCTAGCCTGTGCTCTGTATCTATCTCTGTTAGTTTGCTTGGTCTACGGACCTCTATGTTCTATCTATTTTGTTTGTTCGTCTGTCTGCTACTATTTCTGTTAGGAGGTGTCCCATATTCCTCCCAGTCCTTAGTACTTGTAGGGATTCCCTCCTCACATCTATAGGTCTCCGTACAGACTAGATTAGGACTTTAGCAGGTCTGATCGCAGGATCAGGTTCCCTGTTACATCGTAGGGATTCAGCTGAGTCTTATAGTAGGGACAGATCTCCTCTCTTTCCTTAGCTTTGGTAGCAGAACATAACACCTGCTGTGACTTCCTGCCCGTCTTCCCTGGTCGCCACCCGCTCCCTTACAAGGACCGCCCCCTTGTATAGTAGCTCAGAGGTTCCGCCTCCCAGACCCGCTACAGTTTGCTCGGGCCATGGAACCCGGTGGCACCCAAGCTCCCTCGCTCTCGGACCTGTGTCATGAACTGTCCCGTCAAAGGTCCCAACAGGAGTCCATCCTGGGTCACCTGCGGAATGTCAATACTCGCCTGGACACTCTGACTGCTCCACCAGCAACCTCCGCCAGTGCCATGTCTCGCAATCCGGCAGCTCCGCTGCCCACTAATACCATGGTATCCTACCCCGGACCCCGGCTTTCTGCACCTCCTCGCTTCGGAGGCGACTCCGCCCAGGCTTGGGGCTTCATAAATCAGTGCACCCTGCACTTTGAACTATTGTCCCACCAGTTTAACTCCGACCGAGCCAAAATTGCATTCATCATGTCCCATCTCACCGGGGAGGCCCTGGCCTGGCTAAATCCTCTATGGAAGAGAGGAGACCCCCTGGTGTCCAACTTGCCTGCTTTTCTCACGGCTTTCCGGAAAGTCTTCGACGAACCCGGACGGAAGACCTCATCCGCATCATCACTGCTACGCCTCCGTCAGGGAAGTCTCACCGTGGGCCAATATGCCATACGGTTCCGTACCCTTGCCTCGGAGCTGGCCTGGGATAACGACGCTCTGGTATCCGTCTTCTGGGAGGGTCTGTCCGGCCGTATTAAAGATGAACTTGCCGGTCGGGACATCCCTACCACTCTCGATGATCTAAAAACTCTTGCCACCCGGATTGACCTACGGTTCCAGGAGCGTGCCAAAGAGGTCACCCGTGAAAGGAGGTTACCACGTCTAGCTCCTACTTTTCAGAAACCCGTCACTCCCTCCGTCTCTACCCAGGTACACTCTCCTGAGCCTATGCAGGTCGACCAGACCAAGATGGTCAAAACCCGTCAGGACTTACGCCGTGCCGAGGGGAGCTGCTTCTACTGTGGCAGTAAGGAGCACCGGATCCGTACCTGCCCGGAGAGGTCGGGAAACGCCTGTGTCTAGGTTCGCTCACAGAGGTCAACCTAGACAAGAATAAATCCTCTCCATCTCTGTTGTTGTCAGTTTCAATCGTCTGCGGGGAGAACCGTTATTTCGAACTAGCCCAACTTGACTCTGGAGCAGCCGGGAATCTTATTTCACAGTCCCTGGTAGAGAAATACCGCATCCCCACCAAACCTCTGGCTGTACCCTTGTCTTTTGCTGCCGTGGATGGGGGTCTCTTACCACGCCCCATCCAACTCATCACCGAATCCATTACTCTGCAGGTGGGAATGCTGCATTCTGAGAGTATCTCCTTTCATGTTCTGCCTGGACTCTCCCACGCCCTCTTGCTAGGCCTACCTTGGCTCCAGAGACATGCACCCGTGCTTGACTGGCAGACCGGAGAAGTCCTTCGCTGGGGACAGGTCTGCCATAAGACCTGTCTGGTTCCCGTCCATCCCGTCCGTCCTTCTCCTACCCCAGCTAATCTACCTGGACTTCCGATTCCTTATTGGTCTTATGCTGATGTCTTTAATAAAATGGAAGCAGAGACACTACCCCCTCATAGACCATACGACTGCCCTATCGACCTGTTACCTGGTACTACTCCTCCCCGTGGGCGTATTTATCCATTATCCGCTGCTGAGACCCGGTCGATGTCCGAATATATTGAGGAGAATCTGGCCAGGGGATTCATCCAGAAATCTACCTCCCCGGCGGGAGCAGGCTTCTTTTTCGTCAAAAAGAAGGACGGCTCTCTCCGTCCCTGTATAGACTATAGAGGCCTTAACCAGATCACGGTGAAGAATAAGTACCCCCTTCCGCTCATTCCGGAGTTATTTGATCGTCTGAGGGGGGCTAGAATCTTCACCAAACTGGACCTCCGTGGGGCGTACAACCTGGTTCGTATCCGTCAGGGGGATGAATGGAAGACGGCATTCAACACCCGGGACGGCCACTATGAATATCTGGTAATGCCCTTTGGTCTCTGTAACGCTCCTGCCGTCTTTCAAGAGTTGGTCAATGACATCTTCCGGGACCTTCTCTACTCCTGCGTAGTGGTGTACCTGGACGACATCTTGGTCTTCTCTCCGGATCTCCAGACTCACCGGAGGGACGTTCGTCAGGTCCTGCTCAGGCTCAGTTAGAATCACCTCTTCGCTAAATACGAGAAGTGCCTCTTTGAGCAGACCTCGCTTCCGTTTTTGGGCTACATTATTTCTCAGACCGGCCTACGAATGGATCCAGAGAAGCTGTCTGCCATCGAGAAATGGCCTCGACCGGAGGGGTTGAAGGCCATTCAGCGATTCCTGGGCTTCGCTAACTACTACCGCCTCTTCATACCACACTTCTCTTCCCGGACTGCCCCAATTTCCGCGCTCACCCGTAAGGGTACTAATCCCAAAGAGTGGCCGCCCGAAGCAGAGGAGGCCTTTCTTTCCCTAAAACAGGCCTTCTCTTCCGCCCCGGTGCTGCATCGCCCGGACGGCAACAAGCAGTTCTTCCTGGAAGTTGACGCCTCCTCCTCTGGAGCCGGAGCGGTACTTACTCAAAAATCATCTTCCGGGAGAATGGTAACTTGTGGCTTCTTCTCCAAACTCTTCTCCTCCTCTGAGCGCAACTATTCCATAGGAGACCGAGAGTTATTGGCCATCAAGCTGGCGTTGGAGGAGTGGCGTTACCTACTCGAGGGGGCTCTTCACCCGGTAATAATTTACACTGACCACAAGAACTTGGCTTACCTCCAGCATGCCCAGAGACTTAACCCGCGCCAAGCCCGGTGGTCCTTGTTTTTTGCTCGCTTGATTTTGTTCTTCATTTTCGCCCGGCTGACAAAAACGTCAAAGCAGACGCCTTGTCCCGATCCTTTCTGGTGTCCGATCTCGAGGAAGAACCTAAACATATCATCGATCCCACCAGAGTAATGCAGGTGGCTCCCGTGAGTCTAAATCGTCTCCCTCCCGGTAAGACGTTTGTTTCAGTACCTGATCGGAAGAAGATCCTACACTGGGGCCATTCGTCTAAACTAGCTGGCCACGCCGGTCAGAAAAAGACCCTCCAGCTTATTGCCCGGCACTACTGGTGGCCTACCCTGCACAAGGACGTAATAGACTTTGTTTCTGCCTGTGTGTCCTGCGCCCGCAACAAAGTCCCGAGACACCTGCCAGCCGGTCGCCTCCTTCCGCTTCCTGTGCCTGCTGCCCCCTGGCAGCATATTGCTATGGACTTCATAACTGATCTCCCCGTCTCCGCCGGTTGTACGGTCATTTGGGTGGTCGCTGATCGCTTTTCCAAGATGGCTCACTTTATTCCCCTGCCAGCCCTCCCGTCTGCACCCGAGCTGGCTAAAGACTTTATCCGCCACATCTTCCGTCTTCATGGCCTGCCCCTCCACATCGTGTCGGATCGTGGGGTACAGTTCACCTCACGTTTCTGGAGAGCCACTTGTAAACTGCTAGATGCACCCTGGACTTCTCTTCCGCTTACCACCCACAGTCCAATGGTCAAGTGGAGCGGATCAATCAGAACCTGACCAGTTACCTCCGGCACTTCGTTAATGCCCATCATTCAGACTGGGTGGATCTCCTACCATGGGCCGAGTTCTCTTATAACAATCACGAGAGCGAATCCTCCTCCAAATTCCCGTTTTTTGTAGTCTTCGGTCAGCATCCTCGGATTCCTTTTCCTGTCTCCACCTCTGTGGACAACCCGGCTGCGGAATCTCTCGTTAGCAAATTTTCCTCCATTTGGGAGAGTACTCGATCCGCACTCCTTCAGTCGTCCGAACGGATGAAAAGACACGCTGACAAAAAACGCCTGGATCCTCCACAATTTCGTCCTGGAGATAAAGTCTGGCTCTCATCTAAATATGTCCGACTCAAGATACCTTCTTACAAGTTAGGGCCTCGGTTCATCGGTCCTCTGGAGGTCATCAGTCAGATCAACCCGGTGGCCTATAAATTGAAACTCCCGGCCAACTTACGGATCCCTAACTCCTTCCATGTATCTCTCCTCAAACCTGTGGTACTTAACTCTTTTTCCAAGTCTACAGGTACGCCTCCTGCTCCGGTTTCTGCTGAGGACGAGTTTGAGGTAGAGAACATTCTTGCCACCAAAAGGGTAAGAGGAAAGACCTTTTTTCTAGTAGATTGGAAGGGGTTTGGTCCTGAGGAGAGAACGTGGGAGCCCCGGGAGAACATCCATGCCCCTCTCATCCTAGCTAAATTTCTGTCTGGCCTAAAAAAGGGGGGGCCTAAAGGGGGGGGTACTGTAGCGCCGGCGTCCCTGCCCTCTGCTAGGCAGGGACGCTGTTCCCCTCACCTCTCTGCTCCGTGCCCGGCGTCCTCCTCCCGCTCTGCTGGCAGCGCGCGCTCCTTCCCGGCCACTGTGCTTAGGGCACGCGCGCGCGCTCTCCCTCCCTCTTAAAGGGGCCGCGCGCGCCGTCCTAAGGAGTCCCCGGCCAATGGCCGGAGGACTTCACCATATATAAGGCACCTCCTCCAAAATGGAGGTGCCCGAGCAATGTTGTTGCACTGTTCACTACTCTGCTTCAGCCCTCAGGTCCCGTTGCCAGTTACCTGCCAGATACCTGCCAGATTCCTGCCAGCTTGCTGTCTTATTCCTGCCTGATTATCTGCTACCTGCCTGCTAGTCTGAGGTCCGACGGTCTGCCTTACTACTCCTGTCAGTCTGTCTAAGGACCAGCCTGTCCGCTCACCTGGGAGCGCACTTCAGCCACCTGCCTGCTTGCCTGAGGTCCGACGGTCTGCCTTCCAACTCCTGTCAGTCTGTCTATGGACCAGCTTGCCTGCTCACCTGGGAGCACACATCTGCTACCTGCCTGCTAGCCTACCTGGAGGCTCCGCCGTCACGTGCTGTGACCACCTGCCTGTCCAGTGACTCCTGCCCGCTCACCTGGGAGCGCTCATCTGCTGCTTGTCTGCTAGCCTACCTGGAGGCTCTGCCGTCACGTGCTGTGACCACCCGCCTGTCCAGAGACTTCTGCCCGCTCACCTGGGAGCGCTCATCTGCCGCCTGTCTGTTGGTCTTCCTGGAGGCTCCGCCGTCACATGCTGTGACCACCCGTTCATCCAGAGACTCTCGCCTTCTCACCTGGGAGCTCACGTCTATCATCAGCCGCCACAGGTCGTACCAACCCTTTACCCAGAGACTGCCCCGGTCACTTGCCGTGACCATCTGCCCGTTCATCCAGAGACTGCCCCGGTCACTTGCCGTGACCATCTGCCCTTCATTCAGAGACTGCCCCGGTCACTTGCCGTGACCATCTGCCCGTTCATTCAGAGACTGCCCCGGTCACTTGCCGTGACCATCTGCCCGTTCATCCAGAGACTGCCCCGGTCACTTGCCGTGACCTCCAGCCCGTTCACTCAGAGACTGTCCTGGTCACCTGCTGTGACTTCCTGCCCGTCTTCCCTGGTCGCCACCCGCTCCCTTACAAGGACCGCCCCCTTGTATAGTAGCTCAGAGGTTCCGCCTCCCAGACCCGTTACAGTGGGCGCCTCTGTGTCCGACATCTTCCTCCCCCCTAGTTAAGCGTGGCCTACCTTCCGACGATCCTCTTCTGTAGGCCGCGGCTCCGCTGCTGCTGCTATGGACGAGGACCTGGCGTCGCGTCCTGATGACGTGAGCGTCGCTCTCTCTCCCTTCCAGGACCTTGCGCAGCGTCGGTGCGTGGGGCGGAGCTTCGGATCTCGCGCGGTTTTGACGTCCACGCCCCTCTTCTTCCCGCGCGGCGTCCTGAAGATGGCGTCCGATGGCGGGAAACAGCTGCGGATGGCGGGAAGACGGCAGAAGACGGCGGGAAACGGTCCAAGATGGCGTCTGATGGCGGGAATCGGCTCCGGATGGCGGGAAACCTCTTTTCAGGTGCGTGTACAGTCTCTTTCAGGCACGCAATACCCGTTTGTGGCGGGTTGGTTGCAATCCTGCCGACTACGCCAAAGCTGACTCGCCCCCTGGGCCGTGGGGCACTCGGATCCGGGCAATAGGGGGAACGATGGGAGTAGTAGTGGCAACCCGGTTCCGTGGCTCAGGGTGGTCAGGCCAGTGGTAGTCCGTTATGTGTTGTTGATTATGTCCGACTACGCCACCCGTGGATTTGCGGTCATTAGGAACCGCCGCTGCAAGGCAGACCGCTGGGGCTGATGATGTATGCAGCTGGGATGGTGTGACTCCCCACGGGAAGAGTGCGGCCCCAGGGCAGTGTAGTGGATGGTGGGCGTGATGGTAGTGAGAGTCCCAGTGCTGATAGTGCTGGAGGAGCAAGGAGCACACAGACAACAGGTTGCAGTCCAGGGTCTTTACTAGAACAGGTAAATTGACCCACAAACAGTCCCAGCTATGAGCGGACCTGGATGTCTGAGAGCAACGGGGAAATTGGCCCTAGTCAGGGTGAGGGTGTAGGCCTACCGTGCTTTCTGCGCTCCTTCTGACTATCTCCTCTTTATAGGATAACAGCCCACGCTTCCGAGCTTTCCGTGTATCCTCGCCTGTTTGGCCTGCGACGTGGGTTCCTTTCTGCTCCCAGCCTTGTACGGCTTTACTGGTCCCTTCGGTTGTGGCAGGGCCTCCAGGCTTCTTAGGCCAAGGAATATACAGTCCCTTGCGGACTGGTTATCTGCTGGAGAATGTGGAATCCTCCCAGCCTCAGACACCAAAGTCTGGTAAAGTAAGTCTTTTATCTGCCAAGACAGGCTCTCTTCGCCTCTTGTCTCTGGCTTGTGGCTCTCCTCCTGCCACACTTCCTCTTAGGTGCAATACAACTTTCTGTCCCTGCTCTGCTCTGGGACAAGTCTCAGTCCTGAGACAGGCCTTCAAGTTCTCTCTAACCCTGCCCTCAGTACCAGCTTTTATAGGGGCAGCCAGCTCCCCCTACTGGCCTGAGACAGGAGGCATTGCATGCTAATGTTCCCCTGACTAGAGAACCTCCCCCTTGCTCTCAGACACAGCTTTAATTACACTTGTGGCATCCAGGCCAGGGTGACACATATGTATACTGTATATGTGTGTATATATATGTATACTGTATATATGTGTATATATCTGTATATGGGTGTGTATATATTTATACTGTATGTGTGTATATATATATATACTGTATATGTGTGTATATATGTATACTGTATATATGTGTATATATATGTGTATGGGTGTGTATATATTTATACTGTATATGTGTATATATATGTATACTGTATATGTTTGTGTATATATATGTATACTGTATATGTGTGTGTATATATATGTATACTGTATATATGTGTATATATATATGTATACTGTATATGTGTGTGTATATATGTATACTGTATATGTGTGTGTATATACAGTACAGACCAAAAGTTTGGACACACCTTCTCATTTAAAGATTTTTCTGTATTTTCATGACTTTGAAAATTGCACATTCACACTGAAGGCATCAAAACTGTGAGTTAACACATGTGGAATTATATACTTAACAAAAAATGTGAAACAACTGAAAATATGTCTTATATTCTAGGTTCTTCAAAGTAGCCACCTTTTGCTTTGATGACTGCTTTGCACACTCTTGGCATTCTCTTGATGAGCTTCAAGAGTTAGTCACTGGAAATGGTCTTCCAACAATCTTGAAGGAGTTCCCAGAGATGCTTAGCACTTGTTGGCCCTTTTGACTTCACTCTGCGGTCCAGCTCACCCCAAACCATCTCGATTGGTTTCAGGTCTGGTGACTGTGGAGGCCAGGTCATCTGGCGTAGCACCCCATCACTCTCCTTCTTGGTCAAATAGCCCTTACACAGCCTGGAGGTGTGCTTGGAGTCATTGTCCTGTTGAAAAATAAATGATGGTCCAACTAAACGCAAACCGGATGGAATAGCATGCCAATGCAAGATGCTGTGGTAGCCATGCTGGTTCAGTATGCCTTCAATTTTGAATAAATCCCCAAAAGTGTAACCAGCAAAGCACCCCCACACCATCATACCTCCTCCTCCATGCTTCACAGTGGGAACCAGGCATGTAGAGTCCATCCGTTCACCTTTTCTGCATCGCACAAAGACACGGTGATTGGAACCAAAGATCTCAAATTTGGACTCATCAGACCAAAGCACAGATTTCCACTGGTCTAATGTCCATTCCTTGTGTTCTTTAGCCCAAACAAGTCTCTTCTGCTTGTTGCCTGTCCTTAGCAGTGGTTTCCTAGCAGCTATTTTACCATGAAGGCCTGCTGCACAAAGTCTCCTCTTAACAGTTGTTGAAGAGATGTGTCTGCTGCTAGAACCTTGTGTGGCATTGACCTGGTCTCTAATCAGAGCTGATGTTAACCTGCGATTTCTGAGGCTGGTGACTTGGATAAACTTATCCTCAGAAGCAGAGGTGACTCTTGTTCTTCCTTTCCTGGGGCGGTCCTCATGTGAGCCAGTTTCTTTGTAGCGCTTGATGGTTTTTGCAACTGCACTTGGGGACACTTTCAAAGTTTGCTCAATTTTTGCACTGACTGACCTTCATTTCTGAAAGTAATGATGGCCACTCGTTTTTCTTTACTTAGCTGCTTTTTTCTTGCCATAATACAAATTCTAACAGTCTATTCAGCAGGACTATCAGCTGTGTATCCACCTGACTTCTGCACAACACAACTGATGGTCCCAACCCCATTTATAAGGTAAGAAATCCAACTTATTAAACCTGACAGGGCACACCTGTGAAGTGAAAAACATTTCCGGTGACTACCTCTTGAAGCTCATCAAGAGAATGCCAAGAGTGTGCAAAGCAGTCATCAAAGCAAAAGGTGGCTACTTTGAAAAACCTAGAATATAAGATATATTTTCAGTTGTTTCACACTTTTTTGTAAAGTATATAATTCCACATGTGTTAATTCATAGTTTTGATGTCTTCAGTGTGAATGTACAATTTTCATAGTCATGAAAATACAGAAAAATCTTTAAATGAGAAGGTGTGTCCAAACTTTTGGTCTGTACTGTATGTATACTGTATATGGGTGTGTATATATTTATACTGTATGTGTGTATATATATGTATACTGTATGTGTGTGTATATATATGTATACTGTATATGTGTGTGTGTATATATATGTATACTGTATATGGGTGTGTATATATTTATACTGTATGTGTGTATATATATGTATACTGTATGTGTGTGTATATATGTATACTGTATATGTGTGTGTATATATATGTATACTGTATATGGGTGTGTATATATTTATACTGTATGTGTGTATATATATGTATACTGTATGTGTGTGTATATATGTATACTGTATATGTGTGTGTATATATATGTATACTGTATATGGGTGTGTATATATATATGTATACTGTATGTGTGTATATATATGTATACTGTATATGTGTGTGTATATATGTATACTGTATATGGGTGTGTATATATTTATACTGTGTGTGTGTGTGTATATATGTATACTGTATATGTGTGTATATGTATACTGTATATGTGTGTATATATATGTATACTGTATATATGTGTATATATATGTATATATACTGTATATGTGTGTATATATATATGTATACTGTATATGTGTGTGTATATATATATGTATACTGTATATGTGTGTATATATATATGTATACTGTATGTGAGTATATATATGTATACTGTATATATGTGTATATATATGTATACTGTATATATGTGTATATATATGTATGTATACTGTATATGTGTGTATATATATGTATACTGTATATGTGTGTGTATATATATGTATACTGTGTGTATATATATATATGTATATGGGTGTGTATATATTTATACTGTGTGTGTATATATATGTATACTGTATATGTGTGTATATATATGTATACTGTATAAGTGTATATATATGTATACTGTATATGGGTGTATATATATGTATACTGTATATGTGTGTATTTATATGTATACTGTATATATGTATATATATATATATGTATACTGTATATGTGTGTATTTATATGTATACTGTATATATGTGTATATATACAGTACAGACCAAAAGTTTGGACACACCTTCTCATTTTAAGATTTTTCTGTATTTTCATGACTATGAAAATTGTACATTCACACTGAAGGCATCAAAACTATGAATTAACACATGTGGAATTATATACTTAACAAAAAAGTGTGAAACAACTGAAAATATGTCTTATATTCTAGGTTCTTCAAAGTAGCCACCTTTTGCTTTGATGACTGCTTTGCACACTCTTGGCATTCTCTTGATGAGCTTCAAGAGGTAGTCACTGGAAATGGTCTTCCAACAATCTTGAAAGAGTTCCCAGAGATGCTTAACACTTGTTAGCCCTTTTGCCTTCACTCTGCAGTCCAGCTCACCCCAAACCATCTCGATTGGGTTCAGGTCTGGTGACTGTGGAGGCCAGGTCATCTGGCGTATCACCCCATCACTCTCCTTCTTGGTCAAATAGCCCTTACACATCCTGGAGGTGTGTTTGGGGTCATTGTCCTGTTGAAAAATAAATGATGGTCCAACTAAACGCAAACCGGATGGAATAGCATGCCCCTGCAAGATGCTGTGGTAGCCATGCTGGTTCAGTATGCCTTCAATTTTGAATAAATCCCCAACAGTGTCACCAGCAAAGCACCCCCACACCATCACACCTCCTCCTCCATGCTTCACGGTGGGAACCAGGCATGTAGAGTCCATCCGTTCACCTTTTCTGCGTCGCACAAAGACACGGTGGTTGGAACCAAAGATCTCAAATTTGGACTCATCAGACCAAAGCACAGATTTCCACTGGTCTAATGTCCATTCCTTGAGTTCTTTAGCCCAAACAAGTCTCTTCTGCTTGTTGCCTGTCCTTAGCAGTGGTTTCCTAGCAGCTATTTTACCATGAAGGCCTGCTGCACAAAGTCTCCTCTTAACAGTTGTTGTAGAGATGTGTCTGCTGCTAGAACTCTGTGTGGTATTGACCTGGTCTCTAATCTCAGCTGCTGTTAACCTGCGATTTCTGAGGCTGGTGACTCGGATAAACTTATCCTCAGAAGCAGAGGTGACTCTTGGTCTTCCTTTCCTGGGGCGGTCCTCATGTGAGCCAGTTTCTTTGTAGCGCTTGATGGTTTTTGCAGCTGCTCTTGTGGACACTTTCAAAGTTTTCCCAATTTTTTCGCACTGACTGACCTTCATTTCTTAAAGTAATGATGGCCACTCATTTTTCTTTATTTAGCTGCTTTTTTCTTGCCATAATACAAATTCTAACAGTCTATTCAGTAGGACTATCAGCTGTGTATCCACCAGACTTCTGCACAACAATACTGATGTCCCAACCCGATTTATAAGGCAAGAAATCCCATTTGTTAAACCTGACAGGGCACACCCATGAAGTGAAGACCATTTCTGGTGACTACCTCTTGAAGCTCATCAAGAGAATGCCAAGCGTGTGCAAAGCTGTCATCAAAGCAAAAGGTGGCTACTTTGAAGAACCTAGAATATAAGACATATTTTCAGTTGTTTCACACTTTTTTGTTAAGTATATAATTCCACATGTGTTAATTCATAGTTTTGATGCCTTCAGTGTGAATGTACAATTTTCATAGTCATGAAAATACAGAAAAATCTTTAAATGAGAAGGTGTGTCCAAACTTTTGGTCTGTACTGTATGTGTGTATATATATATGTATACTGTATATGTGTGTATATATATGTATGCTGTATATGTGTGTATATATATGTATACTGTATATGTGTGTGTGTATATATATGTATACTGTATATGTGTGTGTATATGTATACTGTATACAGTACAGACCAAAAGTTTGGACACACCTTCTCATTTAAAGATTTTTCTGTATTTTCATGACTTTGAAAATTGTACATTCACACTGAAGGCATCAAAACTATGAATTAACACATGTGGAATTATATATGACGCGCCCCCTGGGACATATTCCTTTTTGAGGGGAATACCCGGCACCGGATCAGATGGGGGGTTGTAGTCTCCGAGCGGCTGCGACCCGGCCCGTGCCCAGGGCGTCAAACTCAGTGTTATGTGGCAGTCCTACAGATGTTATTAAGAGTTCTTTTGTGTCGACTACGCCACCCGTTGTGATGCGGTCACTGTGGCCGCCGCTGCAGCAGGGTCCGCTGAGGCTGATGATGGGTGCGCAGCTTGGTGGGATAACCCCCAACGGGAGGGGTATAGCCTCAGAGGGGACAGGTGCAGAGGATGGGGGTTGTGGTGGTGCAGTGCAGACGGCAATGAAGACAGAGTCGGGTTGTGCAGTTAAGGGTGTTTACTTACTGCAGATGTTGTACTGGTCACTCCAGCTTCGAGTGACCACCCGAGCCGTGCTGCGTCCACCAGGTCCTGGATCCAGCCAACCCCCAAATAAGTCCGGAGCGTGGCCCTGAGCTCTCCTTCTGTCCCGTTCTCTGGCCGTCCCCACTATTGATCCACCCAGGTCCAGCTCCCTCGGGCCTTCTGTTGGGAGACCCTTGGCCTTGGGTTCCCTGACCCTCCTCGTGGTATGCCTTCGTGGTGGATGTGGTGGGTGACCGTGGCAAACGCTGCCCACGGTCTCCGGTCTCTGGCTGGGGTGTGTTTTTGCCCCCACCAGCTTGGGTTCCGGTACCCTGATGCCGACTCTTCACCCGGGGATTTAATTTGGGTTCTTGGAGTCCTTTTCTGCTGTTTCCCCCCTCTGGGTCTCTCTCTTCTCCTCTCTCACTCTGGGTCTTTCTTCTCCTCTGCTCCTGACTTTCTCTCTGCATCTGACCCTGTTCTTAGTTGGTGCCCACCTTATATACACCCTCTATGTGTGAGCTCAGGTGACCAGCACCCAATGAGCTCCTAACTTTACCCAGGCTGCTCCCCCTATCTGCCCCTACACTACTTGGGATGTACCACCCCCCTCCCACTCCAGCCAGGAACAGACTCGGTCGTACCTGCACATTTCTAAGTGGGAGTACCGTCGGTCTGCTCCTCGGAAATGGGATGTGTGTAGTGCATGCAGCCTACCGAGCTCAGTTCCACACTCCATCCTTACCCGGGAGTGGAATATCACACCTCTGGGTTGAGGTGCAATACCCCTGTAGCAGCCGAATCCTCAGGGTGCTACATTCCCCCCTGGTAAACCACAGCACGTCCTCGGGCTGTAAGACATAACACCAAAAACATACAAATTTTTCATAAACATATAAAACATATAAAACAACATATATATATATATCAATATAAAACATTCTCGTCGCCTCTGGCTCCTCCTCCGGTCACTGTGCAACGTGTGACCGGGTAAAGTGCGACAGTCTCTCTGGAAAACTGGTTTTCCTATAAAACCGGTAGGGGGCGCTTTAGGAAGCGCAACTATATACAGGGGAAGTTGGCCGCTCTCAGTCCTCGGCCAGGTAAAGGGAAGGGAATGGCTGCTCACAGTCCTCAGCCTGGTATGGATACGGAATAACGGGTAAACAGTTCACTCATGCTGGTCCCAACGGGGACTATATATATGTAGCAACAGTTTCTTTGGTACCCGATCGGGTAACTATTTACAGCACCTACTCCGCTGTACTCAACAACGTCTTCCTCCTGCTCTTTCTTTGGGGATCTCAGCTTCAGACCCGTCCGGATCCTCTTGCTCTTCCTCCTCACATCGCAGCTCCTCCTCTGTCAGGCGATGCACATGGAGGGCGTAAGGTCCTTTGGCACACTTGTGCCGGGTAAAGGTGACCTCGTCCCCGATATAAAGGTCACGACCTCTGTGCCCCTCCGGCAGATGGGACTCCACATCTCTGCGCGTGACAAAGACGTCGCCGGGGGTGTTGTGGTCTCTGATGAAGCCCCACCCATGCTGCATGTTGAACTTTATTACAGTCCCGGTGGTACGGGGACTGTGCGCTGCACGGGGGTCCCTCCTGGTTCGGCTCTTCTGCTCGGCGCTCCGTACTTGGGCCTGTTGCTCCCGGACCCGCCTCTCTCTCCGCTCCCTCGCAAACTCTTCGAGCTGCTGTCGGCAGCACGCAGCACGCTCCGCTGCAGCTGCCCTGGTTTCTTGAGTGAACCCCATTAGGTCTTCTCCGGTGGGGTCCCACTCAAATTGGGTCTCTTCAAGCGGGGGCGAGATCCTTATCACGGGCTTCGGAGCCGGAATCAGGGGTGCACACATGGCCCCAACTCTCCTCTGGTGCTCCAGTTCATAATATCTCTGGGGCCAGATGAAAGGCTGCCCGTCCGGCCACGTGTGCTGGGCAAACAAGTCCTCTCCCAGACGCGGCACCCTTGGTTTTACGGGTGCGGGCGCGGTGGTGGTGGCGCCCGGGTTGCCCAGGCCTTGCGGCCAGGCCTGGGGCACCTGGAAGGTGAAGGGCACCGTTAGGACGGCGGCGCCCTGGGCTACCTGGCCTTGCGGCCAGGCCGGAGGCTCCGCGGAGGTAGGGGGCGCTGTTGGTGATGCGGCGCCCGGGGGTACTAGGCCTTGCGACCAGGCTGGTGGTATTTCCTGCTTTGTCACGCTCCGGGTCGAGGCGCGTGACGTCACAGGGGTCGCTGCGGCGGCTTCCGGTCGGGGCCTAGTCCATAGCGGTGACATGGCGGCTACGGGCACAGCAGGGGGACTTTCGGGCTCTGCGACGGGGAGCTGGGGCAGGTGGGCGGTTTCCCGGCTTGGGGTATAGGCGTCCCCTTTACCTGCCTCCTTGCGTCCGGCTCCCTTCTCGGCGCCGTCTCCGGCCTTTGGTCCTCCCGCGCCATCCTCAGAGGCGGTCTGTTTCCTCTTCCAGGGTAGCGTGCTCCGTTGACTGGTCTCAGCTTGCTGGGCCATCTCCCGGCTCCATTCCGCCAATATCTCGCGCTGTACCCGGGCCATCCTCCGTGCGAGGCCCTCCAGGGCAGTCTGTGCACACTCCCGGTCTTGGGGGAGCTGTGCAAGGACCTCCACTAGGCCTAGTGGGGTCGTGGTGTCTAGCAGGCTCCTGACCAACGGGTCGGTGCTGCTCTGCTCTTCTTCCAGCAGGCTCCTGGCCAGCGGGCCGGTGCTGCTCCGCTCTCCTTCCTCGGTCTCTAGCAGACTCCTGGCCAGCGGGCCGGTGCTGTTCTGCTTTCTCTCCATCTCCGGGTAAGCTCCTCCGCTACTCCTCTCCAGGCTTCTTGCCTCCGGGTGCGCTCGCTCCAGACTGCTCCAGGCGGCACCCATCTTTGTTTTTTCCTTTCGTCTCCTCCCACTTCGAGGGCGGTCCCGGGGCAACTCGGTGACTGTCAGCTCCAGGGGTAGTTCTTTCACGCTGACAGACACCTCCAGCATCACAGTCTCTGTTGGTGGGGGCGGTTTCCACTTTTGGCGCCATTTTCTGTCCTGGCCCACGATGGGAGGCGGCCTCTTGCCCTCCTTTGGCACGCCCATAATGGCGTCCGCTGCTCTTCCAAGGCGGGAAATCTTCGGATTTGGCGGGAAGCGTCGCCCAGTGGCGGGAAACTCTGCAGATGGCGGGAACAAGCTGGAAATGGCGGACAATCGGCGGGAAACGACCTGTGATGGGGTCCGATGGCGTGGACCCTCCGGAACCGGCGGGAGACTTCTTTCTGAGGTAAACTTGCACTTTTCTTCAGGCACGCAGTACCCGGGTGTTGCGGGCACGTAATCCTGCCGACTACGCCAAAGTTGACGCGCCCCCTGGGACATATTCCTTTTTGAGGGGAATACCCGGCACCGGATCAGATGGGGGGTTGTAGTCTCCGAGCGGCTGCGACCCGGCCCGTGCCCAGGGCGTCAAACTCAGTGTTATGTGGCAGTCCTACAGATGTTATTAAGAGTTCTTTTGTGTCGACTACGCCACCCGTTGTGATGCGGTCACTGTGGCCGCCGCTGCAGCAGGGTCCGCTGAGGCTGATGATGGGTGCGCAGCTTGGTGGGATAACCCCCAACGGGAGGGGTATAGCCTCAGAGGGGACAGGTGCAGAGGATGGGGGTTGTGGTGGTGCAGTGCAGACGGCAATGAAGACAGAGTCGGGTTGTGCAGTTAAGGGTGTTTACTTACTGCAGATGTTGTACTGGTCACTCCAGCTTCGAGTGACCACCCGAGCCGTGCTGCGTCCACCAGGTCCTGGATCCAGCCAACCCCCAAATAAGTCCGGAGCGTGGCCCTGAGCTCTCCTTCTGTCCCGTTCTCTGGCCGTCCCCACTATTGATCCACCCAGGTCCAGCTCCCTCGGGCCTTCTGTTGGGAGACCCTTGGCCTTGGGTTCCCTGACCCTCCTCGTGGTATGCCTTCGTGGTGGATGTGGTGGGTGACCGTGGCAAACGCTGCCCACGGTCTCCGGTCTCTGGCTGGGGTGTGTTTTTGCCCCCACCAGCTTGGGTTCCGGTACCCTGATGCCGACTCTTCACCCGGGGATTTAATTTGGGTTCTTGGAGTCCTTTTCTGCTGTTTCCCCACTCTGGGTCTCTCTCTTCTCCTCTCTCACTCTGGGTCTTTCTTCTCCTCTGCTCCTGACTTTCTCTCTGCATCTGACCCTGTTCTTAGTTGGTGCCCACCTTATATACACCCTCTATGTGTGAGCTCAGGTGACCAGCACCCAATGAGCTCCTAACTTTACCCAGCCTGCTCCCCCTATCTGCCCCTACACTACTTGGGATGTACCACCCCCCTCCCACTCCAGCCAGGAACAGACTCGGTCGTACCTGCACATTTCTAAGTGGGAGTACCGTCGGTCTGCTCCTCGGAAATGGGATGTGTGTAGTGCATGCAGCCTACCGAGCTCAGTTCCACACTCCATCCTTACCCGGGAGTGGAATATCACACCTCTGGGTTGAGGTGCAATACCCCTGTAGCAGCCGAATCCTCAGGGTGCTACATTTACTTAACAAAAAAGTGTGAAACAACTGAAATATGTCTTATATTCTAGGTTCTTCAAAGTAGCCACCTTTTGCTTTGATGACTGCTTTGCACACTCTTGGCATTCTCTTGATGAGCTTCAAGAGGTAGTCACCGGAAATGGTCTTCACTTCACAGGTGTGCCCTGTCAGGTTTAATAAGTGGGATTTCTTGCCTTATAAATGGGGTTGGGACCATCAGTTGTGTTGTGCAGAAGTCGGGTGGATACACAGCTGATAGTCCTACTGAATAGACTGTTAGAATTTGTATTATGGCAAGAAAAAAGCAGCTAAGTAAAGAAAAACGAGTGGCCATCATTACTTTAAGAAATGAAGGTCAGTCAGTCCAAAAAATTGGGCAAACTTTGAAAGTGTCCCCAAGTGCAGTTGCAAAAACCATCAAGCGCTGCAAAGAAACTGGCTCACATGAGGACCGTTCCACGAAAGGAAGACCAAGAGTCACCTCAGCTTCTGAGGATAAGTTTATCCGAGTCACCAGCCTCAGAAATCGCAGGTTAATAGCAGCTCAGATAAGAGACCAGATCAATGCCACACAGAGTTCTAGCAGCAGACACATCTCTTCAACAACTGTTAAGAAGAGACTTTGTGCAGCAGGCCTTCATGGTAAAATAGCTGCTAGGAAACCACTGCTATAGACAGGCAACAAGCAGAAGAGACTTGTTTGGGCTAAAGAACACAAGGAATGGACACTAGACCAGTGGAAATCTGTGCTTTGGTCTGATGAGTCCAAATTTGAGATCTTTGGTTCCAACCACCGTGTCTTTGTGCGACGCAGAAAAGGTGAACGGATGGACTCTACAGGCCTGATTCCCACCGTGAAGCATGGAGGAGGAGGTGTGATGGTGTGGGGGTGCTTTGCTGGTGACACTGTTGGGGATTTATTCAAAATTGAAGGCATACTGAACCAGCATGGCTACCACAGCATCTTGCAGCGGCATGCTATTCCATCCGGTTTGCGTTTAGTTGGACCATCATTTATTTTTCAAGAGGACAATGACCCCAAACACACCTCCAGGCTGTGTAAGGGCTATTTGACCAAGAAGGAGAGTGATGGCCAGATGACCTGGCCTCCACAGTCACCAGACCTGAACCCAATCGAGATGGTTTGGGGTGAGCTGGACCGCAGAGTGAAGGCAAAAGGGCCAACAAGTGCTAAGCATCTCTGGGAACCCCTTCAAGATTGTTGGAAGACCATTTCCGGTGACTACCTCTTGAAGCTCATCAAGAGAATGCCAAGAATGTGCAAAGAAGTCATCAAAGAAAAATGTGGCTACTTTGAAGAACCTAGAATATAAGACATATTTTCAGTTGTTAGTATATAATTCCACATGCGTTAATTCATAGTTTTGATGCCTTCAGTGTGAATGTAAAATTTTCATAGTCATGAAAATACAGAAAAATCTTTAAATGAGAAGGTGTGTCCAAACTTTTGGTCTGTACTGTATGTATACTGTATATGTGTGTGTATATATATGTATACTGTATATGTGTGTGTATATATATGTATACTGTATATGTGTGTATTTATATGTATACTGTATATGTGTGTATATATGTATACTGTATAAGTGTATATATTTATATGTATACTGTATATGTGTGTATTTATATGTATACTGTATATGTGTGTATATATATGTATACTGTATATGGGTGTGTATATATATGTATACTGTATAAGTGTATATATATATATGTATACTGTATATGTGTGTATATATGTATACTGTATATGTGTGTATATATATGTATACTGTATATGTGTGTATATATATGTATACTGTATATGTGTGTGTATATATATCTATACTGTATATGTGTGTATATATGTATACTGTATATGTGTGTATATATATGTATACTGTATATGTGTGTGTATATATATCTGTACTGTATATGTGTGTATATATGTATACTGTATGTGTGTATATATGTATACTGTATATGTGTGTGTATATATGTATACTGTATATGTGTGTGTATATATATCTATACTGTATATGTGTGTATATATGTATACTGTATATGTGTGTATATATATGTATACTGTATATGTGTGTGTATATATATATCTATACTGTATATGTGTGTATATATGTATACTGTATGTGTGTATATATATATGTATACTGTATATGTGTGTATATATATATGTATACTGTATATGTGTGTGTATATACAGTACAGACCAAAAGTTTGGACACACCTTCTCATTTAAAGATTTTTCTGTATTTTCATGACTATGAAAATTGTACATTCACACTGAAGGCATCAAAACTATGAATTAACACATGTGGAATTATATACTTAACAAAAAAGTGTGAAACAACTGAAAATATGTCTTATATTCTAGGTTCTTCAAAGTAGCCACCTTTTGCTTTGATGACTGCTTTGCACACTCTTGGCATTCTCTTGATGAGCTTCAAGAGGTAGTCACCGGAAATGGTCTTCCAACAATCTTGAAGGAGTTCCCAGAGATGCTTAGCACTTGTTGGCCCTTTTGCCTTCACTCTGCAGTCCAGCTCACCCCAAACCATCTCGATTGGGCTCAGGTCTGGTGACTCTGGAGGCCAGGTCATCTGGCGTAGCACCCCATCACTCTCCTTCTTGGTCAAATAGCCTTTACACAGACTGGAGGTGTGTTTGGGGTCATTGTCCTGTTGAAAAATAAATGATGGTCCAACTAACCGCAACCCGGATGGAATAGCATGCCGCTGCAAGATGCTGTGGTAGCCATGCTGGTTCAGTATGCCTTCAATTTTGAATAAATCCCCAACAGTGTCACCAGCAAAGCACCCCCACACCATCACACCTCCTCCTCCATGCTTCACGGTGGGAACCAAACATGTAGAGTCCATCCGTTCACCTTTTCTGCGTCGCACAAAGACACGGTGGTTGGAACCAAAGATCTCAAATTTGGACTCATCAGACCAAAGCACAGATTTCCACTGGTCTAATGTCCATTCCTTGTGTTCTTTAGCCCAAACAAGTTTCTTCTGCTTGTTGCCTGTCCTTAGCAGTGGTTTCCTAGCAGCTATTTTACCATGAAGGCCTGCTGCACAAAGTCTCCTCTTAATAGTTGTTGAAGAGATGTGTCTGCTGCTAGAACTCTGTGTGGCATTGGCCTGGTTTCTAATCTGAGCTGCTGTTAACCTGCGATTTCTGAGGCTGGTGACTCGGATAAGCTTATCCTCAGAAGCAGAGGTGACTCTTAGTCTTCCTTTCCTGGGGCGGTCCTCATGTGAGCCAGTTTCTTTGTAGCGCTTGATGGTTTTTGCTGCTGCACTTGGGGACACTTTCAAAGTTTTCCCAATTTTTCGGACTGACTGACCTTCATTTCTTAAAGTAATGATGGCCACTCAGTTTTCTTTACTTAGCTGCTTTTTTTCTTGCCATAATACAAATTCTAACAGTCTATTCAGTAGGACTATCAGCTGTGTATCCACCAGACTTCTGCACAACACAACTGATGGTCCCAACCCCATTTATAAGGCAAGAAATCCCACTTATTAAACCTGACAGGGCACACCTGTGAAGTGAAAACCATTTCCGGTGACTACCTCTTGAAGCTCATCAAGAGAATGCCAAGAGTGTGCAAAGCAGTCATCAAAGCAAAAGGTGGCTACTTTGAAGAACCTAGAATATAAGACATATTTTCAGTTGTTTCACACTTTTTTGTTAAGTATATAATTCCACATGTGTTAATTCATAGTTTTGATGCCTTCAGTGTAAAAGTACAATTTTCATAGTCATGAAAATACAGAAAAATCTTTAAATGAGAAGGTGTGTCCAAACTTTTGGTCTGTACTGTATATCTATACTGTATATGTGTGTATATATGTATACTGTATGTGTGTATATATATATGTATACTGTATATGTGTGTATATATATGTATGCTGTATATGTGTGTATATATGTATACTGTATAAGTGTGTATATATATATGTATACTGTATATGTGTGTATATATGTATACTGTATATGTGTGTATATATATGTATACTGTATAAGTGTATATATATATGTATACTGTATATGTGTATGTATATGTATACTGTATATGGGTGTGTATATATGTATACTGTATATGTGTATGTATATGTATACTGTATATGGGTGTGTATATATAGTACAGACCAAAAGTTTGGACACACCTTCTCATTTAAAGATTTTTCTGTATTTTCATGACTATGAAAATTGTACATTCACACTGAAGGCATCAAAACTATGAATTAACACATGTGGAATTATATACTTAACAAAAAAGTGTGAAACAACTGAAAATATGTCTTATATTCTAGGTTCTTCAAAGTAGCCCCCTTTTGCTTTGATGATTGTGTAGCACCCTGAGGATTCGGCTGCTACAGGGGTATTGCACCTCAACCCAGAGGTGTGATATTCCACTCCCGGGTAAGGATGGAGTGTGGACCTGAGCTCGGTAGGCTGCATGCACTACACACATCCCATTTCCGAGGAGCAGACCGACGGTACTCCCACTTAGAAATGTGCAGGTACGACCGAGTCTGTTCCTGGCTGGAGTGGGAGGGGGGTGGAACATCCCAAGTAGTGTAGGGGCAGATAGGGGGAGCAGCCTGGGTAAAGATAGGAGCTCATTGGGTGCTGGTCACCTGAGCTCACACATAGAGGGTGTATATAAGGTGGGCACCATCAGAGAACAGGGTCAGTCTGTCAGAGCAGAGCAGAGGAAGAGGAGCAGAGAAGTCCCAGAGAGAGAGAGGAGAAAGCCAGAAAGACCCAGAGGGGGAAACAGAAAAGGAACTCTGAGAACCCAAAGTCCATCAACGGGTGAAGAGTTGGCATTAGGGTACCGGAACCCAAGCTGGTGGGGGCAAAAACACACCCCAGCCAGAGACCGGAGGCCGTGGGCAGCGTCTGCCACGGCCACCCACCACATCCACCCCGAAGGCATACCACGTGGAGGGTCAGGGAACCCAAGGCCAAGGGTCTCCCAACAGAAGGCCCGAGGGAGCTGGACCTGGGTGGATCACTAGTGGGGACGGCCAGAGAAAGGACAGAAGGAGAGCTCAGGGTCACGCTCCGGACTCGCTTGGGGGTTGGCTGGATCCAGGACCTGGTGGACGCAGCACGGCTCGGGAGGTCCCTTGAAGCTGGAGTGACCGGAACATCAGCAGTGAGTAAATACCCTAAACTGCACAACCCGACTCTGTCTTCGTTTTACATCTACGCTGCACCACCACAACCCCCATCCTCTGCACCTGACCCCCTGAGGCTATACCCCACCCGTTGGGGGTTATACCATCACAAGCTGCACCTACACCATCAGCCTCAGCGGACCCTGCTGCAGCGGCGGCCATAGTGACCGCAATACAACGGGTGGCGTAGTCGACAATAAAGAACTTAATAACATCTGTAGGACTGCCACATACAACTGAGTTTGACACCCTGGGCACGGACCGGGTCACAGCCACTCGGAAGACTACAACTCCCATCTGATCCGGCTCCGGATATTCCCCCTAAAGAATATGGCCCAGGGGGCGCGTCAACTTTGGCGTAGTCGGCAGGAGTACGTGCCCGCAACACCCGGGTACTGCGTGCCTGAAGAAAAGAATGAGTTTACCTCAAAAAGAAGTCTCCTGCCGGTTCCGGAGGGTCCCCGCCATCGGACCCCATCACCAGTCGATTCCAGCCGGTTGTCCGCCATTAACAGCGTTTTCCCGCCATCTGCAGAGTTTCCCGCCAAGGGGAAGCGATTCCCGCCATTTCCAAAGGTTTCCCGCCTTGGAAGAGCGGACGCCATTATGGGCGTGCCAGAGGGTGGCGAGAGGCCACCTCCCATCGTGGGCCAGGACCGAAAATGGCGCCAAAAGTGGAAACCGCCCCCACCAACAGAGACTGTGATGCTAGAGGTGTCTGTCAGCGTGAAAGAACAGCCCCTGGAGCTGACAGTCACCAAGTGGCCCCGGGACCGACCTCGAGGTGGGAGGAGACGAAAGGAGAGAACAAAGATGGGTGTCGCTTGGAGCAGTCTAGAGCGAGCGCACCCGGAGGCAAGAAGCCTGGAGAAGAATATCGGAGGAGCTTACCCGGAGATGGCGAGAAAGCAGAGCAGCACCGGCCCGTTGGCCAGGAGCCTGCTAGAAACCGAGGAGGGAGAGCAGAGCAGCACCGGCCCGCTGGCCAGGAGCCTGCTGGAGACAACAGTAGGAGAGCAGAGCAGCACCGACCCGTTGGTCAGGAGCCTGCTGGAAACAACGACCCCACTAGGACTAGTGGAGGTCCTAGCACAGCTCCCCCGAGACCGGGAGTGTGCACAGACCGCTCTGGAGGGCTTCGCAAGGAGGATGGCCCGGGTGCAGCGAGAGACGTTGGCGGAGTGGAGCCGTGAGATGGTCCAGCAGACCGAGACCTGTCAGCGGAGCACGCCACCCGAGACGAGGAGACAGACCGCCTCTGAGGATGGCGCGGGAGGATTGAAGGCCGGAGACGGCGCCGAGAAGGGAGCCGAACGAGTGGAGGCAGGTAAAGGGGACGTCTATACCCCAAACCGGGAAACCGCGCACCTGCCCCAGCTCCCCGTCGCAGAGCCCGAAGTCTATCCTGCCGTGCCCGTCGCTGCAACGTCACCGCCGCAGACTAGGCCTCAAACGGGAGCCGCGACCCCTGTGACGTCACACGCCTCGACCCCGAGCGTGACCAAGCAGGAAGTACCACCAGCCTGGTCGCAAGGCCTAGTACCCCCGGGCGCCGCAATACCAACAGCGCCCCCTACCTCCGCGGAGCCCCCGGCCTGGTCGCAGGGCCAAGTAGCCCAGAGCGCCGCCGTCCTTACGGTGCCCTTTACCTTCCAGATACCCCAGGCCTGGCCGCAAGGCCCGGGCAACCCGGGCGCTAACACCACCGCGCCCATAAGACCAAGAGTGCCGCATCTGGGAGAGGACCTGTACGCCCAGCACACGTGCCCGGATGGGCAGCCATCTATATGGCCACCGGAGTTCCACCATCCCCGACTCCGGAGAGAGAGACCCCTGGATGAACCCCTGATCCCGGCTCCAAAGCCCGTGAAGAGGATCTCGCCCCCGCTAGCGGAAGCGCAGTTTGAGTGGGACCCCACCGGAGAAGATCTTATGGGGTTCACTCAAGAAACTCGGGCAGCTGCAGCGGAGCGTGCTGAGTGCTGCCGCCAACAGCTCGAGGACTTTGAGAGGGAGCGGAGAGAGAGGCGGGTCCGGGAACAGCAAGCTCAAATAAGGAGCGCGGAGCAGAAGAGCCGGGCCAGGAGAGACCCCCGTGCAGCGCATAGTCCCCGCACCACCGGGACTGTGATAAAGTTTAACCTACAGCATGGGTGGGGCTTCATCCGAGACCACCACACCCTAGGCGACGTCTTCGTAACCAGGAGAGACGTTGAGTCCCACCTACCGGAGGGACACAGAGGTCGTGACCTTTACATCGGGGACGAGGTCACCTTCACCCGGCACAAGTGTGCCAAAGGTCCCTACGCCCTCCATGTGCATCGCCTGACGGAGGAAGAGCTGCGGTGTGAGGAGGAAGAACAAGAGGACCCGGACGGGTCTGAAACTAGAGTTAGAGGTAACCACAAAGAAAGAGCAGGAGGACGCCGTCGTTAAGTACAGCGAAGTAGAAGCTGTATATAGTTGCCCGTCGGGGCACTGTGAACTGAAGTTGTTACTGTTGCTAATATAGTCCCCGTTGGGACCAGCAAGTGTGAACTGTTACCCGTATTTCCCTAAATCCCACTGACCGAGGACTGAGAGCGGTCATTCCTCCCTAATACCTGGCCGAGGACTGAGAGCGGCCATACCCCTTGTAAATAGTTGCGCGTCCTAAAGCGCCCCCTACCGGTTTTATAGGAAAGCCACGAGTCCAAAGACTGTCGTACTTTACCCGGTCACACGTTGCACAGTGACCGGAGGAGGAGCCAGAGGCGACGAGAATGTTTTATAAGAATGTTTTGCTGCTAATGTATGTTATTTTATATGTTTATACGATGTTGTTGATATGAAAAAAATTTTGTATGTTTTGGTGTTGTTTATGTCTTACAGCCCGAGGACGTGCTGTGATTTACCAGGGGGGAATGTAGCACCCTGAGGATTCGGCTGCTACAGGGGTATTGCACCTCAACCCAGAGGTGTGATATTCCACTCCCGGGTAAGGATGGAGTGTGGACCTGAGCTCGGTAGGCTGCATGCACTACACACATCCCATTTCCGAGGAGCAGACCGACGGTACTCCCACTTAGAAATGTGCAGGTACGACCGAGTCTGTTCCTGGCTGGAGTGGGAGGGGGGTGGAACATCCCAAGTAGTGTAGGGGCAGATAGGGGGAGCAGCCTGGGTAAAGATAGGAGCTCATTGGGTGCTGGTCACCTGAGCTCACACATAGAGGGTGTATATAAGGTGGGCACCATCAGAGAACAGGGTCAGTCTGTCAGAGCAGAGCAGAGGAAGAGGAGCAGAGAAGTCCCAGAGAGAGAGAGGAGAAAGCCAGAAAGACCCAGAGGGGGAAACAGAAAAGGAACTCTGAGAACCCAAAGTCCATCAACGGGTGAAGAGTTGGCATTAGGGTACCGGAACCCAAGCTGGTGGGGGCAAAAACACACCCCAGCCAGAGACCGGAGGCCGTGGGCAGCGTCTGCCACGGCCACCCACCACATCCACCCCGAATGCATACCACGTGGAGGGTCAGGGAACCCAAGGCCAAGGGTCTCCCAACAGAAGGCCCGAGGGAGCTGGACCTGGGTGGATCACTAGTGGGGACGGCCAGAGAAAGGACAGAAGGAGAGCTCAGGGTCACGCTCCGGACTCGCTTGGGGGTTGGCTGGATCCAGGACCTGGTGGACGCAGCACGGCTCGGGAGGTCCCTTGAAGCTGGAGTGACCGGAACATCAGCAGTGAGTAAATACCCTAAACTGCACAACCCGACTCTGTCTTCGTTTTACATCTACGCTGCACCACCACAACCCCCATCCTCTGCACCTGACCCCCTGAGGCTATACCCCACCCGTTGGGGGTTATACCATCACAAGCTGCACCTACACCATCAGCCTCAGCGGACCCTGCTGCAGCGGCGGCCATAGTGACCGCAATACAACGGGTGGCGTAGTCGACAATAAAGAACTTAATAACATCTGTAGGACTGCCACATACAACTGAGTTTGACACCCTGGGCACGGACCGGGTCACAGCCACTCGGAAGACTACAACTCCCATCTGATCCGGCTCCGGATATTCCCCCTAAAGAATATGGCCCAGGGGGCGCGTCAATTGCTTTGCACACTCTTGTCATTCTCTTGATGAGCTTAGAGGTAGTCACCGGAAATGGTTTTCACTTCACAGGTGTGCCCTGTCAGGTTTAATATGATAAAGTGCTTTATTCTTTGTCAGGTCCAGGGGTCCTGTAGAATGTGAATCCCTGAGGAGCAGCGGATCCTTGGCTTGTGCCAAGACAGAAGAAAAGTTGCTGAACACTTGGTACCCCAAAGTGATCAATCTATTTGCCAATCAAGATGTCCTGCAGTTGATTAAAGTGGACAAATTGGATTCCTTTTATAACTGCGTCTCGACACTTATGTCCAACCAGGTAAAGGCGGCTGCAAGATCCGTGATATATAAGGATTCATGTTCATTATTGTATCTCTGGATCAAACATAGACTCAGAGTGGTATTCCCATCTCATATATTTATGGCACATCCACAGCCTGAGGACGCACATCCGGCTGAAGTATATTGCCGCGCAGGGACATGCCGGGTCCCTGAGCTGCAATGCATGCCGCCAGACAATCAAAGGCCGGTAGCTGATGTCGGCGTGCCAGTCACGAGCGACGCATGGAAGTGACGTCATGCGCTGCCCGTCCCGGCACACTGAAATCAGCTACAGAAGAAGACGCCGCATGTCGTGGGAGCGGAGGAAGGTAAGAAGAATCATTTATTTTTGTTTATTTAATTTATTGGAAAAGAACGACAGAACATTATACCAGGAAAGGGCCAAGGATGGGGAGCATTATACAAGGAAGGGGCTCAGGGTGGGGAGAATTAGACAAGGAAGGGGCCCAGGATGGGGAGCATTATATAAGGAAGGGGCCCAGGATGGGGAGCATTATACAAGGAAAGGGCCCAGGATGGGGGGAATTAGACAAGGAAGGGTCCCAGGATGGGGAGCATTATACAAGGAAAGGGCCCAGGATGGGGGAATTAGACAAGGAAGGGGCCCAGGATGGGGAGCATTATATAAGGAAGGTGCCCAGGATGGGGGGAATTAGACAAGGAAGGGTCCCAGGATGGGGAGCATTATACAAGGAAGGGGCTCAGGGTGGGGAGAATTAGACAAGGAAGGGGCGCATTATATAAGGAAGGGGCCCAGGATGGGGAGCACTATACAAGGAAAGGGCCCAGGATGGGGGGAATTAGACAAGGAAGGGTCCCAGGATGGGGAGCATTATACAAGGAAGTAGCCTACGATGAGAAGCATTATACAAGGAAGGGTCCCAGGATGGGGAGAATTAGACATGGAAGGGTCCCAAGATGGGGAGCATTATACAAGGAAGTAGCCTAGGATGAGGAGCATTACACAAGGAAGGGGCGCAAGATGGGGAGCATTACACAAGGAAGGGGCGCAAGATGGAGAGCATTATACAAGGAAGGGGCGCAGGATGGGGAGCATTACACAAGGAAGGGGCACAGGATGGGGAGCATTATACAAGGAAGGGGCGCATGATGGGGAGCATTATACAAGGAAGGGGTGCAGGATGGGGAGCATTACACAAGGAAGGGGTGCAGGATGGGGAGCATTATACAAGGAAGTAGCCTAGGATGAGGTGCATTACACAAGGAAGGAGCGCAGGATGGGGAGCATTACACAAGGAAGGGGCCCAAAATGGGGAGCATTACACAAGGAAGGGGTGCAAGATGGGGAGAATTATACAAGGAAGGGGTGCAAGATGGGGAGCATTACACAAGGAAGGGGCGCAGGATGGGGAGCACTATGCAAGGAAGGGGTGCAGGATGGGGAGCACTATACAAGGAAGGGGCGCAGGATGGGGAGCACTATACAAGGAAGGGGCGCATGATGGGGAGCATTTCACAAGGAAGGGGCCAAGGATGGGGAGCATTATACAAGGCAGGGGTTCAGGATGGGGGGCATTGTACAAGAGAGCGGTCCAGGATAGGGAGCATTATACCAGAATGGGGGTCATTATACCATGACATGGGCCAGGATGAAGGACATTACACCAGGAAGGGCACAAGGATGGAGGTCATTATACCGGAATGGGGCCTAGGATGGGGGACAGGATACCAGGATGGAGGACATTGTTATAGGATGGGGGACATTGTACCAGGATGGGGGACATTGTTATAGGAAGGGGCCAGGATGGGGGACATTATTACTGTAAGAGTCCCAGGACCAAGGACATTATACCAGGAAGGAGCCCAGGATTGGCACGTTATTGCTGAACGGGGCTCAGGGTGGGGGGTATTATACACAGAAGGTGGATATTATAACAGGAAGAGGCCCTGGATAGGGGATATTATAACAGGAAGGGGCGCAGGATGGGGAACATTGTACCAGGAAGGGGCCTAGAAGGAGAGACATTATTATAGGATGGGGCTATGATGGGGGAGATTATTACAGGAAACATCCAAGGCAGGGGCGAACACGCGCATCATTATCGGATCTAGAACGCTACAAGGGCCCATACATATGACCAATATGCTGGTGGGGGCCCAGGTCCAAATTTTGCACATCTACAGGAACATGACATATGGCATAACAATATGTCATATGTTGGGAAGGGTTTAAGCTACAGCACATTACATAGCCTCTTGCAGCTATATCAATGGAAAAATTAAAAAATGTATGGCTTTTTGAAGAAGAGAAGGAAAAAATGCAAAACAAAAAATTACCCGGTCCTGAAGGGATGAAGGATTTCCCACCCACAGTAAATGTTGTCACGTAGCTTTCTTCTCTTATGGCCCAGCCCGTCTCCCTGTTTTCTGCACCACTCTCGTAGTCATGTATTTTTTCTCCTTATAAACACTAATATATACTTGCTGATTTCTCCCCCCACAGGTGAGAGACCTTCTGCAGAAAACTGTAGAAACTTATGTCCGTTTATTTGACCTGATAGACGGGCAATTTTTACCAATCTTCAAAATGCAACTTACATTTGATGACGAGAAAATGGATTTCTATCCAAGCTTCCAGGACGTAGAAGAAGTTGTACTATTTATATTAACTCGGATCTCCAAGCCCCTTCGGGTATCAGGATTTTTTTCAATGCTGACAACTTACTTTTTATAGTAGGTACATGTGTGGCTCACAGGTAAAAACTGCAGTAAAAAAAATTGGAAATTTGCTGCCACCATTTTGGAATATCACAGCAAAAAAAATATAGTACTGGCTGATTTACAATTGCTATTGGCTGTCACCTAGTATATGAGCGTCCGCAGCAGTATCCTCCGGTGGGCCCCCATGCAGGGGTAGGACAACGAGTATATTGACTTTGTAATACACATTGCAAAAATATATGAGAATTATAAGTAGAAGAGTTGGATAGCATGAATACTTTTACAGGCTCGGACTGGCCAACAGGAGAACTGGAGAATCCTCCGGTGGGCCCCCATGAAGGGATGGCTCTCCACTCCAGTCCCCCATTAAAGTGCACCTGTCAGCAGGAGTGTGCTGAGTAAACCACATACACTGTCAGGAGGGCGACATTACACAGAGTAAAATGGTACCTTAGTTGATGAAATTCGTCCTGTGGTTCTTGTGTAATCTTTACTTTCAGTTTGGAAATAATGATACGCTTATGCTCCGGGGCGGCGTGTGGGGGCGCTCTATCTGGTGCTCTGCTTACATATTCATGTGTATGCTCTTATGACAGCTCACTGATCGTCCACTGACCTGCCTCCTATTTTACCTAGCCCCGCACTACTAGATGCATTATGTAAAATAGGAGGCAGGTCAGTGAAGGCACAGTGAGCTGTCATAAGAGCATACAGATGAATATGTAAGCAGAGCACCAGATAGAGCGCCCCCCACAGGCCGCCCCGGAGCACGAGCATATCATTATCTCCAAACTGAAAGTAAAGGTTACACAAGAACCACAGAACGGATTTAATCAACTAAGGTATCATTTTAATCAGTGTAGTGGCACCCACCTGACAATGTATGTGTTTTACTGAGCTCAATCCTGCTGACAGGTGCGCTTTAAATGTATAAGTGGTTAACTCTGAATTTTTGGGGTGACAGATGGCCTTTAAGCTCCCTTTAGTGGCCACTGAGGATACACAGCATGGCAGCTTTTATTCCATGTCTATGCTGAGGATATGGAGCTTTGTATGGAGTTTTTGATTTATTTATATCATAATAGGTGGATGTTCAGGGGGTTTATATTAGAGACTTCTGCAGTATTCATGTCACTTTATAGAACGTTCTTCCTTGTCCAGAACATTCAGACGGTGCAGCCATGGCTTTCTGGTAGTAACACGGTTCAGATCATCGAGGCCAAACTCCCTGATTACATCTTTGATTCTGCCGCGCTGAAGCTGAAGGAGGCCGTCAGCCACAATCTGCACCAGCCATTCAGGCATTTCCAAACCTACGGTAAGCAGGACGTGAATCATTAAAGGGATGGTACATACGGAAAGCTGGACATGAGTCATTAAAGGGATGGTACATACGGTAAGCTCGACGTGAATCATTAAAGGGATGGTACATACGGAAAGCTGGACATGAGTCATTAAAGGGATGGTACATATGGTAAGCTGGACGTGAATCATTAAAGGGATGGTACATACGGAAAGCTGGACATGAGTCATTAAAGGGATGGTACATACGGTAAGCTCGACGTGAATCATTAAAGGGATGGTACATACGGAAAGCTGGATATGAGTCATTAAAGGGATGGTACATATGGTAAGCTGGACGTGAATCATTAAAGGGATGGTACATACGGAAAGCTGGACATGAGTCATTAAAGGGATGGTACATACGGTAAGCTCGACGTGAATCATTAAAGGGATGGTACATACGGAAAGCTGGACATGAGTCATTAAAGGGATGGTACATATGGTAAGCTGGACGTGAATCATTAAAGGGATGGTACATACGGAAAGCTGGACATGAGTCATTAAAGGGATGGTACATACGGTAAGCTCGACGTGAATCATTAAAGGGATGGTACATACGGAAAGCTGGACATGAGTCATTAAAGGGATGGTACATATGGTAAGCTGGACGTGAATCATTAAAGGGATGGTACATACGGAAAGCTGGACATGAGTCATTAAAGGGATGGTACATATGGTAAGCTGGACGTGAATCATTAAAGGGATGGTACATACGGTAAGCTGGACGTGAATCATTAAAGGGATGATACATACTGTAAGCTCGACGTGAATCATTAAAGGGATGGTATATACAGAAAGCTGGACATGAGTCATTAAAGGGATGGTACATATGGTAAGCTGGACGGGAATCATTAAAGGGATGGTACATATGGTAAGCTGGACGTGAATCATTAAAGGGATGATACATACTGTAAGCTCGACGTGAATCATTAAAGGGATGGTATATACAGAAAGCTGGACATGAGTCATTAAAGGGATGGTACATATGGTAAGCTGGACGGGAATCATTAAAGGGATGGTACATATGGTAAGCTGGACGTGAATCATTAAAGGGATGATACATACTGTAAGCTCGACGTGAATCATTAAAGGGATGGTACATACAGAAAGCTGGACATGAGTCATTAAAGGGATGGTACATATGGTAAGCTGGACGTGAATCATTAAAAGGATGATACATACGGTAAGCTCGACGTGAATCATTAAAGGGATGGTACATACGGAAAGCTGGACATGAGTCATTAAAGGGATGGTACATATGGTAAGCTGGCCGCGAATCATTAAAGGGATGGTACATACGGTAAGCTCGACGTGAGTTATTAAAGGGATGGTACATACTGTAAGCTGGATGTGAGTCATTAAAGGGATGGTACATACAGTAAGCAGGACGTGAGTCATTAAAGGGATGGTACATACGGTAAGCTGGCCGCGAATCATTAAAGACATGGTACATACGGTAAGGTGGACATGAGTCATTAAAGGGATGGTACATATGGTAAGCTGGCCGCGAATCATTAAAGGGATGGTACATATGATAAGCTGGACGTGAATCATTATAGGGATGGTACATACGGTAAGCTGGCCGTGAATCATTAAAGGCATGGTACATATGGTAAGCTGGACGTGAATCATTATAGGGATGGTACATACGGTAAGCAGGACGTGAGTCATTAAAGGGATGGTACATACGGTAAGCAGGACGTGAGTCATTAAAGGCATGGTACATATGGTAAGCTGGACGTGAATCATTAAAGGGATGGTACATATGGTAAGCTGGCCGCAAATCATTATAGGGATGATACATACGGTAAGCAGGACGTGAGTCATTAAAGGGATGGTACATACGGTAAGCAGGACGTGAGTCATTAAAGGCATGGTACATATGGTAAGCTGGACGTGAATCATTAAAGGGATGGTACATATGGTAAGCTGGCCGCAAATCATTATAGGGATGATACATACGGTAAGCAGGACGTGAGTCATTAAAGGGATGGTACATACGGTAAGCAGGACGTGAGTCATTAAAGGCATGGTACATATGGTAAGCTGGACGTGAATCATTATAGGGATGGTACATACGGTAAGCAGGACGTGAGTCATTAAAGGGATGGTACATACGGTAAGCAGGACGTGAGTCATTAAAGGGATGGTACATACGGTAAGCTCGACGTGAGTTATTAAAGGGATGGTACATACTGTAAGCTGGACGTGAATCATTAAAAGAATGATACATACGGAAAGCTGGACATGAGTCATTAAAAGGATGGTACATATGGTAAGCTGGACGTGAATCATTAAAGGGATGGTACATACGGTAAGCTCGACGTGAGTCATTAAAGGGATGGTACATACTGTAAGCTGGACGTGAATCATTATAGGGATTGTACATACAGTAAGTAGAACGTGAGTCTTTAAAGGGATGGTACATACGGTAAGCTGGCCGCGAATCATTAAAGGCATGGTACATACGGTAAGCTGGACATGAGTCATTACAGGGATGGTACATAGGGTAAGCAGGATGTGAGTCATTAAAGGGATGGTACATACGGTAAGCAGGATGTGAGTCATTAAAGGGATGGTACATACGGTAAGCAGGATGTGAGTCATTAAAGGAATGGTACATATGGTAAGCTGGACATGAGTCATTACAGGGATGGTACATACTGTAAGCTGGACATGAATCATTAAAGGGATGGTGCATACGGTAAGCTGGACATGAATCATTAAAGGGATGGTGCATACGGTAAGCTGGACATGAGTCATTAAAGGGATGGTACATATGGTAAGCTGGACGTGAATCATTAAAGGGATGGTACATACGGTAAGCTCGACGTGAGTTATTAAAGGGATGGTACATACTGTAAGCTGGACGTGAATCATTAAAGGGATGGTACATATGGTAAGCTGGACGTGAATCATTAAAAGGATGATACATATGGAAAGCTGGACATGAGTCATTAAAGGGATGGTACATATGGTAAGCTGGATGTTAATCATTATAGGGATGGTACATACAGTAAGCAGGACGTGAGTTATTAAAGGGATGGTACATATGGTAAGCTGGACGTGAATCATTAAAGGGATGGTACATACGGTAAGCTCGACGTGAGTTATTAAAGGGATGGTACATACTGTAAGCTGGACGTGAATCATTTAAGGGATGGTACATATGGTAAGCTGGACGTGAGTCATTAAAGGGATGGTACATACTGTAAGCTGGATGTGAATCATTAAAGGGATGGTACATACGGTAAGCTCGACGTGAGTTATTAAAGGGATAGTACATACTGTAAACTGGACGTGAATCATTATAGGGATGGTACATACAGTAAGCAGGACGTGAGTCATTAAAGGGATGGTACATACGGTAAGCTGGACGTGAATCATTATAGGGATGGTTCATACAGTAAGCAGGACGTGAGTCATTAAAGGGATGGTTCATATGGTAAGCTGGCTGCGAATCTTTAAAAAGATGATACATACGGTAAGCTCGACGTGAGTTATTAAAGGGATGATACATACTGTAAGCTGGACGTGAATCATTATAGGGATGGTACATACAGTAAGTAGAACGTGAGTCTTTAAAGGGATGGTACATACGGTAAGCTGGCTGCGAATCATTAAAGGCATGGTACATACGGTAAGCTGGACATGAGTCATTACAGGGATGGTACATAGGGTAAGCAGGATGTGAGTCATTAAAGGGATGGTACATACGGTAAGCAGGATGTGAGTCATTAAAGGGATGGTACATATGGTAAGCTGGACATGAGTCATTAAAGGTATGGTACATATGGTAAGCTGGACGTGAGTCACTAAAGGGATGGTACATATGGTAAGCTGGCCGCGAATAATTAAAAGGATGGTACATACAGTAAGCTGGACGTGAATCGTAAGTATTAAAGCGATGGAACATATGGGAAGCTGGACGTGAATCTAGTATTAAAGGGATGGAACAATCACAATCAGAAATCTCCTGCCGGCGCTTGCAGCGTGATCTTCCTGTGGACGCTTTGATCCTGATACCTTTCCAAAAGCCATTGAACCCAGTGTTAGGGGTTCCCAGAGGTGTGATCCTCATCTATCAGACATTATCATGCAGAAATACTATATATCATTGGTCTATTAAGCACTTCAAAGAGGATCTGTCTCTAGATTTCACCATATAAATGTAGATTATCAAATTGATCTCTTAGACCTGATGAAGCCAGAGAACTTGCTTTCAAAAATCCATGTCCGATCAGCTGTATAATCCTCTTTGAGAGTTTTCTCCGCCCGACATTAAGATGAGTCTAGATACAACTATAAATTCTGTGTTATATTATTTGATAGTTGAAAGCTTCAGCTGGCTGGTGGATGGTTCAGCCGCGGAGAAAGTAGAAATTTTCTTATCCGAGGAGCACAGTTTTGATGAATACACAGAGGTACGTATGTGTGATCATAATGTTTTTTTTTTTTACATATTGGGCCTTCTTGCATATTATCTCGAACCGTCATGACCGTGTACGGCCAACCCGGGTTCCATAGTTCCGTAATACCCCTCCCCATCTTACCGACCTCAAGTAGCTTAACAAATAAAAACACTGCACCTGTAATTTCTTTGGATAAATTTGGCCACAGCGGCCATTTTATTAACAAACAACATTAACATATAAACATTATTATTCAAATAAATAAATAAGAAGGGAGGGTTCTTGGAGTTAAAAATTAGATCTGGCATAACTAAACCGAAATCGAACTACCGTATTACCCTCAGCCGTCCATCACCAGCTCGAGGGCACCAAAAGCTCCCAGGGTAAAACCCCGTCCAGAGCCCCAAAAACCAAATGCCAGATCACCCCGCTTAATCAAGCCACTGCCTGTAAATTTCCAATAACTTTCCCACCGACACTTCTGTGCCAACTCCAAGAACCCCACCCCCCGCCAAGCCACTGCGACATACCTTCTTACACAACTTTACATAACACTTTTAAATATAACCCATTATAATGCATAACATCAAATGCCCCTTTAATTCTTTCACGATAAACAACCACCCTTTTACCATTAATCACAAAATATACCAAAGGAAAACAAAAAAGAGAGGGTGGGTGGGTGGGAACTTCTCTCAATGGCTTCTTCCCTGGACTGCCCGTTTTCCCGCACTTTTCCCTATTATACCTCTTCCCCCCTTTACCCCACCCCCATCCAAATGCCAGCCCCTCCAAACCTATACCCAATCCCGACCATTGGGATTTAAAAATTGCACCCTCCTGGCCAATCCCGGTCATGTGGGGCTTCCTTCTAGGTTCCCATGCCTCCAGCCCCCTTCTTGACCGTGTACGGCCAACCCGGGTTCCATAGTTCCGTAATACCCCTCCCCATCTTACCGACCTCAAGTAGCTTAACAAATAAAAACACTGCACCTGTAATTTCTTTGGATAAATTTGGCCACAGCGGCCATTTTATTAACAAACAACATTAACATATAAACATTATTATTCAAATAAATAAATAAGAAGGGAGGGTTCTTGGAGTTAAAAATTAGATCTGGCATAACTAAACCGAAATCGAACCACCGTATTACCCTCAGCCGTCCATCACCAGCTCGAGGGCACCAAAAGCTCCCAGGGTAAAACCCCGTCCAGAGCCCCAAAAACCAAATGCCAGATCACCCCGCTTAATCAAGCCACTGCCTGTAAATTTCCAATAACTTTCCCACCGACACTTCTGTGCCAACTCCAAGAACCCCACCCCCCGCCACAAACGAACAGCCCTGACCACCTCAGGCTCGTGAGCGCCCCAACACTGCCAAAGCCCTCTCAATCCCCTCCTGTATAGATAATGCCCATAAATCAATCCCAATATCGTTCAGGTGCACCCCATCCTTTGCCCAAAAATCACCAACCCCTGCCTCAAGATCAAGATGCCGAACACTTACACCCCCATTTCTACCAACAAAAGCTGCTATGGCTCTATTCAACTTTACTCGTGCCCTATTAATGCCCTTCACTGATCTGGCCTCCCTCCAATTTTTTCTCGGCACAATGTCAGACCAAACCGTCAACACCCCAGGAAAAGATGTCCATAACCTTAAAAAATCAATTCGAATATCCCTCATCAATTCCCTAACTGGCCGAACCCCCAAATCATTCCCCCCCATATGCACCACCAAAATGTCCGGCGCCCGGTCCAAACGAGCCGCCTTATGGAATTCAGGAAGCACCCTTCTCCATACCATCCCTCTAAAACCCAGCCACCGGACCACCACTTGCTCTCTGCTAAAACCCAATTGCCTACCGTTTGGCCTCACATCCGCCCGCAGCGCCCCCCAATGAACGAAAGAGTGTCCAAGAATCCAGACTAATAACGGGACGTCACCTGCAATAAGATAACCAAAGAATTGTATTCACTCCTGACCAGATAAAACATAAGCCTGCACACCTAATGCCGTACATAGGACAGATAACGATCTGAACTCCACCTCCCTTTGCGTTTTATCACATCCTTTCCTAAACCCAAACCGTCCGCTTCTGACGCCGCACCGATTCTGAAAGAATGCGACCCGTACACCTCAGGACTAAGGCCCAACTCCCGAATCCCTTTTTTAAATACTGCAATAAATTGAAAACGTGACAGAAACTCTCCGTTTTTATGACACAATAATGGGCCCTTACGTCCCGACCAAACCTGCCAGTAAGCCATTAAACATCTCCTAGGACACATAAACGATCCATCAACTTCCCCCAATACCACTAGCTTGCCTCTGCCCAATTGATCCGTCTTCGCCCTCCTAATCCAAAATTCGATGCCCCCTTTCCGACCGTTCACATCCTCGGCAAACAAACCCCCAACCTTATTCCTACCTGGTGCCACCAACTCACCTAATCTTAGTGCGCCAAAGAACGCCAATGAAAAAGCCAACCTAAACAGTGTGGCTTCAAAAACTGAACAACAAATCTTATCCAACACTAAACCCAACCGCTCTAAAATACTAAAAGTCACCGGTCTTCGTTTATCTAACACCTTACCGCCTCTCCTAAAGCCCCTAAGTGCTTGCTTCACTAAAAACGATTTTGTAACATCTTTAAACCCCTGCAATTTAAAAGCGAATGCCAATCCTGCTACAAATTTACTAACTTTTGACACAGACCATCCAATCTCTGCTGCCCTTCCCACAAGAAACAGCACCGCCATCTCTCTATCTCCTTCACTTTCCACCACACCCCACTCCAGAATCCAACTTCGCCATACTCGCCACGATGCCTCGTATGATGCCCAGGTCTGCCTCGTAATGGACTCCCTTATTAACCGTCCGGCTCCTCCATAACCAGTTGCCACAAATGCGAAGGGCATTCTTGACCCACGTCCTCGGCCTCTGGTGCTAGCGCCCGAAAACGGTCCCACTGAAAACGAGATAAGGCATCTGCTATAGAATTTTGTACACCTGGAACATGGACCGCTGTAATCCAAGCGTTCAGCTTAAGACAACAAAGTACTAGTTCCCTCAGTAGCCTAATCACAGGCGGGGATGAGGCCGACAAGCTGTTGATGACAGACACCACTCCCATGTTATCGCAATGAAACCGAATTCTCCTGTTGGCAAAACACTCCCCCCAAATAGTAACCGCAACAACAATAGGGAACAATTCCAAAAACGCCAGGTTCCTCGTAAGTCCCCTCTCCGTCCACCCAATCGGCCATGCCCCAACACTCCACCGCCCTTTCCAGTAGGCCCCGTATCCAGCACCTCCCGCAGCATCTGTAAAAATCTCACAATCAAAACTGCTTACAAACTCCTGCTGGATTAATGACCTGCCATTATAGCTTTCCAAAAACAACTTCCAAACCCTCAGATCCTCCTTGTGTTCCTTATTTAGGCGGATAAAATGATGAGCCGCACGCACTCCTGCTGTGGCGCCTGACAACCTGCGACAAAATATTCTGCCCATTGGCATAATCCTGCATGCAAAATTTAAGCGCCCCAACAGCGATTGTAGCTCCCTCAGGGTCACCTTGCGCAACCTCCTGACTCTATCGACCTCCTGCTTGAGCAGACACAATTTATCTTCAGGTAACCGGCACTCCATCCTTTCTGTGTCAATTACAATGCCCAAAAAACTTAGGATTGTGCAAGGGCCTTCTGTCTTTTCTTTTGCCAATGGTACACCAAAATGCTCCGCTACCCACACCATAGTACCTAACAAATTCCTACACAATAACGATTGCGGAGGGCCTATAAACAAAAAATCATCCAAATAATGAATGACTGAATTAACTGATGCCAGGTCCATCACCACCCATTCCAAAAAGGTACTAAACGTTTCAAACAAAGAACACGAAATTGCACAACCCATTGGCAAACACCTATCCATGTAATATGCCCCATTCCAAAAACAACCTAACAACGGGATGCTATCCGGGTGAACTGGCAGCAACCGAAAAGCCGACTCGATATCCGTCTTGGCTAGCAACGATCCTGACCCATAACGCTGTACCCATCGCACCGCCGCATCAAATGATGTATATTCAACTGAACATAATTCCTGTGCAATGCCATCATTCACCGAGAGCCCCTTCGGGTACGACAAATGCTGAATCAAACGAAACTTATTCAGCTCTTTTTTTTTTGGGCACAACCCCCAGTGGCGAGATAATCACCCTGCTGCTAGGTAATACCCGAAACGGTCCCGCCATCCTGCCCAATTCCACCTCCTTAGCCAACTTCACGCTAACCACATCCGGATGAAGGGAAGCCGACGTCAAATTTTTTAGTGAAAAGGGGACCTCGTGCTCAGGAGGAGGGATTCTAAAACCTTCCAAAAACCCATCCAAAATGACCTTAGCCTTCGACTGATCAGGATACCTACTTAGAAAGGGGGCCATCGCGTGAACCCTCACCGGAGTCGCCCCTTTGACCGGTACCCACTGTCGGCTTTCCCTTACCCTTCTTAAAGCATTTTGATGCTCCGTGTGAGTTTCCATTACAATGGGAGCACACGTGTTTGAATTTACAGGAGGTCCCGTACTTGCATTGGCCGTCATTAAATTGCCAGCAAGTTCCCACTTCCTTCTTAGTGCTTTGTGGCCCTTGGTTACCTCCCCCTTGTCCTGCTGGTTGGTTACCACTACTGCTGCTCCCGTGAAAGGACTGCCCATACCTCACTGGGGCCATAACCTTCAGCCACAACCCAATGTCCTTTTGATCCCATCTGATCTCAGGGCGGACTGCCTTCCTCTGACGAAATTGCTCGTCATAACGTAACCATGTCTGACCCCCGTAAGTCCTATGAGCCTCCCCAATAGCATCAAGGTAGCAAAACAAACCCGAACAATTATCAGGAGCTTTTTCTCCAATAACGCTAGCCATTATTGCAAAAGCTTGCAACCAATTGACAAACGTCTGTGGAATCAACCTCCACCTACGCTTCTCTTCTTCCTCTTTTTTACTGTCTTCCTTTTTTCCCTTATCCAGGTTAAACTTTTCCAACGGAAGAAGGGAAAAAATTTCGACATACTCGTCCCGCCAAATTTTTTCTTTAACCTCTTTTTTTAAATGCGCCCCCAATGGCCCCTCAAAGCACACGTATACCTCCCCTTTCGCCCTATCATCCAGTTTTATACTATCCGCATTATCCTTTTCTGTCTGCACACACACCGACACCCCAGAAGGTGTCCCAGCTGTACACCCCGCCGACCTGGCCGACTCGCTCCCCACCTGCAACAACGCCGGTTGACTAGGTAGCCAAGCCCCCGCCGGTGACAACCCCCTTTGAATGGCCCCCCCGCCGTCTATTCTCGCCAAAATGCGCGACATGCTAACCAACAAATCCCTAAACCCACTTACATCTGACCCACTACCTCCCCTAACATTTTCCCCGCTGGGCCCAGACACCTGCCTATCGCCTACCCCATCCGCTACAGACCCCGCGGGCGACAAACCATACATAGACGCATACTCACGAAGCTGCGCAGGTGCTGTGTCCCCGCCAGCCGTACTCGCCGAGTCCTGATGAGTCCTTGGTTCGTCTTGTTCTTCTCCATAATCCAGTCCGACTGACCCCTGCTGCTCAAGGCCCGCGCCCCTGGCCTCCTCGTCACCAGGGGGGACCCGAGCCCGTGCCGACCTCCCCGCCGTTCGTCCTCCACTCCTCACCGCCGACCGTGCACATCCGCGATTTTTAGACCCGGACTCACCAGCCCGATCCGTGTTGGTCCGTGGATAACTGCCAGGCAAATCCGTGCTGCTGCCCGCCGCTCCATCCCTCTGCCTGGAGAAACTTGAGCCAGGCAGCAGGTCCTGGAATTGTTGCTGCCTGCCCGTGTAGCTCCGCTGCTGTCTGCGCCCTCTGGTCTGTCTGGCAGGCACCCCGACAGGAACGTTGCCAGGTGTGCCTGCCGCGCTGGTGTTCCCTCCGTTCCCCGCTGCAGGATTGCCGCCCTTTTTTCTTTTAAATAACCGGCGTCTTGAATCGCCACTAGATCTTGGAGCGGGGGGCGTGTCACTGCGCCCGCCGCTCATTGGCTGTGCGTCCCTCTCGTCTGTCTCCGGGGCCGGAAGTGACGTAGTCCCCATTTCCGGTGAGGCCCCGCCCCCCGGATGATGCGTCTGCGGCCCGGGCCTTGCTTCCGGCGTGGCCTGGGCTCTAGTACTGCGGCGCGCCGACGGGGGAGGCTGCACCGCGACGGACCGGGGAACTTCAGTCGCGGACCGCGACCCGATGCAGGGGGAGCCCGCAGACCGGCTGGGCGGATTCCTGCCGCGGCGGGCACGCCGGCAGGGGATTCCGCCGGCATGCTCCCCGGACACAGGGTCCCCTGAGGGGCTCCGCAGCCTGCGCCTGCTGCCCGTACCAACCATCTCCAGGGAAAGCCTCTCGGGGGGCCGCGTCCTCCTGGCACTTCTTCCCAAACCCGACGGGGATTCTTCCTCTCCGGCATTCCCCAGAAGTCCGGCCAGCTGGGCCTCAAGCCACCCTCCTTGCCTGGATCTGGCAGTCTCCCTCAGCCTGGCGATAAGGGACTCCACAGACTCCATAATAGCGAGAAGAGTGTCCCAGCAATTAAAAGGTAAAATTATTATTTTTTTTTTTATCAGTGCTCCAGAACTTCTCTCAATGGCTTCTTCCCTGGACTGCCCGTTTTCCCGCACTTTTCCCTATTATACCTCTTCCCCCCTTTACCCCACCCCCATCCAAATGCCAGCCCCTCCAAACCTATACCCAATCCCGACCATTGGGATTTAAAAATTGCACCCTCCTGGCCAATCCCGGTCATGTGGGGCTTCCTTCTAGGTTCCCATGCCTCCAGCCCCCTTCTTTATGTTAAATTAACTCATCCCTGCACAGCAACACTGGCTTTGATGTTTCTAGTAAAAATCGACTGCGTATGCGCCGTTCATCATATGAAAGTTATCTAGGACTAGTCCAGCGGGACGTCACTTCCCACAAACAAATCCCACCTCAGATGCTGTGATCACACCCAAATCATGGCATCTTAGTCTCACCTGGCGAGGTGGATCTTCTAAGCCTCGGGTCCGGGTGGGCACGCGGACCCCGGGCGTTGGTGTGGCAAGCAGGAAGGTACATGAGCAGCAAGGAATTGGCACTCAGGAATCTTGGGAGCTGCAGGATGGATGTAGCGTAACCCAGTAGGAATGGAAGAAAGTTAACGCAGAAGGTGGAGCACACCAAACAAAAGTCTAAAAACTCAATCCTAAGACCCAGGTGTGTCCTAACGGTCCATAAATAGGATTTAGGAGATTATGTCACTGAGCTACACAGGACAACCTGTAAAACCTGACGTGGAGCACAACACGGGGCAGCAGACCGAAGTGAAGGAAGCAGAGCTCGGATACCCAAGACAGGTGTATAATGCTTAATTTCACATGCCCAATTTGCATTTGACGGCCGGCACATTAAAAGTTTAGTTTTTTAAGGTAGAAACATTTTTGCCAGATATATACCGTGGATGTCAATGCAGGAATTTGGCATGCATGAAGGACCTGACAGGTTCACTTTACGAGGACCCCCTTTGGTTCGTTTGAAGGGTCCCTTGGCAATAAGCTGATCACAGCTGGAGTCGGATGGACGCAGCAACAAGGACTAAGTTGCAGGAATCATTTTCTTACCATTCCTATTAGAATCAATACTGTCCTAAGTCCTACAGAGCGAGGGGTGCAACGTATCCGATAATAATAGAGGGTCAAATCAGAAATCTCACGGGTATATGAGACTGATTTATATTTGTATTCCAGTTTATAGAACAATTTCACACCCTGGCCAGAGATATCATGGGACTGCCCACCCGCGCTTACTTCACCATGGTACACCTCGACTGCGATGACTTAAAGCAAGGCCTGGCTGACAAAGCAAAAAGTTTTGCAAATATATTACTAGATAGACTGGTGACAAATCACAGATTGGAGAATGAAGAGTGAGTAAAATCCTGGATTCAAGGAGGTTTCACAATAGAAAAAAATAATCTGTAATGGGCCTCTACCTGCCATGTGCCGTTCAGGGGCCCTTGGGGTCGAGGTCAAGTGCTACTTCTGCTATGATTTCATACAGTGAGTTATAGATGCTGATGCTACAGTAAAAGTTAAGAATCTCATATTACTTTACTTATGATACCATAAAATATCATCACATTCCAGTATATAATATACAGGTGCATCTCACTAAATTAGAATATCATCAAAAAGTTAATTTATTTCAGTTCTTCAATACAAAAATTTCAATTCATATATTATATAGAGTCATTACAAACAGAGTGATCTATTTCAAGTGTTTATTTCTGTTAATGTTGATGATTATGGCTTACAATGGAAACACAAAAGTTATTATCTCAGTAAATTAAAATAATTAACAAATACACCTGCAAAGGCTTCCTAAGCTTTTAAAAAGGTCCCTTAGTCTGTTTCAGTAGGCTCCACAATCATTGGGAAGACTGGTGACTTCACAGATGTCCAGAAGGCAGTCATTGACCCACTCCACAAGGTCCCAGAGTCCCAATTTTCATTTGGAAATCAAGGTCCTAGAGTCTGGAGGAAGAGTGGAGAGGCCACAATCCAAGCTGCTTGAGGTCTAGTGTGAAGTCTCCACAATCAGTGATGGTTTGGGGAGCCATGTCATCTGCTGGTGTAGGTCCACTGTGTTTTATCAAGACCAAAGTCAGCGCAGCCGTCTACCAGGAAATTTTAGTGCACTTCATGCTTCCCTCTGCCGACAAGCTTTTTGGAGATGGAAATGTCATTCTCCAGCAGGACTTGGCCCCTGTCCACACTGCCAAAAGTACCAATACCTGGTTTACAAACAACAGTATCACTGTACTTGATTGGCAGCAAACTCGCCTGACCTTAACCCCATAGAGAATCTATTATAGAGAATCTATAGGGTATTGTCAAGAGGAAGATGAGAGACACCAGACCCGACAATGTAGATGAGCTGAAGGCTCAAAGCCACCTGGGCTTGCATAACACCTCAGCAGGGCCACATTGCCGCATTGATGCAGTAATTGATGCAAAAGGAGCCCTGGCCAAGTATTGACAGCATTTACTGAACATACATTTCAGTAGGACATTTCAGATTTTAAAAACATTTTTCAAGCTGTTATAAAGTATTCTAATTTACTGAGATAATGACTTTTGTGTTTTCATTGGCTGTAAGCCATAATCATCAACATTAGCAGAAATAAACACTTGGAATAGATCACTCTGTGTGTAATGACTCTATATAATATAGGAGTTTCACTTTTTGTACTGAAAACTGAAATAAATGAACTTTTTGATGATATTCTAATTTAGTGAGATGCACCTGTATGTAATAATCTTTGCTTCGCTTAGAATCTGCTTGGAATTTGAGAAAATCAAGGAACAAGCGTTAAAGGTTCCTGAAACTGCTGAAGATGTAATAGAGGAGATTGCGCTTGTGGAGCAGGCGAAGAATAAAAGCCTGGTAGAGCTAAAGTCCCAAATTGCTGTACGTACGTCCCTGGGTATAATTAGTGAAAAACATAATATATAGGATTATTCCGATATTTCTTGTGTCCTGGTTAATATGTATTTTTCCATCTATAGGTCATGTCATACTAGCTATACTTACCAGTCCCTCTCCAGGTTTCAGTGATCAGATCCCCAACATGATCATGTGATTGCTGCAGCCTATCAGTGACTACGGTGGTAACCTGCTACAGCCAGTGATTGGCTACAGAAATCACATGTCCACATAGAGCAGGAAGAACACAAACCGATGGAGGGAACTGGAGTTGTGGAGCATCAGTATAATTTTATAACCTAAGTTTTTGGAAGAAATATAATTGGTGCAACCCCTGTGATTGTAGATGCTAGATCCATTAATACATAGTGAGTTTCATTTTACTAATTTTAGGAGTGTCAGCGGAGGATGAATTTTCTTCTAGATGTTCATTTATTTGTACCTGAAGATATCATCCTGAACTCAACAGTGTCACTGTGGCCAAAAAATATCAACCCAGTGTTTGATGAAAATGACCAGGTATGTGGGCTCATGTCTGAAAATGGGGTCTCGGGTGCCAGCTCCAATGAAGCAGCAGCCCCCTGCAGTGTCCAGGTAATTAAACAGGGAACGCTCTGGGAGCATTTTTTGATAACTGTTCCTTTCTAAAAGCTGATTGAAAACGCCAAGCATAAAGGAGAGGGTGATCTGCTGGGGAAAAGAGAGAAGCTTGTGCTGGAACTGGAGAAACTTTTGCGTCGGATGGAAGAATTTGCAGAGTACTCTGAGCTGGATATGATGCAGCAGGTATGATAGTCACAGGCTGTGTTATAGTTTTCCATCTTCTTATTTTCATTACTTTAAGACTCTTTTCATATTTGTACAGATCCTTTTTACCCAAAACGCATCATGGTTGTCGTGAACGATAATTTTTTTGTGCAACACAAAAGATCATTTCACCCGACGAACAAGCGTTTGGCCATTCGTCGGTGATTGGCAGCCTATTTATACAGCACAATTATCCTTAAACGAGCGTTCCTGGGAAGTAGTTATAAAATGCTCCCTAACTCCGGTTTGGAGTTGCATTAGGATTTTTTTATGTTGTTTTTTTTGGGGGAGGTTCTATCCCTTTTTAAAGGCAAGAATCAAGAATATTGAGACTACAGCCAATAGTGTAACCTGAAGCTTCAATGCAAAATCTCCATTAGGGCCCCCAACTATTGCAGGTCTTTAATAGTAGTGGTCTTCTCATATGAGTCAAAGAGACCTTTTGGGCCCCCCTTAGCTCCAGATGCGACTGCAACCCCTGCACGCACTGTAGTTACGCCCTTGACTGCAGCATTATTTTTGCTATACAAAAAAAACCTATGAAAAAAACATAAACCCGACTGACCACCATTATCAGCCAGAACAGTCTTTATAGAGCCAGTCCCTAGTGCTTAACCTGAAGTGCAGTCAAGCAAAGGCAGGTCAGAGGCAGTCGTCACACCTGAGCACTGGCGTATGAAAGCGTCCACTAGGCCTGAAACGTGTTGCGTCCAATAGGCCTGAAACGTATTGCTTCCAATAGGCCTGAAACGCATTGCGTCCAATAGGCCTGAAATACATTGCGTCCAATAGGCCTGAAACGCATTGCGTCCAATAGGCCTGAAATACATTGCGTCCAATAGGCCTGAAACGCGTTGTATCCAATAGGCCTGAAATGATTTACATCCAGTAGGCCTGAAACGCGTTGTGTCCAATAGGCTTGAAATGCGTTGCGTCCAATAGGCCTGAAACGATTTGTGTCCAATAGACCTGAAAGGCCTGAAAGTTACACCTCTGACATCAGCTGTCTATAAAGTGGAGCATATAGGAGTCTGTATTCTGCAAACGAGAAGTAAAGTTCACCGGTGAGAAGTCAGTCTCATACTGTAACTTGTGAATGTCTAACTCATTTTCTTTAATGGAGGCAGTCCGGTTAACCCTTTACTTATCTGTGTTTATTGTGTCTGGTTTCAGTAAGTGACAGATGTGAAGACTGTACAGAAGCGAATAGCAGACGCAGAGGAGGCGGTGGCTTATATTAACAAAGAAGAAGCACTGTATAAATGGGACCTTACAACATACCCTCAGCTGGATTCTTCAAAACTCAACATCGAACCTTACCAGAAACTTTTTGCACTGATTTACAAATGGCAAAAAACTGAAAAAAAGTATGTGCACCCCATTGGGGAATTCTGAGTTAACTCTTGGCATACCGTTATTTATTAACACCATACGTGATCTGAAGTGGAGAGTAAATGGCGCATTTAAACAAGCTGATGATCATTCCCAATTATCAGCCTGTGTAAATGTGCCAGTAATCACCCGATGAACAAGCAAAACACTAATTCGTCGGGAACGAATCATTTATGGCAGCAAAAATCATCTTTATCTACAGCACTTTGCCCCTTGTAACGTTATAGGGACAAAGTATATCTAATAACCAATCGTTCTGTCCCCATCACTGTTCTTCGGTCCTGGAAATAACCAAGCGCCAAAAGTCTTGCATATATTACAAGGGGATTATGTGTTATTAAAGGGCTGTCCGGCCTTGGGGCACAAGTCTGCAGTCACTCCATGTGACTGCAGACATGTGAATCCTCACAGCATGTGTACTGTGCGCGTTATAAGGATTCTCCAGCATCGGGAGCACAGGCGTGTGACAGCAAGTATGTGATTTGCATACATACGGTCACATCCCAACTAGACATATCCGGCCTTGCTCAATGCAAGCATATTGAGTGGAGCCAGACACGTCTAGTCGGAATGTGGTCAGAAGTATGCAAATCACATACTTGTGGTCACATAACAGCCCGTTCCCGGCACCGGAAAATCCTCGCAGTGCGTGCAATGTGAGGATTTACAAGTCTGTAGTTACATAGACTGTAGACTTGTACCCCAAGGCCGGACAATCCCTTCTGCAAAATAGGAGATAAATGTATGATCGGTAGGGGTGCTCTAACCACAGGGTCCTCCAGTAATCCAGAGGACAGAGGTTCCAAAGTCTGCTGTGTGAATGGAGTGATCGTGCGCATGCGTAGCCAGTGCTCCATTCATGTCTGTGGGAGCAGTCATGCGCATGCGTAACCATCACTCCCATAGATGCACACATGCTTCATTCACAAAGCTGTATCTAGGACCACCGCTTTCAAAACTGCTGGGGGCTGCAGCAGTCGGACTCCCAGTGATCAGACATTTATCAACAACCTTGTGGATAGGTGATTAAAGATTATTTATGGGACAACCATAGCCATAGATGTAGAAGAGAAAAAAAGCAGAATAAACAGTAATAGATGAGCTAAAAACATGAGATTTATCAAAATATGTCTTGAAAAATCTCACGCTTCCAGGTGGATCGACGGCGCTTTCCTTGACCTGAACGTAGAAAGCATGGAAGCCGAGGTGGACGAATTCTTCCAAGAGGTCTACAAGATGATGAAACTATTTCAGCAGAAGACGTTAGAAGAGGAGAAGAAAAAGGCGGCTCAACACCGGACACTGTCTGAAGATATGGATTCGGTGGACGAGGAAAAGAAGGAAAGCCGCATAGTTCTCATGTGTTCTGCCATCACCGAGCAAATCAAGGCTTTTAAGGTAGATGCATCAAATAATGGATATATCAGTAATCTGGGCCCGGTTTGCTGGAGCGCGCTGTTACCTCCCAATCCCAGCCAACTTCAGCACAGTGGTTACTATCGAGACCACAGCGGTGGTCGGTCTCCTAGGCAACGATCTGTAAACAAAAGAAAAGTGTTAATATCTCAAGAACGGCTGCAAATGTCAAGAAGCAGTAAATTGCAAAAGTGCAGGTTTTTACAATATCTATGAAGATGGGAATAACCCTTTAATTCATTTTTGTAGCCGTAATCCCGGGACACTGATTATGATTGACTCCTTTTCAGGAATATATCCCTTTGTTGAGCATCCTTTGCAACCCAGGAATCAGAACCCGACATTGGCTGGAGATGTCTGAGATAGTTGGCTATGAGCTCGCTCCGAATTCTGGCACCAGCCTGAGGAAGGTTCTGGAGCTGAGCTTGGATCCGCACTTACACCAGTGTGAACAGATTAGTGCGGCAGCTAGTAAGGTAAGCATCTCTGGCTAATAAATGTGTATCGGTGTTCGAGAATACTATCCTGTTATTGAAATGAATAACAAACAATGGAAAACCGAAAAAAAACTAAAGGAGAATTGAGTTAAAAGAAAGCCGATAGCTGTCAGGGGAAAGTGCTGGAGCTTTTTACATTTTAGAAAGCGCAACATTTAGTTCCCACAAGGAATAAATTGCTGCAAACTGTTTGTCAGGGACTTTTTCTCATCTCGCTGTTTAATTAAGCATGCATGCTCAGCCGAGCAGGGTGTGAATGTGTATTGGGAGAAATAGCTGTCTACCAAAGGGCAGTTTCACCAGTGGCTATCTCAACAGTGTGACAGTTTCGCCAGTGGCTATCTCCAGATTGTGACAGTTTCTCCAGTGGCTATCTCAAGAATGTCACAGTTTCTCCAGTGGCTATCTCAAGAGTATCACAGTTTGGCCAGTGGCTATCTCAAGAGTGTGATGGTTTCGACAGTGGCTATCTCAAGAGTGTGACAGTTTTGCCAGTGGCTATCTCAAGAGTGTGATAGTTTCGACAGTGGCTATTTCAAGAGTGTGACAGTTTCGCCTGTGGCTATCTCAAGAGTGTTACAGTTTCGCCAGTGGCTATCTCAACAGTGTGACAATTTCACCAGTGGCTATCTCAAGAGTGTGACAGTTTTGCCAGTGGCTATCTCAAGAGTATGACGGTTTAGACAGTAGCTATCTCAAGAGTGTGACAGTTTTGCCAGTGGCTATCTCAAGAGTGTGATGGTTTCGACAGTGGCTATCTCAAGAGTGTGACAGTTTCGCCAGTGGCTATCTCAACAGTGTGACAGTTTCGCCAGTGGCTATCTCAACAGTGTGACAGTTTCTCCAGTGGCTATCTCAACAGTGTGACAGTTTCACCAGTGGTTATCTCAACAGTGTGACAGTTTCTCCAGTGGCTATCTCAAGAGCGTGACAGTTTTGCCAACGGCTATCTCAAGAGTGTTACAGTTTCTTCAGTGGCTATCTCAACAGTGTGACAGTTTCACCAGTGGCTATCTCAACAGTGTGACAGTTTCGCCAGTGGCTATCTCAACAGTGTGACAGTTTCTCCAGTGGCTATCTCAACAGTGTGACAGTTTCACCAGTGGTTATCTCAACAGTGTGACAGTTTCTCCAGTGGCTATCTCAAGAGCGTGACAGTTTTGCCAACGGCTATCTCAAGAGTGTTACAGTTTCTTCAGTGGCTATCTCAACAGTGTGACAGTTTCACCAGTGGTTATCTCAACAGCGTGACAGTTTCTCCAGGGGCTATCTCAACAGTGTGACAGTTTCGCCAGTGGCTATCTCACCAGTGTGACAGTTTCACCAGTGGCTATCTGAAGAGTGTGGCAGTTTCGCCAGTGGCTATCTCAACAGTGTGACAGTTTCTCCAGTGGCTATCTCAACAGTGTGACAGTTTCACCAGTGGTTATCTCAACAGTGTGACAGTTTCTCCAGTGGCTATCTCAAGAGCGTGACAGTTTTGCCAATGGCTATCTCAAGAGTGTTACAGTTTCTCCAGTGGCTATCTCAACAGTGTGACAGTTTCACCAGTGGTTATCTCAACAGCGTGACAGTTTCTCCAGTGGCTATCTCAACAGTGTGACAGTTTCGACAGTGGCTATCTCACCAGTGTGACAGTTTCACCAGTGGCTATCTGAAGAGTGTGGCAGTTTTGCCAGTGGCTATCTCAAGAGTGTGACAGTTTTGCCAGTGGCTATCTCAAGAGTGTGACAGTTTCACCAGTGGCTTTCTCCAGGGTATAACAGTTTCACCAGTGGATTTTTTTGCCAGTGGCTATCTCAAGAGTGTGGCAGTTTTGCCAGTGGCTATCTCAAGAGTGTGACAGTTTCACCAGTGGCTATCTCCAGGGTATAACAATTTCACCAGTCGATTTTTTGCCAGTGGCTATATCAAGAGTGTGACAGTTTCGCCAGTGGCTATCTAAAGAGTGTTACAGTTTCTCCAGTGGCTATCTCAACAATGTGACAGTTTCACCAGTGGTTATCTCAACAGTGTGACTGTTTCTCCAGTGGCTATCTCAACAGTGTGACAGTTTCGCCAGTGGCTATCTCACCAGTGTGACAGTTTCTCCAGTGGCTATCTGAAGAGTGTGGCAGTTTCGCCAGTGGCTATCTCAAGAGTGTGACAGTTTTGCCAGTGGCTATCTCAAGAGTGTGACAGTTTCACCAGTGGCTATCTCCAGGGTATAACAATTTCACCAGTGAATTTTTTGCCAGTGGCTATCTGAAGAGTGTGGCAGTTTGGCCAGTGGCTATCTCAAGAGTGTGACAGTTTTGCCAGTGGCTATATCAAGAGTGTGACAGTTTCACCAGTGGCTATCTCCAGGGTATAACAGTTTCACCAGTGGATTTTTTGCCACTGGCTATCTCAAGAGTGTGACAGTTTGGCCAGTGGCTATCTCAAGAGTGTGACAGTTTTGCCAGTGGCTATCTCAAGAGTGTGATGGTTTCGACAGTGGCTATCTCAAGAGTGTGACAGTTTTTCCAGTGGCTATCTCAAGAGTGTGATGGTTTCGACAGTGGCTATCTCAAGAGTGTGACAGTTTCGCCAGTGGCTATATCAACAGTGTTACAGTTTTGCCAGTGGCTATCTCAACAGTATGACAGTTTCTCCAGTGGCTATCTCAACAGTGTGACAGTTTCACCAGTGGCTATCTCAAGAGTGTGATGGTTTCGACAGTGGCTATCTCAAGAGTGTGACAGTTTCGCCAATGGCTATCTCAAGAGTGTGGCAGTTTTGCCCGTGGCTATCTCAAGAGTGTGACAGTTTCTCCAGTGGCTATCTTAAGGGTATAACAGTTTCACCAGTGGCTATCTTTAGAGTGTGACAGTTTCACCAGTGGCTATCTCAAGAGTGTGACAGTTTTGCCAGTGGCTATCTCAAGAGAGTGACAGTTTCTCCAGTGGCTATCTCACCAGTGTGACATTTTCACCAGTGGCTATCTGAAGAGTGTGGCAGTTTCGCCAGTGGCTATCTCAAAAGTGTGAAAGTTTTGCCAGTAGCTATCTCAAGAGTGTGACAGTTTCACCAGTGAATATCTCCAGGGTATAACAGTTTCACCAGTAGATTTTTGCCAGTGGCTATCTCAAGAGTGTGGCAGTTTCACCAGTGGCTATCTCCAGGGTATGACAGTTTCACCAGTCGATTTTTTGCAAGTGGCTATCTCAAGAGTGTGACAGTTTCGCCAGTGGCTATCTCAAAAGTGTTACAGTTTCTCCAGTGGCTATCTCAAATATGTGACAGTTTCACCAGTGGTTATCTCAAAAGTGTGACTGTTTCTCCAGTGGCTATCTCAACAGTGTGACAGTTTCGCCAGTGGCTATCTCACCAGTGTGATAGTTTCTCCAGTGGCTATCTCAAGAGTGTGACACTTTCACGAGTGGCTATCTCCAGGGTATAACAGTTTCACCAGTGGATTTTTTGCCAGTGGCTATCTCAAGAGTGTGACAGTTTCGCCAGTGGCTATCTCAAGAGTGTGACAGTTTTGCCAGTGGCTATCTCAAGAGTGTGATGGTTTCGACAGTGGCTATCTCAAGAGTGTGACAGTTTTTCCAGTGGCTATCTCAAGAGTGTGATGGTTTCGACAGTGGCTATCTCAAGAGTGTGACAGTTTCTCTAGTGGCTATCTTAAGGGTATAACAGTTTCACCAGTGGCTATCTTTAGAGTGTGACAGTTTCACCAGTGGCTATCTCAAGAGTGTGACAGTTTTGCCTGTGGCTATCTCAAGAGTGTGACAGTTTCTCCAGTGGTTATCTCAACAGTGTGACAGTTTCTCCAGTGGCTATCTCACCAGTGTGACAGTTTCACCAGTGGCTATCTGAAGAGTGTGGCAGTTTCGCCAGTGGCTATCTCAAGAGTGTGACAGTTTTGCCAGTGGCTATCTCAAGAGTGTGACAGTTTCACCAGTGAATATCTCCAGGGTATAACAGTTTCACCAGTGGATTTTTGCCAGTGGCTATCTCAAGAGTGTGGCAGTTTTGCCAGTGGCTATCTCAAGAGTGTGACAGTTTCACCAGTGGCTATCTCCAGGGTATAACAGTTTCACCAGTCGATTTTTTGCCAGTGGCTATCTCAAGAGTGTGACAGTTTCGCCAGTGGCTATCTCAAGAGGGTTACAGTTTCTCCAGTGGCTATCTCAACAATGTGACAGTTTCACCAGTGGTTATCTCAACAGTGTGACTGTTTCTCCAGTGGCTATCTCAACAGTGTGACAGTTTCGTCAGTGGCTATTTCACCAGTGTGACAGTTTCTCCAGTGGCTATCTGAAGAGTGTGGCAGTTTCGCCAGTGGCTATCTCAAGAGTGTGACAGTTTTGCCAGTGGCTATCTCAACAATGTGCCAGTTTCACCAGTGGTTATCTCAACAGTGTGACTGTTTCTCCAGTGGCTATCTCAACAGTGTGACAGTTTCGCCAGTGGCTATCTCACCAGTGTGACAGTTTCTCCAGTGGCTATCTCAAGAGTGTGACAGTTTCACGAGTGGCTATCTCCAGGGTATAACAGTTTCACCAGTCGATTTTTTGCCAGTGGCTATCTCAAGAGTGTGACAGTTTCGCCAGTGGCTATCTCAAGAGGGTTACAGTTTCTCCAGTGGCTATCTCAACAATGTGACAGTTTCACCAGTGGTTATCTCAACAGTGTGACAGTTTCGCCAGTGGCTATCTCACCAGTGTGACAGTTTCTCCAGTGGCTATCTGAAGAGTGTGGCAGTTTCGCCAGTGGCTATCTCAAGAGTGTGACAGTTTTGCCAGTGGCTATCTCAAGAGTGTGACAGTTTCACCAGTGGCTATCTCCAGGGTATAACAATTTCACCAGTGAATTTTTTGCCAGTGGCTATCTGAAGAGTGTGGCAGTTTGGCCAGTGGCTATCTCAAGAGTGTGACAGTTTTGCCAGTGGCTATATCAAGAGTGTGACAGTTTCACCAGTGGCTATCTCCAGGGTATAACAGTTTCACCAGTGGATTTTTTGCCACTGGCTATCTCAAGAGTGTGACAGTTTGGCCAGTGGCTATCTCAAGAGTGTGACAGTTTTGCCAGTGGCTATCTCAAGAGTGTGATGGTTTCGACAGTGGCTATCTCAAGAGTGTGACAGTTTTTCCAGTGGCTATCTCAAGAGTGTGATGGTTTCGACAGTGGCTATCTCAAGAGTGTGACAGTTTCGCCAGTGGCTATATCAACAGTGTTACAGTTTTGCCAGTGGCTATCTCAACAGTATGACAGTTTCTCCAGTGGCTATCTCAACAGTGTGACAGTTTCACCAGTGGCTATCTCAAGAGTGTGATGGTTTCGACAGTGGCTATCTCAAGAGTGTGACAGTTTCGCCAATGGCTATCTCAAGAGTGTGGCAGTTTTGCCCGTGGCTATCTCAAGAGTGTGACAGTTTCTCCAGTGGCTATCTTAAGGGTATAACAGTTTCACCAGTGGCTATCTTTAGAGTGTGACAGTTTCACCAGTGGCTATCTCAAGAGTGTGACAGTTTTGCCAGTGGCTATCTCAAGAGAGTGACAGTTTCTCCAGTGGCTATCTCACCAGTGTGACATTTTCACCAGTGGCTATCTGAAGAGTGTGGCAGTTTCGCCAGTGGCTATCTCAAAAGTGTGAAAGTTTTGCCAGTGGCTATCTCAAGAGTGTGACAGTTTCACCAGTGAATATCTCCAGGGTATAACAGTTTCACCAGTAGATTTTTGCCAGTGGCTATCTCAAGAGTGTGGCAGTTTCACCAGTGGCTATCTCCAGGGTATGACAGTTTCACCAGTCGATTTTTTGCCAGTGGCTATCTCAAGAGTGTGACAGTTTCGCCAGTGGCTATCTCAAAAGTGTTACAGTTTCTCCAGTGGCTATCTCAAATATGTGACAGTTTCACCAGTGGTTATCTCAACAGTGTGACTGTTTCTCCAGTGGCTATCTCAACAGTGTGACAGTTTCGCCAGTGGCTATCTCACCAGTGTGATAGTTTCTCCAGTGGCTATCTCAAGAGTGTGACACTTTCACGAGTGGCTATCTCCAGGGTATAACAGTTTCACCAGTGGATTTTTTGCCAGTGGCTATCTCAAGAGTGTGACAGTTTCGCCAGTGGCTATCTCAAGAGTGTGACAGTTTTGCCAGTGGCTATCTCAAGAGTGTGATGGTTTCGACAGTGGCTATCTCAAGAGTGTGACAGTTTTTCCAGTGGCTATCTCAAGAGTGTGATGGTTTCGACAGTGGCTATCTCAAGAGTGTGACAGTTTCTCTAGTGGCTATCTTAAGGGTATAACAGTTTCACCAGTGGCTATCTTTAGAGTGTGACAGTTTCACCAGTGGCTATCTCAAGAGTGTGACAGTTTTGCCTGTGGCTATCTCAAGAGTGTGACAGTTTCTCCAGTGGTTATCTCAACAGTGTGACAGTTTCTCCAGTGGCTATCTCACCAGTGTGACAGTTTCACCAGTGGCTATCTGAAGAGTGTGGCAGTTTCGCCAGTGGCTATCTCAAGAGTGTGACAGTTTTGCCAGTGGCTATCTCAAGAGTGTGACAGTTTCACCAGTGAATATCTCCAGGGTATAACAGTTTCACCAGTGGATTTTTGCCAGTGGCTATCTCAAGAGTGTGGCAGTTTTGCCAGTGGCTATCTCAAGAGTGTGACAGTTTCACCAGTGGCTATCTCCAGGGTATAACAGTTTCACCAGTCGATTTTTTGCCAGTGGCTATCTCAAGAGTGTGACAGTTTCGCCAGTGGCTATCTCAAGAGGGTTACAGTTTCTCCAGTGGCTATCTCAACAATGTGACAGTTTCACCAGTGGTTATCTCAACAGTGTGACTGTTTCTCCAGTGGCTATCTCAACAGTGTGACAGTTTCGTCAGTGGCTATTTCACCAGTGTGACAGTTTCTCCAGTGGCTATCTGAAGAGTGTGGCAGTTTCGCCAGTGGCTATCTCAAGAGTGTGACAGTTTTGCCAGTGGCTATCTCAACAATGTGCCAGTTTCACCAGTGGTTATCTCAACAGTGTGACTGTTTCTCCAGTGGCTATCTCAACAGTGTGACAGTTTCGCCAGTGGCTATCTCACCAGTGTGACAGTTTCTCCAGTGGCTATCTCAAGAGTGTGACAGTTTCACGAGTGGCTATCTCCAGGGTATAACAGTTTCACCAGTCGATTTTTTGCCAGTGGCTATCTCAAGAGTGTGACAGTTTCGCCAGTGGCTATCTCAAGAGGGTTACAGTTTCTCCAGTGGCTATCTCAACAATGTGACAGTTTCACCAGTGGTTATCTCAACAGTGTGACTGTTTCTCCAGTGGCTATCTCAACAGTGTGACAGTTTCGTCAGTGGCTATTTCACCAGTGTGACAGTTTCTCCAGTGGCTATCTGAAGAGTGTGGCAGTTTCGCCAGTGGCTATCTCAAGAGTGTGACAGTTTTGCCAGTGGCTATCTCAACAATGTGCCAGTTTCACCAGTGGTTATCTCAACAGTGTGACTATTTCTCCAGTGGCTATCTCAACAGTGTGACAGTTTCGCCAGTGGCTATCTCACCAGTGTGACAGTTTCTCCAGTGGCTATCTCAAGAGTGTGACAGTTTCACGAGTGGCTATCTCCAGGGTATAACAGTTTCACCAGTGGATTTTTTGCCAGTGGCTATCTCAAGAGTGTGACAGTTTCGCCAGTGGCTATCTCAAGAGTGTGACAGTTTTGCCAATGGCTATCTCAAGAGTGTGATGGTTTCGACAGTGGCTATCTCAAGAGTGTGACAGTTTTTCCAGTGGCTATCTCAAGAGTGTGATGGTTTCGACAGTGGCTATCTCAAGAGTGTGACAGTTTCGCCAGTGGCTATCTCAACAATGTGCCAGTTTCACCAGTGGTTATCTCAACAGTGTGACTGTTTCTCCAGTGGCTCTCTCAACAGTGTGACAGTTTTGCCAGTGGCTATCTCACCAGTGTGACAGTTTCTCCAGTGGCTATCTCAAGAGTGTGACAGTTTCACGAGTGGCTATCTCCAGGGTATAACAGTTTCACCAGTGGATTTTTTGCCAGTGGCTATTTCAAGAGCGTGACAGTTTCGCCAGTGGCTATCTCAACAGTGTTACAGTTTCGCCAGTGGCTATCTCAACAGTGTAACAGTTTCTCCAGTGGCTATCTCAACAGTGTGACAGTTTCTCCAGTGGCTATCTCAACAGTGTGACAGTTTCTCCAGTGGCTATCTCAACAGTGTGACAGTTTCACCAGTGGCTATCTCAAGAGTGTGATGGTTTCGACAGTGGCTATCTCAAAAGTGTGACAGTTTCGCCAATGGCTATCTCAAGAGTGTGGCAGTTTTGCCCGTGGCTATCTCAAGAGTGTGACAGTTTCTCTAGTGGCTATCTTAAGGGTATAACAGTTTCACCAGTGGCTATCTTTAGAGTGTGACAGTTTCACCAGTGGCTATCTCAAGAGTGTGACAGTTTTGCCTGTGGCTATCTCAACAGTGTTACAGTTTCGCCAGTGGCTATCTCAACAGTGTAACAGTTTCTCCAGTGGCTATCTCAACAGTGTGACAGTTTCTCCAGTGGCTATCTCAACAGTGTGACAGTTTCTCCAGTGGCTATCTCAACAGTGTGACAGTTTCACCAGTGGCTATCTCAAGAGTGTGATGGTTTCGACAGTGGCTATCTCAAAAGTGTGACAGTTTCGCCAATGGCTATCTCAAGAGTGTGGCAGTTTTGCCCGTGGCTATCTCAAGAGTGTGACAGTTTCTCTAGTGGCTATCTTAAGGGTATAACAGTTTCACCAGTGGCTATCTTTAGAGTGTGACAGTTTCACCAGTGGCTATCTCAAGAGTGTGACAGTTTTGCCTGTGGCTATCTCAAGAGTGTGACAGTTTCTCCAGTGGTTATCTCAACAGTGTGACAGTTTCTCCAGTGGCTATCTCACCAGTGTGACAGTTTCACCAGTGGCTATCTGAAGAGTGTGGCAGTTTCGCCAGTGGCTATCTCAAGAGTGTGACAGTTTTTCCAGTGGCTATCTCAAGAGTGTGATGGTTTCGACAGTGGCTATCTCAAGAGTGTGACAGTTTCGCCAGTGGCTATATCAACAGTGTTACAGTTTTGCCAGTGGCTATCTCAACAGTATGACAGTTTCTCCAGTGGCTATCTCAACAGTGTGACAGTTTCACCAGTGGCTATCTCAAGAGTGTGATGGTTTCGACAGTGGCTATCTCAAGAGTGTGACAGTTTCGCCAATGGCTATCTCAAGAGTGTGGCAGTTTTGCCCGTGGCTATCTCAAGAGTGTGACAGTTTCTCCAGTGGCTATCTTAAGGGTATAACAGTTTCACCAGTGGCTATCTTTAGAGTGTGACAGTTTCACCAGTGGCTATCTCAAGAGTGTGACAGTTTTGCCAGTGGCTATCTCAAGAGAGTGACAGTTTCTCCAGTGGCTATCTCACCAGTGTGACATTTTCACCAGTGGCTATCTGAAGAGTGTGGCAGTTTTGCCAGTGGCTATCTCAAAAGTGTGAAAGTTTTGCCAGTGGCTATCTCAAGAGTGTGACAGTTTCACCAGTGAATATCTCCAGGGTATAACAGTTTCACCAGTAGATTTTTGCCAGTGGCTATCTCAAGAGTGTGGCAGTTTCACCAGTGGCTATCTCCAGGGTATGACAGTTTCACCAGTCGATTTTTTGCCAGTGGCTATCTCAAGAGTGTGACAGTTTCGCCAGTGGCTATCTCAAAAGTGTTACAGTTTCTCCAGTGGCTATCTCAAATATGTGACAGTTTCACCAGTGGTTATCTCAAAAGTGTGACTGTTTCTCCAGTGGCTATCTCAACAGTGTGACAGTTTCGCCAGTGGCTATCTCACCAGTGTGATAGTTTCTCCAGTGGCTATCTCAAGAGTGTGACACTTTCACGAGTGGCTATCTCCAGGGTATAACAGTTTCACCAGTGGATTTTTTGCCAGTGGCTATCTCAAGAGTGTGACAGTTTCGCCAGTGGCTATCTCAAGAGTGTGACAGTTTTGCCAGTGGCTATCTCAAGAGTGTGATGGTTTCGACAGTGGCTATCCCAAGAGTGTGACAGTTTTTCCAGTGGCTATCTCAAGAGTGTGATGGTTTCGACAGTGGCTATCTCAAGAGTGTGACAGTTTCTCTAGTGGCTATCTTAAGGGTATAACAGTTTCACCAGTGGCTATCTTTAGAGTGTGACAGTTTCACCAGTGGCTATCTCAAGAGTGTGACAGTTTTGCCTGTGGCTATCTCAAGAGTGTGACAGTTTCTCCAGTGGTTATCTCAACAGTGTGACAGTTTCTCCAGTGGCTATCTCACCAGTGTGACAGTTTCACCAGTGGCTATCTGAAGAGTGTGGCAGTTTCGCCAGTGGCTATCTCAAGAGTGTGACAGTTTTGCCAGTGGCTATCTCAAGAGTGTGACAGTTTCACCAGTGAATATCTCCAGGGTATAACAGTTTCACCAGTGGATTTTTGCCAGTGGCTATCTCAAGAGTGTGGCAGTTTTGCCAGTGGCTATCTCAAGAGTGTGACAGTTTCACCAGTGGCTATCTCCAGGGTATAACAGTTTCACCAGTCGATTTTTTGCCAGTGGCTATCTCAAGAGTGTGACAGTTTCGCCAGTGGCTATCTCAAGAGGGTTACAGTTTCTCCAGTGGCTATCTCAACAATGTGACAGTTTCACCAGTGGTTATCTCAACAGTGTGACTGTTTCTCCAGTGGCTATCTCAACAGTGTGACAGTTTCGTCAGTGGCTATTTCACCAGTGTGACAGTTTCTCCAGTGGCTATCTGAAGAGTGTGGCAGTTTCGCCAGTGGCTATCTCAAGAGTGTAACAGTTTTGCCAGTGGCTATCTCAACAATGTGCCAGTTTCACCAGTGGTTATCTCAACAGTGTGACTGTTTCTCCAGTGGCTATCTCAACAGTGTGACAGTTTCGCCAGTGGCTATCTCACCAGTGTGACAGTTTCTCCAGTGGCTATCTCAAGAGTGTGACAGTTTCACGAGTGGCTATCTCCAGGGTATAACAGTTTCACCAGTCGATTTTTTGCCAGTGGCTATCTCAAGAGTGTGACAGTTTCGCCAGTGGCTATCTCAAGAGGGTTACAGTTTCTCCAGTGGCTATCTCAACAATGTGACAGTTTCACCAGTGGTTATCTCAACAGTGTGACAGTTTCGCCAGTGGCTATCTCACCAGTGTGACAGTTTCTCCAGTGGCTATCTGAAGAGTGTGGCAGTTTCGCCAGTGGCTATCTCAAGAGTGTGACAGTTTTGCCAGTGGCTATCTCAAGAGTGTGACAGTTTCACCAGTGGCTATCTCCAGGGTATAACAATTTCACCAGTGAATTTTTTGCCAGTGGCTATCTGAAGAGTGTGGCAGTTTGGCCAGTGGCTATCTCAAGAGTGTGACAGTTTTGCCAGTGGCTATATCAAGAGTGTGACAGTTTCACCAGTGGCTATCTCCAGGGTATAACAGTTTCACCAGTGGATTTTTTGCCACTGGCTATCTCAAGAGTGTGACAGTTTGGCCAGTGGCTATCTCAAGAGTGTGACAGTTTTGCCAGTGGCTATCTCAAGAGTGTGATGGTTTCGACAGTGGCTATCTCAAGAGTGTGACAGTTTTTCCAGTGGCTATCTCAAGAGTGTGATGGTTTCGACAGTGGCTATCTCAAGAGTGTGACAGTTTCGCCAGTGGCTATATCAACAGTGTTACAGTTTTGCCAGTGGCTATCTCAACAGTATGACAGTTTCTCCAGTGGCTATCTCAACAGTGTGACAGTTTCACCAGTGGCTATCTCAAGAGTGTGATGGTTTCGACAGTGGCTATCTCAAGAGTGTGACAGTTTCGCCAATGGCTATCTCAAGAGTGTGGCAGTTTTGCCCGTGGCTATCTCAAGAGTGTGACAGTTTCTCCAGTGGCTATCTTAAGGGTATAACAGTTTCACCAGTGGCTATCTTTAGAGTGTGACAGTTTCACCAGTGGCTATCTCAAGAGTGTGACAGTTTTGCCAGTGGCTATCTCAAGAGAGTGACAGTTTCTCCAGTGGCTATCTCACCAGTGTGACATTTTCACCAGTGGCTATCTGAAGAGTGTGGCAGTTTCGCCAGTGGCTATCTCAAAAGTGTGAAAGTTTTGCCAGTGGCTATCTCAAGAGTGTGACAGTTTCACCAGTGAATATCTCCAGGGTATAACAGTTTCACCAGTAGATTTTTGCCAGTGGCTATCTCAAGAGTGTGGCAGTTTCACCAGTGGCTATCTCCAGGGTATGACAGTTTCACCAGTCGATTTTTTGCCAGTGGCTATCTCAAGAGTGTGACAGTTTCGCCAGTGGCTATCTCAAAAGTGTTACAGTTTCTCCAGTGGCTATCTCAAATATGTGACAGTTTCACCAGTGGTTATCTCAACAGTGTGACTGTTTCTCCAGTGGCTATCTCAACAGTGTGACAGTTTCGCCAGTGGCTATCTCACCAGTGTGATAGTTTCTCCAGTGGCTATCTCAAGAGTGTGACACTTTCACGAGTGGCTATCTCCAGGGTATAACAGTTTCACCAGTGGATTTTTTGCCAGTGGCTATCTCAAGAGTGTGACAGTTTCGCCAGTGGCTATCTCAAGAGTGTGACAGTTTTGCCAGTGGCTATCTCAAGAGTGTGATGGTTTCGACAGTGGCTATCTCAAGAGTGTGACAGTTTTTCCAGTGGCTATCTCAAGAGTGTGATGGTTTCGACAGTGGCTATCTCAAGAGTGTGACAGTTTCTCTAGTGGCTATCTTAAGGGTATAACAGTTTCACCAGTGGCTATCTTTAGAGTGTGACAGTTTCACCAGTGGCTATCTCAAGAGTGTGACAGTTTTGCCTGTGGCTATCTCAAGAGTGTGACAGTTTCTCCAGTGGTTATCTCAACAGTGTGACAGTTTCTCCAGTGGCTATCTCACCAGTGTGACAGTTTCACCAGTGGCTATCTGAAGAGTGTGGCAGTTTCGCCAGTGGCTATCTCAAGAGTGTGACAGTTTTGCCAGTGGCTATCTCAAGAGTGTGACAGTTTCACCAGTGAATATCTCCAGGGTATAACAGTTTCACCAGTGGATTTTTGCCAGTGGCTATCTCAAGAGTGTGGCAGTTTTGCCAGTGGCTATCTCAAGAGTGTGACAGTTTCACCAGTGGCTATCTCCAGGGTATAACAGTTTCACCAGTCGATTTTTTGCCAGTGGCTATCTCAAGAGTGTGACAGTTTCGCCAGTGGCTATCTCAAGAGGGTTACAGTTTCTCCAGTGGCTATCTCAACAATGTGACAGTTTCACCAGTGGTTATCTCAACAGTGTGACTGTTTCTCCAGTGGCTATCTCAACAGTGTGACAGTTTCGTCAGTGGCTATTTCACCAGTGTGACAGTTTCTCCAGTGGCTATCTGAAGAGTGTGGCAGTTTCGCCAGTGGCTATCTCAAGAGTGTGACAGTTTTGCCAGTGGCTATCTCAACAATGTGCCAGTTTCACCAGTGGTTATCTCAACAGTGTGACTGTTTCTCCAGTGGCTATCTCAACAGTGTGACAGTTTCGCCAGTGGCTATCTCACCAGTGTGACAGTTTCTCCAGTGGCTATCTCAAGAGTGTGACAGTTTCACGAGTGGCTATCTCCAGGGTATAACAGTTTCACCAGTCGATTTTTTGCCAGTGGCTATCTCAAGAGTGTGACAGTTTCGCCAGTGGCTATCTCAAGAGGGTTACAGTTTCTCCAGTGGCTATCTCAACAATGTGACAGTTTCACCAGTGGTTATCTCAACAGTGTGACTGTTTCTCCAGTGGCTATCTCAACAGTGTGACAGTTTCGTCAGTGGCTATTTCACCAGTGTGACAGTTTCTCCAGTGGCTATCTGAAGAGTGTGGCAGTTTCGCCAGTGGCTATCTCAAGAGTGTGACAGTTTTGCCAGTGGCTATCTCAACAATGTGCCAGTTTCACCAGTGGTTATCTCAACAGTGTGACTATTTCTCCAGTGGCTATCTCAACAGTGTGACAGTTTCGCCAGTGGCTATCTCACCAGTGTGACAGTTTCCCCAGTGGCTATCTCAAGAGTGTGACAGTTTCACGAGTGGCTATCTCCAGGGTATAACAGTTTCACCAGTGGATTTTTTGCCAGTGGCTATCTCAAGAGTGTGACAGTTTCGCCAGTGGCTATCTCAAGAGTGTGACAGTTTTGCCAATGGCTATCTCAAGAGTGTGATGGTTTCGACAGTGGCTATCTCAAGAGTGTGACAGTTTTTCCAGTGGCTATCTCAAGAGTGTGATGGTTTCGACAGTGGCTATCTCAAGAGTGTGACAGTTTCGCCAGTGGCTATCTCAACAATGTGCCAGTTTCACCAGTGGTTATCTCAACAGTGTGACTGTTTCTCCAGTGGCTCTCTCAACAGTATGACAGTTTTGCCAGTGGCTATCTCACCAGTGTGACAGTTTCTCCAGTGGCTATCTCAAGAGTGTGACAGTTTCACGAGTGGCTATCTCCAGGGTATAACAGTTTCACCAGTGGATTTTTTGCCAGTGGCTATTTCAAGAGCGTGACAGTTTCGCCAGTGGCTATCTCAACAGTGTTACAGTTTCGCCAGTGGCTATCTCAACAGTGTAACAGTTTCTCCAGTGGCTATCTCAACAGTGTGACAGTTTCTCCAGTGGCTATCTCAACAGTGTGACAGTTTCTCCAGTGGCTATCTCAACAGTGTGACAGTTTCACCAGTGGCTATCTCAAGAGTGTGATGGTTTCGACAGTGGCTATCTCAAAAGTGTGACAGTTTCGCCAATGGCTATCTCAAGAGTGTGGCAGTTTTGCCCGTGGCTATCTCAAGAGTGTGACAGTTTCTCTAGTGGCTATCTTAAGGGTATAACAGTTTCACCAGTGGCTATCTTTAGAGTGTGACAGTTTCACCAGTGGCTATCTCAAGAGTGTGACAGTTTTGCCTGTGGCTATCTCAACAGTGTTACAGTTTCGCCAGTGGCTATCTCAACAGTGTAACAGTTTCTCCAGTGGCTATCTCAACAGTGTGACAGTTTCTCCAGTGGCTATCTCAACAGTGTGACAGTTTCTCCAGTGGCTATCTCAACAGTGTGACAGTTTCACCAGTGGCTATCTCAAGAGTGTGATGGTTTCGACAGTGGCTATCTCAAAAGTGTGACAGTTTCGCCAATGGCTATCTCAAGAGTGTGGCAGTTTTGCCCGTGGCTATCTCAAGAGTGTGACAGTTTCTCTAGTGGCTATCTTAAGGGTATAACAGTTTCACCAGTGGCTATCTTTAGAGTGTGACAGTTTCACCAGTGGCTATCTCAAGAGTGTGACAGTTTTGCCTGTGGCTATCTCAAGAGTGTGACAGTTTCTCCAGTGGTTATCTCAACAGTGTGACAGTTTCTCCAGTGGCTATCTCACCAGTGTGACAGTTTCACCAGTGGCTATCTGAAGAGTGTGGCAGTTTCGCCAGTGGCTATCTCAAGAGTGTGACAGTTTTTCCAGTGGCTATCTCAAGAGTGTGATGGTTTCGACAGTGGCTATCTCAAGAGTGTGACAGTTTCGCCAGTGGCTATATCAACAGTGTTACAGTTTTGCCAGTGGCTATCTCAACAGTATGACAGTTTCTCCAGTGGCTATCTCAACAGTGTGACAGTTTCACCAGTGGCTATCTCAAGAGTGTGATGGTTTCGACAGTGGCTATCTCAAGAGTGTGACAGTTTCGCCAATGGCTATCTCAAGAGTGTGGCAGTTTTGCCCGTGGCTATCTCAAGAGTGTGACAGTTTCTCCAGTGGCTATCTTAAGGGTATAACAGTTTCACCAGTGGCTATCTTTAGAGTGTGACAGTTTCACCAGTGGCTATCTCAAGAGTGTGACAGTTTTGCCAGTGGCTATCTCAAGAGAGTGACAGTTTCTCCAGTGGCTATCTCACCAGTGTGACATTTTCACCAGTGGCTATCTGAAGAGTGTGGCAGTTTTGCCAGTGGCTATCTCAAAAGTGTGAAAGTTTTGCCAGTGGCTATCTCAAGAGTGTGACAGTTTCACCAGTGAATATCTCCAGGGTATAACAGTTTCACCAGTAGATTTTTGCCAGTGGCTATCTCAAGAGTGTGGCAGTTTCACCAGTGGCTATCTCCAGGGTATGACAGTTTCACCAGTCGATTTTTTGCCAGTGGCTATCTCAAGAGTGTGACAGTTTCGCCAGTGGCTATCTCAAAAGTGTTACAGTTTCTCCAGTGGCTATCTCAAATATGTGACAGTTTCACCAGTGGTTATCTCAACAGTGTGACTGTTTCTCCAGTGGCTATCTCAACAGTGTGACAGTTTCGCCAGTGGCTATCTCACCATTGTGATAGTTTCTCCAGTGGCTATCTCAAGAGTGTGACACTTTCACGAGTGGCTATCTCCAGGGTATAACAGTTTCACCAGTGGATTTTTTGCCAGTGGCTATCTCAAGAGTGTGACAGTTTCGCCAGTGGCTATCTCAAGAGTGTGACAGTTTTGCCAGTGGCTATCTCAAGAGTGTGATGGTTTCGACAGTGGCTATCTCAAGAGTGTGACAGTTTTTCCAGTGGCTATCTCAAGGGTGTGATGGTTTCGACAGTGGCTATCTCAAGAGTGTGACAGTTTCTCTAGTGGCTATCTTAAGGGTATAACAGTTTCACCAGTGGCTATCTTTAGAGTGTGACAGTTTCACCAGTGGCTATCTCAAGAGTGTGACAGTTTTGCCTGTGGCTATCTCAAGAGTGTGACAGTTTCTCCAGTGGTTATCTCAACAGTGTGACAGTTTCTCCAGTGGCTATCTCACCAGTGTGACAGTTTCACCAGTGGCTATCTGAAGAGTGTGGCAGTTTCGCCAGTGGCTATCTCAAGAGTGTGACAGTTTTGCCAGTGGCTATCTCAAGAGTGTGACAGTTTCACCAGTGAATATCTCCATGGTATAACAGTTTCACCAGTGGATTTTTGCCAGTGGCTATCTCAAGAGTGTGGCAGTTTTGCCAGTGGCTATCTCAAGAGTGTGACAGTTTCAGCAGTGGCTATCTCCAGGGTATAACAGTTTCACCAGTCGATTTTTTGCCAGTGGCTATCTCAAGAGTGTGACAGTTTCGCCAGTGGCTATCTCAAGAGGGTTACAGTTTCTCCAGTGGCTATCTCAACAATGTGACAGTTTCACCAGTGGTTATCTCAACAGTGTGACTGTTTCTCCAGTGGCTATCTCAACAGTGTGACAGTTTCGTCAGTGGCTATTTCACCAGTGTGACAGTTTCTCCAGTGGCTATCTGAAGAGTGTGGCAGTTTCGCCAGTGGCTATCTCAAGAGTGTGACAGTTTTGCCAGTGGCTATCTCAACAATGTGCCAGTTTCACCAGTGGTTATCTCAACAGTGTGACTGTTTCTCCAGTGGCTATCTCAACAGTGTGACAGTTTCGCCAGTGGCTATCTCACCAGTGTGACAGTTTCTCCAGTGGCTATCTCAAGAGTGTGACAGTTTCACGAGTGGCTATCTCCAGGGTATAACAGTTTCACCAGTCGATTTTTTGCCAGTGGCTATCTCAAGAGTGTGACAGTTTCGCCAGTGGCTATCTCAAGAGGGTTACAGTTTCTCCAGTGGCTATCTCAACAATGTGACAGTTTCACCAGTGGTTATCTCAACAGTGTGACTGTTTCTCCAGTGGCTATCTCAACAGTGTGACAGTTTCGTCAGTGGCTATTTCACCAGTGTGACAGTTTCTCCAGTGGCTATCTGAAGAGTGTGGCAGTTTCGCCAGTGGCTATCTCAAGAGTGTGACAGTTTTGCCAGTGGCTATCTCAACAATGTGCCAGTTTCACCAGTGGTTATCTCAACAGTGTGACTATTTCTCCAGTGGCTATCTCAACAGTGTGACAGTTTCGCCAGTGGCTATCTCACCAGTGTGACAGTTTCTCCAGTGGCTATCTCAAGAGTGTGACAGTTTCACGAGTGGCTATCTCCAGGGTATAACAGTTTCACCAGTGGATTTTTTGCCAGTGGCTATCTCAAGAGTGTGACAGTTTCGCCAGTGGCTATCTCAAGAGTGTGACAGTTTTGCCAATGGCTATCTCAAGAGTGTGATGGTTTCGACAGTGGCTATCTCAAGAGTGTGACAGTTTTTCCAGTGGCTATCTCAAGAGTGTGATGGTTTCGACAGTGGCTATCTCAAGAGTGTGACAGTTTCGCCAGTGGCTATCTCAACAATGTGCCAGTTTCACCAGTGGTTATCTCAACAGAGTGACTGTTTCTCCAGTGGCTCTCTCAACAGTGTGACAGTTTCGCCAGTGGCTATCTCACCAGTGTGACAGTTTCTCCAGTGGCTATCTCAAGAGTGTGACAGTTTCACGAGTGGCTATCTCCAGGGTATAACAGTTTCACCAGTGGATTTTTTGCCAGTGGCTATTTCAAGAGCGTGACAGTTTCGCCAGTGGCTATCTCAAGAGTGTGACAGTTTTGCCAATGGCTATCTCAAGAGTGTGATGGTTTCGACAGTGGCTATCTCAAGAGTGTGACAGTTTTTCCAGTGGCAATCTCAAGAGTGTGATGGTTTCGACAGTGGCTATCTCAAGAGTGTGACAGTTTCGCCAGTGGCTATCTCAACAGTGTTACAGTTTCGCCAGTGGCTATCTCAACAGTGTAACAGTTTCTCCAGTGGCTATCTCAACAGTGTGACAGTTTCTCCAGTGGCTATCTCAACAGTGTGACAGTTTCTCCAGTGGCTATCTCAACAGTGTGACAGTTTCACCAGTGGCTATCTCAAGAGTGTGATGGTTTCGACAGTGGCTATCTCAAAAGTGTGACAGTTTCGCCAATGGCTATCTCAAGAGTGTGGCAGTTTTGCCCGTGGCTATCTCAAGAGTGTGACAGTTTCTCTAGTGGCTATCTTAAGGGTATAACAGTCTCACCAGTGGCTATCTTTAGAGTGTGACAGTTTCACCAGTGGCTATCTCAAGAGTGTGACAGTTTTGCCTGTGGCTATCTCAAGAGTGTGACAGTTTCTCCAGTGGTTATCTCAACAGTGTGACAGTTTCTCCAGTGGCTATCTCACCAGTGTGACAGTTTCACCAGTGGCTATCTGAAGAGTGTGGCAGTTTCGCCAGTGGCTATCTCAAGAGTGTGACAGTTTTGCCAGTGGCTATCTCAAGAGTGTGACAGTTTCACCAGTGAATATCTCCAGGGTATAACAGTTTCACCAGTGGATTTTTGCCAGTGGCTATCTGAAGAGTGTGGCAGTTTTGCCAGTGGCTATCTCAAGAGTGTGACAGTTTCACCAGTGGCTTTCTCCAGGGTATAACAGTTTAACCAGTCGATTTTTTGCCAGTGGCTATCTCAAGAGTGTGACAGTTTCGCCAGTGGCTATCTCAAGAGGGTTACAGTTTCTCCAGTGGCTATCTCAACAATGTGACAGTTTCACCAGTGGTTATCTCAACAGTGTGACTGTTTCTCCAGTGGCTATCTCAACAGTGTGACAGTTTCGTCAGTGGCTATTTCACCAGTGTGACAGTTTCTCCAGTGGCTATCTGAAGAGTGTGGCAGTTTCGCCAGTGGCTATCTCAAGAGTGTGACAGTTTTGCCAGTGGCTATCTCAACAATGTGCCAGTTTCACCAGTGGTTATCTCAACAGTGTGACTGTTTCTCCAGTGGCTATCTCAAGAGTGTGACAGTTTCGCCAGTGGCTATCTCACCAGTGTGACAGTTTCTCCAGTGGCTATCTCAAGAGTGTGACAGTTTCACGAGTGGCTATCTCCAGGGTATAACAGTTTCACCAGTGGATTTTTTGCCAGTGGCTATCTCAAGAGTGTGACAGTTTCGCCAGAGGCTATCTCAAGAGTGTGACAGTTTTGCCAATGGCTATCTCAAGAGTGTGATGGTTTCGACAGTGGCTATCTCAAGAGTGTGACAGTTTTTCCAGTGGCTATCTCAAGAGTGTGATGGTTTCGACAGTGGCTATCTTAAGAGTGTGACAGTTTCGCCAGTGGCTATCTCAACAATGTGCCAGTTTCACCAGTGGTTATCTCAACAGTGTGACTGTTTCTCCAGTGGCTATCTCAACAGTGTGACAGTTTCGCCAGTGGCTATCTTACCAGTGTGACAGTTTCTCCAGTGGCTATCTCAAGAGTGTGACAGTTTCACGAGTGGCTATCTCCAGGGTATAACAGTTTCACCAGTGGATTTTTTGCCACTGGCTATCTCAAGAGCGTGACAGTTTCGCCAGTGGCTATCTCAAGAGTGTGACAGTTTTGCCAATGGCTATCTCAAGAGTGTGATGGTTTCGACAGTGGCTATCTCAAGAGTGTGACAGTTTTTCCAGTGGCTATCTCAAGAGTGTGATGGTTTCGACAGTGGCTATCTCAAGAGTGTGACAGTTTCGCCAGTGGCTATCTCAACAGTGTTACAGTTTCGCCAGTGGCTATCTCAACAGTGTGACAGTTTCTCCAGTGGCTATCTCAACAGTGTGACAGTTTCTCCAGTGGCTATCTCAACAGTGTGACAGTTTCTCCAGTGGCTATCTCAACAGTGTGACAGTTTCACCAGTGGCTATCTCAAGAGTGTGATGGTTTCGACAGTGGCTATCTCAATAGTGTGACAGTTTCGCCAATGGCTATCTCAAGAGTGTGGCAGTTTTGCCCGTGGCTATCTCAAGAGTGTGACAGTTTCTTTAGTGGCTATCTTAAGGATATAACAGTTTCACCAGTGGCTATCTTTAGAGTGTGACAGTTTCACCAGTGGCTATCTCAAGAGTGTGACAGTTTTGCCTGTGGCTATCTCAAGAGTGTGACAGTTTCTCCAGTGGTTATCTCAACAGTGTGACAGTTTCTCCAGTGGCTATCTCACCAGTGTGACAGTTTCACCAGTGGCTATCTGAAGAGTGTGGCAGTTTCGCCAGTGGCTATCTCAAGAGTGTGACAGTTTTGCCAGTGGCTATCTCAAGAGTGTGACAGTTTCACCAGTGAATATCTCCAGGGTATAACAGTTTCACCAGTGGATTTTTGCCAGTGGCTATCTCAAGAGTGTGGCAGTTTTACCAGTGGCTATCTCAAGAGTGTGACAGTTTCACCAGTGGCTATCTCCAGGGTATAACAGTTTCACCAGTCGATTTTTTGCCAGTGGCTATCTCAAGAGTGTGACAGTTTCGCCAGTGGCTATCTCAACAGTGTTACAGTTTCGCCAGTGGCTATCTCAACAGTGTGACAGTTTCTCCAGTGGCTATCTCAACAGTGTGACAGTTTCACCAGTGGCTATCTCAAGAGTGTGACAGTTTCTCTAGTGGCTATCTTAAGGGTATAACAGTTTCACCAGTGGCTATCTTTAGAGTGTGACAGTTTCACCAGTGGCTATCTCAAGAGTGTGACAGTTTTGCCTGTGGCTATCTCAAGAGTGTGACAGTTTCTCCAGTGGTTATCTCAAAAGTGTGACAGTTTCTCCAGTGGCTATCTCACCATTGTGACAGTTTCACCAGTGGCTATCTGAAGAGTGTGGCAGTTTCACCAGTGGCTATCTCAAGAGTGTGACAGTTTTGCCAGTGGCTATCTCAAGAGTGTGACAGTTTCACCAGTGAATATCTCCAGGGTATAACAGTTTCACCAGTGGATTTTTGCCAGTGGCTATCTCAAGAGTGTGGCAGTTTTGCCAGTGGCTATCTCAAGAGTGTGACAGTTTCACCAGTGGCTATCTCCAGGGTATAACAGTTTCACCAGTCGATTTTTTGCCAGTGCCTATCTCAAGAGTGTGACAGTTTCGCCAGTGGCTATCTCAAGAGTGTTACAGTTTCTCCAGTGGCTATCTCAACAATGTGACAGTTTCACCAGTGGTTATCTCAACAGTGTGACTGTTTCTCCAGTGGCTATCTCAACAGTGTGACAGTTTCGCCAGTGGCTATCTCACCAGTGTGACAGTTTCTCCAGTGGCTATCTGAAGAGTGTGGCAGTTTCGCCAATGGCTATCTCAAGAGTGTGACAGTTTTGCCAGTGGCTATCTCAAGAGTGTGACAGTTTCACCAGTGGCTATCTCCAGGGTATAACAGTTTCACCAGTGGATTTTTTGCCAGTGGCTATCTCAAGAGTGTGACAGTTTCGCCAGTGGCTATCTCAAGAGTGTGACAGTTTTGCCAGTGGCTATCTCAAGAGTGTGATGGTTTCGACAGTGGCTATCTCAAGAGTGTGACAGTTTTTCCAGTGGCTATCTCAAGAGTGTGATGGTTTCGACAGTGGCTATCTCAAGAGTGTGACAGTTTCGCCAGTGGTTATCTCAACAGTGTGACTGTTTCTCCAGTGGCTATCTCAACAGTGTGACAGTTTCGCCAGTGGCTATCTCACCAGTGTGACAGTTTCCCCAGTGGCTATCTCAAGAGTGTGACAGTTTCACGAGTGGCTATCTCCAGGGTATAACAGTTTCACCAGTGGATTTTTTGCCAGTGGCTATCTCAAGAGCGTGACAGTTTCGCCAGTGGCTATCTCAAGAGTGTGACAGTTTTGCCAATGGCTATCTCAAGAGTGTGATGGTTTCGACAGTGGCTATCTCAAGAGTGTGACAGTTTTTCCAGTGGCTATCTCAAGATTGTGATGGTTTCGACAGTGGCTATCTCAAGAGTGTGACAGTTTCGCCAGTGGCTATCTCAACAGTGTGACAGTTTCTCCAGTGGCTATCTCAACAGTGTGACAGTTTCTCCAGTGGCTATCTCAACAGTGTGACAGTTTCTCCAGTGGCTATCTCAACAGTGTGACAGTTTCTCCAGTGGCTATCTCAACAGTGTGACAGTTTCACCAGTGGCTATCTCAAGAGTGTGATGGTTTCGACAGTGGCTATCTCAATAGTGTGACAGTTTCGCCAATGGCTATCTCAAGAGTGTGGCAGTTTTGCCCGTGGCTATCTCAAGAGTGTGACAGTTTCTCTAGTGGCTATCTTAAGGGTATAACAGTTTCACCAGTGGCTATCTTTAGAGTGTGACAGTTTCACCAGTGGCTATCTCAAGAGTGTGACAGTTTTGCCTGTGGCTATCTCAAGAGTGTGACAGTTTCTCCAGTGGTTATCTCAACAGTGTGACAGTTTCTCCAGTGGCTATCTCACCAGTGTGACAGTTTCACCAGTGGCTATCTGAAGAGTGTGGCAGTTTCGCCAGTGGCTATCTCAAGAGTGTGACAGTTTTGCCAGTGGCTATCTCAAGAGTGTGACAGTTTCACCAGAGAATATCTCCAGGGTATAACAGTTTCACCAGTGGATTTTTGCCAGTGGCTATCTCAAGAGTGTGGCAGTTTTACCAGTGGCTATCTCAAGAGTGTGACAGTTTCACCAGTGGCTATCTCCAGGGTATAACAGTTTCACCAGTCGATTTTTTGCCAGTGGCTATCTCAAGAGTGTGACAGTTTCGCCAGTGGCTATCTCAAGAGTGTGACAGTTTTGCCAATGGCTATCTCAAGAGTGTGATGGTTTCGACAGTGGCTATCTCAAGAGTGTGACAGTTTTTCCAGTGGCTATCTCACGATTGTGATGGTTTCGACAGTGGCTATCTCAAGAGTGTGACAGTTTCTCCAGTGGCTATCTCAACAGTGTGACAGTTTCTCCAGTGGCTATCTCAACAGTGTGACAGTTTCTCCAGTGGCTATCTCAACAGTGTGACAGTTTCACCAGTGGCTATCTCAAGAGTGTGATGGTTTCGACAGTGGCTATCTCAATAGTGTGACAGTTTCGCCAATGGCTATCTCAAGAGTGTGGCAGTTTTGCCCGTGGCTATCTCAAGAGTGTGACAGTTTCTCTAGTGGCTATCTTAAGGGTATAACAGTTTCACCAGTGGCTATCTTTAGAGTGTGACAGTTTCACCAGTGGCTATCTCAAGAGTGTGACAGTTTTGCCTGTGGCTATCTCAAGAGTGTGACAGTTTCTCCAGTGGTTATCTCAACAGTGTGACAGTTTCTCCAGTGGCTATCTCACCAGTGTGACAGTTTCACCAGTGGCTATCTGAAGAGTGTGGCAGTTTCGCCAGTGGCTATCTCAAGAGTGTGACAGTTTCACCAGTGAATATCTCCAGGGTATAACAGTTTCACCAGTGGATTTTTGCCAGTGGCTATCTCAAGAGTGTGGCAGTTTTACCAGTGGCTATCTCAAGAGTGTGACAGTTTCACCAGTGGCTATCTCCAGGGTATAACAGTTTCACCAGTCGATTTTTTGCCAGTGGCTATCTCAAGAGTGTGACAGTTTCGCCAGTGGCTATCTCAACAGTGTTACAGTTTCGCCACTGGCTATCTCAACAGTGTGACAGTTTCTCCAGTGGCTATCTCAACAGTGTGACAGTTTCTCCAGTGGCTATCTCAACAGTGTGACAGTTTCTCCAGTGGCTATCTCAACAGTGTGACAGTTTCTCCAGTGGCTATCTCAACAGTGTGACAGTTTTACCAGTGGCTATCTCAAGAGTGTGATGGTTTCGACAGTGGCTATCTCAAGAGTGTGACAGTTTCGCCAATGGCTATCTCAAGAGTGTGGCAGTTTCACCAGTGGCTATCTCAAGAGTGTGACAGTTTTGCCTGTGGCTATCTCAAGAGTGTGACAGTTTCGCCAGTGGCTATCTCAACAGTGTTACAATTTCGCCAGTGGCTATCTCAACAGTGTGACAGTTTCTCCAGTGGCTATCTCAACAGTGTGACAGTTTCTCCAGTGGCTATCTCAACAGTGTGACAATTTCTCCAGTGGCTATCTCAACAGTGTGACAGTTTCACCAGTGGCTATCTCAAGAGTGTGACAGTTTCTCTAGTGGCTATCTTAAGGGTATAACAGTTTCACCAGTGGCTATCTTTAGAGTGTGACAGTTTCACCAGTGGCTATCTCAAGAGTGTGACAGTTTTGCCTGTGGCTATCTCAAGAGTGTGACAGTTTCTCCAGTGGTTATCTCAAAAGTGTGACAGTTTCTCCAGTGGCTATCTCACCAGTGTGACAGTTTCACCAGTGGTATCTCAAGAGTGTGACAGTTTTGCCAGTGGCTATCTCAAGAGTGTGACAGTTTCACCAGTGAATATCTCCAGGGTATAACAGTTTCACCAGTGGATTTTTGCCAGTGGCTATCTCAAGAGTGTGGCAGTTTTGCCAGTGGCTATCTCAAGAGTGTGACAGTTTCACCAGTGGCTATCTCCAGGGTATAACAGTTTCACCAGTCGATTTTTTGCCAGTGGCTATCTCAAGAGTGTGACAGTTTCGCCAGTGGCTATCTCAAGAGTGTTACAGTTTCTCCAGTGGCTATCTCAACAATGTGACAGTTTCACCAGTGGTTATCTCAACAGTGTGACTGTTTCTCCAGTGGCTATCTCACCAGTGTGACAGTTTCTCCAGTGGCTATCTGAAGAGTGTGGCAGTTTCGCCAGTGGCTATCTCAAGAGTGTGACAGTTTTGCCAGTGGCTATCTCAAGAGTGTGACAGTTTCACCAGTGGCTATCTCCAGGGTATAACAGTTTAACCAGTGGATTTTTTGCCAGTGGCTATCTCAAGAGTGTGACAGTTTCGCCAGTGGCTATCTCAAGAGTGTGACAGTTTTGCCAGTGGCTATCACAAGAGTGTGATTGTTTCGACAGTGGCTATCTCAAGAGTGTGACAGTTTTTCCAGTGGCTATCTCAAGAGTGTGATGGTTTCGACAGTGGCTATCTCAAGAGTGTGACAGTTTCGCCAGTGGCTATCTCAACAGTGTTACAATTTCGCCAGTGGCTATCTCAACAGTGTGACAGTTTCACCAGTGGCTATCTCAAGAGTGTGATGGTTTCGACAGTGGCTATCTCAAGAGTGTGACAGTTTCACCAATGGCTATCTCAAGAGTGTGGCAGTTTTGCCCGTGGCTATCTCAAGAGTGTGACAGTTTTGCCAGTGGCTATCTCAAGAGTGTGACAGTTTCACCAGTGAATATCTCCAGGGTATAACAGTTTCACCAGTGGATTTTTGCCAGTGGCTATCTGAAGAGTGTGGCAGTTTTGCCAGTGGCTATCTCAAGAGTGTGACAGTTTCACCAGTGGCTATCTCCAGGGTATAACAGTTTAACCAGTCGATTTTTTGCCAGTGGCTATCTCAAGAGTGTGACAGTTTCGCCAGTGGCTATCTCAAGAGGGTTACAGTTTCTCCAGTGGCTATCTCAACAATGTGACAGTTTCACCAGTGGTTATCTCAACAGTGTGACTGTTTCTCCAGTGGCTATCTCAACAGTGTGACAGTTTCGTCAGTGGCTATTTCACCAGTGTGACAGTTTCTCCAGTGGCTATCTGAAGAGTGTGGCAGTTTCGCCAGTGGCTATCTCAAGAGTGTGACAGTTTTGCCAGTGGCTATCTCAACAATGTGCCAGTTTCACCAGTGGTTATCTCAACAGTGTGACTGTTTCTCCAGTGGCTATCTCAACAGTGTGACAGTTTCGCCAGTGGCTATCTCACCAGTGTGACAGTTTCTCCAGTGGCTATCTCAAGAGTGTGACAGTTTCACGAGTGGCTATCTCCAGGGTATAACAGTTTCACCAGTGGATTTTTTGCCAGTGGCTATCTCAAGAGTGTGACAGTTTCGCCAGAGGCTATCTCAAGAGTGTGACAGTTTTGCCAATGGCTATCTCAAGAGTGTGATGGTTTCGACAGTGGCTATCTCAAGAGTGTGACAGTTTTTCCAGTGGCTATCTCAAGAGTGTGATGGTTTCGACAGTGGCTATCTTAAGAGTGTGACAGTTTCGCCAGTGGCTATCTCAACAATGTGCCAGTTTCACCAGTGGTTATCTCAACAGTGTGACTGTTTCTCCAGTGGCTATCTCAACAGTGTGACAGTTTCGCCAGTGGCTATCTTACCAGTGTGACAGTTTCTCCAGTGGCTATCTCAAGAGTGTGACAGTTTCACGAGTGGCTATCTCCAGGGTATAACAGTTTCACCAGTGGATTTTTTGCCACTGGCTATCTCAAGAGTGTGACAGTTTCGCCAGTGGCTATCTCAAGAGTGTGACAGTTTTGCCAATGGCTATCTCAAGAGTGTGATGGTTTCGACAGTGGCTATCTCAAGAGTGTGACAGTTTTTCCAGTGGCTATCTCAAGAGTGTGATGGTTTCGACAGTGGCTATCTCAAGAGTGTGACAGTTTCGCCAGTGGCTATCTCAACAGTGTTACAGTTTCGCCAGTGGCTATCTCAACAGTGTGACAGTTTCTCCAGTGGCTATCTCAACAGTGTGACAGTTTCTCCAGTGGCTATCTCAACAGTGTGACAGTTTCTCCAGTGGCTATCTCAACAGTGTGACAGTTTCACCAGTGGCTATCTCAAGAGTGTGATGGTTTCGACAGTGGCTATCTCAATAGTGTGACAGTTTCGCCAATGGCTATCTCAAGAGTGTGGCAGTTTTGCCCGTGGCTATCTCAAGAGTGTGACAGTTTCTTTAGTCGCTATCTTAAGGATATAACAGTTTCACCAGTGGCTATCTTTAGAGTGTGACAGTTTCACCAGTGGCTATCTCAAGAGTGTGACAGTTTTGCCTGTGGCTATCTCAAGAGTGTGACAGTTTCTCCAGTGGTTATCTCAACAGTGTGACAGTTTCTCCAGTGGCTATCTCACCAGTGTGACAGTTTCACCAGTGGCTATCTGAAGAGTGTGGCAGTTTCGCCAGTGGCTATCTCAAGAGTGTGACAGTTTTGCCAGTGGCTATCTCAAGAGTGTGACAGTTTCACCAGTGAATATCTCCAGGGTATAACAGTTTCACCAGTGGATTTTTGCCAGTGGCTATCTCAAGAGTGTGGCAGTTTTACCAGTGGCTATCTCAAGAGTGTGACAGTTTCACCAGTGGCTATCTCCAGGGTATAACAGTTTCACCAGTCGATTTTTTGCCAGTGGCTATCTCAAGAGTGTGACAGTTTCGCCAGTGGCTATCTCAACAGTGTTACAGTTTCGCCAGTGGCTATCTCAACAGTGTGACAGTTTCTCCAGTGGCTATCTCAACAGTGTGACAGTTTCACCAGTGGCTATCTCAAGAGTGTGATGGTTTCGACAGTGGCTATCTCAAGAGTGTGACAGTTTCGCCAATGGCTATCTCAAGAGTGTGACAGTTTCACCAGTGGCTATCTCAAGAGTGTGACAGTTTTGCCTGTGGCTATCTCAAGAGTGTGACAGTTTCGCCAGTGGCTATCTCAACAGTGTTACAGTTTCGCCAGTGGCTATCTCAACAGTGTGACAGTTTCTCCAGTGGCTATCTCAACAGTGTGACAGTTTCACCAGTGGCTATCTCAAGAGTGTGACAGTTTCTCTAGTGGCTATCTTAAGGGTATAACAGTTTCACCAGTGGCTATCTTTAGAGTGTGACAGTTTCACCAGTGGATTTTTTGCCAGTGGCTATCTCAAGAGTGTGACAGTTTCGCCAGTGGCTATCTCAAGAGTGTGACAGTTTTGCCAGTGGCTATCTCAAGAGTGTGATGGTTTCGACAGTGGCTATCTCAAGAGTGTGACAGTTTTTCCAGTGGCTATCTCAAGAGTGTGATGGTTTCGACAGTGGCTATCTCAAGAGTGTGACAGTTTCGCCAGTGGTTATCTCAACAGTGTGACTGTTTCTCCAGTGGCTATCTCAACAGTGTGACAGTTTCGCCAGTGGCTATCTCACCAGTGTGACAGTTTCCCCAGTGGCTATCTCAAGAGTGTGACAGTTTCACGAGTGGCTATCTCCAGGGTATAACAGTTTCACCAGTGGATTTTTTGCCAGTGGCTATCTCAAGAGCGTGACAGTTTCGCCAGTGGCTATCTCAAGAGTGTGACAGTTTTGCCAATGGCTATCTCAAGAGTGTGATGGTTTCGACAGTGGCTATCTCAAGAGTGTGACAGTTTTTCCAGTGGCTATCTCAAGATTGTGATGGTTTCGACAGTGGCTATCTCAAGAGTGTGACAGTTTCGCCAGTGGCTATCTCAACAGTGTGACAGTTTCTCCAGTGGCTATCTCAACAGTGTGACAGTTTCTCCAGTGGCTATCTCAACAGTGTGACAGTTTCTCCAGTGGCTATCTCAACAGTGTGACAGTTTCACCAGTGGCTATCTCAAGAGTGTGATGGTTTCGACAGTGGCTATCTCAATAGTGTGACAGTTTCGCCAATGGCTATCTCAAGAGTGTGGCAGTTTTGCCCGTGGCTATCTCAAGAGTGTGACAGTTTCTCTAGTGGCTATCTTAAGGGTATAACAGTTTCACCAGTGGCTATCTTTAGAGTGTGACAGTTTCACCAGTGGCTATCTCAAGAGTGTGACAGTTTTGCCTGTGGCTATCTCAAGAGTGTGACAGTTTCTCCAGTGGTTATCTCAACAGTGTGACAGTTTCTCCAGTGGCTATCTCACCAGTGTGACAGTTTCACCAGTGGCTATCTGAAGAGTGTGGCAGTTTCGCCAGTGGCTATCTCAAGAGTGTGACAGTTTTGCCAGTGGCTATCTCAAGAGTGTGACAGTTTCACCAGTGAATATCTCCAGGGTATAACAGTTTCACCAGTGGATTTTTGCCAGTGGCTATCTCAAGAGTGTGGCAGTTTTACCAGTGGCTATCTCAAGAGTGTGACAGTTTCACCAGTGGCTATCTCCAGGGTATAACAGTTTCACCAGTCGATTTTTTGCCAGTGGCTATCTCAAGAGTGTGACAGTTTCGCCAGTGGCTATCTCAACAGTGTTACAGTTTCGCCAGTGGCTATCTCAACAGTGTGACAGTTTCTCCAGTGGCTATCTGAAGAGTGTGGCAGTTTCGCCAATGGCTATCTCAAGAGTGTGACAGTTTTGCCAGTGGCTATCTCAAGAGTGTGACAGTTTCACCAGTGGCTATCTCCAGGGTATAACAGTTTCACCAGTGGATTTTTTGCCAGTGGCTATCTCAAGAGTGTGACAGTTTCGCCAGTGGCTATCTCAAGAGTGTGACAGTTTTGCCAGTGGCTATCTCAAGAGTGTGATGGTTTCGACAGTGGCTATCTCAAGAGTTTGACAGTTTTTCCAGTGGCTATCTCAAGAGTGTGATGGTTTCGACAGTGGCTATCTCAAGAGTGTGACAGTTTCGCCAGTGGTTATCTCAACAGTGTGACTGTTTCTCCAGTGGCTATCTCAACAGTGTGACAGTTTTGCCAGTGGCTATCTCACCAGTGTGACAGTTTCTCCAGTGGCTATCTCAAGAGTGTGACAGTTTCACGAGTGGCTATCTCCAGGGTATAACAGTTTCACCAGTGGATTTTTTGCCAGTGGCTATCTCAAGAGCGTGACAGTTTCGCCAGTGGCTATCTCAAGAGTGTGATAGTTTTGCCAATGGCTATCTCAAGAGTGTGATGGTTTCGACAGTGGCTATCTCAAGAGTGTGACAGTTTTTCCAGTGGCTATCTCACGATTGTGATGGTTTCGACAGTGGCTATCTCAAGAGTGTGACAGTTTCTCCAGTGGCTATCTCAACAGTGTGACAGTTTCTCCAGTGGCTATCTCAACAGTGTGACAGTTTCTTCAGTGGCTATCTCAACAGTGTGACAGTTTCACCAGTGGCTATCTCAAGAGTGTGATGGTTTCGACAGTGGCTATCTCAATAGTGTGACAGTTTCGCCAATGGCTATCTCAAGAGTGTGGCAGTTTTGCCCGTGGCTATCTCAAGAGTGTGACAGTTTCTCTAGTGGCTATCTTAAGGGTATAACAGTTTCACCAGTGGCTATCTTTAGAGTGTGACAGTTTCACCAGTGGCTATCTCAAGAGTGTGACAGTTTTGCCTGTGGCTATCTCAAGAGTGTGACAGTTTCTCCAGTGGTTATCTCAACAGTGTGACAGTTTCTCCAGTGGCTATCTCACCAGTGTGACAGTTTCACCAGTGGCTATCTGAAGAGTGTGGCAGTTTCGCCAGTGGCTATCTCAAGAGTGTGACAGTTTCACCAGTGAATATCTCCAGGGTATAACAGTTTCACCAGTGGATTCTTGCCAGTGGCTATCTCAAGAGTGTGGCAGTTTTACCAGTGGCTATCTCAAGAGTGTGACAGTTTCACCAGTGGCTATCTCCAGGGTATAACAGTTTCACCAGTCGATTTTTTGCCAGTGGCTATCTCAAGAGTGTGACAGTTTCGCCAGTGGCTATCTCAACAGTGTTACAGTTTCGCCAGTGGCTATCTCAACAGTGTGACAGTTTCTCCAGTGGCTATCTCAACAGTGTGACAGTTTCTCCAGTGGCTATCTCAACAGTGTGACAGTTTCTCCAGTGGCTATCTCAACAGTGTGACAGTTTTACCAGTTTCTATCTCAAGAGTGTGATGGTTTCGACAGTGGCTATCTCAAGAGTGTGACAGTTTCGCCAATGGCTATCTCAAGAGTGTGGCAGTTTCACCAGTGGCTATCTCAAGAGTGTGACAGTTTTGCCTGTGGCTATCTCAAGAGTGTGACAGTTTCGCCAGTGGCTATCTCAACAGTGTTACAGTTTCGCCAGTGGCTATCTCAACAGTGTGACAGTTTCTCCAGTGGCTATCTCAACAGTGTGACAGTTTCTCCAGTGGCTATCTCAACAGTGTGACAGTTTCTCCAGTGGCTATCTCAACAGTGTGACAGTTTCACCAGTGGCTATCTCAAGAGTGTGACAGTTTCTCTAGTGGCTATCTTAAGGGTATAACAGTTTCACCAGTGGCTATCTTTAGAGTGTGACAGTTTCACCAGTGGCTATCTCAAGAGTGTGACAGTTTTGCCTGTGGCTATCTCAAGAGTGTGACAGTTTCTCCAGTGGTTATCTCAAAAGTGTGACAGTTTCTCCAGTGGCTATCTCACCAGTGTGACAGTTTCACCAGTGGCTATCTGAAGAGTGTGGCAGTTTCACCAGTGGTATCTCAAGAGTGTGACAGTTTTGCCAGTGGCTATCTCAAGAGTGTGACAGTTTCACCAGTGAATATCTCCAGGGTATAACAGTTTCACCAGTGGATTTTTGCCAGTGGCTATCTCAAGAGTGTGGCAGTTTTGCCAGTGGCTATCTCAAGAGTGTGACAGTTTCACCAGTGGCTATCTCCAGGGTATAACAGTTTCACCAGTCGATTTTTTGCCAGTGGCTATCTCAAGAGTGTGACAGTTTCGCCAGTGGCTATCTCAAGAGTGTTACAGTTTCTCCAGTGGCTATCTCAACAATGTGACAGTTTCACCAGTGGTTATCTCAACAGTGTGACTGTTTCTCCAGTGGCTATCTCACCAGTGTGACAGTTTCTCCAGTGGCTATCTGAAGAGTGTGGCAGTTTCGCCAGTGGCTATCTCAAGAGTGTGACAGTTTTGCCAGTGGCTATCTCAAGAGTGTGACAGTTTCACCAGTGGCTATCTCCAGGGTATAACAGTTTAACCAGTGGATTTTTTGCCAGTGGCTATCTCAAGAGTGTGACAGTTTCGCCAGTGGCTATCTCAAGAGTGTGACAGTTTTGCCAGTGGCTATCACAAGAGTGTGATTGTTTCGACAGTGGCTATCTCAAGAGTGTGACAGTTTTTCCAGTGGCTATCTCAAGAGTGTGATGGTTTCGACAGTGGCTATCTCAAGAGTGTGACAGTTTCGCCAGTGGCTATCTCAACAGTGTTACAATTTCGCCAGTGGCTATCTCAACAGTGTGACAGTTTCACCAGTGGCTATCTCAAGAGTGTGATGGTTTCGACAGTGGCTATCTCAAGAGTGTGACAGTTTCACCAATGGCTATCTCAAGGGTATAACAGTTTCGCTAGTGGCTATCTTAAGAGTGTGACAGTTTCGCCAGTGACTATCTTAAGAGTGTAATAGTTTCGCCAGTGGCTATCTTAAGAGTGTAATAGTTTCGCCAGTGGCCATCTCGAGTGTGACAGTTTCGCCAGTGGCTATCTCAAGGGTATAGCAGTTTCACCTGTGGCTTTCTCAAGGGTATAACAGTTTCATCAGTGGCTATCTCAAGGGTATAACAGTTTCACCAGTGGATTTCTCAAGAGTATGACAGTTTCACCAGTGGCTTTCTCAAGAGTGTGGCAGTTTCGCCAATGGCTATCTCAAGAGTGCGACCAGTTCAACTTTTTTTACAGTATGAAACTGGTCACTTACCCACTTACTTTAGATATATTGGCCGAACCTACATTTTTGACAGGACTAACCATCCAATGTGCATGGAGTTGAGATGGGGGAATGACGATCACAAATGTGGAGGTGATAACTTGAATTTCAACTGTCTGTTTGCCAAATAGTCCAGTTAGCAGAGACTGACATCCGCTTACTCTCCTCTTCATGTACAGGACATATGCACGCTGAGGTCAGATAGGCATGCATGTATATTTTGAGAGATGGGGTGGGATAGATAGCTGTTGGGTAGCCTTAATGACCAACCTAAAGCTCAACCTAAAAGTCAACTTGATCAGCCAACAATCTAATGTGAATGAAGGCCGTCTCGCTTTCCCCTGTTGGCAAATATCGGAACAAAGAGGAATCTGCTACTAGTGAAAAGTTTCTGTGTTTTCTTATTAGGAGTTTTCCCTGGAGAAAGCGATGCATACCATGGAAGAAATGTGGGACTCCATATCCTTTAATACCAGTCCCTATCGAGAATCTGGCGTTTCTATTCTATCAGCAGTGGATGAAATCCAAACCACTCTGGATGACCAAATTGTGAAGACTCAGACAATGAGGGGATCGCCTTTCATCAAGCCCTATGAGAAAGAAATCAAGGTATAAAATGTTCACTTGCTTATTAGCAGAAGCTAAGGTTTCATTAGGATCTCCGAGGCTAAAGTTACATGCGGCTCCAGCTTACATGTAAAGGGGATGGTATCAAGGAGTCTCACCAAACTTTCCCTACAAATGTCCAACAATTCAGAATTCATATCTATTGATAATTTATCTTCTAAAATGATAGCATTTTTTTCTATCATTTTCATTTTATGTGTAATTAACTTTTTGCTCTCCTCCTTTAAGCAATGGGAGGAACGACTGATAAGGATCCAGGAAACCATTGATGAATGGCTGAAGGTGCAGGCCCAGTGGCTTTATCTAGACCCCATCTTCTCTTCTGAGGACATCATGCAGCAAACGCCTGAAGAAGGACGCTTATTCCAGACTGTGGACAGAAACTGGAGAGAGATCATGAAACATTGCGTTAAAGACCCGGAGGTAAATGGATGCTTCATGGTGGACTGATACAAGAAAGCACGGTCATCTTGCATCCAGGATTGATGTTTTCCAAGAGTCCGTGTCCTGATGCTTCCATCACAAGGATCCCGGGTTATGGGGCTCCGCACTGCCTGGACTCCAGCCTCCCGCATCTTCTATTTTCTATCCAAATAGGTTCTCATTTTTTTTAATATGAACTATTGGCACAATAGTCAATGAATGTGACCTTTTTTCAGTCTCTATAACTATATAATGGAATCTTACTTATGGGCTATCTACTTTGTTTTAGGCTTTAAGCGCCACTTCTCTGACCGGACTTCTGGAGAAACTTCAGGACAGCAATGTGCTTCTGGATAAAATCATGAAAGGGCTGAATGCCTATCTGGAGAAGAGGCTTTTTTCCCACGGTATAGTCCTTTCACTTGTTGCAATGATTCTATATACTACTTAAAGAAATTTTTTTTTTTCTTATTTAAACGCATTGAAATCATTTTTGTAATTGGATTTCATTAATAATTTTGCACTGTTTGCCTTCTATTGGCTCTGTGTTGCGCTGGCTATTGGACTTATTTTTAATCTGTCTTTTTTCAGCTCCTCTTAGCCGATTTATGACCACAGATCACATCAAAGCTGAATGTGCAGGAAACAAAAAGCCTAACGGTGCAACATTTTTAATCAAACTGAATTGTCGCAAATACTCGCAATTAAATGGGTATTCCCATCTCCAAGATCCTATCCCAATATGTAGTAGGTATAGTAATAATAATAATATTAGCAAATACCTCCAATTAGAAGTGTAGTATAGTTCTTCTGATTCGCTATGTCGCTTTCCCCAGCTTCGGTATCCATGGTTACGACCACTCATATAGTGACAGTTATTTGCTAGTGGTCGTAACCTAAGCTACTGCAATGCCCTGCACATGGGGTAAGCAAAAAAGCAAATCAGAAGAACTATACTACACTTCTAATTGGAGGTATTTGCTAATATTATTATTATTACGCCTACTACATATTGGGGTAGAATCCTGGAGATGGGAATACCCATTTCAGTTAAATAAAAAAAGTTCCCAAAACTGGATAGCCCCTTTAAGCTAGCCATACGCATGAGATATGAGATACCCGTGGTCTGAATGGTTATTTGGCTACTTCTCCTGACTCCCACATATTCTGCTGAACAGTCATGTGTTTTTAATGGGGAGAGAGGAGAAAGTCGGTACTGGACACCTCCGGCAGCGGGTTATCTCCCCTGAGAACCAAAAGACCGGGTATTGAAATCCCATCTGCCCGATCCTTCTGGCCCTGACATCCTCTATCGGGGGAGAGTCAGGAGACCCCCATACACATCAGTGGGTAGGCCGGTCCTGCTGCAATCGTTAGGTTTAAACTATTTTAATCCAATGTGTATGGGGACTGAATCTTTACTTTAAAGCTTTGCTTTTCTATTTTCTCACATAGACACTAATACAAATGGCGCCTGACCCAATACTTTAATGACATCTTTATCATATTGTGCATTTTCGCTTTAGCTTTTTCTTCCTGTCCAACGACGAAATGCTAGAAATTCTCTCTGAGACTAAAGATCCTCTGCGGGTCCAACCACATCTAAAGAAGGGCTTTGAAGGCATCGCAAAGCTGGAGTTCCTTCCTAACCTGGACATCAAAGCCATGTACAGCACCGAGGGGGAACGCGTAGAGCTCATCCAGACCATCTCCACCTCCGAGGCTCGGGGGGCCGTGGAGAAGTGGCTCATCCAAGGGGAAGATGTCATGTTAAGGAGCGTGCATGATGTTATTGCTCGGTCACGAATGGTACGGATCTACCTACAGACCAAAAGCATTAATTGAAACTAATCTAGTACTTTTATATTTGTATGAGATTATTTGGCGGCAGTGAATGATTTGTGGATGATGTATCTCTTGCTATAGAGCCAGGTAGCAGATCTTCTACCAGCAATCGGTAGAAATGAATTTGCTGGATAATACTAGTAAGGTTGTCCCTCTCTAAAATGCTTCTGTCAACGTAATTTAACTTTGTTTTTTAAAAGGCATACCCTGAGACTGCAAGAAAAGACTGGGTGAGGGAATGGCCGGGACAGGTCGTGCTCTGTGTGTCTCAGATGTTCTGGACAAGTGAAGTGCATGAAGCTATCGGCAGTGGCCCAGAGGTACGGCATAAGCTCCTTTACTGATCAAGGTTGCTTCACTATAAATAGTCATGGCCGGAAGTGTTGGCACCCTTGAAGTTGTTCCAGAAAATGAAGTATTTTTCCATAAAATTATTGCAATTGCATGTGTATTTTTTGTTATACACATGTTTATTTCCTTTGTGTGTATTGGAACAACACAAAAAAAACTGAGAAAAAAAGGCAAATTGGATATAATTTCACACAAAACCCCAAAAATGGACCGGGCAAAATTGTTGGCATCTTTCCAAAATTGTGGGTAAACAATTTTGTTTCAAGCATGTGATGCTCGTTCAAACTCACCTGTGGCAAGTAAAAGGTGTGGGCAATATGAAAATCACACCTGAAACCCGATTCAAAGGGGAAAAGTTGACTCAATCTTTGCGTTGTTACGTGCCTCACTAAGCAGGGAGAACAGAAAGAGGAGAAGAGAACTGTCTGAGGACTTGAGAACCAAAATTGTTGACCAATATCTTCTTTTTGTGTTGTTCCAATACACACAAATGAAATAAACATGTGAACAACAAAACGTGTAATTGTAATAATTTTCTGGGAGAAATACATATATATACATTCATAGACAGACTTCATGAGTTCTCCTACTAATAGACTGTCATACCCAGGGACGCAGCTTATAGGAGTTTCCAGGGGTGGATATACCATTGGTGCAACAGAGGTAAGGGGACCCACATTCACATCAAAAGATGCAAGCAGCTTCTTTCACAGTACGTTATTAGACTGCAAAGAGCCCATGTACTGTTCTTGCCCAGGGGTCTTCTCCTGGGGGTTGCAGTTGTACAGCGGCTCAATATCTTGAAGGTACCCAAAAGGCTCCATAGTATTGTTGGGATTTTGCATTGATTCATGCATCTTGTCCTAGAGATGAGCAACTAAATTTGCAGGACCTTGGTCTAAGAGTGCAGGTTAGTAGTCTGTGGCTGTTGGATGGGAGCCTTGCTAACCGCCTCTTACATGCCTGCATCCCTGGCTCCTCTTTTGATTAGCCGGCCAGGCGTGATGTCATTTGTGCCTCACACCACAACTATGACATCGACATCAAAAGAGGAGCCGGAGATGCCGGTTCATGGGGCTCCGGTCCTGCGGCCGTGGAATACTGACCCGACTGTTGGACCAGAGTCCTGCAAATCCATTCGCTCATCTCTACTCTCGTCATATCTACCAATAAGGGAAGACATTGTATGGGATTTCCCATAATACCAGCATAAAATGAATCCATCTGCATTGAGTTTTCCATGCTGTTTGTGGCAGGGTTTTATAGAGGTACATCTGGGTATTTGGAGCTCTGGGTTCAATCCAGATCTCCAACTTCTATAAAGATATGTTGTAAAATTGTTGTGTACATTAAAAAGTGCCTGCATATTGTGGAGTTCTCAATCTACTCTGCAGCTAATAATCTGTATAGATTTCAGCCCCCTTGCAATATGTATGTTCTATGAATGTTTCTGCAGATGATTTCACCGTCACATCCTTCTTGTAGGGCCTGAAAAACTCCTATGATAATCTGCAGCTCCAGCTAAATGATATTGTGGAGCTTGTGCGAGGAGGCAAATTGTCCCAGCAGACTCGCTGCACATTGGGGGCTCTCGTCACCATAGAGGGGCACGCTCGTGACGTGGTCATGGAAATGATCCAAACAGGTTTGTGCAAACATCATGGCTAACACCAAACTTTCCAATACCATGTTCTATTTATCATACAGTACATGGAGAAAGGTATTGTGCCCCCTCCACATTACACCTACAGGGGCTTTTATGGCCCCCTATTCTAAATCCATATCCAGGATGTTAATATGGAGTCCGTCCCTCTACAGATATCACAGCTCAATATGCAGAGCACCTTCATACATTTCACCCCATTCCTATGTTCTTTCCATATCTATGTTATATTCCCCCCTCTTTTCTTTGAGTTTTCATAGGACACAATTGATCTTGTCACAGTAAAGCAATCTTGGGGTGTACTTACAATGACGTCTATGGGGCAGTAGTCATTTCTGCATATTGAGATGGTGGTCACTATATAGGAATGTTTTTGCATCTGTAGGTGTCGGCGTCCCCTGTATATGACTCATTGCCACAATTGATATTCTTTATAGTCAGTGTTGTGGATGGCCTAGGTGCGGTGTGTAATATTTTCTATCAATGGTGTGTGTGCCCTCCTCTGTGCGGTGTCCTTCCATAACCATGGATGTACTAATAAAGGGGTTTTATGTCAATTCCTTTAATGACCTTTTGTTCGGTTTCTTTGTAGGTATTATGTAATTCTCCGAATGGTCAGCCATTCTAAGCCTGAGCAGATGTGACACCCCAGGGGTCTGGTTGCCACAGTAATAGAGATATTATGTCTGAGAGCAAGTGGGAGGTTTCTCTGGTCAGGAGCCCTAAGCATGCAACATGGCCCACCCAGACCTGGGAGGGGAGGAATCTGCCCTTATAAACTGGGTCTGGGGCGGGATTAAGTCAGTCAGAGCCTCGAGTGAAGTTCCAGACAGAGGGAAAGTGACAACAGGAGCTCTGAAGGAGCAGGAGCGAGTGCCAGAGGCTGGAAGCTAGAGAGCTCGCCTTGGCTGAAGACACTAACCCGGACACGGAGTCCGAGGCTGTGGGGACATCCAGGTCCAGCAGCAGAATCCAACCGGCAGGGGATTCCATGTCCTCTGGCCTTAGAAACCCGAAGGCACGGTCACAAGCAAGGGACCAGCACCGCCATCGTGAAGCGAAGGCTAACGGAGGGCCCCAAGTCACCGGCCATACGGGTGAGCACCACACGGTATACTCAGGGACGTGGGCTACTTCTACCCGCATAGAGCAAGGTAGCCAGGAAAGAGTGCAGATAGTCGGGGAGGCCAGCAACTCCACCTGGCCAGGGGAGATCCTGCTTGCTCACAGACTGACCAGGCCCCTACTGCTAACCAGTACTCCCGGGAGGGTCTGCTTTATACCATCAGTAAAGACCCTGAACTGCACCACACGCCTCTGTGATTCCTTGCCGCGCCAGTACCATTACTACTGGGACGCTCACACCATCACTCCCATCATCCACATTAGCTGCCCTGAGGCAATACTTCTCCCGTGGGGAGTTATCCCTTACTGGGCTGCGCAAACAACATCAGCCTCAGCGGTCGGCAGCGCAGCGGCGGTCCCCACTGACAGCAATCCACGGGTGGCGTAGTCGGACATTATTATCACACTCAGACTGCCACTGGTTTGACCGCCCTGGGCACGGACCGGGTCACCGCCACGGAGGACTACAACCCCCAGCGATCCGGCTCCGGGTATCCCCCTGCACAGCACAGGCCCAGGGGGCACGTCAACTTTGGCGTAGTCGGCAGGATTTCGTGACCGCAACCACCGGGTACTGCGTGCCTGAAAAAGAGACTTTTAAACTTACCTGTGGTGAAGTTTCCCGCCGTCCGGAGTCGTTTCCCGCCATCCGGAGCCGTTTCCCGCCATCCGGAGCCGATTCCCGCCATCAGACGCCATCTTGGACCGTTTCCCGCTATCTTCTGCCTTCTTCCCGCCATCCGCAGCTGCTTCCCGCTTTCGGACGCCATCTTCGGGACGCTGCGCGGGAAGAAGAGGGGCGTGGACGCCAAAAGAGCGCGAGATCCGAAGCTCCGCCCCACGCTCCGCCCCACGCTCCGACGCTGCGTAAGGTCCTGGAAGGAAGGAAGAGCGACGCTGACGTCATCGGAGCGCGACGCCAGGTCCTCAACCCCGACGATCGACTGCGGAGCCGCGGCCTACGGAAGAAGAGCATCGCAAGGTAGGCCACGGTCCACTAGGGGGGAAGGAGGATGTCGGACACCGAGGGGAGCTCCACTGCCACAGCCACCGCCAGCGCAACCGCTGCAGCGGTCATGCCATTCACCATGCCCTATATCCCGGGGGCAACCTGGCTACCCCAGTACTCAGGGGAGTCACATACCCTGAGTGACTTTAGGGAAAGACTTGATAGCCTCTTCCAGGTATACCCCCTCACAGAAGAGCAAAAAGTGAGCATTCTGGTGGCCCAGTTAATCGGGGCAACCCAAAGGGAGGTAAAGTCCTGGTCACCTGGGAAGAAGAGGACTGTCCGAGAGATACTAGCCCGGCTGAAAGACACATTTGATACCCGAACCTCAGCCGAGATAAAACTAAGATTTTACGGGTGCAAACAACGGGCACATGAAAGTATAAGGGACTATGCTCTAAACCTACAAGAGGCCCTGAGAGCCATTAAGCAGGCAGACCCTGACAGCGTGGGAAATGAAGACAAGCTGTTGACTGAACAATTTATTGAGGGTCTACTGTGCAATGCCCACCGAACCCAGTTGCGGGCTATGACCTTACAGGACCCTGATCTGGACTTTGCACAGTTCAAGGACAGAGCCATCCGGGTGCTCCGAGAACCGGCACCAGGTGGCGCTGTGACCCACAGGCGTCCTGCTATCACTTATCACCAGGACGCGGCGCCCTTGTCTGCAGGGCCTGTGGGAGCTGATGCGCAGGCTTTGAACAATGACCCGGCTACAGACCTGCACCATCAGGTCCAAGAGCTGACTAAGAGCGTTGCCGCGCTAACCAGAACTGTGCAGTCTTTACAGGTCTCTTCTCCAGGAAAGATCCAGCTGGCATCCGGACCGGAGGACGTCCCGTGGCGCCGACTAAGGAGGACCCCACCGGCCAGAGGAAGACCCAGCGACAGATACAACGAGGACGGACGACCCATCTGCCGCCGCTGCAATCAACCTGGACATATGGCAAGGTACTGTCATTTAAACGGGCACAACCTGGGGTAGAGGGCCAACCCCCAGGCTTAAGATCATCAGGCCCATCGAACTGGCGCGACAAATACGTAGGGGGATGTCCGGTCTTGCCTGTGGTACTGGATGGCATTCCTATGAGTGCCCTACTAGACACCGGGTCACAGGTCACCACCATCCCGTACGTGCTCTTCAAGCGGTACTGGAATGACTCGGACATAACCCGCTACCCAGATGACGACCTGAGCATTATAGCCAGCAATGGTCAGCCCGTGCCACAGATAGGATTTAAGAAGGTGACCATCAAGGTCGGTAAAGTTGAACTGCCAGCACAAGGACTTATCATTGTGGACATTGACCGTCGCGAGAGTCACCCAAAAATAACCTTAGGTACTAATGTAATTGAAAACTGTCTTGCAGAGGTGATTCTTATTTTGCAGCAGGTTGCCAAGAACGCCAGTTCCAGCCAGCAGCGTGTGCTCCAAAAAGAGATCCGGGCACTGATGAAGCGGCAACAGGTGGAACTATCTGGTGGTAAGATAGGTAGCGTGAGAATGTGTGACCCGTTCCCTATTGCCATGCCCCCAAAAAGTGAGATGATGATTTGGTGCCGGGCAGCTATTGGTCTAAGGGGTAGAGACTACCAAGCAATGGTAGAACCCGTCTACTCAGACAGTAGGCCCACCATTTTGACAGCACGGGGGGTGGTCGATGTACGCCATGGGAGGGTGCCCGTCCGCATCATAAATATCGGGGAGAGAGAAGTATACCTGCCCCAGTATGCCACGCTAGCCAAATTGTTCACCATCAACCAGAACTCTGTACAGGCCGTGGAACCCTTGCCTCCATCTCAACCAGAGGAAGGTAACGGCTCTAAGAAACCAATGGAGGACTGGTGTCAGCAACTGCATTTGGGTACTGACTCCACTCCCTCACACCAAAAACAGGGAGTCTATCGGGTGGTTCAAGAGTACGAGAGAGTGTTTAGTAAACACCCGCTAGACTTCGGGCGAGTAAAGGGGGTAGAACATCACATCCCCACGGGAGACCACCCTCCTATAAAGGAGAGATACCGACCCGTACCCCCTGCACACTATCAACACGCCAAGGGGATGCTAAAAGACATGAAGGAGGCTGGGGTAATTAGGGACAGCTGTAGCCCCTGGGCAGCTCCACTAGTCTTAGTGAAAAAGAAAGACAACACCATGAGAATGTGTGTAGACTACAGGAAGGTCAACCGTATCACACACAAAGATGCGTACCCGTTACCAAGGATAGAAGAGTCCTTAGCTGCATTAAAATCTGCTAACTTCTTCTCTACTTTGGATCTCACTAGCGGGTACTGGCAGGTTCCTGTAGCAGAGGCGGACCGGGAGAAAACCGCATTCACCACCCCGATGGGACTCAGCGAATTTAACTGTATGCCGTTCGGGCTCTGCAACGCACCAGGAACCTTCCAACGGTTGATGGAATGCTGTCTGGGACACCGGAACTTCGAGACGGTCCTATTATACCTGGACGACGTCATCGTCTATTCCGAGACCTATGAGGACCATCTGGAACACCTGGCAGAAGTGTTTGAAGCCCTGGCAAACTATGGCCTAAAGGTAAAACCCTCAAAGTGTCATCTACTGAAGCCAAAGATACAATACCTGGGACACGTGGTGAGTGCTGACGGAGTGGCTCCCGACCCTGACAAGATCACCGTGATTAAGGACTGGCCAAGACCATCCAGCATAAAGGAAGTGCGGCAGTTCCTCGGGTTGGTAGGCTACTACCGAAGATTCATTCCCGGTTTTAGCAAGAAGGCAGCTCCTATGCAGGACCTCCTGATAGGCCAGTCCAGGAAGGCCAAAAACCAGAAGCCACCCTTCAAATGGGAAAAGCTGGAAGAGGAGTCCTTCCGCCAGCTGAAGATGGCCCTCACGGGGGATGAAATCCTGACGTACCCTGATTACAGCCAGCCCTTTATCCTCTACACGGACGCAAGCAACATCGGGCTAGGAGCCGTACTGTCCCAGATCCAGCAGGGGAGAGAACGGGTAATTGCTTACGCCAACCGAAAACTGCGACCCACAGAAATAAACCCTGAGAATTACAGCTCGTTCAAGCTAGAGTTCCTGGCAGTGGTGTGGGCAGTAACCGAACGTTTCAAGCATTACCTTGCCTCTTCCAGGTTCACCGTGTACACGGACAACAACCCGTTGACACACCTGGACACTGCAAGACTGGGTGCCCTGGAGCAGAGATGGATGGCCCGCCTGTCCAATTTTGAGTTCACGATCAAGTACCGGGCAGGACGCTCCAATACCAACGCGGACGCCCTGTCCAGGATGCCAAACCTACCGGACGAAGGGGAGGATCCAGAAGAATTGGAAGAGATCGAACTCCCTGCGTTCCACCGTCATGGAATTACCCAGTATTCCCACAGTGTGAGGGGCCAGCGATCCGCTACGTTCAACCCCTTACCCCACTACAACTGGGCGGAGACGCAAGACAGTGACCCCGCAGTCCGTCTGGTGAAGGAGATGCTGACCCAGGCTGACGCCCGCCTGGACCCAGACGCTCCGGAAGAGACCAAGCAACTGTGGACAGAGAAGAGCAGACTGTTTCTCTACAAGGAGAAGTTGTGCCGCAGAATGGTCAATTCCCGGACACATGAACTGATCTGGCAGGTTGTGGTACCGAGACGGGACGCAGCTATGGTGCTGGAGGCCTACCACAACGGGGCAGGGCACTTCGGATGGAAGAAGCTGGAGTTCCTGCTGCGTGAACGGTTCTACTGGATAGGCATGAGAGGAGCCATTGAGAGGTGGTGTAGAGACTGTGGCCCGTCCAATCTAAGAAGAAGGGACCGTGCCAGCCAGAGGACTGCCCTGCAGCCCATCATCACCAGGCAGCCGCTGGAACTGGTCGCTCTGGACTATGTTAAACTGGCTCCAAGCAGAAGCGGGTATGTCTACGCCCTAACCATCGTGGATCACTACTCCCGGTTCCTGGTGGTGGTCCCTGTCAAAGACCTGATGGCTCAGACAGCAGCCAGAGCCTTCCAGCTGCACTTCTGCCGCCCACACGGGTACCCGGACCAAGTGCTGACAGACCAAGGACCAGCCTTCGAAGCAGAGGTCTTCCAGGAGTTCTGCAACCTGTATGGCTGCGAGAAGATAAAAACAACGCCCTATCACCCCCAAACCAATGGACTCTGCGAGAAGATGAACCAGGTGGTGATAGATCTGCTAAAAACATTGCCCCTGGAAGAACGCAGTCTGTGGCCTGAGAAACTGCCCGATCTGGTGGACCTGTATAACCACATCCCGGTAGGTTCCACCAACTGTACCCCGGCTTACCTAATGCGAGCAAGACCTGGTAAGCTGCCTGTTGACCTGGATATGGGAGTCCTGATACCCGAGGACACCTCACCAGAGACAGACTGGGATACAGAACGGCAGCAGCAGTACGGGAAAGTACAAGAGAGCGTCGAGCGAAGTCTCTGTCAATCAAGAGAAAGGCAGGAGAGGACTTATAACCAACATGCTCCCGCTGTTCCCCTGGGACCTGGAGAGCAGGTCTTAAAAAGAAAAAGGCGGCTCCATAAGTTGGACGACCAGTGGGAAAAGGACCCGTACACCGTACTGCCCTCAAGCCACAATAATCCAAAGGTGTACGTCATCAGCAAGGATGGAGGAGAGACCACAGCCACTGTCTCCAGAGACCACCTGAAAAAAGTGCCCCGAGAAGTTGCAAAGCACGGATGAAGATCAGGAAGACCCTCAACCCGTAGAGGAAAAGGAGGAAATGATCACCACCGTACTCGGAGACTTTCCCCGGTCCTGGACACAAGTAAACAACGCTATCGTGGTGCCCGTCCTCACCTTTCTCCAGCCAGCCCCTCAAGTGCCTACAGAAGACCAGGTAGAGCTGGAAGAGCAGCCTGCCCAGGAGGCAGAAGAATCCACACCAGCAGCACAGGAGAATCAACCCTCTGCTAGTAGTGAGCCTGCCGTGCCCCTAGTGAGCCAAAGAGTGCGCAGACAGCTGCCCAGCTTACCCATAACACCTTCTACACCCTGTAGTGCAGGACCAGTTAGTGAGCTCCGTAGGTCCACTAGAGTCACTAGAGGTCAGATGCCCGCTCGCTGGAAAATCTAAAGTAATGCACTGTAAATTTACCTGTTTCTGTTTAACTGTTTATGGTTTATGTTTGTTGCCTGTTATTAATTATGTTTCTCAGTTACCCTGCAGATTTATTTGGACTAACAGGTTATGGACGCTGATAACAGGAACAATTTTGTAGATAGTTGCACCTTGGTGCCTCTTGTGAAGATGGCCGCAGAAGAGAAAACCTGTCTGGCGTGGCCTACTTGCAGCCCAAAGTAGCTAGCTCCAGCCTTGCAGCCACGCCCAAGGACAACGCAAGGGGTTTGCTTTGGACAGGTCCCCTACTTCGCTTAAAACTTCACCTTGGGTGATATGGACACCCGGTTGCGGACACGCCGTGACCTTTAAAGAACTAAAGCTTCTTGTAAATATGTTATTGTAAATGTGTTTAGTCCCGGAGTACTAAAATTTACTAGGGGGGAATGTGACACCCCAGGGGTCTGGTTGCCACAGTAATAGAGATATTATGTCTGAGAGCAAGTGGGAGGTTTCTCTGGTCAGGAGCCCTAAGCATGCAACACGGCCCACCCAGACCTGGGAGGGGAGGAATCTGCCCTTATAAACTGGGTCTGGGGCGGGATTAAGTCAGTCAGAGCCTGGAGTGAAGTTCCAGACAGAGGGAAAGTGACAACAGGAGCTCTGTAGGAGCAGGAGCGAGTGCCAGAGGCTGGAAGCTAGAGAGCTCGCCTTGGCTGAAGACACTAACCCGGACACGGAGTCCGAGGCTGTGGGGACATCCAGGTCCAGCAGCAGAATCCAACCGGCAGGGGATTCCATGTCCTCTGGCCTTAGAAACCCGAAGGCACGGTCACAAGCAAGGGACCAGCACCGCCATCGTGAAGCGAAGGCTAACGGAGGGCCCCAAGTCACCGGCCATACGGGTGAGCACCACACGGTATACTCAGGGACGTGGGCTACTTCTGCCCGCATAGAGCAAGGTAGCCAGGAAAGAGTGCAGATAGTCGGGGAGGCCTACAACTCCACCTGGCCAGGGGAGATCCTGCTTGCTCACAGACTGACCAGGCCCCTACTGCTAACCAGTACTCCCGGGAGGGTCTGCTTTATACCATCAGTAAAGACCCTGAACTGCACCACACGCCTCTGTGATTCCTTGCCGCGCCAGCACCATTACTACTGGGACGCTCACACCATCACTCCCATCATCCACATTAGCTGCCCTGAGGCAATACTTCTCCCGTGGGGAGTTATCCCATACTCGGCTGCGCAAACAACATCAGCCTCAGCGGTCGGCAGCGCAGCGGCGGTCCCCACTGACCGCAATCCACGGGTGGCGTAGTCGGACATTATTATCACACTCAGACTGCCACTGGTTTGACCGCCCTGGGCACGGACCGGGTCACCGCCACGGAGGACTACAACCCCCAGCGATCCGGCTCCGGGTATCCCCCTGCACAGCACAGGCCCAGGGGGCGCGTCACAGACATATGTCACTTTAATTGATGTGTGACTGACATTGTTCTTCCCTATGTTGCGGTGACATATTTATGCTGCTATTGTGCAGTATTTGTTCTAATTAATCATCCTAAAGGTGTTTAGTGGGGTTGAGGTTGAGAACGTGTGTGAAACAGTTCTGCTCTTCTATTCCTTTAGGGTTGGAAGCTACAATTGTTTAAAATGTCTTGTGCTGAAGCATTAAGATATCTTTTCACTGGAACTAAGGGGCCTAGACCAACCCCTAAAAACAAGGCCATACCCCCACCAGCAAACTGTACAGCGGGCACAATGCAGTTAATAGGGTAACGTTCTCCTGGCATTCACCAAATCCAGACTCGTCATCAGATGCCAGATAGAGAAGTGTGATCCATCACTGCACAGAACAGGTCTCCTCCAGAGTCCTGTGGTGGCGGCTTCACACCACTCCATCCGACGCTCGGCATCGTGCTTGGAGATCCTTGGTACTCCTCCTCGCTATGCTCCGCACTATTGGCCTCAAGGACACTGTTCTCTCCTGGTTCTCCTCCTATCTCTCTGACCGCTCCTTCTCTGTGTCTTTCACCGGCTCCTCCTCCTCTCTCCTTCCCCTTACTGTCGGGGTACCTCAAGGATCAGTCCTAGGCCCCCTCCTTTTCTCCTTATACACCGCTCCCATTGGACAAACAATCAGCAGATTCGGTTTTCAGTACCATCTCTATGCTGATGACACCCAATTATACACCGCTGCTCCGGACATCACCCCTGCATTACTACAAAAGACCAGTGATTGTCTTTCTGCTGTGTCTAACATTATGTCCTCCCTCTACCTAAAACTGAATCTGTCAAAAACTGAACTACTCGTCTTTCCTCCCCCCACTAACCTACCTATGCCGGATATTGCCATTTCCGTTTGTGGCTCAATCATTACTCCCCAGCAACAAGCCCGCTGTCTTGGGGTAATTTTTGACTCAGATCTTTCCTTCACTCCTCACATCAAATTACTCGCTCGTTCATGTCATCTACACCTCAAAAACATCAGGACTTTTCTCACCTTTGACTCGGCAAAAACTCTTACGGTCGCTCTTATTCATTCTCGTCTGGACTACTGCAACTCTCTACTTATCGGGCTCCCTCTTACTAAACTCTCCCCTCTCCAATCCGTCCTTAACGCAGCAGCCAGGATCATATTCCTCGCCAACCACTACACCGATGCCTCTTCCCTCTTACAGTCATTGCATTGGTTGCCCATCCAATATAGAGTTCAATTTAAACGTATCACACTTACCCACAAAGCGCTCCATGCTTCAGTACCCCCCTACATCTCCTCCCTTGTCTCAGTCTACCACACTACACGTGCCCTCCGTTCTGCCAATGACTTAAAACTAAAATCCTCCATAATCCGAACTTCCCACTCTCGTCTCCAAGATTTCTTGCGTGCTGCGCCAATTCTTTGGAATGCATTACCCAGGACAGTTCGATTAATTCCCAATACCCACAGTTTCAAGCGGACCCTAAAAACCCATTTCTTTAGACTGGCGTATCGCCTCCACACACTATCTATCCATCCCAGTTGTCCATCCCAGTTTTCCCTCATATTAAAATCTTCTTCAATTTCAGGTTCATACCAACCATGCACATAATAGCCTCGGTCAGGACTGCACACATACTGGCAGGCGACCAGTACATGTATTATTTATCCTATATACTGTAGTATATCAAGGCTGCATTATACAATATACAGTATGTACATTCTACTATTTGTGTCTCCCCCATTTCCTCATAGACTGTAAGCTTGCGAGCAGGGCCCTCACTCCTTTCGATCTGAGTTATGTTTATTCTATATTGTTTGTATAAGTCCCCCCTAAAATTTGTAAAGTGCTGCGGAATATGTTGGCACTATCAAAATAAAAATTATTATTATTATTATTATTATTATGTAAGGCTGCATGCAGCTGCTTGGCCATAAAGCTCCTGGCGGGGGCGCAGTGTTTGTGGTGATGTTGTTACCAAAGGAGATCTGGACTCTGCAGTTATGGAGTCAGGAGAGCGTTCTGCCCTCTGCTCCTCAGCAATCAGTGACCCTGCTCTGTAATGTTCCGGGGTCTCCTGAGTTGCTGCAGTTCCTTCCACTCCTTAATAATATCACTCACATGTGATGGGGGAAGATTTAGGAGGGAAGAAATGTAATATCCAGACTTGTTACCCCGGTGGCTCCTATTACAGGACCGCGCTGGTATCAGAGAGCTCTGCACCACCAGCCGTTCTGTCATATGTTAGTAACAGCACACAGCATGGGAGGGCGGATGTTATACACCGGGGGGCGTGGGGATTGATGTTATACACTGGTGGGGGGCGAGAGTCTTAATGTTATACAAGGCCGAGGGGCCAGATGTTATACCCTAGGGGTACGAGGGGCTAGATGTTATACATGTCCGAGGGCTGGATGTTATACACTGAGGGGCGAGGGGACGGATATTATACACCGGGGCGAGGGGCTGATATTATACACCAGGGGCGAGGGGACGGATATTATACACCAGGGGCGAGGGGACTGATATTATACACCAGGGGTGAGGGGACGGATATTATACACCAGGGGCGAGGGGACGGATATTATACACCATGGGCGAGGGGATTGATGTTATACACCAGGGGCGAGGGGACGGATATTATACACCAGGGGCGTGGGGATTGATGTTATACACTGGTGGGGTGGGCGAGAGTCTTAATGTTATACAACAAGGCCGAGGGACCAGATGTTATACACTGGGGATACGAGGGGCTAGATGTTATACAAGTCCGAGGGCTGGATGTTATACACTGAGGGGCGAGGGGACGGATATTATACACCAGGGGCGAGGGGACGGATATTATACACCAGGGGCGAGGGGACGGATATTATACACCAGGGGTGAGGGGACGGATATTATACACCAGGGGCGAGGGGACGGATATTATACACCGTGGGCAAGGGGATGGATGTTATACACTGGGAGCGAGGGGACGGATATTATACACCGGGGGGGCGAGAGGCCGGATGTTATACACCAGGGGGAGGGAGCAAGGGGACAGATGTTATACACCGGGGCTGGGGGCCGGATATTATACCCTGGGGGCCGGATGTTATGCAATGGAGGGCTTGAGGTTGGATGTTATACAGTGGGGTTGAGGGGATGGATTTTATTCACTGGCGGGGGCGCGAGGGGATGGATGTTATACTAAACTAGGGGCGAGGGGTGGATGTTATACACTGGGGGAGGCGAGAGGCCGGATTTTATAAACTGGGGGCTGAGAGTCCGGATGTTATACACCGTGGGCAATGGGACTAAATGAAAAAAGCAGAATTCGGTGACTAGGAGTTTTGTCCTATAATGTATGTGCATTTGCCTTCCCTTTAGAAACTCTCCCTTGTGATTCTGCAGTGTCTTAGAGGTTGACTATCTTTTCCTACATTGCTCAGGAGTTTCTCATGAAACAGACTTCCAGTGGCTTGCCCAACTCCGCTATTACTGGGAGAATGAGAATGCGAGAGTGCGAATCATCAACTGCAATGTGAAGTCCGCCTATGAGTACCTGGGCAACTCCCCACGCCTGGTCATCACTCCGCTCACTGACAGATGCTAGCGGACTCTGGTATGAGGTGATGGGTTATGCTCAGAAATCTTTTTGACTTTTGTATGATGCATGAAACTTATTAGAAAGTTTATTGATATTTCATACCAGTTCTTTCATGTTTCATTGGTAGATCGGTGCTTTTTATCTAAATCTTGGTGGAGCTCCAGAAGGTCCGGCAGGCACAGGAAAAACCGAGACCACCAAAGATTTGGCCAAGGCGCTGGCCGTGCAGTGTGTGGTCTTTAACTGCTATGATGGTTTGGACTACATGGCAATGTGAAAGGTACATACAATGTTAAGCTGCTCCATTGCAGATAATAAACTGACTCCAACCGATGTTCTGCTGACATCTTTTGATTATATAGTACAGACCAAAAGTTTGGACACACCTTCTCATTTAAAGATTTTTCTGTATTTTCATGACTATGAAAATTGTACATTCGCACTTAAGGCATCAAAACTATGAATTAACACATGTGGAATCACATACTTAACAGAAAATATGTCTTATATTCTAGGTTCTTAAAAGTAGCCACCTTTTGCTTTGGTGACTGCTTTGCACACTCTTGGCATTCTCTTGATGAGCTTCAAGAGGTAGTCACCGGAAATGGTTTTCACTTCACAGGTGTGCCCTGTCAGGTTTAATAAGTGGGATTTCTTGCCTTATAAATGGTGTTGGGACCATCAGTTGTGTTGTGCAGAAGTCTGTTGGATACACAGCTGATAGTCCTACTGAATAGACTGTTAGAATTTGTATTATGGCAAGAAAAAAGCCGCTAAGTAAAGAAAAACGAGTGTCCATCATTACTTTAAGAAATGAAGGTCAGTCAGTGCGAAAAATTGGGAAAACTTTGAAAGTGTCCCCAAGTGCAGTTGCAAAAACCATCAAGCGCTACAAAGAAACTGGCTCACATGAGGACCGCCCCAGGAAAGGAAGACCAAGAGTCACCTCTGCTTCTGAGGATAATTTTTTTTTTTAAATAATAATTTTTATTGATTTTTAACATATAACATAAGTATGTAAATGTACATTCCAATGCATTATTCTTAGCTTAAGTGTTCATCATTTCAGTTTTGATTATCACCTTACTAATTGTATGGTCTAGGAACAAAGTAAACATTGAAGAAAAAAAAAAGAAAAACAAACCCTCCCCATTGCCCTCCCTCTTCCCCAACCTGCAGGAAACACTTGTATATTTCTTGTGTGCACCTCTCCTTTCTTTTCGTCTTCTTCTTAATCCCTTAAACATTATTGAATATTTAGTCTGTATCCATATTTTATACAACGTCTTAACCTGTTTCTCTTCAACCTTTTCCATCAACATTCAGATAAACTATTTTCAACTTCCCCAATGTTCCACCCAAGTCTTCCAGTATGTACCAACTGGTCTGTTCAAAGGGTTTCATAATTTCCTGAAGTTCTTTGTTTCTGTAATGTCTAAGTAAGAAGCTTTTCCATTTTATTATGAGCGATTTTATACTCTTTTCCTTGTTACACTCGGCTTCCAACCATTCTAAGTGAAACAAAGTTTTCATTATAACTTTCCGATTTGGAATGGAATCGCTCAACCAATCCTTTAATAGGCTTCTTTTGGCTATCATACAAATTAAGTGGAACATTGGAGTTAATGTGTCCTTTCCTTTTTGTTGTGGGGCTTCTTCTCCTTTCCAGTAATGGAAGAGGAACGGTAATGGGTGCAATGATATGTTCCCCATACCTATATTTTCCATCATATGTTTTATATCTTCCCAGAATTCCTGTACTTTAGGGCATCCCCAGAGTCCATGTAACAGATCAGATTTTCCGAGTTTGCATTTTGGACAATGTACCAGACGATCCCTCATTGTTCTAGATACTGGTATGTTGAAGGCCAGTAGAGCTCTGTGCAAAATCCTAAATTGTGTGTCTCTCCAAACCTCACTTAAGATGTTTTTCCGTACCGCCTGCCAACCCGCCAGCATTTTTTCCCCGATTTCCTCACCCTCTATTTGTTTGGCCCAGGATCTGAATGTTTTCTCTGTATCTATTTTTCCAAGGATGCCTTTCAGATTTCTGTATATTGCGGATATATTGCATGTACCTGTTCGGTCAAATAATAGATTATCCATTGCATTCCTTCTCTTCTCTTCACTCACATTTATCAAATGCGTCATAATTGTCCCTTTTATTTGTCCGAATTGTAGGAATTGTTCTTCACTTAGCTTGAATTTTAATATTATCTCTTCCCTACTCATTCACCTAGTTTCTTCTTCATGTAGTAGATTAGCTATTTTATGGATCCCCCTCACCCTCCATTCCTGAAATAGTTTGTTCTCTGCTATTTGTTGGAACACAGGATTTCCCCATATGGGTAAATCTCTCGATATTCTCCATGATAATTTAAGTTTTCTCCTAAGTTCCTTCCATGTAGCTATTGTATCCCGATACACTATTGAGTTTTTTATTTTTTTAGGCATTAGGCTTTGTGGTGTGTGTAATAAGGCGACTAAGTTCCACGGGTACGCATACGATGTTTCCAGGACCGTATCAGAGAACCCACTAGTGTCTTTAAACCAATCTACTATGTGACGGGAAATACACACTAGATTATATCCTCTTATGTCTGGCAAGTTTACCCCTCTCTCTTCCCTGGAAGCCATCAATGTATTCAGTTTTATACGGGGTCTTCGACCTCTCCATATAAATTTCCTAATAGTTGAGTATACTTTCTGCACATCTACATGTTTTAGGAGAACTGGAATGGTCTGCAGTGGATACATGAGTTTCGGAAAACTCATCATTTTTAAAAGGTGAATCCTGCCAAATAGACTCAAAGGCAAATTTTGCCACCTTTCTAATTCCTGTTGAATTTTGGAGATGACTGGAGGAAAGTTTAAGTTATATATTGACTCTGGTTTTCTCCCCAGCTTGATACCCAGATAAGTTATATGTGTTTTGGATATTGGAATACTGCACATTTCCTTTTCCACCATACTACTTCTGTTTCTATTTGTTAAGTGGAGAATTTCGCATTTGCTTTTATTTAGAGTGAATCCCGAATACCTACCAAAATTTTCCATAAGATCCAGGACCCCTGGCAGATCTCTTGCCACCTCAGCCATGTAAAGTATGATATTGTCTGCGAAATACGAGGCCTTAAGCTTCATGCCCCCTATTGGTATCCCTTCATAAACTTCATGTTGTTCTAGGTATCGCGCAAGGGGTTCTAATGCCAGATCAAACATTAGCGGGGAAAAAGGACATCCCTGACGTGTCCCCTTTTCAAGAGGGAAATTTGCCGATAAATGACCTGGGGTTTGAATTCTTGCTGCGGGGTTAGCATATAGGGCTTTTATAAAATTTCTGAAGTTTCCCACAAGCCCAATTTTGTCCAAAACTTGACCTACCCAGCTCCACTTCACCTTATCAAAGGCCTTCTCTGCGTCTAGTGTAACCAGAGCCGGCTTACCTCGACTGTTTTCTTCTTTATTTATTGCATCTATGGCTAACAATGTGCGTCTTACATTTGTAACTGCACTCCTACCTTTCACAAAGCCCACCTGTGCGGGTGTTACTAATGTTGGGAGTATCTCTGCTAATCTGTTTGCCATGAGTTTGGATATTATTTTAACATCTTGATTTATCGAGGATATAGGTCTATAAGATGCTGGGTCCTCCACATTTTTCCCTTCTTTTGGTATTAAGCTAATATGAGCCACATTAGTGCCCACCAACAGATCCCCCCCCTGTAACAATTTGTTATACCATGCAGTCAAAGTAGGGGTTATTTGTTGGGACATGACCTTATAAAAATCGCCCGTGAACCCATCCGGCCCAGGTGCTTTTCCAGCTGGCAATCCCCCAATGGTACTCTTCACTTCCTCCTCTGTAATGGGAGCTTTTAGCATATTTAACTGTGGCTCTGAGACACAAGGTATGTTAATTTTTTTTAGAAAGTCCTCACCCCTACTTGTGCCCTTGGCCTCTTCTAAATATAAGGTAGCATAATACTCCCGCAGGGTTGAGTTTATTTCCCTAGGGTTATCCACCATTAAACCCTCTCTAGTCTTAAGCTTTAAGATATTACTCTTTCCCTTCTTGCCCTTTGCCAAGTTTGCTAATAGCTTTCCTGCTTTATCTCCGTATCTCCTCAACTCTATTTCCATTTCCGTCTTTCTAAATAATTCTTTTTTTCCCGCCCATATGTCAAAATCCCTTGGCCTCCCTCCATTCATCCCTATTTTTAGCTGTTTTTTGTTGTTGAAAGTGCAAGCATTTCTCCCTTCATTTCCTACTAAATTCCTCATATTTAGTGTTTGTTTTTTTAATGTATGCACATACGCTATTAGTTTCCCTCTCAGGACCGCCTTTCCTGCTTCCCAGTATGTTTGTGGTTTCAGACCATCCACCGAATTGTGGTAAGAATACTCCTCCCACCATTGCTGTAATATCACTTTAAATCGCTCGTCTCCAAGAAGAAACGATGAGAATCTCCATATGTAGTCCGTTCCCCTTGGATATTGCTCAATTAAATTTAGAGAGATTGGCGCATGATCCGAAATCACCATTTCCTCAATTTTTGACTTTTTGCATCTGTCTAGTAGCCCTCTACTCACCAATATATAGTCAATTCTAGACCAAGTTTGATGTGGGTGGGAAAAGTGTGTAAATTCTCGTTCATTGGGTGATTCCAACCTCCAATTATCCGACAAATCTGTGTCTTCTATTAACTCTGCCAATAGAGTTGATTTCCCACTAGCTTTTTCCCCTCTTGTCGTCACGTGACTCAATCGATCTTCCTCTATAGAGTGTGTGTTGTTGTAATCTCCTCCTACTATCATGTTCTTTGTTGTGTTTTGTAATATCTTAAAACGTAGTTGTTCAAAAAAAGGTTTTTGGTCTGTGTTGGGCGCATATATATTGATTACACCAATTTCTTCCTCATTTCTTTCTAGCTTTAGCATTATGTACCTTCCATCTGTATCCCGTTCTACCTGCGTTACTTTGTACGGTAGATTTTTGTGCAGCAATATTAGAACACCCGCCTTTCTTTCCACCCCCTCTGAACCATACACCTCTCCCACCCACAATTTTTTCATCCTAAACAAATCTTCATTTCTCAAATGCGTTTCCTGCAGTAATGCAATATCTGCTTCTAGTTTCTTTAAATGTCGCAGAACCATCATTCTTTTAGTCGGGGCTCTAAGCCCCTTTACATTCCATGATACAATGTGCATACTATGATATTTTCATTTTTGATTATATGTTGGGTGCTCACACCAAATAATCACAATTTTGTTCTGACTTACATTGTGTTCCTGCATGTCTCCCCTTTGAACAAAAAACAAGTTAACAACCAACAACAAACAATCACTCAATAGCATTTTTCTGTGACTTCCTTTTTCTGGCTTATTCCCCCACAAGCTCCTCCCCGGCAATATTTCTTTTGTTAAACCACCTCTAAGTTCTTTAAGTGGTCACCCCCTCAAGTGACTACAAATAGGAGAGTCCTTGGGTCGCCAGTCTTATTAAAGTGTCCTTCTCCCTGCTTTATCCCCTCCAATGTGTATTACTTATCTGCTTCAATGTCCACTTCCTGGATTATCTTGTGATGTCTGGGTGTTCTTTGCCTTTGGGTCTGTGGGCTCAACCTCCAATTTTCGGATTCCTCTTCTCTCTCTGTACTTTGTTCTGCTTTTCTCCCCTGCTTCGGCGATGTTCCGACCTCTGTTTCATCTTGTCCGTTTTTCCTCAGCAGCTTCGATATGTACTCTTCTGCATCCTTCTGATTTTGAAAGCTTTTTGTTGAGCCATCTGTGTGCCTTACTTTCAATATGGCCGGGTACAGTAATTGGAACTGTATATGATTTTTAAATAGTCTAGAACAACAGTCACTGAACATTCTGCGCCGTTTATTAAGCTCCATAGAATAGTCATTGAAAATGATAATTTTGTGTCCTTGAAAAGTTAACGGCTCTCTTCGACGTCTAAACGCTCGCAGAATGTTTTCCTTATCGTTAAAGTCCAAGTACTTGGCTATTGCTTGCCTTGGTCTCTGGTTTGTCTCTGGCGTATTGTTCGGTCTTTGAGGGCCTATTCGGTGTGCCCTTTCTACCCTCCTGTGAGAGGTTATTCCCAGAGCCTCTGGTAAATCATCTTCAAATATTCTCTGAAGTTGTCTGGGCTTGATAGTCTCCGGGAGTCCAACGACCCTTAAATTATTCCTACGTGATCTGTTTTCAAGATCTTCAATGCGATCTACCAAAATATGAACTTGCTTCTGCAGTAAACTGATGTCTTTATCAGCCTGTTCATTTATATCCTCCAGGCGCCCAATTCTGCCTTCTGCCTCCTCTATTCTCACTTCATGTTGTGAGATGTCTTCTTTAAGACCCATCAGTGTCTGTTTCATTGCATTCTCAAGGGAAACTCTTATCTGTGGGGTGAGGTGTTCGATTACTGATTCAGTAAGTTCTTTGTAGTTTATACTGCTGAAGTCTGCCTGCATCTCTCCCATTAGCTGGCCAGACTCTCTCTGTCCTCTCCCATCTTCTCTCACCCCCATCTCCTGCTGGGAGTCTGTACACAGTTCCTCCCTTCTTGGCTTCTGTGCTGGCGTCTGTGATAAAGGCAAGGCACACTGAGAATCTTCATTGGTGGCCATTTTGGATATCTCCTGAATCTCCCGTCATACCACTCAGCGGGGTTTTACTGCTGCGGAGGAGATAACGTTCCATGGTTAATCTGCTTCTCACTGTTCTGTGCTTTTGATCCTAAGTTTTCTTAACAGTTTTTACTGCTTTGAGGGGGTGAAATCTGCCGGGGCTGCGGAGCTATTTCTTCTTACCGCCTCTCAGCCAGGGCCTGACCCGGAAGTCACATTGACTGATTTTAAAGAAAGACTGCACAGTCTATTTAAAGTTTATCCCCTGACAGAGGAACAGAAAGTGAGCATTCTGACGGGGCAGCTCACCGGTGCAGCACAGCGGGAGGTGAAATCATGGTCACATGAGGAGAAAAGGACAGTAAAGGACATTCTGACCCGGCTGTGGAGTACCTTTGATACCCGTACCTCAGCAGAAATTAAAATGTGGTTCTATGGCTGTAAGCAGCGAGCCCAGGATAGTATCAGAGACTATGCCTTGAACCTGCAAGAAGCCCTGAGAGCTATCAAACAAGCTGACCCTGGTAGTGTGCAGGATAATGATAAGCTCTTAACTGACCAGTTCATAAAAGGTCTGCTGTCCAGCGCCCACAGGACCTAGCTGCGCCTCATGGCCCTACAGAACCCCAATTTGACTTTTGCGCAGTTCAAGGATAGGGCCACCCGGGTGCTCCGAGAACCCCCACCAAGTGGCACTGTAGCTTCCCGGCGCCCTGCCATTACTTACCACCAGGGGGAGGCGCCCTACCCTGCAGACCTTGTGGGGGCTGATGCGCAGGTCTCAAGCCCATCCCCGCCTGCAGACCTGCACCATCAGGTCCAGGTACTAACCAGAAGTGTTGCTGCATTGACCAGGACCGTACAGTCGCTACAGGTGGACCCGTCAGGACCCATCAAGCTGGCTTCCAGTCCGGAGGATGTCCCGTGGCGTCGACAGAGGAGGATCCCACCATTCAGAGGGAGGCCCGCCAACCGCTACACTGAGGATGGACAGCCGATTTGCCGCCGTTGCAGTCAGCCAGGACACCTAGCAAGGTACTGTACTTTAAATGGGCCCAACCTGGGGCAGAGGGCCAACCCCCAGGCATAAGGTCACCAGGCCCGTCTAATTGGCGTGATAAGTATGTGGGGGGACCCCCGGTCTTACCCGTAGTGCTGGACGGTATCCCCATGAGTGCAGTGCTGGACACCGGGTCTCAAGTGACTACCATCCCCTACGTACTTTTCAAGCGGTACTGGAATGACGCGGATATAACCCGTTATCCAGACGATGACTTAAGCATCATCACCAGCAATGGCCAACTTGTGCCGCAAGTGGGGTTCAGAGAGATGACCATCAAGATTGGTAAAGTTGAACTGCCGGCACAGGGAGTGATCATTGTGGACATTGATCGCCGTGAGAGTCACCCTAAAATAACTGTGGGTACTAACGTGATTGAAAACTGTCTTTCAGAAGTAATTATGATTTTGCAGCAGGTGGCGATGAATGCAAGCTCCAGCCAACAGAGGGTCCTCCAGAAAGAGATAAGAGCCCTGATGAGACGGCAACAGGTAGAACTGTCTGGTGGTGAGATCGGTAGCGTGAGGATGAGCGACCCGTTCCCCATTGCCATGCCTCCCAAAAGTGAAATGATGATCTGGTGTCGGACTGCAATCGGGTTAAGAGGGAGAGACTACCAAGCCATGGTAGAACCCGTGTACTCAGACAGCAGGCCCACCATTTTGACAGCCAGGGGGGTGGTTGATGTCCACCATGGAAGGGTGCCCGTCCGGATCTTAAACATCGGGGAAAGGGAAGTATACTTGCCCCGGTACGCTACACTAGCCAAATTGTTTGCCGTCCAACACAATGCTATCAGGGTCATGGAACCCTTGCCTCCATCTTCCCCAGTGGAGAGTAATGGCTCACAGACACACAAGGAGGACTGGTGCCAGGAACTCCATGTGGGTGCTGACTCCACTCCCCTGCACCAAAAACAAGGAGTCTACCGGGTGGTACAGGAGTACGAGAGAATCTTTAGTAAGCACCCGCTAGACTTCGGCAGAGTAAGAGGGATAGAACACCACATCCCCACGGGGAGCCACCCACCAATAAAAGAGAGACACAGGCCTGTACCCCCTGCACATTATCAGAACGCAAAGGGCATGCTGAGAGAAATGAAAGAAGCTGCGGTCATTAGAGATAGCTGTAGCCCCTGGGCAGCCCCCTTGGTTCTGGTAAAAGAGAAAGACGGTACCATGAGAATGTGCGTGGACTATAGAAAGGTCAATCGCATCACTCATAAAGACGCTTATCCGCTACCTAGGATAGAGGAGTCTTTAGCAGCCCTAAAATCAGCTAACTTGTTCTCTACTTTGGATCTTACTAGCGGGTACTGGCAGGTTCCTGTGGCAGAGGCTGACAAGGAGAAGACCGTCTTCACCACCCCGATGGGACTGAGCGAGTTCAACTGTATGCCCTTTGGGCTCTGCAACGCACCAGGGACCTTCCAGAGGCTGATGGAATGCTGTCTAGGGCACCGAAACTTCGAGACGGTCCTCCTTTACCTGGACGACGTGATCGTCTATTCGAAGACTTACGAGGACCATCTAAAGCACCTGGCCGAGGTGTTCGAAGCCCTGGCAGGCTATGGCCTGAAGGTGAAACCCTCAAAGTGTCACCTGTTGAAACCGAAGGTCCAGTACCTGGGACACGTGGTGAGTGCTGAGGGAGTAGCCCCCGACCCCGACAAAGTGACAGCCATTAAGAGCTGGCCAAGCCCCTCTAACATCAAAGAAGTGAGGCAATTCCTCGGGTTGGTAGGCTACTACCGAAGGTTCATCCCCGGGTTCACTAAGATGGCAGCCCCTATGCAGGACCTCCTGATAGGACAGTCTAAGTCCAGAAGCCAAAAGCCACCCTTCAAGTGGGACAAGCCGGAAGAGGAGTCCTTCCGCCAGTTGAAGATGGCCCTCACAGGGGATGAGATCCTGGCCTACCCCGATTATGGCCAGCCTTTTATCCTCCACACAGACGCCAGTAATGTGGGGATGGGAGCCGTACTGTCACAGAACCAACAGGGCAGAGAAAGGGTGATCGCTTACGCCAGCCGGAAGCTGAGGCCCACGGAGAGAAACCCGGAGAATTACAGCTCCTTCAAGCTAGAATTCTTGGCAGTGGTGTGGGCCGTAACGGAACGTTTCAAGCATTACCTGGATTCTGTGAAGTTCACTGTGTACACGGACAACAATCCGTTAACGCATCTGGACAATGAGACTTGGTGCCCTAGAGCAGCGGTGGATGGCCCGGCTAGCAAATTATAACTTCACCATCAAGTACCGGGCAGGCCGAGCCAATGCTAGGGCATCTGCATTCTCGAGAATGCCCCACTTACCCGATGAGGGAGAAGATCCGGACGAGTTGGAGGAAGTAGAGCTCCCTGCATTCCACCGGTATGGGGCCACTCAATACTCCCACCACGTGAAGGAGGAAGACTTAACAACCATCATGATCAATCCCCTACCTCACCACTGCTGGGCCGAGACCCAAGATAGTGACCCTGTAGTCCGCATGGTGAAAGACCTGCTGACCCGAGAAGACGCCCGTCTAGATCCGGATGCCCCAGAGGAAGCCAAGCAGCTATGGAAAGAGAAGAGCAGGCTGTTCTTCTATGAAGGTAAGCTGTGCAGAAGACTCGTCAACCACCGGACGCACGAGCTGACCTGGCAAGTCGTGGTCCCAAGGCGAGATGCAGCTATGGTCCTGGAGGCTTACCATGACAGAGCGGGGCACTTCGGCTGGAAGAAACTGGAGTTCCTGCTAAGAGGACGGTTCTTCTGGATCGGCATGAGAGGGGCTGTAGAGAAGTGGTGCAGAGACTGTGGCCCTTGCAATCTAAGGAGGAAGGACCGCACCAGCCAGAAGACAGTCTTGAGGCCCATCATCACCAAGCAGCCTCTTGAGCTGGTAGCTCTGGACCACGTCAAATTGGCTCCAAGCCGGTTAGGATACGTTTATGCCCTGACAATCGTGGACCACTATTCCCGTTTTCTAGTGGTGGTCCCGGTAAAAAACTTGACAGCTCAAACGGCGGCCAGAGCCTTCCAGCAAAACTTCTGCCACCCACACGGATATCCGGAACAGGTCCTGACAGACCAAGGTCCAGCATTCGAGGCCGAAATCTTCCAAGAGTTCTGCAACCTCTATGGCTGTAAGAAGATTCGGACAACGCCTTACCACCCACAAACCAACGGGATGTGTGAGAAAATGAACAATATAGTCATTGATCTCCTGAAGACGTTGCCCCTGGAGGAACGCAGCCTGTGGCCAGAAAAACTGCCGGACCTGATAGACTTATACAACCATATCCCGGTGAATGCTACAAACTGCACCCAGGTGTACCTGATGCGAGCCAGACCAGGTAAGCAGCCCATAGACCTGGAGATGGGAGTCCTAACACCCGAGGACACCTCCCCAGATGCGGACTGGGATACGGAAAGGCGACAGCAGTGCAAGAAGGTACAGGAGAGTGTGGAGAAGAGCCTGGCTCAGGCGAGAGAAAAGCAAGAGAGACTCTTCAACCAACATGCCCCTGCTGGTCCCCTGGAACCTGTTGAGCAGGTCCTGAAGCGAAAGAGAAGGCTACACAAGCTGGACGACCAGTGGGAAAGGGAACCCTACACAGTACTGCAGTCTGATCACGACAACCCGAAGGTGTGCGTGGTCACTAAGGATGGAGGAGAAACCACTAGTACCGTCTCCAGAGACCACCTAAAAAGGTGCCCCGAGCAACTACGGAATGCAGAAGAGGATCAAAGTGACCTTGAACCCGCAAAGAACAAGGAAGAAATGATCAGCACCGTTCTCGGAGAATTCCCTCAGTCCTGGACTCGAACAAACGGTGCCATAGTGGTACCCGTCCTGCATTTCCTGCAACCGGCTCAGCAACAACCTACACCAGAGCAGGAAGATGGAGAAGAACAAGCAGTTCCAGAGGCAGAAGAGCCTGTGCCAGCAGCCCGGTAGAGTCAACCCTCTGCTGACAGTGAGCCTGCCATGCCTGCGGTAAGCCAGAGGACCCGCAGACAGCTGCCTGCCCTGTCTGTAAGTTTAGCCAGTGACTGCACCCCGAGCGCTAGTGAGAAAAACCAGGTTAGACCACCACCAGACAGTGGGTTACGTAGGTCAACCCGAAGCACTAAGGGGCAAATGCCAGCTCGCTGGAAGATCTAAGTGGATAATGTATGTATTTAATGTGTTATGTTGTACCCTGGTTATTAATTATGTTTTTCTAGTTTTTCTAGCTCATGGACTGACAGGTTATGGACGGTGAATAACCAAAACGATCATGTAGATAGTTGCACTTGGTGCCTCTTGCGATGACGGCCACTGAACAAAAACCTGTCTGGCGTGGCCCCGTGTGGTCCAAAGTAGGTAGTTTTGCCTTGCAGCCACTCCCAGGGCCAACGTTTGGGGTTTGCTTTGGACAGGTCCCCACATCGCTCAAAGACTTCGCTTTGTTGGGTGAAATGGACACCCGGTCGTGGAAGCGCCGTGGCCTTAAGGACAAAATGCACTTGTACATATGTTATGTTGTTGTTTATAACCTGTATTTGTGTTTCCTGTTAGTCCCGGAGTACTAAGTTTTACTAGGGGGGAATGTGTCACCTGGCCTGGATGCCACAAATGTATAATAAAGCTGTGTCTGAGAGCAAAGGGGAGGTTCTCTGGTCAGGGACCATTAGCATGCAGCACCTCCTGTCCCAGGCCAGTAGGGGGAGCAGGCTGCCCCTATAAAAGCTGGAACTGGGGGCAGGGTTAGAGAGTTCTGGACGACCTGTCTCTGGAGTGAGAGGTGTCCCAGAGAAGGGAGAGCCAGTTCAGCTGAAGCTGAGGAGGTCTTGTGGCAGTAGAGGAGCCACGAGCCAGTGACGGAAGGCGAGAATAGCCTGTCCTGGCTGAGAGAGAAACTGATCTACTGGACTTGGTGTCCGAGGCTGTTAGGAATCCAAGTCCTACAGCAAATAACCAGCCCGCAGAGGACTGTATGTTCCTTGGCCTAAGAAGCCCGGAGGTTCCGCCACAGCAGAAGGGACCAGCAAAGCTTCACCAGGCCAAGAGTAGAAAGGGACCCAAGTTGCAAGCCATACGGGCGAGAAGACACGGTGAGCTCAGGAACGTGGGCTGTTACACCACAAGGAGGGAAATAGCCAGAAAGAGCGCAGAGAGCACGGTAGGCCTTCACCCTCACCCTGACCAGGGCCAGCTTCCCACTTGTTCTCAGACAATCAGGCCCCCTCCTAGCCGGGACTGTTTTTGGGTCGTCTCACCTGTTCTAATAAAGACCCTGAACTGTTTAAGAGGCCTCCGTTTCCTGGCTATTGCGGTCAGAATCATCCCCTCCATCATCCATCTATATACTGCCCTGGGGCCACACTCCTCCCGTGGGGAGTTATACTACTTAGTGCTGCACACCAACATCTGCCCCAGCGGTCTGCACTGCAGCGGCGGTTAACCCTGACCGCAATCCACGGGTGGCGTAGTCGGACATTTAAAACCCTACAAATAGACTGCCACAACATTTGGTATGACCACCCTGAGCCATGGACCGGGTTGCCACTACTACCCCCATTATTGCACTGTTGCCCGGTTCCGGGTACCCCACAGCCCAGGGGGCGAGTCATATCCATAAGATAGGGCATCAATGTATGATCGGCCGGGGTCCTGCACGCAGCACCCCTGCCGATCAAAAGTAATCGGTGCTGGCGGCGGCCGCCGCCGCCGGCCGGAAGTACTTGCCTGCGGTGTTTGGCCGTCCATCTGTAGTGGCCGCCGCGGGGTACTGCACATCCGCCTCCCATTCAATTGAATGGGAGGCAGATGTGCACTAACAAGTGCCGACCATTACAACATGACGAACAGTCACCGGAAGGTAAGCACTTCCGGCCGGCGGCCACCGCCAGCACCGAAAACAGCTGATGGCGGGGGTGCTGTGTGCGGGACCCCGGGCAAACATAAATTGATGCCCTATCCTATGGATATGGCATCAATGTGAAAGTAGTGGACAACCCCTTTACAGCACAGTGGCCATGAGGTTTCTATAAAATCCCATCCACTTTGCTTGAACTGCAAAACACTCTGTTTTTGCCACAGCAAATAAATATTGTCAAAAACAAACCGAAAGCTCATTGTGGGAACATAACCCACAAGAGTACTATGGGGCCTGTGACTTCCTCCTCTATCATTCTTCCTCAGCGTCTGACGTCTCAGCACAGCGGGCCTGATGACATCATTACATGGCACCCACTGCCCTGAGATGTGCAGGCGCTTCAGAATGCTTGCTACATAGACCGGAGCAGCGGGGAACAAGGAGGAGAGGTGAGTATTTTTTATTTTAAATCAATGAGCACATTTTGGTAGTCATAGTAATGTATAGAGGACCATGGGGAATTCATTATACTGTATGGAGGACGATGGAGGTGCATTATACTATATGAAGGACTATGGGGAGTGTATTATACTATATGGAGGACTATGGGTAGTGCATTATACTGTATGGAGGGCTATGGGTAGTGCATTATACTATATGGAGAACTATGGAAGTGCATTATACTACATTGAGGACTATGGGGAGTGCATTATGCTACGTGGAGGACTATGGGAGTGCATTATACTATGTGGAGGACTATGGGGAGTGCATTATACTATATGGCGGAATATGGGGTGCATTATACTATATAGAGGTCTATGTGGAGTGCATTATACAGTATGAAGGACTATGTGGATTGCATTATACTATATGCAGGACTATGTATGTGCGTTTTTACCTGCAGATTTTCGGCATCTAATGGAAATCTATGGGGAAAATCCACACATAAAACTCAGCATACTCACAAGAGAAATTGACATGATGTGGATTTGATACACACACAGCAGCTCAGTTTACGCTGAATAAAATTAAAGCATAGTGGCCATGAGGTTTCTATAAATCCCATCCACTTTGCTTGAATTGTAAAACACTCAGTTTTTGCCACAGAAAATAATTAGTGTCAAAAACAAACCAAAAGCTCATTGTTGGAACATAGGCCACGCGAGTACTATGGGGCCTGTGACTTCCTACTTCGTCATTCTTCCTCAGCATCTGACGTCTCAGTACAGCGGGCCCTATGACATCATTATATGACATCCACCGCCCTGAGATGTGCAGGCACTTCAGAATGCTTGCTGCATAGACCAGAGCAGCGGAGAACAAGGAGGAGAGGTGAGTATTTTTTTTTTAAATCAATGAACACATTGTGGTGGTCATAGTACTGTATAGAGGACTATGAGGAGTGCATTATACTGTATAGACTATATAGGACCATGGGGAGTGCATTATACTATATGGAGGACTATGGGGAGTGTGTTATACTATATGGAGGACTATGGGAGTGCACTATACTATATGGAGGATTATGGGGAGTGCATTATACTACATGGAGGACTATCGGCAGTGCCATATACTGTATGGAGGACTATGGGGAGTGTATTATACTATATGGAGGACTATGAGGAGTGCATCTTACTGTATGGAGCACTATGAGGAGTGCATTTTACTATATGGAGGAGTGCATTATGCTATATGGAGGACTATGGAGAGTGCATTATGCTATATAGAGAACTATGGGGAGTGCATTATACTGTATTAAGAACTATGGGCAGTGCATTATACTATATGGAGGAGTGCATTACACTATATGGAGGACTATGGGGAGTGCATTATACTATATGGAGGACTATGGGGAGTGCATTATACTGTATGGAGCACTATGAGGAATGCATTTTACTATGGGGAGTGCATTATACTGTATGTAGAACAATGGGGAGTGCATTATACTATATGGAGGACTATGGGGAGTGCATTATAGTAGATGGAGGAATATGGGAAGTGCATTATACTGTATGGAGGACTATGTGGATTGCATTATACTATATGCAGGACTATGGGGAGTGCATTATACTATATGGAAGACTATGGGGAGTGCATGATACTATATGGAGGACTATAGGGTTCAGCACACTATATAAAAGATTATGATTTTGCATTATACAATATGGAGGAATATGGGGCCCATTATAGTATATAGAGGGCTATGTGGGGGCTATTATAATATTTCGAGGGCTATGTGCGAGCCTTTATACTTTGTGGAGGGCTATGTGAGGGCCAATATACTGTATGCAAGCAATTATACAGTGTGAAGGTTTGAGTGGGGACCATCATACCATGTGGAGGGCAGTGTGGGGGTCATTGCACTGTTTGGTTGTACTGTTTGGGGAGCTAGTGGGGGCCATTATACAGCATGGTGAGGTGTGGGGCCATTATACTGTATGATGACCTATTATACTTTATAGAGGGCCGTGTGGGGGCCAAAGCTGGGGGATCACACTGTGTCAGGGTCACCATACTTTGCCGGGGGAGTTGAAGTCGAGTACAGTAGGGTTATCATAATGTGCATGTAGAGGGTACTGTGAAAGAATTCACATACTGTGTTTGTTGGGCACTTTTGTTGGTATCATACTTTAACCCCTTCGCAACCTTGGGTTTTGTCGTTTTTGCTTTTTCGTTTTTTGCTCCCCTTGTTCCCAGAGCCATAGCGTCTTTATTTTTTTGACAATATGGCCGTCTGAGGGCTTATTTTTTGCGGGACAAGTTGTACTTTTCAACGCCACTACTAGTTTTACCATATCGTGTACGGTAAAACGGTAAAAAAATTCCAAGTGCGGTAAAATTGCAAAAAAAGTGCAATACCACAGTTGTTTTTTATTTATTTTTTTTACCACGTTCACTGAATGCTAAAACTGACCTGCCATTCTTATTCTCTAGGTCATTATGAGTTCGTAGACACCAAACATGTATAGGTTATTTTATATTTAAGTGGTGAAAAAAAATTCCAAAATTTGGTAAAAAAAAATAAAAAAAAATAGCGCCATTTTCCGAGACCTGTAGCGTCTCCATTTTTCGGGATCTGGGGCTGGGTGAGGGCTTATTTTTTGCGCACCGGGCTGACATTTTTATTGATAGCATTTTGGGGTAGATCCGATGTTTTGATCGCCCGTTATTGCATTTTATTGCAATTTTGCGGCGACCAAAAAACGCAATTCTGGCGTTTAGAATTTTTTTCTCGTTACACTGTTTACCGATCGGATTAATTCTTTTTTTATATTGATAGATCGGGCGATTCTGAACTCGGCGATACCAAATATGTGTATGTGGGTTTTTTTTTTTTTATATTTTATTTTGAATGGGGTGAAAGGGGGGTGATTTAAACTTTTATATTTTTTTTATATTTTTAAAAACATTTTTTTTCACTTACTGCATGCTTCAATAGTCTCCATAGGAGACTAGAAGCAGCAGTTGTCTGATCGTCTCTGCTACATACAGGGGACCAGCAGATCCCCTGCATATAGCAGAAATGGTCCTGTGCTATGAGCGCCGACCACTAGGTGGCGCTTATAGCGACGAGATCATGACAACCACAGGCGTCTGCTGCAGACCCTGGGTTGTCATGCACGCCCATCGGTGACCCGCGATCACGTGACGGGGTCGCCGGTGGGCAGGGCTTATGACGCGCAACCCGGAAGCGCGCGTTAAATGTCGCTGTCGGAGATTGACAGCGGCATTTAACATGCGATCCACCCGCGGCTGTTGCGGGCACATGTCAGCTGTAAGAATCAGCTGACATGTGCTCGGTTCAGTGCGGGCTCAGCGCAGGAGCCCTCACTGAACCGGGTGTACGCAAATGTGCGTACTAATACGGCAAGGGTTGGAAAGGGGTTAAACATGCAATGAAAGAGGAATCTGGGGCTTCAGTAGGAGGAAAATTACTTTCTAAAGGCTGGAAAGTTGTGAGATCTGCTCTTCTGTGACCCCGTCGAATGTTATTTTTTTTGTTGGGTGGGGGGTAATTAGCCCTTCTGCTATGGGATCCCATGATTTCTATGTACACCCATGTCTATGGGCCTGTTTACATGCAGTGTATTTTCACAGTCTTGGGGCTCATTCACCTGTTAGTTTCTGTGCTATTTTTTATTTTTTTCACAGGTAGCATGTGTACCTATGACAGTCTATGGGGATGCTCACATGCCCATGATTTTTCATTGAGATATGTTTTATATTGATTCAAGTGTCAGATCAAATTCATCAATGAAAGTGTCCGGGTCTGTTAAAAGATGGGCCAGAACTCGGATGAAGTTTGTCCGTTTTTGACTGACCGATGGGAAAAGTACTGATGTAATTCTGACCAACCTAAGGTAAAAATCACTGATTAAACTCGCTCCATTTTTCTCGTACATGAAAAAACCTGATGTCTGAATGAGGCCTAAGTGGTCCACACGAAATTATATACAGTATCACCAATGCAAGTCTATTAGGCCGCAAAAAATGTGGACAGCATTTGGATGTCATCTGTGTGCCAGTCATGAAATGGACTGTTGGTTATGAGAAGGGGGAGAAACATTCATCAGTTTTATTTTCAGCTGAGAAAAGCTAATGAACCCTGACCAAACTGTGATGAAACTGATCAAAAACACTCATCACACTTACACCATTTTTGTGAGTAGAAGACATATCACTGTTGTATAATTCAGCACTTTACACACTACAGGGTTAACCCAACAGATTAGCTATGTAGCATCCAGAAGGCGGGAGGAGAAGAGTTAATATAAAGCTCAGTCCCAGGTTTGCCTTTAGAGTAATTAGCTTGGAGGAGCAGAGCAGCATGGAGCAGGGTGATGGCTCCACATTCCCTCTTATCCCTCAAGGAGGAGGATAGGAATTTGTCCTGATCCTCCTCCGCTGCAGCCGGCTGTGCAGGATGGGAAAGCATGAAGATGATGGGAATGTGCACTACACGGAAGGAAGATGTGTAAGGTAACTGGAACAATGAGGCCCACAGGGGAGTTACTGCCCTGTATGGAGGGGAACGTACTATAGGTAAAACTGCCACCAATGGATAATGACCGATCAGTAAAGATGAGCAAGACTTTTGAAACTTACATTTGCAGAGTTTTCCCAGGAAATTCCATTCTCTGCAAATGTCTTCCAAAGCCTCTACTTGCCCTGAAAAACATGTATGACGCCATTCCCTTTTTTCCTTAACACACTAATCCCCTTCACTGCATTGATGTCGCCCTCTCTCTCTGTCTGTTTTCTATCATGTTTCATGGCTTTCTTTCCCTATTTCTATGGCTAGGCTGTGAGCTGTGATGTATTTTTCCCTATCCAGGTTCACCACAAAATGGCTGCTTCCTTTCCTGCTTCTGCTTTTATACTTGCTATAATAGTCCTTCTTAATTGTCTGAGCTATACTATGTTAGGCCTCATTCACATGTGCAGGGTTTAAACCTGTACGTGAAAAATGGTACCGGTGTCCTCAGTTTTCGATCAGTGTTTTTCACCGATGGATAAAGAAATTACAAAGCTTCTCCTATACAATGTTAAACTTGTACAGGACACTGATGGCACACTGACAGACCCATAGACCACTATTGGACCCCCGTGTCATCCGTGCTGCCGGAAAAAAAATGGACATGGCTCTGTGTGTTCTGTATGGACACAAGGGGTGTGTAAAAACACTGGCGTGTGAATAGCACCATACATTGAGTACACGTTCTATCCATTAAAACTGCTACAACTCGTAAGTGCAATGCAGATGAGACCTAATATGATGGCAGCAAGGCATTCTGGGAAAGCCCGTCTTCTCTGACTGATGCAATCTTCTGCAATGTCTCAAAAGGTGACATTCATTTTAGGCACAAAAATTCAACATGAATTTGATTCCCGTTGAATGGATTCGCTCAGATCTAGTCATCAGAAAATGTTTAAATTAGTTTGTTTTCCGTGTGTTTTTTTTAATGTTTTCATACTTTCTTCTCACAATCTTGCAGTTTTCACACTGGCCACCAGGGCTATTTTAGACATTTACTTCTGTCCTTTCAGGAAGAATTTTCAGCAAAGCTTTTTATCAGAGGCCGGATTACAATGACCGGCCTCTGATAAAGCTGATAACGCAGGTTCCACCAATCACAGTTGATGTCACACCTGACCTTACTCCCCTTCACCCAATGATCTTTGTACAAGCTCATTGGATGCTTCAATGCAAAACAGAGGCCCTGACTTCAGACCGGTGGTGTTCATGCTAATCTTGATGAGGTCGGTGTGCTAGAGTCATGCAGAGGTCAATGAATCAGGACTATCAGAGAACTAGCGAGCGCCTTGTGTGCCTTGCCAATAATCTTACTCCAGTCAGTGACTGGAGTAAGATATGTCGCACAGAGAATGCCACAGCTTATAAAATTTTGCTGGTGCCCACTTTATCAGGGCTGGGTGAAAATGGTGTGTGAACGCTAAAAAGTCACAATTTCAGCCCAGCTTCGAGTTGCGCTAAAACTTTGTGACTTTTCAAAGCTTTTTGCACTAGTATTCTGGCTTTGAATGAGGCCCATAGTGTCTAAGTGAGTTTATTGCTGTTAATGTAGATTTCCTGAAAGAACAGGACATATGAACATAGAATAGCCTCAGTGGTCAGTGTAAAAAATTCTAAGATTTCTAATTTTAAATATAAATTTTGATATGGGAAAATATTGCCAATTTTTTTGAATGCATTTAAAGTAAACTTTTTTTATGATGCCTCCCCTTTAATTTTGCTTATGAAAATTTGGAGCTCTGAATCTGAAAAACTGAGCACCAACTACTATGAGGATTTACTGTTAGAAATGAATGAAAGGCAGATAAATTCAGAATAACATTTAATGTCTTATATGAATTTGACCCCTTTGCATATATGGGCGTAACTGTACATCCGCGCTGAGGTGAACGCATGTGGAGGCGGCTCAGGAGCTGAACTCCTTCCACACGTGTCTGATGCAGACTGTAATAAAGGGGTTGTCCATTACTCAGACAACCCCTTCTTAATTACGGTTTCAATCATGTGAAATAGCAGCTATGCTCTCTTCTGGTGCGGGCGCCATTCCAGTGATGTCGGCGTCTGGTCTCCTGGAGCATGCATAACGTATCACGGGAACCCTGCAGCCGACGCCATTCCAGTGATGTCTGTGTCTGGTCTCCTGGAGCATGCATGACATATCACGGGAACCCTGCAGCCAACGCCATTTCAGTGATGTCTGTGTCTGGTCTCCTGGGGCATGTGTAGCACCCCGAGGGTTCGGTTGCTACAGGGGTATTGCACCTCAACCAGAGGTGTGATATTCCACTCCCAGGTAAGGATGGAGTGTGGATCAGGGCTCAGTTAGCTGCACACACACACACACACACACACTCCCAATTTCTGGGGGACAGCTCGATGGTGCTCCCATTTTTGCAGGCACAACTGACCATGTCCCTGGCTGGAGGGGGGAGAGAACCCAGTGGTGTAGGAGCAGAAGGGGACGGTTTCTGGAGCATAGGAAGGAGCTCATTGGGTGCAGGTCACCTGAGCTCAGCAGAGAGGAGCAGATATAAGGTGGGAGCCATCTTAAGTCTAGGAGAATAGTAGGAGTAGTAAGAGAGAGAGCTGACAGGGAGCAGCAGCTCAGCCTGAGCTCAGCTCCACGAGGCAGGCCTAGAGAGAAGGCTGGGGCCAGAGAGAAGAAGAGGAGAAGAGGAAGGAAGGAGAAGAGACAGAGGAGTGGAAGGGCTCCAGAAACAAGAAGGCAGGAGGGATCCTAAGAGTGCAGAACGGCCAGCAACTGTTGCAAACCCCATTATACCGGGTGAAAGGGTCAGGCCGTGGAAAGGTACCGGATCCCTAAGTTGGTGGAGGCGAATCTACCCTCAGCCAAGAGCCGGAGGTTGTGACCATTTATTGGTGCGACCCCCTGCTAGGAGGGCACCATATAGGATAGCGGGAAGTGAAGGCCAACATTTACCCGACACGGTCCGCGGTAGCCGGACAGAAGTCAGGACACTGGTGGGGCACGAGAGGCCAGAGAAAGGACAGAAGGGGGTCCTGTGCCATATTCCTGAATTGCCTGGGGGTTGACTGAGCTCCTTACCTGGTGGACGCAACACGGCTCGGGCAGTCCTTGCTGACAGAAGTGACTTGGATATCAACTGTGAGTAAAAGACCCTGGACTGCATCATTGGACTCTGTGTCATTTATGCTGCGCCTGCACCATCACCCCCAGCATTCACTTTCACTGCCCTGAGGCTACACTCTTCCCATGGTGAGTTATCCTATCCCTGTGCTGCACACTAACACCAGCCTCAGCGGTCTGCCTCGCAGCGGCGGTTATCTCTGACCGCAATCCACGGGTGGCGTAGTCGGACATTCACAAAACTGTAAATAGACTGCCACAGCATTTGGTCTGACCACCCTGAGCCACGGGATCGGGTTGCCACTACTACCACCATCAGCACCGTACACTAGAAGGCCCAGTTCCGGGTACCCCACGGCTCAGGGGGCGAGTCACATGCATGACTAATCATAGGATCCCTGCAGCCAATCAGTGACTGTGACTCGCCCCCTGGGCCGTGGGGTACTTGGAACCGGGCTACAGTGTGATGATGGGGGTAGTAGTGGCAACCTGATCCCGTGGCTCAGGGTGGTCAGACCAAATGTTGTGACAATCTATTTGTAGGGTTTTGAATGTCCGACTACGCCACCCGTGGATTGCGGTCAGGGAGGACCGCCGCTGCAAGGCAGACCGCTGAGGCTGATGTAGATATGCAGCACAGGGATAGGATAACTCCCCACGGGAAGAGTGTAGCCTCAGAGCAGGTAATAGGATGCTGGGGGTGATGGTGCAGGCCACAATAATAAAGGTCCAGAGTCTACTTCAAACAGTCCAGGGTCTTTATTGTAGGTGGTACTTATGACCCAACAGGAGTACAGGGTAGGAATGGGCCTGGGTGTCTGAGAACATTCAGGCGAGCCCCACTGGTCAGGGTGAGTGGGTAGGCCTACCGTTCTCTCTCTGCCCTTGCTGACTATCTCCCCCTTTACTGGTGTGATAGCCCATGTCCCTGAGCTGGCCGTGTACTACGCCTGTATGGCTTGCGACTCGGGCCTTAGGTACCTGTTGCTTCTCTGTGCTGTACCGGGCCCTCTGTGTGGCAGAGCCTCCAGGCTTCTCAGGCCAAGGGACCTAAAATCCCTCGCAGGTAGGTTATCTGCTGCCGGGCTTGCAACCCTGACAGCCTTGGATCCCAGTGTCTGGTTATGTCTCTCTGTGTGTCTGGTTATGTCTCTCTGTGTGTCTGGTTATGTCTCTCTGTGTGTCTGGTTATGTCTCTCTGTGTGTCTGGTTATGTCTCTCTGTGTGTCTGGTTATGTCTCTCTGTGTGTCTGGTTATGTCTCTCTGTGCGTCTGGTTATGTCTCTCTGTGCGTCTGGTTATGTCTCTCTGTGCGTCTGGTTATGTCTCTCTCTCTGTGCGTCTGGTTATGTCTCTCTCTCTGTGCGTCTGGTTATGTCTCTCTGTGCGTCTGGTTATGTCTCTCTGTGCGTCTGGTTATGTCTCTCTGTGCGTCTGGTTATGTCTCTCTGTGCGTCTGGTTATGTCTCTCTGTGCGTCTGGTTATGTCTCTCTGTGCGTCTGGTTATGTCTCTCTGTGCGTCTGGTTATGTCTCTCTGTGCGTCTGGTTATGTCTCTCTGTGCGTCTGGTTATGTCTCTCTGTGCGTCTGGTTATGTCTCTCTGTGCGTCTGGTTATGTCTCTCTGTGCGTCTGGTTATGTCTCTCTGTGCGTCTGGTTATGTCTCTCTGTGCGTCTGGTTATGTCTCTCTGTCCTTCTTGTTTCTGGAGCCTTTCTACTCCTCTTTCTCTCCACCTTTCTTCCATCCTTCTCCTTCTCCTCTTCTCCTTCCTGGCCCCGGCCTCTTCTCTAGGCCTGCCTCGTGGAGCTGAGCCTCAGCTCCCTGTCGGAGCTTCACGATAACCCAATTAATAGTAGTCACTGCCACCACCGATCAGTTCTAAATACAGGCCTGATCGGACTCCTGCTTTCTGGTAGCGTATGGCTTCGGGGGAGGAACGATTACAGAACAGAAGAAACAGGACTAATACAGGTTATATTTAATCCAAAGGGAGGCAGGGTTTATGTAAAAATATACAAAGGATTTTACAAAGAGGGACAGTACAATACATATACAGTTACACAAAATAAAAGGTATTAATGGAAGAACTTGCTAGACAGATCAGAGACTATTCAATTTACCTGGAGGAGAGGTGCTCCAATGGACTATTATGGAGCAGGACCTGTGCTTACAAATTTGTATCTCACGGCATGAGTATAGACCCATATTCAGCTGGATCTTTTATGTTGAAGGGGTGGCCCTGCCCACACACTCCCCTGTGATGACCTCACGTGGGCTCATCTCTGTCCTTCATGGTTTTATGAAATCTATAATTTCTGCAATAACTTCTCACTGGTTGATCACAGAAGTTAGCAAGTGATGCCATCTTTTTTAATGTGATTTTGCCTTGAGAAGAATATTGAAAATTTAACCCCATGTCCATCATTGTGCCCTGTTTGGCGGGATTATAGAGGTCTACAGCATACAGTTGTAACTGGACACTTCTGCAGCTAAGAAGGGAGGGGGCAGAGAGGCAGCGAGTGACAAATGTCTCACAGCAGCTCTCAGCCAAGAAGCTGCCACAACAAGACCCCCTTTGGACCCCAGCCATGCAGCATGCCCTTTGTGGCAGATACAGTATTTCCATAACTCTGTATTGAATTATAGCATGTCCTAGTTATTAATAATCTAGATTTTCGAGATCCCAAGAGAATGGGAAATGTCACTGTCATAGAAATATTGAGAATCTTTCTCCCCCTCCGAAATCCCACTCACTCTTCCCTCCTTCCCTATCTACCATTTGTCAAAGGAGCAAGAGCTTACACTCTACCCAATTGCCCATATGCAAATAGCGGGATCCACCAAGTGTTCAGGCTAATCACCATATAAAATGGAGACAGGAGTGATGAATTGACACCTGGGTGAAGAGGATACAGCTCCTAGAATTCCTTTGAAGCTTAGCTCATCTCCATTTGCACATGTATTCAAGCTGCAGTCTGGTAGGCACTGAAATGAAATATGGAATATCAGTTTCTATAACACAGATTGTGATAGGACACATATTTTTAGTGGCAGGGTTAGCTAAGGAACAATATGCATATTTTTCCTTATCTGAGAACAGTACGGGTGCGCTATGACGCAAGAAGGCAGGAATGACCAACCGAAGATATGTCATGTCTAGTCTCTAAAGAAAGGTAAATTTGTAATAAGAAATGTGATATTACTTGCAAACTTCTGCGGTCAACCAGCAAGGAGTTATTGTGGAAGTTAGAGAACTTAATAAAACCATGAAGTGGTGCCCTGCCCACAGTGAGGTCATGACAGGGGAATGTGTGGGCAGGGCCCCTTTCAGCATAAAAGTTCCAGCTGTAGTTGAGAATATAGTCATGCCGGGAATTATATATTTTATAAGCAGAGGTCCCATTGTCTGTGTAGAACTGTACCAATCTGACCTTACACGTCCTCGAGGGGGTGCGGAATGTTTCGATGGTGCAAATGACAGATCCGTACCACTTGCTCCGTCTGACGTAATTGTGACGTCAGGCAGGTGGTGGGGTGTGGATTCATCAGTTCCGACAGCGGTAGGATTCTGTGGGGTCCCTCCTGCTGCCAATTTCTCTGCATTGGTGGCAAGCGGTGGGATCAAGATAATAGTGTAACGCATACTCAGACACTAAAGACTGCCCGTAGTAGTAGCTTTTGCTGCTGGGGTCTTAAGATCAGCTCAGCACTAGACAGTCCGAGTGCAAATACTGTAAGGTGTGTGTGAGTGCATCAGGTGGCATTTCGGTGTCACTGACCATAGAGTGCAAGGATGGCCAGTGGCACCAGGGCCAGAACCAAGGAGATGGCCAATGCTCCGTATGGTGTTGAGGAGGTGGAAGACCACGTCACTCTAAGAGAAGGGGAGTCCAACCTAGGCCCCCCCAGAGAGAGATTCACCAGCGGTCGGTCCCGCAGTGGGCTATCCACCACCTGACCCCCTCATACAAGTTTCCCTAGCGAGTCTCCAAGTTGGGGACAGGGCCACCTATGAGACCCTCATGGCAGAACGTCAGCGGGAGCACGAGCACCAGAAAGATGTGTTCCAGCTCCAACTGCAGGCCCCAGCCAGTCGCAAGTCCCCTGAGATCCGAGTCCCGAAGCTATGGACGAATGACTTCTCCCTGCTGGACAAAGGAGGGGGCTTGGACACTTTCTTGCTGGCATTTGAAAAAAACTGCCATCAGTACCATCTGCCTGAGGAACAGTGGGTCCAATTCCTAACCCCTCAGCTTAGGGGTAAGGCCCTGGAAATCTTTGGGTACTTGCACAGTGAGACCACCCTGAGCTATGAGGACATCAAGCAGGCTCTGGTCTGGCAGTACAACTTGACTCCTGAGTCATACCGGAAGAAGCTCCAGAGTATGCAGTGGTGTCCTGCAGACTGCTGGGTCGATCACATGTGGGCCCTAATGAGAGCAGTTGATCCTCGTCCCAGATTCTGTCCACTGTTTTGTGTGTGAGTGGGGGTGGTGGGAGGTCCCTTGACAACTTTCAGACTGTTACCATAGGCCACGCCAGAGCAATGGGACTGTGAGACACCGGTGCTGAGATGACCCTTGTGCGGCCCGAACTGGTGTCACCCCAGGATTTGATGCCTGGTAAAACTTTCGCCGGCTCCGGGACTGGAGGCATCAAGCCGGCGCTGTCCATCGCCAAGGTGTATGTGATCAATGCTGCATGCTGTATGAAGTTGAATTCAAACGTTCAAGTAAAGTTCTTTTTTATAAAACGGAGTGGAAGTTCCCTAATGTGTGTGTGCGGTGGTTCCTGAGGTGGAAGAACCGAAGACAGCAGAGATCTGCGACCAAAACGTGAGTGTTACACACCACATACAGAGCACAGGAGAATTGGGACATGTGTCTTTATCAGGGAGCCAGAGTGTGGGAACACAGCAGCCCCTCACCACAACTACCACCCTGAGCCCCTCACACCTCTCTCCCCATGGGGGACGAGATCAATCAAGTCAGCTGTGATGAGGCCTCAGAATGTGGCCATACGGCAGGCTGGAGAAATTTGTCCTGTGAGGTTGTCGCAGAGGGGGCAGACAAGGGGCAAACAGCTGCAGAGGGGGAGCATGCCATGGAGGGCGGGGCAGTTCCAGGAGAGATGGGGCTACCAGGTAAGGCCGCATGGTAGGGTTCCTCCACAACCAGGATGTTAGAGGGCCAGGGTAGTCCGTTCAGACCAGAGGCTTGGTCAGAAGAGGAGGAGAAACTGGCGCTACCCGCAGTGGCGGCACCCGGGCCCTAGTGGCCCCTCAGGAGTCCGATGGCTTCTCCCCTTCCGACCAAGTGGCTGCCGGGTCAGACGGAGGCCAGGAGACGTGGCAGGTTTGTCTATTCTGGCCACGTCCAGTCAGGGGTTTCAGGTGGCGTTAGAGACTGACAGCCTGAAGGCTCGTGAGGAGCAGGTGGCACAGCCTCCCTCGAACTCTGTCCTCCAGTGGGTGGTCTGGGACCAAGGATGGCTATACCGGGTAACAGTCCAGCAAGGCTCACCGGAGGCGTGGCCCAGGGATCGACAGTTAGTGGTACCCTATCCGTTCAGGGTGGAGTTTGCTGCAGATGGCACACGAAATTCCGATGGCTGGACATCTAGGGATCCATAAGACCAAGGCCAGGCTAGCCCAGCATTTCTAATGGCCAAGGTTGGGGGCTGAGGTAACTGTTACACCTGTCAGAGGGTGGGGAAGGTGGGGCAATGCCCCAAAGCCCCACTGGTAACTCTGCCCATCATCGAAGAGCCTTTCAGGAGGGTGGCTGTGGATTTGGCTGGCCCGATGGCCACTCCCAGCAGCTCCAGGAAACGCTTCATACTGATGGTAGTAGACTATGCCACCCGGTACCCGGAAGCGGTAGCCTTGTCATCCATTCGGGCAGGCAAGGTGGCCTGCCCGATGTTCTCCCGAGTGTTTTCCCCAGGAAATGCTCACCGACCGGGGAACCCAGTTCATGTCGCAGTTGATGGAGACCCTCTGTAAGCAAATACAGATGCAAAATCTGGTGACCAGCCCATACCACCCACAGACCAATGGCCTGTGCGAACTGATCAATGGCACTCTGAAGCAGATGCTTAAGATGTTGGTTGACTCCTAGGGGCACGACTGGGTGCGGTACCTCCCACACCTGCTCTTTGCCTACCGGGAGGTTCTCCCTTTTGAGCTCCTGTACGACCGGCGTGCGGGGGCGCCTGACTCTGGTGAAGGAGGTCTGGAAAGGGGACTTGGCCTCCCCTGGAGTGTCAGTCATTGAATGTCTTACGCTTCCATGACAAAATACAGGCCTTGGCACACCTGGTGCACAACAATATGACGAGAGCCCAGGCCGACCAGAAGCGATAGTACAACCAGAATGCTTGTCAAAGGACCTACCAGCCCTCCATGTGCTCGCCAGAGGTAGCCTGACTGCCATTAGGTACCGAGATGAGATCCTCAGACCCCTTGTGAGACCTTATGCTGGTGCGGTTGGCCCTGGGTTAATCCTAATGCAGGACAATGCCAGACCTCATGTGGCTGGAGTGTGTCAGCAGTTCCTGCAAGATGAAGGCATTGAAGCTATGGACTGGCAGCCCATTCCCCAGACCTGAATCCGATTTGAGCACATCTGGGACATGTCTCGCTCCATCCACCAACGTCAAGTTGCACCACAGACTGTCCAGGAGTTGGCGGATGCTTTAATCCAGGTCTGGGAGGAGATCCCACAGGAGACCATCTGCAACCTCATCAGGAGCATGTCCAGGCGTTGTAGGGAGGTCATAGAGGCACGTGGAGGCCACACACAATACTGAGCCTCATTTTGACTTGTTTTAAGGACATTACATCAAAGTTGGATCAGCCTGTAGTGTGTTTTTTCCACTTTAATTTTGGGGGTGACTCTGAATCCAGGCCTCCATTGGTTAATAAATTTGATTTCCATTGATGATTTTTGTGTGATTTTGCTCCAAGATAATTCTGCAGTATTTTACAGTCAAATATAATGGGAGTAAAATATAAAAAATAACCTTTATTAAATATTTTAAAGATTTTTTTTTAAGTGTCCAAAATCCGTGACAAATTTCCTAAAATTATCCTAAACATAGGACTATTGTGTATGGTTTTAATTTATCTCACCGGCTAACCATTTATATATATTGTCTTGTTGGGAGGCCAGGGATTAGTCACAATTCTTAGGGGTATCTCTTTATTTATATTTATAACTCCCTTTTCAATTTAGCCTCTGGCTATTAGAAATCATGCCATCTCATTTCACCTCATTGTGAGTCTGCAGTCTGATAATGGCATTAATAATATTCATTTTACCATGTCCTGTGCTATTCTCTTCAGAACGGCTTTATAGTGCTGCCGTCATATACCGGTGCGGTGCTTGTTTCTCCTGATCTAGGAGCTTTATATTGAGGTAGCCTGGCTAATCATCTCTTGTAGGACTTTCTATAGAAATGCTCAGCCCTACGCGTTTCATCATTCTTATATGAGACTCTCATGGTCATCAGGGGCTCACAGTCTATGATCTTTTTTGGTTTGATAGTACGATGGTTTTGTAATAAACTTATCGGCAGGGTTGCCGGCAGCGTCTGGCGGCTAAACCAGCATGACTTTATAGGAAAGTTGGTGCCACCTCTTGTGCGCCCCCCCTTCTGTCATCCAATCGAGTGACTCGGGTGCGTTGCAGGCGTATCATGTTGCGATCATATAATCATGCAGGGACTCGTCTCATTCTTCCAGGAGGATCTTTTTCTCACAGATGTCTTGGCTGCACTGCGATCTCACAGTATTAATATGTCTTTTATATCTAGGGAAGGAGACTGGTATATTGCATTGCATCTTATAATGTCGTCTCTACGAGTTTGTTGCGATATGAGTTGTTAATAGTGTTTGTTCGTAGTTTGTCATTTGTTTGGTTTACAGACAGATCTGCCTGTTTCATGTGCTACCTCGTCCCACCTACACTTACATCGATGCAGAACTTCCTTTCATCGTGACAAATGCCATCTGGCCATGTCACTGCTTCCGCACCAGTAAACGCTTGCGGACGTCTATTTCCTCAAAGTTCATTTCATTTGATCGTATCAATATGTCCATAATAATAGACATTGGGATGACTTTTATTCTGATTGTATCAGTGTGTCTGATTGTATCGATGTATCTGTATTATTAAGTCTTCAGATGAGTATTTTGTTTTTAGATTATAAAGGAAGAAATTCTGATGAAATTTGTCCAATTGTTATCAAAGTTCAATTTGTTCAAGAGGTCATTTTGTGATTTTAAAGTATAATAACTTTAATAGTTTTGGTCCTATAAGGCGCTGATTTGATAGTTATGTGGACCAATATCCATTATGAAGAACATGGACTGGATTCTACATATTATATTTTAGAGAGTTTTTAGGTCTAGCGAGGTTCAAGAGGTTTCATAGGGGGTGAAAATGTTGTTATGTGTCAATGAAACATGAGAAGGACAATGTTTCATTTGTGTAGTGTGGGTTATAGGATTTCATTCTATGGATCCATCTACTTTCTTTCTGAAGCAGTAGTTGGTTCCAATTACCTCCTCTCGGGGGGGCGTACTACTTTGATGGCTTGAAAGTATAAAGAAAACGGGTCCAAGGTGTGTTTCTCAAGCATGTGTCTCGAGAGAGTTGTGTCCTCCCTACGTCTGACATAACCGATATGGTCTAATATCCGTCTCCGGAACTCTTTTGGTTTTGCCGATGTAGTTCATCGGACATTGGCGAGTTGCCATATAGATTACTCCTTGCGTCTTGCAGTTTGTGAATTCGTGATTTTGGTCTTCTAGTTTGGTTGTGGCACTGATACATTTCTTGCTTTTACAGATGTATTTGCAGGCTTTGCAGTCACCACATCTATAAGTCCCTGTGGTGTCACTGCTCAGCCACGTTGTTTTGCCCGTGTTGTCCTCCACAAAGTGGCTGCGCACAAGGTGATCTCGAAGGTTCCTGCCTCTCCTGTATGTGACCCTGGGGCTCTCAGGGACCACATCTTGCAGATCTTTATCTGATCTCAAAATTGCCCAAAGATCATAGAGTATGTTAATCACCCCCTGATTTCGGTCGTCGTAGGTTCCTATTAGATGGATCTCATTATCTTGTTGTTCTCGTGCTTTAGGGGTCAATAGAGAATTTCTGTCTCTTGTAAGGGCGTTGGCCTAGCACTTTTTTAGGATATCCCTTTTGTAGGAAGCGTTTTTGTAATTCCCTCGATTTTATCATGTACTCATTCACCGTTGAGCAATTTCTCCTTAGGCGTATATATTGGCTTTTCGGTATTCCTCAACGTAGGGGAGCCGGATGGTAGCTCTGCCAGGATAGTAACCCACTTGTGGCTGTCAGTTTTCAGTGTTGTGGTAACCGGCCTTGGTTGGTATTTATTATTGTAATGTCAAGGAAGTTTAAATTGTGTTTTTGAATCTCACTGGTAAAATACAAGCCTAACTGGTTCTGCTCTCACTGTTCTACTTCAATACATCTACATTTGGCTGTGGAGATCTATGAATGATTACTTGAGTCAGGTAACCTAATGACTAGTAGATTCACAACCATCTGGATAAAAAATCCTGTTATGTGACGTTGTGCTGCCACCTAGTGGCTTCCCATTCTTTTACATAACCGTCTACACCAGAGGTCTCAAACACTTGGCCAGAGGGCTGCATGAGGCCCCTGAGGCTCCTTTATTCGGCCCGCAGGCAGAGACCTCTTGACGTCACTACCATGCGCAGATGTCCGCTGCTGGCCTCTGATTGGCTGGCGGCTGGCATTGGAAATGCTGTGCAGAGAGCTGGTATCTGCACGTCGATGCAACGCTGCTGTCAGCTGCTCCTCCTGGACCAGGTCGGATCGTCAAAGGGTCTGTGCCCGCGGGCCACATGTGCACAAAGGATGCAGAGGGAATGGAGGACAGGTGAGAGGAATCTTTTTTTATATTTTTTCTTAATCGCAGAGGACAATTCTACCAGAAGGGGACCTGGATGGGGCCCATTGCTGCAAGATGGGGACCACCAGGATGGGGCATATTACTACAAGAAGGGGACCACCAAAATTGGAGCATATTAATACAAGATGGGGACCACCAGGATGGGGCACATTACTGCAAGGTGGGGACCACCAGGATGGGGCACATTACTGCAAGGTGGGGACCACCAGGATGGGGCACATTACTGCAAGGTGGGGACCACCAGGATGGGGCACATTACTGCAAGGTGGGGACCACCAGGATGGGGCACATTACTGCAAGGTGGGGACCACCAGGATGGGGCACATTACTGCAAGGTGGGGACCACCAGGATGGGGCACATTACTGCAAGGTGGGGACCACCAGGATGGGGCACATTACTGCAAGGTGGGGACCACCAGGATGGGGCACATTACTGCAAGGTGGGGACCACCAGGATGGGGCACATTACTGCAAGGTGGGGACCACCAGGATGGGGCACATTACTGGATGTTTGACAGAATTACTATATATGGTGCTAATTCTGAAACTATATTACTCTATGTGGCCAAAAGAGGGAAACAAAATTGTAAAAATAAAGCATGAAAAAATATTTTGCCACTAAAAATGCTGTTTTATATATAAACTAAAGTAAACACAAAAAGTGCACATTTATTATCGCCACATCCGTAACGACCCAAGCTATAAAAAAAATAAAATAAACACAGCAAAAATGTTCAGATGGTGTATACAAAAAAATGGTATCACTAAAAATGTCACTTTGACCTGCAAAGAATGCGGCCCCCCAAAATCTATTTTTTTCCATATGCGGCCCATATACCCAGCCGAGTGAGACCCCTGCTCTACACTGTCCGTGTGGAATGTCCATTGGACGCACACATTTTTGGATGTCGTTATATTTACAATGTGATTGGACATTTTTGCTAATATTTATAAGCTGTATGTAGAAACAGGAGGTCAGTTTTCCTTGTATGAGTCATAAGTCACTGCAAAAGTCCCTGGCAGGGGGATGAGAGCGGCTGGGTCAGGAGGGGACCCAGCTAATTCTACAGAGAGCAGAGAAAAGAGAATAATTAGCCCAGTAGAAAGGTATAATGAGCAGCTGTAAGTGCAGTGCTGTATAATCTGATTACAATATAGTAAGAGGATAAGCTCTGATGGGAGAGGTTCTTTAAGCCGGTCATGTATTGGGTAATGAGTTGGGGTGTCAGTCTCCATCAGTGCTGGCTGAACACTGACTATCCTGCTCAGATTACTACACATGGCGCTGCTCCTCCTCCCTGTAGTATGGGCTCCGCAGGACGGGGCCGAGGCTCCAGATTCTACCTGCACAGCAACAAGGTCCCAACACTTCTACCTCTATAACTTGCCTAATGCAGACGCAAACCTGCAGCCTTTCCACTGAGATCTTGTCGGCCTTCTACACTGCCATGGCTTTATCTGCACAATGTAGCTTAAAGGGAATGTCCACTTCTTAAGCATCCTAGAAGTCTACAATATAAGGTCGGTATTCCTCTAACCCTCTGCCTTATTTGGCTGCCATTGAAGGCAGTCAGCAAAATGGGTTCAATTTTCTATAGAAGTGGCAGAATTTAACCCCTTCTTGACCATGTTATTTCCCGTCTCTGCATTTTTCTTATTCTTCTAAGAGCAGTAGCTTTATTTTTCTGTCCATACAGCCATATGAGGGTTTTTGTTTTTATGCCGTTCACTGATCAGGTTAATTATTTTTATATTTTGATTGGACTTTTACAGAAGTAACGCCCATATGTTTTATTTTAAAATGGGTCATAGAGGGGCAGGAGTGATTTGAATGTTCAGATTAAACTTTTTCCTTTTTGTCCCCTTAGGCTGTGTGCCCACTATTAGTTGTTTAACCACTTCGCGCCAGAGCCTGTTTTTGCCTTCGTGACCGGGCCAATTTTTTCAATTATGACCACTGTCAGTTTATGAAGTAATTACTCTGGAACGCTTCAACGGATCCCCCTGATTCTGAGATTGTTTTTTCGTGACATATTGTACTTCATGATAGTGGTAAAATTTCTTCGATATCACTTGCGTTTATTTGTGAAAAAATCGGAAATTTGGCGAAAATTTTGCAATTTTCAAACTTTGAATTTTTATGCCCTTAAATCAGAGAGATATATCACACAAAATAGTTAATAAATAACATTTCCCACATGTTTACTTTACATCAGCACCATTTTGGAACCAAAATTTTTTATTGTTAGGGAGCTATAAGGGTTAAAAGTTGACCAGCGATTTCTCATTTTTCCAACAAAATTAACAAAAACATTTTTTTAGGGACCACATCATATTTGAAGTCACTTTCAGGGGTCTTTATGACAGAAAATACCCAAAAGTGACACCATTCTAAACACTGCACCCCTCTAGGTGCTCAAAACCACATTCAAGAACTTTATTAAACCTTCAGGTGCTTCACAGGAATTTTTGGAATGTGGAAGAAAAAAATGAACATTTAACTTTTTTCACAAAAATGTTACTTTAGACCCATTTTTTTTTTATTTTTACAGGGGTGACAGGAAAAAATGGACCCCAAAATTTTTTGTGCAATTTCTCTTGAGCGCGCTGATACCCCATTTGTGGAGGCAAACCACTGTTTGGGCGCACGGCAGGGTTCGAAAGGGAAGAAGCGCCATTTGAATTTTTGAATGTAAAATTTGTTTGAATAATTAATGGACGCCATGTTGCATTTGGGGGGCCCCTAATGTGCCTAAACAGTTGAAACCCCCCACAAGTGACACCATTTTGGAAACTAGACCCCTTAGGGAACTTATCTAGATGTGTGGTGAGCACCTTGCACCCCCAAGTGCTTCACAGAAGTTTATAATATTGAGCCATAAAAATAAAATTTTCACATTTTCCCACAAAAAATGTTTTTCATTCCCTAATTTTGTATGATCATAAGGGTAACAGGATAAATTGCACCATGAAATTTGTTGTGCAATTTCTCCTGAGTACGCTGATACCCCATATGTGGGGGAAAACCACTGCTTTGGTGTACGGCAGGGTTCAGAAGAGAAAGAAGCGCTATGTTGGCTGGGATAGGCAGCAGACACCATGTCACATTTGAAGAGTCGCTGACATGCCGAAACAGCAGAAACCCCCACAAGTGACCCCATTTTGTAAACTACATCTCTCAAGGAATTCATCTAGGGAAGTAGTGAATATTTTTCAATTTTTAAATTTATACCATTGGGCAGTGAAAAAAGCATAATTATATTTTTACCACAAAAAAATGTTTTACCCTCAGATTTTACATTTTCACACAGGGCAATGGGTAAAAATGGTGCCGAAATGTGTCACACAATTCTTCTAAAAGTGTCAATACCCCATATGTGGCTGTATCGTACCGCTCAGCCATACGGCGAGATCTGGGGGGACGGAGTGCTATTTGACAATTGGAGAACAAATTATTGTAGAATAGGCATTTGGATTTGGGAGCACAACATTTTCTGAATTTCTTTTGGGGGGCAAGGGCCATTTCGCTTTTCCAGAGCCTTTCTGCTACCAGTAACTTGGAAGTCCCTTATATTTTTAACAGATGACGGACCTGAGTGGGGACTAGCTTTTTTTGAGGACTGAGTTGAAGCTTTTATTGGGAACATTTTACGTAACATTTATCCGGCGCTCTAGGCTGAGCACTTACATCGGGGTTTCCATCTAAATTTCCAAGTGATGTAATTCAGATGAACCCCCTGCAGGATCCATTCACTATAATGAGGCAGCAGAGTTACTCTGGACTCCGTCTGGCCTCTGTTTAGCGGTGTCCTTTTTTTCATTAGTACACAACTGTGGCCAACCGCACTTTTATGCACGCCTAAAAAAACTGACACTGTGGAATCCCAGGCCAGACGGCATCCACAGTGGCCTATATCTGCCTCATTACAGGGAATCTTCCGTCATGGGTTCCGTCTGAATCACGTATTTCAGAGATTTACACGGAAACTCTAAGTGCTCAGCGCAGAACGCAGGATAAATGTGGGCAGAGCCTTACTGCGATCTTTGGGAGACATAATAAACAAATCAGTAGCAGGTGAAGAATTGGTTTTATTTATTTTTTTACGCCGTTCCTCGTGCGGTATAAGTGATGAGATTACTTTATTCTTCAGGTCGGTGCGATTACAGAGATACCAGATTCATATCGGGTTTTTATGATTGACAGCTGTCACACACGAAGATGCTTTTTTTTTTTGCAAAATCTAGTTTTTGCATCACCATATTTTGAGAGCTATAATTTTTCCATATTTCGGCCGACAGTCATGTGACGGCTTGTTTTTTGCGGGCCGAGTTGACATTTTTATTGGTACCATTTTTGGGTACGTGACCTTTTTTGATCGCTTTCTATTCCGTTTTTTGGGAGGTAAAATTAACAAACCAACAATTCAGGAATTGTTTTTTGAGTTTTTTTTTTATGCCGTTCTGCGTGTGGTGAAAGTGATCAGGAAGCGTTATTCTTCGGGTCAGTACGTTTACAGCGATACTACACTTACTGTATATTTTTTTTATGTTTTGGCGCTTTTATAGAATAAAACAGTTTTATAGAAAAAATATTTTTTTTGCATTGCTTTATTCTGAGCGCTATAACTTTTTTATTTTTCGGCTGATGGAGCTGTATGGCAGCTTTTTTTTTGCGGAACAAGATGACTTTTTCAGCGGTGCCATTTTTATTTCCATTTTGCTTTTTGATCGCATTTTTTTCCACTTTTTGTTTGGCGATATGAGGAAAAAGCATAGTTTTTTGCTCCGTTTTTTATTTATTTTTATTACGGTGTGCACAGAAGTTGTTAGTGTGACAGTTTTATAGCTCAGGTTGTTTCGGACGCGGCGATACCAAATATGTGTACTTTTTTTATTTTTGCATAAATATACGGATTTATCGGTTTAATATTTTATTTATTTTAATTTATTTTGTATTTTTTTTTTTTAACAGTTTCAAAACATTTTTTTTAACTTTTTTTTACATTTTTACTTAGTCCCTGTATGGGACAATAATTTTTATTTTTCTGATGCTGATCTCATGTAATGTAATAGACATGTATTACATTACATGAGATCTTCAGTCAGTGTGTCCTGCCAGGCTTCAGCTGCAGGCTGACCCTGGCAGGACACCATATATGGCAGAGCTGGAGGCGGTCATGTGACCTCCAGCTGCCATAGCAACCCAAGGTCCTGGAAGGTATCAGGGGTCTTCGGAGAGGTAAGTATATCACCCCCTCTCCTCCTGCTGTCTTCTATATGCCACGATCACTATAGATCGCGGCATATAGAAGACAGCAAAGGGTTAACATCACTGGGACCTGATCCAATCAGGTCCCGATGATGTTCCCTGTCACAGATATCGCTCTGCACCGCTCTTGAAGGACCCTGGGGGTCCAGAGCGCTGCGAGACCACCCACCGTTTTTAAACGTCCGTGCTGCGCAGAGCCCAGGCAGCGTGGACGTTTATGTACAGTGGGCGGTCGGGAAGCGGTTAAGCGTTTCCGCAGCGGCAAAAACGCTGCAGAAACGCTTAAAAACGCATGGTAGAAGGCCTGCCATCTTCCCCAATGATAATCCGCTTGTGCTGTGCACATGCTGTGGAAATTTCCGCTGCGGATTATCATTGCGGGAAAAAAAAACAGCACTAACAATTATTTTGCGGAAGTGCTGCGTTTTCGCTGCCATTGACTTGCATTAGAACGCATGGACTACGCATCACTGTATATGTAGATGCGCAATCCACGTGTTCCAATGTGCGGATGGTACCCAGGTGTAGAGGAGAGGAGACTCTCCTCCGGACCCAGGTACCATAGAAACTGTGAAAAAAAGAATAAAATAAAAAATAAATATGATACTTACCTTCTGGCGGCCCCCGTTGCGCTCCTCCTCATGCCGGCAAATCGCGATGGACTGAAGGACCTGCGCTGACGTCATATTCTTGTGACGGGTCACACAATGCTGACGTCGGCAGGTCCTTCAGCGCAGTGTACCGCGATCTGCCGGCAGTCAGCACTGAGTGAAGCAAGACTCCGGGGGCCATCGGATGGTAAGTATAGATTTATTTTTTGACATTCTCTTGGGTCACACTATATAAATCCATGCCGGTGACGAAGTTGACAAGCACTTTCTAAGTGATGCTAAAATCGCTTGGAAAGCGCTTGAAAACCCACATGTGGAAATGCATGTGAAGAACGCTTCACATCCGCATGTCCCTGGCAGGAAAAACGCATGTACAATCCGCATGCGTTTTGTCTTCCAGGGGAGATGCAGAAACGCTCAGGAAAAATCCGGAGCATTTCTGCATCGTGGGCACATAGCCTTAGGGGATGTGAACATGCTATCATCTGATTTCTTGTGTTATGTACAGCAATACTGCAGTATATAGCCAGCATTCACAGATCTGTCATGACAGGCATGGGTCTTTTCAGCAGACTCCTTCCTGGCAGTGATGGCTTCCCACGATCGTGTTACAGGGGCACAGATGGGCACATGGCATGACTCCCTTCTCAGTTCGCTGTTAATGCTGCTGTCCATCTCTAACAGGTGGAGCTCTGCTCTACATGTGGCTATTAAAGGCAGATGATGGCTAAATATCACAGGCATCATCTTCCAGGCAAGAAGTCAGTGCTGGCATATGATGTAACTGCAAATCATGTTGGTAAGGGGTTAAAGTGCCACTTCAATGGGGTTTTGACACGTGAAATACTTTTAGTGCAGAAATGACGTAGTCCTTTTGGGCATGAGGGTTGGGTGCTGGGATTACTAGTACACCTGACATCCAGGTGGGCATAATTCTGTTCCTTGTGTATTGGAAGACTTTTGCCTCTGCAGCTTTGGTGTTGGCAATCTTTCACTTTCATGCCCATTGATGCTCCACATGGTTGGCTCAGGAACCATCCTCACATGATCTATATTTCCCTAAAGGAAAGTCACTTGTCAAAAGCCACCAGGACAAAGTGCGCAGTTCTGTATCGTGGGAAAACATCAAGAAAAGCTCTAGGAAATGTCAACAAGCAAGTAATGACCCAGAAGAACGGGCAGCCTCTGAAAGGAGACCGGAAAGTGCCAAAGCCTGCGCCAGTTGTTATACAGGTATAATGTATTACCGCAGCTCGGATCATACACCGCTCTTGTGTTCTGCCCTGTACTGATGTACAGACTTTACATAGTTACATAGTTTATAAGGCCGAAAAAAGACAAGCGTCCATCCAGTTCAGCCTATTTCTTGTGCACTGCAGCTATTCCGCTATTCCTATACCATGTGGTATAGGCCAATTTACATCATTGACGAAAAATTCACTTCCCGACATCAATCTGGCAGTTAGATTAAATCCCTGGATTAATTAACTATCACTAAGCATAAGATGTAATTTTATTGTTCTCAAGAAAGGCGTCCAGGCCTCTCTTGAACTCATTAAGTGAGTTGGACATCACCACTTCCTCTCCCAGAGAGTTCCAGAGTCTCACGGCTCTGACCGTAAAGAATCCCCTTCTATGCTGGTGCAGGAACCTCCTTTCCTCCAGACGCATAGTGTGCCCCCTCGTCTTTGTCACCATCCTTGGTATAAACAGGTCATGGGAGAGATCTTTGTACTGCCCCCTGATGTATTTATACATGTTTATGAGGTCTCCCCTAAGCCTTCTCTTTTCCAATGTAAATAGGCCTAATTTTGACAACCTCTCTGGGTATTCTAGTCCCTCCATTCCCTTTATTACCTTAGTCGCCCTCCTTTGTACCCTCTCTAGCTCCAATATGTCTTTCCTGAGCACCGGAGCCCAGAACTGTGCACAATATTCTAAGTGCGGCCTTGTAGCTACATAATCCTAAAATACTATAGGAAACATCGGCAAGAAGATCACATGGCATTTTCTACTATTATGATGCGCCCCCTGGGCCGTGGGGTACTCTGCAGCCAGACCTATGGATGCCGGTATAGGGGATATCACTGTGGCTGGCCCGGTCTGTGACCCAGGGCAGTCAGTAAAAAGGGGAAGATATTGGGGGATCTGGGGAAAGTGTTTGTGACGCCACCTGTGAAATGCGGCCAAAGGGAGCCGCCGCTGTGGAGCAGTCCTCTGGAGCTGATGTTAAGGCAGCAGGGATGGTGTGGCTCTCCACAGGTAGAGCTTGCTCCACGGCAGTATAAGCTGGTGAAAGTTGCGCTGGGCGTTGTAGTGCAGGGAGGGAAAGATGGCGCAGATAAAGAATGGACGGAGGCAGTGCGGTGCAGTCATCAGAGTCTTTACTCACAGTTCTTATGACAGTTCCATTGGTGCACTGTACAGTTGTCGGCCTCCCACGTCGCACTGCGTTCACCAGGCAGAGGTTCAGCACTTCCTCAGGTAGATTAGGAGCACCTGACAACCCCTCTTTCTGGTGTTCCTAGACCCAGCGTGAAGACTGTCTAGCTTTCTCACTCCTGCCCTGCTCTTTCCCACTCTCAATCCCGTTCGGGTGCTCTGAAGCCCCTCCTGTACGTTGGAGTTCCTGGACCTGCTTGACCCTCACGAGGATTAGAATGATGCTTCGGCAACTTACTATACAAGCCAGAAGCTCCGGTTTTCCCAGCCAAGACCTGGAGTTACACGGCTGGACCAGGGGCCGGTCCCCTTCCTGCGGCCTACGATCCCTCTGTCTTCTGACAGATGCAGGGCGTACGGGTGCTGTCCTGCACTCGCCCGTACCCCCTAGGACCCCTTCCTTAGATCGGAGCCTACTCCTCTGCTCCCCTCCTGAGCCTCTAGCACCGGGCCCTGCTTGAGGAGCAGAGCACCTAAAGAGACTCTGCTCCCTGACTGTTCTCCACTGACTCCTCTACCGAACTCTCCTGCCACCCTAAAATGGCTCCCCTTTATATACCTACTACTATAGTGCTCCCTTAAACTATTTCCTCCACCCACACCCACTACTGGTTCCCCCTACCTCTGGGTTCCTCCTACTCCAGCCAGGGACAGGGCTCAGCAGTTGTGCTCATGCATGTTGTTCCTCCAGCCGGCCTGGAGCAGTGTGGTGTTGAATGCGGGTGTTGGGGTTCTCTGCAGCACTCCCTCCTTACCTGAGAGAAGGGGACACCACACCTCTGGGTGAGGTGCAGTACCTCTGTGGCGACTGAACCCTCAGGGGCGCCACAATTACAAGTCCCATTGTTTTCTGTTGGATTAAAGTGGGCTAATATCTGGCTAATCTAGCTGTGTAATGTGTATGGGGGTCTCCTCACCTAACAAATGTTCATTTCAAATACCCGCTCCTTGTTCTCTAGGCACAAATTGCTTAGAGGCAGCAGATTACCCTCCTCCCCACAGAACACATGAGAGCTCATCTGTATGTTGGGAGAGATGGCTGCTAGCCAAACAGTGTATGGCCAGGCCACAGCTATGCCACAAGAACTTGGCTGACTCCATTTTAGATCCTATATGGAGAACCTAATGGTAAACCCTGGATAAATGAAGCTTGTGACCTGGTTCCTGTTCCCCACTAGGTTTCTGGCACTTCTGATAAGACAGATGAGCTGCAGTACCCCGACATTGAGAAGTTTGTTCCCTACAATCCTGCAGGTAACTTTTCCACACTTTGCTGTACCTATTGCCTGCCATTAGCCACTGGCCTTTACATTTAATTTTGAGCATCAGAATCAATTCTAATACTTGCACCTGAAGCTGGATGGGGTTAGTGAATTTGTCACCAGGATTTTGCTGCCCCATCTGAGAGCAGGGTGATTAAGGGGCAGAGACCCTGATTCCAGTGATGGATTGCTTGGTGCAGTTCAGAGTAAATGTGTCTGCTGCAGATCTACAAATTCTCTGAATGCTGGGCTCTGTATAACCCCACCCACACCACTGATAGGCAGAAAGCTACCAATGCACACTGTACAGAGCTATTCATCAGTTGTGGGGACAGGGTTGGACTACATGGCAGCAGCTTTACTAGTCCTCTTGTGGCAGTCTCCTGCTGGTGGAGGATCACTTATCAAAACTACAGCAGTCAGCCCAGAAAGCAACATGTCGCTGGAATTGTGGATCTTTGTCCCCACGTTGTGCTGTGCTCAGATCAGGTGGCAATAAACCTGGTGACATTCCCTTTGTCAGGCAAAATGTATTTCTCCTTCACCCATGACGGCACCACGGAGAGAGAGGGGATCCGCCCTTCAAGGACAGGAAACCTACAGATAAAAGGGCGGTTCCTCTCTCCCGCATCAGTTGGTTTCCTGTCCTTGACGGGACCCTACAGTCCGGAGGAGGCATACCTGCGGGGTGCCAGAAGATGGACGTCGTGGGATGCCAGGCCCGGCCAGTCCGATCCAGGGAGCGGGGGTCCCCCTGCCTCGGCTGGTGCGGTGTCCTGAAGCGCCACTGAGGTCAGTGGGCCTTTAGGGTCTGCGGAGGGGGGGTCTGGATGAAGAGGAGGCCGCCAGGACTGTGCTAGACCCCCCTGGTTGCAGAGGTGAGAACGCACGCTGCTCGGCAACATGCATTTAAGCTTCCGGGTTCACTGCGCAATTTCCCCCGGATGACGCGGCGCTGCAATGCATGACTGGGTAACCAGTCTGTGCAGGTGAGGGCTTTCCCCCACGGGTGCGGGGGAGCAAGGGGGGGACCAGGTCACTACAGGCACTTAAAACACAGCAGAGGACGCCAGTATTTGCTCTTCTGGGCTCTGGCACGCTGTGTGAAAAAAAAACAAAAAAAAAAAAACTGAGTGACCAGGACCTACCTGAGGAGCAGCAGCTACATCCTCAGTCACCACCACCACTGCCAACCCAATGGAAAAAGGGACCGGAAGGCCAGGACCGGAGTGGAAGCGGGCGCTCTGGCAGATCATCGCAGCGTAGCAAGGACTCCACCTCGGCATCTTCCAGGAGGACTTCGGCTACAAAGATGGCTCCACATCCTGAACCGGTACCTGCTCTTCCGTCTGGTTGGTAAGTGAACTTCGTGAAAGTCCACTTTGTAACTAGGGGCCCTTGCTCTCTCTCTCTTTTGTCTCCCGTAGGGAAAAAGAGTACAGGGAAAACAAAAAATAGGACTTGTGCATTATGCACTGAGGCCTTGCCCACTACTTGGGAAAAGAGACTCTGCAGCTCCTGCATTGAGCAGACCATATACGAGGGAACCCCGAGATTTGCCTCTGATCTTAGAGACCTAATTAAGTCGCAAGTTGAAAACACTATTAAATCTTTTCAGGGCAAAAGATTAAAGAAAACTAAAAACATATCCCCCCCCCCCCCCCCCGAGTCCACATCTAGTAGTTCTGAGGATGACGGGGATTCGGACACTTCCACCTCTTCCTCCTCCTCTTCCTCGTCTACAGTTAGAGGAGGTCGGAGCTGTTTTCCCGTTGAGGAAACAGCCTTATCAAGGCAGTCAGGTCTACCATGGGTCTAACAGATCCCTGTCCCAAAAAATCCATACAAGACATGTTTAGTGGCCTAGAACAGCAAAAAAGGAGATCTTTTCCACTCAATGAACATGTTCATTCGCTGATTATGAAAGAGTGGAAAAGACCTGAGAGGAAGGGCTTCCTTTCCCCTAAACGAAGGTACCCGTTTGAGGACCCCGTATGCTCCTTTTGGGAGAAAGCACCGAAACTGGATGTCGCTATAGCCAAAGCCTCAAAAAAATACTTCCTTCCATTTGAAGACATGGGTGTCTTGAAAGACCCCATGGATAAAAAGGCAGACACCTTCTTAAAGGGTTCCTGGGAAGCCTCTGGGGTGGTTAAAACCGGCGATGGCTGCCACGTGTACGGCCAGATCCCTAATGGTCTGGTTGGACCAGCTAGAATCACAACCGAGGCAGGAGACATCCAGAGACACAATCCTTGAAGCCATCCTGATAATGAAAAGGGCAGCGGCCTTCCTGGCAGACGCCTTGGTGGACTCCATCAGGTTAAGTGCTAGAGCGGCGGGGCTTGCCAACGTGGCTAGACGAGCCCTCTGGCTCAAATGTTGGCCCGGGGACCTACAAACTAAATCCAGATTGTGCTCCACCCACTGTGAGGGCGAGTTTCTATTTGGGCCTGCCCTTTATGACATCCTGGATAAAGCGGGGGATAATAAAAAACGGTTTCCTGTCCCGTCTAATGCTGCTTACAGGAAGCCTTTTCGGAGTAGAAGATTTATGCGTAGGAAACCCCCTAAAGAGCAGGATAGGTGGGAAGACAGGAGAAGGAAGATCAAGGGATTCCTATTTAACAAGCCCTCCAGTGATGATAGAAAGGCCCCCCCCTCCCGGCCTGGGAGCTAATGTCCAACAGTTCATGGATTCTGACCCTAATTCAATTGGGCCTGAAACTCCAGTTCTTTAAAGTCCCTCAGAGAAACTTTATTATAACCCCTGAAAGATCTTCAAACGAGGAGCAACTAGCCTTGGAGCAGAAAATCCGGGGACTAGTAGGGAAAGCAGTCCTCCAGGAGGTCCTGGGTGGGGAGGAAGGCTTGGGCTTCTATTCTCCACTATCCTGAGAAAAAAACAGATGGGACATACAGTACAGGACGATTGTGATTCTGAAAAAGCTGAACAAGCTGTTGAAGGTGGAACCCTTCAAAATGGAAACAATAAAATTTTCAATAAAAATGCTGTTTCCTGGTGGTTTCATGGCTGCCCTGGACTTAAAAGACGCTTATTATCACGTCCCGATACACAAGGACTACCAGAAGTTCCTCAGGGTAGCTGTTCTTATGGGTGGAGTGGTCAAGCACTACCAATATAGAGCCCTCCCATTTGGCATCGCCATAGCCCCAAGGGTCTTAACCAAAGTGGTTGCAGAGGTGATGGCTCATCTAAAGGGAGCAGAACACCCAGGTCGTCCCATACCTAGACGACTTCCTGATAATAGGCAGCTCCTTCCTAGACTGCAAATCCCATCTGGAAAAGGTCATGGATTCTTTGACTTGCTTAGGGTGGCTTTTGAATCTGGAAAAGTCCAAAACAGAACCATGCCAGATACAGGAGTACCTAGGCGTCATACTGGATTCAAAAATTCAGGAGTGTCGTCTCCCCTCAGGGAAAATTCAAAAAATCTTAAACCTGATATCACAGGCGAAATCCCACCTGTCTATGTCCCTTCGGAAGGCCATGTCCCTGCTAGGTTCCCTGATGGCGTGCTTTCTGGCCGTTCAATGGGCTCAAATACATACCAGGACCCTTCAGTGGGAAATCCTAGAAGCAGAAAAGGCACTAAAAGGGCGTTTAGAAGGGCGGTTAACGCTATCTGTAAAAACCACACTTTCCCTAGAGTGGTGGGGGAACATACACAATCTGGCCTGGGGGATTCCTTGGACAATCCCGACACCGCAAATCCTGACCACAGATGCAAGCCCTGGGGGCTGGGGGACCCACCTAAACAACCTGGTAGCTCAGGGGGTCTGGACAGAACGCCTGAAACGGTCCTCAAACATGAAGGAGCTCCTAGCAGTAGAGCAGGCACTCCGGGAGTTCATGCACACACTACAAGGACATCACGTGAGGGTCTTCTCAGACAACCGAGTAGTAGTGGCATACCTGAACCACCAGGGGGGTACACGGTCCCATTCCCTAATGCAGACGACAGAGGTCATCTTTCACTTAGCCGAGGAGAACTTGCAATCCCGATCTGCTCTACAGATAAAAGGGGTAGAAAACCGCACCGCAGTCGGACTCAGTTGAAGCAGGGGGAGTGGGAATTAAGTCAGGCGGTTTTTCGGCAGATTGTACAAAGGTGGGGCCGTCCCTCCATAGATCTGTTTGCCAACAATCAGAACAAAAAAACACTCTCTTTTTGCTCCCTAGATCCCAAAGGGAACCCGGTAGCCGTGGATGCCTTTATGATCCCTTGGAATTACCCTCTAGCTTGCGCTTTTCCTCCGATCGCTCTGATTCCAGCTGTTCTAAGGAAAATCAGAGAAGAGGAAGCGAGGGTAATCCTAATAGCCCCCTTTTGGCCAAAGAGAGCATGGTTTTCATGGCTGAGGAGGTTGTCAATCTCCGATCCATTGGTTCTCCCGGACCTTCTTTCTCAGGATCTGGTCCTCCATCCTCAGGTGTCAAGCTTACACTTGACTGCCTGGAATTTGAGAGGGCTCTTCTGAAAGACGAAGGTTTCTCCCCAAATTTGATCACCACACTACTTCAAAGTAGAAAACCAGTCGCCACCAAACTATACGGGAAAACCTGGAAGAAATTCCTTTCAGTCTCAGGTCCTAGGTTGGGTGGGGAGGTTCCGTTGACGGCTATCCTGTAATTTTTACAGAGGGGTTTGGAGCAGGGCCTGGCCACAAGTACCTTTTTAAAAGTTCAAGTTGTGGCCCTGGGAGCACTCTATAATTTTGACCTAGCCAGGGATAGATGGGTATCTAGGTTTAATAAGGCATCAGCTAGATCCCGCCCTATCCCATCCCGAAATACTACACCCTGGGATTTGAACTTGGTCCTTTCAGCCCTAACTGAGGCACCTTTTGAACCCCTGTCAGAAGCGTCCCTAAAAACAGCACTCTTGGTAGCTCTCACATCCGCACGTAGGGTTGGTGATATTCAGGCCCTATTGGCAGGCCCCCCCTTCACACAAATCTTGGAGGATAGGCAGGATCAGTTTTCAGAATAACCCTATCTACCAAAAGTGGCGTCAAGATTTCACAGGTCCTAGGAAATCACCCTCCCTTCTTTCTGCCCTAACCCTAGGAACACAAAAGAGAGGGTCCTGCATACACTAGACGTCAGAAGGTGCCTAATCCAGTATCTAGAGGCAACACAAGAGTGTAGGCAGGATAGTTCTCGGTCTGCTTTCAGGGTCCTCGTAAGGGGAAGAAAGCTTCTAAGGGCACGCTGGCCAGATGGATAAGGGAGGCCATTACATTATCTTACTCCTCACGTGGAGAAGCTGCCCCGGAGAAACTGAAGGCCCGCTCAACAAGAGCGGTGGCAGCCTCCTGGGCAGAGAAGGCCTGTGCTACGATAGAGCAGGTATGTAGAGCGGCAACCTGGTCTTCCCCCTCTACCTTCTTTAATCACTACCGGATAGACTTAACCTCTTCTTCAGACCTGACTTTCGGGAGAAGGGTTCTGGAAGCTGTGGTCCTCCCCCTAATGAGTCACTTCTCTGCAATTCTCTCCGTGGTGCCGTCATAGGGGAAGGAGAAAGACGTAGTTACTTACCGGTAATAGGATTTCTCAGAGCCAATGACGGCACCCGTACATTCCCTCCCTTCACGTGTGGGTGCGCACACTTATTGGTTAATTATTGTAGCCACGTAGTGTGTCTAGTGAGGTCTTAAATTGTAAAATTTTGTGTTACTAACCTGGTGGTCCTCTCATGCTCTGTAAACAACGGATGCGGGAGAGAGGTACCACCCTTTTATCTGTAGGTTTCCTGTCCTTGTTGGGCGGATCCCCTCTCTCTCCGTGGTGCCGTCATGGGCTCTGAGAAATCCCGTTACCGGTAAGTAACTAACTACATCTTTTTGTTCTAGTTTTAAAAATGTTGAAAGGACAGCCAGAGAGGTCTTATATCTCCGCCCCCTGTTCACTTGGAAGGGACCTCCATAGAACTCTACTCTTGCTTCCCCCAAACAAGGAATTTTTATAACCGCCGTAAACCTCAGCCCAGGGCACGCATACTGGTCTACACTGGATTTCCTCCTAAGCTCTATTGTGTAACTGTACAAACTTTTAATGTCGAGTTTAATAATGCACATGACTGTCACAAACACATGGACCACATTTTTGGGATGCTCACCTTTTTCCAGTTATGATGGTGTATCTTTCATAACTGGGAAACCACCAGAAACCTAGGAAATGGTTTCTGGGCTTCTGAACGTCATATAAATATCATATTTGATATCAATCTCCGTGAATATTGGGGACGGCAAACATGATGTATCCATCTTGGATGTGGGCCCCCCCCCCCCATACCAAGATATGGAAGATGGAAGATGAAGGATTTTTATGTCTTGTGCAGCTGGGTGGGTTCACAAAACAGAGCCCCCGTGTGAGGTAAACATGGGTGTGTCCTAGTGTTTTGCCTACTAACTAAAAACCAGAACGTCCATGTTGGCTCATTCCAACCCAGGGACATCAGATGCAAGCACTCCTCGCTGCGTGGAGGAATCACACCTAATTTCCGGGGAGCCGTCCCCCCCCCCCCCCCCCCCCCCCACAGAATCTGAGACCATCACCTCGTGGTGCAGGTTTTGCTATTATTTACCCCTTTTATTTTAATAACTGTTTTATGCATATATGTAAATTGTCTTTTATAATATCTTGTTTATGTTTTGTAAACACTGCCAACTTTCGGAAGTAAATTATTATTATTTACCAGCTTCGTTCTTCTTGTCCTATGTCGAGCAAACGCGTTCCTCACCTGCTAATTCATGTTACCTAACGGGTACCCGATCCACCTGTTAAGAGATCGGTGGTGGCAGCATACGGTGTATTTATGTGATATGGTGGTTGAGGGTGGTGGGATTGAGGTATATATATGTTCCTAGACTGAACTGGTGGTATATATACGTCCTGTCACATCACGTGCCACAATAGTCTACATAAATGAGAGCAGCTGTTCCCTGTTGCTTATCCTCGGTCAATACAGTGTTTGACCAGCAGGATAAGGGAGCGCCAGAGGGCTGCAAAGTCTGACTAAGTTTTCCTGACACCCTTTAAATGCACTTTATGGCCATCTCTGTTGCACTCTTACTCTCTATTAGCTGCAGTGTCCCATCTGCCTAATGCTGCCACAGATCTCATGGCTGCAGTATCCAGATCTTCAGCAACTCGCTGACATTGTGTCAGTTAATCCAATGAGTGTTTGCAGTGACAGCAATGTCTGTTAGCTGGGTTTCTGATGCTGCTCAGTTGTGGAGGAGAGCAGACAGATGTCAGTGTGGTGTTCGGAGGCTCCTGAGGCCCCTGCACGTGACATCAGGAGTGCCAGAGATCCAGAGTATGATCTTGTGGTCTTGGGCCCCAGTATACAGGTGGGACTTTGCAGCTATTGGGGGGGGGGCGGCGAGGGAGAAGAGCACAACACTGACGTGTGCAGTGAAGGTGGTTAAAGTTCATTGACGCTAGATGACTCATTTTGGTGCATTGACCCCATAGGCAAACTAGGAATGTCAAAGAACCAATCAAGAACAACCAAACAAAACTGTCAAATTATGCATAAATAGGAAATTAAAAAACCTATAATAAATACACGGTTAAGTAAGAGTGACACTGTAGAGACAGGCACTCACACCAATGTACATACAATAGTTAAAATAGAAAAATATAGAATAGATGTAAACTACCAGGAGTAGTTATAGAACCACCCACCGGCACCAGGGGTAGTTCTAGAACCGCCCCCCAGGGGTAGTACTGGAACCGCCCACCATGGGTAGCTCTAGAGCTGCCCACTGGCACCAGGAGTAGTTCTAGAACTGCACACTAGGAGTAGCTCTAGAAGCACCCAAAATGGGTAGTACTAGAAGCATCCACCGGCAACAGGGGTAGTTCTAGAACTGCAACCGAACACAAGGAGTAGTTCTAGAAGCGCCCACCAGGAGCGTTATTAGAACTGCACACTAGAAGAAGTTCTAGAACCGCTCACGGCACCAGGGGTTGTTCTAGAACTGAACACTAGGAGTACTTGTAGAAGCGCCCACCAGGGGTAGTTCTAGAAGCGCCCACCAGGGGTAGTTCTATAACCACCCACAGACCAGGTGTAGTTCTAGAAATGCCCACCAGGAGTAGTTCTAGTATCGCTCACGGCACTGGGGTAGTTCTAGAACTGCACACTAAGAGTAGTTCTAGAAGCGACCGCCAGATGTAGTTCTAGAAGCGCCCACCAGGGGTAGCTCTAGAACCGCTCACATGCACCAGGGGTAGTTCTATAACCGCCCACCAGGTGTAGTTCTAGAAATGCCCACCAGGAGTAGTTCTAGTATCGCTCACGGCACTGGGGTAGTTCTAGAACTGCACACTAAGAGTAGTTCTAGAAGCGCCCGCCAGATGTAGTTCTAGAAGCGCCCGCCAGATATAGTTATAGAAGCACACAATGACAACCAGGGGTGGTTCTAGAAGCGCCCACCAGGTGTAGTTCTAGAACCGGCCACCGTTCCCAGGGGTAATTCTAGAACCGCCCATCGGAGTAGTATTAGAACTGCACACCAAGGGTTGTTCTACAAGCGCACACCAGTGGTAGTTCTAGAAGTGCCCACCAGCACAATGGGTAGTACTAGGACTGCCCACCAGGGGTAGTTCTAGAAGCGCCCACCAGGAGCAGTATTAGAACCGCAAACTAGAAGTTCTAGAACCGATTATGGCACCAGGGGTAGTTCTAGAACCGCCCACCAGGGGTAGTTCTAGTACTGCACACTAGTAGTACTTCTAGAACCGCCCACCAAGGGTAGGTCTTAAAGCGCCCACCAGGAGCAGTATTAGAACTGCACACTAGAAGTTCTAGAACCACTCACGGCACTGGGGGTAGTTCTAGAACTGGACACTAGGAGTACTTCTAGTAGCGCCCACCAGGGGTAGTTCTAATACTGCTCATGGTGGGCGGTTCTAGAACTACCCCTGGTGTCTGGGCGGTTCTAGAGCTACACCTGGTGCCGTGAGCAGTTCTAGAACTTTTTAGTGTGGGGTTCTAACACTGCTCTTGGTGGGTGCTTTTAGAACTTCCCCTGGTGCCGGTGGGCGCTTCTAGAACTACCCCTGGTGGGTGGTTCTGAAACTACCCCTGGTGCCGTGAGTGGTTCTAGAACTTCTACTAGTGTGCAGTTCTAATACTGCTCATGGTGGGCGGTTCTAGAACTGCACACTAAGAGTACTTCTAGAAGTGCCCACCGGGGGTAGTTTCAGAACTGCCCACCGGCACTAGGTGCAGTTCTAGAAGCACCCCCAGGGGGTAGCTCTAGAGCTGCACACTAGGAGTGGTTCTAGAAGAGCCCACTGGCACCAGGGGTAGTTCTAGAACTGCTCACTAGAGCACTTCTAGAACCACCTACCAGGAGCATTATTAGAACTGCACACTAGTATAAGTTCTAGAACCACTCACGGCACCAGGGGTAGTTTCAGAACCACCCACCAGGGGTAGTTCTAGAAGTGCCCACCGACACCAGGGGAAGTTCTAAAAGCACCCACCAGGAGCAGTGTTAGAACCGCACACTAAAAGAAGTTCTAGAACTGCTCACGGCACCAGGTGTAGCTCTAGAACCGCCCACAGACACCAGGTGTAGTTCTAGAACTGCCCACCAGGAGTAGTTCTAGTACCGCTCACGGCACCGGGGTAGTTATAGAACTGCACACTAAGAGTACTTCTAGAAGCGCTCACAATGGTTAGTTCTAGAACCCCCAGGGGTAGTTCTAGAACTGCATATTAGAAACCAAGCAATGTGAACTGAGGTCTAAGATGGTACACATTCAAGAAATAGGAGCATGTTCACACTAGCAAAAAGAAGCAAAACCTACAAAAGACAAAAAATATATCTCATACCCTACCATCATTATATATAAATGTAAAGCAAAGTTGCATATGACATATAGGGTACTTGGTGAACTATTTTTGATCAAAAAAAGTATACAAGCCGTCCAACCAGCGACAAGGTGACCCTAAATTAGGACGGTCCTACACTGTCTATATTAAAAACCTTACTGTATATCAAAGTTGAAGTAATGCATATAAAAGGGTAGACAAATAGAACCGGGTCCCAATATCAGACCACCTAGGCCCATGGTAAGCGACATATATATACTAACGAGCTCAACAAGGGGGATGCCACACCCTTAATTTGCACAGAATGCAAACAAGACAAAAAACCAAGCAATGTGAACTGAGGTCTAAGATGGTACACATGCAAGAAATAGGAGCATGTTCCCACTAGCAAAAAGAAGCAAAACCTACAAAAGACAAATATATCTCATACCCTACCATCATTATATATAAATGTAAAGCAAAGTTGTATATGACATATAGGGTACTAAGTACCCTATATGTCATATGCAACTTTGCTTTACATTTATATATAATGATGGTAGGGTATGAGATATATTTTTTGCCTTTTGTCGGTTTTGCATATTAGAAGTAGTTTTAGAACGGCACATTAGAGGTAGTTCTAGAAGCGCCCACAAGATGTAGTTCTAGAAGCGCCCATCAGGGGGTAGTTCTAGAACCGCCCACCAGGAGCAGTATTAGAACTGCACACTAGTAGAAGTTCTAGAAACATTCACGGCACCAGGGGTAGTTCTAGAACCGCCTACAAGGGGTAGTTCTAGAAGCGCCCACCGGCACCAGGGATAGTTCTAGAACTGCATACTAAAAGTACTTCTAGAGCCGCCCACCAGGGGAAGTTCTAAAAGCGCCCACCAGGAGCAGTATTAGAACCGCACACTAGAAGTTCTAGAACTGCTCACGGCACTGGGGGTAGTTCTAGAAGCGCTCACGGCACCGCGGGTAGTTCTAGAAGCCCACGGGGGGGGGGGGTGTGTACTTCTAGAAGCGCCCACCAGGGGTAGTTCTAGAAGCCCCACGGGCACAAGGGGTAGATCTAGAAATGCATACCAGCAGTAGTTCTAGAACCGTACACTTGGAGTATTTCTATAAGCGCCCACCGGGCGTAGTTCTATAAGCTCCCACCGGCACCGGGCGTAGTTCTATAAGCGCCCACCACGGGTATTTCTAAAAGTGCCGACCAGAAGCAGTATTAGAACTGCACACTAGAAGTTCTAGAACCGCTCACGGCACTGGGGGTAGTTCTAGAAGCGCACGGGTGGGGGGGGGGGGTCTGGAAGCGCCCACCGGGGGGGTAGTTCTAGAAGCGCCTATGGGGGAGGAGGGGGGGGGGGAGTTCTAGAAGCACCCACCAAGGGTAGTTCTAGAAGCGCCCACCGGGGGGGGGGGGAGTTCTAGAAGCGCCCACCGGGGGGGGGGGGTTCTAGAAGCAGCCACCAGCACCAGGAGTAGTTGTAAAACCGCACACTAAGAGTAGTTTCAGAAGCTGCCACCGTGTTGATGGGCCCCGATCACCTGGTCCCCTCCCGGTTGGTCGGGCATGAGGCGGGCCCCGATCACCTGGTCCCCTCCCGGTTGGTCGGGCATGAGGCGGGCCCCGATCACCTGGTCCCCTCCCGGTTGGTCGGGCATGAGGCGGGCCCCGATCACCTGGTCCCCTCCCGGTTGGTCGGGCATGAGGCGGGCCCCGATCACCTGGTCCCCTCCCGGTTGGTCGGGCATGAGGCGGGCCCCGATCACCTGGTCCCCTCCCGGTTGGTCGGGCATGAGGCGGGCCCCGATCACCTGGTCCCCTCCCGGTTGGTCGGGCATGAGGCGGGCCCCGATCACCTGGTCCCCTCCCGGTTGGTCGGGCATGAGGCGGGCCCCGATCACCTGGTCCCCTCCCGGTTGGTCGGGCATGAGGCGGGCCCCGATCACCTGGTCCCCTCCCGGTTGGTCGGGCATGAGGCAGGCCCCGATCACCTGGTCCCCTCCCGGTTGGTCGGGCATGAGGCGGGCCCCGATCACCTGGTCCCCTCCCGGTTGGTCGGGCATGAGGCGGGCCCCGATCACCTGGTCCCCTCCCGGTTGGTCGGGCATGAGGCGGGCCCCGATCACCTGGTCCCCTCCCGGTTGGTCGGGCATGAGGCGGGCCCCGATCACCTGGTCCCCTCCCGGTTGGTCGGGCATGAGGCGGGCCCCGATCACCTGGTCCCCTCCCGGTTGGTCGGGCATGAGGCGGGCCCCGATCACCTGGTCCCCTCCCGGTTGGTCGGGCATGAGGCGGGCCCCGATCACCTGGTCCCCTCCCGGTTGGTCGGGCATGAGGCGGGCCCCGATCACCTGGTCCCCTCCCGGTTGGTCGGGCATGAGGTGGGCCCCGATCACCTGGTCCCCTCCCGGTTGGTCGGGCATGAGGCGGGCCCCGATCACCTGGTCCCCTCCCGGTTGGTCGGGCATGAGGCGGGCCCCGATCACCTGGTCCCCTCCCGGTTGGTCGGGCATGAGGCGGGCCCCGATCACCTGGTCCCCTCCCGGTTGGTCGGGCATGAGGCGGGCCCCGATCACCTGGTCCCCTCCCGGTTGGTCGGGCATGAGGCGGGCCCCGATCACCTGGTCCCCTCCCGGTTGGTCGGGCATGAGGCGGGCCCCGATCACCTGGTCCCCTCCCGGTTGGTCGGGCATGAGGCGGGCCCCGATCACCTGGTCCCCTCCCGGTTGGTCGGGCATGAGGCGGGCCCCGATCACCTGGTCCCCTCCCGGTTGGTCGGGCATGAGGCGGGCCCCGATCACCTGGTCCCCTCCCGGTTGGTCGGGCATGAGGCGGGCCCCGATCACCTGGTCCCCTCCCGGTTGGTCGGGCATGAGGCGGGCCCCGATCACCTGGTCCCCTCCCGGTTGGTCGGGCATGAGGCGGGCCCCGATCACCTGGTCCCCTCCCGGTTGGTCGGGCATGAGGCGGGCCCCGATCACCTGGTCCCCTCCCGGTTGGTCGGGCATGAGGCGGGCCCCGATCACCTGGTCCCCTCCCGGTTGGTCGGGCATGAGGCGGGCCCCGATCACCTGGTCCCCTCCCGGTTGGTCGGGCATGAGGCGGGCCCCGATCACCTGGTCCCCTCCCGGTTGGTCGGGCATGAGGCGGGCCCCGATCACCTGGTCCCCTCCCGGTTGGTCGGGCATGAGGCGGGCCCCGATCACCTGGTCCCCTCCCGGTTGGTCGGGCATGAGGCGGGCCCCGATCACCTGGTCCCCTCCCGGTTGGTCGGGCATGAGGCGGGCCCCGATCACCTGGTCCCCTCCCGGTTGGTCGGGCATGAGGCGGGCCCCGATCACCTGGTCCCCTCCCGGTTGGTCGGGCATGAGGCGGGCCCCGATCACCTGGTCCCCTCCCGGTTGGTCGGGCATGAGGCGGGCCCCGATCACCTGGTCCCCTCCCGGTTGGTCGGGCATGAGGCGGGCCCCGATCACCTGGTCCCCTCCCGGTTGGTCGGGCATGAGGCGGGCCCCGATCACCTGGTCCCCTCCCGGTTGGTCGGGCATGAGGCGGGCCCCGATCACCTGGTCCCCTCCCGGTTGGTCGGGCATGAGGCGGGCCCCGATCACCTGGTCCCCTCCCGGTTGGTCGGGCATGAGGCGGGCCCCGATCACCTGGTCCCCTCCCGGTTGGTCGGGCATGAGGCGGGCCCCGATCACCTGGTCCCCTCCCGGTTGGTCGGGCATGAGGCGGGCCCCGATCACCTGGTCCCCTCCCGGTTGGTCGGGCATGAGGCGGGCCCCGATCACCTGGTCCCCTCCCGGTTGGTCGGGCATGAGGCGGGCCCCGATCACCTGGTCCCCTCCCGGTTGGTCGGGCATGAGGCGGGCCCCGATCAGATTTCAAAAGTATAAAAATTTAAGACGCGGAAGTATCATTTAATCAATTCGCCATATAAAAATGTTAAATTATTGAACCCATAATATTAGCACCATAACAAGTATTTACCCCTTTAATAATCATATAACATACCCAAATAATGATTTTAAAAAAGAATCAAAATCTTCTTTGTTCTCCAAACTTTTGTGAATAAAAACATGAGCTTCACTCACACAAACTAAATCCTCATTTTGCTTTACTAATAGGAAAATATTTGGCCACAGAAAATAGTGGGAATCGAGTTATTCTCTTTGTTGCAAAATGATGTTTTCACCACTAAGATAAAAACAAACTATACAACTATATATTTATCATATGTCTGAAATGTGGAGAGAAACAAAATCTGTGTTGGGATGAAATAATGAGATACATCTTTAAAAGACAATAGTGGAATTGCTTTTGTTTTTAGAATATAATATAATTCTCCAGGTCATTGAGATAACCGCAATACCAAATTCAAGGTGTTTTATCTCCCATGGTTGTTAAACAACTATGTAACAACACTAAAGAAATTGGTTTGGGTCACCATATTCTGAGACCTTTACATTTCTTTTTCTGTTGATGGACCTTTGTGACAGTGTGATTTTGCGTAGCTTTTATTGATACAATTTTGGGGTATATTGAAAGGTTTGCCCAGGTTTGGGGCGCCATCTGCAGTCAGACTTGTGGCTCCTTAAAGTGCACAGTGTGCGAGCGGACAGAATTTCTCTAGTACTGGCGCCGCAAGATTGCAATTTGCATACACGCTATCACGTGCCGACTGGATGTGTTCGGCCTCTCTCAATACAAGTGAATTGATCCGTTTTTGATACCTTTTTGGGTTGCATTAAATGTCATTGCTTTTGATTGTGTTTTTTTGTGAAGAAGAGCATTTCATTTTATGTTTTGGGGGGTATTTTAACATAACGGTTGAAGTATAATTTAAACGTTCATATTTTTCAAAACTTTTTCAATTTTTTTCTTTATTTTTAAGTTAACTTAGTGGACTTATGTGATCATTTAACCCCTTATACTATATTTTGTAATTTTGTATTATTGCAGTATATGCATGTAGTTTAATTGACATTCTCTTGTGAAGCTGAGCTTTATAGGAGTACTAAGATGGCAGTGATTGAATCCTTCTTTAAGGCCCCTGACTGCCATGGTAAATCTTTGGCAACCACTTCTATGGGGCGATGGGAAGAGGTACATGAGTGAAGTAGCTACCAGGACACTTAAATGCCTCTGTTAGTGATTAACCATGGTATTGACTGAACGGCAGCATTTAATGCTCCCTCCCTCCTGCATCTGACACAGCGGGCACGATGATGACACTTCACCGCACTCCATGCTGTGTCAGATAGTGTAGCTGCTGAGGTGAGTATATGCGCTGCAGAGACTGAAGCAGTGGGGGAACAAGGAGCGGTGAGTATTGTATTTTTCTTAAAAAAAAATCAGTGAGTACGTGGTGCTCATAATACTGGAAAACTGTGGGTTGTTTTTTACCCTATGGGGGGTGGGGTTGTTTTTTACCCTAGGGGGGGTGGGGTTGTTTTTTACCCTAGGGGGGGTGGGGTTGTTTTTTACCCTATGGGGGGTGGGGTTGTTTTTTACCCTATGGGGGGTGGGGTTGTTTTTTACCCTATGGGGGGTGGGGTTGTTTTTTACCCTATGGGGGGTGGGGTTGTTTTTTACCCTATGGGGGGTGGGGTTGTTTTTTACCCTATGGGGGGTGGGGTTGTTTTTTACCCTATGGGGGGTGGGGTTGTTTTTTACCCTATGGGGGGTGGGGTTGTTTTTTACCCTATGGGGGGTGGGGTTGTTTTTTACCCTATGGGGGGTGGGGTTGTTTTTTACCCTATGGGGGGTGGGGTTGTTTTTTACCCTATGGGGGGTGGGGTTGTTTTTTACCCTATGGGGGGTGGGGTTGTTTTTTACCCTATGGGGGGTGGGGTTGTTTTTTACCCTATGGGGGGTGGGGTTGTTTTTTACCCTATGGGGGGTGGGGTTGTTTTTTACCTTATCGGGGGTGGGGTTGTTTTTTACCTTATCGGGGGTGGGGTTGTTTTTTACCCTATGGGGAGATGGGGTTGTTTTTTACCCTATGGAGGGGTGGGGTTGTGTTTTACCCTATGGAGGGGTGGGGTTGTGTTTTACCCTATGGGGAGATGGGGTTGTGTTTTACCCTATGGAGGGGTGGGGGTTGCGTTTTACCCTATGGAGGGGTGGGGGTTGCGTTTTACCCTATGGAGGGGTGGGGGTTGCGTTTTACCCTATGGGCGGGTGCATATTACTGTGTGGAGGACCATGGGGAGTGTATTATACTGTGAGGAGGACTATAGTGAGTATTTTATTGTATGGAGGATTATGGTGGCGTGTTACACTATATGGGGCCATTATAATATGTGAAGGGTTATGTGGGGGCCATTATACAGTATGCAAGCAATTATACAGTGTTAAGGTTTGTGTGGGGTCCATCATGCATGGATTGAAGTGAATATCCAGCTCCAGTAAAAAAACAAATGGATTATTGTGACACCATTTAGCTGTAGTTGGGGGTTTGGAAGGTGCAGAAAATGTGCAACACCGAACGCGTTTCGAACACTCTGCATGTTCTTAGACTCATATATTTTCTGCACCTTCCAAACCCCCAACTACACCTAAATGGTGTGTCACAACAATGCCATTGTTTCAATCGTTCTTATAAAGACTTTTTTTGTACTGGATTTGGATGCACCTTGCTTCTACATCTGGCAGAGACTGGATCCTGTGCTTCGTTATATGGAACCCACTGGGAATCCTTCAAGGGTGAGCTGAATATTACTCTGACCTATGTGGTGTCCATCATACTGTTTGGAGGGCTAGTGCAGACTATTGTACAGTGTGGGGCCATTATACTGTATGTAGGCCCATTACAGTACATGGAGGGCTGTGTGGGGGTCACAGTTGGGGGATTGCTGTGTTGTGGTCACCTTACTTTGCCTTGGGAGTTGAGGGGGGGCATAGTTTGATGACCCTACTGTACATGAGGAGGTTAAGGTAGAGGAATTCACCATGGGGGGTATCATACTGTGTTTGGGGGGCACTTTTGTTGGCATCATACGTTATGGTGGCAATGAGAGGGGAATCTAGGACTTCAGCAGGAGGAAAATTACTATGTAAAGGCTGGAAAGTTGTGAGATCTGCTCTTCTGTGACACTGACAAATATAATTTTTTTATTAATTTCTTTTGAAGGGGGAGACCTCAACTCAACTTCTGCTATGGGCCCGATGATTTCTATGTACGCCCCTGCCCCACAGCATCAATATACGCGCACAGCACTGCTACAGCAATACACAGAATCAACAAAATGAAGGTGAGTGACCCCCTAACCTATTAGCCCCCTGTGCAGCTGCACTGGTTGCACCAATGATATCCACTTAGTCTAGTAAAATCTGTCATCCCTTATCAAAGCTGAGCAACAAACTCTCCTAGTTACCCATAGCAATCAGAGATTAAAAGGGTATTCCCATCTCCAAGATCCTATCCCAATATGTAGTAGGTGTAATAATAATATTAGAAAAAACCTCAATTAGAAATGTAGAATAGTTTTTCTGCTTCGCTGTGTCTCTTTCCTCATGTGCAGGCATTGCAGGACCTTAGGTATCCATGGTTACGACCACTAGCAACTAGATAACTGGTGGTTGTAAGCATGGATATCTAATATTATTATTATTATTACACCTACTACATATTGGGAGAGGATTTTGGAGATGGGAATACCCCTTTAATAAAAGCTGAGCTCTGACTGGTTGCTATGGGTAACGAGAATAGTTGTAATGCTGCTACATAATCTACATAATTTCTCCCCTTTCTCATCAGTCAGGTGGATGTGACGGGGTCCTGGGTCTCCTCCTCCGCTTCCATCCGCTCAGTCTTGTCATGGCTCAGTGAAGGCTAAGAAGCGGGTTATTCTGTTCTTCTTGGCTTCTCCTGTCCCTGTTCTCCAATCGATTCTTCTTGCCTTCCTTGTGGTTTGTGAGCTTCCGTGTGTCTCCTCTCACCTGCGCTCCTGTGATGTCATCGCTATGTCATAGATTCCACATTCCGGCACCTGCCATTGTGATGTCATCGCTGTCATGGATTCCACATTCCGGCACCTGCCATTGTGATGTCATCGCTATGTCGCCATGCTTCCACATGCTGGGATGTGCCTCTGTGATATCACAGCTTTGGCCAATATGGCTGTAGTCCTGGGGCAGCATAAGTCACATGACTGGTACAAGTCGTATGGTTCAGGACATTGCAGTCCAATTGAAGAAATCATTGCTTGATTACAATCCGGTTTTCCACACAATTTACCTCACACACATTATTTACACCAGTGCATTATTAATGGCCGTACAGAACTAGGCCTCAAAAAGGCTGGGTTTATTGAGGTCCTGACAAGACCAGGTAATGAAGGGTTTATTACAGGGTTTGATATGGAGGTTGGATGTGGAACTAGGAATGTGATAGGCTGGTGGTGGAGTTCTAGTGAGATTTATATAATAGGAGGGCAGCCATCTTTGGCGTGACATTCAGCGCTGGCTTCACTTTCCTCTCCTACAGACATCATTGACATCTGGAGGAAGTGGGAGAGCAGCTGCAGCGGTCAATTCCTCCAAAGTACGAGAGAGTGAAGACACCTCTGATTGGCCGCAGGGATCGCGGACCCCGGGAGAGCCAGTGCTGACACTGCTGGAATGGCACAGAGTAGAATAGTTATTATTTTACTGAGGGGAAACAGTGATTGAGAAGTTGTCTGAATAGTGGAAAAGCCTTTTAAGTTTGGGGGTGGCGCGTTCTCATGAAGCCTCAGCACCTCCTGATGGTGTTTAGGTTTTCTACAATAGGGGGCTAGTTAATGTTGTGACTTCGTTGCCACCTGCTGGTCATTCGGTGCAATGCAGCGTTTACTTTATTATTATTATTATTTTTCATTATTGCAGGCTTCATCAGAGGTCGTTAATCCAGAAGATACTTTGCATCAGGTCCTCAGAGTGCCCAGAGTCAGTTAGGATGGACCATTAGTGGGTTGTGGTGATGACCTCCGGTGAGACATGCCAGTTACACGCTTTCACACCTCACGTACGGTAACCTGGGTACATCTTTTAGGCCACCGGGTGTTGCAGTTGGGACCACAGTGTGAGGGGCCTGTAGCAGCATGGTCTGTTAGGGTTGATGATGCAGAAGGATGTGTTGGGACTTGGCCAGTGGCAGCAGAGACTGTTACCAAAAATAGGCTTGTCCGTCTGCAACAAAGTCTGACTTGGGAGCGTGCGTGTATGCTTTCAAGGACCATTAGGGCCTCATTTAAAAAATGGAAGTTAAAAATATTTGGAAAAGGAAAACTGCAGCTATATCTACTTTACTGCCACTTCAGTGTTTCGTCACTGAAATGTGGGAGCAGGGAAAAAGCATAGGGAGGTGGAGGGTGAGCAATGTAGGAGGGACTTTTGGAAATTGGCGACAGGCATCGATTATTCTCAGCAGGGTGCTAGGTGAGGAGAATCCTGAGCACTGTTCAGATCTGTTCTGTAGTGATAAGCTAACGTGCTCCGATAAGGCGTTATCCGAGTATTCTCGGGTGCTAAGAGTATCTTCGGTGTGCTTGAAAAATATGTTTGCGTCACCGCGGCTGCATGTCTCACGGCTGTTAGACCGCCGCAATACATGCAGGGCTTGCCAGTTTGTGTGCAGCCGCGGCGGTGTGAACATATTATTAGAGCACGCAAAAGATAATCTGTTAGCACCCGAGCATGCTCAGATGACACCTTATCCAAGCACGTCTGCGCAACACTACTGTTCTGTTATCTTGATGCCAATTGGGAGGCTTATAGTGTGTATAATAATGATACTGGCCACTGGATGCCATACCATAATGATACTGGCCACTGGATGCCATACCGTAATGATACTGGCCACTGGATGCCATACCGTAATGATACTGGCCACTGGATGCCATACCGTAATGATACTGGCCACTGGATGCCATACCGTAATGATACTGGCCACTGGATGCCATACCGTAATGATACTGGCCACTGGATGCCATACCGTAATGATACTGGCCACTGGATGCCATACCGTAATGATACTGGCCACTGGATGCCATACCGTAATGATACTGGCCGCTGGATGCCATACCGTAATGATACTGGCTGCTGGATGCCATACCGTAATGATACTGGCCGCTGGATGCCATACCGTAATGATACTGGCCGCTGGATGCCATACCGTAATGATACTGGCCGCTGGATGCCATACCGTAATGATACTGGCCGCTGGATGCCATACCGTAATGATACTGGCCGCTGGATGCCATACCGTAATGATACTGGCCGCTGGATGAGCTTGATAGCAGAAGTCGATGCAGACTTCTGGACAAACCAGGTCTTCATAGGTAATTGAATAAAATGGAGGTTAATTTAGAATAAACTTACAATTAAAAAAGGTATAGATAAGGCTAAGATATAAAAAACACTTCTACAGAAACCTCTATGAATGAGGAGTGGGTCGGCCTTCTTGTAAGAGGTTGAAGTATTTAAATGTAAATTTCTCTCCTGCATGGAGTTTCCACGCACGCCCAGACAATATAATGAAATGACATGGAAATCTGTATTCCAAGCAAAACATCCATATTCACAGGTGATTAGAATGAGAGAAAAATGTATTTTGAATAATAGTTAGTTCAGAGATGGAGATGAGACATAAATTGTGTATACAGGACCCCTATGAATGAGAGAGGGACCTACTCTGTTACAGAAGAGTGCAGTATCTAAACCAAAGTTCTGGCTCACAGTAACAAAGTTTCCATGCATGTTCAGATTAAACATTACAATTCTTAGTTCTCAAGGATAATTCTGTTGCAGGAGACCTCCAGACGCCTGGTTTCTGTGAGTACATTTTATCTATAGAATAACATGGTACAGAACTTTCTAACAATATCTGCAGGCTCAGCCTCGATTTCCTTTACAGAAACAAAACATGATTTAATAAAGCTAGACTATATCAGACGTATCACAAGTAATAGAACATATTGGAAAATTATGGATTATAATTACTGTATTGATTATTTTCTTTATTAGAAATATTTAAAGTAAAATATAATTAGTTCTTAAGCATAAATCTGACAAGGAGGCTTCCAGGCGGTTTGTTTCTGGAAGAATATCTGATCTATAGAGCAATGTCTTACAGAACCTTCTGACCATATCTGCAAGCTTAGCACAGAGGCAGATCTGTTTCCCGGCACCCGGAGCAGGAATTCAGTTTGGCGCCCCCCACACACACCGCTCATGCAGTTTGAATAGTAGTCATGTGACCGCTCATATACGATTTGCTTTTTGACAGTCACGTGACTAGCTACTCTTCCTAATTCTCTCAATTTCAGTCAAAAACTACAGCCCCTATTTCATGAAGAGAAGCAGGATCAAAGGCTAGTTGTCACATAACCGTAACTATGAAAATCACATACGAGTGGTCATGTGGTGTCTGCTGGACCCAGCTAGCCGAGCTGAATCCTGACATTGAGTATATTACACGCTATTAGGATTGGGCATGCTACAGTACTTAATTGTATAATTAAAAGGGTTGTCCAGGTTTGTGATTAAAGTCGGAAGAACTCTAGGTGACTGCAGACTTCTGAATACTCGCAGCGCATGCACTGTACACTTTCACCTTTCCTCCAGTACAGGAGAATCCTGAAAGGTCATGTGCGTGCAAGTATGAGATTTTCATACTTCTGGCCACATTCCAACTAAACGTGACCAGCCTCACTCAAGTAATTTGTATAGAATGAGGCCATGCATGTCTAGTCGGCATGTGATCATGTGTATGCAATTCGCATAATTGTGGTTTCAAGACTTCCTGCTCTCACCACTAGCACCAGAGAATCCTGACCGCATGCAGTGCACATGCGCACGGTGAGAATTCAGAGGTATGCTGTCAGTGATTGCAGACTTTCATCACAAACTTGAACAAACCCTTTAATTTTCCTAAAACAAATAAAAACAGTAACTCTTCTCAGACAGCACAACACTTTATTAACATGGCCATGTATCATGTAATCTTACAAGTTATGGACTGTTCCTTGTGTACAGGATCAGAACCAATAACTGCACAAAAATACATCAATAGAACTACCAGCAGTATGCAGAAATACAGCATCACAACCCTCATCAGTACAGTACAACATCACCAGAACCACCATCAGTACATGTACTGTCTCCTATTTGGTATGCCCTCACACTGTCTCTTCATGTTACCCCTTTCCCCACATTACCCAGTCTCTATTATGTGCCCGCACAAACTTTTCTCCCCCTACTCTGTCTCCTGACACATCCCTCCCTGTTCCTTATATTATTTCCACACACCCATTCCCCCTTGCTCCTCACCCCCGCTCACTATGCTGGGGGTGAGGAAAGGGCAGCAGTGTTTACCTGGCCAGATCTTCAAAGCCAAATGCACTACCAGGATGCAGCAGACCCACATAAAGATGGCGGATATGTGTGACGCTGGAAGCCCTACCCTGGGGGATGGGGGACTCGGAGCTGGGTCCTATGTTGTCGATGGGGTGCAGCCGTGGGCCGGACCTGCTCCGTGCCCAGGGCCGTCACATTAAAAAGGATGGTACGGGCTTAACCGAGTTGAGTGGCTGATCTCGACTACGCCACCTGTGGCGCCTGGTGGAGGTCACCAGCGCTGCTGCAGTCCGCTGAGGCAGGATGTTATGGCAGCCGTCGTTGGTACTACTCCCCACAGGTGGAGCAGGGCCTCAGGGCAGAGAGACAGGATGGAGGGGGTTGTAGTATAGGAGGTCTGGTGCTGCGTAGTGCGGTGTAATGCAGAATAAAGAGTCCGGAGGCCATAGGGGTTAACTTCCAGGGTTTTTACTCACGGTGGAGATTGCAATTGAAAGGCTTCTCCCTGCTCCTCGCGGAGTTCTGCGGTGACAAGAGACGGGGGGGTTCCGACAACCTCCGAGTAAGTCCAGTGTTCAATCAGGACCCCGCACCAGAGTGTTCTTAGACTTCAGACAGAGTCCTTTCCTGTCTGTGTGTGTGTGTGTGGATAGGCTGGGTCTCACTCTGAACTTCACTCAGAAAAAGGGTACGGATGGCATCTCTGCTCCTTCCGTTACCCGGTGGGTTCCTCAGGGCCTACTGGGCTTCCCTGACCAGGACATAGAGTAGCAAGGTCAGGTGTCGGGGGCCGGTACCCCTCTTGCAGCCGGAATCCCTCTGAATAGATCAGGATGGCGAGGACAGGTGGCGTATACCGCTCCGTCTGCATCCCCCCCGGGATCCATTTGCGGTGGAGCTACACTCCTAAGCTCCAGGCCTTCTTGGTCATGGTCCTTGACCGGGCTGAGGCATACATTATCTGCAACCTGCCCCTCGACCCAAGGCCAGGACACGAGGGCCGTGTCTCCATCCGCTGCAGGTCCACACAGGATTCACGCTCAGGGAGGGAAATCACGATCAAAGAACCCAGAACCAAAAATGGCTGTGTATTAAATATGAAATTTAAAGTGTCACTAAAATGTGAATCCTCCACCCTCACCCAGTAATTGGTTCCCCAGTCTCCCAACTTGCAGTAGGGGCAGCACCTAGTGCCGAATAGCCCCCTCTGGTGGGAGAAGTGTGGTGTTGGATGTGGAGCTGGGGTCCTGACCATCGCACTGTTCTTACCTCAAAGGAGGAACACTACACCCCATTAAAGAGGTGCAGCATCCCTGTGGCGGTCGAACCCTCAGGGGCGCCACAGATACACAGGTGCAAAATACTGATGAAACAATCACTCACAACCTACCATTTCATGGAGGGGGTGACTGCCTAGTATTAGAATTGCACAAAGATAGGCTTGTATAGGGTGCTGTTTCCACTAGGGTAGTGCACAGTATCCGGCTTACAGCCTATTAGTTACGCCCATACTATTTGACTAGGCGGGCTGCCTGGTACTATCCAAGTACACCCCCTAGTACCGGGAAGCCCGCCTAGTCGAATAGTATGGGCGTAACTAATAGGCTGTAAGCCGGATACTGTGCACTACCCTAGTGTGAACAGCACCCTATACAAGCCTATCTTTGTGCAATTCTAATACTAGGCAGTCACCCCCTCCATGAAATTGTAGGTTGTGAGTGATTGTTTCATCAGTATTTTGCACCTGTGTATCCGCCATCTTAAAATGGGAGACCCAAAAAAAAATGACGTGGGTTCCCCCTATTTTAATAGCTAGCAAAGGCTAGGCAGACAGCTGGGGGCTGATATTAATAGCCCAGGAAGGGTGCCATGAATATTGGCCCCCTCCCAGGCTAGAAACACCATCCCTCAGCCGCCCCAGGAATGGCGCATCCATAGGATACGCCAATTCTGGCACTTAGCCTCGCTCTTCCCACTGCCCTGTAGCGGTGGCAGTGGGGTAATAGGGCTGGGGTTGATGTCAGCTTATAATGCCAGCTGACATCAAGCCCAGGTTAGTAATGGAGAGGCGTCTCTAAGACGCGCCCATTACTAACCCCATAGTGAAAGTGAATAAAACACCAACACCCAGAATAAAATCCTTTAATTGAAATAAGCACACAATACTTTAATATCCTAAATTAAACTCTACTTACCGTCACGCCCATTCCAGCTGAAGCCAATGTCTCCTGCAATAGAAGTAAAATAATTAACAAACCTCATCTTTACCTTTCCATGGTTCCCACGACGGCTCCAGCTCTGCTACATTGAGATGGCAGGCTGGATCGTAGCAGAATGCTGCCATCCAGCCTGTCATCCCGGAGACACTGAGAAGCCTATCCATAGTAACATGGAAACTACTAAACCAATTTTGACGCCTCACTGTTTTATATAGTATAAATATGCTCCAAGATAATTCTGCAGTATTTCACAGTCAAATCCAATGGGAGTAAAATATAAAAAATAACCTTTATTCAATATTTTAAAAAGGATTTTTTTTTTAAGTGTCCAAAATCCGTGACAAATTTCCTAAAATTATCCTAAACATAGGACTATTGTGTATGGTTTTAATTTATCTCACCGGCTAACCATTTATATATATTGTCTTGTTGGGAGGCCAGGGATTAGTCACAATTCCTAGGGGTATCTCTTTATTTATATTTATAACCCCCTTTTCAATTTAGCCTCTGGCTATTAGAAATCATGCCATCTCATTTCTCCTCATTGTGAGTCTGCAGTCTGATAATGGCATTAATAATATTCATTTTACCATGTCCTGTGCTATTCTCTTCAGAACGGCTTTATAGTGCTGCTGTCATATACCGGTGCGGTGCTTGTTTCTCCTGATCTAGGAGCTTTATATTGAGGTAGCCTGGCTAATCATCTCTTGTAGGACTTTCTATAGAAATGCTCAGCCCTACGCGTTTCATCATTCTTATATGAGACTCTCATGGTCATCAGGGGCTCACAGTCTATGATCTTTTTTGGTTTGATAGTACGATGGTTTTGTAATAAACTTATCGGCAGGGTTGCCGGCAGCGTCTGGCGGCTAAACCAGCGTGACTTTATAGGAAAGTTGGTGCCACCTCTTGTGCGCCCCCCCTTCTGTCATCCAATCGAGTGACTAGGGTGCGTTGCAGGCGTATCATGTTCCGATCATATAATCATGCAGGGACTCGTCTCATTCTTCCAGTAGGATCTTTTTCTCACAGAGATGTCTTGGCTGCACTGCGATCTCACAGTATTAATATGTCTTTTATATCTAGGGAAGGAGACTGGTATATTGCATTGCATCTTATAATGTCGTCTCTACGAGTTTGTTGCGATATGAGTTGTTAATAGTGTTTGTTCGTAGTTTGTCATTTGTTTACAGACAGATCTCCCTGTTTCATGTGCTACCTCGTCCCACCTACACTTAGATCGATGCAGAACTTCCTTTCATCGTGACAAATGCCATCTGGCTATGTCACTGCTTCCGCACCAGCAAACGCTTGCGGACGTCTATTTCCTCAAAGTTCATTTCATTTGATCGTATCAATATGTCCATAATAGACATTGGGATGACTTTTATTCTGATTGTATCAGTGTGTCTGATTGTATCGATGTATCTGTATTAAGTCTTCAGATGAGTATTTTATAATCTAAAAACAAAGGAAGAAATTCTGATGAAATTTGTCCAATTGTTATCAAAGTTCAATTTGTTCAAGAGGTCATTTTGTGATTTTAAAGTATAATAACTTTAATAGTTTTGGTCCTATATGGCGCTGATTTGATAGTTATGTGGACCAATATCCATTATAAAGAACATGGACTGGATTCTTCATATTATATTTTAGAGAGTTTTTAGGTCTAGCGAGGTTCAAGAGGTTTCATAGGGGGTGAAAATGTTATTATGTGTCAATGAAACATGAGAAGGACAATGTTTCATTTATGTAGTGTGGGTTATAGGACTTCATTCTATGGATCCATCTACTTTCTTTCTGAAGCAGCAGTTGGTCCCAATTACCTCCTCTCGGGGAGGCGTACTACTTCGATGGCTTGAAAGTATAAAGAAAACGGGTCCAAGGTGTGTTTCTCACGCATGTGTCTCGAGAGAGTTGTGTCCTCCCTACGTCTGACATAACCGATATGGTCCAATATCCGTCTCCGGAACTCTTTTGGTTTTGCCGATGTAGTTCATCGGACTTTGGCGAGTTGCCATATAGATTACTCCTTGCGTCTTGCAGTTTGTGAATTCGTGATTTTGGTCTTCTAGTTTGGTTGTGGCACTGATGCATTTCTTGCTTTTACAGATGTATTTGCAGGCTTTGCAGTCACCACATCTATAAGTCCCCGTGGTGTCACTGCTCAGCCACGTTGTTTTGCCCGTGTTGTCCTCCACAAAGTGGCTGCGCACAAGGTGATCTCTAAGGTTCCTGCCTCTCCTGTATGTGACCCTGGGGCTCCCAGGGACCACATCTTGCAGATCTTTATCTGATCTCAAAATTGCCCAAAGATCATAGAGTATGTTCATCACCCCCTGATTTCGGTCGTCGTAGGTTCCTATTAGATGGATCTCATTATCTTGTTGTTCTCGTGCTTTAGGGGTCAATAGAGAATTTCTGTCTCTTGTAAGGGCGTTGGCCTAGCACTTTTTTAGGACATCCCTTTTGTAGGAAGCGTTTTTGTAATTCCCTCGATTTTATCATGTACTCATTCACCGTTGAGCAATTTCCCCTTAGGCGTATATATTGGCTTTTCGGTATTCCTCTACGTAGGGGAGCCGGATGGTAGCTCTGCCAGGATAGTAACCCACTTGTGGCTGTCAGTTTTCAGTGTTGTGGTAACCGGCCTTGGTTGGTATTTATTATTGTAATGTCAAGGAAGTTTAAATTGTGTTTCTGAATCTCACTGGTAAAATACAAGCCTAACTGGTTCTGGTCTCACTGTTCTACTTCAATACATCTACATTTGGCTGTGGAGATCTATGAATGATTACTTGAGTCAGGTAACCTAATGACTAGTAGATTCACAGCCATCTGGATAAAAAATCCTGTTATGTGACGTTGTGCTGCCACCTAGTGGCTTCCCATTCTTTTACATAACCGTCTACACCACAGGTCTCAAACATGCGGCCCACGGGCCACATGTGCACAAAGGAAGCAGAGGGAACGGAGGACAGGTGAGAGGAATCTTTTTTTTTTTTTTTTTTTTTTACTTTTTTATGTGTGTGAAGAACAGCGCAGAGGACAATTCTACTAGATGGGGACCTGGATGGGGCATATTACTGCAAGATGGGGACCACCAGGATGGGCATATTACTACAAGATGGGGACCACAAGTATAGGGCATATTACTGCAAGATGGGGACCACCAGGATGGGGCATATTACTACAAGATGGGGACCACCAGGATGGGGCATATTACTGCAAGATGAGGACCACCAGGATGGGGCATATTACTACAAGATGGGGACCACCAGGATGGGGCATATTACTACAAGATGGGGACCACCAGGATGGGGCATATTACTACAAGATGGGGACCACCAGGATGGGGCATATTACTGCAAGATGGGGACCACCAGGATGGGGCATATTACTACAAGATGGAGACCACCAGGATGGGGCACATTACTACAAGATGGGGACCACCAGGATGGGGCACATTACTACAAGATGGGGACCACTAGGATGGGGCACATTACTACAAGGTGGGGACAAGAATGGGGCACATTACTACAAGATGGGGACCACCAGGATGGGGCATATTACTACAAGATGGGGACTACCAGGATGGGCATATTACTGCAAGATGAGGACTACCAGGATGGGCCACATTACTGCAAGATGGGGACCACCAGGATGGGCCACATTACTGCAAGATGGGGGCCACATTACTGCAAGATGGGGACCACCAGGATGGGCCACATTACTGCAAGATGGGGACCACCAGGATGGGCCACATTACTGCAAGATGGGGACCACCAGGATGGGCCACATTACTGCAAGATGGGGACCACCAGGATGGGCCACATTACTGCAAGATGGGGACCACCAGGATGGGCCACATTACTGCAAGATGGGGACCACCAGGATGGGCCACATTACTGCAAGATGGGGACCACCAGGATGGGCCACATTACTGCAAGATGGGGACCACCAGGATGGGCCACATTACTGCAAGATGGGGACCACCAGGATGGGCCACATTACTGCAAGATGGGGACCACCAGGATGGGCCACATTACTGCAAGATGGGGACCACCAGGATGGGCCACATTACTGCAAGATGGGGACCACCAGGATGGGCCACATTACTGCAAGATGGGGACCACCAGGATGGGCCACATTACTGCAAGATGGGGACCACCAGGATGGGCCACATTACTGCAAGATGGGGACCACCAGGATGGGCCACATTACTGCAAGATGGGGACCACCAGGATGGGCCACATTACTGCAAGATGGGGACCACCAGGATGGGCCACATTACTGCAAGATGGGGACCACCAGGATGGGCCACGTTACTGCAAGATGGGGACCACCAGGATGGGCCACATTACTGCAAGATGGGGACCACCAGGATGGGCCACGTTACTGCAAGATGGGGACCACCAGGATGGGGCACGTTACTTCAAGATGGGGACCACCAGGATGGGGCATATTACTACAAGGTGGGGACCAGGATGGGGCAAATTACTAGATGTTTGCCAGAATTACTATATATGGTGCTAATTCTGAAACAATATTACTCTATGTGGCCAAAAGAGGGAAACAAAATTGTAAAAATAAAAATAAAGCATGAAAAAATATTTTGCCACTAAAAATGCTGCTTTATATATAAACTAAATATATAAACTAAAGTAAACACAAAAAGTGCACATTTATTATCGCCACATCCGTAACGACCCAAGCTATAAAAAAATAAAATAAACACAGCAAAAATGTTCAGACGGTGTATACAAAAAAAATGGCATCACTAAAAATGTCACTTTGACCTGCAATGAATGCGGCCCCCCAAATTCCAATTTTTTCCATATGCGGCCCATATACCCAGCCGAGTTTGAGACCCCTGCTCTACACTGTCCGTGTGGAATGTCCATTGGACACACACATTTTTGGATGTCGTTATATTTACAATGTGATTGGACATTTTTGCTAATATTTATAAGCTGTATGTAGAAACAGGAGGTCAGTTTTCCTTGTATGAGTCATAAGTCACTGCAAAAGTCCCTGGCAGGGGGATGAGAGCGGCTGGGTCAGGAGGGGACCCAGCTAATTCTACATAGAGCAGAGAAAAGAGAATAATTAGCCCAGTAGAAAGGTATAATGAGCAGCTGTAAGTGCAGTGCTGTATAATCTGATTACAATATAGTAAGAGGATAAGCTCTGATGGGAGAGGGTCTTTAAGCCGGTCATGTATTGGGTAATGAGTTGGGGTGTCAGTCTCCATCAGTGCTGGCTGAACACTGACTATCCTGCTCAGATTACTACACATGGCGCTGCTCCTCCTCCCTGTAGTATGGGCTCCGCAGGACGCTGCCGAGGCTCCAGATTCTACCTGCACAGCAACAAGGTCCCAACACTTCTACCTCTATAACTTGCCTAATGCAGACGCAAACCTGCAGCCTTTCCACTGAGATCTTGTCGGCCTTCTACACTGCCATGGCTTTGTCTGCACAATGTAGCTTAAAGGGATTGTCCACTTCTTAAGCATCCTAGAAGTCTACAATATAAGGTCGGTATTCCTCTAACCCTCTGCCTTATTTGGCTGCCATTGAAGGCAGTCAGCGAAATGGGTTCAATTTTCTATAGAAGTGGCAGAATTTAACCCCTTCCTGACCATGTTATTTCCCGGCTCTGCATTTTTCTTATTCTTCTAAGAGCAGTAGCTTTATTTTTCTGTCCATACAGCCATATGAGGGTTTTTGTTTTTATGCCGTTCACTGATCAGGTTAATTATTTTTATATTTTGATTGGATAACGCCCATATGTTTTATTTTAAAATGGGTCATAGAGGGGCAGGAGTGATTTGAATATTCAGATTAAACTTTTTCCTTTTTGTCCCCTTAGGCTGTGTGCCCACGATTCCTTTTTAAGCGTTTCCGCAGCGGCAAAAACGCTGCAGAAATGCTTAAAAAACGCATGGTAGAAGGCCTGCCATGTTCCCCAATGATGATCCGCATGTGCTGTGCACATGCTGTGGAAATTTCCGCTGCGGATTATCATTGCGGAAAAAAAACAGCACTACCAATTATTTTGCGGAAGTGCTGCGTTTTCGCCACCATTATATAGTAACATAGTTTTTAAGGTTGAAGGAAGACTAAGTCCATCTAGTTCAACCCATAGCCTAACATGTTGATCCAGAGGAAGGCAAAAAAAACCCATGTGGCAAACACCAAGCTCCACATTGGGGAAAAAAATTCCTTCCCGACTCCATACGACAATCAGACTAGTTCCCTGGATCAACGCCCTATCAAGGAATCTAGTATTTATAACCTGCAATATTGTACTTTTCAAGAAAGGCATCCATGCCCTTCTTAAATTTTAATAGTGAATCACTCGTTACAACATCATGCGGCAGAGAGCTCCATAGTCTCTCTGCTCTTACAGTAAAGAATCCCCGTCTGTGATTATGATTAAACCTTCTTTCCTCCAGACGTAGAAGATGCCCCCTTGTCCCCGTCTCGGGCCTCAGAGTAAAAAGATCAGTAGAAAGGTCTTTGTACTGTCCCCTCATATACTTGTACATAGTAATAAGATCACCTCTAAGCCTTCTTTTTTCCACAGTAAATAACCCCAAGTGTAATAACTTGTCTTGGTATTGCAGACCCCCCAGTCCTCTAATAACCTTGGTCGCTCTTCTCTGCACCCGCTCTAGTTCAGCCATGTCTTTCTTATATACCGGAGACCAGTACACAGTATTCTAAGTGTGGTCGCACTAGTGACTTGTATAGAGGTAAAATTATGTTCTCCTCATGAGCATCTATGCCTCTTTTAATGCATCCCATTATTTTATTTGCCTTTGCAGCAGCTGCCTGACACTGGCCACTAAACGTGAGCTTGTCGTCCACCAATACACCCAGGTCTTTTTCAGTTCCAGTTTTGCACAGTGTTTTACAATTAAGTATATAATTATACATTTTATTTCCTCTGCCCAAGTGCATTACCTTACATTTATCCCCATTAAAGCTCATTTGCCATTTATCAGCCCAAGCTTCTAGTTTACATAGATCCTCCTGTAATATAAAATTGTCCTCCTCTGTATTGATTACCCTGCAGAGTTTAGTGTCATCTGCAAATATTGAAATATTACTCTATATGCCCCCTACAAGGTCATTAATAAATGTTAAAAAGAAGGGGGCCCAATACTGACCCCTGTGGTACCCCACTGTTAACTGAGACCCAGTCTGAGTGTTTTCCATTAATAACCACCCTTTGTTTCCTATCACTGAGCCAATTCTTAACCCACATACATATATTTTCCCCTATCCCCAATGTTCTCATTTTATGTATCAACCTTTTGTGTGGAACCGTATCAAAAGCTTTTGAAAAGTCCATATACACAACATTCACTGCATTTCCTTGGTCCAGTCCAGAACTTGCCTCCTCATAAAAACTGATCAGATTAGTTTGACAGGAACGGTCCCTCATAAACCCATGTTGATATTGGGTCATGAGGTTATTCTTCTTCAGATACTCTATCATAGCATATCTTAGGAAACCCTCCAGGATTTTACCCACAGTAGAGGTTAAGCTTACTGGCCTATAATTTCCAAGTTCAGTTTTTGTCCCCTTTTTGAATATTGGCACCACATTTGCTATACGCCATTGACTTGCATTAGAACGCATGGACTACGCATCACTGTATTTGTAGATGCGCAATCCACGTGTTCCAATGTGCGGATGGTACCCAGGTCTAGAGGAGGGAAGACTCTCCTCCAGACCCAGGTACCATAGAAACTGTGAAAAAAAGAATAAAATAAAAAATAAATATGATACTTACCTTCTGGCGGCCCCCGTTGCGCTCCTCCTCTCATGCCGGCAAATCGCGATGGACTGAAGGACCTGCGCTGACGTCATATTCTTGTGACTGGTCACGCGACGCTGACGTCGGCAGGTCCTTCAGTGCACTGTACCGCGATCTGCCGGCAGTCAGCACCGAGTGAAGCAAGACTCCGGGCGCCATCGCAAGGTAAGTATAGATTTATTTTTTATTTTTTTGACATTCTCTCGGGTCACACTCCATTTGCATGGATTTATATAGTGTGACCAAGTTGACAAGCACTTTCCAAGTGATGCTAAAATCGCTTGAAAAGCGCTTGTCAACCCGCATGCAGAAATGCATGTGAAGAACGCTTCACATCCGCATGTCCCTGGCAGGAAAAACGCATGTACTATCCGCATGTACAATCCGCATGCGTTTTGTCTGCCAGGAGAGATGCAGAAAGGCTCAGGAAAAATCCGGAGCATTTCTGCATCGTGGGCACATAGCCTTAGGGGACGTGAACATGCAATCATCTGATTTCTTGTGTTATGTACAGCAATACTGCAGTATATAGCCAGCACTCACAGATCTGTCATGACAGGCATGGGTCTTTTCAGCAGACTCCTTCCTGGCAGTGATGGCATCCCACGATCGTGTTACAGGGGCACAGTTGGGCACATGGCATGACTCCCTTCTCAGTTCGCTGTTAATGCTGCTGTCCATCTCTAACAGGTGGAGCTCTGCTCTACATGTGGCTATTAAAGGCAGATGATGGCTAAATATCACAGCCATCATCTTCCAGGCAAGAAGTCAGAGCTGGCATATGATGTAACTGCAAATCATGTTGGTAAGGGGTTAAAGTGCCACTTCAGTGGGGTTTTGACACGTGAAATACTTTTAGTGCAGAAATGACGTAGTCCTTTTGGGCATGAGGGTTGGGACAAGAACTTGCACGGGGATAGTTGCAAGTCTGCATCTTCTGACACGGCAAGGATCATTTCTGATGGGCACACTTTTAGGCAGTGACCTGGGTGTCAGAGATGCTTCCAGGGGTATTCCCCATGCTGTTCCCATGTATTTTCAGCACTGTATGCATGTGTCACACAGCACATGGTCAGATAAGGTTGTAAAATGTTAAAATGACATTTCCCGGTGAATGCATTTGTCACGGTTGAAAGCAATACAAAAGTGCAAAAACTTCTAAAAAAATGCTACTTGTTAACATAGCCCAAGGTGTGGAGGAGTATTTTTTTGGGGGGGTTATTTATTTTACCTTATACACAAGTCTTTACCCTGGAAAGGAAGTTCCTTAACATATTTCACAGGAAAGCAGTTTCAGTTTCATTTTTGAATGTTTTATTGTGAGCCCTTAAAAGTGGCTTAATACCTCTGACCACGTTGTTGACAGCAGTGACCTGGGCATCAGAAATGCTTCCTGGGGCGATCCCCATGCTGTCCCCATGTCATTTGAGCACTGTCACTATAGTTTTGTGCACTTGTTAGGCTTTTAAAAGACTGCCGGGAGTGCCATGCCAAAAATGCTCAGGTCTCCCATAGACTAACATTGGGCTCGTTGCTCGGGTCGAGCACCCGAGTATCATGGCGAGCTCGGCCCGAGATTTGAGCACCCGAGCATTTTAGTGCTCGATCAACACTAGCGTGCACGGCTGCTGGTCCTCAAACCGGGTGGACCAATCGAAGCCCGGCGCGCCGTACACCCACTCAGGTGCCGGAGGTGGAGGCTCCGCGAGGGAACCCAGCAGAAGGTTCCTGACTTCAGTGCCTGGGAGTGGAGGTTCCGGGAGGGCAACAAGTGGAAGGTCCTCAGTCAGTGCCCTGGGGTGGAGGTTCCGGGCTGAGCAGCTGCTCCAGGGAGGGCATGGCGGGGTACGGAGAGTGTTGGTGTAGGAAGCCCAGGAGCAGGTCGGCGCTTGCAGCGTCTGGGACAGGGGATTTCTTCCCACCTGCTCCTGTGCTGCACACGGCCTCCTGGTATTCAGCGGGTTCCGCTGGGTTGCCGCTGCTGGCATCCTGTGCTGCTCTACACCGTGCTGCAAACTTCTCCAACAGCTCGCTCCTCCACTTGGTAACTGCTGCTTGCTGGGCCCGGTCCACTTGTTGGCTCAGCTCCAGAATCTCACTCTGGAGGAACTCCGCGTCCTCCGGGGATAACTTACTGGCTTCTCCCTCCAGGGTGAGGGGGGTCGCTTGCCACGGCAGCAGGCCAGAGGCGGAGGCTTGATCCTGACTTCCGTCCATGTTGTCTGCCGGGTGCGGTCTGTCTAGACCAGGGTTCCCCAACTCCAGTCCTCAAGGCCCACCAACAGGTCATGTTTTCAGGATTTCCTTAGTATTACACAGGTGATAATTGCATCACCTGCACAGGCAATAATTCCATCACCTGTGCAATACTAAGGAAATCCTGAAAACATGACCTGTTGGTGGGCCTTGAGGACTGGAGTTGGGGAACCCTGGTCTAGACTGGTTAAGACCACACCCTGTCTCCATTCCTTCTTTCCTCCTCCTCCTCCTCTTTCGGGGTCGGTCCCATGGCAATCTGCTGTCGGTCACTCCTTGTGACGGCCTCCCTGCCTTGACGGACACATCTATGCGGACAGTCACAGTTGCAAGGGGCAGGGTATGCTTTTGGCGCCATTCTGGGACCCGGCCCACGATGGGAGGTTCCATACTGTTGTCTTTGATCACGCACATAATGGCGCCCGTTCTTCTGGGGCGGGCACCACATCAGTATCATTACACAGTTCTTTAGGCACACTTCACCCACCGATAACGGGTTGGTCACTTATCTTGTTCATGACTCCAGAGCTGACGCGCCCCCTGGCAGCTGGGCCTATGGATGCCGGTATAGGGGATATCACCGTGGCTGGCCCGGTCCGTGACCCAGGGCGGTCAGTAAAAAGGGGAAGATATTGGAGGATCTGGGGAAAGTGTTTGTGACGCCACCTGTGGAAGGCAGCCAAAGGGAGCTGCCGCTGCGGAGCAGTCCTCTGGAGCTGATGTTACGGCAGCAGGGATGGTGTGGCTCTCCACAGGTAGAGCTTGCTCCTGGGCAGTGTAAGGCAGTGAAAGTTGCACTGGGCGTTGTAGTGCAGGGAGGGAAAGATGGCGCAGATAAAGAATGGACTGAGGCAGTGCGATGCAGTCATCCGAGTCTTTTCTCACAGTTCTTATGACAGTTCCATTGGTGCACTGTACAGTTGTCAGCCTCCCCACGTCGCGCTGCGTTCACCAGGCAGGGGTTCAGCACTTCCTCAGGTAGATTAGGAGCACCTGACAGAACTCCACTTTCTGTGTTCCTAGCTAGACAGTCTTCACACTGGGTCTGTCTCCCTCCTGCCCTGTGCTTCCCACTCTCAATCCCATTTGGGTGCTCTGAAGCCCCTCCTGTACGTTGGAGTTCCCGAACCTGCTTGTCCCTCACGGGGATTAGAATGAGGCTTCAGCAACTGACTATATAAGCCAGAAGACTCCCAGCCAAGACCTGGAGTTACACGGCTGGACCAGGGGTCCGTCCCCTTCCTGCGGCTTACGATCCCTGTCTTCTGACAGATGCGGGGCATACGGGTGCCGTCCTGCACTCGCCGTACCCCCTAGGATCCCTTCCTTAGATCGGAGCCTACTCCTCTGCTCCCCTCCTGGGCCTCTAGCACTGGGCCCTGCTTGTGGAGCAGAGCTCCTAAAGAGACTCTGATCCCTGACTGTTCTCCACTGACTCCTCTACCGAACTCTCCTGCCACCCTAAAATGGCTCCCCTTTATATACCTACTACTATATTGCTCCCTTAAACTACTTCCTCCACCCACACCCACTACTGGTTCCCCCTACTCCAGCCTGGGACAGGGCTCAGCAGTTGCGCTCATGCATGTTGCCCCTCCAGCTGGCCTGGAGCAGTGTAGTGTTGAATGCGGGTGTTGGGGTTCTGGGCAGCACTCCCTCCTCACCTGAGAGAAGGAGACTCCACACCTCTGGGTGAGGTGCACTATCTCTGTGGTGACTGAACCATCAGGGGCACCACAATTACAAGTCCCATTGTTTTCTGTTTGATTCAAGTGGGCTAATATCTGGCTAATCTAGCTGCCCTAACAAATGTTCAGTTCAAATACCCGCTCCTTGTTCTCTAGGCACAAATTGCTTAGAGGCAGGCGATTACCCTCCTCCCCACAGAACACATGAGAACTCCTCTGTATGTTGGGAGAGATGGCTGCTAGCCAAATAGTGCAGGGTTCCCCAACTCCAGTCCTCAAGGCCCACCAACAGGTCATGTTTTCAGGATTTCCTTAGTATTGCACAGGTGATGGAATTATTGCCTGTGCAGGTGATGCAATTATCACCTGTGTAATACTAAGGAAATCCTGAAAACATGACCTGTTGGTGGGCCTTGAGGACTGGAGTTGGGGAACCCTGAAATAGTGTATGGCCAGGCCACAGCTATGCCACAAGGACTTGGCTGACTCAGTTTCAGTAGAGAGGAGCGGTGTTCGACTCGAACTGTTCGCCAATCTCAACTTCGAGCTGTTTTGGGCGGTGTTCGAGCCGTTCGGCGAACACGAACAATTTGAGAAAAATTCGGCTGTTCGAGGTTATGTTCGATAACTGTTCGTGCACCAAAATCATAACTGGATTTTTTCTCAGTAATGCTGAAAATTAATGTAAATACGCAGTTTGAGTGTACAGCGGGGTGGGGGGAGGGGCAGGGGATGGATCTCTGCATAAATAATGAAGATCTCCATTTTTTTTTCTCTTTCCCGCATTTACAGTAGGGAGGTGCAATCTGTCAGCCTATCAGCAGCGCACACATGGAGCGAACTGCTTTTTTTCACACAAGCAAGGGCATGTCATTGGCAGTGTATGTCACATGTCCTTGCCCTATAAGACCCAGCCATTTTCCCCGTCACCACCATTTTCTCACTGCTGCAGCTGCGTGTTAGACTGCACTGCTGTTGCTGTGTGCGCTATACTTTGTGTTAATTTCAAGCCAATTTTCGCACAAATCTACAGATAGCTTGGGAGTAGGGAATAGTTGTGATTGCAGTCCTTTTGAGGACTAGGTTACATCAGTTCCTATCACTTTTTGCCAGGCAGGTCTGTACTAGTGCTGTGCAAGTTTTTTTCACAGCATTTGGCTAAATCTAGCAAAGCAAATCCTTTTTGGCCTCTTGCAGTGTGTGTTAGTCAGTGGAGTAGCCTATCTGTGTTGCAAGCTACACCACCTGTGTATAGAATGCAAATTTTTTTACTGCACCTAGTGAAGGAAAACCTTTTGGGCATAGCATCATTCTATTAGTCCATCTATACTTACCTACACCAGGTTGGAAATTCAAAATAATTTTTATCTGCATCTTGCTCTGAAAAAAAAATATTTTGGCTTGTAGCAGTGTGTGGGACTTGTTCTATTAGTCCATCTATACTAACCTCCACCAGGTTGCAAATTCAAAATAATTTTTTTCTGCATCTAACCCAGCCAATACTTTTGGGCTAATACCACAGTTTGGCCACTCAGCTCTGCTCGGTTCCCATTCATTGTTTTTGTGCAAACAACTCCAGAGTTGTCAATTAGTTAACCACCAAAATGAGTGGAAAAAGGCCTGCTGCTGGTGGAAAGGGGAATAGGCATGTTGGGAAGGGAAAGAAAGGTTGTATCCATGGGGTAGGTGTTAAAGCAACAGTAACATCTGCTGAAGAAAGACAATCTTCCAGCCAAACTAAGATGTCTACTTCTTTTAGCGGACAATGTGAGAAGATCCCTTTCTTACGGCCACGCCAATCGCTACAAATTCCAGATGAGGCACAAAAACAGCATGTGCTTCAACAGATATCAAGTGCTCCTTTAAGTGGGCTCTCCTCCACCTCAACTTCAACATCACAAATACTCCAGTCCTCAGAGGTGTCACCCCAATCGCACTTGCTTCCTCACAGCTCCCAAGTCTCCAGCTGCCCGTCTTAGTATGGGGTAACACAGATGGTGGAGTCTGCAGAGCTGTTTACTCATACTATAGCCTGGGAATTAGAGGTCGGCTGCAGAGCTTCTGTGAATCCAGACGAGGAAATGATCTGCACTGATGCCCAGAATCTTTGAGTCGGATCCAGGACCAGAGGCAGAAGGTTCTGACCATAATGTAGACCCTCGTTCCCAAACTGTAACTCCTGTTGGTGGAGACAATGAGGAAGATGATGATGAGACTCATATACCTGATTGGAGCGACAACTTTAGTTTTTTGTCAGGGCAGGAAGAGGTTGGCTCTGAGGACGACGGGTGTGATAACACACAGGGTGATGATGATGAGGTTGGAGATCCCACTTACTGTCAACCCACAGTTAGCCAGTCGATGAGGTCAGCAGAGGAGGTGGAGGAGGATGCTAGTGACGACGAGGTCAGGTTGCGCCTTCCTGGACAGACGTAGTACTGGAAGCACGTCAACAACTGCATCCTCAAACACAACTCTGCCTCTGACCACAAGTCGTGGTGGCTCTTCAGGTCGCATGGGTGCTAAGCCTTGCATAGCCTGGGCATTTTTTCAGATCGATAAGGATGACCCAACTTGTGTTATCTGTAACATTTGTCAGCAAAAGCTAAGTAGAGGCCAAAAAATACATAGTTTGAGCACTTCATGCATGAACCGGCACATGGATATGAAGCATAAATTGCAGTGGGAAGCTCACTGTGCTACAATGCGGCCTAGCCGGCCGGGCCAACCGCCGTCTGCCACATCTTGTGCATCCGTGGCCTCTTCATCCTCTGTGACTGGGGGGACAGCAGTCACACCTGTTTTGGGACGCAGACCTGCCACCTCTTTACCTGCAACAGCCAGCGTGATTGGCAGGTCATCATTTTCTTTGGAGGTGGAAACACCAGCTGGTGTTCAGCGCTGTCCGACATCGATAGCACCACCTTTGGATCAAGGCAACCTAACATGTCCGCCTGCATCTTCCTCACGGACCGGCAGTTTGCCGGGGACACCCTTCTCAACCTCGTCTAAGCACAACAGCCAGCCCTCGGTCCCTCAGATGTGGACAAGTAAAAGACCATTTCCTCCTAGCCATGAGAAAGCTAAGAGGTTGAATTTCACCATCTGCAAGCTTTTGGCTACAGAAATGCTGCCTTTCCGCCTGGTGGACACAGAGGATTTTCGAGACCTTATGTCTGTCGCAATGACCCAGTACCAGATGCCCAGTCGGCACTACTTCTCAAAGAAAGGTGTGCCTGCGCTCCTCCACCAGCATGTCGCACACAACATCACCGCTTCTTTGAGAAACTGTGTGTGTGACAGGGTGCATTTTACCATAGACACTTGGACGAGTAGGCATGGACAGGGGCGTTACATGTCGCTGACTGGGCTCTGGGTAACTATGGTGACAGCAGGACAAGGGGCTGCTGTCCAAGTCTTGCCGTCCCCATGAGTTGTGCGTCAATCCTCTTTATCTCGAATTTCCTCCACTGCTTCTGCCTCCTCAACCTCCTCTCGGTCCTCCACCTGCACCCAAAGCCTGTCTGGTCATTCCACAAGCTTTCTAACTGCGCAGAAGGGATCCTGCACACCTCCTTACTATGCTGGCAGCAGGGCTCAACGTCATCAGGCGGTTTTTACTTTGAAATGTCTGGGAAATGTGAGTCACACAGCTGAGGAGTTGTGGTCAGCTCTGGAGAACCAATTTCATGAATGGTTGTCTCCACTGGACCTGAAACCAGGGAAAGTCGTGTGCGACAATGCTGCAAACCTGGGTGCGGCCCTTTGCCGAGGCAATGTCGCACGCGTGCCTTGTATGGCTCACATGTTGAACCTGGTTGTCGAGCAACTTTTAGCCCACTATCCCGGACTAGATGGCCTTCTGCAGAGGGCACGGTCGCTGTGTGCTCGCTTCCGCCATTCGCATCCCGCAGCTCAGCGACTTACATCTCTACAGAAGTCGTTGGGCCTGCCACTTCACCGGCTAAAATGCGATGTGCCTACCCAGTGGAATTCAACTCTGCACATGTTGCAGCGACTGTGGCAGCACCGACAAGCCCTGATGCAATACGTTCTGACGTATAGCCTGGGCCAACGAGATCCAGAGGTGGGGCAAATCACGCTGGAGGAGTGGTCTCAGATCAGGGACCTATGCACCCTTCTGCACAGTTTTGAAATGGCGAAGAAGATGTTTAGTGCTGACGATGCCATTATCAGCATGACTATTCCGGTGATTTACATGCTGGAGCACATGTTAAACAGAATTCGGAGTCAGGTGGTGGCAGAAGAGGAGGTGGAGGAAGTAGAGGAGGAGGAGTTGCATGAGGAAGGGCTAACATCTGCAAGGTCCAGATGGTCGGCAGCACCAAGGCGGCAGGCATGTGAGGGTGGGGGAGATGGTTTTACCAGGGCGCATGGTAGCAGCCAAACTAGTGAGGAAGGTGCAGGAGTGGAGGACGAACTGATGGAAGACTCATCAGATGAGGGAGACCTTGATCACATTTCTGTTGTGCGAGGTTGGGGGGAGAGGGCAGAGGAAGGAAGCATGATTGTTACCTCGCCACCAACACAACAGGGACTTGGTGCTCCTGGATGCGCAAGACACATGAGTGCCTTCTTGCTGCACTACCTGCAACATGACCCTCGAATTGTGAGAATTAGAAATAATCCTGACTACTGGGTTGCCACACTCTTAGATCCCCGGTACAAAAGTAAATTTGCAGAAATTATTCCTGCCATAGAAAGAGATGCATGCATGCTGGAGTATCAGCAGAGACTGTTTCAGAATCTTACATGTGCTTTTCCACAAAACACTAGTGGTGCACGTAGTGAGTCTCACAGTTCCAACTTGCCAACCGTGGGACCGTCGAGTGTTCAGCACTCAAAACTTAACATAAACACAGTATCTGCTGGTAACATCAATTTTGCGGAATCATTTCACCACTTTTTTAGCCCATCCTTTGCAAGGCCACAGGAGACAAGAAGTCTGACATAGTCAACGCCTAGAGACGATGGTACAGGAGTATATCCAAGTAAACATTGAAGCCATGACTGTGTCACTGGACCCTTGCTCTTTTTGGGCTTCCAATCTGGATAAATAACCGGAGCTTGCCACTTACGCCTTGGAGATCTTGTCATGCCCCGCAGCCAGCGTTCTGTCTGAACGTGTGTTCAGCGCTGCTGGTGGTGTGCTGACAGATAAGCGCACGGGGCTCTCCACTGATAATGTAGACAGACTCACGTTCATAAAGATGAACAAATCATGGATCCGAAACGACTTTTCTACCCCTGTGTCATGCTGGGGAGAGTAAAAGCTTGATGATTTGTTAAAATCACCTCACCAACCGTTATAAGCTTTCAAATTACTAATCATGTTTATCTGTATCTTGGCTGGAAAATAATTTGGGCCTTGTAGCAGTTTGCAGTACTAATTCTATTAGGCCATCTATACTAAGCTCCACCAGCTTTCAAATTACTAATAATTTTTTGCTGCATCTAGCCCGGAAAATAATTTTGGGGCTCCGAGATGCGCAAGACACATGAGTGCCTTCTTGCTGCACTACCTGCAACATGACCCTCAGATTGTCAGAATTCGAAATAATCCTGACTACTGGGTTGCCACACTCTTAGATCCCCCACACTCTACGATCAACCTTTTCATTTTAATAAAGAGCAAAAAAATGGTCATTTTTGAAATTATAAGCATTAGCCGGTTATTACAAACTGTAATCAAACAGTTTTCAGCTCAAAAAACTTTATTCTAGGTGATGCTACATTTGCACATAGGACCCCTTGTTCGAAAGGAGCTTCTGAACTCTCTCGTCCATTGAATTTGTCAGGTTTTGGATGGTTTCTGCTTCAATTGTTTTGCATGAGGACAGAATACCCTCCCAGAGCTGTTGCTTAGATGTGAACTGCCTCCCGCCATCATAGACACTCCTTTTGATGATGCTCCAGAGGTTCTCAATGGGGTTGAGGTCAGGGGAGCATGGGGGTCACACCATAACTTTGTCCCCTTTTATGCCCATATCAGCCAGAGATGCAGATGTTATGTGCAGCATGAGACGGTGCATTATCATGCATGAAAATGATCTTGCTGCGGAATACACGGTTCTTCTTCTTGAACCATAGCAGGAAGTGCTGTTTGAGAAACTCCACATACATTATGGAGTTCATATTTACCCCTTCAGGGATCCTAAAGGGGCTGACAATCTCTCTCCCCATGATTCCAGCCCAAAACATTACTCCACCTCCTCCTTGTTGGTGCCGTAGCAGTGTTTGCATGGGGTGTCCATCAACCAGCCATCCTCCACTCCATCCATCTGGACCATTGAGCGTTGCACGGCACTCATCGGTGAACAAAACAGTTTTGAAGTCAGTCTTCATGTATTGTTTGGCCCACTGTAGCCCTTTCTGCTTGTGTACATTAGATAGAGGAGGTCGACAGGATAACTTACGCACAGCTGCAAACTTCTGAGGACCCTGCATCTTGTTGTTCGGGGGACGTTGGAGGCACCAGCAGCTTCAAAAACTTGTCTGCTGCTATGACAAGGCTTTTTTGCCGCTGCTCTTTTAACCTGACGTAATTGCCTGTAGGAAAGAGTCCTCAATTTTCCCTTATCAGCACGCACACATGTGTACTGTGAATCAGCTTCATACTTCTTGATTATGCGATGATCAGGATGAAGTGTCTTGGCAATGTTGATTGTAGTCATGCCTTGACCTAAACAATCCACAATTTGTTGCTTCTCAGCAGCCGACGCATCCTTTTTCTTTCCCATTTTAGCAGAAAATGTAGGCTGCTTAATAATGTGGGACAGCCTTCTTAAGAAGTCTTGCCTTTCATTGGACACCCCTGCCAAACTAATTAGCACAGGTGTCTGCAATTGCTTACAGTGATATAAAGAGCCCTGACACACATCACCATCAATGAGTTTAACTGACAAACAAACAAATTCTTCCCTTATCACTCCTAAACACTTTTTGCATAATAATTTGGAACACAGTGTACATGTGCTTTTCCACAAAACACCAGTGGTTCACGTAGTGAATCTTACAGTTCTAACTTGCCAACCGTGGTCTGTATGGAGTTGTTCAATAAAGGGCCCAAAATTAAGATAACCTAGACGGGAGAGGTCTCTATGAATACGAATTCCTAAGTATTTGATACCCTGTGAGGGACAGGCAAAGGGAAAGTTGGACTGGATGGAATCCTGTATGGATTTGAGGAGGGAGACATCGAGGGCCTCAGACTTCGCTGCATTGATTTTAAAATTTGACCATGTAACAAAGGGATCTATTTCAGCCATAACAGCAGGGATGGATATATGTGATTGAGTGCTATATACTAGGACATCATGAGCAAATGCAGAGCACTTGTACTCTGTGCCTGCCACCTCAATCCACCTAATATTGGGGTTATGGCGAATTGATGAGAGCAGGTGCTCCATCACTAGGATGTATAAGAGAGGGGACAGAGGACATCCCTGCCTTGTCCCATTGGTGATTATGAAAGGTGATGAAAATGTTCCATTCATCTTCAGCCTAGGTGACGTATTGCGATACCGGGCTGTGATTTTGCCTATGAAAGGGTCCCCTAGATCCCTACCCCAAGCTTTTTAAGAAAATAATATATGGCGTGCCAGGAGACTCTATGGAATGCTTTCTCAGCATCCAACGAGAGTATCTAATTACAAATTTTTAACTGTATCTAGCCCAGGAAATACTTTGGACCTAGTAGCAGTGTCTGCTAGTCAGCGGATTATCCCAACTGTTAAGCAAGCTGCACCACCTGTAGTTTGGACACTTAATTTTTTCAAAGGAAATGCCTCGGGCCCCCGGGACACTCAGTGAAAAGCATCGGGGAGGCACCCCAAGGCACAGGGCCTGGGACTGGCGGTAGGACGCCTTGCGGTGGACCGCCGAGCTCGATCTTATAAAAGCTTTTTAACTGCAGCAGCTTTAGTGGACGCTACTAGAGCTGGAATTCCCGCGGCTGCTGGCATCAGACTTGCCCTCCAATAGATCCTTGTAAAAGGATTTAAAGTGTACTCATTCAAATTAGAGAGACAATTTAAATTAAAAAGCTTAGACCTGTCTCCACCGCAGGGGGGCTCGCTCGACCCACCAGCGGACAGGCACCAGTATTGGGAGAGGGTGCTAGCCGTCAGGGTCCACCGCAGCTCTGGCACAAACCCGGCGTCACGGAGGTCGCATGGGCAGGAACGGACTGGCCGTGTTAGCTTCGCATTTTTTTGGCTTTAGAAGGGCATGACATGCCTATATCTGTGTCTCCCCCTCCTTTTACTCCTCCACCTCTTTTCTTTTCGCATGACTATTTGTACTTGTCACTTTTCCATGTGTTAGTTGTGTCTACTGAGCAGTTTGTCAGCTTTTGGACACCTTTTGAAGGTGTTTTCTATGTGTTTTTGTTTGCCTGCCATTGGTTTTAACAGTGTTCGAAGGTGTTCGGCGAACATACGGGTGTTCGACGAACCGAACTCGAACACTACGGGGGTGGCTCAACACTACTTTTCAGATCCTATATGGAGAACCTAATGGTAAACCCTGGATAAATGAAGCTTGTGACCTGGTTCCTGTTCCCCACTAGGTTTCTGGCACTTCTGATAAGACAGACGAGCAGCAGTACCCCGACACTGAGAAGTTTGTTCCCTACAATCCTGCAGGTAACTTTTCCACACTTTGCTGTACCTATTGCCTGCCATTAGCCACTGGCCATTACATTTAATTTTGAGCATCAGAATCAATTCTAATACTTGCATCTGAAGCTGGATGGGGTTAGTGAATTTGTCACCAGGATTTTGCTGCCCCATCTGAGAGCAGGGTGATTTAGGGGCAGAGATCCTGATTACAGTGATGAATCGCTTGGTGCAGTTCAGAGTAAGGCTATGTTCCCATGCTGTGGAAATGAAGCAGAAATTTTCTGCTTCATTTCTGCATGTCCTCTCCCGGATAAACGCATGCAGAATTGCCTTGAGTTTTTAATTGCACTGCAAAGGCAATTCCGCTTGCGGAAACGCAAAATTAATGAGCGTGCTGCGGATTTTTCCCCGCCGGAAAAACGCTGCGGAAAAAAACGCAGCATGGGCATTGAACTTGCGTAATCACATTGGGGACCATGGGGGGCGGATAACATAGCGCTAAAAAAGCCTTTACGCTGCGGAAATTCTGCAGCATATCCTCTTGAAAAACGCTTCGTGGGCACATACTCTGTGTCTGCTGCAGATCTAATTCTCTGAATGCTGGGCTCTGTATAACCCCACCCACACCACTGATAGGCAGAAAGCTACCAATGCACAGTGTACAGAGCTATTCATCAGTTGTGGGGACAGGGTTGGACTACATGGCAGCAGCTTTACTAGTCCTCTGGTGGCAGTCTCCTGCTGGTGGAGGATCACTTATCAAAACTACATCAGTCAGCCCAGAGAGCAACATGTCGTTGGAATTGGGGATCTTTGTCCACACGTTGTGCTGTGCTCAGATCAGGTGGCAATAAACCTAGTGACATTCCCTTTGTCAGGCAAAATGTATTTTTGTCCTAGTTTTAAAAATGTTGAAAGGACAGCCAGAGATGTCTTAAATCTCCGTCCCCTGTTCACTTGGAAGGGACCTCCATAGAACTCTACTCTTGCTTCCCCCAAACAAGGAATTTTTATAACCGCCATAAACCTCAGCCCAGGGCAAGCATACTGGTTTACACTGGATTTCCCCTCCAAAGCCCTATTGTGTAACTGTACAAACTTTTAATGTCAAGTTTAATAATGCACATGACTGTCACAAACACATGGACCACATTTTTGGGATGCTCGCCTTTTTCCAGTTATGATGGTGTATCTTTCATAACTGGGAAACCACCAGAAACCTAGGAAATGGTTTCTGAGCTTCTGAACGTCATAGAAATATTATATTTGATATCAATCTCCGTCAATATTGGTGACGGCAAACTTGCCTTTGGAAGTGCATTGAGGTGAAGGGTGTATTGCTGGAAAAGGGGAAAAAACAAAACAAAACCTCTTTAAATCTCTTAATTTGCGAGTGTGAACGAGCGGAGTGTGACCAGAGCGTAAGTGCGAACGAAAGTAAGTGTGTGACTTATTTTTCAGTGACTTGGATTCAGGAAGTTTGGAAGGCAGGACTTTGGACTGAATTGCTGTCTGTATTTCATTAATTCTTTGCTTTTCTTTTTACTTAACATTCTGTCTATTGCAATCCCCATTAGGAAATGAGCTCCATTATTGACAATGCTATCCAGTGTACATCTTGCCACATGTAGGCAATCCTGAACAGCCGGTCGTGGTTGCTTACTGCTGCGCGAGATGTGAGCACGTTGTGCGTTTGGAAGCCCAGATACTGGATCTAAATGAGCAGCTGGCAACACTGAGATCCATTGACAACATGGAAAGGAGTCTGCTGCTCACTGAGCAGCCGCTCACTGGGGTAGATGTGGGGGAGGGTGGTAGTCTGGAGCTGCAGGACAGTGAGGCCGTTAGTTGGGTGACAGTTAGAAGGGGGGGTAGAGGGAAGAGTGCAAGGGAGGCTAGTCCTGATCTGGCACACCCCAATAAGTTTGCAAAGTTGGCAGATGAGGGGAGTGATGGTACAGGGGTAGCACTGCTGCAGCAAGGCATGTATCCTGAAAGCCGGAGGAGTGTCAGCTCCAGTAAAGAGGGAAATAGGAGAGTAGGGCAGGCCAGGCAGGTGCTGGTAGTGGGCGACTCAATTATTAGGGGAACAGATAGGGCAATCTGTCACAAAGACAGGGATCATCAAACAGTGTGCTGCCTAGCTGGCGCTCAAGTCCGGCACATCGCTGATCGGGTTGACAGATTACTGGGAGGGGCTGGTGAGGACCCAGCGGTCATGGTGCACATTGGCACAAATGACAAAGTTAGAGGTAGGTGGAAGGTCCTTAAAGATGACTTCAGGGAATTAGGCTGCAAGCTGAAAGCAAGGACCTCCAAGGTGGTATTCTCTGAAATACTACCGGTACCACGTGCCACGCCAGAGAGGCAACGGGAGATTAGGGAGATAAATAAGTGGCTCAAGAACTGGTGTAGGAAGGAGGGATTTGAGTTCCTGGAGAACTGGGCCGACTTCTCAGTTGGCTACAGACTCTACGCTAGGGACCGGCTGCACCTTAATGGGGAGGGTGCAGCTGTGCTGGGGGAGAAAATGGCTAGAAGGTTGGAGGAGTGTTTAAACTAGGGATTGGGGGGGGGTATTCATTTTATAGGTGGGGAAGATAGTGCAGATAGTGACCTGGGCACAAATAAATTGGGGGTGGGGTTAGAACAGCCAATAAAGTAAGAAGGAATAGAGGTACAGAGAGATACATAAAATGCATGTACACTAATGCCAGAAGCCTCACCAACAAAATGGAGGAATTAGAATTAATTTTGTTGGAAAATAATTGACATGGTAGGAATATCTGAGACGTGGCTGGACGAGAGCCATGACTGGGCAGCTAATTTACAGGGCTATAGTCTGTTTAGAAATGACCGTACAAACAAGCGAGGGGGGGGGGTGTTTATATGTAAAATCATCCTTAAAACCTGTCTTGCGGGAGGATATATGTGAATCTAATGAAAATGTAGAGTCCCTGTGGGTGGAGATAAGGGGAGGGGGAAAAAATAATAAATTACTGATAGGGGTTTGTTATAAGTCTCCAAAAATAATGGAAGTAGCGGAGAATATCCTCGTAAAGCAAATAGATGAAACAGCGACTCAAGGAGAAGTCATTATTATGGGAGACTTCAACTACCCTGAAATACGTTGGGGGACAGAAACATGTACTTCAAGCAAAGGTAATAGGTTTTGACAACTATGAGAGACAATTACCTTTCACAACTGGTTCAGGACCCAACAAGAAGGGGGGCACTGCTAGACCTAATATTAACCAATAGGCCAGACCGCATATCAAATATACGAGTTGGGGGTCACTTGGGTAATAGTGATCACAAAATAATACATTTTCATGTAACCTTTAATAAGATGTGTAGTAGAAGGGTTACAAGGACACTAAACTTCAGGAAGGCTAATTTCCAACGGTTGAGAGATGATCTTAGTGCAATAAACTGGGACGATATCCTGAGACATAAAGCTACACAAAGCAAATGGGAGACATTTATTAACCTCCTGAATAGGACCTGTGCACAATATATACCCTTTGGGAATAAACATGCTAGAAATGGGAGGAAACCACTATGGCTAAATAGAGCTGTAAGGGGCACAATAAGTGACAAAAAGAAAGCATTTAGAGAACTAAAGCATGTAGGTAGTGATGAGGCATTAAATAAATATAGAAAATTAAATAAATTATGTAAAAAGCAAATCAAGGCGGCAACGATTGAGGCAGAGAGAATCATTGCCAGAGAAAGTAAAAATAACCCCAAAATATTCTTTAACTACATAAATAGTAAACAACTAAAAAATAATAGTGTTGGCCCCCTTAAAAATAGTCTGGGTGAAATGGTGGATGAGGATGAGGAAAAAGCCAATATGCTAAATGATTTTTTTTTCAACCGTATTTACACAAGAAAATCGCATGACCGAAAACATGATTAGTGATAACAAAAATTCTCCATTAAATGTCACTTGCTTAACCCAGCAGGAAGTACGGCGGCGTCTAAAAATCACTAAAGTTGACAAATCCCCAGGCCCAGGTGGGATACACCCGCGAGTACTGCAGGAATTAAGTAACGTCATAGACCATTATTTTTAATCTTTAAAGATTCAATAATAACAGGGTCCACACGACTGGCGTATAGCAAATGTGGTGCCAATAAGGGGACAAACTGAACTTGGAAATTTATAGGCCAGTAAGCTTAACCTCTACTGTGTGTAAAATCCTGGAGGGTTTCCTAAGAGGTGCTATAATAGAGTATCTGAAGAAGAATAACCTCATGACCCAATATCAACATGGATTTACGAGGAACCGTTCCTGTCAAACTAATCTGATCAGTTTTTATGAGGAGGCAAGTTCGGGACTGGACCAAGGAAATGCAGTGGATGTTGTGTATATGGACTTTTCAAAAGCTTTTGATACGGTTCCACACAAAAGGTTGATACATAAAATGAGAACAATGGGGATAGGGGAAAATATATGTATGTGGGTTAAGAATTGGCTCAGTGATAGGAAACAAAGGGTGGTTATTAATGGAAAACACTCAGACTGGGTCTCAGTTAACAGTGGGGTACCACAGGGGTCAGAATTGGGCCCCCTTCTTTTTAACATATTTATTAATGACCTTGTAGGGGGCATACAGAGTAATATTTCAATATTTGCAGATGACACTAAACTCTGCAGGGTAATCAATACAGAGGAGGACAATTTTATATTACAGGAGGATCTATGTAAACTAGAAGCTTGGGCTGATAAATGACAAATGAGCTTTAATGGGGATAAATGTAAGGTAATGCACTTGGGCAGAGGAAATAAAATGTATAATTATATGCTTAATTGTAAAACACTGGGCAAAACTGTAACTGAAAAAGACCTGGGTGTATTGGTGGACGACAAGCTCACGTTTAGTGGCCAGTGTCAGGCAGCTGCTGCAAAGGCAAATAAAATAATGGGATGCATTAAAAGAGGCATAGATGCTCATGAGGAGAACATAATTTTACCTCTATACAAGTCACTAGTGCGACCACACTTAGAATACTGTGTACAGTTCTGGTCTCCGGTGTATAAGAAAGACATGGCTGAACTAGAGCGGGTGCAGAGAAGAGCGACCAAGGTTATTAGAGGACTGGGGGGTCTGCAATACCAAGACAGGTTATTACACTTGGGGTTATTTACTGTGGAAAAAAGAAGGCTTAGAGGTGATCTTATTACTATGTACAAGTATATGAGGGGACAGTACAAAGACCTTTCTACTGATCTTTTTACTCTGAGGCCTGAGACGGGGACAAGGGGGCATCTTCTACGTCTGGAGGAAAGAAGGTTTAATCATAATCACAGATGGGGATTCTTTACTGTAAGAGCAGTGAGACTATGAACTCTCTGCTGCATGATGTTGTAACGAGTGATTCACTTTTTAAATTTAAGAAGGGCATGGATGCCTTTCTTGAAAAGTATAATATTATAGGTTATAAATACTAGATTCCTTGATAGGGCGTTGATCCAGGGAACTAGTCTGATTGTCGTATGGAGTCGAAGGAATTTTTTTCCCCAATGTGGAGCTTAGTGTTTTCCACATGGTTTTTTTTTCCCTTCCTCTGGATCAACATGTTAGGCTATGGGTTGAACTAGATGGACTTAGTCTTCCTTCAACCTTAAAAAAAAAATAAAAAAATGATGTATTCATCTTGGATGTGGGGCTCCCCCATACCAAGATATGGAAGATGAAGGATTTTTATGTCTTGTGCAGCTGGGTGGGTTCACAAAACAGAGCCCCCGCGTGAGGTAAACAACATGGGTGTGTCCTAGTGTTTTGCCTCCTTACTAAAAACCAGAATGTCCATGTTGGCTCATTCCAACCCAGGGACGTCAGATGCAAGCACTCCTCGCTGCATGGAGGAATCACACCTAATTTCCGGGGAGCCGTCCCGCCACAGAATCTGAGACCATCACCTCGTGGCGCAGGTTTTGCTATTATTTACCCCTTTTATTTTAATAACTGTTTTATGCATATATGTAAATTGTCTTTTATAAAATCTTGTATATCTTTTGTAAACACTGCCAACTTTCGGGAGTAAATTATTATTTACCAGCTTCGTTCTTCTTGTCCTATGTCGAGCAAACACGTTCCTCACCCGCTAATTCACGTTACCTAACTGGTACCCGATCCACCTGTTAAGAGATCGGTGGTGGCAGCATACGGTGTATTTATGTGATATTGTGGTTGAGGGTGGTGGGATTGAGGTATATATACGTTCCTGGACGGAACTGGTGGTATATACAGTTATATGAAAAAGTTTGGGCACCCCTATTAATCTTAAGCTTAATGTTTTATAAAAATTTGTGTTTTTGCAACAGCTATTTTAGTTTGATATATGTAATAACTGTTGGACACAGTAATGTTTCTGCATTGAAATGAGGTTTATTGTACTAACAGAAAATGTGCAATCTGCATTCAAACAAAATTTGACAGGTGCATAAGTATGGGCACCGTTATCATTTTCTTGTTTTAAATACTCCTACCTACTTTTTACTGACTTACTAAAGCCCTTTTTTTGGTTTTGTAACCTCATTGAGCTTTGAACTTCATAGCCAGGTGTATGCAATCATGAGAAAAGCTACTTAAAGTGGCCACTTGCAAGTTGTTCTCCTGTTTGAATCTCCTCTGAAGAGTGGCATCATGGGCTCCTCAAAACAACTGTCAAATGATCTGAAAACAAAGATTATTCAACATAGTTGCTCAGGGGAAGGATACAAAAAGCTGTCTCAGAGATTTAACCTGTCAGTTTCCACTGTGAGGAACATAGTAAGGAAATGGAAGAACACAGGGACAGTTCTTGTTAAGGCCAGAAGTGGCAGGCCAAGAAAAACATCAGAAAGGCAGAGAAGAAGAATGGTGAGATCAGTCAAGGACAATCCTCAGACCACCTCCAGAGAGCTGCAGCATCAACTTGCTGCAGATGGTGTCACTGTGCATCGGTCAACTATACAACGCACTTTGCACAAGGAGAAGCTGTATGGGAGAGTGATGCAAAAGAAGCCATTTCTGCAAGCACGCCACAAACAGAGTCGGCTGAGGTATGCAAAAGCACATTTGGAGAAGCCAATTTCTTTTTGGAAGAAGGTCCTGTGGACTGATGAAACCAAGATTGAGTTGTTTGGTCATACAAAAAGGCGTTATGCATGGCGGCAAAAAATCACAGCATTCCAAGAAAACACTTGCTACCCACAGTAAAATTTGGTGGAGGTTCCATCATGCTTTGGGGCTGTGTGGCCAATGCCGGCACCGGGAATCTTGTTAAGGTTGAGGGACGCATGGATTCCACTCAGTATCAGCAGATTCTTGACAATAATGTTCAAGAATCAGTGACAAAGTTGAAGTTATTCAGGGGATGGATCTTTCAGCAAGACAATGATCCAAAACACCGCTCCAAATCTACTCAGGCATTCATGCATAGGAACAATTACAATGTTCTGGAATGGCCATCCCAGTCCCCAGACCTGAATATCATTGAACATCTGTGGGATCATTTGAAGAGGGCTGTCCATGCTCGGCGACCATCAAACTTAACAGAACTGGAATTGTTTTGTAAATAGGAATGGTCAAAAATACCTTCATCCAGGATCCAGGAAATCATTAAAAGCTACAGGAAGCGACTAGAGGCTGTTAGTTTTGCAAAAGGAGGATCTACTAAATATTAATGTCACTTTTCTGGTGAGGTGCCCATACTTATGCACCTGTCAAATTTAGTTTGAATGCAGGTTGCACATTTTCTGTTAGTACAATAAACCTCATTTCAAGGCAGAAACATTACTGTGTCCAACAGTTATTACATATATCAAACTGAAATAGCTGTTGCAAAAACACCAATTTTTATAAAACATTAAGCTTAAGATTAATAGGGGTGCCCAAACTTTTTCATATAACTGTATACGTCCTGTCACATCACGTGCCACAATAGTCTACATAAATGAGAGCAGCTGCGCCCTGTTGCTTATCCTCAGTCAATACCGTGTTTGACCAGCAGGATAAGGGGGCGCCAGAGGGCTGCAAAGTCTGACTAAGTTTTCCTGACACCCTTTAAATGCAGTTTAGGGCCATCTCTGTTGCACTCTTACTCTCTATTAGCTGCAGTGTCCCATCTGCCTAATGCTGCCACAGATCTCATGGCTGCAGTATCCAGATCTTCAGCAACTTGCTGACATCGTGTCAGTTAATCCAATGAGTGTTTGCAGTGACAGCAATGTCTGTTAGCTGGGTTTCTGATGCTGCTCAGTTGTGGAGGAGAGCAGACAGATGTCAGTGTGGTGTTCGGAGGCTCCTGAGGCCCCTGCACATGACTTCATGAGTGCCAGAGATCCAGCATGTGATCTTGTGGTCTTGGGCTCCAGTATACAGGTGGGACTTTGCAGCTATTTGGGGGGGCGGGGGAGAAGGGCACAACACTGATGTGTGCAGTGAAGGTGGTTAAAGTTCATTGACGCTAGATGACTCATTTTGGTGCATTGACCCCATAGGCAAACTAGGAATGTCAAAGAACCAATCAAGAACAACCGAACAAAATTGTCAAATTATGCATAAATAGGAAATTAAAAAACCTATAATAAATACACGGTTAAGTAAGACACCCTAGAGACAGGCACTCACACAATGTACATACAATAGTTAAAATCGAAAAATATAGAATAGATGTATACTACCAGGAGTAGTTCTAGAACCACCCACCAGGGGTAGTTCTAGAAGCGCCCACCAGGAGCAGTATTAGAACCGCACACTAGAAGAAAGTTCTAGAACCGATCATGGCACCAGGGGTAGTTCTAGAACCGCCCTCCAAGGGTAGTTATAGAAGATCACATCGGCATCAGGGGTAGTTCTAGAACTGGACACTAGGAGTACTTCTAGAAGCGCCCACGAGGGGTACTTCTAGAAGTGCCCACGAGGGGGGTAGTTGTAGAAGTGCCCACGAGGGGGGTAGTTGTAGAAGTGCCCACGAGGGGGGTAGTTGTAGAAGTGCCCACGAGGGGGGTAGTTGTAGAAGTGCCCACGAGGGGGGTAGTTGTAGAAGTGCCCACGAGGGGGGTAGTTGTAGAAGTGCCCACGAGGGGGGTAGTTGTAGAAGTGCCCACGAGGGGGGTAGTTGTAGAAGTGCCCACGAGGGGGGTAGTTGTAGAAGTGCCCACGAGGGGGGTAGTTGTAGAAGTGCCCACGAGGGGGGTAGTTGTAGAAGTGCCCACGAGGGGGGTAGTTGTAGAAGTGCCCACGAGGGGGGTAGTTGTAGAAGTGCCCACGAGGGGGGTAGTTGTAGAAGTGCCCACGAGGGGGGTAGTTGTAGAAGTGCCCACGAGGGGGGTAGTTGTAGAAGTGCCCACGAGGGGGGTAGTTGTAGAAGTGCCCACGAGGGGGGTAGTTGTAGAAGTGCCCACGAGGGGGGTAGTTGTAGAAGTGCCCACGAGGGGGGTAGTTGTAGAAGTGCCCACGAGGGGGGTAGTTGTAGAAGTGCCCACGAGGGGGGTAGTTGTAGAAGTGCCCACGAGGGGGGTAGTTGTAGAAGTGCCCACGAGGGGGGTAGTTGTAGAAGTGCCCACGAGGGGGGTAGTTGTAGAAGTGCCCACGAGGGGGGTAGTTGTAGAAGTGCCCACGAGGGGGGTAGTTGTAGAAGTGCCCACGAGGGGGGTAGTTGTAGAAGTGCCCACGAGGGGGGTAGTTGTAGAAGTGCCCACGAGGGGGGTAGTTGTAGAAGTGCCCACGAGGGGGGTAGTTGTAGAAGTGCCCACGAGGGGGGTAGTTGTAGAAGTGCCCACGAGGGGGGTAGTTGTAGAAGTGCCCACGAGGGGGGTAGTTGTAGAAGTGCCCACGAGGGGGGTAGTTGTAGAAGTGCCCACGAGGGGGGTAGTTGTAGAAGTGCCCACGAGGGGGGTAGTTGTAGAAGTGCCCACGAGGGGGGTAGTTGTAGAAGTGCCCACGAGGGGGGTAGTTGTAGAAGTGCCCACGAGGGGGGTAGTTGTAGAAGTGCCCACGAGGGGGGTAGTTGTAGAAGTGCCCACGAGGGGGGTAGTTGTAGAAGTGCCCACGAGGGGGGTAGTTGTAGAAGTGCCCACGAGGGGGGTAGTTGTAGAAGTGCCCACGAGGGGGGTAGTTGTAGAAGTGCCCACGAGGGGGGTAGTTGTAGAAGTGCCCACGAGGGGGGTAGTTGTAGAAGTGCCCACGAGGGGGGTAGTTGTAGAAGTGCCCACGAGGGGGGTAGTTGTAGAAGTGCCCACGAGGGGGGTAGTTGTAGAAGTGCCCACGAGGGGGGTAGTTGTAGAAGTGCCCACGAGGGGGGTAGTTGTAGAAGTGCCCACGAGGGGGGTAGTTGTAGAAGTGCCCACGAGGGGGGTAGTTGTAGAAGTGCCCACGAGGGGGGTAGTTGTAGAAGTGCCCACGAGGGGGGTAGTTGTAGAAGTGCCCACGAGGGGGGTAGTTGTAGAAGTGCCCACGAGGGGGGTAGTTGTAGAAGTGCCCACGAGGGGGGTAGTTGTAGAAGTGCCCACAGCACTGCGGGTAGTTCTAGAGCTGCACACTAGGAGTAGTTTTAGAAGAGCTCACCGGCACCAGGGGTATTTCTAGAACTGCTCACTAGAGTACTTCTAGAACCACCTACCAGGAGCATTATTAGAACTGGACACTAGTAGAAGTTCTAGAACCACTCACAGCACCAGGGGTAGTTTCAGAACCACCCACCAGGGGTAGTTCTAGAAGCGCTCTCTATGGGTAGTTCTAGAACTGCATATTAGCAGTAGTTCTAGAACTGCACATTAGAGGTAGTTCTAGAATCGCCCACCTGCACCGGGGGCAGTTCTAGAACCGCACACGAGGAGTACTTCTAGAAGCGCCCACAAGATGTAGTTCTAGTAGCGCCCACCAGGGGTAGTTCTAGTAGCGCCCACCAGGGGTAGCTCTAGTAGCGCCCACCAGGGGTAGTTCTAGAAGCGTCCGCCGGGGTTAGGTCTAGAAGCGCCCACCAGGAGCAGTATTAGAACCGCCCACCACGGGTAGTTCTAAAAGCGCCCACCAGGAGCAGTATTAGAACCGCCCTCCAGGGGTAGTTCTAGAAGCGCCCACCTGGAGTCGTTCTAGAAGTGCACTCTGGCACCAGGGATAGTTCTAGAGGCGCCCACCGGCACCAGGGGTAGTTCTAGAACTGCATACTAGGAGTACTTCTAGAACCGCCCACCAGGGTTAGTGCTAAAAGCGCCCACCAGAAGCAGTATTAGAACCGCTCACGGCGCCAGGGGTGATTCTAGAACTGCCCGCCAGGGGTGGTTCTAGAACTGCCCACCAGCACAATGGGTAGTATTAGAACCGCAATCTAGAAGAATTTCTAGAACCGATCATGGCACCAGGGGTAGTTCTAGAAACGCACACCGGCACCAGGGGTACTTCTAGTACTGCACACTAGGAGCACTTCTAGAACCGCCCACCAAGGGTAGGTCTAAAAGCGCCCACTAGGAGCAGTATTAGAACCGCACACTAGAAGTTCTAGAACCGCTCACGGCACTGGGGGTAGTTCTAGAACGGAACACTAAGAGTACTTCTAGAAGCGCCCACAAGATGTAGTTCTAGAAGCGCCCACCTGGAACAGTATTAGAACCGTACACTACACTGCGGGTAGTTCTATGACTGGCCACCAGGGGTAGTTCTATGACTGGCCACCAGGGGTAGTTCTATGACTGGCCACCAGGGGTAGTTCTATGACTGGCCACCAGGGGTAGTTCTAGAAGCACCCATCGGCACCAGTAGTTTCAGAACCACCCACCAGGGGTAGTACTAGAACTGCCCACCAGTACAATGGGTAGTACTAGAACTGCCCACCAGCACAATGGGTAGTACTAGAACTGCCCACCAGTGATAGTATTAGAAGCGCCCACCAGGAGCAGTATTAGAACCGCAATCTAGAAGAAGTTCTACAACCGATCATGGCACCAGGGGTAGTTCTAGTACTGCACACTAGGAGTACTTCTAGAACCGCCCACCAAGGGTAGGTCTAAAAGCGCCCACCAGGGGTAGGTCTAAAAGCGCCCACCAGGGGTAGTTCTAGAAGCGCCCATCGGCACCGGGGGTAGTTCTAAAAGTGCCCACCAGGAGCAGTATTAGAACTGCACACTAGAAGTTCTAGAACTGCTCACGGCACTGCGGGTAGTTCTAGAACTGCACACTAGGAGTACTTCTAGAAGCGCCCGTGAGGGGTAGTTCTAGAAGCGCCCACCGGGGGTAGTTCTAGAAGCGCCCACCGGGGGTAGTTCTAGAGCTGCACACTAGGAGTGGTTCTAGAATAGCCCACCGGGCACCAGGGGTATTTCTAGAACTGCTCACTAGAGTACTTCTAGAACCACCTACCAGGAGCATTATTAGAACTGCACACTAGTAGAAGTTCTAGAACCACTCACAGCACCAGGGGTAGTTTCAGAACCACCCACCAGGGGGTAGTTCTAGAACCGTTCACCGACACCAGGTGTAGATCTAGAACCGCCCACCGGCACCAGGGGTAGTTCTAGAACTACATACTAGGAGTACTTCTAGAACCGCCCACCAGGGGAAGTTCTAAAAGCGCCCACCAGGAGCAGTATTAGAACCGCACACTAAAAGAAGTTCTAGAACTGCTCACGGCACCAGGGGTAGTTCTATAACCGCCCACCAGATGTAGCTCTAGAACCGCCCACAGACACCAGGTGTAGTTCTAGAACTGCACACTAAGAGTACTTCTAAAAGCGCCCACCAGGGGTAGTTCTAGAAGCGCCCAGCGGAGGTAGCTTCAGAACCGCTCACCGGCACTAGGTGTAGTTCTAGAAGCACCCCCTAGGGGGAAGTTCTAGAACTGCACACTAGGAGTAATTCTAGAAGAGCCCACCGGCACCAGGGATATTTCTAGAACTGCTCACTAGAGTACTTCTAGAACCACCTACCAGGAGCATTATTAGAACTGCACACTAGTAGAAGTTCTAGAACCACTCACAGCACCAGGGGTAGTTTCAGAACCACCCACCAGGGGTAGTTCCAGAAGCACCCTCCGGCACCAGGGGTAGTTCTAGAACCGCACACTGAGTACTTATAGAAGCACCCACAAGATGTAGTTCTAGAAGCGCCCACCTGGAACAGTATTAGAACCACACACTACGGGTAGTTCTAGAAGCGCCCACCAGGGGTTTTTCTAGAAGCGCCCATCGGCACCAGTAGTTTCAGAACCACCCACCAGGGGTAGTTCTAGAAGTGCCCACCAGCACAATGAGTAGTACTAGAACTGCCCACCAGTGATAGTATTAGAAGCGCCCACCAGGAGCAGTATTAGAAGCGCAATCTAGAAGAAGTTCTACAACCGATCATGGCACCAGGGGTAGTTCTAGAAGCGCACACCGGCACCAGGGGTAGTTCTAGTACTGCACACTAGGAGTACTTCTAGAACCGCCCACCAGGGGAAGTTCTAAAAGCGCCCACCAGGAGCAGTATTAGAACTGCACACTAGAAGAAGTTCTAGAACTGCCCACCAGGACTAGTTCTAGTACCACTCACGGCACCGGGGTAGTTCTAGAACTGCATACTAGGAGTACTTCTAGAAGCACCCACCAGGTGTAGTTCTAGTAGCGCCCACCAGGGGTAGCTCTAGAACCCCCCACGGGCACCAGGGGTAGTTCTAGAACTGCATGTTAGCAGTAGTTCGAGAACTGCACACTAGAGGTAGTACTAGAACCGCCCACCTGCACCAGGGGTAGTTCTAGAACCGCACACTAGAAGTGCTAGAACCGCTCACGGCACCGGGGGTAGTTCTAGAAGCGCCCATCGGCACCGGGGGTAGTTCTAGAACCGTCCATCGGCACCGGGAGTAGTTCTAGAACTGCACACTAAGAGTACTTCTAGAAGCGCCCAGCGGGGGTAGTTTCAGAACCGCTCACCAGCACTAGGTGTAGTTCTAGAAGCGCCCACCGGGGGTAGTTCTAGAAGCGCCCACCGGGGGTAGTTCTAGAAGCGCCCACCGGGGGTAGTTCTAGAAGCGCCCACCGGGGGTAGTTCTAGAAGCGCCCACCGGGGGTAGTTCTAGAAGCGCCCACCGGGGGTAGTTCTAGAAGCGCCCACCGGGGGTAGTTCTAGAAGCGCCCACCGGGGGTAGTTCTAGAAGCGCCCACCGGGGGTAGTTCTAGAAGCGCCCACCGGGGGTAGTTCTAGAAGCGCCCACCGGGGGTAGTTCTAGAAGCGCCCACCGGGGGTAGTATTAGAACTGCACACTAGAAGTTCTAGAACTGCTCACGGCACTGCGGGTAGTTCTAGAACTGCACACTAGGAGTACTTCTAGAAGCGCCCGTGAGGGGTAGTTCTAGAAGCGCCCATCGGGGGGTAGTTCTAGAAGCTTCCATCGGCACCGGGAGTAGTTCTAGAACTGCACACTAGGAGTACTTCTAGAAGCGCCCACCTGGAACAGTATTAGAACCGCACACTACACTGCGGGTAGTTCTAGAAGCGCCCACCAGGGGTAGTTCTAGAACTGCATATTAGCAGTAGTTCTAGAACCGCCCACCTGTATCAGGGGTAGTTCTAGAACCGCACACTAAGAGTACTTCTAGAAGCGCCCAAGAGATGTAGTTCTAGAAGCGCCCACCTGGAACAGTATTAGAACCACACACTACACTGCGGGTAGTTCTAGAAGCGCCCGCCAGGGGTAGCTTTAGAAGCGCCCACCTGGAACAGTATTAGAACCGCACACTACACTGCGGTTAGTTCTAGAAGCGCCCACCAGGGGTAGTTCTAGAAGCGCCCACCAGCACCAGAGGTAGTTCTAGGACTGCCCACCAGGGGTATTTCTAGAAGAGTCCATCAGCACCAGTAGTTTCAGAACCACCCACCAGGGGTAGTTCTAGAAGTGCCCACCAGCACAATGAGTAGTACTAGAACTGCCCACCAGTGATAGTATTAGAAGCGCCCACCAGGAGCAGTATTAGAACCGCAATCTAGAAGAAGTTCTACAACCGATCATGGCACCAGGGGTAGTTCTAGAAGCGCACACCGGCACCAGGGGTAGTTCTAGTACTGCACACTAGGAGTACTTCTAGAACCGCCCACCAAGGGTAGGTCTAAAACCGCTCACCAGGAGCAGTATTAGAACCGCTCACGGCACCAGGGGTAGTTCTAGAACGGGACACTAGGAGTACTTCTAGAAGCGCCCACCAGAGGTAGCTCTAGAAGCGCTCATCGGCACCGGGAGTAGTTCTAGAACTGCACACTAAGAGTACTTCTAGAAGCGCCCAGCGGGGGTAGTTTCAGAACCGCTCACCGGCACTAGGTGTAGTTCTAGAAGCGCCCGACGGCACCGGGGGTAGTTCTAAAAGCGCCCACCAGGAGCAGTATTAGAACTGCACACTAGAAGTTCTAGAACTGCTCACGGCACTGCGGGTAGTTCTAGAACTGCACACTAGGAGTACTTCTAGAAGCGCCCGTGAGGGGTAGTTCTAGAAGCGCTCCCAGGGGCAGTTCTAGAGCTGCACACTAGGAGTGGTTCTAGAACCGTCCACCGGCACCAGGTGTAGATCTAGAACTGCCCACCAGGGGTAGTTATAGAAGCGCCCACCGGCACCAGGGGTAGTTCTAGAACTGCATACTAGGAGTACTTCTAGAACCGCCCACCAGGGGAAGTTCTAAAAGCGCCCACCAGGAACAGTATTAGAACCGCACACTAAAAGAAGTTCTAGAACTGCTCACGGCACCAGGTGTAGTTCTATAACCGCCCACCAGGTGTAGTTCTATAACCGCCCACCAGGTGTAGTTCTATAACCGCCCACCAGGAGTAGGTCTAGAACTGCACACTACGAGTACTTCTAGAAGCGCCCACCAGAGGTAGCTTCAGAACCGCTCACCGGCACTATGTGTAGTTCTAGAAGCGCCCACGAGGGATAGTTCTAGAAGAGCCCACCGGCACCAGGGGTATTTCTAGAACTGCTCACTAGAGTACTTCTAGAACCACCTACCAGGAGCATTATTAGAACTGCACACTAGTTGAAGTTCTAGAACCACTCACGGCACCAGGGGTAGTTTCAGAACCACCCACCAGGGGTAGTTCTAGAACTGCATACTAGGAGTACTTCTAGAACCGCCCACCAGGGGAAGTTCTAAAGGCGCCCACCAGGAGCAGTATTAGAACCGCACACTAAAAGAAGTTCTAGAACTACTCACGGCACCAGGGGTAGTTCTATAACCGCCCACAGACACCAGGTGTAGTTCTAGAACTGCACACTAAGAGGACTTCTAGAAGCGCCCACCGGGGGTAGTTCTAGAAGCGCCCACCGGGGGTAGTTCTAGAAGCGCCCACCGGGGGTAGTTCTAGAAGCGCCCACCGGGGGTAGTTCTAGAAGCGCCCACCGGGGGTAGTTCTAGAAGCGCCCACCGGGGGTAGTTCTAGAAGCGCCCACCGGGGGTAGTTCTAGAAGCGCCCACCGGGGGTAGTTCTAGAAGCGCCCACCGGGGGGGGGGGGGAGTTCTAGAAGCGCCCACCGGGGGGGGGGGGGTAGTTCTAGAAGCGCCCACCGGGGGGGGGGGGGGGGGTAGTTCTAGAAGCGCCCACCGGGGGTAGTTCTAGAAGCGCCCACCGGGGGTAGTTCTAGAAGCGCCCACCGGGGGTGGTTCTAGAAGCGCCCACCGGGGGTAGTTCTAGAAGCGCCCACCGGGGGTAGTTCTAGAAGCGCCCACCGGGGGTAGTTCTAGAAGCGCCCACCGGGGGGGGGGTAGTTCTAGAAGCACCCACGGGGGGGGGGGGGGTTAGTTCTAGAAGCGCCCACGGGGGGGGGGGGGGTAGTTCTAGAAGTGCCCACGGGGGGGGGGGGGGTTAGTTCTAGAAGCGCCCACGGGGGTAGTTCTAGAAGCGCCCACGGGGGGGGGGGGGTTAGTTCTAGAAGCGCCCACGGGGGGGGGGGGGTAGTTCTAGAAGCGCCCACCGGGGGCAGTTCTAGAAGCGCCCACCGGGGGGGGGGGGAGTTCTAGAAGCGCCCACCGGGGGGGTAGTTCTAGAAGCGCCCACCGGGGGGGTAGTTCTAGAAGCGCCCACCGGGAGCAGTATTAGAACTGCACACTAGAAGTTCTAGAACTGCTCACGGCACTACGGGTAGTTCTAGAACTGCACACTAGGAGTACTTCTAGAAGCGCCCACCATGTAGACGGGCCCCGATCACCTGTCCCTGGTGGGCAGACGGGCCCCGATCACCTGTCCCTGGTGGGCAGACGGGCCCCGATCACCTGTCCCTGGTGGGCAGACGGGCCCCGATCACCTGTCCCTGGTGGGCAGACGGGCCCCGATCACCTGTCCCTGGTGGGCAGACGGGCCCCGATCACCTGTCCCTGGTGGGCAGACGGGCCCCGATCACCTGTCCCTGGTGGGCAGACGGGCCCCGATCACCTGTCCCTGGTGGGCAGACGGGCCCCGATCACCTGTCCCTGGTGGGCAGACGGGCCCCGATCACCTGTCCCTGGTGGGCAGACGGGCCCCGATCACCTGTCCCTGGTGGGCAGACGGGCCCCGATCACCTGTCCCTGGTGGGCAGACGGGCCCCGATCACCTGTCCCTGGTGGGCAGACGGGCCCCGATCACCTGTCCCTGGTGGGCAGACGGGCCCCGATCACCTGTCCCTGGTGGGCAGACGGGCCCCGATCACCTGTCCCTGGTGGGCAGACGGGCCCCGATCACCTGTCCCTGGTGGGCAGACGGGCCCCGATCACCTGTCCCTGGTGGGCAGACGGGCCCCGATCACCTGTCCCTGGTGGGCAGACGGGCCCCGATCACCTGTCCCTGGTGGGCAGACGGGCCCCGATCACCTGTCCCTGGTGGGCAGACGGGCCCCGATCACCTGTCCCTGGTGGGCAGACGGGCCCCGATCACCTGTCCCTGGTGGGCAGACGGGCCCCGATCACCTGTCCCTGGTGGGCAGACGGGCCCCGATCACCTGTCCCTGGTGGGCAGACGGGCCCCGATCACCTGTCCCTGGTGGGCAGACGGGCCCCGATCACCTGTCCCTGGTGGGCAGACGGGCCCCGATCACCTGTCCCTGGTGGGCAGACGGGCCCCGATCACCTGTCCCTGGTGGGCAGACGGGCCCCGATCACCTGTCCCTGGTGGGCAGACGGGCCCCGATCACCTGTCCCTGGTGGGCAGACGGGCCCCGATCACCTGTCCCTGGTGGGCAGACGGGCCCCGATCACCTGTCCCTGGTGGGCAGACGGGCCCCGATCACCTGTCCCTGGTGGGCAGACGGGCCCCGATCACCTGTCCCTGGTGGGCAGACGGGCCCCGATCACCTGTCCCTGGTGGGCAGACGGGCCCCGATCACCTGTCCCTGGTGGGCAGACGGGCCCCGATCACCTGTCCCTGGTGGGCAGACGGGCCCCGATCACCTGTCCCTGGTGGGCAGACGGGCCCCGATCACCTGTCCCTGGTGGGCAGACGGGCCCCGATCACCTGTCCCTGGTGGGCAGACGGGCCCCGATCACCTGTCCCTGGTGGGCAGACGGGCCCCGATCACCTGTCCCTGGTGGGCAGACGGGCCCCGATCACCTGTCCCTGGTGGGCAGACGGGCCCCGATCACCTGTCCCTGGTGGGCAGACGGGCCCCGATCACCTGTCCCTGGTGGGCAGACGGGCCCCGATCACCTGTCCCTGGTGGGCAGACGGGCCCCGATCACCTGTCCCTGGTGGGCAGACGGCCCCGATCACCTGTCCCTGGTGGGCAGACGGGCCCCCGATCACCTGTCCCTGGTGGGCAGACGGGCCCCGATCACCTGTCCCTGGTGGGCAGACGGGCCCCGATCACCTGTCCCTGGTGGGCAGACGGGCCCCGATCACCTGTCCCTGGTGGGCAGACGGGCCCCGATCACCTGTCCCTGGTGGGCAGACGGGCCCCGATCACCTGTCCCTGGTGGGCAGACGGGCCCCGATCACCTGTCCCTGGTGGGCAGACGGGCCCCGATCACCTGTCCCTGGTGGGCAGACGGGCCCCGATCACCTGTCCCTGGTGGGCAGACGGGCCCCGATCACCTGTCCCTGGTGGGCAGACGGGCCCCGATCACCTGTCCCTGGTGGGCAGACGGGCCCCGATCACCTGTCCCTGGTGGGCAGACGGGCCCCGATCACCTGTCCCTGGTGGGCAGACGGGGGCCCCGATCACCTCCCCCTGGTGGGCAGACGGGCCCCGATCACCTGTCCCTGGTGGGCAGACGGGCCCCGATCACCTGTCCCTGGTGGGCAGACGGGCCCCGATCAACTCTCTCCTGGTGGGCAGACGGGCCCGCTCACCTGTCCCTGTGGGCATCACCTGTCCCTGGTGGGCAACGGGCCCCGATCA